>NC_089504.1:148799628-150144368 GCF_036850995.1 Saccopteryx leptura
TGCATTTTGGAGCAAGGCATACCTGAAGTTAGGCTTTTACCCTTTCAAAAAAAACTGGGAGATAAGATCCCTATCTTCATGGATGTGAAGCCAGTAGCCAGGGCCACCATCACAGCAGCCTGGTCCAGGTTCGCATTGGATTCGAACAGTCGGTAAAGAAACAATGGAGCCAAAAGCTGATGGGCCATCATTTTTAATCCTAGCTTGCACCCGGCAGACAAATAAACACACTGGGCTCCAAAACCCACCTATTCAGAGCTCACAAAGCTACTGACTTATCTAAGTTTCCTAGAATCAAAGGTTTCTAGCTCACCAGACTGATTCACCTCTGTTCCCCATCTCCTTCCTTCTCCCTGCACAAACTCTGCACTAACTTCTCCTTTAGCACTCCGCCATCTTGGCTGCTTCTCATGGCCTCCTCCACGTGGCCTCTCTCTGCTCTCTTTTCTGCTCTCTCCTCTAATGCTAATCATAGGAACAGAAAGAGCAAGCTCCCGGTCTGCCCCACTTTATAGTGTAGAAATCAAAACCTTTAATCCAATATACAAAATAGGAAAGTCTCTAATACAAAGTCACTTATCTGAGGCATGATGGGATTGTACCACCCCACATCAAAAAGGGTAGGAAAGGCTTAGTCCTAAAACCAAGTCCCAGGCTACAAGGATCCTACCTGCCCACAGCCCGCCCCCAACGCACATTAATACAATCACGCCCATCCCAAGCAATCACCTGGGCAATGGGCTTCCATGTGGGAGCGCCATCTTTAACAAAGTGAGCATAATATATTTTGTCTGCCCAACAATGGGTAATTACAATTTTTTTAATTGAATTGATTTGGCTAACACTGGTTCACAAAAGCCATCCATGTTTCAAGTGTACAACTCAGTAAAACACCATCTGCATACTGCATCATGCGCCCTCCGTCCTAAGCAATGTCTCTTTCTGTCCCCATTCTCCCCTCTTTGCCAACCTCCATCTGGCCCCTACCCTCTTTCCCTCCGGCTATCACCTCACAGTTGTCTGTGTTAGTGTATGTGTGTTGGTCAAATAAGTTTGTAAATATGATATATATGTTTGCTCGCTTGTGACTTATATTGGGTGTGGGGGACAGGCTATAAGCAGGCCAGGTCATTGTAGCCTGGGGTTTGGTTTTGGGACTAAGCTTTTCCCCACACCCTTGACTAATTGTATGATCTGGGTGGTGCACTCTCATGAGGAATCCAATTATGCCTTGGATAAGTGACTTTGTATCGGGGACTTCCTTGTTTGTATATTGGATTAAGGGATTTTGGTTTTCTACACTATAAAGTGGGACAGACCAGGAGCTTGGACACACAGTTCCTGCTATCACAATTGCAGGGGCTTCCCTGATCCCTTGCCCTTCATGGGAAGAGCTGGTTTTCTGCTTTTCCCTTGTCTTCTTTTGTGGTTTGCCTGTCTTGGTGAGACACCAATAAATAGGATGGCCCCCCCATCCTCTGACTCTGCCATTTCTTTATCGTCTGCCCGAATCCAATGGGAACCTGCATGTGAATGGCCACGATGGCGGCTCCTGGCCTTACAATGTGTTTTTCCGCTAATCCCTTTGCTTTCTTTCCTCCAGTCCCCCTGTGTAAAGCCAGTAGCCACAGCCGCTATCACAGCCGCTATCACAGCCGCCTGGCCCGTGTAGGTTCGCATTGGATTTGGACAGTCGGTAAAGAAACAACGGAGCCAAAAACTGATGAGCCATCTTCTTTAATCCTAGCTTGCACCCGGCGGGCAAGTAAAACACACACTGGGCTCCAAAACCCACTCACATTCAGTGCTCACAAAGCTACTGACTTATCCGAGTTTTCTAGAATCAAAGGTTTCTAGCTCACCAGACTTATTCACCTCTGTTCCCCATCTCCTTCCTTCTCCCTGCACAAACTGGCTTCTCACTCAACACTCCGCCACCTTGGCTGCTTCTCCTGGCCTCCTCCACATGGCCTTTCTCTGTTCTCCTCTCTGCTCTCTAATGCTAATCTCAGGATATACAAAATAGGGAAGTCTCTAATACAAAGTCACATATCTGGGGCATGATGGGATTGTACCGCCCCACATCAAAAAGGGTGGGAAAGGCTTAGTCCTAAAACCAAGCCCCAGGCTATAAGGATCCTGCCTGCCCACAGCCCTCCCCCAACACACATTAATATCACCTGGGCGACGGGATTCCATGTGGGCAGCGCCATCTTTAACAAAGTGAGCATAATATATTTTATCTGCCCAACACCCTGCAAGCAGGGTTGGGTCCAGGGCGAGGCAAGTGAGACAAGCAGGGAGCAAGGTTTAAGGAAGCATTTGTCCTAAGGGTTGTGTAGACACAAGATTGCTCTGCATGAGTCCTGACCTCGCCTGCCCATGAAACCCTGGAATGCACTGACGTGGGTCCTTCAGCGGGTGGGTGGAGGCAGGGTCTGATCTGCACCCCCTCGGTGGCAGCACACCACAGTGATTAAACCTCTGCAACACTAGAGCTGAACATATTACTTAATTTCTCTGTATCTCAGTTTCCTCATTTGTGGAAATGAGATGATGATGCTAAAAATATAGCCCATCTTGTAGGGTTGTTGTGAGTTACTACAGGTGAAGCAGAAAGAGCGGCCCCAGCGCATGGTAAATACTCAATAAGTCACAGCTTTTCTTTCGACTTTTATTTCCAGTTCAGTCTCACATAGGTCCACAGCACTGCCATTTAAAGCTGTAGAAATGTATTACAATTTATAAGAAGGTGTGGGAAAATTATGCAGAATATTTTTTATTTACAAATGAAATTTGATGAGTTGATATTGATCATTAAGAGTGCATACATAAGTTTTAAGTAAACATTTCTATGGCATTTGAACTATTGACTGAGTTGTGTGTTCATTACCCAAAGTCAAATCATTTTCTGTCACAGTATATTTGTCCCTCTTTACTTCTCTCCCCCACCCCCTCCCTCTGGTAACCACTTCACTTTTGTTTATGCCCATGAGTTTCACTTCTATATCCCACTTATGTGTGAAATCATATAGTTAGCTTTTTCTGATTTCTTATTTTACTTAGCATAATGTTTTCAAGGTACATCCATGTTGTCATGAATGTTAATATGTCATCATTTCTTATAGCTGAGTAGCATTGTATATGTGTTCCACATCTTCTTTATCCAATCTTCTATCAAGGGGCACTTTGATTGTTTCCATGTCTTGGCCACTGTGAATAATGCTACAATGAGCATGGGGGTGCATGTGTCTTTACGTATTAATGTTTTTAGTTTTGGGGGCAGATTTTTAAAAGATAGAAAAATTTAAATTGTTGAGCAAAACATCACCTCCCCAAACCTCAAGTGAAAGCTCTCCAGAAGCAAAAGCCAAATGGGAAATAATGCACTTCCTCACCTTCCTCTCTCTCCTGGGGTTCCCGTGTTCTCCCGAGGCGCCTCCACATAGAGTTCTCTGTTTTCTGGATCTTCTTGCACTACCTGCTTTACAACAACCTCATTCTGTCCTCACAGAACTCTCACCCCAAAATTCATCTATTTCTATAACTGTATATTTCCCTAGACCAAATTTTTCAGGCCAGTATGGCACCTGGGCTGTCGCCGGCACAGGCCAGGGTGCGCACTGGCAGTGCATGGCCGGTCTTGTGCAAAGTCTCCTTCCGTAGAAACTCAACTCTTGTTTCTCAATTAGCTTATGGTAAAAACGGTTTAGTTATGAGTTGTTTTGCTGCAGTTCTAAGAACTTATTGATGGCATTAAATGATGACTTGCTATAATTTTAAGCAAATGAATGCCCATACCTTAAATTCAGACATGTTTAGTAATTCTTAGTAGTCCCTTGAAATTACCTCTGTTTAGACTCTTTGCTTTGGGTTCTATGTATCTTTACAACAAACTTGCACATAGGTTAAGTCCCACCATCCGAGGGAGGTAGTGGTGCTCTGTTCTTTGATGTATATGTTTCAAAAGGGATGGTTCCCAGGACCTTTAGCAAACATTTCTGGGTTGTTTAAAGCTGGCAAAAAGCTTCCCTAGCCTTTGCAGAGAACCACACACAAATCAAAGGGAAAGAGAAAGGATTCACAGACATTATGCTTCTCATAGACTTGCTCTAAACAAGATAGGAAGGAGTGCAGCCTCTTTCCTTTTTGACAACAGGGAGAATTCTAATGTTTTAATTTCCCCTTCCTATACTCAGAGATCAGGAGGACAAGGGGACACCACTATGGAGAACAGAGGAGGTAGAAGACTAAGTACCAGGACTAAGTCCAAGTTCCCCTCTCCCCGTCATCATGAGGTTATAGAAATCCTTGTCCTACACACCCAGGTGTAATATTAGAGAAGAGCCAGGAAGAAGAAGGAAATCTGAAGTTCTGAGCATTTACCCTGAGGACACTGAGTGTCCTTAAGAAACTGAATTGGGTATTGGCTAGAACTGAATGTATCAGACTGTATTTTGTTATTTATTTTTTTCTTGCTACCTAGTGAGTTAGAAGCTCATGAAAAACGAAAACAGAACAACTTACAAAAAGAGAAGTTACATATTTTGTCATTTTGTGTACAATGAATAGATCTGTGTTTCTGCAGCACAGTTTTTTATAATTCACCTGTGCCATTTTTTTTATTTACATAATTGACCATAGCTTGGCTCATTTATGGGAAAACCAAACCAAACCAAAAAAAACCAACAAAACACAAAACCCTTTTAAGCACGGGTGAGTCACTGTACCATTCATATGCATGACCAAAGTATGAAATAAATATATACACTAAGGAGCTAATAACAAATTTGGAATACTGGAGTCATTGCTTAATGTAAAAAAATTAAGACTCTCTTTGCCATTTTCCAGGACTTTCTATTTCTCTGTATTCCAAACAAACAAACAAATGAAAATAACCATTATGTTGCCATACCTATCCTACCATAATTAGAGAGGAAGGACAAATACCATATTAAAATATTTGTTCAAGATTTGGCTCAACAGACCTCAGTCAGAACTGGGAGCTCTTCTTTGCCCTAAAGATCAAGTATTCACAAAAAAAGGGGTAAATGTTGACTAAATTAACCAATGACAGAAAGAACAATTAAACAGAACAGCATTTAAGCATAAGGAAAGACTATTTCAGAACTGGTTACATGAAATGAAACTCCTTTGAGCAGTGGTTTTGGTGTAATTATCTAAGCTTCCCATCAAACACAGCGCACTCGGGTGCCGTCTGCCTGGAGTTCCCCAGCTGAGAGAAACCCACGCTAATGGCTGCCGGGGTCCAGCCCCGGGGGGGATCCAGGGGTCCCACAGGAGGAGACGGCGTCGGCGAAATCGAGTGAGAGAGCCGAATTCTTTTCTTTCTCTTTATTCTCTTGTTAGCATTTACTGCCAGGCATCTCTACCAAATGCTAGTACAGCTCCTATTTTATACACACACACCAAGTTACAATTACATGGTATTAATCATTGCTTCTGTTTCACTATGTTTACATGTTTCCAGATAACAGTTAATTTATATCTATAAACTACAAATCAGGTGGCAAATCATTCAAAGTACAATTAAAAAATAACTTGAATAGCGATAACATCGGTAAAAGCTTTTAAAGGATTAGTACTAACTAATAACTCAACTTTACTGTTGTTGTGAGTCAAGGGGCAGAGAGAGATTAACAGACAAAATCATTAAGGACTAGCAAATGACCACCGCTTGCTCAGGCAAATGGCCTGAGTTTATGCAGTGTCCTAACTTTCCTCACAAGATAACAAAAGCCTTGCCCATTAAGAAATTGACATAACATTAAGAGTAACTTTTACTTAAAGATATATAGAGAGCACTCGCAAGACAGCTTAGTAGCAACATAATTTCAGAAGACATTAATTGCTATTGCTTCTATGGATGCCCCCCGCCCCATACCTCTCATTATCAGAAGAAAGAATTTTTGGGAAAGTTTATAAATCTCATGAGTGTCTCACTGAGAAAGTCCAGCAACTGCCTTCAGTCATAAAACAATTCTCTTAGCAAAACATTCTTTTCTTGCTGACTGCATTCCTATCCCAGGCCATGCAACGGGCCATTCCAAAACACCTTACCTAAAATTCTATTGTCTAGTCAAACTTTATTTATTTACTATATTCACACACTAGCTAAGTTCTAGCTATATTCTTTCTAACATGATTAATAAGAAATTCTCCTACAAACTTAACCCTTTATGAGGGATATCATAGCCAGCCTCTTATATCTATGAGCCCAGTTCAAGGGGCTTACAGGCTTTTCTGTGGAACTTACACCTTCTGTCTCATTTCCAAAGAAATTACTACAAATCTACAGGGAAAGCACGGTACTATTATCCTTGTGCCACAAATAATAGCACACACCCAGAAAAAGGGGGGATATAAGGCCAGATTAATTAAAAAAATCAAAGGGGGAAGTATCGTGCCTTTCCTTTTGCGGTGACTTTGTCACCCCGCAGCCATTGGTCTTCACTGCAGTGACTTTGTCAATCAGCAGTTTTTGATCTTCTTCTGCTGTGACCTTGTCAGCCAGCAGTTGTGGGTCTTCTCCTGCTGTGACCTTGTCAGCCAGCAGTCGTTGATCGGCTCCCGACAAATGGCCTTTTCAGTTTCCTTTGTTGGGTCCAAAACACATGATATTGGATATAACTGAACTTTTCCAGAGGACTGAGTTACCAAACCTATTTTCCTTTTAGAAGCAGTGAATTCAATTTCCTGGGAAGTCTAGAATAAACTGCACGGAAATGGCCGGGATGTTTATGCTAAAAGAGCAGTAATTGGATTGCATGCTGACAGCTAGCTTCCTTGGATCATGTAACTCCACACTATTTGTGTTGTGTTCAGTTCGCATAAGTCATAGTCCCTTTGCTCAAGACATTGTAGTCAGTTGATTTCAGAGAGGAGAGAAATACATTCTGCAGGCATGGGGGTAGGGGTTTATACCAAAGAAATTCCACTGTCAAACACAAACTCTTAGATAAATCAAAAGACTTCTTTCTCAAACTTTTTTTGACTCTTGAGCAAAGATATTTTGTTATTTTAGCCCTGACTGGGTAGCTCAGTTAGTTAGAGTGTCATCCAGACATGCCAAGGCTGTGGGCTCGAGCTCCAGTCAGAGCAGAGAAAAGAATTAACCAATAAATGCATACATAAATCCAACAACAAATTGATGTTTCTCTCTCTTATTTACTCTCTCACTAAATTGATCAATCATTTAAAAAAATCAAATGCTGTGAATACTATAAAAACCCTAAAATTTCTTTTGTTCTACTGCATGATTTAGGAATATTTG
Source organism: Saccopteryx leptura (assembly GCF_036850995.1). Taxonomy (NCBI): domain Eukaryota; kingdom Metazoa; phylum Chordata; class Mammalia; order Chiroptera; family Emballonuridae; genus Saccopteryx; species Saccopteryx leptura. Next base: position 148,806,923 of record NC_089504.1, read on the forward strand.
TTGGTAAAAGCTCTTTTTTGTTGTTGTTGTTGCAGTTGTACTATACAATGAAAGGTGTATATCCTGCCACTCACAACTTAAATACTAGCATAAGTTGACAAACTTTTATTTGGCTCTTTGGGTATATCTCTGAGGCAATGAAGATGTACTTCTTTTTTTTTTTTTTTTTTTACAGAGACAGAGAGAGAGTCAGAGAGAGGGACAGACAGACAGGAACAGAGAGATGAGAAGCATCAATCATTAGTTTTTCGTTTCGCATTGCGACACCTTAGTTGTTCATTGATTGCTTTCTCATATGTGCCTTGACTATGGGCCTTCAGTAGACTGAGTAACCCTTTGCTTGAGCCAGCGACCTTGGGTCCAAGCTGGTGAGCTTTTGCTCAAACTAGATGAGCCCGCGCTCAAGCTGGCGACCTTGGGGTCTCGAACCTGGGTCCTCGGCATCCCAGTCTGATGCTCTATCCATTGTGCCACCACCTGGTCAGGCAAAGATGTACTTCTTAAAAAAAAAAAAAAGGCAATAAAGGTTCAGGTAGTCCTGGCCAAATAGGAGATAGATAAGATTTAAAAATAGCTCTTAAACAGTGCTGGGTACCCAGTGAGAAACTCAATATTGATAGATGGTGGTACATCCTTTGCTGAAACCCACATAGTAAAAGAAACCTTTAAGCAAAATACTTAAAATTTAAAAAATAAATAAAAGCTACATGGTAGAGATTTTAGTGATTACATTGCTCAAAGAACATTTGTAATTTTTTCCAAATTCTGCCTCTAAGAGACTAGAACTCACTACTGTTATTACTCAAAGCACTTTATGTCTTAAAATCAAAAAGGCCTTAAAATGTTTAAACTGGGTAAACTTAACTTTTAATGTACACTGCTGAAAAATTTTAGAAATAGAATAGGAACTAGTGAGACAGAAGACTAAAAATGTGATTTGAAGCATATCACAAAAGTGATTTAACACTAATTACTGCAGTATGAACTCTATCCAATGGTAGCCTGTGGGTGGAGCGCAGAGCACATTCCTAGCAGCTGTGGCTGATGCAATGCTGTGAGAATACTCCAGCTCCCAGAAGCCTCCTGGGCATACCCAGGAAGGAAGCTCGCCCGCTATAAGGAAGTGACTTAGCGCCAACCACGCAGCTCTCTGATCTCTTCAGCCATTGGCTTTGAGGAACATGCTGTAACATCCTATAGGCTGAACCCATATATATAAGCTAGCTTACTTCCTGGATAAAGTGGATCTGCATCACTGAACCTGGTCTCCAGAGTCGGGTCTTTGCGTCTCCGTCATCCTCACCCCCGTCAGGACTTGTCCACAGTAGCCATTGAATATTTTCAATGGGCAAAAGAGAGATGGATGAGAACAGTATTTCAGGAAGAGTAATCTGGCCTTTAGAGACTTGAAATCCTTCATTTCAGTGTTAGATTTAGTTTAGACATGGAAAGCAGTTAGTCTATTATGTATCACAAACACAATTCTCTGTGTGATTTCTCCCAGCTCTTCTGGGCCTATTCACTGTTTCCATACATGCTGAACTCACTGTTTCCATATATCCCGAACTCACTGTTTCCATACATGCTGAATTGCCCATGGTAACACTCCTGAACATGACATTCATCTCTTTAAAACACACTACTGTTTTATTTGCAAATCCTACCACTTCTTTTTAAGCCTGACCTACTCCAAGTCATTTTTGGGGTTTTTTTTTTTTTACAGAGGCAGTGAGAGTCAGAGAGAGGGATAGATAGGGACAGACAGACAGGAATGGAGAGAGATGAGAAGAATCAATCATTAGTTTTTCGTTGTGACACCTTAGTTGTTCATTGATTGCTTTCTCATATGTGCCTTGACCATGGGCCTTCAGCAGACCGAGTAACCCCTTGCTCGAGCCAGTGACCTTCGGTCCAAGCTGGTGAGCTTTTGCTCAAACCAGATGAGTCCACGCTCAAACTGATGACCTCAGAGTCTCAAAGCTGGGTCTTCCGCATCCCAATCTGATGCTCTATCAACTGCACCACCACCTGGTCAGGCTCCAAGTAGTTTTTTACCCCCTGAACACTCTGCTGTGATCTTTACAAAAAACTTTATTTATTTATTTATTTATTTATTTATTTATTTATTTTTGTGGGAGAGACAGAGAGAGTCAGAGAGAGGGACAGATAGGGACAGACAGACAGGAAGGGATGAGAAACATCAATTCTTTGTTGCAGTTCCTTAGTTGTTCGTTGATTGATTTCTCATATGTGCCTTGACTGGGGGCTACAGCAGACCAAGTGACCCCTTGCTCGAGCCACCAACCTTGGGCTCAAGCTGGTGAGCCTTGCTCAAACCAGATGAGCTTGTGCTCAAGCTGGTGAGCTCGGGATCTCGAACCTGGGTCCTCTGCATCCCAGTCTGACGCTCTATCCACTGCGCTACGATCTGGTCAGGCTACAAAAAACTTTTTAATTGAATTTCCTGGGGGTGACATTGGTTAATAAAATCATATAGGTTTTCAGGTGTACAATTCTATAATACACCTCTTTATATTGTGTGTCCATCACCACAAGTCATGTCTGTCTGTCTTTTGGAGAATTCCAATAACCCTTAGTTGTACCATTTTCATAATCTTTCTCAAAAACTACCTTGTAGTGTGATCTTCTGCATGTTCCTCTGGAATCAACTGACTATAATATTCTTGAATGAAGGCACTATAACTTGTATGAAATGAATAGAACCCTCTCCCCCCAAATTAAATTATATATATATACCTGAGCTTGGTAGGTGCGCATACAGATACACTAACTGATTCCTCTCCCACCCTCCCACATCTATTATGCCAATCCCTTGACTGTAGTCAGAAACTAGAGATAGGAATTTTAGTCTCTTTATCACTTTGTTTGTTCCATGCTATCTGCAACAAGGTGTCTTTAATTTTCCCTAAGGAGGATTATGATTCAATACTAAGGGAAAATATAGCAAGATTATTTTGTAGTTCCACACATCAAGAGGTAGAGTCTATTTCTCTACTTTTTGTTTTTTGTTTATTTTATTATTATTATTTTTATTTATTCATTTTAGAGAGGAGGGAAGGAGGGGGGGGAGAGAGAGAGAGAGAGAGAGAGAGAGAGAGAAGGGGGAAGAGCAGGAAGCATCAACTCCCATATGTGCCTTGACCAGACAAGTGCAGTGTTTTGAACCGGCAACCTCGGTGTTCCCAGGTCGATGCTTTATCCATTGCGCCACCACAGGTCAGGCTATTTCTCTACTCTTTGAATCTTGATTTGGCCATATGATTTGTTTTGGCCAATGGGACACCCTCAAGCATGGCACAAGCAGAGGTTCGATACCTGCTTGTTTATTCAGACTGTTCTCTGTCTTGCTGTTTTTGGAACCAAGCTGCCCTGCAAAAAAGCCCAGAGTAGTCTGCTAGACACTGGAGACACATGGCTCCATTCTTCTATTTGCCCAGCCAATCACCAGACATACAGGTGAGCCATCCAGGACCGACTAGACCCCGGCCAATCTATCAACTGACTGCAGTGGCATGCGTGAGCTCAGGTAAGACCAACAGAGGAACCACTTAGCCAACTCCAGCCCAGATGACTGAGTTACAGAATTATGAATTAATAAATATTTTTAAGCCTCTAAGTTTGAGAATGTTTTGTTACACTGCAAAATTAAACTGATTTAATATATAATAAAACCAGAATATTAAAAATCTCATTTTCATGCTTACTGTGTTTTAAGAAAGATTGTATACAGCTTCTTTAGAACATTTTGGCAAGAGTTAAAGTATTATCTTTGGCTGAATCTAAGGAAAACAAACAACAAAAAGAAACCCATCACTCTGGAAAGTTCATTAAGTTAAATAAACTTCTAAATTCCATCACAGACTATGAAGAGAGCACTGCTCTGATTCCCATGTTACAGAAGAAGACATCGGAATTAAACTTAAATAAATTATTCAAGAGAATATTTAACGAACAAAGTGGTAAAGCTGGAATTTGTACCAGGCAATCTAGACTCCTAACCAAAGTGCTATACTGCTTCCAAATGAATAGCTAAAGCAAAACACCCTATTAAGGACTGCTACATATTTTAGCGTCTTACTCTGGATAATGATAAGGGATAGCTTCACTTTTATTTTAACTATAAGTTGTAAGCCTTGAAGCTAAAAAAGAAAATGTGTAATCATTAGTCTGCTTCTGTGATGAAGACCATCATTTTCCACCTTCTACTATCTTAAATTATTCCCCATTGTTTTTAGTCTTCACGTGTAGGATTTCAGCCACAACAGGGAATGAGAAGCCCTTGTCAGTAGCAGAGTAGCAGAGAAAAGGGCCTGTGTTTTTCCAGAAGAATTATAGTAGGATCCCAACAATGGAATTAAGGAGGTTTATAGATCCACACAACATCTACACACACAGACAGACCTGAACACCACAGAATCCACTTATAACTCAATTTGCTAAGTCAATTAAATTAACTCACATATTTGAAATGCTCTGCAGATTGTAAAGTGTTATACAAGTGTTAATTGATTTTGCCAAATTGATTTTTCAGGAATGTAGGCACAATAGAAAAGAAAGATGGCAAGGCCATGAAGCTAACAGCAACTAAACTTCCTATTTGATTCTATAAGTGGTTCTGCTTTAGAGAAACAAAGCATTATGGGAATATCTTTAGGCACATTTGTCTACTTGAGGATAGCCTAACAAATCTATTTACATGATAAGGTGCATACTTGAATCACTTATAGAGCTCTATATACTGCTATAAAACAAAGGTGTTTACATACTCTTTATCAATTCATTTGAACTTTGTAAGCCTCAGTTTTCTTTTCAGTAAAATGGGCATCATAAAATTGCTGTGAGATCAGAATAAATGTACTTGAGTATACTGCTATCAGAATCAATGCATTCCTTAGTATTACATTCACTTTATGTGAAAAATATGGACAATATAATCCAACACAGTAAATTCAAAACCTGGCCTTCTCAGCTAGTGGTCCCCAAAGGGCCTCATTACTATTTTCAACCAGATTGGAAGGAAGTAAACACTCCATCCTCATATTCATTGTTCTTACAATGTTTCTCTTGCCCCCTCCCTTTATTCTACCCTGTCTTTTCAAAGACTGTTTAACAACCACAGCCGTGAATCCAGCCACATTAATATTTTATTACCACAAATAGTATTCTGTAACTGTCTCCCCATGACCTTTATTTCTCCTTATTTGCAGAAACGTGGTGAAAGATGAGACAATCCCTGACCTAATGGATGAAAACAAGATGGTTATCTCTAAAATTGGAACAGAGAATGGTCCTTGGTTAAACCCCTATCTATATTTAAGATCAAAATGCTCCTGTTAAAACAAGTTATGTGTGTTGCTTTTAAAAACATTCTCAGTGCTAATTGAAGAAAACTCCCATCACATGTTTGGAGTCTGACAATGTGCTACTGGTTAAAAAGATTGTCTAGCCTGACCTGTGGTGGCTCAGTGGATAAAGCATCGACCTGGAAATGCTGAAGTCGCTGGTTTGAAACCCTGGGCTTGCCTGGTCAAGGCACATATGGGAGTTGATGCTTCCAGCTCCTCCCCCCTGTCTCTCTCTTCTCTCTCTCTCTCTCCCCCTCTCTCTCTCCTCTCTAAAATGAATTAAAAAAAAAAAAAAAGATTGTCTAGGGTGAGCTGGCCAAAAGTACTGAAGTCTGTTGCTACACAAAAGAGACAATATTGGAAATTTGGGAAGGTTTGTTTGTGTTGAATTCATCTTTGGATGAGACTCTTTATCTCCTCATAGCAGAAATCATCTGAAGTTTCAGTAAGAATGATATTTTGGGGGTTGGAACTGCCCTCATGCAAATTCTTCTGTCTTCCTCAGTGCTTGCTCCCAGAAGACATTATTTCTTCACACAGGGACCGTCAATGGAATTATGGAACTAGGAAGAGACTGTGGTTCCTCTTTGACATAACCCCCTAGAACTCCTGTCTTTGCGGGAGGAACACTCTCAGCTGTTTTCCAATCTTAGCCAAAACTGTGGTGTTCTTCAGCATATCATCCCCACCTATCTTTACTTTTCCACCTTAGTCATTCACTTTGCTAAATGTCCCTGGTGCCACCATGTCTTTTCCCTGTACATGACTACCTGCAGTGCTTTACAGGCCCTAGGCATGCCTGTATTTTTCAGATCCTGCCAGGAGGGGGAGCAGTGCTCTCGAATTGCCAGTCTTCGAGACTACCTTCTTCAGGGCAACAGAACGCATTCAAGGCCAACAGCCACTCATTGTCCCTCTTTTTGAGATTGTATGGACTTTATTTATTTATTTGTTTGTTTATTTATTTTATTATTATTATTTTTTCTACAGAGAGAGGGATAGACAGGGACAGACAGACAGGAACAGAGAGATGAGAAGCATCAATCATTAGTTTTTGTTGCAGGTTTCAACTCCTTAGTTGTTCATTGATTGCTTTCTCATATGTGCCTTGACCGCAGGCCTTCAGCAGATTGAGTAACCCCTTTCTTGAGCCAGCAACCTTGGGCTCAAGCTGGTGAGCTTTTGTTCAAACCAGATGAGCCTGCGGTCAAGCTGGCTACCTCAGGGTCTCAAACCTGGGTCTTCCACATCCCAGTCAGATGCTCTATCCACTGCGCCACCTCCTGGTCAGGCTGTATGGACTTTTAAATAGGAGGCTGAGGTACATCTCCAGACATCTCTCCAGCTCCACTCAGTGCAACAAGACACAGCTGAGAACAAGAAGTGGGGAGGAGGGGCAGTAACTCAGGTCTTCATGGAGATCTGAGATACACCTCCCCCTACTGAAGTGGAGAAAGCACCCCACCCCCAGAGAGAGTAACTGGCAGATCAGGCCTCCAGACTCTCAGGTTACATCCATCGCATTCCTGGATATAGTTTCAAATAAGCCCCCTGCTGAGATCAGTAAACAACACTACAACTGAGAAGAAAACAAATAAATCAAGACTTCAAAGCAGCCCAAATCCAAAAGTGGATTACAAATAACAGCTGATGCCAACCCAAGAATCTAAAATAACACAACTGAAAATTGGAGGCAGACAACACCAAACCTAGACTCAACCAGCCCTATAAACAACACACCCAAACACACAGACATAATGAGAAGACAGAGAAGTGCAATCCAAATGAAACCACAAGAGAAATCTCCAGAAAAAGAACTGAGTGATATGGAAATAACCAAGCTGCTGGATGCAGAGTTTAGAATAATGATTGTTAAGATGCTTAGGGATCTTAGAACAACAATGGATAGTCATTACGAACACCTAAATAAAGAGATAGCAAGTATAAAAAAGGACATTGAAATATTAAAAAAGAATCAGTCAGAGGTGACAAATACTTTTTTATTATTTCAATATCCTTTTTTATATTTGCTATCTCTTTATTTAGGTATTCATAATGACCATCTATTATTGTTCTAATATCTTTGAGCATCCTAACAATTATTATTTTAAACTCTGCATCTGGTAATTTGGTTATGTCTGACTCATTCAGGTCCTTTCCTAGGGATTTCTCTTGATTCATTTGTGTTGCAGTTCTCTGCCTTCTCATTTTGTCTGTGTAAAAGAAGGTTTTGGCCACTGGAGTCCACTGGGTGTGGCCTCTCTGTTCTATAGGTGTGGTCTGTCTGCAGGCCCACCACCCCCTCTGCTGTTGCTGCCTAGGGCATTCAGGTATGGGCATTGCCGGTGCCTGCCCACTGGGGCTGTTGCTGTGGTTTCCGTCTCTCCTTCATGGGAGTGGCTGTGATCACATGCTCAGGTGTACAAGCCTTGGTGGCCTTGGCCTTCAACCTGCCCCCATGGGTGGTGTTATGCTCAGCCCTGAGGGCAGGGGTGAGCACCTTTGCTCAGCTGTGGGTCTCCGCCTGATTCTGGGCTTTCGCCCTGCCCCTTCAGGAGGAGCCCGCTCATGGGATGGCTGCAAGCCTTGGCTCCACAGGCTGGGTGGGACTGCATACCCATGCTCAGTAGCAGGACTCTGCCTGTTCTGGGCTTTTGGCTCCACCCTCACGGGAGGAGCTGGCTCCCAAGTCAGGCCACAAGCCTCAGTTCTGTGGGCGGGGCAAGGCTGTGCTCCTGCGCCCTTACTCAGGGGCGGGTCTCTGCCCCTTCTGGGGCTCCTGCCCTTCCCCCACAGGCTGGATTGGAGGCGGCCCGCAGCTGGGCTTGACCACTTTTGCATGTCCCCTCCTCCCTAACTGGGCAAGACTGAGCTCACACCTGGGCCTCAGTGGTGGCCAGCTGACTTCTGGCTTGCTGACAGAACCGCACTTCCATGTCCCACTGCTGCCCACCCTCGGGTGAGCCCTCAGCCGTATGGGTGGGGGCACTGCAGCTCAGACCCTAACACTCACTACTGTAGTCCTGAAAGCTCCCTCCTTTTAAGCGACTCAGCTCTGAGTGCCGTGGGAGAGCTTGTTTGGCTGGTGTCCTGCTTCCCTTTGCTAGTATTGCTGTTTCCAGGGGAAATATTCACTTCAGATTTGGGGAGTGACTCATCCCAGAGGTTAGAGTGGCTGTCTCTTAAAATGTTTCTCCCTGTGCTTCCTAGATTACACTCTTTTCCTGCTACTCCAGTCCTTTCCTCTCTCCCCATCCCCTGGAGCCATGGGTGAGTGGTTGTGAGAGAGGTTTTCTGCACGGTCCCTTTAAGAAGAATCCTGGGTCTGAGAAATCAGTCTCTTACAAACAGTATCTTGTCTTGTTTCCAGCTAAATACTGTCCTGATGCCTCTTCTAGGCTCTGGGGCTGCAGGCTGGGGCTTTGTTCCTGGGACTCAGGACCCTCCCCTCTCTGCTAAACTCACTTCCTGCCACGCGAGTCTCTCTCAGTTGCCATTCACTCCGGGGAGCTGGGCAGCCCTCTCTGCATTTCTGCTTTTCCTACCAGTCTCAGTGTACCTTCTTCAGTGTTCCTTGGTTGAAGAGTCCTCTTAGTTTAGTCCAAAGTTAGTTTTTCCAGATGATGGTTCTTAAAATTAGTTTTTAATCCACTTTGGTTCTGGGAGGTGGAAGTTGGTACGCCCGCCTACTCCATCGCCATCTTGTCTTTTTCAGAGGTAACAAATACAATATCAAAAATGAAAACCACAATGGAAGGAATTAAAAGCAGGATGGATGAAGCTGAGGTTCGAAACAGAGAGTTGGAGGACAAGATGAACAAAGGCATGAAGGCAGAGCTGAAAAAAGAAAAGAGACTCAAAAAGTCAGGAAACTCTGAGAGAGCTCTGTGACAACATGAAGAGAAATAACATCTGCATCATAGGGGTTCCTGAAGAAGAAGAGAAAGAACAAGGCATAGAAACTTTATTTGATCAAATCATAGATGAAAACTTCCCTAAACTGATGCAAGGAAGGGTCTCACAAGTTCAAGAAGCACAGAGAGCTCCATTAAAGAGAAACCCAGAGACCTACACCAAGACACATCATAATTCAAATACCAAAGCTAAGCAATAAAGAGAAAATATTAAAAGCTGCTAGAGAAAAGAAGGCTATCACTTACAAAGGAGCCCCCATAAGGATGACATTCGACTTCTCAACAGAAATACTTGAGGCCAGAAGGGAATGGCAAGAAATATTCAAAGTAATGCAAAACAAGAGCCTACAACCAAGAATACTTTATCCAGCAAGGCTATCATTTAAAATTGAAGGACAAATAAAAAGCTTCCGAGACAAAAAACAACTCAAGGAATTCATTACAACCAAACCAATGCTGCAGGAAATGTTAAGGGGCCTGTTGTAAACATATCAAAGTGGGAAAAGAATATAGCAAAAGAGGAATACAGCTTTAAAGAATAAAATGGCAATAAACAAATACATATCAATAATAACCTTAAATGTAAATGGATTAAATGATCCAATCAAAAAACATAGGGTAGCTGCTTGGATAAGAAAACAGGACCCGTACATATGCTGTCTACAAGAGACACACCTTAAAACAAAAGATGCACATAAACTAAAGATAAAAGGGTGGAAAGAAAATTTTATGGAAATGGAAATGAAAAAAAAGCTGGGGTAGCAAAACTTATATCAGACAAAATGGACTTTAAAACAAAGATTATAGTAAGATATAAAGAAGGTCACTACATAATGATAAAGGGAGCAATCCAACAGGAAGATATAACCATCATAAATATCTACGCACCTAATATAGGAGCACCTAAATATATAAAGCAGACTTTGATGGTATAAAGGGTGAGATCAACAGCAATACTATAATATAGGAGATTTCAATACCCCACTAACATCACTAGATAGATCCTCAAGAAAGAAAATTAACAAAGAAACAGCAGACTTAAAGGATACACTAGATCAGGGGTCCCCAAACTTTTTACACAGGGGGCCAGTTCACTGTCCCTCAGACCATTGGAGGGCCAAACTATAAAAAAACTATGAACAAATCCCTATGCACACTGCACATATCTTATTTTAAAGTAAAAAAAACAAAACGAGAACAAATGCAATATTTTTTTTTATTTTACTTGAAGATGACGCTTGAACATCTCTCTCTCCATAACATTTTTCTTTTTTTTCTTTTTTATTTTTTATTTTTTTATTTTTCCAAAGCTGAAAATGGGGAGAGATAGTCAGACTCCCGCATGCGCCCGACCGGGATCCACCCGGCACGCCCACCAGGGGCGACGCTCTGCCCACCAGGGGGCGATGCTCTGCCCACCAGGGGGCGATGCTCTGCCCCTCTGGGGTGTCACTCTGTTGCGACCAGAGCCACTCTAGCGCCTGGGGCAGAGGCCAAGGAGCCATCCCCAGCGCCCAGGCCATCCCTGCTCCAATGGAGCCTCGCTGCGGGAGGGGAAGAGAGAGACAGAGAGGAAGGAGAGGGGGAGGAGTGGAGAAGCAGATGGGCGCCTCTCCTGTGTGCCCTGGCCGGGAATCAAACCCAGGACCCCTTGCACGCCAGGCCGACGCTCTACCACTGAGCCAACCGGTCAGGGCCCAAATACAATATTTAAAATAAAGAACAAATAAATTCAAATCAACAAACTGACCAGTAAGTACTTCAATGGGTACTATGGGCCTGCTTTTGGCTAATGAGATGGTCAATGTCCGGTTCCATATTTGTCACTTGTAGCCATAACAAGTGATATGACGTGCTTCCAGAGCCATGACTTGTGTGTCCGGCATCATGGGAAGTAGTACTGTACATGAGCGAGGCCGCACTTTGTGGAGCTGCCCACTGACCACCAATGAAAGAGGTGCCCCTTCCGGAAGTGTGGCGGGGGCCGGATAAATGGCCTCACGGGGCCACATGCGGCCCGCGGGCCATAGTGAGTCAGTGCAGGGTCTGCTTTGAGGTGGGAAAGAACGTGGCTGCGATGGATTGAGGAAGCTGCTTTAGCCAAGGCTGCAGGGTCTTGATAGACATTTGTGTTTCTGCCTCTGAATAGGGTAGAAGCTTGGAAATGATGAACCACAAGGCAGGTGTTTGGTGGATAGTGAATCAACAGTGTGGTTGGAGGATCTCTGCTTATGGAGCACTCCTGCTTTTGTCATTTATTTAAAAAAAATTTTTTTTTGCCTGTATCTCCTTCTTTGCTTCCATTTCCATTTTGACACTTGGATGTGCACAGATCTGAGACCCTGGTCACCCTGAGAAGGAGAAAATGTATTTTACTACTGCATCCATGTGCTTCATCAGAACATTAGTGGCTGTGAAGCCTGTGAGTATGAAATGGATTAAGCTAAATAATCACAGGCCTGACCTGTGGTGGTGCAGTGGATAAAGCGTCGACCTAGAACGCTGAGGTTGCCAGTTTGAAACTCCGGGTTTGCCTGGTCAAGGCACATATGGGAATTTATGCTTCCTGCTCCTTTCTCTGTTCTCTCTCTTTCTTCTCTTTCCCTCTAATAAAAATGAATTTTAAAAAAATAAAAAAAAAATTATTTAAAAAAAAAGAGATAAATAATCACAGTATCATTAGGGTTCAAAGCACCAGGGCCCTGGGGGAAAAGGACAGCAGGCCCACCACCCCAGAAGGTCAGTGAACACTTCCTAGTGCTTTAGTGCTGTTTCCTTGTGGGTGACCTAGGGGCAGGAGCCCAGAGATTGTCAGCCTGTCCCCTGAAGATAATTCATGTCTTAACTTGCCTCTTTCTGCTCATTATCATATCACATATCAGTGTCACATGATGCTTCTGGCTTAAAGCAGTATTAACCAATTCATAACTGAGTCACTTCCCATCCCCTTCCCAGTGTTATGCCTGAATTTGTGGGTTTATTTTATTCTGAAACTAGAGGTAGGTTATATCCCTGTCACTTTTAAATATGCAAAAAAATAGGGCCTTCTCTATGATTCAAGATAAGATAGCTCTCTAGTGACTAAAGGAGGAAAATAAATGGGGTGGAAAACAAAACTAGGGAAATCACATTCTGGCCAGATGTGTCCTCATTTTATCAGCATAGCTAGCAAACTGGTCAACTGCTTTCTTAATTTTTTTTGAGAAAATATGTGCTAAGCTTTTAAAGGACACAATGTATCTGAAGATAACTGAAACATTTGAGGTAGAAATATCAGCATGGGAGAAAACAGCAAAGCAGTCATTCTTGTGCTGGAGCCTCTTGAAATACAGAAATATTTTCTTTTTCCTCAAGACTATTTCTCAAGCTAAATTGAATTTGATTACCTCATGAGAGAATTAGTCAAGCGAACTGAGGCTGAGGAGAAAATAAGGCGTTAAAACATTTTTTGTCATTCTGTCTTCCTAAAATAGAATGCTAGATACACAATCTCAATGGAATATGTTAAGCATGATGCAGAAAACTTGAAAAATGAAATTGGAAGGAGTGAAGCCCACTATAATTAGTCCAACATCTGGTTATCAGTAGAGAATTGGGAGAGTTGATTTCACAGAGTCTGTGAATGTTTCAGGTCACAATGAGCCAAGGATGTTGGGAACAGAGCTTTAAAGTCTAAGGAGTTTGAGCATATCTTCTCCAATTATTGCTATTCCAGATGTAATACATTAATCCAGTTGCCTCATAAAAAATTAAAGTGTGAAAGGTATGGTTAATTTCTTTTTTGCCTACTATCCAATCCTAGTGCTCTCTGCATAGGAAAAAATTGTGAATATTTCTGCATATATTTTACAAACACATTTACAAACATTCATTAACTATAGAAAATGTGTATTATTGTTTTGTTGAGTGTTGGGTAAACAAGTGTTTAGGTTTGCTTGCTTGTATTGGGGCAGCACCATATGTGTATAGCAGGGGTCCCCAAACTACAGCCCCATGGACTGCATGCGGCCCCCTGAGGCCATTTATCTGCCCCCCCCCCCTGCCGCACTTCCAGAAGGGGCACCTCTTTCATTGGTGTTAAGTGAGAGGAGCATAGTTCCCACTGAAATACTGGTCAGTTTGTTGATTTAAATTTACTTGTTCTTTACTTTAAATATTGTATTTGTTCCCATTTTGTTTTTTTTACTTTAAAATAAGATGTGTGCATAGGAATTTGTTCATAGTTTTTTTTATAGTCTGGCCCTCCAACGGTCTGAAGGACAGTGAACTGGCCCCCGGTGTAAAAAAGTTTGGGGACCCCTGGTGTATAATCTATGAAAGGCTACAGGTGCTTGCCCTCAGGGTGGCGGATTGCAAACTGTGGATTGCTTTCCTGCTTGGGAGGTGCTGTTGTTTGCTCTTGATTGCTGGAGAAGGGGTTCTTTTCTCCAACTTGTTTTGCTGGGAGTAAAGAGAGAGTCCAGAGAGTGAGTCTGGGTTGTGGAACTGAAGACCGAGTCAGGGCTTGGGAACCCTAATTTCCACCCAGCCTGTTTTGCAGGGGAGTGCTGAGACTGGTGGGATCCTGAGATGGGAGAAAGGGAAGCAGTCTTCCCTGCCTGTTTGCTTGTCCGCCGTTAAGAGACTTTAATAAACAGAATGGCCCACCATTTTCTGGCTCCACAGTTCTTTTACTATCTGCCCAAATCCCAATGAGAACTTGCATGGCCATGGAGGCGGCTACTGGCCCTACATCTGGTGCAGCCGGCAGGATTCGGATCATCAGATCAGCATGGAGCTGCCGACACCCTTGAGGAGTGGGGTAGGTGTTGGGGACCGAAAAGCCAACAGGGTTTTGCAGTTTAGATTTTTGGGGGTCAGAGGTGTGGGAAACTGGCTGTAAGCTGACAGTCTGCCCAACCCCCACCTCACTTGTTCTGTGAAGTTACTCAAGGCTGTTAAGCTGTGATGCTGGATTGTTTATACTCATCCTATCCCTCTGTCCCCTGGAAAGACTGGAGGCAAGGTTCTTCTGTCCTTTCTTTTGTGTGAAGTTAAGATGTTATGTATGGTGGGGGTTTTCTGCACTTGGTAAAATTCTTGGGTTGCCTTGGAGATATGATCAGAGATCTCATTGATTTGCTAATGGCCCACTTTGCCCTATAAATAAAGAGAAAGTGGTTTTTGAGCACATTCTGTTCTTGCTAGCAGCTTTGCAGAGCTCTCCTGAACCCATCCTTTTATTTCTTTAAGCGCATTTTCTTAATTTTGCACCATTCCCACTCAGGACCTGGAATTACTAGCTGCGCTACTTCGCAGCAGGTAAGGGACTGGTCATTGCTCCCCAGTGTATGGTTCCCCATGGCTGTCCTTTTGGGGAACATGGGCTGGCTTTTTTTTCAAGGGCTTGAACTGGAGAAGGAGGCCGAATGGGTTTACAAGTTGCAATTTGCACTGGAAGTTGAACGTTGGCAGTGGCAGTTGTTGGAGGAACAACTGTGGATTCAGCTTCAGGCTGAGAACCAGCAGCTGCAGAAGCGGAAGATGGAGCTGTGCCGGCAGACTGACTCTGGGTCTGCGGGAGCAGGTGTTTCCAGCTCCTCTTCTGAGGATGAGGAGGCTCGGGCTGAAGCTGCTATTTGCACACTCAGAGCTTGGCCAGTGGTTGTCCAGAAGGTAAAAACCCAGCAGCAAAGAGTACTTACTGAGCCCCTGGTAGGCTTGCTGTGATTGTGGGGCATAGGGGTGGATGGTATCATGCTGTCTGGGGCAGAGGTGGAGAGGTAGGCCACTGTTGCCATGTGCTCCTCCTTGGGGCAATGTCTTCAGAGCTGCCATGACAACAGGAATGAGGGGCGAGGCCTGAGGCCCCATGTGAACCTAGTTGCCTGTAATGGAGCTTTACCTTGGTGATTTGCAGTTAGCTGGGCTGTCTATCATGGACTCATCACTGAGAGGTGTGTGATTGAACTTGGACTGCAACCAGAGAGGGGCACCAGCTCCCTTGTTGAATGGACACGCCGCTTGTTGACAGTCCGCTGATGGGGGGACCAGATAGGCCCTTTTGCATGGGGAAGCTCTCATCCAGTTGGAGTGATGCACCAAGGAGACTTTAAGATTTCCATGGCCTGACCAGGCGGTGGCGCAGTGGATAGAGTGTCGGACTGGGATGCCGAGGACCCAGGTTCGAGACCCCGAGGTCGCCAGCTTGAGCGCGGGCTCATCTGGTTTGAGCAAAAGCTCACCAGCTTAGACCCAAGGTCGCTGGCTCAAGCAAGGGGTCTGCTGAAGGCCTGCAGTCAAGGCACATATGAGAGAGCAATCAATGAACAACTAAGGTGTCACAGTGCACAACGAAAAACTAATGATTGATGCTTCTCATCTCTCCGTTCCTGTCTGTCTGTCCCTATCTATCCCTCTCTCTGACTCTCTCTCTGTCTCTGAAAAAAAAAAAAAAAAAAAAAGATTTCCATGGACACAGCCCTGGACTAAACAGGCCCTCCCATTTACCATGTGGTGGGGTAGAAGGCTAGAAATGGGCCTCCAGTTTACGCCTTGGGCAGAGTGCTCAAGGAGTCGTTGTGAAGGGCACCTTTATAATTGTTGCAGTTGTGTAACTTGTGCTGTTGCTATAGTTTGTTTACGTAATGTACCTCACTCCTTGCACAGGGATACCTGTGGTGTAGATTGTGAAGTGAGCTATAAGGCCAATGGCAGAGGTCGTTGTGGTGCAGGTTCTCAATAGATTCAGGCAGATAGTAAAGGAACTGTGGAGCCAGAATGGTGAGCCATTCTATTTATTAAAGTCTTATAATGGCGGAGGCAGTCTGCAATTTGCAATCTGCTACCTTGAGGGAAAGCACCCACAGCCTTCCATAGACCACGCACACATGGCGCTGACCCAATACAAGCGAGCAAACTTAAAAAACATTTGTTTACCTAACTAGAGCAAAAGGGGTAGAATATTGGGTAAACAAGTGTTTAGGCTTTTTTTTTTTAACACAAATGATAGCATTCTACACATATAGTTCTACAACTTATTTTTCATCTATAATATATCTTTCAGATCTTTACATATTAGTCTATGTAACTCTATATTGTATGCTACCTATCTCATATTATACACATAAATGTCAGCTATTAATATATTAATTAATGCATGATATACCATAGTGAAGATGTGCTTAGATTATTTGATCATTCCCCTATTGGTAAACATTTAGGGTGTTTCCAATTTCACTCTTACATATATTGAACATGTCTTTTTGGTTATAAATGCAAATGTTTCTCTAGGGGACATACTACAAACAGATTTACTGGGACATGAGATATAGGCCATTTAGCTTCCTGTTAGCTGGCAATCAGAATACATATTTGCCTACACTCTCTGCCTACAGTTTGTATTATCAAACATTGAAATTTGTGCCAACCTAGTAGATTTAAAAATGGGATATTATTGTTAAAATTTTTAGTTTCTTGATTTTGAATTAAATTGAGCATTGTCTTTCAAGTGTCAAATGCCCTGTTTCTATTTCCTTTCTGTGAATGGCCTGCTTGCATTGTTTTTAATCCATCCTTGCATTAGGCTGTTTGTCCTCACTCCACTGTTAGAGATTTTTTTTTTTTTTGTATTTTTCTGAAGCTGGAAACAGGGAGGCAGTCAGACAGACTCCCGCATGTGCCCGACCGGGATCCACCCGGCATGCCCACCAGGGGGCGATGCTCTGCCCATCCGGGGCGTCGCTTTGTAGCGACCAGAGCCACTCTAGTGCCTGGGGCAGAGGCCAAGGAGCCATCCCCAGCACCCGGGCCATCTTTTGCTCCAATGGAGCCTGGGCTGCAGGAGGGGAAGAGAGAGACAGAGAGGAAGGAGAGGGGGAGGGGTGGAGAAGCAGATGGGCGCTTCTCCTGTGTGCCCTGGCCGGGAATCGAACCCGGGACTCCTGCACGCCAGGCCGATGCTTTACCACTGAGCCAACCAGCCAGGGCCGAGATTTTTCTTTGACTAATTCCAGAAACCAAATGTTATCTATCATATATGTGGAAGTATCTTCTACAGTCCCCTGTTTTAGGAATTTTTGTTTTGTGTCCTATGGAGGACCTGTCTACGCAAGGTCATGCATGGATTTTCAACACTTTTATGGTTTATCTCATCTTTAGGCCTTTAATCCAGTTTGAAATTATCTTCTAACTAACATGAAATAAAGATATATACTGTATATGTTTTTTGTGGGTTTTTTTGTTGTTTTTTTGTATTTTTCTGAAGTTAGAAGCCGGGAGGAAGTCAGACTCCCGCATGCACCCGACCCAGATCCACTTGGCATGCCCACCAGGGGGCAATGATCTGCCCATCTGGGGCATTGCTCCGTTATAGCCCGAGCCATTCTAGTGCCTGAGGCAGAGGCCATGGAGCCATCCTCAGTGCCCAGGGTAACTTTGCTCCAATGGAGCCTTGGCTGTGGGAGGGGAAGAGAGAGAGAGGAAGGAGAGGGAGAAGGGTGGAGAAGCAGATGGTGCCTCTCCTGTGTGCCCTGGCCGGGAATCGAACTGGGGACTTCCACATGCTGGGCCCACGCTCTACAACTGAGCTAACTGGCCAGGACGTCCAAAGGCGTACTTTTAAAAAAATAAAGATATATTTTATTTTTTGAATGGATATCAACTTGTTTGTTTTCAATTTATTTGATACTAAAATTTTTATTTTTGACCTAACATCATTTATTTAAAAATTCCCTACTGGTTTGAAATGCTGTATTTAGCATGTACTATTTTTTTTTTTTTAATAATTTTATTTTTTTAATGGGGTGACATCAATAAATCAGGATACATATATTCAAAGATAACAAGTCCAGGTTATCTTGTCGTTCAATTATGTTGCATACCCACCACCCAAAGTCAGATTGTCCTCTGTCACCTTCTATCTTGTTTTCTTTGTGCCCCTCCCCACCCCCTATCCCTCTCCCATTCCCCCCTCCCCCCCGTAACCACCACACTCTTATCAATGTCTCTTAGTTTCACTATTATGTCCCACCTACGTATGGAATAATACAGTTCCTGTTTTTTTCTGATTTACTTATTTCGCTTCGTATCATGTTATCAAGATCCCACCATTTTGCTGTAAATGTTCCGATGTCATCATTTCTTATGGCTGAGTAGTATTCCATAGTGTATATGTGCCACATCTTCTTTATCCAGTCATCTATTGATGGGCTTTTTGGTTGTTTCCATGTCCTGGCCACTGTGAACAATGCTGCCTGCAATAAACATGGGGCTGCATGTGTCTTTATGTATCAATGTTTCTGAGTTTTTAGGATATATACCCAGTAGAGGGATTGCTGGGTCATAAGGTAGTTCTATTTTCAGTTTTTTGAGGAACCACCATACTTTCTTCCATAATGGTTGTACTACTTTACATTCCCACCAATAGTGTATGAGGGTTCCTTTTTCTCCACAGCCTCTCCAACATTTGCTATTACCTGACTTGCTAATAACAGCTAATCGAACAGGTGTGAGGTGGTATCTCATTGCAGTTTTGATTTGCATTTCTCTAATAGCTAAAGAAGATGAGCATCTTTTCATATATCTGTTGGCCATTTGTATTTCTTCCTGGGAGAAGTGTCTATTCATATCCTCTTCCCATTTTTTTATTGGATTGTTTGTTTGTTTGTTGTTGAGTTTTATGAGTTCTTTGTATATTTTGGATATTAGGCCCTTATCTGAGCTGTTATTTGAAAAAATCATTTCCCATTTAGTTGGCTTTCTGTTTATTTTGTTATCAGTTTCTCTTGCTGAGCAAAAACTTCTTAGTCTGATGTAGTCCCATTCATTAATTTTTGCCTTCACTTCTCTTGCCATTGGAGTCAAATTCATAAAATGCTCTTTAAAACCCAGGTCCCTGAGTTGAGTACCTATGTCTTCTTCTATGTACTTAATTGTTTCAGGTCTTATGTTTAGATCTTTGATCCATTTTGAGTTAATTTTTGTACAGGGGGAGAGACTGTAGTCCAGTTTCATTCTTTTGCATGTGGCTTTCCAGTTTTCCCAGCACCATTTATTGAAGAGGCTTTCTTTTCTCCATTGTGTGTTGTTGGCCCCTTTATCAAAAATTATTTGACTATATATATGTGGTTTTATTTCTGGACTTTCTATTCTGTTCCATTGGTCTGAGTGTCTATTTTTCTGCCAATACCATGCTGTTTTGATTGTCGTGGCCCTGTAATAGAGTTTGAAGTCAGGTATTGAAATGCCCCCAGCTTCATTTTTTTTCTTTAGGATTGCTTTGGCTATTCGGGGTTTTTTATAGTTCCATATAAATCTGATGATTTTTTGCTCTATTTCTTTAAAAAACGTCATTGGAAGTTTGATGGGAATTGCATTAAATTCGTATATTGCTTTGGGTAATATAGCCATCTTGATTATATTTATTCTTCCTAGCCAAGAACAAGGTATATTCTTCCATCTCATTATATCTTTTTCGATTTCCCTTAACAATGGTTTATAGTTTTCATTATATAAGTCCTTTACATTCTTTGTTATGTTTATTCCTAAGTATTTTATTTTTTTTGTTGCAATCGTGAAGGGGATTATTCTTTTGAGTTCGTTCTCAGTTGTTTCATTGTTGGCATATAGAAAGGCTATTGACTTCTGTATGTTAATTTTGTATCCTGCGACCTTACTGTATTGGCTTATTGTTTCTAGTAGTCTTTTTGTGGATTCTTTGGGGTTTTCGATGTATAGGATCATATCATCTGCAAAAAGTGATACCTTTACTTCTTCTTTTCCGATATGGATGCCTTTTATTTCTTTGTCTTGTCTGATTGCTCTGGCTAGAACCTCTAGTACCACATTAAATAAGAGTGGAGAGAGTGGACAACCCTGTCTTGTTCCTGATTTAAGGGGGAAAGCCTTCAGTTTAATGCCATTTAATATGATGTTAGCTGATGGTTTATCATATATGGCCTTTATCATGTTGAGATATTTTCCTTCTATACCCATTTTGTTGAGAGTCTTAAACATAAAATTGTGTTGTATTTTATCGAAAGCCTTTTCTGCGTCTATTGATAAGATCATGTGGTTTTTGTTCTTTGTTTTATTGATATGGTGTATTACGTTAACCGTTTTACGTATGTTGAACCATCCTTGAGATTCTGGGATGAATCCCACTTGATCATGATGTATTATTTTTTTAATATGTTGTTGTATTCGATTTGCTAGTATTTTGTTTAGTATTTTAGCATCTGTATTCATTAGAGATATTGGTCTGTAGTTTTCTTTTTTTGTGCCATCCTTGCCAGGTTTTGGTATGAGGGTTATGTTGGCTTCGTAAAATGTGTTTGGAAGTATTGCTTCTTCTTCAATTTTTTGGAAGACTTTGAGTAGAATAGGAACCAAGTCTTCTTTGAATGTTTGATAAAATTCGCTGGTATAGCCGTCAGGGCCTGGACTTTTATTTTTGGGGAGGTTTTTAATGGTTTTTTCTATTTCTTCTCTACTGATAGGTCTGTTTAGGCTTTCTGCTTCTTCTTGACTCAGTCTAGGAAGGTTGTATTGTTCTAGGAATTTATCCATTTCTTCTAGGTTGTTGAATTTGGTGGCATAAAGTTTTTCATAGTATTCTACAATAATTCTTTGTATATCTACGGTGTCCGTGGTGATTTCTCCTCTTTCATTTTGGATTTTGTTTATATGAGTTCTTTCTCTTTTTTCCTTGGTAAGTCTTGCCAAGGGTTTGTCAATTTTGTTGATCTTTTCAAAGAACCAGCTCCTTGTTCTATTAATTTTTTCTATAGTTTTTCTGTTCTCTAATTCATTTATTTCTGCTCTGATTTTTATTATGTCCTTTCTTCGGCTGGTTTTGGGTTGTCTTTGATCTTCTTTTTCTAGTTCCTTAAGGTGGGAAGTTAAGTGGTTCACTTGGGCTCTCTCTTGTTTGTTCATATATGCCTGAAGTGATATGAACTTCCCTCTTATCACTGCTTTTGCTGCATCCCATAGATTCTGATATGTCGTATTGTCATTTTCATTAGTCTGTATATATCTTTTGATCTCTGCACTTATTTCTTCTTTGACCCATTCATTTTTTAAAAGTATGTTGTTTAGTTTCCACATTTTTGTGGGATTTTTTTCCTCTTTTTTTGCAGTTGAATTCTAGTTTCAAGGCTTTATGATCAGAAAATATGCTTGGTACAACTTCAATTTTTCTGAATTTGCTGATGTTGTTTTTGTGGCCCAACATATGGTCAATTCTTGAGAATGATCCATGTACACTGGAGAAAAATGTATACTCAGTCACTTTGGGATGAAATGTCCTGTAGATGTCTATCATATCCAGGTGCTCTAGTGTTTTGTTTAAGGCCACTATGTCTTTGTTGATTCTCTGTTTGGATGACCGATCTAGAGCCGTCAGCGGTGTATTGAGGTCACCAAGTATGATTGTATTTTTGTCAGTTTTTGTTTTAAGATCAATAAGTAGCTGTCTTATATATTTTGGTGCTCCTTGGTTTGGTGCATATATATTAAGAATTGTTATGTCTTCTTGATTCAGTGTCCCCTTAGCCATTATGAAATGGCCATTTTTGTCTCTGAGTACTTTTCCTGTCTTGTAGTCAGCATTATCCGATATGAGTATTGCTACACCTGCTTTTTTTTGGATGTTATTTGCTTGGAGTATTGTTTTCCAGCCTTCCACTTTGAATTTGTTTTTATCCTTGTTACTTAGATGAGTTTCCTGTAGGCAGCATACAGTTGGATTTTCTTTTTTAATCCATTCTGCTACTCTGTGCCTTTTTATTGGTGAGTTTAATCCATTTACATTTAGTGTAATTATTGATACTTGTGAGTTCCCTATTGCCATTTTATATCTTGCTTTCTGTTAGTTTTGTGTCTTGTTTGATCCTTCTCTTTCATTTTTCTATCTTTTGTTTTTATTTGGTTGTATTCCATACATCTTTCCACTGTTGCTATCTTTTTTATCTCATGTGCTTCTGTGGTGGTTTTTTCAATGGTGGTTACCTTTGAGTAATGAAAAGGGTCCCTACCCTGTTCATTGTAGCGAACTATTTTGTGAGTACTTTTGCACTCCATCGTCCTTTGCTACTGTTAATCTCCATCTTCTCCCCCTCTTTCTTTTTGTTGTTGTCACAGTTTAAATTTGGTTTTATTGTGTTCTTCTTGGAGCTTTTACTTGTGGCTCTGTTTTTTTTTGTTCTTTGTATCTGATTGGAGAACCCCCTTTAGTAATTCCTGGAGTGGGGGTTTTCTGATGATAAATTCCCTCATCTTTTCTGTATCTGTGAATGTTTTTATTTCTCCTTCATATTTGAAGGATAGCTTTGATGGATATAGTATTCGTGGCTGAAAGTTCCTCTCTTTCAGGACTTTAAATATTGGGGTCCACTCTCTTCTAGCTTGTAGAGTTTCTGCTGAGAAATCTGATGATAATCTAATGGGCCTTCCTTTATATGTTGTATTCTTCTTTTCCCTGGCTGCCTTGAGAATTTTTTCTTTGCTGTTGGTTTGTGTCAATTTCATTATGATATGCCTTGGAGTAGGTTTGTTGGGGTTAAGAAAACTTGGAGTTCTGTTTGCTTCTTGAACTTGAGGCTTTAGTTCTTTCCACAGGCTTGGGAAGTTCTCATCTATTATTTGTTTGAGTATGTTCTCCATTCCATTTTCTCTCTCTTCTCCCTCTGATATACCTATTATTCTTATGTTATTCTTTTTGATGGAGTCAGATAATTCTTGTAGGGCTATCTCATTTTTTTTAATTTTTGAGTCTCTTTCTTCTTCTCTCTGTTGTGCCTCAAGTTGCTTGTCTTCTATTTCACTAATCCTCTCTTCTATCTGACCTGTTCTATTAGCTAAGCTTGTTACTTCGTTTTTCAGCTTGTGAATTGAGTTTTTCATCTCTGTTTGATTTGTTTTTATAGTTTCAATTTCCTTGGACATATATTCTTTGTGTTCATTGAGTTGTTTTCTGAGCTCCCTAAATTGCCTTTCTGTGTTTTCTTGTATATCTCGGAGGATTTTTAGGATTTCTATCTTGAATTCTCTGTCATTTAGCTCCAAGGTTTCCAATATATTAAATTTTTTCTTCATAGATTTTTCCTCATCTAGCTGTGTTACCTCTCTTTCTTTTGTATCCATGATATTCGATTTTCTCTTCCTTAATGGCATCTGAGGGTGGTTGTGTTGATAGTATTAATGAGATTTAATAAAGAATAAAAAGTTTAAAAAAAATAATAAAAATAATAAAAAATCGAAAAGAGTTGTTTTTTTAAAAAAAAATTAATAATGAAATAAAGAAAAATAAAATAAAATAAAAATTAAAAAAAAAAAGGAAATTATTCCCCCCCTCCTTTTTTCCTCTCCTCTCCTCTCCCCTCTTTCTTGAGAAAATCTTGTGGTGGACTGTGAATTATAACAAACAATGCCTGTGATGGAGGGCCTGAATTGGGGAAAAGTAATAAAGGGGCAAAAAAAAAAAAAAGAGAAAAAAAAAAAAGAGCGTATGGACCCACAAAAAGCAAATAAGGAAAAAATTTGCGTCAAGAATAAAATGATTTGCTTTTAGGTGTTGGTTGTCTAAGAGTTATGATGAGAGGATTAAGAGGACAACAGAAAAATGGGGGGACAAATTAAAAAATTACTATTGTATTTAGTGGAACAAGAACTAGATAATATGGAGAGCCAGGGATGGGAGCACTGCTAGTGAGTTAAAAAGGTGAAGTAAAAACCCCCCAAAATGCCACAAACATAAGTTTGAGTCCCAGATAAGATAATTTGTTTGTTATTGAGGTTTGAATGAGAGGAGATGTAAAGGAGAAAAGAAGAAACTAATATAGAGGGAGAAAAGAAAGAGAGAGAGAGAAAAAAAAGAGGGAACCACTAAAAGAAGAAAAAAGAAAGGAGAGAGAGAGAGAATTAAGGGTTTTGGAGTGCAACCCTCATAGAGAGAAAGGAAGAGAAGAGAAAAGATAATGGGAGATGTAACACTTATGGGTAGTGTAGTTCAAGGAGAGGAGAGAGTAAGACCGGTAGAGAGTTAATCGGCCAAATTGGAGGAGGAAAAAAAAAGTATCAAGAATGAAGATAAGAGAAACAAACGAACAAATATAATAAAATGGGATAGGTTATAAAGTCTGCAGATTATTCTTGATTTTGAGAGGTTATCTTCTTGCTTTTTCTTTTCTCTCCCTCTTCCTGGTCAGTCACTCTGTACCCCGGGTTCTGCCCCTTTGTCACGCTCAGGTAGAGGTTTGCAGTTGATAAGTCTCTATGGCAATGTCATGTATTGTGCTTTAGTCTCGTTGGCAGTCGAAGCTCATTAGCATTTATAGGCTCCGACAGTGAGAGAGTCCGTGTTCCTGGAGCCTTTCTCCTAGTCTTTCCTTCCTCAATTAGTAGCCTGATAATCCAGCTATGGGGTTGCTGCTGCCTCTGCCTGGATAGTAAGAGGCTCAAAGAGCTGGCAACTCCCCACTCTATTTCCACTCAGCACAGGGCTCTGGGTAAGGCTCAATCAGTCAGAGCTGCTAGCATAATCAGGCGGGCTTTCCGCCCACTCAAAGACCTCTGGTTCTGTCTGCCACTCTGTCCGGTAACACAGGCGGGCGCCCACTTCCAGGGCGCTTGGAGGAAACTCTCACTCACTGGCTGCGCGCGCAGACCAGGATATCCGGCCAGCAGTCTCACGCTCTGAGTGAAACCCCCGACCGCAGGGAAAAGTTGCAGCGTTGGAATTGAGTCTCGCTCCGTCCCCGTGCGCGGCTTTTGCAAGGCGCTGGGGCGGCCCGAGATTCTGCTTTGGCCCACACAAAGGCCCCTGACTCTGCCCCTCTGTGCGATAACACGGGCGCGCACTGCCGAGGCACTCGGAGGAATCTCTCATTCACTATCTGCGCGCGCAAACCCGGATATGAGGCCGGCCGCGTTTCCCTCTGAGTGAAACACCCAGCAGCACGGAAAATCTCCACCGTTGGAATTAGTTCTCACTCCCTCCCGTGCGTGGCTTTCCCAGGGCGCTGGGGCTGCCCAGAGATTCTGCCCTCGGCCCACAGAAAGGCCTCTGACCCTGCCTCTCCGTGGGGCAACACGGGCACCCACTGCCGGGGCTTAGGAAGAAATCTCTCGCCCACTAACTGCGCACCAACCAGAAGACCGGGTAAAATGGCCGCGCCGCTTGTCTTTCTTTGTTTGGGTTTGGCGCGAGTGTTAGCTTGTATTGCCCGGGTTGCCACAGGATCAGATTTTCCTTGGCTTGGATCTCCGTGCCACAGCCTGGTTCGGCCGTTTGTGTCGCGGCCTGGATGTATTCACCCCCTTTGCCCGCCTCAGTTTCTATATTCACAGTTACCAGAGAAAGCCGCCCTGTTTAGGTTAGTGAGGAAGGCGGAGCATTTCTTACTCCCTATTTCCTTCGGGGTTTGGTTATATTTTTAGCCAATTTTTCACTCAATCATACCTTTGGGTGTATTGCGAAGCATCTGGAAGCTCCAAGTATAGGTTTTTCTGTTTCTGGTTGAAGATCTTGTTGAGTTTTGGGGGAGATTTATCGGTATCGCTTCCTACCCCGCCATTACTCTGACGTCATCTGTCTAGCATGTACTATTTTTGATCCAATTTATTCCTGTTTCAATACTATACTGCTTAAAATACAGTTTAATATTGGAAATTAAAAGTCCCAGAATTTGTTCATTCCCAAAGTACCTGGATGACTGTTTCACATTACTCTTTCATATGAATTGTAGCATGTTCTTACCAAGCAAAATATAAAATAATTTGGAAATTTTCATTAGGATTGCATTGAATTTACAGGTTATTTTGTGGAGAATTGAGTGTTTCCAAGTATTGTCTCTTTTCATTCACAGCCAGAAATAGTCTTTAGTAGTATTTTAACATTTTCCTCTACAGAGGTCTTGCATATTTTAATAAATGTATTCAAGGTAATTTACAGTTTTGTTACTATTGTGAATGGTACATTTTCTCAATTGCCTTTTTCAGGTGAGTGGGAAAGGATAACGCTTTCATGCAGAAATTTCCTATGTGAAGACCACTATCACTTTTCAATTGCTGGGAAAATGTTATGTTTTTCTTTTTTTTAAGATTTTATTTATTGATTTTAGAGATAGGAGAGAGAGAAAGGTGGGCAAGGAGGAGCAAGAAGCATCAACTTAATAGTTGCTTCCGGTGTGTGCCTTGACCAGGCAAACCCGGGGTTTTGAACTAGTGACCTCAGTATAACAGATTGATACTTTATCCACTGCACCACAGGTTAGGCTGGGAAAATGTTTTTGAAACTACAAAAGGTTGAGCAGAGATGAATTCAGACATTTTTCCCATCAGGAAGTTGGGTCTGCTCTTACCCATGTTTGCAATAACCTGGAGATACACCTACTGTTTTCATTGTTTTCAGTACAGCTTCTGCGGCTCCTCTGACCCCTGTGTGTCAGTGTTCTGATATTACAATCAAATATGGCCAAATAAATACCCTCTTCAATATACTAGCCCTAGAAAAAGTACTTATATTTTTAGAACTAACCAGTAAATATCAACTGGTAACCTTTTGTGCAAGACATGGTTAGCTAATGTGATGTATAGAAAAATAAATAAGGAACTTATTCTTTATTCTCCTAACCTCAGAAAACTTACAGTGGAGTGGGCAGTGTTTTCAAGAAGCTCAGCAGCCACAGATTCAGTAAAATAACAATAATGGCGATCACACACTGGATGAGCATCATACACCAGAAACATATACTATTTTATTTAATCATTATAAAACCCCCATGTAAGGTGCATCATTAATATTCTGATTTTAGAGATAGATCTTCTGAGTACATAATAAATAATTTCACTGGATTTTCTCTCTCATTTCTGGGAGGGAGCCTCTAAATCCTTTCAATTGTCCTGAGTTATAGGAGTGTCTTTGTTATTCATGATGGGTTGCAGCTGGTCATACTTGATAGTTTACCAATGAGGTTATTTAAAGTGGACCCTAGATAGTGTCCATTTGTGCTAATGAGATGACTCAGTGTGGGTTGCTGAGAAAATCCAACCCTATGATTAGAGGGTTGGGGCTTTAAGCCCCATTGATATCAGCCCATCCTCCAGGAAGGTGGGGAGCTGGTGATTGATTTCAATAGCCTGGCCAATGATTCAATCATGCTTATGTAATGAAATTCCTATAAAAACCCTGCACATTAAAAGTCAGGTGAACTTGACCAGGTAATGGCACAGTGGACAGAGTGTTGATTTGGGATGCTAAGGACCCAGGTTTGAAATCTTGAGTGCAGGTTCACTAGCTTGAGTGTGAGGTTGCTGGCTTGAGCATGGGATCATAGACATGACCCCATGGTCGCTGGCTTGAGCCCAAAGGTCACTGGCTTGAAACTCAAGGTCTCTGGCTTGAGCTCAAGGTCATTGGCTTGAGCGAGGGGTCACTGGCTCAGCTGGAGTCCCCCAGTCAAGGCACATATGAGAAAGCAATTGGTGAACAACTAAGGT
This sequence comes from Saccopteryx leptura, assembly GCF_036850995.1. Classification (NCBI taxonomy): domain Eukaryota; kingdom Metazoa; phylum Chordata; class Mammalia; order Chiroptera; family Emballonuridae; genus Saccopteryx; species Saccopteryx leptura. Next base: position 148,834,683 of record NC_089504.1, read on the forward strand.
GCCACAACTATGAGTTGATGCTTCTTGTCTCTCTCCCTCCTGTCTGTCTGTCCATGTCTGTCTCTCTCTGACAAATAAATAAAATAAAATAAAATAAAATAAATAAAATATAAAATAAAATAAAATAAAATAAATAAAATAAAATATTCAGGTGCTCACCTGACTATTCCCAACCCTGGTTGGGAATCCAGGACTAGGATGATTGAAAACTTTATGTTTGGGACCCTCCCAGAACTCATTCTCTACAACTCTCCCTTTGGCTCTGATTTGTATCCTTTTGCTATCAAAAATTTATAATTGTTAAGTACAGCATGTTCCTGAATTCATTGAGTCATTCTAGTGAATTATAAAACCTAAGGGCATTCATGGGGGCCCCTAAATTGATAGCTAGCTAATCTGAAGTGAAGGTGAACCTGGGGACCCCAAACTTGCAGTTGGTGTTGGAAGTGTGGGTAGTCTTGTGGAGGACTGTGCCCTTCACCTGCAAAGTTTGGCTCAATTCTTGGTAGCTGGAGTTACAAATCATTGCAAGAAGTTGACTGGCAAAGACCTGCTGGAGGCTCCTTGTGCAAAGCAAATGACCACCTTCTAATTTATCGTTTTTACATTTCTGTGTTTGCATTTCTTGTACCTAGACAGGGAGGGCAAATTCCCCATCCTACTGTGCATTCTCTGTGGTGAATGTAGCCACATGGTGACCTTCATGTGCATGTAGTCAGGAAGGGATAGTATCAGCAAACGAAGGTCAAAGGGCCACATTTTCTGCTTAATATCAGTATGTGCCAAAGAAAGTCTGACATCAGAGTTGGTAGAGAGCTGGATAAAGGCTCCTTAAAAAGGAAACTCCCAAGCAAGGATCCTGTAAGCCTCTCAAACCATACTCATCTTGTGCCTTAATTAACAGGCAGATAAACAAATAATACAATGCAATTAAGATGCAGAAGTGAATCAATTTTATAGCCACTGGCTCAGAAAACATGTGCTTTTCCATTTGAGAACTACAAGGTTTTTTAATACCATAAAGCAAGAATTATACACATTAACCTTTCTTTTAAGTTGCTAGTTCCACTGAACCATGATCTATGTTCAGTCTGCACCCACGAAGCCTTGGTATCCATGTGTGCCCTTTAGCACAAACAGCGGTCTCACCGGCAGCACCAACTGCCCTCTGTCAATTTAAGAAGCATCCAAACCTGTAAGAAGTTTTCATGAGTATTTGAGCCAAGCTGATGACAATTGCCAGGAAACAAAATCTCAACAGATTGAGAAAACGCTCCAGAGAATGCCAGATTTGCACTTTATTTTATACCGTAGAATCAAAGGAGAAGACGTAAAGAGGTTATGTGAAATCTGTCGGTGGTAGATTAGGACGGCCAGAGAAAGCATAGCAGGACAATGTCTTCTAAGATTGAATAAAAAGTAAAACATATACACATACTTCATTTACTGGTGGGTATAAGATAGTTAACAGTTTAACATTTACAGCACACAGAGACGGTCTGCAGGGAACAAGATGACATTGAAGGTCCTGTGGTCTCTGCTCTGGTGGGAGATTGTGTCCTGAAGGGTCTGGAAAAAGGAGGTTCCTCTAATATTCCCAAGGCATGTTATTGTAGATGCAAAAAGACAATGGACAGGCACAATTGAGGTAAAGACTGACCTTCTTCAGGGAAGATACTGGCCTAGTATATGACTACCCACTGTGACTTGCTTTTAATTTGGAAGTTCTAAGTTGAGACCATCCCATGTGGTTACTGTAGATCTCTGAGTTTGTAAACCTTGCCATGCAGGGCTCCCCTGAGCTTGTCAAGTTCAGTATGTGTGGCTCCTTTTTGTCCACACTTCCCCCTTTGGTTCAAAAATCAATCCAAAGGATACATTGATGATGAACATTTTGGTTAGATAATGTGGTTCCATGGTGCTAGGAAGGCTCATTCCTAGGAAGTCTTAGTGTCAGAATTTGTTTTGCAGAATGATGGACCATTGCAGATGGAGCAGGACTGTAACCTTGGATGGAAGTCAAGGCCAAATTTTTCTCAAAAGTGAAAAATCAGGTAAATGGGAAGCAGTTAGGTCCCATGGGCCTTCATTAAGAAAAACATTCTTGATCATTTCTAACCTATAGCTATTAGGATCCAAGTTTTACTGTCTCATTTCTCTGTATTTTGCATCTAGTATAACATTTACTTAAAGTTTAATAGCACACCATACATCTTTTCAGTTTTCAAAATTTGACCATGAAATGAGTTCTCATTTGCTGTGGCCCATCTGCTCTTCCCCATTGGAAGCACTCAAGTGCTGTTCACTATTAGTCTGACAGCTTCTAGTTGTGCAGTTAGAAGCTGTTAACTTTAAGATTTGTTTGGGGCCAGGGCTGTAAGAACGCAATGGTATAAATTACTACCCACAAAAATTAGGGGATCAGGGAACATGCAGATACTCCAATACTTTCAGCGTTTTGTATAGTGCATTTTCACCAATGAAATAAAAGTTGGTTTTGCATCTCATTTACATAATTGAACAACTTTCTTTGACTTGTTTGCTTTTCTGATGTTCTTAACAAAAAAAAATCAAGCCTGACCTGTGGTGGCGCAGTGGATAAAGCGTCGACCTGGAAATGCTGAGGTCGCCGGTTTGAAACCCTGGGCTTGCCTGGTCAAGGCACATATGGGAGTTGATGCTTCCAGCTCCTCCCCCCTGTCTCTCTCTCTCCTCTCTCTCTCTCCCTCTCCCTCTCTCTCTCCTCTCTAAAATGAATAAATAAAATTTAAAAAAAGTCAAATGCTTCTTTTTTTTTTATAGTTTCATATTTATTTATTTATATATTTTTGTATTTTTCTGAAGTAGAAGCAGGAGGCAGACAGACTCCCGCATGTGCTCAACTGGGATCCACCCGGCATGCCCACCAGAGTGGATGATGCTCTGCCCATTTGGGGTGTTGCTCTGCTGCAATGGAAGGCATTCTAGCACCTGAGGTGGAGGCCATGGAGCCATCTTCAATGCCCAGGCCAACTTTGCTCCAATGGAACCTTGGCTGCAGGAGGGGAAGAAAGAGATAGAGAGAAAGGAGAGGGGGGAGGGGTGGAGAAGCAGATGGGCGCTTCTCCTCTGTGCCCTGGCTGGGAATCGAACTGGAGACTTCCACATGCCGGGCCAACGCTCTACCACTGAGTCAACCAGCCAGGGCTAGCTTAATATTTATTTTGAAATATCTCCTAATTTTTGTGAGCAGTATATTATTTAAAAATCCCAGAGGCGAAGCTAGGAGGACAGTAGAGCTTTATAAGCAAACTTCCGGTGCCTCAGCAGCAGTTAGAGAGGGCCATGTTTCTACAGCCTCTTCAGCTTTCATCTGAGTTAGGACTGTATAGTGAGCAGTTCTTGTTGGGTAAAGGGGTAAATGTGTTCCCATAATTAGGATCTAGTGGTTTCACATAAAATTCCTTTCTCAATACTTCTTTTCCACTAATCTCTTAAAATATTCCTGTTCTTCTTAGTTTGTCTCTTTATTCTTTCAGAAATAACCAACCTATTAGGACAAACTACTTCCTTTGAACTTCTCTTAAAACACGTTATTTTCCTTCCTTTTGCAATAACATTTCTTCTAAACGTCAAGAGAAACTCTAAAAAAAAGAGTATTATTGATAATGCAAAAGTTATATACCTTCAGTAATTATTAATGGTTGTGCTCTATCTATGAAGTTTGAGAAAAGCCCCCCAAACAAATATAACTATTATTATGAGCAATATTAATAGCAGACAGGTAAAGATAATGAAACTATTTTTTTTTTAGTTCAGTATCAATCCACAGGTATACAGGTACTGTCAATGTCTCGGGATATCTGTCTATCTCTGCTAGTTGTGGCTTCTCATCCTCAGGAAGTCTTTGTTCTCCTCTGTAAGCAGAGGCGAGTGTCAGACACAAAGGAAGATGATCATTTGCAGTTGGGCACCCGATAAAGTCCCTTCCAACAATATTGAAGAGAGTCTTTAATTAATGTCATTTCCAATGGACAAAGTCTTCTGGTTATGTCATGGTTTCTGGAGTCTTTATTTCACTGGAGCACACTGTGAAATGAATCAGTTACTAATTTATCAATTTCTTTAAGCTGGTTAATAAATTCTCAATAATAATGCAAAACGTCTCATTTTAGTAAGGCTGGTTTCATGTGTCCCTTCCTCTAGATGTGTAGGGTGACCAGAGAATATTTAATGAGAAGAAAAGCTATGTGTTTACCAGAAGAAGTAGATTTCAGGTTGAGGATCACTGTAGGGAGGGTTTTAGGCCAAGGGAGATTAAAAGCTTCTGAAATTTTACCTAGTTGAGTTTTAATTGCACCATTTGTAGATTCCACCAATTCAGAGAACTGGGGTTATAGGCACAGTGAAAATTCTGTAGAATAGGCCAAATATTGCAAATGGATTGCATTATTTACCCAGTGAAAGGAATCCTTTAGTCACTGTAACTCAGGGAATTCCCCAAATGGGAATTAATTTTTTTTTCAATAATAACTTACCTACCATTAAGGCTGTTGCAGTCCTGCAAGGGAATGCCTCAATGAGAAAATACAAAAATGATAACTAACACATATTTGTATCCTTGAGATGGTGGCATTTGAATAAAATCCAATTACCATGCCTCAAATGGATCTAAAGGAATTGGAAAATTCCTGAGGCTAATGGAATTATTTTTCAGGGTTATATTTGGACAGATAGAACATTGCTATACATTTTATGAGCTACAGTAGGAGATTTCCAGTAACATTGCTTACTCCATGAAATGATCTTTTTGAGACCCCAATATCTTAGCTCATGTACATGTTCAAGTATAAGTAATTGAGATCCTATTAGTAAGATTGGTTTCTGATTGGGTCAAAACAACATCTGTTTGTCTGAGTCACTTTCCTCTTGTTGCCATATCCTTTTTTCTTCTTCTGCAGCTGTCCATGAGAACTGTAAAAGAGAGGCGTTTATTGGTTTAATGAAAAGCAAGAAGCATTCTCAGGTCTGGATAATTTGGTTGTTTAATGCTGCCTGTCTAGCTGCAATATCATCTAAATGATTTCCTTTTGCTTCCATGGTGGTAGCTTTAGAATGTCCTGAAACTTTGATAATTTCCAAGTGTTTCTATATTTGTATGACATCTAATAATTCTGCAAACTACTCTCCATTCTTTATGGGCTGCCTCGAGAAAGTTAAGCCTAGCTGCTTTCACAACATTCTAACATTCTGAGCCACATATAGCAAAGGCATAACTACTGTCAGTGTAAATATTGGCTATTTGACCTTTGGCCTGTTGGCAAGCCCAGACAATTAATTCAGCTTGTTGGCAGATCTTATTCAGGTAAATAAAAACTTTCTATTAGATTCTGGTCCGGTGGCTCAGTGGATAGTGCATATTCCTGGCACACTGAGGTCATGAGTTCGATCCCCAGTAAGGGCACATACAAGAAGCAACCAATCACTACACAACTAAATGAAACAACTAAGTGGAGTGGTGAGTTGATGAATCTCTCTCTCTCTCTCTTCCCCTCTCTCTCTCTCCCTCAAAATAAAAAATAAATTTAAAAATAAAAAGAACTTTCTGTTATGTGCCCCATGGAAGTAATTGCATATCTAGCTTGGTAACATCACTGTTCATCTTTCAAAGATCCATCCGTAAACCAATTATGTCAGCATTATTAATAGGAGTTTTCTATAAACTATTCTTAGGAATAAAATGGTGGTCAATAAGCAAAAGGCAATCATGGGTGTCCTTATCTTGCAAAGAAGGTAGCAAAGTTGCTGGGTTAAAACTGTTACATTGAGTTAAAGTAATATTAGGCTGAGAAGGTAAGAGTCAGCTGACTGACAGAAGTGTTGAGTGTGGTGAGAATTTAGTGGAGGTTATGAATGAAGAACATAAACAAAGGAGAGCTCATAACTATCTTTTCAGTTTGTCTGCATAAAATGTCCATAGCAGAGATGGCTGTCATGCAAAGAGGGAGCCCTTTGGCTATTGGGTCTAATTGCTGACTATCAACATATCCTAGATCTATGTTTATATGTTCTTGATTTAAAACTTCTAAAGTATTTTCTTTATTTTCATGTATAAAAAGTTAGAAAGTTTATAATTAAGGTATCCCAGAGGGGGAGTTTTAGGGAATTCATTAGAGATTTTATAGCTGTTCCTCTTCTGGGATTCCACCGAATAAGATCAGGTCGGTTTGATTTTAATAAGATATGTAGAGATTGGGCCATTAATTAAAAAAAATTAGAATCTAATTGTGACAAGTATCCAGTCATACCCAGGAACCCTCTAGGCTTTTGTTTGTTTGTTTATTTGTTTGGTGGGTTGGTCAGTTGTTTTTAGAAGTTTTAGAAGTTGTTTGATATTATTCTTCTGAGTCATTCAGGGTTAATTAGTAGCCCATCTTTAGATATTAGATAAACAAGGTATTTTACCTGGGCTAAACAGAATCAAAGCTTATCCTGTGATACTGTATGTCCCTTTATGGCTAGCGATTAAAATAGGTAAATTATGTCCTCTTGACAGTCTAATATGTTCAAGAGCATAAAAATAAAGTACATATTAAATCAGAGTGAAATCTCTGGAAAATGCAATAGCACTCAAGGCAGCTTTTAGTATCTAAGAGAAATATGTGAAACTGTCCATAACATCTATGGGGTATTATTGTCCAAGTAAACTTGTGATCTTCCCAGGTGAAATTTAAGAGGTATATCTATCTATCTTTTTTTTTTTTTTTTAACAGAAATGCTGAAAAAGGCGCTACATAAATCCATCACTGAAAAATATTGGTAGTCCATTGGAATAGCTGATAATAGGTTATGTGAATTTGGAATCACAGGATGTCTGGGAACAACTATTTTATTTATAGCTGTGAGATTCTTTGCAAATCTTTATCCTTTCCCATTTTTTTTTCCTGAAAGGATAAGAGACTTAAAGGGGCCCGCACATGGAACAATAAGCCCCTTTTTAAAGTAATCTTGTATAATGGGCCTGGTTTTAGCTTGTGTACAAAGGGTCTCCATGACTAGAAAAGGCCTGAAGTAGCACTGGAACATCCTGTAACAAACACTCAGTCAGCTTCAAGATTAGTTTCCTCTTGTGGAGTTCTTTTAAAATCATTATTCTTCTAATTGACTCAGTAACTGATTCATTTAGTATTAAATACATTTCACCCTTTTGGAAAAATGATTTGTGGGCATCAGTGGTTTTTAAAATTTTTTATTTTTATTTTTTACAGAGACAGAGAGAGTCAGAGAGAGGGATAGACAGGGACAGACAGACAGGAACAAAGAGAGATGAGAAGCATCAATCATCAGTTTTTCGTTGCGACACCTTAGTTGTTCATTGATTGCTTTCTCATATGTGCCTTGACCGTGGGCCTTCAGGACACTGAGTAACCCCTTGCTCTTGCCAGCGACCTTGGGTCCAAGCTGGTGAGCTTTGCTCAAACCAGATGAGCCCGCGCTCAAGCTGGCGACCTTGGGATCTCGAACCTGGGTCCTCCGCATCCCAGTCTGATACTCTATCCACTGCGCCACCGCCTGGTCAGGTCATCATTGGTTTTTAGAAACTCTCACCCTATCAGGTAAATTGGGGCAGATTTGATTAACAAAAATATTTATTGCCCCATAACATTCCTTAGTTGGAAGGGAACAGGTTCTGATTTTAAAACAGACATTGGTTGATTAGATATCCCTGCCATTTGTACAGAAGCTTTATTTTGAAGGAGAAGGCAATTTGGTTGTGTAGGATTTAAAACAGACAAAAGTAGCCCTGGTATCTACAAGGGCCTTAGCAATTTCCCCTTTTGTGGTAATTTCATTTTCTCCTAAATTACTATTAAGGAGAAGGGTAAATGCCCTCTCATAGTCCTTGGGGCAGCCTTATGCTTGCTTTTTTTTTTCTTTTCTTTTTCTAAATCCCATTTTAGTTTTCTAGAACCCTTCTTAAGATGATCTGGCTTTCTACAATAAAACCAGACTTCCCTATAGTGGGTTCTCAAGAAACCCTGTTTAGTAATTCTGTTGCTTTGCTTCAAGAAACCAGTAGGTTATTAATTGGACTAAGTCAAAATAGCCAGAGTCATATGTTCTAACAGTTAACTTCTTTTATGAACCCATCAGGGTCCCAGAGAAAATCAGGGAAATCTTTAGGTAGATTTCTTAATTCTGTCCTAGTCTAAAGAATGTATACAATTGCTGGTTCCTCTCTGCCGAGATTGGCTTTTCTCCAAAGGAAGCTACCAGAAGTTCTGTAGATTTTTTTTTCTCTATTCTGGTCTGGTTTCCATTCTGAGTGCTCCCTGGGCCAGTTGGGAGCTGTGGTGGAGGACATGAGAAAGAAAGAGAAGGAGGGGGGTGGAAGGAGGGTAAGTCCAGACAGGGAAATGGGGGGTCCAGCAGGGCAATTGGAGAAGAGAAAGAGGGGTATTGACACTGAGCAACTTTAGAGGCCTTCCTTAGTTTAGACACAGTCTCTATAATTTCTTAACATGTTCTAGAGATGAGAATTTATCTGTGCTCCTCCTAGAAGCTTTTAATTTCCAATCAAGAAATTCATTCACTCAGTTTAATTTTAGAGCTGTCGTTTTCTAATTGTGTGTGCAAAAAATAATAATTTGGGTATTAAAAGAACTCCATTTTGGCCACCTAGAGTTAATACCAGTTTTACTTAGATCTTCCCATTTTTGTAAGTACTTGCAAGTAAAGGCTTCTTATTAATTGTGTGTTTGCAGGAGTATTAAAGCTGGGGGCTGGGAGTTTTTGGCCTTGGAGGCATGGTTACCCATATTAATTTTAGTTTTATTTTGAGATCTGCAAAGTCTGAACAAATTTCTAGGGATATTGTGTAGTGGGTTGAAAGTGCTGCTTATAGGTTGAGATCCAAGGAGCTGCCACCTCCTAAGTCACTTCAACACTCTTACATGTCTTGGTTTCTCTCTCCAGCTATCTAATACAACTGTGAACTCATAGTGCTAGGTAAGCAGACTTTATGTGTGCATCCCTGGACAAGTAAATTATTTAATTACCACTGTGTTGGAATTCTTGATGAGGTGCCCTCTCATCTTGAGGAATACCCTGTAACACATCCACATAGATTCTGAGGCACCTAAGAATACCCAAAATCCAAGCTGAAGAGACTAAATGCCCCTTATCTTTGGAGCTGAATGAGTTCAGGCTCTCATTTATCCAGCAAAATTTTGTTCAGACTCCAAGAAAGCAATTGCAATCGAAAAGGCAATATTAAAAACCAGCCACTCATTTTTTTCCCTGTCTTGAGTTATTTCAACTCTTACCGTTAGCCTGGGTCATCTCAATCCTTACCCTTTAGTTCCATATCAAGGATTAAAAAAAAAAAAAAGCTCAAATAATGTCAGGGCCTCTTACCTTAAAACAGGAAGGTCCAGAATTCCACGAAAATTCACCCAAGCTTGCCTGATGCAAAGTGAGGAGCCAGTGGGCACACTGGGCCCTTGCTGGTACCTAGCACAGCCCCATGTGTGCAGGGTGGTGCTGGGTAGGCTTCTTTGGAATCCTGCCAAACTATGCCAAGTGACTATTGGTGCAAGAAATATCCAAACCTGTAAGAATTTTTAGGAGTTTATTTGAGGCAAACAAATAGCAATTGCAGGGAAGCAATATCTCAATTGATTGAGAAAATGCTCAGAATGATAGTTTTGCCCCTTATTTTATACATTAGAATTAATGAAGGAAACATAAAGCAGTTACATGAAATCCATTGTTGACAGATTAGGAAGGCAGGAAAAAGCAAAGAAGGGAAATCTCTTGAGATTGAATAAAAAATAAAATAGATAGACACATACTTCTTTTACATTGATGGTATAGCATAGTTAACGATTAACATTTACAGCACACAGAGATGATATATGAGGAATAAGATAACAATGAGGAGTTTTGTGGTCCTTGCTGTGGTGGGAGCTTGTATCCTGAGGGATCTAGAAAAAGGGGATTACTCTGACACTCCAAAAACATGTTTTTGTAGATGCAAAAGACAATAGACCGGCTGAGTTAAGGTAAAGATCGATCTTTGTCAAGGAAGATACCAACCTAGTACATACCTACCTGCCATGACTTGCTTTTAGTTAGGAAGTTTTCATTTCAGACCATCCTGTGTGGTTACTTTAGGTGTCTGAGTTTGTAAGACCACCATGCTGGCCTCCCCTGAGCTCGTCAAGCTTAGTAAGTGGCCCATTTTTATGCATACTTTCTATGGCATTTTTCTACTCACAGAGTTCTAAAAATTCTAATCAGTCAATATGTAGTGCTATGAAAAGAATTCTGCAAAAAAACGTTCTTTTCTTAGCCAATGAGCATTTCTCAAAAGTGTCATTCATGTGGGTGTTTGTGTTCTTGAGCAAGTTGGAACTCTTGGCCATTTCAATGGACTCTAAAATGTCACCGATGACTTTTCTGAGTGAAGCCTCAGCAAGTTTGCCCTCATTCTCCAAGCTGGGACAGGACAAGTGATTTCTTCCAAAGTGGCAGGGGCCACACCTGGACTCTGTGCCTCATTCTTTGTGGAGGGTGGTTATTTAGAACATCTCTGAGCTGTGGCCACCATGCTTATAGGAAGGAAGACATGAGTAAAAGAAAATCTCTGTGTATGACATCTATATTAGTTTCCTTGGACTGCAGTAATATATCACTACCAATTTGGTGGGGTCAAAGAAGAGAAATTTATTATTTCACAGTACCAGAGGATAAACAAAATCAAGATATCATCTAATCCACAGTTCTTCCAAAGACTACAGGAGAGAATCCTTCTTTACTCTTTCAGTTTTGGGTGGTCCCAGGTATTCCTTGGCTTGTGGCTGCATCATTACAAATTCTGCCTGTCTTCACATGGTCTTCTTCTCTGTGTCTCTGTGTGTTCAGACCTCCCTCTCCTTTCTCCTTTGAAGACACCAGTCAGTAGATTTAGGATCCACTCTAAATCTAGGATGATTTCATCTCAAGTTTCTTAACTAATTATATCTGCAAAGACCCTATTTCCAAATAAGGTCACATTCTGAGATTCTAGGTAGACATGAATTTTGGGGGTTAACCCAACACAGCCTCCCAAGATGCATATTTGAGTAATGCATTTTACCAACCTAATCTTTTTTGACCTATAATTTACTCATTTGTAAACCGAGTCTGATAATGACACCTATCCCAAGGACCGTATAAGTTGTTAAGATTAAATGAGATAAAGGATGTTTTGAAAATGCTTTGAAAACTATTGCAAGGTAAAAGGATACATAAATAAAGGAATACCTTAACGGCTGGCAAAAGAATTTATTATCTTTGTTTAGAAAAACATTCTGATGGGACTGCCTGCTGTGACAGTGAGGGGCTGAGACTTTGGTGTGGGCAGTAACCAAGGCAACAAATGTGGATGGCTAAGTGGCCTTGTACATGTCAAGAAGAGGAAGATTTGATTTGCTTTTATTATCATTTTATTTTTTTATTTCTCCAAAGAGAAGAGAATGAGTGGGGAGAAGTTTAGATATAATTTGCTTTAAAGGCAGCATCTAAAAGCAGGGAAGCTGAGATAATTCTTAAAAACATAAATTGCTAATTTGTGCTTTAAAATTGTTTGCTGCATGGTGTGTGATGTGGCCCCACCCTATGGTTGTCCAAGTCCTCAGAAATGTCAGCTGCTCTCAGGGATAGGATTTCAGCGGATAGGACTTTGGGAAAATGTAAGGAGATCATTTTTAGGTTCAGGCTAATATAACTTGGACCAAAAATTGCATGTGTACAAACTGGAGCCAGGAGAGAGAAGACCATGGGAACACTATCCTTCCCCATCCCTCTCCAGGAACTAAAATAAAATTGGGGGAAAGCTTTAGTCTTAACCAAGGCAAAGATTAAGGTTGAACCCATCTTATCTAGAATTTCCAGAACAGGTTGGCCTCGGGTGACACAGGGCTCCACAGCACTGTATATAGGTATTAAGGAACTAAAATTGTTTGAGAGGGACATAGAACATTTACAAACAGTAGAGGCACGTCCTTCTCCAAGGCTGTGGCATTGTGCTGGGTGTTGGGTTCACAGTTAGAAAAGGCACAGTCACATTTCTAGAGAAGCTCAGAAAGAGAATCTATGAACAGTAAGCACACTGGGAGTGCCAAGTGGGAGCTATTAAAGAAGCTGATGGGGCCCAGACCAGACTCCTAATCCTAGGTAGGATTTTGGTGGGTGATTATCGTGATGGTTTCTTAAACATCAACACTTCTCGACTGTCTTGAATAATGAATAAGAATTGGCTGGGGGGGGGGGGGGAGTGTAGAAGGTTCTTCTAACACCCCTGACCTGAATTATTAATCTATTACCACCTCTCTTTTCAGTAGGAATATCAGGGACTAAGTGAGAGATATTTTGGAGAAGGTAGCATCTAGTTGTGCCCCTGAAGTCACAGTTCCTTGGTAGCTCTACTTCTGCTTATAGCTAATGACCAATTGCACTGAAATTAGTTGACTGTCACTTCACAGGGGCCAACATAAAAAACGGTGTGCACTTCCAATTATAATTATAATAAAGCAAAAATAGTTAAGAGGTAAAACAAAAATAATAAAAATATATTAATATTAGAGCAGGTTGTAAAAAATTCATTAGGTAACCAAAGAAATTGTATAAGAGATAAGTTACTGAACTACTAATCATTTTCTTAATCATGAGGAAAATTGCTACTGGTGTTTCAAAAGCCTTGTAGTGCCAATTTAACAGTCTTTCTTTTCAAATGTGCCTCATTACTTATTCAGCTTGGATTGCACCAGCCAAGTCATTAGTTGTTAGTCTGGATCCTGTTGCTGTATTCTCCAGAAAATGAGGTTTCTTTTTCCAATAAATAAACAAATAAATAAATAATATATTTGTATATCTGTATGAATAAAAACTGTTATTTTACAAAAACATATAAAAAGTATATCATATGTGTACTGTGAACATTAATAAAACAAAAGATATAATTTAAAATGTTGAGAGAGTAAAAGAAAAAACTTCTATGCCTATATCACTCGGTGCACACTACTGACCCCAATTGGAAGAGAAGTACTTTGCATCTCTGACAGGAAGTGACTACATTGCTACCTGAGCTGAAGAAAAGATTCTTCCTTGCCCAGTAACAGCTCAGCCAGTGGGAGTAACTTCCCTCACTCAGCCGATGAAGAGTCACAATACTTCAGACTTTCAGTTTCCTGCAGTGAACTGTTTGTTTATAATAGCTCCTCCCATGTTCGTAAAAGCAGATTCCTCTCCTTTGTTTCTCTGGACTTGTGACTCACCCTTAGACTACATGTCCTGAAGTGCAATTCTTTGTTGTTCCCAAATAAACCAGTTTTGCAGGAGAAATATCTGGCTATTTGTTAAAGGTCAACAGTATATACAGTTAATCCTCATTATTGGGGAGTCTTTATTTGTGAATTCCCCTATTTACTAAAATGTTTTTATAACCCCAAAATAAATACTCTTGGTGCTTTTCTGGTCATTTGCATACATGTACTGAGCGGTGAAAGATTTGCGTTGCCTTGCCAGGCATGGTCCCAACTGAAGTGTGACAAGGCGGCAGTTCTGCCTTGTTTTAGCTCTCGTGCAGAGATGACAGAGGACCGAGACAGTGGGCAGTGAAGTGTACTGCAGGAGTCTGGCTCTGGGTCAGTAAGACTGGGTTCGAATTCCCGCTCCAGCTCCGGTTCGTGGGGCAACCTTGGGAAAGTCACTCAACACCTAGTTTTCACTTTTGTGAAATAAAGAAAATAGAATTTACCAAGACAAGTTGTTTTTAAAATTTAAAAATTGTAGTCTATATCAGTGTTGTTCAACCACTGGTCTGTGGACTCTTCCGCCAGAAATTTCTGGCTGGTCTGTGAAAAAGTTAATCACCCTGATGGTTGTATGAAGATTATAGACCCAATGATCTCAGTTGAATTCATTTATGCTCAAGGTAATTTCTGCCTTAGTGGTCCCTAAAATAATTCTATTTTCACCAGTCCCCAAGTCTAAAAATGTTGAAAACCACTAGTCTATATGATATGTATACATATAATATAGCTATATTATAATATATGTGTGTGTGTATACGCACACACACACACACATATCATCCTTAGGTACAATGGTTCCGTTCCTTAGCCCTTTTTAGAACAAAATTATTGCAAATAACAAGAATCAACTATTATATATACATACACATACATACATATACATGTACATATACACAGATATATAGAGAGGGAAGCACACATATGTTTGCATGTTAATAAATGAGGATAGAGTGTATTTGTCCACTTGTTACATATTCTCAAAACCACATGGAAAGAATCAACAGACTGTAGCTAATGCTCTATTTTGTCCATTTTCAGAAGTGAAGGAATTATCTCTCAAAAAACTTTTCTAGTTATGACAGGGAGTAAATTGCTCACTTTTTATAGGTGCATGGAGTCTTTTGGGAAAAGCCTACTTAAGCCACTCAGTAAACTACCTATTCTAACACATTGAATTGCATCCCTACTAAGTTAATGCAGCTTCCAAAAGGAAATAATTTGCTCCTCTTAAGCATGATAAGAACTATAATGCACATTTTCCATCTATTTTTCTATTCATGGGCTAGGATTGCTAGATTCTTCTTTTATTATTATGGTAAAAGATAGCTGCCCATGACAGATAAAACAAATGATGCCACTGACTTAACAATAGCATAAAAACTTTAAATGATTCTTTTAAAAGTTATAATGGGTTTATATAACATTCCATTCCCGCTCTTCCTCTGTGGCTTTTGATGATCAAGGGAACATGTTTGCAAGACAGCTGGAAGGCATTGGTTGCATCCATTAAGGGAACTGAGTGAACTAGCTAGCTATTCTATGATAGATAAGACTTTCGGTCATGACCTCTGCAACCTAAAACATAAAACTCTTCAGCCAGTAAAAATTATTCAGAAACGAAAGTGTGGTGTTTAACTTGTTACAGACAAGTGTAAAACCATGCATATATATTTGATATTACAAAGAAAGAATTCCTGCCTACAAATCTGTAATTCTCACTAGTAAAGAACTCAAGTTATTTGTGTTCTAAATGTTGTACTGGTGGAGAAGATCAAGTTCAGGAATAAATAGACCCCCAAATTAATGATGGTTTAAACACAGAATAAAGTAATATCTCATTCATATGAGAGTGCAGATTGTTGTTTCTGGATAACAGGCATCTCTCTCCAGGTGGTGTTTCAGGGGTCCAGGCTGCTTTCATCTCCGAGGCCCTCACTGTCATCAGCATCCAGCAGACAGGAAGAGAAAAGAGTATGCGGAAGGCACAGCCACTTTTGTTTTATGGCTGAGAAATGCCAGTTATCATTTATGTATTCCATTGGCTAGATCTCAGTCCATGGCCACACCAAACTGCAGAAGATATTGAGAAATAGTTTATCTTTGTGGCCGAGAAAAAAAGTAGATCGTGGATTTTGGTGAGCAGATAGCTATCTCTGGCACAATGTTGTTATGCTACTAGACCTGAAGAAAGGACACAGACAGTCACCGCCATATGTAGAGGACGATATCTCAGAAGAGGAGTGAGGCCATTTATGGTATAAATATTCTGGGGAAGATGCTGGTTTCTATTCAGAAACCAAAACTGAGACAAAAAGGTTAGAGGGCAGAGGAAATGCATTTCTGTCTGTCTCTCACTTGGTTCCTTTTCCTTGTCTTAAAATTGACTGGAAAAAAAAAGAATTGAGACGTTTATAAACAGTTCGTCGCATAAAAAATGAGGAACCCAGGCACATGTCTATGAAATTATGCCAGCAACTTGGAACTAGAAGCTTCTGTCTCCCGATATGTGGAAAAGTAGGACCATATGTGGGTGTAAGTGGACATCCCCATGTAAATTTAACATCTTCACATTTTAATAGTTCTTCATCTATTGAGAATCCACTAAAGGTAGTTATATTTTCCAACCTTTCTTGTCCCTAGGATGGGTCTAAGATTCTTTCAAACAGATGCATGAGACGGATTTGGAGACAAGCTCTCTGAGGGAACTGGCAGAACATGAAGGCATCTGTGTTGCTGGTATGGGAATGGCCAAGAAAGGGTATTTCTGGAATAAACAGCAGAGAGACCACCTCCTGATTACTGAAGAGGTAGAGGGCTTCTGAAACTGGTCACGGCAGCTGTGCCTTTACCAGGCCAGTTCTATGGTTTTGTTCGATTGTCCCTGGAAACTTAGTCTGACGCTCTTCTCCCAGATCTTCCAGGGATTCTGTGAGCTTTCTAATATCTCTTAGTACATTTCTTCTGCCTCAATTGGCTAGTGAGAGCTCTGTTGTCTGCAACTGAAAACCTAGACCAATACTGGGAACAAGCTAGCTGCGGTAGAACTAAAACTCATTGCTTTATATGCAAGATGACTTTAATTTCTTAAACTCGTTATTCACATTTTCTTATTCCAGCCAGAATCAGCACTAGAGACATGCAGATGAAAAGCCCTGTCTATATTGTGCTGGATATTAAATCTAGAACAGAACAGCCTTGGAAGACATCATGGTGCTGGCAGGAGAGTCCCAAGGTGGGGGTGGTACCTTTCAGGAGACTGAGTCAGGAGCATTTGTCCAGGCATGCCTTCATACCAGGGACTCCTCCTTTCTGAGTTCACCTGGAAGGTTTGGGGGTGTGGCTTATAAAGGAGGCAAACTCCTTCACAGGCAGATTACAAAAAGAAACTGATGGCTCTTTACAAATGGGTGTCTCAAATTTCACTCTGTTTTCTCTAGAGCAGTGGTCCCCAACCCCCGGGCCGCGCATCGGTACTGGTCTGTGGGCCATTTGGTACCGGTCCGCAGAGAAAGAATAAATAACTTACATTATTTCCGTTTTATTTATATTTAAGTCTGAACGATGTTTTATTTTTAAAAAATGACCAGATTTCCTCTGTTACATCCGTCTAAGACTCACTCTTGTCGCTTGTCTCGGTCACGTGATACATTTATCTGTCCCACCCTAAAGGCCGGTCTGTGAAAATATTTTCTGACATTAAACTGGTCCGAGGCCCAAAAAAGGTTGGGGACCACTGCTCTAGAGGACAGTGGTTACTTGGGTCTAATGTATGGAAATGTTACTTATTTTATTTCAAAATTCAGTTCCCCAAATATGGTATCTAGGATAATATAGGCTTAACAGAGACAAAAACCAAAGCCACGCCATCAGTGCTGAATACACAGAAGAGAGATGGCCTTGGTTCGTGAGAGGAGAGCTGGGGTAATGCAGAGAGCATTTGGGTTCTGTGACTTACCAGCTGTGTGTGATTTTAGGTAAGTTACTTAATTCCTCTGAGACTCATTTTCTCATCTGTAAACTGGAGAATACAATCATAAGATTACTCACAGGATTATCATTAAGTTTAATTAAAGGTGTATTATGGTTCTTTGTTGCAGAGAATAAAGCCAATTCTGGAGACGTAAGGAGAAAGTGAATTACTAGGAAGCTATTGAGAAGTTCACAGAATTGACAGAAAAGTGAAAGAACCAGGGTCAGAAAATGGGCAGGCGTTACAGGAAATCGGGCAAAAGATAAGAGCCGAGGTCAACACCAGGAGCGGTTGGTTGGGGTTGCCTCCCAGGTTCCCCTGCCGCTGACACGAGCCCCTCCTGCTGCTGTCCAGCTAAGTCAGACAGTGGTGCCACAAGGACTGTCACCCTCACTGAGTCCACGCCATTCTCCCTCAGTGATGTGCTGACCCTGAATCAAATCTGCTTGGGAGAGACAACTGTTAAACATCCAGGAATTTTGCAGGCTGGGTATTAAAATGTTTGTAGTTGGCAGTCAGCCACAGTGGAGTTATTTATACCACAGTGTGGGGAAGCAGCTGTGTTAAGCTTGCTCGCTGGCTGACCTGCTACAAGCACTTTACCTGATTTGTGTGTGAGAACGTGGCAGCACCACGTGTGTATGGCCTATGTAAGGCTAAAGGTGCGTGTGCTCAGGGGGATTGCGGATGGTAGATGGCCTGCCCGTCACTGTGAGGAGCTATTTTTGCTGTTTCTTTGCCTGAGAAGCAGTTTCCTCTGCTTGCGTACTTGTCCGCCGTTGTGAGATCTTATTAAACAGAAGGGCCCAGCGCTTTCCGGCTTTGCAGTTTCTATTGTCTGCCTGAATCCAGTGTCGACCTGCCTGGCCTCAGCCACCAGCATTACACACAGAAATCCGCAATTGCTAAAAATCAGGGCTGGTTTTATTTTCCCCAGAGATCTGGTTTACTAGCACAGTGCTGCCTCAAATACCACCTGATGGGTTGAGTCCAAGGCATGTGACTATTGTAGTTACAGGGGATGGCAAGAGGGAGCGACAGGCCTTTAAGACTGTGCTGGAGCCTAACCAGGTGGTGGTGCAGTGGATAGAGTGTCGGACTGAGACCTGGACGACCCAGGTTTGAAACCCTGAGGTCGCCGGCTTGAGCGCAGGTTCATCTGGTTTGAGCAAGGCTCACCAGCTTAAGCCCAAGGTCACTGGCTTGAGCAAAGGGTCCCTCGGTCTGCTATTAGCCCCCTGGTCAAGGCACATAAGAGAAATCAATCAATGAGTAACTTAATGCCTCAATGAAGAATTGATGCTTCTCATCTCTCTCCCTTCCTGTCTGTCTGTCCCTATCTGTCCCTCTCTCTTCTCTCTCTCTCTCTCTCTCTCTCTCTCTCTCTCTGTCTCTGTCACACACACACACACACACACACACACACACACACACACACACACACACAAGTGCTGGAAGTGGGCTTCTCCTGCCAACACTCAAATTGTTGTAGGCTTCTCTCCCAAAGTATAAGGATTTCAAGGCTGACTCACCTCCCAAAATTTCAAATACTCTTTACAGCTGTGCTTTTACTCATAACAAGTACCCAACAGCAAATGTTGGATCCTTTCTTCTTCATTTTCTCTTTTCCCTAGTTCTGTGTGTAGCCTTTACTCTCCTGTTTCATATGTGCTCTGGAGTGCAGGCCATAACAAAAATAAAGTCTTCAGGAAGCCTTGCCCTAAGTTGTATCTAGTTAAGGAGTAAGTTCAGCTCAGAAGTTCCAACTTTCAATTGACAACTGTAACTATGTTCTCTGTTAAGGAAATGAGCATCTTTAGATAGAATAGTTATTGTCTTAATATCTTCATGTTTAAACATTTTTGAGGTAAAAGAAACTATGAACCCTAGAAACAAGTTAAATTTCTTACTAAGATGGTAAAGGTCTTTCTATTTTGTCAGGAGCCGATCCACTAATGCTGGCTAATTAGGTCACAGCAGAAGAAGATCCACAACTGCTGGTTGACAAAGTCACAGCAAAAGAAGATAGAGTTACCGCAGTAAAGACCAACAGCTGCGGGTTGACAAAGTCACCGCAAGGAAAGGCACGATACTTCCCCCTTTAATCTTTTGAATTAATCTGGCCTTATATCCCCCCTTTTTCTGGGTGTGTGCTATTATTTGTGGCACAGGGATAATAGTACCGTACTTTCCCTGTAGATTTGTAGTAATTTCTTTGGAAATGAGACAGAAGGTGTAAGTTCCACAGAAAAGCCTGTAAGCCCCTTGAACTGGGCTCATAAACATAAGAGGCTGGCTATGATATCCCTCGTAAAGGGTTAAGTTTGTAGGAGAATTTCTTATTATTAATCATGTTAGAAAGAATATAGCCAGAACTTAGCTAGTGTATGAATATAGTAAATAAATAAAGTTTAACCAGACAATAGAATCTTAGATAAGGTGTTATGGAATGGCCTGTTGCATGGCCTGGGATAGGAATGCAGTCAGCAAGAAAAGGATGTTTTGCTAAGAGAATTGTTTTATGACTGAAGGCAGTTGCTGGACTTTCTCAGTGAGACACTCATGAGATTTATAAACTTTCCCAAAAATTCTTTCTTCTGATAATGAGAGGTATGGCAGGGGGCATCCATAGAAGCAATAGCAATCAATGTCTTCTGAAATTATGTTGCTACTAAGCTATCTTGCGAGTGCACTCTATATATCTTTAAGTAAAAGTTACTCTTAATGTTAAGTCAGTTTCTCAATGGGCAAGCCTTTTGTTATCTTGTGAGAAAAGCCAGGACACTGCATAAATTCCAGGCCATTTGCCTGAGCAAGCGGTGGTCCTTTGCTAGTCCTTAATGATTTTGTCTGTTAATCTCTCTCTGCCCCTTGACTCACAAACAACAGTAAAGTTGAGTTATTAGTTAGTACTAATCCTTTAAAAGCTTTTACCGATGTTATCGCTATTCAAGTTATTTTTTAGTTGTACTTTGAATGATTTGTAGTTTACAGATATAAACTAACTGTTATCTGGAAACATGTAAACATAGTGAAACAGAAGCAATGATTAATACCATGTAATTGTAACTTGGTGTGTGTGTATAAAAAAGGAGCTGTACTAGCATTTGGTAGAGATGCCTGGCAGTAAATGCTAACTAGAGAATAAAGAGAAAGAAAAGAATTCGGCTCTCTCACTCGATTTCGCCGACGCCGTCTCTTCCTGTGGGACCCCTGGATCCCCCCCGGGGCTGGACCCCGGCACTATTTATTGTTATCGAAAATCTTACCAGAAGAATTTTTACTTATAAAAAAAAGTAAATCAGAGAATTTTTCAAGTGAGAAGTTATGATGAGAAGCTAGGATTATTTTTCCTCCAAATTAATAAAGTGTTAAGGTACATGGTTAATCAGTCAAAGATTAAAAAAATGAATATAAGTAAAATCTTTTTCATAAAAATGGCTTTTTTTTTTTATACTATCAGTTACCAATAATATATATGCTAGGACTTGGATAAAGAGGAGAAAATATTTCAATAATAGAAACTGAGTTGCAAAAATTTTTTAAATATATGTATCTTATTTAATTCTTCATGCAGTATATTCATTACTTTGTGTATATAATTTGAGGGTGCCTGAACTCATATTTGAAATTAAAAAAATTTGTCACTGTTAGAGTCAGCTTTAATTTTCCCTAAATAATTCAGGAGGAAGGGACTTTTATCACCCAGGTGGTTATTCATTCTTTTTTTTCTTTTTTTTTTTTTTACAGAGACAGAGAGAGCGTCAGAGAGAGGGATAGACAGACAAGAACGGAGAGATGAGAAGCATCAATCATCAGTTTTTTCATTGCACATTGCGACACTTTAGCTATTCATTGATTGTTTTCTCATATGTGCTTTGACCATGGGCCTTCAGAAGACCAAGTAACCCCTTGCTCGAGCCAGCGACCTTGGGTCCAAGCTGGTAAGCTTTTGCTTAAACCAGATGAGCCTGTGGTCAAGCTGGCAACCTCGGGGTTTCGAACCTGGGTCCTCCGCATCCCAATCCGACGCTCTATCCACTGCGCCACCGCGTGGTCAGGCATCATTCTTTTTTTTTAAGTGAGAGGAGGGGAGATAGACATACTCCCACATGAGCCCCAATTAGGATTCACCCGGCAACCCCCATCTGGGGCCGATGTTTGAATCAACTGAGCTATCTTCAGCACTTGAGACCTACGCTCGAACCAATTGAGCCACTGGCTGCAAAAGCAGAAAAGAGAGATGAAGAGGAAAGGGAGGAAAGAGAAGCAAATGGTCACTTCTCATGTGTGCTCTGACTGGGGTTCAAACCCAATTTGTCTGCATGCCAGGCCAATGCTCTATCCACTGAGCCAACTGACCAAGATCGGAGGTATTCATTCTTGAGAGAGGAAGGGAGAGAGAGAGAAGCATCAACATGTTTTTCCACCTAGTTATGCCATTGATTGCTTCTCATATGTGCCCTGACTTGGGATTGAACCAACAACATCAGGGGTTGAACAGGACTGAGCCTAGGACCCCAGGCTCTGGGATGACATTGTATCCACTGCGCCACCAGCCAAGGTGGGGGACAGCTATGTTAGACTTGCTCGCAGGGTTACCAGCTGCAAGCACTTTGCCTGATTGGTAGGTGGGTGCATAGCAGCGTCATGTGTGTGTGGTCTATATAAGGCTATGGGTGTTTGCACCCGAGAAAGATTGGGGACTGCAGATGGTAGATTTCCTGCCCACTACTGTGAAGGGCCATTTTGCTGTTTGTGTGCCGGAGAGGTGGTTTCCCCTGTGGTGTGACTTAATAAAGTCCACCATTGTGAGACTTTATTAAACAGAATGGACTTAAAGCTTTCTGGCTCTGCAGTTTTTCTACCTTCTGCCGAATCCAGTGTGGATCTGCCTGGTCTCAGCCCCTGGCATTACACAAGACAGTTATTCTTTTTTTTTTTTTTTTTTTTTTTTTGACAGAGACAGAGAGAGGGACAGATAGAGACAGATAGACAGGAAGGGAGAGAAATGACAAGCATCAATTTTTCGTTGTGGCACCTTAATTGTTCATTGATTGCTTTCTCATTTGTGCCTTGACCAGGGGGCCACAGCAGACCGAGTGACCCCCTTGCTCAAGCCAGTGACCCCGGGCTCAAGCTGGCAACCCCGAGGTTTCAAACCTGGGTCCTCTGTGTCCCAGTCCGATGCTCTATCCACTGTGCCACTGCCTGGTCAGGCCAAAGTTATTCATTCTTAAAGAGGCATTTGGAAATTTCTTTACCTGCAGCTTTTGCTCGAGTGTTTGGAAGGGATGAGACAGAGACACTGCCCCTAGTGAAGGCAGGAGAGGCTCCATGGGGTGCTGGGAGGAGGCAGGATTTCACTCTGACCCCGAGGGTTCAGTGACTGAAGCTGGTTGCCTCCCTTCCTAGTGTCATTCAGGATCCTCATCTGAAAAATAAGAGCCCATTTAGAAGTCCTGCATGTTTCCTTCCCCCTCAAAATTTTGCATCCTAATTACTAATTCTAATCCCATGTCTTAGTTGAAAAACACATTTCATTATTTGTACTTCAGTTGGGCACTAATGAAAATTGGCATACAGCCATGGGAGAAACAAACTTTCAATCATGGGTGCCCCAGTTTGCACCTGTGTTAAAGAAATCCTCTCCTCCAGCCTTTTTCGATGAGTAAACATTTATTTTTGGCAATGCTGGTTTTGGAATAGCATCTCTATAGAAACCAATGTCTGGGTGAACATTTCCTTTAAAGTATATTCTCAACCTTTTGTAGGCCATATTTATAAACAGGTAGATCTTTCAAGATCTCCTGGTTTTTCTGTCAGCTTGCAAGTCAAATCCTAAATTAGATACAACACCTGAATGGGCATGCAAGCAGAGAGGAGGCATTTGTGTTGTCATGACAACAGAAATGCATGTCTACCCACAGATGCTAATTCTACTGTCATGGTGGGTTTTTACACACCAGTCATTACATTTTCTGCTCTGAGCATAAATGAAGCAACATTCTGGGTTTTCTCTGAGGAATTTAAATCCACTTGTGGTGTTGTTGCTGTTGTGTTTCTTCTCTTTCCTACAACCCTAATCTGGGTGTTGTGGGATCTGGTGGTGGGGCTGTTTTTTGGGGGGGCATCTCTAGAGGCTCCTAGGTAACATTTGGGGGCTGAGATAGAAGCAATGAAGATCGAGATACCTTCCATTTCATATGTTGGAGTCTAGGTACTCAGACCTCTTTAAACCAGTGTTATAAGGTTTAAGAATAAATATAAATAAATGGAATCTGCCAAATGCATCACTGGTCTCAGCACTAGTATAGCCAAGAAGAATTTTCATTTGCTACCCTAACTATAGGGATAAACCATATAATGTACAAGGTGATTCCCCCTTTCCCCTTTGACCCCCAACATATAAATAGCTGTAAAAATTCCAGAGCACTGCTTGTCTTCTGGAAGATGCTGGGATGGTGAACTCTAAGAGGTATATTTTCTGATGGACCAGTTACAATTGCCCACCCTACCAAGCTCAATTTTGTGCCTAATATGTTTGGAAGAACCAAGAGACCAAATAACTCTGTGGTCCGATTTTAAAATTCTAGCAGGGTTTGTGTCAAGGCACTATGATCAGAAATATATTTTATTGTAAAGAAATAGATGTGCTGAAATTACTCACAATTTTGAACTGAGTACTTGTTTGGAATATAGGTGAATCGGGAAATCTCCATTCACAGCTGTTCAAGACTTCCTGATTCTTGGCTGTGTCGCAGGTAACTTGAGTCAATTTTAGAAACCCCGGTTTGATTTCTCATCATGGAATGCTCCCGGTGCTCTGACAAGAGGAGCACTCTCAGTTCTGAAGCGTGTGCTGTCCCTGTTCTTCAGAAAGAATGGAGATAAAGAGCTTAAGTGGACATACTGTTTTTAACATTTTGGAAGCATCACGTCTCTCTCAGTTCACTCAATGCTTGCTCAGTTTTTCATTTCCCTGTGCAGATTTATTCTCTCAGATGGGGAACAACTTTATTACCCTGATTAATTCCTGAGTCATTCATGGCTTCTCTTGAAAATAGATCACAAAATCTAGACTTTGAGAACTGTGGTTTGACCATTTTTCAACCTAAGCATTCCAGGACAAGACGTTCCATGAAGATCAACTGTGATGAAATCTCATTTATCATGTGGACTGAGAATTTCAAATCATGCAGAGAGAACAAACAATAATAATTTAACAAAACCACTACCATGTAATAAGTGTCTTCTAGATTCCAGGGATTTTGTACATATTAATCTCATTTACTCTACACAACAACCCTGGGAATCAGATCTTATTTTCAGATGAAGGACCTTGTTCGGAGATTAACTTGCCCAGATCACACAGCCTTAAATTAAGTATTGGAGCTAAGATGCAAAGATAAATTGGCCCTATTCTTAAGGCAGATAGTTATAGGGGTGGGCAAAAGTAAGTTTACAGTTGTTTCTGTGGAAAATCATACAATAATTACAAAATAATAATACATGAATAAACTCTGTGTTTCATGTACTTACAACTGTAAACCCACTTTTGCCCACCCTGTGTACCAAACACTGCTGCATCAGCAAGCGATAAGCCACAAGGATGGCATATTTTTGTACGTACTGGTGAATTTCAGTAAGTATTTTCAATGTGTGTGTTCTAGGAAACTGTGGCTCTCTGTTGCAGCTAAGGCTATTAGCATCTGTCATAATAATGGTGAGGCAAGGCCTGGGTAAATAGAAATTAAACAGTAATAAATAAAATCCATATTATGTGTAAAAGAGAGAAGATATTTCTTAACTAAATGAGATTGGGGCCTAGGATGTAAGAGCCAATCCTTAAGAATTTATTGAAAGGCTAACGTAAGTCGAGTCCTATTATAGTTCTCAGCAAAATTCAGAAGGTTTCAGTGTTTATGAAGTACAAGCACAAGGTAAGTGTGGATTGTACACTGTCAAGTGACATTGAAATTGTTTGAAAAGAAATGAGAGGAAAATACTAAGGCATGAAATTTTACTTATTAAAAACCTCCTCTAGTTTTTTAACAAATGCAATGGAGAGTAGGTGGGATAACGGCACACACAGACCGCCACAAAAGCAGCACCCACCTGATGTATACAACACGGCATCCCTCGCAGCATTGGGAGGGACTCTAAGAATCTTTTTCCCTTAGACAAATTGGGCTTTTGTTTGTTGGCTCCCCTGAGCCATGAGGCGGATGGTGGTGCCATTTAGTAAGATGCACAACAGTCAGGGAAGTGAGTTTGCTTGGGGGGAAGCCAAGAAAGAGTACAGGATGCTGTTTGAGAGCTTGACTGTGCCATTGGATACACAGGACAAGCTGAGAGAAGAGGTTGGGAACAGAGATAGAATTTTTGGAGTGATCAGTATATAGATCATCTTTAATGTTATGGAACTGAATGAAGTGTCCTAGAGAAGGTGGGTGGAGAAAGAAAAGAAGAGGCTCCAGGACTGGGCCCAAAAATCTGCCAACATTTAGAGGTCAGGAAAAAGACCAGGAACTGGCAAAGGAGACTGAGATGATAGAGCAATTAAGGAAGAAGGAGGAAAACTAAGACATTTGTGTCCAGGATAGAAAACAAGTAAGAAGAATGCTTTCAGAAGGACAGACAAATGCTGGTCACACGTTGCGGACTCAGCAAAGTCTAACCAATTCCTTCTCCTGTGTATTTTCTGAGCATGCTTCCTCCTCCCCAAATCCACGACTGCTTCCTTAGTTCACAAAGATGGCATCCTCTCCTGGGATTGCCTCACCTGGTGACTCGGCTCCCGCCGCCCATGCCCATGTTCCATGCTCTCCCCAGAGCGGGTAATCTCTCTGAAATGCAACCCTATTATTTCATGCCCTGACTTAAAGTGATGCAGCAGTTCTCCATTACCACAAAACATAATCTTAACTATTGGGTATGTCCTCTGAGGCCCTTTGTCACATGGAACTTCACTCCTGCCTCCGGCTCTATCTCCCACTTGGGGGGAATAGTTGTGCATTAGAACAATGAATTGGTTCTAATGTGTTCTTAATCTCCATGTAATTCTCTCTGGCTAGTGCTGTTTTCTCCAGTTGAACTGCTTTCCCCCAACTTGTCCTCCTAACACTTCTCAATATATAGGTCTCAGTTCTACAGTAATCTCTGTAAAGCAGTGGTCCCCAACCCCCACGCCGCGGACTGGTACCGGTCTGTGGGCCATTTGGTACCGGTCCGCAGAGAAAGAATAAACAACTTACATTATTTCCATTTTATTTATATTTAAGTCTGAACAATGATTTATTTTTTAAAAATGACCAGATTTCCTCTGTTACATCCATTTAAGACTCACTCTTGATGCTTGTCTCAGTCACGTGATACATTTATCCGTCCCACCCTAAAGGCCGGTCCATGAAAATATTTTCTGACATTAAACCGGTCCGTGGCCCAAAAAAGGTTGGGGACCACTGCTATAAAGTCTTCCTGGACCTTCCCTAAACAGATTAGGTGTTGTCCACACTCCCATCCCATAACTTGCCATATATATATACATATGTATATATATACCTCTGTTATACCATTGTCCGTTTGTATTGCAGATGCTTTTTATTAATATTATGACACCAGATGCTACCATTAAGCCATGAATTTCTTAAAAAGTAGGGACATTTTCCCAGTGTCACAATAGTACCTGATTCCTACTGGAAGCTCCGAAAGTGCACACAGAACGAGCAGACGGCAAAGACACCACAGTAGTCTGCATTTCCAGACTGACTGTACTTTTAGCAACACTTTCTCTTTCTCAGGGGATTAGTCTCTTATTAAAAGTCAGGACTAATTGCTCACTTTGCTCTCACCTGTGTGTTCCGGATGGATATACTGCCCAAGCCATCCCACGCGTGGGCATCTGGTAATTGTTCTGTTTCATGGTCTTCCAGGGGCCATAACCGACTTTCCCCCACAGGAACTCACAGTCGTGAGTCATGCCGCTGATTGTTTTATTAGGAAAACAAAACCCTGCTCACTCCATTTCATGGAAGCCCAGAGCTGTATTAGTTTAATTAAAATGATCCAGTCATTATTTCCCCAGCTACAGAGATTATACATTGAGACGCCAGAAAACTTACCCTATGAAGACTGTACATTTTTATTAATACAAATTTTAAAGAAAATGCCTATGCAACCCAGCCATAATCCATACAGAGAGTGGAGGGGAGTAGACTACATTAGCTTGGAGCTGAAAGAGTTTATCGAGGAGATTTATGGAAAAGCACAATAAAATCAGATTCTGGCATTTAAGTACATTCTGATAGAAATATTGTAATGTTTCCCTGATGTTAGGTTATGTAAGAGGTATATGAGCATCCCTGTCTTATGTTCTCTGTCTTTGCATTTTTAAGGAAGGAAAATGCTATTTCAAGATGCTGAAGATTAGAAAGAAAAACTCAGTCTTTAGAGTGTTATTAAAGCAGGCATTTTGACCTCTTAAAATTTGACCTTTTAGCATCAACTAGTCTAGCCCTCCCCCCTGGGTTTATCAGGAGGGATTGAAATCATACCAGAAGAATGAGGCTCTGTCCTATTTTTAGAGGCCTAGGAAATAAATCTCCATCAATAACTCATTTTAGTAAACACTAACCCTCTGGGACTTTTTTCTCATGCCTTCTCGAAGGCACTCATACTTTACCAAACAGAAACCTCAACTCAAACAGACCCCATCTCTCATAACAGCAAGTCTGAGGTCATGTGGGCTCTGGAGTTGTTTGACTTGATGACTCAAGAATATACCTGAGTACACACATCTTTCCACCTTCCCATGCCCATCCTCAGCTTGTTTTGATTTCCAGCTGGTAGCAAGCAGTATGGCTGCAAAAGTCCCATAGTATCAAAGGACGCATAAAGAGCTCCCCAGACCAAAAAAAAAAAAAAAAAATCTAAAGGCATTCATTACCACCAAACCAGTATTACATAAAATATTAAAGGGTCTTCTTTAAAAAAAGGATAAAAAATATGAATAATAAATGGCTTTAAATACATATCTATCAACAACTGGATCTTAAGAAAACACACAAAATAAAGGAATAAGCAGAACAGAAAACATACTCACAGATACAGAGAACATTTTAACTATTGCCAGATGGTAGGAGGGTTGGGGATCAGTAAAGGGATTAAGAAGTACAGTGGTTTGTTACAGAATAGTCATGGGGATGTGAAGTACAGCATAGGGCCATGATGGCGAACCTTTTTATAAAAACCACCCACTTTTGCAGTGCTGGTCAACCTGGTCCCTCCCGCCAACTAGTGGGCATTCCAGCTTTTATGGTGGGCCATAGTGGAGCAACCAAACAGCACCACAACTGGCCCACCATGAAAGCTGGAATGCCCACTAGTTGGTGGGAGGGACCAGGTTGACCAGCACTGCAAAAGTGGGTGGTTTTTATAAAAAGGTTCGCCATCACAGGCATAGGGTATCCTGCCAATAATATTGTAATAATTATGTAGAGTGTCAGATGGGTACAGCACTTACCACGATGACCACTTAGTAAATTATATAATATCTAGCCACTGGGGTGTACTCCTGAAACTAATATAATGTTGTATGTCAACTGTAATTGAAAAATAAAAAATGACTTAAAAATAAAATAAGCCCTGGCCGGTTGGCTCAGTGGTAGAGCGTCGACCTGGCGTGCAGAAGTCCCAGGTTCGATCCCTGGCCAGGGCACACAGGAGAAGCGCCCATCTGCTTCTCCACCCCTCCCTCTCTCCTTCCTCTCTGTCTCTCTTTTCCCCTCCTGCAGCCGAGGCTCCATTGGAGCAAAGATGGCCCGGGCGCTGGGGATGGCTCCTTGGCCTCTGCCCCAGGCACTAGAGTGGCTCTGGTCATGGCAGAGCGACGCCCCGGAGGGGCAGAGTATCGCCCCCTGGTGGGCAGAGCATCACCTTCTGGTGGGTGTGCCGGGTGGATCCTGGTCGGGCGCATGCGGGAGTCTGTCTGACTGTCTCTCCCTGTTTCCAGCTTCAGAAAAATGGGAAAAAAAATGGTAATTATAAATAAGAAAAAAGAAAAATATGAGTAAAAATCATCTGTGGGCACAGGGAATATTATAGGCACAGGGAATATTATATATTCAGTGCTAGCTTTGTGCCTGGCACTTTATATATAGGTAATTAATAAATAACACTGTTGCTTATAATAATAATAATAGAAGAAATTAGAGATCCTGAGAGCCATCAAGAAAGTCAGCAACAGGGACAAAGCCTGAACACAGTAATTGATATCATAAGATAATAGCCACTAGTATTGAATCATTCTTTGTGCTCCATGCATTACTTAGGCTGTCTCATTTAACCCTTTATTGTTATACTCCCTTTAAACACAAGCATTCAGGGCCCTGCCTGGGTAGCTCAGTTGGTTAGAGCATCGTCCTGATACACCAAGCTTGTGGGTTTGATCAGGGCACATATAGGAATCAACAAATGAATGCATAAATAAGTGGAGCAACAGATTGATGTCCCCCTCTCCACACCCTAAAGTCAATAATTTTTATAAAAGTATATGTTAAAGAGAAGCCTTTATAAAGTCACATGGCTGGTGAGTGGAAGAGCTTGGTCTGGAATCTGGATCTGCCTTGTGCCACAGCCCAAGCTCTTGACCATACAAGATAATGTTTTGAGACATGAGCCCCTTTACTCAAGATTGGGCTGTGCGTTCCAAACAAATCACACTAATTCTTGCTTTGACTTGCTTTCTTTACTCACTTTGAATCTTTTAAAATTGCATGAATGCTGATAACTTGTTATCATACATAGTTTGTTTTTACCCCTGAGCAACATTGATACAGTACATAAAACTTCATCACATTCCCTAGAAAGAACCCACTGGCATCAAAAGATTCGTGCAGAAGGCACATTTCACTGAGGCTTTATGGTAAGGATAGGGGAGTGGGTAAGGATAGGGGAGTGGGTTTGCTTTGCACACTGCACAGCAGACTATTGACAAATCTCAAACACCTATCTGCTCCCAAGTTTCCCTTTCCCCAGTTGAGTCTTCACAGGGTGGTGGACTGTTCTCAGCACTTCCCCACAGCAAAGTCCCCTCTCTGGGTCCTTTTACCTGGTTCCGCACCTCCACTCTAATCACCCACCCCCACCCCCTCTTGCTATGCAGAACAGTTAGGACTTCACCTTCCACCTTTGACTCACACATCCCAGCCCACCTCTGGAATCAACTAAACATGGCACCTCATCCTAACCTCCCCCCCTAGAAAAAGAGTAGGGAAGAGAAATAAATAATAATTCTTTGTCTTGTTAATGGGTAAGCTGCCTCAGATCAACTTGGATTGAGACGGGGTATACATAAATACCTCGTGTTCCTGGTCTTACACGCTGACCAGGTTTGCTGTCCAGTATTCATTGATCTCCAGCGTTTTTGAGCTGTTTCTTCACTCATTAGCAGGATAGTCTGAGGGCTATTGGAAAATGTTTATGACATGTGGCTATTAAAAATATTTTATATGTGGCTCTTCCTTCTTTTTATTATCACATATATTTATATATCTTTAAAAATATTTTCATTGATCTCAAAGTAATACATGTTTATTGTAGATTATTTGGAAATTTCAGGAAATATGGAAAATATAAAAATCACTTATAATTCTTTTGTTTTAGTGAGAGACAGACAGAGACAGAGAGAGGGATAGACAGGGACAGACAGAAAGGGAGAGAGATGAGAAGCATCAACTCATAGTTGTGTCACTTAAGTTATTCATTGATTGCTTTCTCATACGTGCCTTGACCGGGGGACTCCAGCTGAGCTCCTTGATTAAGCCTTGTGACTTTGGGCTTCAAGCCAGCAACCTTGGGCTCAAGCCAGCAATCATGGGGTCATGTCTATGATCCCACACTCAAGCCAGCGACCCTGCATTCAAGCTGATAGCCTATGCTCAAACTCTGTGACCTTGTGGTTTTGAACCTGGGTCTCGGTGACCCACGTAGATGCTTTATCCACTGCACCACCACTTGGTCAGGCTAAAAGTCACCTATAATTCTACCATCCAGAAAGACCTTCTGTTAACATTTGGGTATATTTTCTCAGAATCTTTTTTTCCCTGTTCTCTCTCTCTCCCTCTCTCTCTCTCTCCCTGTTAAACATTTAAAGAAGTGTGCAAAAACAAAAAACTATCTTGTCTTTGCTGATAGGAAAAAATGAGAGAAAGGATTTGGTAAATGAGCAATGGAGAATGGTATAAGAATGATTTTTCTCTGTGATGAGACGAAGACACAGAAGATCAAAAAGAAACTCCTACAAAACCAGCTAACTTCTGTAACTATCATCCAAAACTCAAGTCACATAGGAAATACTAAAATATGAGACATGTAAGAAAGATGTCTATAATTTCTGCATTTTAAAAAGATACAAGAAAAATATGATACTATATCTTGAAACTGTGATTTCTTTTTTTGCTTTTTGTATTTTTCTGAAGTGAGAAGCAGGAAGAAAGTGAGACAGACTCCTACAAGTGCGCAACCGGGACCCACCTGGCAAGCCCACTAGGGAGTGATGCTCTTTCCATCTGGAGTGTTCCGTTGCAGTGGGAGTCGTTGTAGTGCCTGAGGTGGTGGCCATGGAACCATCCTTAGCGCCCGGGTCAGCTTTGCTCCAATGGAGCCTTGGTTGCAGGAGAGGAAAAGAGAGATAGACAGAAAGGAGAGGGGAAGTGTGGAGAAGCAGATGAGCACTTCTCCTGTGTGCCCTGGCTAGGAATTGAACCCGGGACTTCCACACACCAGGCCGACGCTCTACCACTGAGCCAACTGGCCAGGGTAGGATTTCTTTTAAATTCAGAGTAAGCATAATTCTAAGAAAGAGATTAAAAGTTTGAGAGATTTTATATTTAATTGAAAAATAATTAACAGAAATCATTTTATTTTTGATTTAAAAAATCCTTATATTTTATTTTCTTGAAGCAATGTTAAAAGTTTGTTTTGTCTTTTTAAGTTTATCAACTTGCCTCAGTGGCTCTTTTACTTCAATATTAGAGTTGAAAGTGAGATGGGTAATATTTAACATATTTATTGATATGAACAATTGCAGTGAAAGCCAGTGATTTTAAAGGATCAAAAATATTAAGCCAGCTATTGTCTATTGTGCATTTGCAACATGCCATATTGAGAACAAATGCTTTTTTTCTAATACAATCTTATTAACTTTATCTAACACCCTTCAAAATGAGTTTTATTGTCTTTTGTCTGTGGGAGAATTAAGGTTTTGACAGATTATGCTATACATTTGTTCAAGGTAGTTTATCTCGTGAATGTCCGTTTTGTCTGCATCTAGATTTAATGTTCTTAAGTAATAAATACATTTTCTGTATTGTCGTGACAATTTAGACACTCTCAGGCACCAGGGTTCTGTTGTGGTTAGGCATAGATGGTTCTGGTACCAATTCTATAATACTGGTTGAAGGGCAAAAAAGTCTGCTACTCAAACTTTTTAACATGAATTCCTCTTTGAAATGCTCTTAGGTCGGAGGGTGTGGGGTTGGGGTGGGGGCATCAAACCATTATCAGTTGTTGACATTTTATCTTAAATTGGCTTATTGAATTGATTCTCAAATTAGCTCTCTGTCTGTCCCACAAGGTTCTGAGAGCCGAAAGCTGTATTTTCCAGTGAAGGCCTGTTTCTTAGGGAGTGGACTGAAAGGAAGCCTTGCAAAGCCTTAGAGAAATATGGAGGCAGGAGGGAAGATTCAGTGCCAAGCACTGGATAAAATTTAGGGACGGGTTTCATACATGATTTTCTCCAAATTGATAGTTATGCCTACATCTGGCCAAGGTACTAAACGTCTGAGATTATAGAGAAGTCCATACTTTTCAGATAAAAGATTCAGGAGAAACTTCAAATTCCTGCTTAGCTTACACTTTTATTATGAAGCATTTATAGAATGGGTTCAAAGAAATTAGAAGTAGCAGGACATTTGAATCATACAGAATTATGCCCTTAACAACTAGCTATAAATTTGGTAAAAAGAAAAAAAAAACAAAATAAAGTTATATTTCTACCTGATACTAGACCCCAAATAAATTCCAGATAAATTAAAATTTGAACTATTAAGTAAAAAATAAATTTGCCAAAAGAAAATATAGGGAAATATTTGTGGAGACTACTATTATAGTTTAAAACTTCTTATCATGACACATAGGCAAAACAGAAATAGAAATGCTTAAATGTTTTCTAGATAAAAATATAAAACTTTTATGTATTAAAATAAAAATAATAAAGGTAATAAACTAAAAAATATACACTCCTCACAAAAATTAGGGGAGTCAGGGAATGTGCAGATATTCCAGTACTTCCAGCCTTTTGTATAGTGCATTTTCACTAATGAAATAAAGTTGGTTTTGCATCTCATCTGCATAATCAAACAACTTTCTTTGACTTGTTGTTTGCTTTTCTGATATTCTTGTTTAATAAAAATAATCAAATGCTTCTTCTTTTTATCACTTCATATTCATTTTGAAATACCCCGTAATTTTTGTGAGCAGTATATTTAGACTTTTATAAGAGACAAAAGATTAATCTACTATATAAAAGGCTCTTCAATATCACTAAGAAAAAATATAAAAGAAAAATGGGCAAAATTAATATTATATTAATGATCTATTGCTGTAAAACAAATTATCTCAAAACTTAGTGGCTGAAAAGAACAAACATTTGTTATCTCATAGTTTCTATGGGGTAGGAATTAGGAGTGATTTAGCTGGGTGGTTTTGGCTCAGAGTAGCTTATAAAGTATCAGTCAAGATGTTAGCCAGGGCTACAGTCTTATGAGGGTGGACTGCGGGGGGCCTATCCACTTCCAGGTGGCTCAAACACATGGCTTTTGTTTGATGTTCCTGACTAGCTGTTAATAAGAGGCCTCAGTTCCTAACAACATGGGTCTTTCCAAATGGTGTTGCTTGAGTGTTCTCATGAAATGACAGTTGCTTTCTCCCAGTGTGAGGAATCCAGGAGAGTAGAAACAGGGCAGAAGTCCCCATTACTTCTGCAGTATTCTATTGGTCACATAAACTAACCCTTACATAAGGAGCTATGTAGGGGCATGCATACCAAGAAGCAGGGATCACCAGGGCCCATCTTGGAATCTGGATACTAAGAATATAAACTAGTAATTCATAAAAGTAAAAAGACAATGGCCAGACCAGGGTCTGCTTGGTGGGGCACCCACAATACTTGTGCTACTATGGTCCGGGCCTCTCCCAAGTACTAGGCTCTGAGGCCCGTAGTTGGCAGGCTACTTTTGTGTGTTGGTTCAGGGTGCATTAAAGCAGGATGAAATTGAGCTGTCCACTATAATTTGGTATGGCATCTTAGTTCCTTAAAAGAAGACAGGCCCTGGCCGGTTGGCTCAGTGGTAGAGCGTCGGCCTGGCATGCAGAAGTCCCGGGTTCGATTCCCGGCCAGGGCACACAGGAGAAGCGCCCATTTGCTTCTCCACCCCTCCCCCTCTCCTTCCTCTCTGTCTCTCTCTTCCCCTCCCGCAGGGAGGCTCCATTAGAGCAAAGATGGCCCGGGCGCTGGGGATGGCTCCTTGGCCTCTGCCCCAGGCGCTAGAATGGCTCTGGTTGCAGCAGAGCCAAGGGCGAGCATGGCCCCCTGGTGGGCGTGCCGGGTGGATCCCGGTCGGGCTCATGCGGGAGTCTGTCTGACTGTCTCTCCCCGTTTCCAGCTTCAGAAAAATACAAAAATACAAAAAAAAAAAAAGACAGAAAAACAGTACCCAAGAGGTATCTGTGGGTTAGTGGTTATAGGCCATAGGCCAAGGTCAGGAGGCTTCCAGTTTAAAGAGTTAATCCAGGCAGAT
This sequence comes from Saccopteryx leptura, assembly GCF_036850995.1. Lineage (NCBI taxonomy): Eukaryota > Metazoa > Chordata > Mammalia > Chiroptera > Emballonuridae > Saccopteryx > Saccopteryx leptura. Next base: position 148,869,851 of record NC_089504.1, read on the forward strand.
GTTGAGGTCTTTGCACTGTCACCAAGGGGTTAAATGGTGAACATTACATGAAAGCCCAGTTGAGCACAGCCCTACCTAACTCCATTACAGTTGGTTCTCTTTGAAAGCATTTTACAGCAAAGAATTGTGCTAGAAAAAGTAAACACTGAATCTATGCAGTAAATTCTGCCTTTAGGACATACATCAAAGTTCAGATGATCAAGAAAATAGAGCTTTGAACCAGCAAAAGCTGCTTAAATCTAATTGGAATACTGTAATGCCATTCTGAATGTTGAGTTTGGTCCTGAAAAGCGTGCTGTTGGTAACATTCATATATTTATTTCTTTTGACCTTGTATGAATAGAACAATAAAAGATTAAAATCTTAAGTTTTGATAATAAAAACACAGTACTAATGAATTTTTATAAAACCAACAAACAAAATGAACCAAAAACATTTTGTTGCATCTCATGTAGAAAAAAAATCTATTTTTTTTTTTGAGATTCAAATATCTTCACTAGTAGATTCTGACTTCTTTTTTAGTTTATCTTCCATTTTTAATCTTTCATCCTTCTCTTTAGCCATTTCAGTGTATTCCAAACTTTTATTCATATCTTGCATTTCTGATGAGGCTTATTCTACTGCCTCTTTACCTATATTGTTTTTCTTTCTTTTTTATATAGTTTGTAGACTATCTTTTAAGGCTAAGTTCAAATATCTTCTTTTCCATAAAAATTTTACAGGACATCCAGCTTTTGTCATTCTCTAAACTTCAGTGGCATCTTTGGTCTAATTTCTCATCAGTTGATTAGGCATTCATTAAGCAATTATTTTTGGCATGATTACCTAACATTTGACATGTATATAATCTACTTTAAATAGTTCATAAACTTTTAGAACAAGGTCAGTGTTCAATCCTTCTTTGTCTTCCTTACCTCATTCTACTGCTTAGTGGCTTCCTCTTTATTTCCCAGCAGGCGGCATAACGAGCGCCTTGTAAAAAGTATCTAATCAATAAGTAATTGATGAATTGATTTCTTGATTAAAGTGACATGGCAAGAGACCAGATGTAGTCTGACCCTTTGGCAGCAACGCTTTACCATGGGTGAGGGAGGACTGTGCACAAGGCTGTGCCAAACTGGCGATGAACTGCTGACCCATCTGTGTTTTGAAGTAGACGTGAAATCAGAAGCTATGCCACCCCAGAAACTCTGAAGGAATGGAGATAACATATACACCATCACATGGGATGTGGTTTATTTCTACTGACATCTCTACAAAGCCCAACAATTTTTCACAATTTCAAGCTTCAAGGACCTGTTCTCATGACTAAATATGATCCATTAAACATACTTAAATGAGTGCCACTCAAGGGAAAACTCATCTAGAATTGATAGTGCTTAATTTGAGCACAGTAGGTGCTCAAAAATCTTGCCTTCTTCCCCATACATTTGGTGGCCAATGTTTGGTTGTTTCCAAAGATGACCCCTTCTTCCCCACTTCCCCATGCCTGCCAGAGTTTTCAGGGGGTATTGATAAGAGTTCCTTATATATATTTAAAAGTGCTTGATAGCATAGAAAGCAATTTTGTTGCATAATTTCATTTGGCCATTACATGAATGCAGTCAGGTAGGTAGGATTGGTCTCTCATTTTCAAGTGGGAAATTGAGCCTCAGAGAGCTTGTTACTTGCTAATGCTAAATGACTCAAACTTGGATTTTCTGATTTAATATCGGAGAAGAAATGAAAGATGAAGAGGAAGCTTTTTTTGTTTTGTTTTGTTTTGTTTTTTTGAATGGTATTACTTTGAGAAATATGGCAAACACTGCTGTTTGTCTTCCAAATACAGATAGGTTGCTATGAGGTAGAGGAACTTAAGTTATAGGGCCCTCACCTGCATACCATCTACAAGGCCCTCAGAAGGGCTCTCACAATATAGTCACTGGGTCAGATGTTTTTGTGAAATTTTTTAGCAGAAAGACTAAATTGTCTCTCTATCCTTCTAAATTGTATGCTATAAACTGAATATTTGTGTCCCCATCAAAATCCTTATGTTAAAATCCTAACCCTCAGGGTCAGATGATATTAGGAAGGTATAAGCCTCTAGGGTCAGGACCCTCATGAATGTGATTAATGCCCAAGAGAGATCGCTTGCCCCTTCCACCATGTGAGGGTACAGCAAAAGGAAGAAGCAGGTATTACACTAGATACCAAATCTGCTGGCATCTTGGTCTTGGACTTCCCAAACTTCATAACAATGAGAAATAAATTTCTGTTGTTTAAATGTTACCCAATCTATGGTATTTCTGTTATAGCAGCCATAACGGATGAAAACTTTGTATAGCTTCAAGTCTATTAAAACCTGGCTCTATTACAGCTTTCAAAAGACAATTTTTTGTGTGTATTTTTCTGAAGTTGGAAACGGGGAGACAGTCAGACAGACTCCTGCATGCGCCTGACTGGGATCCACCCGGCATGCCCAGCAGGGGGCGATGCTCTGCCTATCTGGGGCATCACTTGTTGCAACCAGAGCCATTCTAGTGCCTGAGACAGAGGCCACAGAGCCATCCTCAGCGCCCGGGCCATCTTTGCTCCAATGGAGCCTTGGCTGCAGGAGGGGAAGAGAGAGACAGAGAGGAAGGAGAGGGGGAGGGGTGGAGAAGCAGATGGGCACTTCTCCTGTGTGCCCTGGCTGGGGATCGAACCCGGGACTCCCGCACGCCAGGCCGACGCTCTACCACTGAGCCAACCGGCCAGGGCCTTCAAAAGACAAAATTTTAATTTTTGGCTGGGTACATGGTCAACCAACCAAAAGACTACATTTCCCAGCAGTCCTGTAGAGAATGTTTCTGGCGAGCGGCATGTAGGCTGACACACTGCTTGAAACTCAACAATTCACCTTACAAGAGTGGGACAGAGACATACTTTTAGGCATCCCTCTCTTCATCTAGCTGCATGGAACACAGACATGATGGTTGGATCTCTCTAACCATTTAGACCATGAAAACTGAAGAAGAGCTGATGGGAGTCTGGGCCCATAGCAAATGCATTGCCATGTCTGTCCTGAGCTTCAACTGAACTTCTTTTATTTAAGAGAAATACACTTTTGCCTTGTGTAAACTACTATTTTCCATGTCTCAGTTGTAGCTGAAGCTAATTCTAACTAATGTAACAATGCCAGGTGATAAAATTTGAGGGATGATTAAAACTGAATGTGTCTAGTGGTAAAGATAAACCCCAAATAAATAATTTCAAATAATTAATTAAATAGTAATCAATGAGTTCAAGTGGTGAGACGCAAAGAGTCAGGGTTTTATGGGCAGATGTAACAGGGTCCTAATTAACTAGCGGTCAGGGTAGGACATGCAAGAAAGTCTCACTAAGAAGTTACAGTAAGTTGAAACTCTGTGGGTGAGTCAGAGTTAGTAGCGCATGGGGCTGGAAGCTGGGAGAAGAGAGAGAATTCAGACAGAAGAAATGGTATAGGCAACAGCTCCGAGGCAGGAGAGAGTCTGGCATATAGAGGGAACTGGAGGAAGTTGAGAATGGCTGGAAGTTAATGAGCCAAAGAGAGGCCAGTGGGGCTACAGTGACACTTTCTCACCTTAAGAGTAATGGAAAACCAGGTTTTAGGGTAGGATGAGGAAATCAGATAGGCTTTAAAGAAAAGAAACCTCTTTTTATTGCTGAGTAATATCCCATGGTCTGGAGGTACCATAGCTTAGTTAAGCATTTACCTACGGAAGGACATACTGATTTCCAGTTTTTAGCTATGGCAAGCAAAGCTGCTGTGAACAGCGTGTATAGGTTTTTTGGATAAACTTAAGTTTTCATTTCTTTGTGATAAATGCCCAGGAGTGCAATTGCTGGGACATATGGTAGCTAAGGGTTTAGTTGTGTGTGTGTTCTTTTATAATCTGCCAAATTGTTTTCCAGAGTAGCTGTACCATTTCACAACCCCACCAGCAATACATGAGAGATTCAGTTTCCTGTGACTACATTTGATATTAACCATTTTGATACCTCATCATGGCCTTGATTTTCATTTTTGGCAGAATTATCCAATGAAATCATCTGGTTCTAGAGCTTTTTTTGGGGGGGGGGGTAGAGGTTTTAAAATGATTGTTTCAACTTCCTTAATAATCATAGGGCCACTCAAATTACCTATTTTATATTGTGTGAGTTATGATGGTTTGTGTTTTTTGAGGAAATGAGAAATATTTAAGTGTGTCTATGTTATGTGTGTAGATTGCTTGATAGTACTCTCATTATCCTTCTGATGTCTGTAGCATTTGTAGCTGTGTTCTGTTTCGTTCCTGATATTGATACTTGATGTCTTTTTTTTTCTTGTCAGTCTTGCTAGACATTTGTCAATTTTATAGATCTTTTCCAAGAACCAGTTTTTTGTTTCACTGACTATTATTTTTTGTTTTTAGCTTCATGAATTTCTGCTCTCGTCTTCATTATTTCTTTCCTTCTTCTTTCTTTGGGTTTACTTTGTCCTTCATATGTAACATCACTCTAAGCATCTCAAAGGACAGAAACCATGTGATTTGTGATTGGGTAACTAGAATATCAGGAAAATAAATGAATAAGTGAACATCCCTACCCACTTCCAACCCCACAAACAACAGAATTGAAGAGGACAAAGCCCTTTGGGTAAAAATTTACGAGTCCTTCTAAGCAATACACTCAAAATGTTGGCAAATCTTTGTGTAAAGGGAGTTACCCTTAAGAGTCATGTAGTTTGTCCCTGAATTCATTTTATATTCTCTCAGGCCCCAAAAGAACACAATTTGGAAACAGAGAATAAAGGAAGAGGGGAAAAAAGTACAGATGCGTGTAATAATGTGACATACTCATTCCATTATGGCATACTCACTGAGAGAGAGGCACTTTGCAAGCTGTGTGTTCTCTGTTAATGTCAGGATGATACAGTCAGAGGAAGAAGAGCTTCAACTCAATGAGCCAACTATTCTGGGCAGCAAGTATGTGCAGGACACTGAGGCACAGCTTGTGTAGGATACAAAAATGTTCTAAAAGTTGCAAGGAGATGTTTATTTCCAGTGAGCTTTTGGTCTTAAGGCATGACAATTCTGGGCTTTAAAACTGTGAGTCCACATCCAAAGACCAAGGCTCTGTGTCCTCTGAGTCACCACTGTATCAATACTCAAATCTTAGCAGATAACTGAAGCAGTCAGAACCTATGGGATACTGAATCAGGTATACCTAATACCTAGAGAGAAACTGTCAGTGAGTACTTGTCACCTTCTTTGGAAATGTCTGGGGATGAAGTATGGCTGTCATTACATTTCTCTTACTGAAAATGTTCAGAATGCTTTGACAGAGCTAACAAGGAGGAGGAATGGCATAAGATCATGTCACTTTATTATTAACATTATTAATGCTTGCAGAACTATCCACAGTTCCCCAGGGGAATGTGGGTACTTGGCTATGTTCTCTTCCCACCCCATGCCATGGCTGCCTCCCACAGCTTCCTTCCCCATCTTGAGATGTCATCTCTAATGTCTCTGGGTCCCCATCCTGGCTTGTGAGCTCTCATGACACTTAAGGGCACATTTTGTGCAATTTTTCTTAGAAAACTCTAAAGCCAGTATATGCACCTTAAAGATCTATCCTTCATTTTGCATTTAATTCTGTCTTACCGCCACAAAATAGTGATCTGAAAATGTCAACAATTGAATATACAATGAGGATTTAAAAAGTAGATTTAAATTTTTATAATGGCAAATATAAGTTCAATATTCAGTAAGATTCAGTATTCTGTATTCATTAGCAATTGAATCTTTCAGGTTCTTTATTTAAAATATATTATCTTGTAAAACATGTGAGAAAGTTGTCTTCAATCTGAATCAGGAGTATGAAAATGTATAATCCCTGGGGAATTTGCAGAAACATTGGGGAGGACATTTGACCGCCTACACTCTGTGGCAAAGGGAAAGTTTTGTATAGTGCAATATGCAATAATATCCTTGTGCAACATGACCAAGCAGTGGCGCAGTGGATAGAGCATTGCACTGGGATGCGGAGGACCCAGGTTCGAGACCCTGAGGTCACCAGCTTGAGTGCGGGCTCATCTGGCTTGAGCAAAAAGCTCACCAGCTTGGACCCAAGGTCACTGGCTTGAGCAAGGGGTTACTCGGTCTGCTGAAGACCCATGGTCAAGGCACATATGAGAAAGCAATCAATGAACAACTAAGGTGTTGCAAGGAAAAACTGATGATTGATGCTTCTCATCTCTCTCTGTTCCTGTCTGACTGTCCCTATCTATCCCTCTCTCTGATTCTCTCTCTGACCCTGTAAAAAGAAATATATATCCTTGTGCAAAAATAACAACTATCATTGAGCATCTACCATATACCAGACACTAAAATATGCAATACACCAGTGAAATAGGTATTATTATCACTCCCATTCTCAAGATTATATAGCTGAAAGCTAGAAAGTTCAGGTAACCAACCTGTCGTCAATCAACTAGCTAGTGCATGTTTGAGCCTAAATGAAGCCCACACGTATTTGACTCCCAAGACTGAACTCTTGGTCATACTTCTTTTTTACTAGAGCTTTGTAGTTAAATGAATAAAACAACAAGCACTCTAGTTTTTCATTTATTCTGTAAATTGTGAATATATATATATATATATATATATATATGTTTTTATATATGCCACAGCTTTACCCCAAAACATGAATTAAATGTGGATTGCTCTCTCAGACCCATAATGGTACAAATCCACAACAAATTTTATCTCTAAATACTCAACCTAATACATCAAAAATTCTCCACAGCCCAAAAACATGCCTCAAAATGTTCCTCAAATGAGGCTGGTTTCCTCCTCTTATAGATCATCACTTAGAATTAAAATATTCATGTCCACTGGGGAACACAACCTGAGTTCTTAATGGAGTGAGATCCAAAGAAATCCTGGAACCCAGTAGCTCTGTTCTTTTTTTCTTTTCTTTTCTTTAGATGGGTAAGCCAGCCTCCACGTGTTACAAGAGGACACTCTCCCTCTGCTTCATGCTTGTCTTACCTCATTCACACAAATCTGCAGGAGGCCACTTGTACAAACCAACTTTCTTCCATCACTGGCATAAAAATAGAGCAGGACATAGTCTGACTCAGAAGGAAGCACAGAGTGAGACAAAAGGATTGCAAAGATACCTACAATAATCAGTGCTGAGGGTTTGAAATGAATCCGGGCATCTCTGAAGAGTGGATGAATACCAGTCCCTCTTTATGGTAGTGCATAACAAGAATAATTAAGAAAATGAATACGCTGCATGGCGTTCTTTCTTTTCCAGTGGACATACAGCATTGGATGAGTCATCTGCTGCAGGAGCGGGAGTCTTTGCCCTGAATCAACAGTGAGCTTCCTGCTGGCACTTTAATAGAACAAGTGGGCACAGAATGACAACTGATGATGGGAGGCTCAGACACAAACTAGCATTACTGTTGCCTGGAACAAACAAAAATTATACCACTTAAAAGCTTATAGAGTCCAAGAATGAATATGTTGTCTGCAAAGGGGAAAAAAAGGCAGAAAGTATCCACTACATTGGATAGGTTGAAAGTGTCAGGAACTTGTAAAATGTGCATTTCTGATTGAGGCCGAGAAAATGGACCAAGAAAAGATAACTTTGGAAAGATCTGACATAGGTACATGGACACAAATGTGACACTGGGGACTCATCCCTGCATGTGGGCCTAGAGGCCTTTGAGAAAGTGATCTTGTCATGTGTCTCCTTGTCTTGAAAGTGACATTGTTTGACATCCATAGATGGAAAGAGGCTCCTTGGAGAAACTCCTCTGAGTCACCTGCACAAAAGTAAACATTCTCATGGAGATGGAACTGACCTGTATAATTAGTTCTATCAAGTGACTTGGGAATGAATCCACAAAGAGATGGAGAGAAGTAATGCCACTGTGGCCATAAGAGGTCGACATGATGTTCTTTTCTTCATAATTTACTCTGAGGGAAGGTAGAAACAAACCAGGGCACAGAACTTTTGTCACAGATGGAAAGAGAAAAAGAACACCAGTCATTTTGTTCTAATTCATGTGCATTACAAAAAAGAAACCCTCCCTCATGGTTTCCATAGCTACCCCGCTGGTTTTCTGTTGCAGCCTGTCTGAGGGAGGCGTAGGGGCATTGCCGCAGCCTCTCACCCTGGCCACAGCCACTCCCAACACCCATGGCCTGCACTCACAGCTGGGTGCCTCCCCAGGCTGGAGGCTGGAGACTGGAGTTGCTGCAAAATTGTATGGATCTTGGGAGAAGGCTTACCATTCTAGGGCTAGAATATTCTGCATTAGAAATGATTCCCCCCCACCCCATAACCTGAATCAGATTCCAGCAATTCACAGGCCCTTTCCCACAGATAGAGGGGCTCCAAACAGCGTGGCCTTGCATCACTCTGAAGCAGAAACTGCCGAACAAGGACCTTCCACAATTTGAAGGAGCCCTCCAGCAGAGGGTAAGGTAGGATGTGTATACCCAAAGGAAAGAATGAAAATGCTGGGAGAAGAAGAGCACTAAACACACACACACACACACACACACACACACACACACACACACACACACTACAATTAATAGCCACAGTATGGGAAGGTAACCTGGAAGAGGTTTGGAGCAGGTTGTTGAATGAGCCAGCCTGCAGTCCCTCCCTCTTACAGGCACACAACTCAGTTTGACATTAAGTCAATTATCAAGTATTGATTGTCAATCTTTTATGTGTTAAATTCATCCCGGGCATCCATGTAGTCAACTTTATTTTTAATGGCATACAATCAGTTTTATCCATTGTAATCCATTTCATCTGTCCATTGTTTTTCTTTTTCTGAGTGCAGTCTGCATAATGGGGGATGAGAAGTATGGAAACAGAAAGTCTCGTTCGGTCAGACATTGGACACAGTTGCAAGGGTCGAATGATGGAAAACAGCAGAAAGAAATACTACCTTCCATACTCTGTGATGTTTTATAGCTTGCAAAACACTTATTTATCCCACACCACACAATAACCCTATCAAATATAACACTTTCCAGCTGCCCTTTCACTTCCAATATTGAACCCACCAGGAATGTAAAGCTGTACGGAGATGACAAAGAGCTTCACGTGCCTGCGATGTGAGTGCTCAACAGGAGAGAGCCGTTACAATAATGATTTTAGGAGCCAGAAAATCTGAAAGTAGACCAAAGTTTGCCTTTTGTCATCATCACTCCTTTCTGTGTTTGTTTTTCTCCCGTCTCTCTGAACCTCAGTGTATTTGGGTGTTTAGCCTCTAGGTCCTCAAAGTTCCCCAGGGACTGGCCCTCCAGCTTATAACCTCTGCTCCCATCTCCACCATCAGAACACATCAATCTCACGTCCCTCTCTTTCGGGTCTTTAACATAAAGTGACAATGGTTGATAGTGGATCCTCAAAAGATTGTTTTCAGAATCACTTAAGAGTCTCTAAAATTTGACCCTGGCCTGTTGACTCAGCGGTAGAGTGTTGGCCCAGTGTGTGGAGGTCCTGGGTTCGATTCCTGATCAGGGCACACAAGGAGAAGCGACCATCTGCTTCTCCACTGTACCCCCTCCCCCTCCTGCAGCCATGTGCAATATGGCCCAGGGCTCTGAGGATGGCTACATGGCCTCTCCTCAGGAGCTGAAATAGCTCTTTTCAGAGCAATGGAACAGTGGCTCCAGATGGGCAGCGCATCGCCCCCTAGGGGGCTTGCCAGATGGATCTTGGTTGGGTGCATGCAAGAGTCTCTTTCTGCCTGCCTTCCTCCCCGCCTCTCACTTAATAAAAATTAAGAAAATAAAAAAGAGTCTCTAAAATAGGAAATTTCCATCTTTTGGCAAATGGAATGATGTGTTACAGTTACTCTGGCATCCAGGAAAGACTGGGGTCATTCTGGCATTGCTGACTGAACCACATAGGTTGGTGGCTGCTTGATTTGTTCTCCCAAAAAACTTGCCATAGGATCAGCTAAATGGAAATAATTCAGACTCTTACGACTTGCAGAAATATGAGGGTTGGAAGAAGAAAAAGGCTTTCCTTAGAGATTTAACCATGGACTTGTGGAATAAACTTTAACTTTCTTCAAGTAGAGAAAGCAGCTCTTACCTTCTTTCCCGGAAAACTCCACCACCTAGCCTGGCATCACGGCAAACTTCCTAGGCTGAATAGATCATTTTTAGAGCTACATGGTGGATCCTTGAGTGAACATTTACATAATATAAACCTGATTCCCATACAAAGACTGCAAGTTGTATAGTTAGGATGGGTGGTTTTGTAGCAGCGATGGTAATGGTGGTGTGTGTGCACATGTGTGTGTGTGTGTGTTCATGTGTGCACACTCATCATAGAAAAAAGAGCAAGATAGTGGAATATTAACCATTTTCAGCCAAATAATGCTTATTTTGCTTTGATTTTATAGGAAATAAACTCAGCCTCACATAGAGTTGGGTGACTGTGAAGTGCTACTGTGATAAGAATTAACCATCTGCTGAATATCTAAGCAAGAACTGTTACTGCCCAGATTCTAAGACAAAACTTCCTGTGGAGTCAAATGATTTCAGAAAAAATTTTATGATGAAAATTAACTCTAAATGGCCCATCTACAGTTTTTTCTTGTTCCAAATTTGAGCTGCCTCAGCCACACTGATCCAATACCTCTGAACAGTGATGGAATTCAAATCATTTAACAACTGTTTCGCTGCCTTTAATGACCATTTTAAGTATAAAAAACCAATATACTGAAAGGTTGTTTATTATTTCATGCATTTAATAGTTGAGTAAGAATAATAAAAGAGGTACACAAAAGTAGATTATGTTATAAGAAAGAGTTTTAAAATATTAATGAAAAAATATTAAATAATACCTGACAAAAAACAATAAACTATTATTTAAGATATTTCCAATGACAATTTGTCACCCCTGGTTATTTGGCACTTTTTCTCTTTACATTATATGTTCACTGAAGTAACACGAGGGAATTAAAATGTAGTGTTTCATCAAAGGTATAATGCGTTCTATGAAATGAATAAATAAATATTATGAGCATAATTCTGCCAAATTTTTTTCACCTATGGACAGCATGAACATTACTACAGATGCTTAGAATACACTGTTGCACAGATGAATGTTAAAAAAGAGTAAAGAATGTAAATTTGTAATTTCCACATTGGGCAGCTGCCCAGCCACCCACCTTAGAGAGAACCCTGATTACAAGTGCCATTTTAACAATCGATTCTCCAAACTCAACAAAAAGTTAGGTATCGGTTCTGCCGATCCGGTATAAACTGGCTGAATCCCACCACTGCCTCTGAGTAGAAGGGACCCTTGTAAGTTATCGGCACTAATTGGCTGTGCTCTCTGAAGGCTTCACTGTTTGTGTTTTATCCTATGTGAGTTGCAGTTTGCCAGTGACTACACACACACACACACACACACACACACACACACACACACACGAAAGGGAAAAGACAAAATGATTGTGTACAAGTGGTCTAATTTTACAATAAGAAAATCTAAAATAATTAAAAGTTTAGACTCAAGAGGCTAATTACATTAAAACCAACATGTAAAATTATGATGCATAAAAATAGCACACTGCTGGCTTAACCTCTCTGCAGGACTAGTGGAGGGAGCCCAGCACCTTTGCCCAGAGACAGCTTGTCTGGTAAGCTCCCTAATAAACACTCAAGGTTTCGGGAAGGACCCACAGCAGTTAAATTTTCTCCTTTGCAAATCCCTCATCAGCCTACTTAAGAACAGACTGCCCAGGCTGACTTCTTTGCTAAACACGAGTTAAATCAGTTTACCTAGACAGTCTCTGAGACTGTCTTCAGTTGTTGTTTTTTTTAAAATTTATTTAGAAAATTAAATTTAACAGGGTAACACTGATCAACAAAAGTGCATAGTCTTCAGGTAAACATCTCCACAGCATTTGGACAGTTGATTTATGTTGTATACCCACCACCCAAAATCAAATCATTTTCTGTCACCTTATATTTGTCCCTCTTTACATCCTTTCCCCCACCCCCTCTCCCCTCCCACACGTTCTCCTCCCGATGATAACCACTGTCTTCAGATTTTTCTCTTCCCTTCTCCTATAATTTATGGGGGGATATTTTTGTCTTCTTTCCTTGACAACAGTTGATTGGTTATTCTTCTTCATCTGAGTAAATATGCATGCTTACAACAAACTATTATGCCATATCAACAGTCACATAGTAAAGATCATTTTAAAAATGAAATTACGTTGGAAAAGAGAATCAACCAAAATTTGGAACCTTAACCTGGTATCAGTTTACATGAAAGAGGGTATCTTTTTTAAAAAGATGTACACGGTTATGTTTTTATTGTTATATAACAAACCACTCCAAAACTTAGTGACTTAAAATAGTCGCCATTTTATTTGTACACAGTTCTGTTGGGTTGTTTGGGGACTCAGTTAAGTGGTTTTCTGCTGTGTCACTTGGGGTCATTCATGCTGATGCAGGTGGTAAGTGAAGCCATTACATTCAGGATGAGTACACTCACATATCTAGAAACTGGGTGAGGACATTGGAAGGCTGGAACTTTTCTCTCTGTTTCTTTCTCTGCAGCTTTCTTTGAATGGCTAGCTTGAGCTACTTTATGTGACGGGAAGGCCTTCATGTACAAGTGTTTACCAATCCTCTGCCTGTGTCATGCTTGCTACTCCCTCACTGGAGAAAGACAGTGTGGGTAGGGCCTATGCAAGAGTGTGAATAAGAAAGAAATGGATTTGGGAGGACCACCAAAGTAAAAGCCTACCACAGTGGCTCTCTGCTGATCCTTCAGTGGCATTACTATTCTGTAATTGCTAGTTTATTACCAGACTGTAAGCACCATGTGTCCCAATCTTATTTAAGTATCCTCAGAGCCTAGCAGAGTACGGTACCTTGTCAGCGCATAAATATACATTGGATGAATGAGTGAAGGGATGAACACGTAGAGTAGTATACCACTGCTTGTTGGAAATACAGCTGTGAACAAGACAGAGTCCCTGCCCTCATGGAGTTGACAACCTGTATACATGAACAGGAGGAAAGACAACAAATTAATAAGTAAATAAACCAGATACTTTCAGATAATGGTAAGTGCTACAAGGAGAAAAAAAACAGCAAAATAAAGAAAAAGAATAAATTATATGGTTTAGAAAAAAAAGTGTCTTCTTTAGCAGAAAAAATGAACATGAGTGAGCCATTCAAAGAGCTGGGGTCCTGGAAGGGGGCCTAGGTGGGGTGAGGAGAATGTTCCAGAAAAGAGGAGCAGTGCTAAACCTGAAAAGGGAATGGAGCATTATATTTTTGCAGGACAGAAGGAAGGCCAGGATGACTGGGGAGCATTGGAGAGGAACAGAATGGGGGGAGGTAAACTTGAAGGGAGGCCAGAGCTTGCAGGGCCTTGAAGGACACAGAAAGGAGTTTGATTTTTATTCCAAGAACAATGGAATGGACAGGTCTCATGCCAGGGCATGAAATGATGATATGATATCCATGCTCACTTTGGTTGCTGAGCAAAACATGATTTTCTCTATGCCACTATCCTTTTTATCTTTTTAATAGCACTCATCATGATCTAAAATTAATTTGCCCATTTATTGTTTGCTTGTTACCTATGTCCTCCACCCTCACACCAATAACATGTAATCAAGTGTGATTATTTTGCCAGTTTTGTTCACTGCTGCACACTCAAGTGTTTAAAATAGTGCCTGGCACATAGTAGGTACTAAAAATTGCTTATCAAATGAATGAGTGAATGTATTTGTTCATTTAGCTAACTCAGCCTGAGAGGAGCACTGGTTTATGAGTGGGTAATGAAACACGAAATAATAAATATTCTGTGGCCCTTTCCTACCTGTACCTGGGGACAGAGATTCCCTGTACACTCCTTGCTACTCCCACAATACATACTGATGCAGTGTTATTCCAGTGAACTTGAACTCTGTTCCTGGGTTGTGGAAGCATACACATATGTACATGTTCTCATACCACTTGAATATGGCAAAGCATGGGCAGAGCAGACATTTGAAGCTGGACAGTTCTGAGTCCAATTCCTCTTCTGGCTCTTGCCAGCTATATGATTTTGAGGAAGGAGACTAGAGTTTGGGTGGTAAACACACAATAAAATATACACAAGATGTTAGTATAGGATAGCACACTTGATACTTATGTAATGTTATTAACCAGCATTATCTCAATAAATTTAACCTAAAAAGAAAACAGTCAAGGGAATGGCATAGGGAATATAGTTAATAACTAAATATGGTGTCAGATGGGCATTAAACTTATTGGAATGATCACTTCATAAAGTATATAAATGTCTAATCTCTATGTTGTACACTTGAATTAATATAATATAGTATGCCAACTATAACTAAAAAATTAATTTTAAAAAATTTTAAAAGAATAAATTGTTTTAAAACCACTTCTACCCTGACCTCATGACTTACTCATGAATATTTTCTCTCTTTTTAAAAATATTTTATTCACTGATTTGTCAGAGAGAGGAGGGGAGAAAGGTGAGGGGTATCAACTCACAATTGCTTCACTTTAGTTGTTCATTGACTTCTCGTATGTGCCCTGACCAGGTAAGCCAGGGTTTTGAACTGGCAACCTCAGCATTCCAAGTCAACGCTCTATCCACTGCACCACCATAGGTCAGGCCATGAATACTTTCTATGAGACAGTTACCCTGCTTAGTAAATAAATGAATCAAAAACTTAGATAAATGTTGCTTCCCTTCCCAGTGTGATAAGAAAGGGGTGATGGGCAAGGTTATAAGCCAATCATAGGCATAGGCATAGACAGAGGCAGCTATGAGATGCTGCAGTGTGTCAGTACCAGCTAAAATTTGCAGCTCTGTCCTCCGTTCCACACTTTGAGCCACTGCACAACACCCACCAGAGCATCCTAGAAAGGGTAGCCCAGGCCACAGAAACTGTGGGTTTCAGAAAAGCAAAACCAAGGGTTGTCATGGCAACAAATACTTACTGAGTGCTTACTGTGGTCAGGTGCTGTTCTAGGTACTGCTCCCGTCAACTAACCCAGTTATTCTTCATATGACTCCCACTTTACTGTGCAGGTGAAGAAACTGAGTTATAAGGGACAAAAGACTCACTCCATGGCACGTGGATGGTGAGTGGCAGAGCTGGGATTTGAACCCGAGCAGTTAGGCTCCAGAACCTGATTCTTAACCACTGTATTCTCTTCCTTCCCCATGGCATGACAAGTGGTCTGAAAAACTGGGAAAATGACAAGTCCATAACTTATATTACATAGCGCCACAGTATCCTCTGCACCCCATAGTACCCACTGCTGGGACAGGCTTCTAGACAAGCACACCAGAGAGGTTTATTTCTGGATTATTCCTTGTGTGTCACAACCCAGTGGTTGCAGAATGGCCCCAATCTGTGGCACACTGTTCACATTCCTCTTCCAGGTGAGAGGGAAAGCGCATGGCTTTCACAACCGGCATCTCTCTGGGTCCCTCTCCCTCCTCCACCTGCCAGCTTCCTCAGGACAGTAGGGTCACCTTCCCCAGAACACCTGTGCTGCCATCATAAGCCAGCTTTTCGTCACTTCGTGTCTTATTTCACAGAGTACTTAAGACACAGTGGTGCTCAATGAATGTCAGTGGGTAGAAAAAAGAAGGTGATTTGAGACAGTGATGAAGAGCCATTGTAGGAGTCGGGCCCCCGCCTCCTGCGAGTCCGGGAGCTGCGCCAGTTGGAAGGGCTGACGGGGCGCCATTGGCACAAACAGACAACCATTTAAAGTGCAATGGCAAATTTAAACGTTAAAGCATGAGAAATATTTTTATGACTGCACCTTGCCAAATGGAACTGAAGCAGATTTGGATGTAAAAATTGACAGGAAGCAAAAGCAAAATGAGTAAAAATAGAAAAGAAATTACCAAACCTTGAAAGGAAGTACTCAGGAGGAAAAAAAAAAAAGGAATTAAATCTACCTTGACTGGAGATTACATAAACGTGAATAAATTTATAGTATATTAACATGTAGTACATCTGCAGTCTGTCTTTAGAGGATAACAAAAGATATTTTTATTATCCCAATGCAGAATTTTGACTGATTCTTTCCCCATTAGCTCCTGAAATGAGAGGTTTAGTTTTATGTAGAACTAACTAAGGGTTATGCTTTGCCCCACTGATTGGAGTACATAGGAGTCTGCGGCATGTTTCTCTCCAAATATCCCTGGAGCAACCATGTTCTTGGATGAAATTTTCTGTGAAGTTGAGGGTGATTACTGTGTGTGTGTGTGTGTGTGTGTGTGTGTGTGTCTGTGTGTGTGTGTGTGTATGTGTGTGTGTTTGGGGATTTGGGAGATGGAACATTTCAGAGTTGAATTAAACCCTTAAAGTCTGATATGGCAATTGCAGAACCAGCTGGGAAACAGAGGGCCCAGTTCTTTCCTGGAAGCGCAGTGGAGTAGGGAGTAGCTTCTCTTGGGCAAATCACCTTATCTCTGGGTCTGTTTCACTAACTATAAAATGGAAATGCTAATTCCTACCTCATTTATGAGGATCAAATGAGATAATGAACATGAAAGTACTTTGAGGAGTCTAAATATGATGCTAATGGGAAGAGTTATTGTCATAATTTTTTCTAAGTAATAAAATTATTGTGTGTGCATTTCTAAGATTGCAAAGGTTTAATTTTGGAGAGTAGAGGAATACCAGTATGCAGTAATTCCTTACATTTATACAATATCCTGTCATTTAAAAAAATCCACACTTTACCTTCACCTACCAGATATATATATATATATATATATATATATATATATATATATGATAACCCTGCAGCATAAGCAATTCTTTGGACAGATGGGGAAAAGCTGAATAAATCATACAAGCTTTCTCAGCTCTAATATGGTGGAACCAACACTAGAGCTCATGTAATCCACAGCTGGTCCAGACAGCCGCCATACTAAAATTGTGCCATTTTTCACAACCATGTGTGTGTCTGTCTGTAAATATAATCTAATTAATAAAGACATTAAAAAAGTGGGTTCTTGTTCCATGCTTCCTTACTCAAATCTTACTCTTATGTCCACAGTATGTCTTTTTTGACGCTTGGCATTTATTTAATAAATGTGTGCCATATTAGAACACATGCTGGATGCTGGGGATACTTGGTGAAGGGTCATTGCTCTGGTCTTTGGGAAATTCTGGTCTAGAAAGGAAGACAGACACGCAGGCAAGTACATCATGTGATAAATGTTAAGATCAAGGTTAAGTCGACTCCATGTGAGCACCCAAGAGGGGCACCTGCCCCAGCTGCGGGCCAGGGGACGCCTCCAGAAAGAAGTGATGTCCACAGTAACACTCGAGCAAGAACAGGAGTTGGGTGGGTCAAGGAGGAAAAAGTGTCAGGTAGAAGCAGTGGAGTATCAAAGGCCCGAGGGAAAAGCAGGATATTTGGGAGACAAAATATCTTAGAAAGGCTGAAACATAGAGTGTGAAGCTTGAAATTAAGGGGTGGGGAGTGGGAGGGGGGAGCTGCTGGGGAGACGTGAGGCTGTGACACAAGCTCGGGGCCCTGATCGGTTTTAAGGGGATAGTGACAGATTGTTCTGGAAGTGTTGAGAGAATGGTACAGACAAGATTCAGTGAGCAGACAGGAGCTCAGTGGTCCAGGCAGGAAGATGATGGCCGGGGTGTGGAATGGAGGACGCTAGACAGACATTGAACCGGTTTGGGAGAAACTGAGGAGTTCACTTGATGACTGGATACGGGCTGCCCTAGAGAGTGAAAAGTCAAGGGTAACACCCAGATCTGCTATCAACACAGGCGGATCATTCACATATTTTAAGACATCTCAACAATTGATTGACTTTTTCATCAAATATGATAATTGCCTGGAGCTACATTCCCCTAGATGCCACTTAACTTTTCTCCCATTTAAACCACCAAGCAAAATGGAGAGCCGACCATGATTGCCTTGGCCTTCCTACTTTTCATTCTACAGAAAGGAAATGAGTTCACTGCTGCCTGCTCCTCTCACCTTTTCCTCTCTCACATTCCTCCTCCCCTATAGCCAGAGGTGGATTTAAGGGCAGGCACATGGGGGTGGGGGGTGAGCCCTGGGCTCTGACTTCTAAAGGGCCCTGCAAAACCCCAACTTTACACTTTTTTTCTAATGACACCAAGTTTGGTTTCATATGTGCAATTTTAACATTAATAATACATAACATTTTATATTTATTTAAAAATATGGTTAACGTGGTTTTTTTTCACTGCCTTTCTCTTTTTTTTAAGGGGCCCACTATTTTCTTCTGCGCCTGGGGCCTCAACCGACCTTAATCCGCCTCTGCATATAGTTCCTCAGTTCTTAAGCTGCAGAAATGTAATAAGCCAGAGCATTATTGACAAAATCCTTCTCACTTGAAAGTGGATTTGTAAAAAGAAAAACCTAAAAATTTGAATAGAAATGAAAACTTATGTGCATGCAAAGACTTGTCTGTGGATGTTTTTTGAGCAGTGTTAGCCTGAACTAGGAACAATGCAAATATCCATTAATAAATAAGTAACGAATGGATAAGTAATATGTGGTATATCCATGCAATTAAAACGAATAAACTCCAGTCACATCTGCATGAATAAACCTCAAAAACAGTATGCCAAGTGAAAGAGGCCAGGTGCAAATGACCACACAGGATAGGTAAATGAAATATCCAGAAAAGGCAAAACTATAGAGACATGAAAGAGTCTAGCAGTTGCCTAGAGCCAGGAAAGGAAATGGGAATAGATGCAAATGTACCTAAAGGTCTTTCAGGGGTGATGAAAATGTTTTAACACTGGGATGCGGTGATCAGTGCACAATTCTAAATGTGCTAAAAAAAATCATTGAGTGTAAATTATTTAATAAAGCTGTTTTCTTTCTTTCTTTTTAACAAGCTGTGGAAAAAAGAACTCTGAATAAAATGAATAATAGTATAGACATGCGTTTGAAAAGCTAATTATTGCCAGACAATATCAAAGAGGAGAGTCTGGGTCCTACAGTTAGACTCTCACAGGCATGAGGAGGAAGCCAGGGGTCTAGGCCAGCTACAGAGTGCTTCAAGGAGAAAAGTTAGTTTACAAGAGTATGACAAGTTTAGATCCCATATCTGGATGACCATGGGGACAGCTGGCTTGTCCTAACATGGACGGTGGTCAGTGGATGGCCCCGAAGTGGCAGATAGGCAGGCTCTAGTCAGTCTGTGAGTTTCACTCTGGACTTAACTTAAGGGTTTTTTAGACTTTGGGGATGAGTACTGTCAAGGACAAGGCACAGCTTGGCCCCAGAATTTCTTTAAATAGAAGACCAGACTAGGAACTGAAGAAGAAGGACTGAGGCAGAAATCCAGCTGTAAGAACTGGTCCATCAGGGAAGAACTAAACTTGGATAGGTCATCTGAACAGGTGTTCAGAATCAGGGCAACTGAAGAATCTCAACAGTAATGGGGCCCATGGTGGAGGGGCGCAGTCTGGGCACAGGAAGATGGTGAGTGCCAGTTATCACAATGGTGACACAAGGGCTGAGCTGGACAGTGGGACTGGACTGAGCCCTGACTGAGGCTGGAGCACTTAATACCCCTGCCTAGGTCTGAGACAGATTAGTAATTCTAAATGCTCACCTCTTCCACAGGTAATTCAAGATACAACAATACTAAACCTTACAATAAGCATGCACAGGTGGGAGGAAATTATTAATTTTCCCATGATAACCTCATTGGTGTCTTTTTGAATTAGCAAAGGTATTTCTGACCACGCTAATTTGTGTATAGCAGGGGTCGGCTCGCGAGCCAGATGTGGCTCTTTTGATGGCTGTATCTGGTTCGCAGACAAATCTTTAATAAAAAAAAATAATAACGTTTAAAATATAAAACATTTTCATGTATTACAATCCATTCATTCCCTACCGCTCATGTTCATGTTTGCGGGTGGCTGGAGCCAATCACAGCTGTCCTCCGGGACAACACCAAATTTTTATTGGATAATGCATAACGCACATGGGTTGTTGTATGGCTCTCACGGAATTACATTTTAAAAGATGTGGTGTTCATGGCCCTTCAGCCAAAAAGCTTCCCGACCCCTGGTGTATAGCTTCCTCCTACCCCATTTTTCCTATCCTCCTCCTCATGAGACTTCACTTTCTAATATACTATATAATGTGCTTATTTATTTTGTTTATTGTCTGTCCCAAATTTTTCAAATCTAATTGTATAAATTCAGTGCTATGTTCCCAGTGCCTAGAATAGTGCCTGGCAAAGTAGTGTTCCATGAATATTTATTGAGTGAGTGAATCAACCATCAAACTTACCATTTTTTTTTCTGCTTTGCTGATGCTTTAAGAATAGTTTAGGGCCTGACCTGTGGTGGCGCAGTGGGTAAAGCGTCGACCTGGAAATGCTGAGGTCACCGGTTCGAAACCCTGGGCTTGCCTGGTCAAGGCACATATGGGAGTTGATGCTTCCAGCTCCTCCCCTGTCTCTCTCTCCTCTCTCTCTCTGTCTCTGTCTCTCTCTCTCTCTCCTTCTCTCTCTCCTCTCTAAAAATGAATAAATAAAATTTAAAAAAAAATTAAAAAAAAAAAAAAAAAGAATAGTTTAGGTTACAAGTTCATTAACTCAGCCCTGCCTCAGGTCACATTGGGTTCTGGGAACTGGTGGCAGGCTAAATCTGAGCCAGGAGTACTACTGCAGAGGGAAGAGGCGAGGCTGGGCCTGAACTGATGGCACAACTCAGGACTCAAGATGTCCCCAGGCATTGTCTTATCCTTTCCTTTTTTAATTAGTTAATCAATTTATTATTGGGGTGACATTGGTTAATAACATTATATAAATTCAGGTGTACAACTTTACAATACAACATTGGTGTGCTCACCACCCACAGTGCTGTCTCCCTCTGTCACCATACACTTGACCTCTTACCCTCATCTTCTTCCCCCCATGTCCCTTCCCCTTTGGTATCCACCATTCTGTTGTCTATATCTATGAGGTTGTTTGTTTGTTTGTTACCTTTGTTATTTATCCCACATGTGAGTGAAATAATATGGTTCTGTTGTTTTCTATCTGACTTTCTTCACTTGTCATGATACTCCCCAGATCCATTCATGTCTCACATGGCAAGATGTCATCATTTTTTATGGCTGCGTAGTAGTATTCCATTGTACATATGAACTGCATCTTCTTCATCCAATCATCCATCAAAAGACACATAGGTTGTTTCCATGTCTTTGTTATTATAAATAATGCTGCAGTAAGTATAGGGGTGGATATATCTTTAGGTATAAATTTTTTGAGTAGGTACCCAAAGGAGAGATTGCTGGGTCATATGCAAATTGCATTGTGCAGGCAGCTGCTTAACATTCCTGCTGGCAATGGGACCAGAAAACCTAGTTTTGTTTGGTTATTGGCCACCAAACCAGACTATTAGACTCGGACCAAGGCACCACCTTTGGCAGACTGCCTGGGGCGGCCGCAGGAGCTGTCCGCAAGGAGGACAGCGAATGGCTGGTCAGGGTATCTCTGGGTGCTATCCTTCCCATTTTAGACAATCAGGGGAAAAGAGGACACATGGTGAGATGCAATTGCTGTGCTGGGGTCTTTTAAGAAAGAGGAAAAATCTGATTTAGTGCAAGTCTCAGGACAATTTTGACAGGTGTGGCTAAATCCTGGCTTCTGTTACATGCATGATGACGTCTACCATGGAGAGTTTATACCTAAGTTTTTGTAACATTCCTCACATTTTGGATGTTCTTACAACTCTCCACAGTTTAGCAGTGACTAACCACAATGTTTCTTTCAGTTGAATTAAAAACATGAGTGATTTTTGTTCTATTGGAGGAAAAAGTCTTATGTTTTGAAAAATGATGCATTTTGAATCTCTTTGATCAAGCACCAAAGATCAAGTCACATATTTTCAACATACAGATGTGTCTAATAGTTTATAAACATCCTCAGTTCAGAAATAATTGCTTAACCTTTTCCAAGTGTCTGGATAACACTTTCAAGTAAACTTTTTATTAAAGTGCAACATGTATTCAGAAATCAGCACAAATACTAAATGTACGGCTTGATGAATTTTCATGAAGTGAATACATTTGTTTCACAGCACTCAGATCAGAAAACAAATGACCAACTCCCTGGAAACCCCGGAAACTCCGTCCAGTCACTCCCTGACCCCACTTAACCACCAAGATGGTAGCAGTTTGGCTTGTCTTTGAACTTTCCGTGAATGGAGGTATACAGTGTGTATTTTTTTGTATCTGTATTCTTTTGCTCAACAATGTATTTGTGAAGATAAAATTGTGGACCTGAAGGTGAGGGAGGTGGAAAAGAAGGAAGGATTGTTATTCCATTGTAAAGGCTCATAGACCTGGGGTCCAGGCAAACAGACAGTGACGTCCAGCCCCAAAGAAGAACTCCCACATTCAACTCCTGAAGTAGATTCCCCAACCAACACCTCCTGGGACCATTTTAATTAAATTTTGAGGTTCACCTGACAGACTCCATGGACAAATAAATGATCACAAAAGTGAAGAGAAAAAGGGAGGAATCAAGGACGACTCTTTGGGTTTTTGCTTGAAAACTGGGCTGCTGTTATCTCCTGAGTTGGGGGAAGACTAGGAGAGCGTTGTCTTGGACAAGTTTGAGATGCTTCTGAAACAAAATCCAGGTGAGTCTGGAGCTCTGGAGAGCTGTCAATGCTTGAGTTACAAATTTAAAAAGTTTAGCCTGGGCCCTGGCCGGTTGGCTCAGTGGTACAGCGTCAGCCTGGCGTGCAGAAGTCCCGGGTTCGATTCCCGGCCAGGGCACACAGGAGAGGCGCCCATCTGCTTCTCCACCCCTCCCCCTCTCCTTCCTCTCTGTCTCTCTCTTCCCCTCCCGCAGCCAGGGCTCCATTGGAGCAAAGATGGCCCGGGCGCTGGGGATGGCTCCTTGGCTTCTGCCCCAGGCGCTAGAGTGGTTCTGGTCGCGGCAGAGCGACGCCCCGGAGGGGCAGAGCATCGCCCCCCCCCATGGGCAGAGCGTCGCCCCTGGTGGGCGTGCCGGGTGGATCCCGGTCGGGCGCATGCGGGAGTCTGTCTGACTGTCTCTCCCCGTTTCTAGCTTCAGAAAAAAAAATAATAATAATAATAAATAAATAAATAAATAAATAATTTTTTTTTAAAAATAGAAAGTTTAGCCTGATGATGGTTTTTAACTCTGTGGAGGGCCAGTGTGATGTCGTCACTGGAAACATTCTTCTTGGCTGTAAAAGGAGGAAGAAAGACTTCGCACAGATAAAAATAAGTACTAATACACATCTATACACTCTCTGACCCGTCACACTTTCATTATGGCTATTCCTATACATGAGTTGTCCCTGGAAGTGTTTTAAAAGCAGGAAATTTCCTCTGTGTTTTAAGACAATTTCACTGTAGCGTATGCCAAATAGTTTAACAAAATATATTGGTTGGATAAATTTCCCTCTTTACCAAAAAGGATTAAATCACTTATCTAGATGTTTATTCTAATACTTAACAATTTAACTGTAAGAAAGTAAATGTTTATTGGGCCTGTGTGTGTGTGTGTGTGTGTGTGTGTAACTTAACGCTTCATAAGTGCACGTCTACATCAAGTTAGTAATGTTATTTGGGAATGGAAAAGGAATCATTGCAGATTAAACTCCTTCTTTTGTTTAAGTGTTGGCACCTATTGCTGGTGAATACTTGTTTTCAACCAAGGATAGCACACTGGACTGAGGCCCTGGTCATCCCAAGGGACTAAACTGGAGAACAAACAGCTTCCCCTCAGATAGTTTGGCAATTAATTCACATACATCCAATCTCTAACAGATGTAGCACTTGAGGGAAAAATAATAATTCTTCCTTCATGCCTAGATTTCTCCTTTTCTTATAATTAAACCACAAGGAAAATAAAAGATGAAATGAAATATGCATCATTGCCTTGAGAAGAAACAGAAATACAAACAAAGCAGCAGGTGCAGATGACAAACTCCCTGGAAGTCTGCATCTTGGCTGGCTCCCAGCTGTTGGTTTGCTGGCTGCCTCACTGTCCCCGCCCCCTTCGGTCTCTGTGCTTTGCCCTGACTTGAGTCCCTCTGCCCTTTCCCGTCTCCACCCTGATGGCTAGTTCTCTTTCTCTTGTACAACTAGTGTTTTCATAGGACAGAATGTGAAATAAGATCATTTTTCAAAAAAAAATTCTTTTTTTTTTTTAAATTAAGTGAGAGGCAGGGAGGCAGAAAGACAGACTCCTACATGTGCCCCAATCAGGATCCATCCAGAAAGCCCCTTTTTGGGCAATGCCCTGCCTACTTAAGGCTGCTGCTCTGTGCTCAGCAACTACCTGGGGCCAACTTGCTTGAACCATTAGAGCAGGGGTCCCCAAACTTTTTACACAGGGGGCCAGTTCACTGTCCCTCAGACCGTTGGAGGGCCGGACTATAAAAAAAACTATGAACAAATCCCTAGGCACACTGCACATATCTTATTTTAAAGTAAAAAACACAAAACTGGAACAAATACAATATTTAAAATAAAGAACAAGTAAATTTAAATCAACAACCTGACCAGTATTTCAATGGGAACTATGCTCCTCTCACTGACCACCAATGAAAGAGGTGCCCCTTCCGGAAGTGTGACGGGGGCCGGATAAATGGCCTCAGGGGTCCGCAGTTTGGGGACCCCTGCATTAGAGCCATGGCTGCGGAAGGCGAAGAGAGAGAGAAAGAGAGAGAGAGAGAGAGAAAGATAAAGAATGGGAGGGTGAGAGGTAGAGAAGCAAATGGTCACTTCTCCTGTGTGCCCTGACAGGGAATCGAACCTGGGACTTGCACACGCTGGGCCAATGCTCTACCACTCAGACAACCAGCCAGGGCCTCAAAAAGAAATTCTATATTCTGCAAGCAAAATCACAGACTGACAAGTTACTTAGGGCCTAAGCAAGGTGACTCCTGAAAATTTAGACATGGACAAGACAGTGGCCTTTCTTTCAGGGATGGCACACACATGTTAACATTTGAGATTCTTTAGAGACCCAAAGATATAGGAGAGGTTGAAATAGGATAGGCTCTGCTCACAGATGAGGACCAAGTGCTGCTCTGTAGAATGATTGATCTAATGAGCTCTAGAAAAGTCACACCCCCTAAAATATGTCCCCCACTTGCTCTACCTCAACGACTAAGATTTACTTGAGGTCACTATTGGTGTTATGGACCTCACTGTCTTCAATATGTTATCAAGCTACATTTTGTATGCATTTGTCTGGCTGACTGCCACTTATGAAGTGCCCTCCTATGTGCTACACATCAAGTAGTGGTAGAGCGTCGGCCTAGCCTGCAGAAGTCCCGGGTTCGATTCCCAGCCAGGGCACACAGGAGAAGCGCCCATCTGCTTCTCCACCCCTCCCCCTCTCCTTCCTCTCTGTCTCTCTCTTCCCCTCCCGCAGCCGAGGCTCCATTGGAGCAAAGATGGCCCGGGCGCTGGGGATGGCTCCTTGGCCTCTGCCCCAGGCACTAGAGTGGCTCTGGTCGCAACACAGCGACGCCCCGGAGGGGCAGAGCATCGCCCCCTGGTGGGCAGAGCGTCGCCCCCTGGTGGGCGTGCCGGGTGGATCCCGGTCGGGCGCATGCGGGAGTCTGTCTGACTGTCTCTCCCCGTTTCTAGCTTCAGAGAAATACAAAAAAAAAAAAATGGCGTGTACTACATTCAAAGTACA
Source organism: Saccopteryx leptura (assembly GCF_036850995.1). Lineage (NCBI taxonomy): Eukaryota > Metazoa > Chordata > Mammalia > Chiroptera > Emballonuridae > Saccopteryx > Saccopteryx leptura. The sequence continues at coordinate 148,895,606 of NC_089504.1, forward strand.
TAGGCCATATAATAAAGTGTGGTGTGCACTGTCTCCCCTGGTTCTCTTAGAAAGCCTGTGAAGGGATCATTCTGCCCATTTAACCGATGAGGCAATTGAGACTCTAAAGTTGGGCCTCTTATTCATGGTGGGCTAGGAGTTCTGACTCCACATCTGGACTTTCCTTTGCATGCTAACCCAGTCAGGGTCTGACTATTTTAGCTTTGTGTTGATGACTCCTGCTAAAACACAGATGTGTGATTGCCAGGAGGGCCCTGGCTTGTTCATCAGACTAGATGGATTAGAGAACCAGAACCGAGACTATGAAACGGGCTGGGTGGGGAGTGAAAGACAAGTCTGGAGGAAGGAGGTGGGGCAGCAATCCCACTGGACCTGACAAGAGAGGACTTCCACCCTAATCTTTACACAGAAAGCAGCTGGAAACTTATCTGAAGAATGGATTTATCCCTCGAAAGGACATGGTGGGAAGAATAAACCCAATATTACAGCCTATGAAAGACATTTGTCTTTTCAAAATGCCAAAGTCATTTTCAGAGTGGTGATTTCATGTTGCGCCTGCAGCAGATTACTTTGGGGGAACGACAACAGCAAAAAAGAATTGAAACACAATTATGGCACCTGAAGCAGAAAGGGAAACACAGGAGCAAGGGAAAGCATTGTTTCTGAAACGATCAAAGCTCACGTATTTGAGGTATAGGCCAGTCACGTAATTTTTAAAGTCCTCAAAACTGACCACAAACCTCCATGGTACTTTTAAGATTTAAAAACCACAAATCTCTTTTTATGGTGCCATTAGTTAGAGAAGTGAAGAAACTTGAAAGTAAAGACCCAGGTAGGCAGTAGTGGTCAAGGGGGAAGCTCAGGATTCAGAAACCTGGCTCAATTGCTCAAGTCTGTGTGACTTGGCTGAATTACTTACTCTTCTTTGACCTCGATTTTCTCATCTCTAAAATGGTGATAACAATAGCATCAGTCTAAAGCAGGGGTCTCAAACTCAACTCAGCATGTGGGCCGCAGAGCAAGATCATAGCCGTTCAGCGGGCCGCACTAGGTCTACAAAAGGCAACTATTACGCAACACTTTTCTCACTGCAGTTGAAAACAAAAAAAAAATCAGTACAACATTGTTCGGCGGGCCGCATGCGGCCCGCGGGCTGCGAGTTTGAGACCCCTGGAAGGGATCTTAATAGATTAACTAAGGTAATATCGGTAAAGCAATTAAAATAGTGTCTGAATATGGTAACAGCTCAATAAGTATTAGCTCTTACATTATTGTTGTTTATTTTTATTAAAAGTAAAAGTAAATTTTAAATATTTTTAGTTTTAATTATTGAGAAATCTAGTATTAATACTGCATGACTAGCTGCGTTGCTATGTAAGCATCTTGAGACACTTGGTAACCGTACAAGAGTCACTCTGTCCTTACATTAAAATCAAACCCCCAGACTCTTCAGGAGCCTTGAGCCCTTCACCTTTAGCCTCTTGTGTACTGTGTCCTCACCGGTGTGCATAATTTGTCTGAATTTTTTCTACTCCAGTTTATTAGTAATTTTTTATACAGACTGCCTTGAAAATTATGAAAGAGATTTTATAGATCATCAATTGATTTTCTAGATCTATTTTAGTGGTGAGAGGCTGCTACCTAATTTGACCTAGGTTCTCAATAGCTGAAATTATTCACTGCAGCACTGATTGGCACAAAAGACTAAATGTCATGTCATGTTTAAGTAAATCACGGCATGTATGATGGAATACTATGCAGCTATAAAAACTCTATGTACTCACAATGCACTATTACCAAGATGTAGTTTTAAGTTTAAAAAGCAAGATGCATAACAATGTGTATACAGGGCCATCTGGGAGGGAAGAAAGGCAAGGAAAATACACACATGCACGTGCACAATATAAACTGGGTCCCTGGGGGCACTTTGCACCTCAGACCCCTTTGACCTTTGAATTTTGTACCATGTGACTATATTACCTATTTAAAAAACAACCAATATTAAAGTAAGTTAACATTACTGCATTATTTGGCATTTAAAAGTGAAATAGAAAGCTCCCAGAGAAGGGATTATATCACAGATAACAAATGGGCTCAGACACATAATCCAGAATTTTGTCCCTAACCAACAGGCTGAGATCAATGTCCTTAACTGAAGACGTTAGGTAAAGACGATTCTTAACAAATGCACACATAACTGCCTTAGCAGCAAGCTAAGCCACAGGAAGTGGTGGGAGTAGAGCTCCCATGAGAGGTTTGCTCTCTCTTTCTCTTTGTTTCCCAACTTGGAGCCAACAGTCGGATGGGGAGTGACTGATACACACCGGGCCTCTCCCCGGGTGTTCAATGGCTTCTCTGACCGACCGCTGGATCTGCAGGGGTGGGAAGATGTGCAAGGGCCCAGCCTCTCTGGGTTGAATAAAGCCTTTACTTCTGTTGAATTTCTCAGAACCTTTAATATGGGAATGGCCATGCTGACCCTCCCAAGAGAGGGTACACTATGTAGCATTCCCCAAACAGTGGACCACCAAAAACCAGAGTGCTTCATTTGACTAAAATGCCTGAGAATTTGCTCTGGAACCCTGGTCCCCTCAGTCACACAGCTGAAGGCAGATGCAGAAGGAGTGCTGGAGCCCACATACACGAACCAGTTCCTGATACCTAAGAGAGTCCCTTCCCTTCTCTGGGCCGCACACAACTTTACCATCTGTAAAATGGGAGATGGGCAATCCACAGCTAAATCTATCTTCCTCATTCTTCGAAAGACTATAAGATTTCATTTATATTTGAAGTGTGACATTTTTCTTTTTCTGCCTTGTGTCACAATTACCTGTGTTCTTGTTTTATTCAACTCCTTGAGCACAGATATTTGGCCTTTGTTTGCAAAATACTCAGAAGTGTTTAATAGATGGAACAGTCCAATTGTACAACGAGAAAATAAGTATAAAAGGATTAAGGAAGGAAAAGGCCAGTGGAGTCTGGTGGTGTGACTGGCCACAGAAACAGGAAAATGGAACTAGTAGAGAGAAGTGATGGGGTGTGTGGGGACAGTTCAGAGGGAGGCACGCACTCCTGAATGAATGAAGGGAACACTGAGCATGACCTCTATAGTGACTACAATGCCAGTTTGAAGTATTCTGCTATTTTTAAATTCCAAAATACGATATTTTGACACTAAAAAATCTTTTTATCTTAATTATTTACATACATATTGATATTCCCAGAGAGTTAGAGGCAAATTATTTTAGAAAGCATTCTGATCATCTCCCTTTGGTTAAAAGCCTTCCAAAGTATTTTACTGTTGTTCTAATAATTATTATAATGCTTACTTCTTGCATTTTTAGTGAGGCTGAGAATGTTTTCTTCAGGTAGTGGTCATATCTATTTCCATCCAAACAAGTATGGACTCCAGCCTGCCTGTATACCCCCCAAGCAGTATGAAGGGCATGGGACACAGGTGGGGCTGGGGAGGGGTACCACTCTACAGCATGGATTCTCAAAGTGTGGCCCCCTCACTTGAATAAGACCTTTTATTTAATGGTCCTCAATTTGAATGGACTCTCCTGAGCTGCAACTGGAGATTCTTAACCTCACTCACTTGCAGATGGCCCGGGAATTTCTATCGGCAAACACGAACCCATGGTAAAAAAGAGGACAGAGTGAGATTTACCTCTGCTGTGACACCTTCATCCCCATCAGGGCTCTGAGTCACCACATTGCAGTTTCCTAATCACTGTGCTGGTTATCTCAGCCCTATCCAAGGAGCCCCACCTGGACATGTCTTCTTGGCACTGTCACCACCAACTTTTCCCTCCTAATAACATAACTGTCCTCCCACAGTTCCTTCTTAATAAGTTAACTGCAGCTGTAGGTTAATGCGCTTGATTGACCTGCTAAGACACCTATTTACATTTTAACACAACAGCAGTAGCTTGGCCCAGCGATTTTCAACCTTTTTCATCTCATGTCACACATAAATTAATTACTGAAATTCTGTGGCACACCAAAAAATACGTATTTTGCCAATCTGACTAAAAATATATAGGTATAATTCTGATTGATTTACAACAACATTAATAATAGTAATAATAATTACCTATGCTTTTTGTTTCAAAATGACTTTTTAAAACATCATATGCTTATACTTGTATATAAGGATTTCTGGTGTCAATGAGACGCAATCTTTTGATATAATGTGACCAATAAGATGCAATTCTATTATATGACCTATATAGTTAAAGTTCAAGACAAGGGACATTCACACAGGATGGCTATTGTGTGTCCTTTTGTCATTTTTTCATTTGACAATCTAAAGGAAAAGAGGTCAGTGCCCCTGACTAAATAGTCAGGTATTGCATGTTTTAAAAATTCTTGCAGCTCACCAGTTGAAAATCACTGGCTTAACTCAAAGGAATAATTTTAATAGGAATGATAATAATCACTATTTAATAAGTACTTAACATATGTTAAGTACTTAAAAGACATTAACTAAATTACATTAAGCCTTGGAGACAGGTTATAATTATCTCAGTTTTATATGGGAAGAAACTGAAGATGTAGAGCCAACTTATATGTCAAAGGTCACACAGCTGGTGGCACTGACAGCCATCTGTGCTCTAAATTGTGCTACCTCACTGAAGGAGGTGACAGAGGGAGAGGCTTGGGGACTTGTAGCACCCTACAGCCCAAAAGAACAAAATACTTGGAATTAGCAGACCTGGATTCTAATCTTCACCTCTACCCATATTTCTTTCAAAATCTTGGCTAAATTACAACTTCTCTGGTGTTGGTTTCTGCAGCTGAAAACTAAGCTGGTGACAACTGTGTACTTTAAAGGCTTGGAGATACTCCAGTGAGATAACAAGTAAGAGCAATTTGTTAGCTCTCAAATTCTACACAAATGTTAAGGCATTTTTCTCTGGGTAGCAAAGCTGTCTGTCTGCTTCTTGGGTGAGGGCTGGTCAACCCTTTAATTTTCCAAGTTTCTGGGCCTGAAAGGCAGATTTTCAGTGGAAAAGCATTTGTGGTCTGATTTCCAATTGGCTATCCCTTTTTGAACTTTTCTACATTCATAAATAGGAGAGTTGTATATTAAGAATTTCTTCTAGTAGTGATATGTGTATTCATGTATTTTCCCTGAATTGTGCCCATATTACAAATAAATTAATGGTATCAAATTAGAGTAATTTTTATGTCTTTTACCCCCAGGCAAATTGACCACAAAACTGACATTTTTACCTTGAGATACATTCAGACATTGAAAAGAAAGAGTAAAATAAGAATAGGTCAATAAGTACAAATTAATTGAGATTTTGATTACAAATAAATAAAATTCTTCCAAAAGAAAGCACTAGGCTTTCACTGGACTCTCATTTTAACTGTGTAAGTGGGGCTGCTTCAGGGAAAATGCCCTGTGGGGAGACCTAAAGCTCTCGAAAGGCGATTCAAGTGGATTCTTTGGACTGTCACTTCATTTAACGCAAACTCCTTTGGCCACAGTGACTTGAACAAGAAGATGTCCTTGATCCACAGGCAGACAGACAATAAGCTGTACTGCGGCCTGTGGTGCGGTAGGAAGGATGTTGACCACTTGGAGCAACTAGATATTCTTCCTTCAAAAGTTTGAAAATGGCTTCACAGTGAGAAAGCTACTAGTTGGTACTGGAAGAAAAAAAGAGAATGACAGATGGAAAATGAGCACAATGAAAACATGAGGAAGCAGCAGTTTTGTGTCTAGAAAGGTCTCTAGTGACCAGGTTGGGTAAATTGCCCCACCAACCTGCGCTAGATGTGTGGTATGAGTGAGAAATAGACTTGTCATGTTCCGCCACTGAGATTTTGAAGTTGCTTTTACTACCGCCTAACTGGGCCTGACTGAGACCTGAGTGTTTATTTGTTTTTCATTCTCAAATGAGGAATGAAAAAAGAAAGATTTTGTCCTTGTTTTGTAGTTTTATTTCTTTTCTACATTTGTACTCAAGTTCAATCATCCTTTCGTGCACCTGTGAGGACCACTTCAAAGGGATGCCTCACAAAGGAAACCATATTTCCAGGTGCCTATCACTTCACTCAACTTTCTAGCCATCTCCACTCAACTCAGTGCATATTTGTTGAGTAGTCACTAAACATCTGGTTTTGTGCTGGATGTTAAAGATGCTGAGGTTAACATGGCAAGTACAGCCCACCAGGGAAAACATTAAGTAGGTAGTTAAATAGTCACTTTAAACTCAATGGTTCCAAAGAAAACTCATCATACCTACTACACAAATAGACGCATTTACCTAAAGGCCGGATTGTTACCATGGATGGTTCTTTTTCCTCATCTCGGTTTAGCGAGTGCAGGAGGTGTGTTCGCTCTCCTCTCATCCTTGTTCTTTATACCCAAATGGGCACAAAGTCTCTTTGTTTACTCTGAGTGCCCCTTCACTCTTCTTCCCTCAACACACTATGAGTCTCTCTTCCTTGCACCACTACTAGCCAGCTTCTCTGCCTCTCACATCTACCTGCCATAAGTAAGATGCATTTGGATCAAGATTTCTAAAACACCTCTGCCATATTATCACCAAAACCACAAAATGAGACTTGCCTAATGTAGCAAACCCCATTAAATCTAAATTCTTTATTCTTGTTTTCATCATCTATCCCAAACATATTTTTCTACTTCTCTAAAAAATAATAGTCATGTTCATTGTTTTACTGAGCACTTACTTATGTACCTGGCAGTATGCTAAGCTCTTTTTTTCCACTCTTTTATTTAATCCTTACTGAAACTCCATGCAATAGAAGAATTACTATCTTCATTTTACAGGCAAGAAAATTAATACTTATAGCAGTGAAGCAAGCTCAACGTCAAATAGTAAGTGATTTTAAACTTGAGTCCTTTCCTTCTGTAACATGGGAGCAAGGATCATCCTTCCTGTTTGCTTGTAAACCCTTGGTTTTGAGCACAGTACCAGGCAAACGCACTTAGGTTTAGAATAGCTGTTGATCAATTAACATATTCTCTCTAATTTATTTTGATAAAGGGATAAGGTTTTCTTAGAAAAATGTCTGAGAACACCTCTGTAGGGAATACTGTTTCAAATCAATATGTGTTGATTTACTTTCCTAAAAGGGGCAAAGTTTCATGAGAGATCAGAAGGAAGGACAGGTCTGAGCCAGGAAGTTTTTTCTTTTTTTATAAAATGACAACATCGTAATAAATGAGCCAAAGTTAGTTTGTCCTCCAGACTTTTTTTTTTTTTTTTTTAGGAGCGAGAGAGAGAGAGAGAGAGGCAGGAAGGAGAGAGATGAGAAGCATCAACTTGTTGTGGCACTTTAGTTGTTCATTGATGGCTTTCTCATATGTGCTTTGACCAGGGAGCTCTAGTTGAGCCGGTGACCCCTTGCTCAAGCCAGAGACCACGGGGTCATGTTTATGATCCCACATTCAAGCCAGATGAGCCCATGCTCAAGGCAGCAACCTGGGGTTTACAACCTGGGTCCTCAGCATCCCAGGTCAATGCTCTATCCACTGCGCCACCGCCTGGTCAGGCTTCATGTTTACTTTTAATATTAAGAAGTTTTTACACCTGAGGCTATCTTGGAGAATCCCAGTAAAGGTTGCTGAGGAGAGCTGAAGACGGAGATCCACTGACAGCAGTTGGAGCAGCAGACAAGTTAAACTTGGTCTCACCAGTGCTGAATGCTTATCCACAACCCAACAGCTTCCTTCACATGACCCACCACTGCACAATCAAATGTTCTTTCTAAAACTTCCAGTTAGGGTCTTAGTATTTGGGGGAACAAATGATTGCTTTCCCAAAAGACGAGAAATTATGAGTTCCATTGAGAAATGGGGTTGCAGAGAGAGAACAAACAATAGAGAAAAACAGGGGTCTCCAAACTATGGCCCGTGGGCCGCATGCGGCCCCCTGAGGCCATTTATCCAGCCCCCATCGCACTTCCGGAAGGGGCACCTCTTTCATTGGTGGTCAGTGAGAGGAGCACATTGACCATTTCATTAGCCAAAAGCAGGCCCATAGTTCCCATTGAAATACTGGTCAGTTTGTTGATTTAAATTTACTTGTTCTTTATTTTAAATATTCTATTTGTTCCTGTTTTGTTTTTTTACTTTAAAATAAGATATGTGCAGCATGCATAGGGATTTGTTCATAGTTTTTTTTATAGTCCAACCCTCCAACAGTCTGAGGGACAGTGAACTGGCCCCCTGTGTAAAAAGTTTGGGGACCCCTGGAGAAAAAGATGTGGTGTGAGAAATCCTCCTAAAATACCTCCAGATCCATTTCAGTGTAGGGTGAGAGTGATACTAAGTTACATGGTTAGGAAGCACTACTATGTGTAGCTCACAAAAACCTGCCAGTTTTCATGAACTGTAATTTGATGGGAGGATCTAACAGTAAACACAGTTTTACCTGTTGGTCTTTTTGGCTATAACTGGAACATAAACTATCCCTGTACAAATGAAACATGCAAATGCCAACTGACAGTGATTCCTGTTTGATGGATATTGAATAGAATAGTAAGAACTGTGAAAGGGAAAGTAGTTAGATCCAGAGACCGAGCTCAGAGCCCTAGTTATGTCTGTGGCTTGCTGAATGGCCTCATGTCTGTCACTCAAAAGCATCTATCTCCACACATGTAAAACAAGAAGATAGGGCAGCCTCCGACATCCCTTTCAACTCAAAAAGTGTATTATTTTAAGATCTTTTAAAACATGTTTATAAAGGCCCTGGCCGGTTGGCTCAGTGGTAGAGCGTCGGCCTGGCGTGCGGGGGACCCCGGTTCGATTCCTGGCCAGGGCACATAGGAGAAGCGCCCATTTGCTACTCCACCCCCCCCCTTCCTCTCTGTCTCTCTCTTCCCCTCCCGCAACCAAGGCTCCATTGGAGCAAAGATGGCCCGGGCGCTGGGGATGGCTCCTTGGCCTCTGCCCCAGGCGCTAGAGTGGCTCTGGTCGAGTCAGAGCGACGCCCTGGAGGGGCAGAGCATCACCCTCTGGTGGGCAGAGCATCGCCCCTGGTGGGCATGCCGGGTGTATCCCGGTCGGGCGCATGCGGAGTCTGTCGGACTGTCTCTCCCCGTTTCCAGCTTCAGAAAAATACAAAAAAAAAAAAAAAAAAGTAAAACATGTTTATAAAATCAAAGGGACTAGGATTAAAAATTAAACTAGGTAGAGGCTATTTTGATTCCTCCCTTTCATTTTCTAAATTACTTCATGCCATTTGAGGAAGGTTAATAAAACCTTTGAGCAAATTATGGGAAAGGAGAACATTTTCTCTAAAAATATATATATTGTAAACAAAAAAAGGTGGAAAGAGGAGGCATGGGAAGGTATAGATTGAAAAGGACTTGAGAGACATATCAATCAGTTGCAAGTGTGGACCTTGTTTTGATCATGAGTCAAAGAAATCATAATAAATATTGAGAAAACTGAGGAAACTTGTATATTGCCTATATATTGGATTATATTTGGGAGTTTTTATTAGTCATTTTACATACGATTATAATTTTTAACACGTTAATTATTTTCAAAGATAGCGAAATATTTACTGATCACATGATGTACTGTCTGGAACTGGCTTTGAAATAACTCATTGAGGAGGGAAGTGGGGAGTAGAGAGGTAATTAGATGGGCCCTGCACTGACAGCTGTTCAAGGCGGTGTGTGGGGGTGGGCATGGGTGGAAGGGTGGGTATTTTTAGTGTCTGGTAACAGTGTTTCCTTACAAAAAGCTGAAGTAAAACATTGTTACTTTTACTAAAATATGAGGATTTAAAATATTATTGCCAACTTGTTTTTGATTTTACAGATATGGTGAGTTATGAGAGAGAGTTAGGAGGTAGAATCCATAGAGTTCCCCGAAGGACTGGTTAGGGGGCTAGGGAGAGACAGGTGTCCAGGATGACTCCCAGGCCTCTGACTGCCAGAACTGCTGGATGGCGGCTTCACTTATTGATAGAGAGAAAACACCAAGAGAAAAAAGCAAATACCAGAAGGGGTTTGCCTGCAAGATCCTGACTCAGGTGTTAGATCTGCTGTACTTTAAACGCCTTTGACGTGTCAGGTAGGTTCAATAAATGCCTGCTTAATGAATGAACAGACTAGTCCAGTCATTGCTGAAGGGAGGTGAAATTAAAAAGTTGTTTGGGTCATGGATTTGCTTGTGAATATATTGAAAGCAGTAAGCCCTTATTCTCACATCAACACAAAGTCTGACACAGCTTCGGAGCCATTCACAGAACCGCTAAAGAGCTTCCGTTGTCTTTCATGATGACAATTATATCTCCATTGTCTGGAACTTGATAGCTTTCTCTATAAAATGCAAATGGCAGAAAACTAAAAGCTTTTAACTGTTTTTCTTGCTTCCTCATGCTGTAACAAAACATAAATCTCAAAAATTAAGGGAAAGTTAGAGCCGTCCTCTTGCTCCTTTACCAAATAACCCTGAAGCTGAAGTCTCACCAGACCTGAGACCTCCAGTGCGGCCACCTCTGGACGGCTGTGTATGAGAAGAGGATGTGCCAGCAGAGTGGGGGAGGAGATTTGGGTTAACTGGCTGTGTGACCTTGGCCAGACCACTTGTCCTCCAGGTGCTTTGTAAGATGAAGATGTCCCCAGCTTCACGGTCAACTTTGGGAGACACCTTGGCCGTCTTGATCATGGGGAAAATGGAATCATTTCTCCTCTGAGGGTTGGGGTGGTTTATCTTGGGCCCTGGATTTAGAGAGGACTGTGGGTGCTGTCTATGCCTCTCTGCTTCATTTGCTGAGCAGTCTTCTAAATCAAATGGAGGAAACCCTAGTTGCCCACACCTTGCTGACTTTTCCAGCCACTGGTAGACAGCCTGGTTCCCTTTATCATGTTTTGAGATGGTCCAAGCCCCTGAAAGGGGGCTGTTTAGTGAGTCAGACCTGACCTGCTGTCGTGAGCTGTTCTCCAGTGCCAGCCTGGCCTTGACCACACCTGGCCTGTCATCTGCTCCCCCTGGCTGACCTCCACCACAGCAACCCCAAGCTGACTTGGATTAAACTCTCAGCCACATTCTTGTCCTTGTCAACTCTAAAGACCATGTGCTTACTGCACTTAGGTGAGAGGCCAGATAGCTTGAGCTTATCCATGTCTTCCCTGCAACTGTTCCCGTGTGGGCTTCAGAGATGGGGGAGGGGGTCCCATTCTGCCCTGCCGAGTCTGCAGCAGCAGTAATAATAATAACAATACACATTTATTGTTTAGTATGTGCCAGGTATATACTAAATACTTTTATTCGTTACTTAACACATAAATCTTTATAATAGCCTTACGAGGCAGATGTTATTATTGTCATCCCTAGTTTCTAGATGAGGAAGCCAAAGCTTAGATAGATCAGGTAGTTTGTTCAGTGCTGCATAGCAAATAAGAGGCATCTGACCATTTATTAACTACTATACTGCTGGTACTTCTCCCAGACCAGGAAAACAAAAACCTTCCCAGTTATGTTAGCAAAAAAGAGATTTACTACTATTTTAGGTACTATTATGTGCTTACAAAATCGTTAGAATTATGCACTTACAAAGTTATGTCAATTATGTGTTTACAAAATTGTTAGAAGTTCTGAAAGAACTGAAGTCAGGAAGCTGCCAATAAATTGTTTTCGTCATATGTCCACAAGTGAAGACCCAGAGTTTAAGATGCTGTTGTTGCCAACAAGAAATCAGAAAGCTTTAGGAGCCACTGCTGAACTCAGTGTTATCCCCCACCCTCAAGGCCAATGACTGGCAGAGGGATGCAGAATCTAGACACTGAAAAACTCCCATTCACTGATACTCATATGCTACCACCCCTAACACTGGAGGATAAATAGCTTTTCCTTCCTCTGCCTCTCAAATAACAACTCATTGGCTGACTCTAAATTATATCTAGAACCCTGCTGGAAAGGCAGTCTGAAAAAGGTAGTTTTTCATGGGAGGAAGCATATAAAGGAGTGGAAATCATTGCAAACATATCTAAGATTTCTAGAGATGATATGGCGAGCCAGCCTCCAAGTTGGCCCTCAGCGATCTCCATCTCCTGGTACTCACATGCTCATATAGGACACACCCACATTTTATCAGGGTTAGTCCCTGTGACCAATAAAATACGGCAGAAGTGGAGATGTCACTTCTTAGGTTAGGTTATAAAAACAAATGATGGCTTCTGTCTTTAGACTGCTCTCTCTCTCTCTCTCTCTCTCTCTCTTTCTCTCTTTCTTTCTCTGATGTCGGACCTCTAGGAAAAGCAAGCTGCCAGGTTGTGGAGAGAATCAGGGGCTAACACAAGTAGAAACAAGGTGATGTGTAAAAAGAAGCAGAAATAGAGTGAGGCACTGAGTCATGGGACTTGGGGAATGCTCAACTGTAGACAGCAAACGCCACTGCTCGCGTCCTTAGAGTGGCTGTGCATTCTGAGGGATGTTCACATTTAACTGGAGACTGGTAGTTCTATCAAATCTCAATGCCTATAACCCTAATTATCCTTAGAGTCCTAAATGCACGTTTTCCGTTACTTGAGCTATCACAAGTGAGTCTTCTCTTCTTGCAACAGAACAGCTTAACCAGCGCGCACTGTGACCTCATGACCACCCTTTGTTATAACTCAGAGAAGCCTCCCAGCCCTTAGAAAACCTGTGCTTGGAACTCTCTTCCTTGGTTGCTGGTGGGAGTGGGAGACCTCAGTGGAAAAGTCAGCCTGCTTCCTCAGGGCTCACCCCTGCGGGGCAGTTCTCTCTGCAGGAAAGAAGCTTACCTTCCGCAAGCGAGAAGAGCCCAGAGTTGGGTCCTCTGCAACAAGAAAGGCACATCCAGACACTAACTTGATTCTATCACTCAGCTTCTTTCTTGACTGGAAGCTCGACTTGGTACAAAAGTTACCTTGATCACAATCCTCACAATTCTGCCTTAGCCCTGAGGGCTTTGCGAGTGCCCTTGCCCTGGTGATCCTCATTCATTAAGGATTTATTTTTTCTATGAATACTTCTGGAGCCCTGAACAGAAGTTTGTGCTGATTTTCTCTGACCCAGATGCTCTCATCCTTCCTTCCAGTCTCTCCATCAGCACGGTACACACTGTTGTTATGACAACAGCTCTGCTTCAGCACCCTGCAGGAAGAAAATTGCTGTGAGCACCAGCTGCAAGTCTAGGGTGAAGGCAAGGGTGGGGCTGGGGGGCAAAAACAAAAATGGGGACGGCAGGGAAAAAGTACAGAGGGTCAGAAGAAGGTGGTTTTACCAGCCAGAGCCAAGTGTCCCAAGAGCAACTCCCAAGTCTGCACCACGGCCATGTTAATGCAACACTGGACTCAGCTGGGACATTGTTCTCAGAGATCCCCCGCCCTTGCCAATGTTGAAAGGCTGTGTTGTTGCAAGCTCTGCTCTTCACTGATCAAGGAAGAAGAAGCCACAGTACCAGTCACATTGGTCTTTTCCAGAGGCCAGGCTTGTGGAAGGGCTTGAACAGAGACTGCAGATGAGTGTGGAAGGACAGAGGGGACAGTCTGGGTGGGGTCTGGGGGTGGAAAGCCCACATGTGGTGCTGCAGCTGCCAGTGTCAGCATAGAGAATGGGTGATTATCTTGGCTGCTGCCTATTTTCATAATTGTACTGTTTTCAATATATTAATTTTGTTTTCCCATGTCCAACTTATTCATCGGATTATAAATTTTGGATCCAGAAATACATATAATTTTAAACACATTCCTTTACAAGTGCATGAACGCATGTTTGGGGAGCTCTGGGTGAGTGGGCAACATTGTGATTCCCCCACCAGTCAGAGGTTACTGCAGGGCGGGACTGATTGTCTAACCTCACAGGAAGGGCAGAGGGAGCGCTGACACTCTGCACAGGAATGGCCCAGACTGCCAGCCAGTGAGGGGAGCCGTGAGCTCTCGCCTTGTAATAGCAGCACACACGCAGGGAGGTCTGAAACAGCAAGCCAGCTGGGGTTCAGCCCTGGCCCTGGCCCTATGGGTGGGTGTCGGCAGCACAACCCAGTGGTGCATCCAGACCAAGAAGTGTGTCTAGAGCCTGGTGTCAGGGAGAGAAATCCCCAAGGGATCCAAGGGATGAGAAATGGCCCTTGAGGAGAGCTGAGGTGTCATGGAGAAGGGCAGTTGCACAGAGAGAGGGCCTTTGGTTCTGACCTTCATGGGAGAATTCAGGTGGCTCAGCTGGAAACTGGTGCAGGAAGGGCCCAGAGTCTCACACAAGAGTGCAGTGAGGCAGGGCCAGGCAAGGTCTGGAATGTTGTCAATCATCTCCTGACGTCATGCTCATTACATGCCTTTTTCTTTGTAATTAACCTCCTTATTATTATATATGTAACTTTTATGTGTGCTTCACAGAAAATTCAAAATCTAATGCATGCTTTTTTTCTCTTACTTACATCACAAGAACACACATGATTTCAGTCTAAAAATCTCTCTCCTGCGTTTTTCTCTCCAGAGTGTTCACTTTTGTGCAGACACTTGGGCCCCCCACTCTCCATTTGCCTCCCTTCCCTCTTCAAAGCAAACACCTTTTTTACTTCGTGTCATTCACAATAGCCACCAGCCAAGCCCCTCCCCCAATGCACACACCGCTTCTCTGGAACCACAGAGCCTGTCAGCCCTCAGCCAAGCTCAGGAGGCCCAGTGCTCACCACTGCAAGCTAATGGCAGTGTCTTCTCAAAAAAGGCAGGTGTCTCCAGAGAGGATCCTCAACCCGTTTGTGAATGCAGCAACCTGTATTTCTAATAATCACGGGGTCAGAGTTATACAGTTGAGTTTGGAGCTCTCCACCTATGCCACACTTCTAGAAGAACAGGGAGAGAAAGGACTACATCCGCAGAAACGGTATTCCATGACATAATTCCCAGACAAACTCACACACCCAGGTGAATTAGTCACAGACGAAGTGGTGCATAAGTTTATGATTTTGATGGTTGTGGTTTTGGAAGGAAATGCTTACCACGCCACCTACTAGCTGCATGACGCTGACAAGGTAATTAACTTCTTTGTGCCTCAGTCTCCTCATCTGTAAACTGGGGATATTATTAGTATGCCTTCTACATAGTTTTAAAAGAATTGAGTTAATAAAGGTAAAGCACTTAGACTGTTACCTGCCACATACTAAACGCTTAGCTGTGAGTATAACTATTATTTTTTTAGTCATATTAATATAGACAATTTTTCCTAGACTTAAGTCACACACGTTTGGTGGGGAAGAGTGAGAGTGACAGGGGTAAGCTTATTTTGCCACCTGCCACCTGGAGCAGGATTGACGAATCTCTCACCTCACACAGTAGCCATGGGCCTGTTCAGGCCCCCTGACCCCTAACTACATACTGTACCCAAACAGATAGTTTGGTGACAGGGTCCATGAGGTCCAGCATTAAGGAGACTGGCTAAAACTAATGAAGATAAAAACAAGCAAGTTACAAAGTTACCAAACATTTCTATGACCTTTTCGGGGGAAAAGTAATCTTTTATGAAAGCAGCCTCTTTCTTCAACATTCTGAAAAGACTACAACTTCTACCTTGCCCAGAGTTTCTGGGAGTTTAGCAGAGGAAGGACAAATAAACTATCCTTGATTTGCCAATGCTAAAGAGAGTTCAGACGCGTCTCATCTTTATATTCTGGTGTCGACTATAAACCTGAGAATGTTGTAACCAATTCTTAGTGAAATTTTTTACCATCATTGTCTATAAGAGGAAGCATGGATTCACCTCTCACCACTCTTGCCCCCACCCGTGCTCTGTGCTAGAGTGGCCTTTGCCTGGAGTTCTCTGACCCTCTCCCCCCAGCTATCCCAGGTAACACTCATCCATTACCTTAGCTTCAAGGTCCCTTCTCTGGGACGTCTCTCCCAGCAACACCGAGGAGAGGCAGCTGGTCTCTCCTCTGGGCTCCACTGTACTGAGTATGCACTTTTATTTCAAGTTTGGACTGCCTCCTCACCTAAACCATAGGTTCCTTCCTTATGTGCCCAGCTCTTATCAGTAGGTGGCTAAATCCTATACACTGGCTCTGGACCTGTTTCTCATTTCCTACCAATGTTCATTTCACTTTAGATGTTTCATCTGCAAGATGACGGTGACTATGCTTACCTCAGGCTTTAAGATGATGTCATGCACTATGGCAAGGTCATGTCACTGTTTCAACAGCATGTACATAATTCTACACAGACTAGCCTGCTTGAGGCAGGAATCAAGAACTAGAAAACCCTCAGGAACCAGGCATCTTCTCTGTCACACACACTGTCTTTGTAACAACCTACAGCACATACACACATAGCACATAGCCATCTCTAGACTGTAGTTTCCTCATCTGTAAAATGGAAATAATATTACGTACCTACCTTATTGGGCTTAATATCTGACCAATACTCCTCAAAATTATCAAGGTCATGAAAAACAAGGGAAATCTGAAAAATTAAGGACACACTATGACTAAATTCAATGAAGTATCTGGATTGGATCCTAGAACCAAATAGGGAGAGAAGGGTATTTTATAATAAAAACTGGAGACATCCAAATAAAATATGAAATTTAGTTAAAGTAACTAATGTGCCCATGATTAACATCTTACTTTTGATTAATGTACTATATTTATAAAAGATGTTAACTTTAGAAAAAAACTGGGTGAAACATGAAGAGGAGCTCTGCATTATCTTTGTAACTTTTTTGTAAGTTTAAAAATTATTCCAAAATAAAAAGTTTATCGGACAAACTGATACTAAAAGTTTTTTAAAAAACAGTACCCGATAAATGCTCAATTTTGTTAGCAATTATTATTATTATTCTCTTCATAGGTCTATGTCTTCCTACTCACCCTTCTGTATATTGGCTTTTTCTCTTTTTTAAGCACATGGTGGAGATGGTCACACCACAATTTAGTACCTACACAACTCAGTTCATGAAATCAGCAGAAAACTGACTAGGGTCTTTGATCCCGTAGCAAATTCCCAAGAGAGAAAATCTAGTAGGTCCACCTAGGGTCAGGCATCCTCCTATGATCTAACAGCCATGGCTGAGGGAAACAGTCATGAAGTACACACAAGGCCCTAGAAACCTATTATTTTGGAAAAAAAAGAGGAAGTTCTCAGGATAGAGTTTAGGGATGAGGCAGACAAAAAGCTACTGTCTCAGCAATGCCATTCAAAGTGTGGTCCATGGGTCAGCAGTGTGGGCACCTCCTGGGAATTAGTTAGAAATACAGATTGTTGGCCTCACCCCAGACCTTTTGAGAATCTAGGAGGAGATGGGTGAGGGGGTCATGAACCTGTTTTAACACAAACTCTCTGGGTGATTCTTATGCATGTACATAATTTCACACACTATTAGTATTGCAACACACTATTGTACAGGATTATGGCAAAGGGAAAAAAACCTATCTTAACATTCTCTCAACTTTCTGGAGGAGGATTTGACTATTTTACATATTAATATAAATTAAAATATTATAATGGTTCAATCACAAAAAGACAGCACAATTTGAAAAATAGGCAAAAGACTTGAATAGGCATTTCTCCAAAGACGATACACAAATGCCCAACAAAAACATGAAAGATGCTCAGTATCATTAGTCATTAGGGAAATACAAATCAAAACTCCAGTGACATACCACTCATACCCACTAGGATGGCTAGAATTAAAAAGTCAGATAGTAACAAGTGTTGACAAGGAGAAATTAGAACCCTGGTAGGTTATTGGTAAGAATGTAAATGGTGCCCTGGCCGGTTGGCTCAGCGGTAGAGCGTCGGCCTAGCGTGCGGAGGACCCAGGTTCGATTCCCGGCCAGGGCACACAGGAGAAGCGCCCATTTGCTTCTCCACCCCTCCGCCGCGCTTTCCCTCTCTGTCTCTCTCTTCCCCTCCCGCAGCCAAGGCTCCATTGGAGCAAAGATGGCCCGGGCACTGGGGATGGCTCTGAGGCCTCTGCCCCAGGCGCTAGAGTGGCTCTGGTCGCAACATGGCGACGCCCAGGATGGGCAGAGCATCGCCCCCTGGTGGGCAGAGCGTCGCCCCTGGTGGGCGTGCCGGGTGGATCCCGGTCGGGCGCATGCGGGAGTCTGTCTGACTGTCTCTCCCTGTTTCCAGCTTCAGAAAAATAAAAAAAAAAAAAAAAGAATGTAAACGGTTCATCCACTGTAGAAAATAGTTCCTCAACTATTAAACATAGAATTACCATATGACCCCACAATTCAACTCCTAGGTATGTACTCAAAGAATTGGAAACAAGTGCTTAAACAAGTATGTGCACATGCATGTTCATAACAGTACTATTCGCAACAGCAAAAAGGTAGAAACAATCCAAATGCCTATCAACTGATAAATGGATAAACAAATTACAGGATATCCACACAATGAAATATTGTTCAGCCATAAAAAGGTATGAAGTACTGATATGTGTTACAATGTTGATCAACCTTGGAAACATTATGAAAGAAGCCAGACACAAAACACCTGGCATAATTTTGCATGATTTCATTTATATGAAATATCCATAATAAATAAATCTATAAAGGCAGAATGCAGATTGGTAACTGCCAAGGGCTAGAGAGAATGGGAGAGAAACTGCTAACAGTGTAAGGAGCTTTACTTTGGAGCTCCTTGGTAATGTTTTGAAACTAGATAAAGGTAGTGATTGCAGAATATTATGAATATACTAAAACCACTGAATTGTTCATTAAAATGTTAATTATGTTGTATGAGTTTCATCTCAATAAATTAGTTTTCTTTTTTTCTTCTTTTCCAAGTGAGAAGAAGGGAGATAAATAGACAGACTCCCATATGTGCCCAGACCGGGATCCCCCCAGCAACCCCCATCTGGGGCCAATGTTTTGCCCATCTGTGCCATGCTCCCAACAGAGCTATTTTTAGCATCTGGGGCAGAGGCTCCAAGGAGCCACCCTCAGCACCCAGTGCCAACGTGCTCAAACAAATTGAGCCATGGCTGCAGGAAGGGAAAAGAAAACAAAAAGGGGGAAGGGAAGGGGTAGAGAAGCAGATGGTTGCTTCTCCCATGTGCCCTGATCAGGAGTCGAATCCAGAACATTCACACGCCAGCCTGGTGCTCTACCACTAAGCCCAACCAGCCTGGGCCAAATTATTTTTTAAAATATTCTGATGGTATTTTTTCCTGATTCACCTTTCATGGACAAGAAGGATAAGACTCAGCTTATTTAATTTTACCACAACCAGGACTAACTAACTCAAGCATCATTCAATTTAAGACCGTGTAAAGGTCCTCTGTCAACTCCCAAACTCTTTCCTACCAGCCTATTCCTAATTCTTAAGAGTCACTATTAGACACATTTCTACCAGTTAGAGATAAAGAATGAAAGAGAGGTGAAGCCCTGGCCGGTTGGCTCAGCGGTAGAGCGTCGGCCTGGCGTGCGGGGGACCCGGGTTCGATTCCCGGCCAGGGCACATAGGAGAAGCGCCCATTTGCTTCTCCACCCCCCCTCCTTCCTCTCTGTCTCTCTCTTCCCCTCCCACAGCCAAGGCTCCATTGGAGCAAAGATGGCCCGGGCGCTGGGGATGGCTCCTTGGCCTCTGCCCCAGGTGCTAGAGTGGCTCTGGTCGCGGCAGAGCGATGCCCCGGAGGGGCAGAGCATCGCACCCTGGTGGGCAGAGCCTCGCCCCTGGTGGGCGTGCCGGGTGGATCCCGGTCGGGCGCATGCGGGAATCTGTCTGACTGTCTCTCCCCATTTCCAGCTTCAGAAGAAAAAAAAAAAAAGAAAGAGAGGTGATATATTGAAAGGATGATGTCAAGATTCTACACAATTATTTAGTAAAAAAAAAAATTATTTTAAATGCCACCTAGCACCTTCTATATTTAGTTACCATAGTGATTAAGAAGCCATTCCTTCCTGTGGTTGAAGTTCTCTTTCCCTTAGTCAATCTTCCGCTGAGCTGTAAAACCATGGCAGTGATTCTAGTAGTGCCTTAAATATTAGGCAGTTAAATCACTTGCAATCCTCCTTTTTTCCAGGCTAATGAATGTCAAACCCTTTATTCTTTTATTCAAAGGCATGATGCTTTAACCTTTAATTACTAGTGTTGCATTTCTCCCATCCCCACACCTGTTTCTCAACTATACAACATTCTTGTGCAGGGGCCAGACTAGTACCAAGCAAAACGTACAGAGTATTTCTCAGCTCTAGCATGTTATATTCTTCTTGGCAAGGCCTGGTAAGGCTACCACTTGAAGTAATTATTTTCTCTTAGTTTTCAACCCTACCATCTGTTCCAGGTGGCCCTGGAGCACAGGTGTCGTCTTCCCGTGGTTTGGGACTTGTCCTAAAGAGTCAGTCATGGGACTCCTTGACAGAGAGGGCTGTGATTCAACAACAAACCAGATGTTTGGCATTATAGTCCTCAGAAAAATTGGTGAAGTCATAAATGCATTTAGAGGAATTTTTATTTTACTTCTCAAAAGAGCTCAAAAAGTAAGTCTTTGGTTTTATGTATTGGGTTGAACCATTTGCATTGGGATTTTTGTAAGTAAAGGTGGTCAAATAGAAAAACTAATATATACTTCAACCTAATCAAAGAAAATACAGGTACTAATTCACAGGCAGCATCATAGACTGTACACGGCAATTTTTCAACAGCTCAGACAGAGCTGACCTGGAAAAGCAGATGGTGTCATATTAGTGTGTTTCTGAGGTTCTGAGAAGCCTCCTGACTCTCTGAAACCCTCCCCAAACTCTGCTCAGCAGGCTGAAATTTAGCTCAACTTTCTGGGGGTCACTGACCCCTTTGATAATCTGCTGAGTGCTATAGACCTTCTTCATAGTACTTACCTTGAAAACATAATTACCATTGAAATTAATTGTACACAATGACTTCATTTAGCCAACATGAACTATGCACACAATACTCAATGCTTATACCCTTTAACCTTTAATACAAATAAAAAGCACAAAACAGATTTTTAAAATAATACACAAGACAGTCACTATTGTAAACAAAAAGTCAGCAATGCTCTGAGAGTAGACCTTTGTGTAAGACAAGCCATATGTACACCATGCAGAAGACAGCATGATGACTCACACTTCCCAGCATTCAGCAGCTCCCAAAGCTACTGAATCTGCATTTGGCTTTTATATATACTAAAAATGCCTCTATAACCAAAGTAGGGAGCTTAAATAATATAGCCTGTAAAGTTAGGTTTTCTCAATCCAAATAGACATGTATCGTGGCATAACTGATTTGCCAAAACCTAGGAAACAGACCATTTCCTATGATTCTACGATGCTAAGCTTGAAAATAAGACCTCTTACTACCCACTGCTTACCACATCAGCATTCAGCACCCAGGATACTGAGAAACCTTAGTAGACACAAACAAGGGCGTAGGGCCAAGACTGCTTTGGAGACACGAGGCAAGAAAAGGCTCTTGTCTTCTTCATACCAACCCCACCCTGCGTAGGTAACCACCCTTAACAACACAACTGAAATTGTGTGTTTTAATTTTATTGAGTCTCATAAACTCCTAACACAGGAAATGAGGCATAAAGTTGACTTTTTATGTAGTATTTTTTCCTTGTAGACCCAATTTTCATTTTATGTCTCTCTTTCTCAGTATGTGCTTCTGATTTTCATTACTATTTGTCTGACTGTCTTCTCCAGATACAATTTCCTGTTGGACTACAACATACCTTACTATCTTCACTGCTTAGTGTTGTCTTTGGCATAAACTAGACACTAAAAACTGTCTTTTGAATGAATAATTAAATAAGTGAAAGATTAAGTATTAAAGTTCTACATCTTGAAAATACAGTTGCTTAGCTAAGAATGTCAACAGTCAACCTGGCTTTCATAGCAAGCATCAACTTAGGTCTTATTCTTCAGTTTTGCAAATTAAACACTAATTTGTGCTGCTATTATTCAGTCATATATAGCTGTAAACTCTAGTATCATCTGCCTCTGTGATTCATAATTCTTAAAGAGTTTCCTGAAATAAGCATAAAAAGAATATAAACTCTTTCTTACAGTCTTGTCATGCGAAGACTTCCTTAAGAGATTTCATTTCAGGAAAAAGAAGCAACTCTATTTTAAATGGCTGTATGTTTTTACTGACTTCCTTTCCTAGTCAAGAGGTGTCAGCGGGCAGGCAGCAGAACATCCCAACTCCCTTTTCACCTAATTAAAATGTGTCTCTCTCCCGAGGACAAGAAAGTAACATTGGGCAACAGATTGCCAGATTTCAGCACCAACAAACAGAAATGGTATGAGATTAAGTCAGCAGCACCCCCTCACTTGTGTGACCATTGCCATTCACACAGCACTCAAAAGCTCACAGATGCTGACGGTTTTTTAGGTTAAACACAAGAGCCTTTATGACTGTTGCCATTTTGTCATTCAACAATAATTTGATTCCAGCCATAGCAGCACATTAAAATCTTACTTCCAGAAAAATGTCCTCCTGTAATCTTTTTCTCTCCAAAGTGCTCGCCGTAGACTGCCATGTTCATAAGCAATTCTAGAATGGAAGATGGACCGCTGTTAGAATGGAAGCTTCCAGATTTCGTGGTGCAGTAGGCTAGCCTAACCAACTGTGATAAGTTGGAAATAGGCATTTGATCAAGCTTTTATTTAAAATAAGTGCATTTTGCCAATAAATGCATGAAAAAATATTCAACATCATTTCATCTAGAGAAATACAAATTAAAACTAAGAGGAGATCTTATAGAGGTCTATTAAGATGGCAAGGAAATATAAGTATAGCATGAGTATTCCCCAAGCGTTTGGGAAGTTACAATTGATTTGTTTTGTGCCAGACAGTTTATTAATATTGATAAAAGCCTTTTTTTAAAAAACCACATGACTTCTGACCCAGTAATTACGTTTATAGGAATTTACCCTGACAAAATGATTGATAAGGTGATAAGAGATTTATCTATAAGAGTGCTCATCACAGCACTGTAGCAAAACCAGGAAACCTACCGCCCTGGCCGGTTGGCTCAGTGGTAGAGCGTCGGCCTGGCGTGCAGAAGTCCCGGGTTCGATTCCCGGCCAGGGCACACAGGAGAGGCGCCCATCTGCCTCTCCACCCCTTCCCCTCTCCTTCCTCTCTGTCTCTCTCTTCCCCTCCCGCAGCCGAGGCTCCATTGGAGCAAAGATGGCCCGGGAGCTGGGGATGGCTCCTTGGCCTCTGCCCCAGGCGCTGGAGTGGCTCTGGTTGCGGCAGAGCTACGCCCCGGAGGGGCAGAGCATCGCCCCCCGGTGGGCGTGCCGGGTGGATCCCGGTCGGGCGCATGTGGGAGTCTGTCTGTCTCTCCCCGTTTCCAGCTTCAGAAAAATACAAAAAAAAACCCCAAAAAACCAGGAAACCTACCTAAATATCTAGCAACAGAGAATTTATTGAGTACATTATGCCACAATGAAAAGTCATGTAGCCATTTGGAAAAAATTACTGAAGTATCTTGAATGACTTTGGGGGATGAGTATGCTATTTTTTGAATGCTAAAACCAGTTCACAGAAAATCTACAAGAAGTTAAGTATGGTATGATCATATACATAAAAAATATACACTACAATATAGATACAGGGATACTATATTTTAAAGGGGAAATTATAGCTGAGTTTAATCTACTTTTGGCTTATTTGATGACATAATTCCATGTGTAAAAATAAAAGTTATCCAAAACTAAATGCATCATGTTTTAGCACACATGCCCCGGAAATCCCCTAAGCTAAAGAGCTTCATAGCCTTTGAAATCTGATAATGGTGAGTACATCCCACAAATCCCCTTATGTTAAGGACGATGGCATTATCTGGGACAGTTACAGAAACCATGGGAGTGAGTTGTGCCCCATTATCAAGGCAAAGCCCTAGGAATAAGCAGCAGCTTGCAGAATGATATTTGAGGTGAGCCTTACCATGCTCAATCTTTTTTGGTTAAGTCCCTGAAAGCCAATCTTTAAATGTACAATGAATGTTTATATTTTTACATTTAAAAACTCTACAAAATTGTGTGAGAAATAATAATAGCTTATGCTGTCAGAGTAGAGATAAACTACAATGACTCACACCTTTGTCAAACTGTGACATACCTCAATCTTTTAGGAAATAGTTTAGCAAATATCTATATATAAAGAAGACTGGGGTAGGCCAGTGAGAAGCCCAGGAACTTTGTAGTCAGATAGACCTCAGTTTGAATCCCAGGTAGGCCTCTTACTAGTTGTATGATTTTGGACAAAGTACTTAACTTCTCGGAACCTTAGGTTTCTCATCTGCAAAATAGGAATATACTAGTGCTACCTTTACTGATATTGAGAGAATTGAAATAATATATGTATCCACTGATCTACTGATGGGCACTTGGGCTACTTCCAAATCTTGGCTATCATCAATAACGCTGCAATGAACTCAGGGGTGCATATATTCTTTCGAAAAAAAAGGTAGAAGAATTCAGCAAAGAAAACATCTCATAAACACAGACAATAGTAGGGTGATATAATAGGGAAAGAGAGGTGGTAGAAGTAGAGGAAGGCGGGGGGATATATGGTGATGGAAAGAGACTTGAATTGGGGTGATAAACACACAATACAACGTACAGATGATTTATTATAGAAACATTAATATTATTTTATTAACCAATGTCATCCCAATATATTCAATTAAAAATATGTATATATAAACACCTGGTAGCATAGTGCCTGGCACTGAACAGACACTTAACGAATGGGGGTAACTATTATAACAGCTATCTATTTTGCCACTAGACACTGAGTTCATTGAGTGCGGCTGTATGACTTTCATTTGTGACAATTCAGGACTTAGAGAACAGCAGACCCTCAGTAAATGTTTGTTAAGTAAACTGCTCATCTCTAAAATTCTCATCTCTAAATGTTCTTAGCCTTTGACCCATTAACTAAACTCTGTGGAATTTACTCTGCGCAAGTCATTCAAAAGAAGAAAAGAACTGAAGGGTCCATGAAGAAAAATCAGAAATAACACGCACATTCAAGAGAAGAAGGGAGGTTAAATAAATCACAATATAGCCATGGTATGAAATATTACATGATCACTAAATGCAATGATTCTGAAATCTGTGTAGCAACATGGCAAACTAAGTTAATGTGGCAGATCCAAGCAGAGGGCTGAGCTGTCGCCACACTGTGTGACTGCCCGGCAGAGCATGGAGCACGCGGGCAAACACGAGCAGGGAGCTGAGCTGTCGCCACACTGTGTGACTGCCCGGCAGAGCATGGAGCACGCAGGCAAACATGAACAGGGAGCTGAAATAATGAAAACACTTGGCATGTTAGCGGATGCAACAGCGGGCGGATTTTTTCCCCATTTACTGTTATTATTATACTGTTTTACAATAAATACAATTCACAGAGAGATATGCAGTTGTCATGTGGAACCATAAAGACATTAGGCCATTATTCTTTTTCAATTTCTCAGTAAGAGTTTAGAATCCTGTCTTCCCAAGCAGAGTCCTGTAGAAATGGGTGATGGGGACTAAATGTTTGGACAAAGAAAAGGGTGGGGGGCAGGAGAGCTTTGAATCTATAGGAATTCTCAAAAGCTGCCTCAGGGTGCCCGAGCAACACTGAGTAGAGTTGAGGATGGATAAAGAGAAAGCAAAACATTTAGGATGAGGCCCCAAAGACCAATTTGTCTTTTACCACAACCTCTCTAGGCCTGTCCTTTATCTTCCTCCTAACGATAGTCTCCAATGTTGACAGGAAGGGAGACACAGGGGCTTAAACCAATACTCTGTTCCTCATCCCAGCTAACACTTTCTCCTGCTAGAAACACCTAAGAAATAACTCATTTTATAAATGTTGTGTGGCCTCCACACACTTGCATTGCCTTGAAAGATAATCCCATTAGAAAAGTAGGGTTGGGCTACTGGCTTTCTTCTGAGCCCAGCACTGAGGTCAAGTGAACTGATATCCAGGCCTGGTTCTGCTCTGTTTGACACTGCCCTGGGACAGCTACTGTTCTCAGTTTTCTCATCTGTAAAATGGGATGATGGACCTAAATTTTTGATGATCTCCAAGGATCCTGCCAGATCCAACATTTCATGGGCTTAAATGTTTTCTGAATCCCTAAAAAAAAAATCTTTTATTAGAGACAGAAGAGGGGATGGGGGAGATGAGAAGCATCAACCTGTAGTTGCTTCACTTTAGTTGTATATCGATTGTGTCTCATATGTGCCTTGACCAGGGGGCTCAAGG
Organism: Saccopteryx leptura; assembly: GCF_036850995.1. NCBI lineage: Eukaryota > Metazoa > Chordata > Mammalia > Chiroptera > Emballonuridae > Saccopteryx > Saccopteryx leptura. The sequence goes on from NC_089504.1 coordinate 148,921,802, forward strand.
CAAGCCAGTGACCCCTTGCTCAAGCCAGCAACCTTGAGCTCAAACCAGCAACCTTGGGATCATGTTGATCCTGTGCTCAAGCTGGCGACCCTGCAGTCAAGCCAGCAAGCCAGCATTCAAGCCAATGAACCCATGCTCTAGCTGACAACCTCGGGTTTTCAAACTGGGGCCCTCCGAATCCCAGGCTGATGCTCAATCCCCTGTGCTACCACTGGTCAGGCCTAAGAAAACATTTTTTATTATACATCAGTGCAAGGTCCAGTGACAACCTGTAAGTCTGAAAGCTTTTGTTACAGCCAGCTGCCTTGCTCCTCTGTGGTTCTTGAAAGCTTAGCACATTCACATACATCGTCATTCTAAAGACTGTGAGGACCCATTATAAATTCTTTCCAGTTGGAGAAATGGAGAGTAAAGCAGTTCAAATTGTGCAATCAAAGCTCAAATAAGGTCTTCAACTCCAAAGTGAGCCTCCTTCTGTTCATGACAAATTGGAGTCTCTGGAATTGGGACAAGTACTGAATGTTTCTGGAGACAGAACTTGGGAGAGACAAATGGGTACCAAGGGGTGGGGGAACTGAGGCAAGGATAGAGTCCAGAAAGAAACTAAGGATGTTGGCGTGGGGCCCAGCAACGAACAGACCACACTTTAACTTCTTTCATGTCCCAAGGGTTCAGGGCATTTGAAAACCCAACAGTAGAGCCCTTCCTGAGTTGGGTGATAACTCTGCACAGGCCTCCTATTGATGGAAAAAATTGAGCACATATTTTAAAAGCCTCAGTCTCCTCTCTTTCACATTACTTTAACAGCCCTAAGACATTCTGTCTGAGTCAGAGGCCTCCATTGTCACTTTAGTTCACAGGAGGAAATTAAAGTCTAGGAAAGAAGATAAGTTCTGGTCTGCTGATATGTTTTATATTTGTCCACGTAAGAAGGTCATTTAAATGCACTTCCAGCTCCTGCAGAAACATTTACATTTGAATCAAAACTAATTTACTTTCTTGCCCTGGGATGCTCACTCATGTTCATCAGTTAATGGGTTATACCCCTGTGTTCGGGACAGGCACTTCACTATCGCTGAAACATCGTGATAACTCACACTAAGCACACACCGGGAAGTTGTCTCAGATGGAATGCTAGGGGAGCATGAAGACACGGAAGAATATGTGTAACACAATTCTATTTAGAGCAGGTGCTTCAGCTGGCCCCCAGGTCCCAGCTTTCTGGGGTCACCCTTTCCTGTGACATCTAAATAGAATGATTCAAACTTGCATGCTCCAGGACGAAGACAGCCTCTCAGATCCACTGAGTTCCCAATATTTCTGAAGAGTCTTAAGGAACCCAAGGCTATACCATTCTCCACCCAGTGAGAATATCCTTTTTATTTTTATCATGCAAAGCAGCTTAGTGCTTTTTGCTCTCAACCTCTCGCCGTGGAATGGGCTGTGGACCGGGCTCTGGACCTGTCTCTGTTTTTTAAAAAAGCTTAGGAAAGGGCTTTGTTTTCCTAAAGAAAAGATAGGGGTATTCTAGGACAAGGGGCACATAACAGCTGATGGCATTTGGAAAATTAATTTTTTCTGTTTCTGCTAAAACTATGTACAGATCTAGAAACTGATGATAAGGTTTGAATGGAGGAGAGTTGAGAAGGCTCCAAGGCCATAGTTTCAGCGTGATCTTTTACATCTGGTTAGTGGGATGGAGGTAGAGGAGGGCAGGGATAAATGCTAATGTTTTATTTGGTACTATTGTATGGTTCATATTATAATAGAATAAAAAGTATTACATTATAAATACATGATTTGCCTTTCTTTCTTTCCTCTCTTTTAAAGAAGTTGGGCCTGGGGATTACACAATTTGGAGAAAAAGAAAGGGCAGGGGGTTAGGGAGGTTGGGGGTGGGAGGACAATACTGCTTGGAGATGACAAGAGGAGGGAGAGATTTGGGAACAGCTTTTGGGAGAACTGCGGGAAGGAAAGAGGGAGAGAGAGAGACTGCTCAACGTGATTTGGTGCAATGAAGCCATGTGTTCTGCTGTGCAACATCCCTGGACCCTTCAAGCGGGCATTTTCCTTTTTCAGGAGCAGACATGTTTCATTTTAAAAGTGCTCAAGTCCTGGTGGTGGCGCAGCAGATAGAGTGGTGGGCTGGGATCTGGAGGACCCAGGTTCGAGACCCCGAGGTCACCAGCTTGAGCGCGGGCTCATCTGGTTTGAAGAAAGCTCTCCAGCTTAGACCCAAAGTCGCTGGCTTGAGCAAGGGGTTACTTGCTCTCCTGTAGCCCCCACGTCAAGGCACATATGAGAAAGCAATCAATGAACAACTAAAGTGCCACAATGGGAAAAAAAATTGATGCTTCTCATCTCTCTCTCCCTTCCTGTCTGTCTGTCCCCTCTCTCTGACTCTCTCTGTCTCTGTCAAAAACAACAACAACAATAACAAAAGTGCTCAAGTCCCTGGTTTTGTCTGGTGGGCCTGGTTGTGATTTCACATGGAAACACTCAGAGATCCACCGCAGCCCTCCAGAATCTCCACATCTGGGGTAGCACTGCCGAGTGGGAAGTGCTGAGATGCTCTTCACTTCATGGGAAGGGCTTTGCATGTCCCACATTTTCTTCCTCTGCCTTCCAGGTCATATGTATGCAATTGGTTTGAGAGAAATGCAATCTGACAAGCAGTACCATGAGGTTTCCTTTGAATCCCCACCTCTTGGCCTTTCTGAGTCCCCAGGATGTTGGCAACTTTCACAATCCGTGCAAAGAGTTAGTTAGCTCTTTGGAATTAGCCATGCCTGGCTAATTAGAATCACAGTTCTGCCTGCTTGTACCTGTCATTTTTAACATCACTGAGCCGAAGTTTCCTCATCAGTTGTAACACCTCCCTTTCTAGTGGTTTTTTGAAGCGTGGAGATACTGTGCTAAAAAAGTCATTAAGCACATATAAAAATTTAATAAGATGTAAGGAGTTATGTAAAGCCTTATAAGTGACTGGAGTTGGCTATTATGTGAATGTTTTTCTGAATATCTCTCTTGTCCAAAATTCACTAAAGCCATGGAAAGTATGTAAATAATAATAATAATAATAATAATAATAATAACTATGAGGGAAAAGTCACTACCTTCTAGGAGGTTTTAATCTGATTGGAATGAAATACTAGATGTTAAGCAATAATTAACAACACAGGACTGCAGGCCCTGGCTGGTTGGCTCAGCAGTAGAGCTTCAGCCCAGTGTGTGGAAGCCCTGGGTTCAATTCCTGGTCAGGGCGTGCAGGAGAAGCGACCATCTGCTTCTCCACCCCTCTACCTCCCCCTTCTCTCTCTCTCTCTCTCTCTCTCTCTTCCCCTCCAGGCATGGTTCAGTTGGTTTGAGCATGTTCGTCGCCCAGATGCTGAAGATGGCTCGAAGCCTCTGCCCCAGGCACTAAAGTAGCTTGGTTGCAAGCATGGCCCCAATGGGCAGAGCATTGGCCCCAGACAGGGATTGCTGGGTGGATTCCAGTCAGGGCGCATGCGGGAGTTTGTCTCTCTATTTCCCCTCCTCTCACTTGGAAAAAGAACAAAATAAAAATAAACAAAAAAAAAAACCCCACAGGACTACAAATGCTAAGTATCTGACATACCATGGAAAACACTGCTGAAATGAATAGTTTGGGGGACATTTATCCCGCTTGGTGCTCTATCAGCTTTTTGGATCTGTAGTTCAGTGTCTGACATTTATTTGAGAACATTTTCCATCATTATTATTTCAAATACTTTTTCTGCTCCTTGAGTCACCTTTTCCTATAATATCCAAATAGAATGATTCAAGCTTCCATCCTCCAAGATGAAGGCAGCTTCCCAAACCCATTACATGTATGTTACACATCATGTAATTGTCCCACAGTCCTTGATATTCTGTTTTGGTTTTTCAGTCTTTGTTCCCTTTGTTTTTCAATTTGGGAAGTTTCTTTTGAGACAGCCTCAAACCCAGAGTTTTTTTTCCCTCAGTCATGATCAGTCTACTCATAAGTCCATCGAAGGAACTCTTTATCTCTATGACAGTGTTTTTACCTCTATCATTTCTTCTTGGTTCTTTTTTAGGATTTTCATTTCTCTGCTTATATGGCCTTATATGGTTCCTGAATGTTGTCTGCTTTTTTATCTGTTGGAGCCATTAGCATATCCCTCATAGGTATTTTAAATCCCCAGTCTGATCGTTCCAACCCCTCTGCCATGTCTGGTTCTGGTATTTTCTCTCTTTCTTCAATTCAAACTGTGGGATTTCTTTTTTGGGGGGGGTGCCTTTTGATGAACTCTGTAATTTTTTCTTGATAGCCAGACATGATATACCAGATAAAGGAAACTGCAGTAAATGGCCTTTCGTGATGTGATTGAAAGGTGTGTGGTGGTGGAGGAGTGTTCTATCTCCCTGTGATATAGTCTCAGTCTTTCAGTGAGCCTACGCCCCTGGACTGTGAACTTGACAAATGTTTCTCAGCTTCCCCTCGCCTCCCCACCCCACAGGTAGGACAGAATGGCTAAAGTGGGCTGGAGTCAGGGTTTTCCTTTTGGCCACATGGAAGGCTAAAGCTGACTGGAGTTGAGGATTTCCCTTCCAGGATAGGCTGTGATAACACCACAGCAGGCTGGGCCCTAGGGAACTGGTTTCCCCTGAGGGCAGGCCTTGTGAAGGAGAACGGTGTTCTCAAGCATATTTTAAGGTGATCTTTTTACCCTCTCCCTACTGAGTGCATGAGGGGATTTTTCTCTGATGTTTACTGTGGGAACATGGTCAAACTCACAAAATCAGGAGGTTTTAACTCTCAGTGTTGTCTACACTGAGTCTCCAGCCATTGCTGGCCTCAGTCCTGGTTTTTCTAGCCAGCTCTTGTTCCTACAGCAGTTTCTAAGTCTCTGCTCAGGTAGGCTGTTATGCCCTGTGTTTACCTATCTACCCAACCTTGAGAGCATCAGTTTGCCCTGCTTCCTCACCTATCTTGTGGATCCTAGAAGAGCTGATGTTTTTTTTTAGTCTATTCAGCCTTTTACATGTTGCTTAGGCAAAAGAGAGACTTCCTAGTTCCTTACGTGCAGAACTATCAATTTATATTTTCCTGTTAATTCCATCACTTCTGTAATCACATTTGTCTGCCTGTTTTTACATTGTTATTATAAGAAATATCAGACATATAGAGAAGTTGAGAGACTAATACTGTATAATGAACTCTCAGCTTCAAAAATAAATCTCATGAACATGATATGACCTCATGAACAAATCCAAGATAATTTGTCCATAAATAGTGCAATATGCATTTCTAAAAGACGAAGACTCCAAACTATAACCACAGTGTTATCACTACCCCTAAAAATTAACAATAATTTCATAAAAATCACTAAATTTCTAGCTATTGCCTCAATATCTTGATTGTTCCACAAAGTTAACATTTTGTTTGTTTAAATCATTATCCAAATAAGGCACATAAGTTGCAACTAGTTGATATTTCTATTAAGCCTCTTTTAATTCATAGATTTTTAAGAATAATTTAAATTATTATATTTTTTAATTTAACAAACTCAAAACCTGCAAGTAAGTTTATTGGTTTAGGACCACAAAAATACAATTTTATCTGTTCACATATTGTTTGGTAAATATAGCTATGTAAGATAGAGTAAACTTAATAACTTTAAATTTTAAATTATTTTTGTTGTAAGTGGAGCAACAAGCTGCTGATCTCTAAGGAAGATGTCATCTCTGATTTTCACCAATTCTTGAGAAGCAAGAAAATACTTTAGAATTGAAGAAAACCATCAACATTATAACAAAGAAAAAGTAGTTTCATTTTCTGAGTATAATTCCTTTTGTCATACAGGACACATGTCAAACAGCCGTTTCAGAAAATGAAGTAAGAGGGAAAAAATAAGATGCATTTCTTTATAGTCAATTTGTGGTATATAAAACTTTGCTTAATCTGTTTCTCTTTCTGAACTATCATAATATGCACTATATAGGGAGTGAGGTATCAATTAGAAAGGTACTTAGCCACAAATAACAGAAAACCCAACCAAGAGAAGCTTAAACACATAGGGATTTGTTTTCCTCATGTTTCAAAAATTTCAGGTATGGGAGTTGATGCTTCCTGCTCCTCTCTCTCTCTCTCTCTCTCTCTCTCTCTCTCTCCTCTCCAAAATGAATAAATAAAATCTTAAGGAAAAAAAATATTAAAAAAAAATAGTTCAGGGTCTTGAGTCCAAGTTTAGGATAGCTGTTCTATGGTGTCATTATGGACCTACGCTTCTATTAACTTTCTGCTCTGCCTTCTTTTGTGTGTGGCTTTAGTCTTCACAATCACAAAATGGCTGCTGCACCACCAAGCATAGTATCCACATTCTAGGCAGGAAGAAAAAAGAAAGGCAAAGAATGACGGGTAGAGGTCTTTTTCATATAAGCTTTTGCCTTTTTGTTTGGTAAAAGACATTCCTTCCAACAATGAAATTCTGATGCTAACTCCCTAAAATTAAGTGTGATTTCATTGGTTAGGGGCATAGTCTTTCACAAGACTCCCCCTCATTTCAGATACCAGCCACAAGCTTGGTGGTTCCCAGGTCACCTGTACTTCTGACCAACTGGATACCAATTCAGGAGTTCCTGTTACCCTCTCCAGTTCAATAATTTGCTACAATGACTCATAGAACTTAGAAAAACACTATACCTACACTTACAGTTTTAGCACAGCAAAAGGATGCAAATGACAATTTCATCACAGCGAAAGGATACATGTCAGAACTAGCCAAACAGACATATTGAGCAAAGTCTGGGAGAGTCCCAAATCCAAAGCTTCTGTATCTTCAGAATACATCACTCCCCTGGCACTTCATGTGCATTACCAACCAGAGAACCTCATTGGAGCTTCGGGTAGCCAAGTTTTTATTGGAATTTCATTATATAGACACAATTGATTGGCTCATTGGGCACATGACTGAACTCAATCTCCAACACTTCTCCTTGCCTCAAAGGTCAGGTTGATATTATGCGGTTCAAAGCTCCAACATTCTCAACAACAAAGTTAATCTTTCTCACTTGGCCAGCTCCCATCCTGAAGCTGTTTAAGGACCAGTCACCTCATTAGCATAAACTCTTGTGTAGTTTAAGGGGCCCACCATGAATAATAAAAACACTCTGACCACTCTAGGGAAATTCTAAGGTTTTAACGTTTCCCTACCAGGAACTGAGGACAAAGAACCAAATTCTTTATTATGTGACTCTCCCATATCTCTGGCTGGAACTGAGTTGCATGGCCATCCTTGGCTGACAGGGAAGCTGTTGGACTGAATTTGAACTTTCATAGCCTATAAGGCTGAAGCAGAGACGGGAACATGGATGGAAATAGGATTGACTCAGTCAGCCTACAATGTCTGCCACAACCATCAACTGTTTGGACATTTGAAAAACTGAAGATTTGTTTAGATTAAAACAAACTCCCTTTCCTTTTACATGGAACTTTATTTCCTAGAATATTACTTTTATAACCATAAAATTATTTTCTTTCACTAGCTGCTGAAATCCCCATAGTCTTTGACTTGATGAATCTCAGGGAAGAAGCTGGACTGTATGATCCATTTTTGTTGAACTAAGAGAAAAGAAATTTCTTAGGTTTATACAGCCCTTTATATATATTTACAAAGCATTAAGTATCCCCACAAGAAGTCAGGCAGCACAGGGGAATGCTCCAGGTGGTAACTGTGTGACAGTAACCAGACCTGAGTAATATCACCTCAGAAAGCCAGTGCAAGAATTGAATAACAGAGCATAACCAAAGCACCTGAGTCGATGCCCGACAACCAAAATTATTTACCTGGAATCCCACAGTAGCCCTCATCAAGGTCACTCTTCACACTTTCCAGGTTCATTCCCAAGTCAGGGCTTGAACCAAGTGGTCCAACTCTAAATCCAAAACTCAAGCAATGACACTACTCTGGTTCCCCTCATTTACGACTCAGTGAATCAAGAGTTCATTCCTCCACATAAAAAACATCTAGTAAATAGGCAATCCCAAATTGTTCATATGTTAGTCCCTGAAATTCCCAGAGATAACAAATGTCTCTAACAGGTGATGAGACTATCAACATTTTAGTACGTATTTTTACCGATTCAATGTCAAACCTATTAAGAAGACCAAAATCATTCTACCCAAGCCTCAAAAGACTTCTGTGACTAATACCCTCCCATGTGAGCTACTGAGAAATAGCCAAAATAAAGAAGCCTCTGCATAGTAATCAACCACTGTCACTTCTCAACTTTGAGTAGGGGAGGGAAGCTGTATTTAACAATGTGAAAAGTGCTTTTTAATGCCTCAGCTTAGAGACTCAGGCTGTCCAAACAACCATTAATTTCCCCAGCACTCCCCATCACTGCTTGAAGTGGACGCTGTACAGATGTTTTGCAAAACTGCTTCCCCTTCTACTCTTTGTCATCGGTAACTTACACAATGAGGGCAGCAATTTTCAAAGAAACGAATGAGATGGAATTGCCTGGACTGAGGAGAATGTTCCTGGGTCTTTTGTGGGTCTGCCTCTGAAAGAGTGCGCCTTTTCCATGAAGTCAGGGGTGCAGAGAGCCCAGACTACTCATGGAACCCCTTCCTACTGTCTCCTGGTACATTTATTTTTTTATTTTTTTATTAATTTTAATGGGGTGACATAGATCAATCAGGGTACATAGGTTCAGAGAAAACATCTCCAGGTTATTTTGACATTTGATTATGTTGCATACCATCACCCAAAGTCAAATTGTCTTCCATCACCTTCTATCTGGTTTTCTTTATGCCCCTTCCCTCACTCCCCTCTTTCTTTTTCCTACCCCCTTCCCCATAACCATCACACTCTTGCACATGTCCCTGAGTCTCATTATTATGTCCCACCTATGTATGGAATCATATAGTTCTTAGTTTTTTTCTGATTTACTTATTTCACTCAGTATAATGTTATCAAGGTCCATCCATGTTGTTGTAAATGATCCGATGTCATCATTTCTTATGGCTGAGTAGTATTCTATAGTATATATGTATCACATCTTCTTTATCCAATAATCTATTGAAGGGCTTTTTGGTTGTTTCCATGTCTTGGCCACTGTGAACAATGAAGCAATGAACATGGGGTTGCATGTGTCTTTACGTACCAGTGTTTTTGAGTTATGGGGGTATATTCCCAGTAGAGGGGTTGCTGGGTCATATGGTAGTTCTATTTTTAATTTTTTGAGGAACCACCATACTTTCTTCCATAATGGTTGTATTACTTTACATTCCCACCAACAGTGGATGAGGGTTCCTTTTTCTCCACAGCCTCTCCAACACTTGTTATTACCTGTCTTGTTGATAATAGCTAATCTTACAGGTGGTATCTCATTGTAGTTTTGATTTGCATTTCCTGTTACATTTAAAAATAAAAATAACCCTGGCCAGGTAGCTCAGTTAATTAGAGCATTGTTCCAATATGCCAAGGTTGTGGGTTCAATCCCTAGTCAGGACACATACAAAATCAACCAATGAATGCATAAATAAGTGGAACCACAAATGGATGATCTCCTTCTCTCTCTCTTTCAAATCAATAAACAAAAAACTTTTTTTAAAAAAAGAATAACCAGTTCCTTGGATTCAGAGCTAGAAATGAGGGTATGTTTATTTTCTAAGATCTTACTGAAACTCCACCTCACATAGGAACTTCCTTACTTTAGGCAACCTCAACCAGAGATGTGCACAAATCAGCAGATGGTCCCCTTTAAATTTAGCTAGGCACAGCTTGCTTTAAAAAGTGACTATGAAGCCTGACCAGGCGGTGGCGCAGTGGATAGGGCATTGGACTGCGATGCCGAGGACCCAGGTTCGAGACCCCGAGGTCACCAGCTTGAGCGCGGGCTCATCTGGCTTGAGCAAAAATGCTTACCAGCTTGGACCCAAGGTCATTGGCTCAAGCAAGGGGTTACTCAGTCTGCTGAAGGCCCACAGTCAAGGGACATATGAGAAAGCAATCAATGAACAACTAAGGTATCGCAATGCACAACAAAAAACTAATGATTGATGCTTCTCATCTCTCCATTCCTGTCTGTCTGTCCCTGACTATCTCTCTCTCTGACTCTCTCTCTGTCTCTGGGTGGCATCATGCATCTTAGGGATGTCAGCATTTTAAATAATTATTTCATAAAAATCTCCAAGATATTAGAAACACAGAAAAGCCTAGTTATAATTTATGTATCACTGGGCAGTGCAAGCTGGGGAGAGGTACCTGGTGAAGTACACTGGAGCATGAAAAGGGGCCCTGAGTGGTCAGCTGGCCCAGGTGTGCATTTCAAGAACAGGAGAGTGCTGAACAGCCACCGTCTTGCTGAAGGGTTCACTCTCATTTGGAATCCAGTCAGAAGCTGAAAGAGAAATTCCTGTTTCCCCTACTGCTGCTCATTGTGAAGAGCAGGCACCAACAGAGGCAAGCAGAGCAGGTCAGCTGTCTGAAAAGCTTAGGCACATGGCCGCTGAAGCAGGATGGCGTTGCCATGCAAAGGTTTCCCCGGAGGGCTTCTGGACAGAGGAGAAGGTCCAGAATAAACCATGTCCTAATTCTGAGAGACTGTTAGAGGATTTGTTCAGACAGAGGATCCATAAAACTTTAAATGGGCCTAGAACTCTTTGAGTCTTTAAACCTCATTCTAATTCATATAATATCTACACTTCTTCCTATGTCTTCCAGAAACTAGCTATGTACACAGTGTGATTACATGTTAATGAGAGGATTTTCTGGGCCATATTTTCAAAATGTTCATGAGCTATTAAAGAGTTTGATGGGAAAAAATTGTTACACAGTCAAGAAAATTTAGAAAGGAGCAGATTAAATAAAGACAAAGAAGTTTATTTACTATGGAGCTTTTCTGAACCTTTAATATGCTCTAATTCACTCTGCATCTCTGCGAATAGAACATACTGTGCAGCATGTCCCAAATGTATTTGACCATGAAATTCTCTGGTCAGGGAGCACCTTGTAAAATGAATGCTCTTTCTTTTAGAACTTTGATTATGTTAGAACTTACCTTGTTAGTATTTCTAAGCATCCAGCCTGCTGTAGGCCATTGACCTTCACCACCCAGTGCATCCAATCCTGCCTGGGCTGTATGGTCAAGAGGGACTGACTGATTCATGCTTTAAGGTTTTCCTTGCCTCCCTACCCTTTCTGTTAAAACACTTAGAAGTGATGTGAAAATAGATTAAAAAAAATAAGTTACTATTTTAGCTATTTTTTTTTTTCATTTTTCTGAAGCTGGAAACGGAGAGACAGACAGACTCCCGCATGCGTCCGACCGGGATCCACCCGGCACGCCCACCAGGGGCGATGCTCTGCCCATCCTGGGCGTCACTATGTTGCGACCAGAGCCACTCTAGCGCCTGAGGCAGAGGCCACAGAGCCATCCCCAGCGCCCGGGCCATCTTTGCTCCAATGGAGCCTTGGCTGCGGAAGGGGAAGAGAGAGACAGAGAGGAAGGAGGGGGGGGGTGGAGAAGCAAATGGGCGCTTCTCCTATGTGCCCTGGCCGGGAATCGAACCCGGGTCCTCCGCACGCTAGGCCGATATTTTAGCTATTTTTAAATTTGTATTTTTCTTTTTAAAATGGAGAACTCAAATTCTCACAACAGCAGCAAGAGGAGTGGGAGAAAGCTGTATAATGAATATGTAAAATATGCTGTGGATGGCCCTGGCCGGTTGGCTCAGCGGTAGAGCGTCGGCCTGGCGTGCGGGGGACCCGGGTTCGATTCCCGGCCAGGGCACATAGGAGAAGCGCCCATTTGCTTCTCTACCCCCCCCCCCTTCCTCTCTGTCTCTCTCTTTCCCTCCTGCAGCCAAGGCTCCATTGGAGCAAAGATGGCCCGGGCGCTGGGGATGGCTCCTTGGCCTCTACCCCAGGACCTAGAGTGGCTCTGGTCGCAGCAGAGCGACACCCCAGAGGGGCAGAGCATCACCCCCTGGTGGGCAGAGCGTCGCCCCTGGTGGGCGTGCCGGGTGGATCCCGGTCGGGCGCATGCGGGAGTCTGTCTGACTGTCTCTCCCCGTTTCCAGCTTCAGAAATTACAAATAAAAAGAAAAAAAAATGCTGTGGTTCTAGTTTGATTCTGGGGAAGATTATTTGTCCTAAATTCCTGCCAGCTTATTTTACCTAACAAACAAAAATACAAGACACTCAGTTAAATGTGAATTTCAAATAAATAACAAATAAATTTTTCATATGTACCATGCAATATTTGGGACACACATATACTAAAAAATTGTTTTGTTGTTTATCTAGACATCAAATTTAACTGGCTGCCTTGGGTTTTATCTGGCCATCCTAAGAGAATAGAGATTATGTTATGCTTTGTTGGGAGTATATGCATTAAATTTTAAGAATAAAAAAGGGCTACGAAAAAGTATTATTAACCCAACTGAGGTAGAAAATACAAGATTACTAATGTATGAGCAATCATATCAGAAAGTATTAGTAGTAGTATTTATTTTTAGAGGAAGAGAAGTACTGGAAAGTTTCTAACTTAGGGTCCAATCATTTATGTAATAAATATTTATTGAGCATTTATTATTTAACCAGATGTAGGTTCAAACCCTGATCTGTTTTAAGCTTTACATAAACAACAATTCAACCGATACAAGATGTCTCCCTATATACAATTATCTTCAGACATCTATTCATCACTCATTAATAGACAATGATTTCCTCCCCATCTGTTGTAATGGCAGAAGTAATGGACAGGTAATGGCCTTTTGTTCTGACGCTGCACTGCAGAGAAGTAGCAAAAAAATACCTTTTCTATTTTTTAAATTTTGGTTTTTCAGTCTGAAAACTAGAATTACTGACATAACCCCAAAATAAGTAATTAATAACTGACTAATATAAATACTCAAACTGGGTCTCAATTTGGAGTTTATAAAGTGCTTTTCCCTTGCGTGATTTCAGTAAATCTCCCCAACAGCCCTGCATCAGGCACTTTTTGTGTTCCTAGTTCTTAGTTCACTGACTCAGGGATCCCAGACACAGATCCTTTCTTCTTTTCCTGTAAAGATTTTTATTTTGAGCCTATTCTTAAATAATGAAAGTATGATCTTTGCTAATTCAGGGTTCTCTAACATATTCCCCAAAGGCGAAGTTTCAGGGGATGACAAAGGGGAATGACAGGCATGCCATGAGAGGGAGGGATGACAAGTCCTTGACGTCATCTGTCTTCATGGGTGACTGCTGACTTTCCTGCCCAGGCCCAAAGGACCTCCTAGGACTTCTGTGTCCAGCTTCAGGGCACCCTCTGCTTCTTCCTGGCTATTCGTGGGCAAGGGGATCTCTGTAGGCCTCAGTGGACCATCTACCTAACTATTTGCTAAGGAATTCTCTCTCAGTGTCCCAGAACCTCCTATTGATGATGCTGTCTTGAGAAGTCGGCTTCAGAAACTCAGCCCTCTCTATTCTAGATCCCTTCTCGATCCTGCCTCTTCTGCTGGGTGCTGCCTGGAAGCAGCAGCCTGAGGTCCCTCTCCCTGAAACCCACCCAGTGTCTCTTGTCTCTCCCCTGAGCCTGTGGGTCTTGCTCTCGGCTTACAGAGGAAGGAAGGCTCTCTCAGTCCCCTTATATGTCTCCAGATGTTTCCTTTATGTCTAGTGTTCTCTTAGTAGCCCTCAGGGCTTAGGATTTTGGAAACTAAATTCAAACAGAACTTTTCCCCAAGCTCTTTGCTCTGACATATCTTGGAAGCACAGAGCTCTGTACCTCCTAAAAGGAGTGGCGCTGTGGGTAATACTATAAAGCATTTGCTGGTGACTCCCCTGTATACTTCTCCTAGCACTTACATTTGGTCAAGAGAAGCCGCTGGAAAAGCCAATGTCAGTAAGTCAGTTGGTTTGTAAATAATAACAATTGCTGACATCTTTCAAACATTCCTCATGTGCCAGGCAGTATTGTAAGTTCTTTATATGTAATAATTCCTTAATGCTCACAATATCCTTGAGATGTAGAAATATCCTTTTAGGGATGAAAAACCCAGGCACAGAAAAGTTGAGTGACTTGCCCAAGGCCAGACAGCTATGAGTGGCAAAGTAGAGCTGGGGACCAAAAACGTCTGGCTCCAGAGTCTGGACTCACAACTACAGAAACACACTTCTTTGTTTGGAAGCACCAGCCCAGAGAGGAGGTCAGTGACTACAAATTCCATTAGGGTTTTGTTTTGTTTGTTTTTTACAGAGACAGAGAGAGAGTCAGAGAGAGGGATAGATAGGGACAGACAGACAAGAACGAAGAGAGATGAGAAGCATCAATCATTAGTTTTTCATTGTGGCACTTCATTGTTCATTGATTGCTTTCTCAATGTGCCTTGACCATGGGCCTTCAGCAGACCGAGTAACCTCTTGCTCAAGCCAGCGATCTTGGGTCCAAGCTGGCGAGCTTTGCTCAAACCAGATGAGCCTGCGCTCAAGCTGGTGACCTCGGGGTCTCGAACCTGGATCCTTCGCATCCCAGTCCAACGCTCTATCCACTGCACCACCGCCTGGTCAGGCCCATTAGGTATTTTTAATTTTTATTTTGAAATCACTCAGACATAAAAAAGGTATTAAGAATAATAGCAAAAACCCATGCACTCACCACCCAGTTTAGGAAATAAACTGTATACCAATAGTACCCAATGGAAACCCAAGTCTGTTCCACTTTCTGCCAGAGTGATCACTTCTCGGTGCTCTGATCCCATGCGTCCGTACCCATCACTAGATGTGTGTGACTCCCCACACAATTTATACTAACATGTTGCATGATTTTAAGCTTTCAGTTTGTCGATTCACATCTTTCTGCAACTTACTACTTTCAACATGATAACTCCCAAAAGCCTCATCGTATTTTTATTCAAACATTTATATCCCAAAAGAGAGGAGCTGTCAGGGAAGCATCTACTCAGGAGAGTTTGCTGAAGAAACAGCAAGATTAAACTTTGCCTTCATGTAAATTCTTCTTTTTTTTTATTAATTTTACTAGGGTGACATCAATAAATCAGGGTACATATGTTCAAAGAAAACATGTCCAGGTTATCTTGTCAATCAATTATGTTGCTTACCCATCACCCAAAGTCAGATTGTCCTCTCTCACCTTCTATCTAGTTTTCTTTGTGCCCCTCCCCCTCCCCCTTTCCCTCTCCCTCTCCCCCCAACCGCCATAACCACCACACTCTTATCAATGTCTCTTAGTCTCGCTTTTATATCCCACCTACATATGGAATAATGCAGTTCCTGTTTTTTTCTGATTTACTTATTTCACTTCGTATCATGTTATCAAGATCCCACCATTTTGCTGTAAATGATCCAATGTCATCATTTCTTATGGCTGAGTAGTATTCCATAGTGTATATGTGCCACATCTTCTTTATCCAGTCTTCTATTGAAGGGCTTTTTGGTTGTTTCCATGTCTTGGCCACTGTGAACAGTGCTGCAATGAACATGGGGCTGCATGTGTCTTTACGTATCAATATTTCTGAGTTTTGGGGGTATATACCCAGTAGAGGGATTGCTGGGTCATAGGTAGTTCTATTTTCAGATTTTTGAGGAACCACCAAACTTTCTTCCATAATGGTTGTACTACTTTACATTCCCACCAACAGCGAATGAGGGTTCCTTTTTCTCAACAGCATCTCCAACATTTGCTATTACCTGTCTTGTTAATAATAGCTAATCTAACAGGTGTGAGGTGGTATCTCATTGCAGTTTTGATTTGCATTTCTCTAATAACTAACGAAGATGAGCATCTTTTCATATATCTGTTGGCCATTTGTATTTCTTCCTGGGAGAAGTGTCTGTTCATGTCCTCTTCCCATTTTTCTATTGGATTGTTTGTTTGTTTGTTGTTGAGTTTTATGAGTTCTTTGTATATTTTGGATATTAGGCCCTTATCTGAGCAGTTGTTTGAAAATATCATTTCCCATTTAGTTGGCTGTCTATTTTGTTATCAGTTTCTCTTGCTGAGCAAAAACTTCTTAGTCTGATGTAGTCCCATTCATTTATCTTTGCCTTCACTTCTCTTGCCTTTGGAGTCAAATTCATAAAATGCTCTTTAAAACCAAGGTCCATGAGTTTAGAACCTATGTCTCCTTCTATGTACTTTATTGTTTCAGGTCTTATATTTAGGTCTTTGATCCATTTTTGAATTAATTTTAGTACAAGGGGACAAACTGTAGTCCAGTTTCATTCTTTTGCACGTGGCTTTCCAGTTTTCCCAGCACCATTTGTTGAAGAGGCTTTTTTTTCTCCATTGTGTGTTGTTGGCCCTTTTATCAAAAATTATTTGACCATATATATGTGGTTTTATTTCTGGACTTTCTATTGGTCTGAGTGTCTATTTTTCTGCCAATACCATGCTATTTTGATTGTTGTGGCTCTATAATATAGTTTGAAGTCAGGTATTGTAATGCCCCCAGCTTCATTTTTTTTCTTTAGGATTGCTTTGGCTATTCAGGGTTTTTTATAGTTCCATATAAATCTGATGATTTTTTGTTCCATTTCTTTAAAAAATGTCATTGGAATTTTGATGGGAATTGCATTAAATTTGTATATTGCTTTGGGTAATATGGCCATCTTGATTATATTTATTCTTCCTATCCAAGAGCAAGGAATATTCTTCCATCTCATTGTATCTTTTTTGATTTCCCTTAACAATGGTTTGTAGTTTTCATTATATAAGTCCTTTACATTCTTTGTTATGTTTATTCCTAGGTATTTTATTGTTTTTGTTGCAAACGTGAAGGGGATTATTTTTTTGAGTTCATTCTCAAATGTTTTATTTTTGGCATATAGAAAGGCTATGGACTTTTGTATGTTAATTTTGTATCCTGCGACCTTACTGTATTGGCTTATTGTCTAGTAGTCTTTTTGTAGATTCTTTGGGGTTTTTGATGTATAGGATCATATCATCTGCAAAAAGTGATACCTTTACTTCTTCTTTTCTGATATGGATGCCTTTTATTTCTTTGTCTTGTCTGATTGCTCTGGCTAGAACCTCTAGTACCACATTAAATAAGAGTGGAGAGAGTGGACAACCCTGTCTTGTTCCTGATTTAAGGGGGGAAGCCTTCAGTTTTGTGCCATTTAATATGATGTTAGCTGATGGTTTATCATATATGGCCTTTATCATGTTGAAATATTTTCCTTCTATACCCATTTTGTTGAGAGTCTTAAACATAAAATTATGTTGTATTTTATCGAATGCCTTTTCTGCATCTGTTGATAAGATCATGTGATCTTAACTGAAGGGGAAAGTGCAGTGGGACTTCCCAGGCCAGGTGTGTGCCCTCTTCTCCCTGTTGTTGTGAATGTCAATTGAGACCAAGATTCTGAGAAGATCAAGAGGCATCGTCAAGGCATACACTTCAACTCCTTTCATCCTACCTCCAAACTAATTATATCATCCTCTACGAAGGGAAATGCAAGATATATGTGCAAACTTTGGAGTGATTCAATCACTTAATGACAGTTTATAGTTTGATACACCTCTCATTTGGACTACTATTTTCATAACCTGTCTCTTTCCCCTTTCCCTTCTCTCCCATATCAAGTTCTTCTCCTGCACAGCTGCCTGAATATTTCCACAAATCTAAACTCATTCTTATGACATCCAGGATTAAGGACAACTTCCTTAGCAAAGAAGACTTTTATAACCATTCTCTGCCATCTATCTATCCAGCCTCTTCTCCCTCACGCTAATTCTTCCCAAATGGCACTGTGTTCCAAATCTCCACAGTTTATCAGCTATGTCTGTTGTGTCCATCTACAACGCCCTTCCTCAGCTCACCTACCCAGCGCTGTCTCCTCTCCCTCACCCGCTATAATTTCTCAAGCTCTAGCTCAGATGGACCTTACCTGGTTCCTCCAAATAAAATTGTCCATCAGCCTCTGCATTGGCATGGATTTCCCACATATTACTAATGAACAGTAATTGTAGTACTCTGGACAGTAGTTGTTTGCAGGCATGAATCCTCGCATGGCCAGATGCTCCCTGCAGAAAAAGACGGTGTCCCGTTTATCATTGTCCCTCAGCTTACCGCAGTGACTGGCATGCGTGCACACCATTGAAGCTCGTAGCTTTAGACCCTGTCTGGCTGGAAAAGCCAGCTATCTGAAATGAGACTTTGGTATTCTCCTTGGAGGGACCCTTGGGATTTATTTCTGAATGTCTCTGTTATAAAGTGACAGCTGGATCACACCATTCTAGAACACTGAAAATAGTTATTGAGAATGAGGTAGAGGTGTTGATGACAAAAAGTACACTCTACAGAGGCCTGAGCTCCTGGGCACCTTTAAAAAACACCTTTATTGATCTACTACTCACATACTAACAAGTTCACCCATTTCAAGCGCACAGTTCAGTGATTTTTAGTATAATCACAAAGTGCAACTATCACCACAGTCTGATTTGAGAACATTTTCATCTCCCCTAAATGAAACCCCACACCCATTAGCAGTCATTCCGTTTTCTCCTTCTCCCCTCCCCCACCTACCCTCAACCCTAGGCAACTGCTAATCTACTTTCTGTCTCTATAGATTTGCCTATTCTGGACACTTTATATACATAAAATTATGCAATATGTGGTCTTCTTTGACTGGCCTCTTCCACTGAGCAGAGTGAGTTGCAGGTTCATCCATGTTGTAGCATGTACCATCACTTTATTCTCTTTATGGCTGAATGATATTCCATTGTAGGGATATAACACATTTTGTTTATCCACTCTGATAGAAATTTGGGTTGCTTTCATTTTCTGGCTATTATGAATAATGCTGCTTTGAACAGTCATGTACAATATTTTGTCTCAGCATACACTTTTATTTCTCTTGGGTATATACCGAGGAGTAGAATTGCTAGGTCATATGGTAACTTTATATTTAAGATTTTGAGGAACTAACAAACTGTTTCCTGAGGTGGCTGCACTATTTTACATTTCTGCCAGCAATGTAAGAGAGTTTCAATTTCCCTACATCTTTCCCAAAGCTTCCTCTCTCTCTCTTTCTTGTTATAATCATGTTAGTGTATATGAAGTGGTGGGTCACTCTGGTTTTGATTTCCTTAATGACTAGTGATATATTGAGCATCTTTCGTGTCCTATTGGCTATTTGTACATCTTTTTGGAGATATCTCTATTCAAATTCTTAGCCCATTTTTAAATTGGGTTGTTTCTCTTTTTATTATTGATTTTTAAGTTTCTTTATATATGTTGGATGAAAGTCCGTTATTAGAAATATGCTTTGCAAATATTTTCTAACATTGCATGGATTTTCCTTTCACTTTCTTAATGGTGTTCGTTGAAGCTCAATTTTTTTGTAAATTTTCATGAAATTCAGTTTATTTTTATTTTGTCACTTGTGCTTTTGATTTTGTGTCTAAGAAACTATTATCCGAAGTAATAAAGATTTTCTCCTATATTTTGTCTAGGAGTTTTATAGTTTAGCTCTTCTATCATTCGTTTTGTGTTCATTTTTGTGTGTGGTGTGAGGTAGGGCTCCAACTTTATTATTTTGCATGTGATTATCCATTTGACCCAATAACATTTCTTGAAAAGATATTTCTTCCTCTGTTTGTCTGGGTGCATTGTCCAACTCAACTGAACATAAATTATAGGGTTTATGTTTGGATTGTTGATTCTATTCCACTTGTCTATATGTCTATCCTTATGCCAATGACATACTGTCTTGAGTTTTTAAATCTGGAAGTGTGAGTCCTCTAATTTTGTTCTTTTTCAATATTATTTTAACTATTTTTGTTATTTTTGCATTTCCATATAAATTTAGGATCAGCTTGTCAATTTCTGCAAAAAAGCCAGCTCTGATCTAGATAAGTATTGTTAGAATTGTGTTGAATCTATAGATCAGTTTGGGTGGTATTGCCATCTTAACCATATTAAGTCTTCTCATTTATAAACAAGGATCTCTTTCCATTTATTTAGATCTTTAATTTCTTTCAACAGTGTTTTATAGTTTTCATTATACAAGTTTTGCACTGCTTTCATTAAACTTATTTTTAAGTATTTTATTCTTGTTGATACTATTATCAATGAAATTGTTTTTAAATTTTATTTTCTGATTGTTTTATTACAAGTGTATAGAAGTACAAATGATATTTGTATATCGATCTGGTATCTTGCTCCTTTCTAAACTTGTTTATTAGTTATAATAATTGTTAGTAAATTTCTTAGGAATGTATATATATATCAGTAGTAGAGCAATGGCCTGGCGTGTGAAAGTCCCAGGTTCTATTCCAAGTCAGGGCATACAGGAGAAGCAACCATCTGCTTCTCCTCTCATCTCATCTCTCTTCCCCTCTCACAGCCAGAGCTCACATGGAGCAAAGTTGGCCCTGGGCACTGAGGATGGCTCCATGGCCTCATCTCAGGTGCTAAAATAGCTCGGTTACTGAGCAATGGAGCAGTGGCCCAGACTGGCAGAGCACTGCCTGGTAGGGGACTTGCTGGGTAGATCCTGGTCGGGGTGCATGTGGGAGTCTGTCTTTGCCTCCCCGCCTCTCACTTAATAAAAAAATAAATAAATAAATAAATAAAAGAACATTTTTAAAGGCCTCCAAAAAATGTGTGTGCTCACTGTATTCCTGTCTCTTAAAACTCACTTCTTTCATAGGACTTTTCTAACCCCACTCACATTCCTTCCCAATAGAATAACATGCCCACAAGCCCCAGGTAGACCTTTATCAAACACCAGCAGTTCCTTAGTGTGGGAATTTATTTTCATATCTGCCTCTCTTCCAAACTATGAGGTAGAAACTGTCTTATTTATCTCTGCATCCCCAGTGTTTACCACTTTCTCCTGGTACTTACTGTTGAGTATTTAATAAGTGTTTGATGAATGAAGGAATGAATGAGTGAATTCTCTATCTTAAACATCATGATACTTTCCCTGTAAGCCAAATGATGCTTAAAATTATAGCATTAGATATTATAATACAAAATTGTGTCCTTCTGGTTTAAGAATGTGTGCCTTTTTAATGGATGGAGGCTCTTCAGTTGTTGAAACCTCAGTGTGAGTGATTTCCTCAGGGGGAGGTAGATGAGGATACTAGAAGAGATGATTGTTTGAGGAGCCTAACAAGGGGTGAGGGAGGGGAGGATACAGAAAGATAGATGAAAAGACTAGAGGAGCTTTTCCTCGTTAACAGCTTTTCCAAGGAGCAGCCGGTTGCCTTAGCAACAGCATTAATTTGTGGTCCTTCCTTCCAGCTTCCTACCTGTTGGTGAGGGGGACCTGAAAAACCACAACCTCTTAACCCACCTAGCAGGGCATTCTCCTGGCATGTATTGAGAGCTTGGGTAAGACTCGGGGAGGTGCCGCCTGGGCTGGACCAGCAAGGGTGGTGAAGGGAAGAAGCTAAAAGGAGCGAGGCAGGATCACAGAGCCCACAGTGCTGCCAGGAGGTGAAGGTTAATGCGTGGGCAGCAGCGACGCAGGAAAAAAGTCTGCAAATAGTAACAGCTAGGACAATAGTTCTCAGAGATGATTACCTAGAGATCCTCTGGCTTAATTGATTTTATACGACCTTCTGACTGCAAGATTGGGAGCCTCACACAATAAAGGCAATTTTCAAAGGACAGCTGCTTGCTCAAACGGACACCCTACACAGAATTGTTTACTGGAGCTTCTAATAACTTATTCTTCTCAACCAAGCCAGAAAATATTTTCCTAAACAAGAAATGGGAAGAATGCCAGATCTATGAATAGGAGATTGTGCGTGAAAGTGTTGCCACAGTGTGTAATTAGTAGTCTCATTACAAATTAGACAAATTAGACTAATCAAATCAGCAGCTTTATTGTAAGATCTGCCCATTTCTTACAGAAGAAATATGATTTGGAAATGCTAACAAAACAGCCCCATCTTCTAGTTTCTTCTTTCTGCTCATTCTAAGACTTGGGCATAACTCAAATCAATAGTATTTATATTATTATTATTTTTGCAAGGTATGAGGAAAGAGGAGAAATTAGGAGTAATCATAAATTACATTTGATACAGGTATTAATTAATTTATTTATTGCTAAGTAACAAACAACCCAAAACAAAGATATAAAGGAATTATGAATTCGGGAAAAAAACATTGGTGCTTATAAAGTTTTTCTTTTAGAGAGAATTATCTCTTCTATAAACACCAAAGGGGAAACTTATCCAAACAATTCCTAGAGTTGATCATGGTTCATTAAGGAACAAACAGCAGAAACATGTAATTTCTAGGCAACTCCCTGCGAGTGCAGCCTCTCATTACCAGCAACAAGCCACGTAGTTTACTTAGCAACCCTGCGGCTGGCAGTTAGCCTTTGTCTTTCTCACATCTGGTGCTCCAAGCATAATGCATTTAATAAACATGTTTATAAGCCAGTAATATATTTTTGGCACTATTTTTGCTTCTTTTTACACCAAACTTCATTCATAGGGAGGAAACATGTTAAATGCCTCATAGTTAAATGACCTTTCTTACTATGTTGTTATGAGATTTTACAAAGCATGCGAATAAATATGGTCTTAGAAATCAAGCCTCATATAAGCTGTAGGTTGACTTTTGTACAACAGTCAGAAGTGAAGCAAGCCTCAAGCCAAGGCTGGGTGGGAGGGAGACCCACCTCAAAACATTCCCTGCAGGCCTCCCACAGTCAGACAACCTCAGAACATTGTTCTGAGGCAGCTCATGACCTCTTGATGGCAATGCATAGTGTTTCATTTTACTGCTACATGTTAGGATGGAAAATCAAATAGAGCTAATTTGATTTGGCTTATGAATATTTTAATGTGAAAAACAGGCAGATGGAGATACCAGATAGTTACAGAACAATGAAAGATTGTTTGTTGTGTCTTCTAAAACAGATTAATTTTACAAAATTTAAATGGATTTTCTTTGCTCAAGGATGTCATCCATGCACCCACATGGCCGCTGTTGATTCCCTGAGAAAACAGAATGCACTGGAGGATACTGCTCAGAAGACAGAAGGTCGGCTCACCAAGGGAAGGCAGGAAGATGGATTCAGTAGTAGGGTGTGGGGAACAGACATCTAGACCAGGAATAAAAAGCAGCCTGATTCCACTCCTAGTTCTACCACCAACAAACTGTGTCGTATAACCTGAATCTCTGAGTGTTTATATCAATTAGCTATTGCTATGGAGCAAACCACCCCAAAACTTGGTGGCTTAAAGCAACAAACACCTATGATTTCTCACACATCCATGGTTAAGTGGTTCTGCTGATCTGGGACAGGCCTAGCTGAGCTCCCCTGGGCTTTGCTCACCCATGTGGAGTTGGTTGCAGATGAGTTGGGGGCTGGTGGTTAGTAGATGGCTTCGCTGTGACAAAGTGGTTCTATTTCATGCAGGTTATCTCATCCTCCAGCAGGCTAGCCCAGGATTGTTCTCATGGTGGTGTGTTGGGGTGGAGAGTGGAAAGATGGGGGACGAGGGAGGGGAGCAGGAAGGAGGAGAGAAGGGAAATGAAACCTAGCCTCCGCACTGGCCCTCTCACACATCTCCCACATCCTCTTAGCCTGCCCTTTTCGTGGGGTTGTCTTGAGTACTAAATGAGATGGTCTCTGTGTGGACATTATAAATCATGAAGTGTCAAAAAGCAGATATAACAAAACCCTGGCTGGTTGGCTCAGTGTATAGAGTGTCAGCCAGCATATGGGTCTCCTGGGTTCAGTTTCCAGTCAGGGCACACAGGAGAAATGACCATCTGCTTCTCTCCTCCTCCCTCTCCCCCTTCTCTCCCTCTTCCCATCCAATAGCCAGAGGCTCAACTGTTTTGAGCAACGCCCCCAGCGCTGAGGATAGCTTGGTTGCTCCCAGTAGCAGCCTCAGGAGCTAAAAATAGCTCACGTGATTTGAGCATCAGCTCCAGACGAGGTTGCTGGGTGGATCTGGTTCCAGGCGCATGTGGGAGTTTGTCTCTCTATCACCCTTCTTCTCACTTAAAAAAAAGCAGATATAAGGTAACGAGACATGCACTGATGCGTTTTGTCATTGTGCTGTCATTCATAAGATATACCGACTGATACCCTCACTAGAGATGAAGCCAACAAGACATTGGGGGCAGGGAATGGCATGTGAGATGTTTTATGTATTTATGTCCTTTGCCTTATTTTACAAAGTTTTGAGGTAGCTTGCTGCCCCAAAATATCAGGATACTATATATAAAAACAAGGAATCAAACTAGGAAAAATAAAATTGATAACAGAAAATCATGACCTAGGTTTGAAGTAGTAAAAGATACTACTCCAAATATGCAATCCATGATTATAATTGAGTCTGATATCTAGTGTGTATTTCCTAGAACTAAAGTAAAAAGAGATGTGTTTCCCCAAGTATGATCCACAAGTTGATTGGGGGCTACCTGCGCATGCCTACCTCCCCACCCTCTGTGGCTGAGAAGCCCTTCAGCAGGTGCCAATGGGATGACCCGTTCAAGGTCTCGCCTCACCCCCACTGAATGTTGGGAATTGCAAGGAGGGGAGCACGGTCTCAGCTGCCAGGCGTGGAGAATGCAAATACACAGGCACGGCCAGGGCTGTGTGCGGACTGTGGTAAGAACTGGGGTTTGTGAAACAGATGAAGTGATACGAACTTGTCCTTTCCTGCCAGTGATATGAAGTTGCCTTTTTAAACAAATTTAAGTTTGAAAAGTAAGTCAATATAGATATCAGTATGAATTTACCAAGAGTGCAGATGATGTATAGGTAAGTAAGGCAAACTCGTGAAGCTATTATTCTCAAACCTGGTGTTTGAGAAGCCGTGCTCATCTGGGGCATCTACTGAGAGTGGCACAGGTTTCCAGCGAATTTTCCAGGATGAGTTAGAAGCAAATCTCTGACTGGAGACTGTGCACTGTAAGGGCTGCGTAAGACTGGTATGCAGAAAGAAAATATTAGCAGTTAAAGCTATAGATGTACCGATATGAAAGAAGCTGTAATGCAATTTAAATACTTCAATTGATACAAGAACCTCACCTGCTTGATCAGCTTGCCAGACGTTACCTGCCTTGGTCTTCCCATCAGCTTCCGTGGGCATCTTGGGGGAAAAAGTAGAAGTTTCCTACGTGGAGAGCTGACACATTTTCATTCACTTGCACCTAATGGTCACATGTTGGAGTTTGGATATGTCTGATTAAACAGATGTGTGGAGGCCCTGGCCGGTTGGCTCAGCGGTAGAGCGTCGGCCTGGCGTGCGGGGGACCCGGGTTCGATTCCCGGCCAGGACACATAGGAGAAGCGCCCATTTGCTTCTCCACCCCCCCCCACTTCCTCTCTGTCTCTCTCTTCCCCTCCCGCAGCCAAGGCTCCATTGGAGCAAGGATGGCCCGGGCGCTGGGGATGGCTCCTTGGCCTCTGCCCCAGGCGCTAGAGTGGCTCTGGTCTCAACAGAGCGACGCCCCAGAGGGGCAGAGCATCACCCCCTGGTGGGCAGAGCGTCGCCCCTGGTGGGCGTGCCGGGTGGATCCCGGTCGGGCTCATGCGCAAGTCTGTCTGACTGTCTCTCCCCGTTTCCAGCTTCAGAAAAAGAAAAAGAAAAAGAAAATTAATAAACAGATGTGTGGAATAGCATCTAGTTTTAACTAAACTACCACATAAAATGGAGAGGTTGAAGACGGTATCAGTAATACACACAGGCAAACAAAAGATGGCAGAACCCGCGCTTCTCTGACTCTTGGACCACACGGCTTTTCATCAGCCATACTATGAGATAAAACAACTATCTGATTGTTCCTGACAAAAAGGCAAGTTCCACATTTAAAATTAATAAAAAGACTTAAAATATGGATTTTCCCATACTCTTTTCTTGTAATTTTATTGATTGATTTGAGAGAGAGAGGAAAGAGAAGAGAAAAAAACAGAGAAACATCAAATCATTTTTCCACTTATTTATGCATTCATTGGTTGATTGGTATATGTACCCTGGGGATTGAACCCACAACATTGGTGGACTGGGATGACGCTCTAACTAACTGAGCTATTGGGCTAGGGGATTTACCTCTACTTTTTTTTTTTTTTTTTTTCCTCTACTCTTATTCCTTATAAACTTTGTCTTGAGTTTTTAGTGTCCCTTTGATATTGGCTAATAAAAGTATGAAGGTATCAGGATTAGTAAGACATTTTTAACAGGAAGCAGCCAGAACATTCATTGTTGTGGTTGAGAGATATCATTTTATTAATGAATAAATTTTTTAAAGTTATTTATTTCATCATTTGTCATTATTTTAAGTTGCTATTTTACAATAGAGATATCATACTGATATAACAGCACATGTATTTATTTATTAACATGTAATAAATTATATATAATTTATAAATAAATCTATACAGGGAAAGCATGCTGTCATATTTTTTCACTAATGAGATATGTAATTAAAATAGTTGGGATACTATTGTTATAAATAACTAAAAAATTAGCTGGTTGAATGGAATTATTAACTTAGAATCACTACTATCAGAGAACACCCACACAATAATTAGTTGTCAAATAGTTGAAAATAATAATTGTAAAATAGTTGATCTAAGACTACCCTTTCTGTTAGTAGTCTGATCACAGGGTGTATCTATCACCCATAAAGGCCACTTCCAAATTGTGACATTAGTATTAGTGTACAGGAAGAAACTCATTTCACTATTTTCTTTAGCTAATGGGTAGGCATCCACATTAACCAAAATGGGTTTCAGGTCATTCATATTTAACTTTTACAAAAGGGGGTGCAGAACACAGCCCTGCTCTATGCTACTGAATAGTTAGCTGAATTATATAAACTTGATATAAAGAGAAGCTGGAACAACCTAAGTGTCTGTCAACAGATGAATGGTAAATTCTCTTGGTTTATTTTGTCCTGCTAAAGCAGTGGGACTCCTTTGATGAAACGAAATATTACACAGAAAGTCTAATAAACAAAGCAGACTAGGAGCAGAGCAGAGAGCCTGAATTCCTGCAGGTGCAGCCCCTCTCCCTTGGAAAGCGGCAGGGGCTAATGGTGGGGGGGGAGGCCTTCGGGCCCCACTGTGAAGCCCTTGAAAGTTAGAGCATGCCTGACCTGTGGTGGTGCAGTGGGTAAGGCGTGAACCTGGAGCGCTGGGGTCCGGGGTTTGAAGCCACAAAGAAGCAATGATGAGTTGATGCTTCCCATTTCTCTCTCTCTCTCTCTCTCTCTCTCTCTCTCTCAAGTCAATAAAAAAAAGAAAGTTAGAGCAAGAGAGTGGTGAGTGAAGTGGGGAGGAGAGGGGTGTTGTGAATGGAGAAACACAGGAAACAAAAGGCAGATTGCTAAACAAAAAGGACATTATCAAGTATGACATTTTACAGAGCTGTTTTCTCATTGCTTCCTTCTAAATAATTTAGGCAAGAAGTGATGGGGCTTGAGTACAAACGTCCCAGACCTTTCTGATATGCACTAATATGTGAAAACTGCTGCTCTGAACCTAAGGTGTTGAAATAAATTCCCAGGCTCAAGAGGGAGCAGCTCCCTCAAGGGGTGTCACATGAAGGAAATGAGTCAGAAAACTTCTGTGTTCCTGTAACCGCTCTGCTTGACCAGAAACGTGGTCTATCCTGTCAGCCAGCCCCCAAATGCTAAGACAACTCTGGGCTCTATACTCACCTCCTTGGTCCTTCCTTATTCACTTTCTGTTTTTCTCTTCTTGGTTCCTCATTCTATCCTGTAAAAGCATCTCCTTCCACCCCATTTTGCAGCTCTCTGGAACCTCCAAAATGAGACTGCCTGCTTCGTGAAGTGTTTGTATCACCTCAGTTGTCTTCTTTATTCTTTTTTAACACAAGACTTAGAAAAGAGTTCTCCTCTTCCTCCTCCTCCTCCCTCCATATCTCGTTCTGTTTCTCCATCTTCATCTTTTATTTTTCTTTCTTTTTCTTTTCCCTCTTTAATGTTAGCAAAGCATCCAATGCCTACCCAAGAACACACACTGTCTTTTCAAGCACCATTGTCCCGACTGCACTGTAAGCTCCTGGGTTGGCGGCCATGTGGGATGTGCCTTGAAGCCTCACATCTAACACAGTACCTGGCATACAGTAAGCACTAGATAAATGACTGTTGAATTATGAACGGCCTAAGGAGTAATATGTACAATTTTTTAAAGTTTACTAATTTTAGATACTAGGTTCCTTTACTCTCATATATTTTTTAAAAAAGAATGAAGTATCAGCAGCACTTTTCAGGTGAGCATTTGCTGATGACATTCACATTCTCTCAGTCAGTCCCACTTCTAATGCCTAGCACTGCCTGGTTTCTGCAGAATAATGGTTGATCATATGCTTAATTATGAGCCTGCAGCTCTGCAACATTCTCAATCACTACAGGAGCACAAATTATGTTCAGTAGGAATCTAGAACACGTGTACATTGTGCCTGGCATATCCTGGTAGTGACGTCGACGCCCCAGTGGAGAAACCAGCCAAAGACTGAATGGAGGCCGGAGATGGGGAGAAGAAACTCCTACAACTGCAAGGGAGAGGGGAGAGGTAGCCGAGATAGAGTGCAATCCACATGTATAATACCGTGTGTCCATAAAGTCATGGTGCACTTTTGACCAGTCACAGGAAAGCAACAAAAGACGATAGAAATGTGAAATTTGCACCAAATAAAAGTAAAACCCTCCCAGTTTCTGTAAGATGACGTGGCAGCATGTGCGCATGCGCAGATGATGACGTAACATCGTATATACAGCGGAGCAGCTCATGGCCATGCCAGTCGAGATGTGGACGGTACAGAGAAAAGTTCAGTGTGTTCTGTGGCTCGCTAAATTCAAATCCATGACCAAAGTGCAACATGAATATCGGAGTGTTCATAACAAAGTGCCACCACATAGGAATAACATTACTCGGTGGGATAAGCAGTTGAAGGAAACCAGCAGTTTGGTGGGGAAACCCCGTTCTGGTAGGCCATCAGTCAGTGACGAGTCTGTAGGGATAGCTACCTAAGGAGCCCTAAAAAAATCTGTGTGTGAGCCCACATCGAACTGCACTGAATAGATATGAAACTGAGAGAGTTTTCCTTTTATTTGGTGCAGATTTCACATTTCTATCGTCCTTTGTTGCTTTCCTGTGACCAGTCAAAAGTGCACCATGACTTTACGGACTACTGTATTTCGTGGTCACGGTTTGTAATTACTTTAAATTGTCAGTAGAATACAGCTAGTTTTGTATCAACAGAACCCCAGTTGAATATATTTTGTCCTTCCCACAGGAGCACCCACACAAGAAAGAGGTCAGCGCTGTAAATACAGGCGTGGAAGGAAACCCAGGATCTACCTACCTCAAATCACAGAAGATTATGTAAACAACTGAAATTTCAATTTTACAAAGTAAAAGTTGTGTGTTTAGGGGGAGAGAGAAGAGTTTTAAATATGCATAGAAGGGTCCAGGCTATACACTAGCCTAGTGGTGGTCCAGAGCTCTGAGGCAGGAGATGGGAGGAGGCCAGAGGTGGTGAGCTTTTGCTGTAATTTGTTTTTGTGCACATTCCTATTGTTTGAACTTTTTAGAAGTATGTAGCATTGTGAAAATATATACTCAGTCACCCAATGTGCGCTAGTTTTTCATGAGCCAGTGAACGTACAGATATCTTGTTTCTCACACAGCAGAGCTCACTGTATATGGAGCAAGAACGAGAGGCCACATCTGCTCCCCCCACCCGGGACCCCAACCAGCTGTGTGCCCCTCGGCGAGTCGCGGCACCTTCCCAGGCTCTGTCAACAGGATGAAACCACGTTTCCTCCAAAGCTCTGCCTGAACTCAAAATTCCTTAAGGAGGAAATGAACTTGATGTAAGTGTCCATTTAAAAACCTGATTCAGCTGAAACTACCCAAATAGAACATTTCCTTGGTGAATCAGGAAATTCAAATATTTAAAGAAAAAAGTTCAGTGAGAATTAAAAAACAAAAATCTATTGGACTTGACATCCAGTGCTGATTTTCCAATAAATATTTGCCACCCAGCTCGAACTTCCCTCAGTTCTCTGGTGCTGGGCGTGGTTCACCCAAAGTCACCTGGGCTGAGGGTCGCTTTCCACCTCCTCCTGCTCTGTGCATATCTATAACTTCCCATCCTCTTCTGTAAAAAAAAGAAGAAGAAGAAATTATATAAGGGTTTGCTGTGGGGGATAATTAACCAGCCATTAAGCCAAACTTTATATCAAAGTAAGAGTTAGAAAAAGAGACAAAATGATTTATTTTGAACCTAAACAAATATAGAGTGGATAATATATCAACACTATGAGATTTCATGTAAACTCCAGAAACAAGGAAATGGGTTCTATTTCAGCAATATTTTAATAATAAATAAATTTTAGTTGGAGCCAGTCTAACAGATTGTGTTTACCAGTCACAGGGAGCCAAACTAATAAATAGACAGCCCTCAAATGCCCTTTTTAAAATGATCTGACTCCCATGCAAAGAACAAGGCCTAGAGTGCAGATACATTAAATTGTCAACAGCGACATGAACACAGCGCTTCCATACGGCTGTGTGCAGTTCGGGGATGGTGGGTGGATAATTGGGCTGAGACTGCACAGCCAGCCCAGCCAACACCACCCTCGTCTGGGAGAAGCCCTATTCTGATGGCCCCACTGGAAAAGTCCAGTCAGAGGTTGTGCTCCATGATCCCTGGTAGTTCTGGGCTTTGGAGAAAGAAAACAAAGTTTAAATCCATCTCCACTTCTTACTAGGGCAAGCCACATAACCTTTCTGAACCTCAGTTCTCTCCTCTGTAAAATGGGGATAACATATAACAAGAAAGTGGTCACACATGATGAAAAAATACAGGTAATATAACCGACCATGGGTGCCTTGGACACAGCGAGCACTCAGTAAATATTAGCCCCCTTCCTTCCAAGCAAAGACTCTATTTCCAAAGCCACTGGATCCCAGAGTAAGCTTAGGAACTATTTTACACTTCTGTTCTGATCATTTTGCTGAGGTAAAAATTGACCACCGTGTGTATTCCTAAGTAATTTGCTTAAGCTCTCTAAATCTATTTTCTTATTTGTAAAACTGGAATAGTGTCTCCTTGTCAGCCTACATCATTGGGATGTTATAAACACTGAGAGTTTCTATTTCTATAAATAATAAAGTATTTATTCAAATGTAAGCAATAACATAATTATTTTATGCTCTTCAGATGGAATGGCAGGTGCTGCTTAAAACTCTAAGATGACAAAGAGCCATATAGAAGATGTAACCTCTCCCCTAGATTTTGTCATTATAAAACCAAGTCCAGAGAGGTGACACAACTTGCTCAAGATCACACAGTAGTTAGGGACAGAGCTAATGGTAGAGTTCAGTCTCCTGAATCTCAGAACAGTGGCCCTCACAGAACGGGGAGCCGAGTCCTAATAAACTGTGCACAGCGTACCCCACCTCAAAGTCTACTTCTGGGTAACCTACCCTGCCACACAAAGCCACATCCAGCTACTCAGATGACTGATAAGTGTAGTATTTTAGCTGGTAGCCATATATATTCCATAGTATCCCCATAGTAGGCTTTATACAATGTCTAATGGATAGGAGGCACTCAAAAATACTTACTGAATGAATTAGTGAGATAGTAACTGAAAGAATAAATGAATAATAGGAATCTTCAGGGAAAGGAAAAAAAAACCCAATTAAATGTATTGGGTCATGAGGGTGTATACATAAATACTTTAGTTATCAATAGTGAGAAATATACAAGTAAACTTTATGGCACTCGTTCTAATTTCACTTGAAGAAAGAGAGAAGGATAGTTTCAAAGTGACTTTATCATATTTGTAAAGAAAAGGAAAAATATTTTAATGTCATTTTCTGTGAGAATTGCCATTATATCACACTAGTAGAGAAAAGGTATTTTTGTTTTGTTTTATTTGCTCGCTTGTTTTTGCCAAAGCAAAGCATTTAAGAAAGAAGCCTGCTGTCTTCTAGGAATCTTAATTCCCTGGGACAAAAGGGAGATTAAAAAAAAACTTTGTATTTTTCAACACATTTGGCATGCCAAGGAATTTTACAATGAAGGAGGAAATTAATCTATAAAATATGTATTTCACAAAAGTACATATACTTTACTCAGGGGAATAAAAAGTTGCCAGACCCAACAGTAAAGGCTCTGTAAATGTGGTGCTCCTGAGCGGGCAGGGAGAGGCAGCGAGGGGCATGGACAGTGGACAGAGAGTGGGAGGCCGCGGGGGCCTGAGGCCCGAGGTCTGGAGGAGGGATCTGGGGCCGCACAGGCCGCTGTGCCCACACTGCTACCTCCAAGGAGGGGCACTAAGTACGAGGGACAAAAACTCCCATGTAGCACTCTCTGGAGCTAATGGCTAGTGACAGAACTTTCGGCTAGCAGGCAGGGAAGATATTCGGGGACACGAAGGTCCTCAGAGTGGCCGAATTCTCTCTAGTCCTTGGGCATATAGTGCAGTGGCTTTATTATTATAATTTGAAGATTTTATCTATTGATTGTACAGAGAGAGGAGAAAGGGTGTATCAAGTCATAGTTGCTTCACTTAGTTGTTCATTGATTGCTTGTTGTATGTGCTCTGACCCAGCAAGCCCAGGGTTTCGAACTGGTGACCTCAGCATTCCAGGTCCAGTGAGGAGCTGTTCTTCCAGTGTCTCAGGGGCCAGGACGCTCCTACTCTGAAAGCCCAGAGCCAAAGCTGAACCCTATTGGTGACATTCTGTTTGGATTTGACATTTTTATTTAATGTCCAGCCTAAGACCAACAATATGATACACTTATATTTTTCTTCCAGAAAGCAAACAAATTTAAAGCTTTGCAAAAGGTGAGGGAACCAAATATGGCTATTATTATCTATTACAACTTAGTGTCAAGCTCTAAATACCAAGGAAGACGCTGAGAGGTAATAGCTAGGAGACACTTAGTGACTGGAAAGAAGAAATGACAGATGGAAGAGAGGGTAATTCAATTTCCCCATCTCTCTCTGCTATGTGCAGAGTCTCACTGTGGGGAGGCTGCGCAGTAGCAGGAATTTCCATCACACGCCTAAAGCCACATTTGTCATTCTGTAGCCCCAGCCACTGTCTCCGAGACATCTCAGCCTCATTCATTCCTGGAGGGATGAAGTGGGAGTACTCTCAGCACAGCAAGGGCCTCAGATCCAGACACTCTGACATTGCCCTGGCTGGGTAGCTAGGTTGGTTGGAGTGTTGTCCAATGCACCAAGATTGCGAGTTCAATCCCTAGTCAGGGCACATGCAGAAATTGGCCAAACTCTAATAAAAACAAAGGTGCATTCTCTCATTTAATCCTTTCTACAACGCAATGGAAAGGTAATATTTTAATCCCCATTTTATGCATGAGGATATTAAGGTTTTGAGAGATTAAATAAATTGAAAGAGATTAAAACTATCAAAAGAGGACCCAGGATGCAATGGAGGAAGGGGATGGGTGTGGAAATGGCAAAAACGCCTCCTTTTAAAACAAAATGATATCTCCTACATTTCCTGTCTGCTCCTGAGCGACACAGAAAGGGCAGATATGTTGAGAAGGACACATGAGATGATGACGTAAGGAGACACAGTGGCCCACAGTGAGCAACAGGCCAGCGGTAGGCGACATCATTAACCCTCATAGCAGCCCCATGAGAACCTGTACCTTGGCCTGTTTACTCATGAGGAGACCAAGTTTTGGCCAAATCAATACAGGCCGTCCAGGTAGGAAATGGAGTTGCTGGAAGGGGCCCCAATTTCCAATGGGCCTGGAACTCTTTCCACTCCCCTCAGCTCCTGCTAAGCCCTTCCTGCCCTCTTGTGTTGTGCCCAGGCCACATCATGTGTTTATTATTGTATTTAATGCATATGACAGCCTGATGAAGGTGGTGTACTGTTATGCATGAAAATTACCCACTATTAGAGCTTTGAGACTTCCAAATGACATGCATGCATCTTTACTTTTCAATTCTTGTACTGTCATTAAGATTTGGGCTTTTTGAGAACATTCAGCCAGGGAACACATTGCCCATTTTTGCAATATTTCAGCTCTGGTTCTGAACAATCTAAAGAGAGGGAAAAAAGCTTATTTCTTGTTTGATTCAACCAGCCCAGGTAACAAGCAGTGCCTCTGGTCATCTTTTAACATCGCTCAAAAAAGAGGACAGAGGGAAGGGGGATGATAGGATGGGATAAACCTGAAGGGAAGGGGGAGGGCGCTCTGGGAAGGGGGGTAAGGAAGATATTGAGGGGAATATGGGAGAGGGGGGATGCATTTGGGGCAACACTAGAATCTATGTAAACATAATAAACTAAAATCAATTAAAAAAAAACACATCGCTGCAGACAATGACTGCAGACGGCCTCTCCAGCCGCTTCACTCGTGTGAGGCTGGCACCGCTGTGATTTTAAATAACACTTTAATTTCTTCATCCCACCGTGAGAGAAGTATGCGTTTATGTCTGAAGATTCTTTATGACATTATGTTCTCAGAATTAGATGTGAATCAGGAACAAGTCTGCCCCAGAGCTGCTCCATTGGCTTGCTATTACCAAGTGAAAAATCTCACCTCTAATAATACATGTCTGAGTGGTACTGTTTGGTAAAGCTCGGAGACAAAAAAAACCTTTTGAAAGAAAGAAAAAATTTTAAAATCTCACTTTTAGAGGGCAAAGTAATACCAGAAGAATGTTAAGGGCAGGATTCTGAACTTTGTTTTTGACTCTTACCGTAGCGCTAAAATACACTCTTTTTTTAAAAAATATTTTATTTATTGATTTTTTAGAGAGAGAGGAGTGAGAGAGAGAGACAGAGAGAGAGAAGGGGGAGGAGCAGGAAGTTTCAATTCCCATATGTGCCTTGACCGGGCAAGCCCAAGGTTTCGAACAGGCGACCTCAGTGTCCCAGATCGACGCTTTATCCCACTGCGCCACCACAGGTCAGGCTAAAATACACTCTTGACGGGAAGGGGAAGTCATGATTTAAGGGAGCAAAGAAGGAAGCCCCCTGCTGATCGGCAGGGTGCTGGGAGGAGGGGAGGCAGGGTTGTGACTGCCTGACGTTTAAGCTGTCTATCTGTATTACACAGTTTTCTGAGTTTGTGTTATATTTAACAACTTTTAAAAGTCAGTCTGAGAGAGACCTACTATGGACAAGGCAGGGCGCCTACTCCATGGGTTGAAGATCCCTTGTATCTGCTTTTTCACTGATGAGATTCAGCATCTAGCACAGTCCTTGGCCCACAGCAGGGACCTGATGAACACTTGCTGAAGAAGACTGCACAGATGACGGAAAGGAAGTTCGTTCCCCCATTCCTTCACTGAGATGGAATACTTGATAAAATACAGATACCAATGAGAAGTTAAGGCTCCTTTGGCAGGTCTGGTTGGGGGCGTAGAAATAAGAATTATTTTTAGCTTTCTACACTGCTCACAAAAATTAGGGGATATTTTATTGCTTCATATTCATTTTGACATATCCCTTAATTTTTGCGAGCAGTATAGTAGGCATATTTTCAAACATATGAAAAAAGAGTGTAATGACCACCCATATACCCCTCATCCAGATTAATAGTTGTTAACATTTTTACCTCGTCTGACTCATCAACTGTTTTGCTAAAGTTTTTTAAGTAAATTACCATATTTTTTGCTCCATAAGATGCACCTGACCATAAGACACACCTAGGGTTTTAAGGAGGAAAATCAGAAAAAAAGTATTATGAACCAAATGTTATGTTAAAATATTTACTAAAATACTGTATTTTGGATTAGAAGATGGCAGTGGAGTAGGCGGATGCCCAGACACCCAGCTCTCACCACCAAACTAGAATACAAATCAATTTAGGAAAAACCAGCATGTAAAACCAACTCTGGACTATAAGAACAGCTCTCAAAAACCAAGGAGCAAAGAAGAAGACACAACAAACCTGGTAGGGAGCGCCTGAATCTCCCCTGTTTACAGGAATGGAGGGGAGGGAGAGGCTGAAAGCCCAGAGGGGATCACACCCCAAGGAAAAGAGCAGAAAATACTGCTCACAGCCACCTGCCTGGTGACCAGGGAGTGAGGTGTGTTCAAAAGACCAGCTTATCTCCCAAGTGGAAAGGACAGAGAGAGGGACAGACTGTGAGGGGCTAGGAATGCAAGAGATGAACTAAAAAAGCTGACTCATCCATGCTGGAGGCGGCCATAGCTGGGGGAGGGACTGAACCTTCCACAAAACAGTACTGAATTGCTTCCAGATCAGAGATCTCCAGACATCTCTCCAGCTCCAATCAGTGCAACAAGTCACAGCTGAAAACAAGAAGTGGGGAGGAGAGGCAGTAACTCAGGTCTCCATGGAGATCTGAGATACACTTCCCCCTACTGAAGCTAAGGAAACACCATGCCCCCAGAGAGATTAGTTGGTGGAAGAGGCCTTCAGAGTCTCAGGTTATACCCATCGCATTCCTGGATACAGTTTCAAGGAAGCCCCCTGCTGAGATCAATAAACAAGACTATCACCTGTTAAGAAAACAAACAAATCAAGACTTCAAAGCTGCCCAAATCTGAAACAGGATTACAAATAATAGCTGATACCATCCCAAGAAGACCTAGATATAACACAACTGAAAACTGGAGGCAGACAACACCAAGACTAGACTCAACCAACTCTACAAATAAAACACCCAAACACAATGAGAAGACAAAAAAGTGTAATCCAAATGAAACCACAAGAGATACTTTCAGGAGATGAACTGAGTGATATGGAAATAATCAAACTTCCAGATGCGGAGTTCAAAATAATGATTGTAAGGATGCTTAGGGATCTTAGAACAACAATGGATGGTCATTATGAACATCTAAATAAAGAAATAGCAAGTATAAAAAAGAATCAGTCAGAGATGACAAATACAATATCAGAAACAAAGACCACAATGGAAGGACTTAAAAACGGGATAGATAGAGCTGAGGATCGAATCAGCGAGTTGGAGGACAACTGGAATGAAGGCATGAAAGCAGAGAAGAAAAGAGAAAAGAGACTCAAAAAGTCTGAGGAAACTCTTAGAGAGCTCTGTGACAACATGAAGAGAAATAACATCCGCATCATAGAAGTTCCTGAAGAAGAAGAGAAAGAACAAGGGATAGAGACTTTGTTCAATCATATCATAGCTGAAAACTTCCCTAAATTAATGCAGGAGAAACTCTCACAAGTTCAAGAAGCACAGAGGACTCCATTAAAGAGAAACCCAAAGAAACCTACACCAAGACACATCATAATTAAAATACCAAAGCTAAGCAATAAAGAGAAAATATTAAAAGCTGCAAGAGAGGCCCTGGCCGGTTGGCTCAGCGGTAGAGCGTCGGCCTGGCGTGCGGGGGACCTGGGTTCGATTCCTGGCCAGGGCACATAGGAGAAGCGCCCATCTGCTTCTCCACCCCCCCCTTCCTCTCTGTCTCTCTCTTCCCCTCCCGCAGCCAAGGCTCCATTGGAGCAAAGATGGCCCAGGCTCTGGGAATGGCTCCTTGGCCGCTGCCCCAGGCGCTAGAGTGGCTCTGGTCGCAACAGAGCGACGCCCAGGAGGGGCAGAGAATTGCCCCCTGGTGGGCAGAGCGTCACCCCTGGTGGGCGTTCCAGGTGGATCCCGGTCGGGCGCATGTGGGAGTCTGTCTGACTGTCTTTCCCCATTTCCAGCTTCAGAAAAATACAAAAAAAAAAAAAAAAGCTGCAAGAGAGGCCCTGGCCGGTTGGCTCAGTGGTAGAGCATCGGCCTGGCATGCAGGAGAGGCGCCTATCTGCTTCTCCACCCCTCCCCCTCTCCTTCCTCTCTGTCTCTCTCTTCCCCTCCCGCAGCGAGGCTCCATTGGAGCAAAGATGGCCCGGGCGCTGGGAATGGCCCTTGGCCTCTGCCCCAGGTGCTAGAGTGGCTCTGGTCGCAACAGAGCGACGCCCCGGAGGGGCAGAGCATCGCCCCCTGGTGGGCAAAGCATCGCCCCTGGTGGGCATGCCGGGTGGATCCCGGTCGGGCATATGCGGGAGTCTGTCTGACTGTGTCTCCCCATTTCCAGCTTTGGAAAAATACAAAAAAAAAAAAAAAAAAAGCTGCAAGAGAAAAAAAAGCTATCACCTACAAAGGAGCCCCCATAAGGATGACATCCGACTTCTCAACAGAAACACTTGAGGCCAGAAGGGAATGGCAAGAAATATTCAAAGTAATGCAGAACAAGAACCTACAACCAAGACTACTTTATCCAGCAAGGCTATCATTTAAAATCGAACGAAAAATAAAAAGCTTCCCAGACAGGCCCTGGCCGGTAGGCTCAGTGGTAGAGCATCGGCCTAGCGTGCGGAGGACCCGGGTTCAATTCCCGGCCAGGGCACACAGGAGAAGCGCCCATTTGCTTCTCCACCCCTCTGCCACGTGCCTTCCTCTCTCTCTCTCTCTTCCCCTCCCGCAGCCGAGGCTCCATTAGAGCAAAGATGGCCCGGGCACTGGGGATGGCTCTGTGGCCTCTGCCCCAAGGCGCTAGAGTGGCTCTGGTCACAACATGGCGACGCCCAGGATGGACAGAGCATCGCCTCCTGGTGGGCAGAGCGTCGCCCCATGGTGGGCGTGCCGGGTGGATCCCGGTCGGGCGCATGCGGGAGTCTGTCTGACTGTCTCTCCCTGTTTCCAGCTTCAGAAAAATGCAAAAAAAAAAAAAAAAAAAAAAGCTTCCCAGACAAAAAACAACTCAAGGAATTCATTACAACCAAACCAATGCTTCAGGAAATGTTAAGAGGCCTGTTGTAAACAGATCAAAGTGGGAAAAGAATATAGCAAAAAAGGAATACAGCTTTAAAGAATAAAATGGCAATAAACAACTACATATCAATAACCATAAATGTAAATGGATTAAATGATCCAATCAAAAGACATAGGGTAGCTGCATGGATAAGAAAACAGGACCCGTACATATGCTGTTTACAAGAGACACACCTTAGAACAAAAGATACACATAGGTTGAAGGTAAAAGGATGGAAAAAAAACATTTCATGCAAATGGAAATGAAAAAAAAGCTGGGGTAGCAATACTTATATCAGACAAATTGGACTTTAAAACAAAGGATATAGTAAGAGATAAAGAAGGCCACTACATAATGATAAAGGGAGTAATCCAACAGGAAGATATAACTATTTTAAATATCTATGCACCTAATATAGGAGCACCTAAATATATAAAGCAGACTTTGATGGATTTAAAGGGCAAGATCAACAGCAATACTATAGTA
Source organism: Saccopteryx leptura (assembly GCF_036850995.1). Classification (NCBI taxonomy): domain Eukaryota; kingdom Metazoa; phylum Chordata; class Mammalia; order Chiroptera; family Emballonuridae; genus Saccopteryx; species Saccopteryx leptura. Next base: position 148,961,029 of record NC_089504.1, read on the forward strand.
GTAGGGGATTTCAATACTCCACTAACATCACTAGATAGATCCCCTCAAGAAAGAAACTTAACAAAGAAACAGCAGACTTATTGGACACACTAGGTCAACTCAATTTAATAGATATCTTCAAAACCTTTCACTCTAAAGCAGCAGAATATACATTCTTTTCAAGTGCTCATGGTACATTCTCTAGGATAGACCACATGTTGGGGCACAAAAGTGCTCTCAACAAATTTAAGAAGATTGAAATCATATCAAGCACTTTCTCCGATCACAATGGCATGAAACTATTATAGAAATGAACCACAACAGAAAAGCTCAAAAATTCTCAAACACATAGAAACTAAATAGCAGGTTGTTAAATAACAAATGGATAAAAAATGAGATCAAAGAAGAAATTAAAAAATTCCTAGAAACGAATGACAATGAGCATACAACAACTCAAAATTTATGCGACACAGCAAAAGCAGTACTGAGAGGGAAGTTCATAGAACTACAGGCACATTTTAAGAAGATAGAAAAAGCTCAAATAAACAACTTAACCCTGCATCTAAAAGAACTAGAAAAAGAACAGCAAGTAAAGCCCAAATGTAGTAGAAGGAAGGAAATAATAAAGATCAGAGCAGAAATAAATGACATAGAGGCTAAAGAAACAATACAGAGGATTAATGAAACTAGGAGCTGGTTCTTTGAAAAGGTAAACAAGATTGATGAACCTTTAACTAGACTCACCAAGAAAAAGAGAAAGAGGACTCAAATAAATAAAATTAGAAATGAGAGTGGAGAAATAACAACTGACACAACAGAAATACAAAATATTGTAAGAAAATACTATGAAGAACTGTATGCCAAAAAAATAGACAACCTAGATAAAATGGACAAATTCCTTGAAACATACAACCTTCCAAAAATCAATCTGGAAGAATCAGAAAACCTAAACAGACCGATTACAACAAATGAGATCGAAACAGTTATCAAAAAACTCCCAACAAAGAAAAGTCCGGGGCCTGATGGCTTCACAACTGAATTCTACCAAATATTCAAAGAAGAACTAACTCCTATTCTTCTCAAACTATTTCAAAAAATTCAAGAGGAAGGAAGACTTCCAAGCTCCTTTTATGAGGCGAGCATAATTCTGATTCCAAAACCAGGCAAAGACAACACAAAGAAAGAAAATTATAGGCCAATATTTCTGATGAATATAGATGCTAAAATCCTCAACAAAATATTAGCAAACCAGATCCAACAATATATGGAAAAAATCATACACCATGATCAAGTGGGATTTATTCTTGGGAGGCAAGGCTGGTACAATATTCGTAAATCAATCAATGTGATTCATCACATAAACAAAAAGAAGGAGAAAAACCATATGATAATTTCAATAGATGCAGAAAAAGCATTTGATAAAATCCAGCACCCATTCATGATCAAAACTCTCAGCAAAGTGGGAATACAGGGAACATACCTCAACATGATAAAAGCCATCTATGACAAACCCACAGCCAACATCATGCTCAATGGGCAAAAATTAAAAGCAATCCCCTTAAGACCAGGAACAAGGCAGGGATGCCCCCTTTCACCACTCTTATTTAACATAGTCCTGGAAATCCTAGCCACAGCAATCAGACAAAAAGAAGAAATAAAAGGCATTCAAGTTGGAAAAGAAGAAGTAAAACTATCATTATTTGCAGATGATATGATTTTGTATATAGAAAACCCCAAAGTCTCAGTCAAAAAACTACTGGACCTGATAAATGAATTCAGCAAAGTGGCAGGATATAAAATCAATACTCAGAAATCAGAGGCATTTTTATACGCCAACAATGAACAGTCAGAAATTAAGGATACAATCCCCTTCACAATTACAACCAAAAAAATAAAGTACCTAGGAGTAAACTTAACCAAGGATACTAAAGACTTGTACTCGGAAAATTACAAAGCATTGATAAAAGAAATCAAGGAAGATACAAACAAGTGGAAGCATATACTGTGCTCATGGATAAGAAGAATAAACATCATTAAAATGTCAATATTACCCAAAGCAATCTATAAATTCAATGCAATGACAATTAAAATACCAATGACATACTTCAAAGATATAGATCACATATTCCAAAAATTTATATGGAACCAAAAAAGAACACGAATAGCCTCAGCAATCTTATGAAAGAAGAGTAAAGTGGGAGGTATCACACTTCCTGATATCAAGTTATACTACAAGGCCGTTGTACTCAAAACAGCCTGGTACTGGCATAAGAGCAGGCATATATATCAATGGAACAGAACAGAGAACCCAGAAATAAACCCACAGCTCTATGGACAACTGATATTTGACAAAGGAGGTAAGGAAATACAATGGAGTAAAGACAGCCTCTTTAACAAATGGTGTTGGGAAAACTGGGCAGTTACCTACAAAAAAATGAAACTAGATCACCAGCTTACACCACTCACAAAAATAAACTCAAAATGGATAAAAGACTTAAATGTAGGCCGTGAAACCATAAGCATCTTAGAAGAAAACGTAGGTAGTAAGCTCTCCAACATCTCTCGGAGCAATATATTTGCTGATTTATCTCCACGGGGAAGTGAAATAAAAGACAGGATAAACAAATGGGACTATATCAAACCAGAAAGCTTTTGCACAGCTAAAGACAACAAGAACAAAATAAAAAGACAATGGGAGAACATATTTGACAATACGTCTGATAAGGGGTTAATAACCAAAATTTATGAAGAACTTGTGAATCTCAACAGCAGGAAGACAAACAATCCAATCCAAAAATGGGCAAAAGAAATGAATAGACACTTCTCCAAAGAGGACATACAGATGGCCAACAGGCATATGAAAAAATGCTCAACATCACTAATCATTAGAGAAATGCAAATTAAAACCACAATGACATATCACCTCACACCAGCCAGAATGGCGCTCATCAACAAAACAACACAGAATAAGTGCTGGCGAGGATGTGGAGAAAAGGGAACCCTCCTGCACTGCTGGTGGGAATGCAGACTGGTGCAGCCACTGTGGAAAACAGCATGGAGATTCCTCAAAAAATTGAAAATCGAACTGCCTTTTGACCCAGCTATCCCACTTTTAGGAATATACCCCAAGAACACCATAGAACGGCTCCAAAAGGAGAAATGCACCCCCATGTTTGTGGCAGCATTGTTCACAATAGCGAAGATCTGGAAACAGCCCAAGTGTCCATCAGAGGACAAGTGGATAAAAAAGCTTTGGTACATATATACTATGGAATACTACTCAGCCATAAGAAATGATGACATCGGATCATTTACAATAACTTGGATGGACCTTGATAACATTATACGGAGTGAAATAAGTAAATCAGAAAAAAACTAAGAACTATATGAATCCATACATAGATGGGACATAAAAATGAGACTCAGAGACATGAACAAGAATGTGATGGCAACGGGGGTGAGGGGGTGGGGGAGGGGGGATGGGGCAAGGAAGGAGAGAGGGGTTGGGGGAGGGGAGGGGCACAAAGAAAACCAGATAGAAGGTGACAGAAGACAATTTGACTTTGGGGGAGGGGTATACAGCACAATCAAATGTCAAAATAATCTGGAGATATTTTCTCTCAACATATGTATCCTGATTTATCAATGTCACTGCATTAAATTTAATAAATAAATTTTAAAAAAAATACCGTATTTTTTGCTCCGTAAGATGCATGGGCATTTTCCCCTCCACTTTTGGGGGGGAAAAGTGCATCTTATGGAGCAAAAAATACAGTATATGGACACCATGAAAATAAGAACATTGTTCATCTTAAAATCAATACCATTATAGAGCTAACAAAATTAATGATAATTTTTATCATTATCTAATGCCTGATCTATGTGTAAATTTTGCCAATTGCTCCCAATTGTGTGCTACTGACAGTGCAGTTCTACCAGGATTCTGCCCACATTTCGTTTGTCTCCTAAGTCACTTACAACTAGAACAGAGCGCCTCCTGCCCCTTTCTTTGGCATGACGTTAACTAGGCGAAGAGACCAACCAGTCTGGCTGTCCTGCAGAACAGCCTTCTCTCGGAATTTGTTCCACTGCTAAATTTGTAGTGTCATTACACCTATTCCACTCTCCCATGCAGTCTCAGTAACATAGAGTTTGGATCTAGAGACTGGATTACATTCTCTAGTAGGTTTAAATGTTTTAGGTCAGATATGATTACTGAGGCTGTATGATACTGCAACAAATCACAAGGTACATTATATCTAATTGACCCACTATCAGTAAGGCAAAGGCAGCTTTATTGCTCCATTGTAAAGTTCCATTTTTCTTTTTAAACCATTAGGTAATCTGTGGAGTAATACTTCAGCAGCACTAAAGTATCCAAGTGTTCATTACCTAATAGCTTTATCATCTACTAGCTATTCTTGCCTCAAAATGGTGACTTTTCTATTTCTATCATTCCTTCTACATTTACTGACTGACAATCTTTATAAGACAAAGAGCAAGATAAGGGGGTGATTTTATCTCATCAACTGCTACTGGAAAAGCAAGATAAATAATTATATTGAGTCACCTCTTTTCAGAGTAAGAAATAAGTAACATGGTGGTTTTTTGTTTTGTTTAGTTTGTCTTTGGGGTTTTTTCTGATGATTACTTTATAGATTTACAGAGTTGTATGTATTCACTGTGTTTCATTCCATTGCAGTCATCCTTTTTGAAGCTCAAATTGTCCCATTTTTGGCTCTTATTAGAGTCCCTTCAAACTGGCTCTTTTTCAAGCACAGCAAGATGTCCCAGCTCACCTTATACACTTGCTCACCCAGACCCAGAATCAGCCATTTCTTTAAGGAGCCCTGATTCCTTCCAGTGGGAATGGTACTTAGAGATCTAAATCAGGATGCTAAGGGTACTCACACATACTGGATTGTCAATGCTTTCAGGTCCTTCAATAGACAGGGTTGGGAGATATATACATGTATATATTTTTAAATAATTTGTTCTTATTGAAATTTTCAATTTATATTTAACAATATGAAGGTTTTACTTTAACATTTTTTAATATTTTTACTAACATTGCTTTTCTCTTACACGAATATCTTAGTTGTTAAGAACATTAACATATCGCTTATATGTGTTTTATCTTATAGTATACAGGGATGGGCAAAGGTGGTTTTATATGTGTTCATATGGAAAAAGACATGCAGGTTATGAGTATTACAACAGCTTCATTAACTCTGTTTCGTGTACTCACAACTGTAAATCTACTTTTGCCTGTATATTAGTTTCAAAATAAAAATATCATTATTACAACTTGCTTTAAATTCCTCAATTAAATTTGAAATTTCTTTTATCTTGAGAACGAATTCCATTAAGCATGTTAAAATAGAGTCTTCTAAAGCATTTGAAATAATTATTTCATTGGTATGTTTGTTACCAATTTGATATAATTACATTTATTTGTTTTCAGTTCTGGGAACTCTCTTTTTAAATACTAAAATATTTGTCAAAAACAAATCAGGCCCTGGCTGGTCAGCTCAGCACTACAGCATCAACCCAGCATGTGGAAGCCCTGAGTTCAATTCCTGGTCAGAGCACAGAAGTAACCATCTGCTTCTCCACCCCTCCCTCTTCTCTCTCTCTCTCTCTTTCTCTCTCTCTCCTTCTCTCCTGCATCCATGGCTCGAATAGTTTGAACAATCTGGCCCTGGGCACTGAGGATGGCTCCATGGTCTCTGCCTCATGTGCTGAAATAGCTCGGTTGCCGAGCAACAAAGCAGCGGCCCCAGATGGGCAGAGCATCACTCTGTAGTGGGTTTGCTGGGTGGATCCTAGCAGGGCACGTGCAACCCCCCACCTCCCCACCTCTCACTTAATAATAATAAAAAAAATCAAAATTATATAAAAATGTACATGAGTTTTGATTACATTTCTGTCTTCTAAGTCTTATAAATTTTTTTTGTGACAGAGACACACAGGAAGGGAGATAGATGAGAAGCATCAGTTCATCATGGCAACACCCCAGTTACTCACTGACCACTCTCCCATATGTGCCCTGACTGGGGGCTACAGCAGACCCAGCGACCCCTTACTCAAGCCAGCGATCTTGGGCTCAAGCTGAGGAGCCTTGCTCAAACCAGATGAGCCCACACTCAAGCTGATGACCTCGGGGTTTCGAACCTGGGTCCTCTGCATCCCAGTTTGATGCTCTATCCACTGCGCCACTGCCTGGTCAGGCTCTATCTTGTAATTTTTAAAAATGTTTACAAGCTTCTACTTTCTCACTTTCTTCCTTCTTCCCTTGCCTTTCTGAACTATTTAGTCCTAAAGCTCTCATGCAGGTCAGAGTAAAAGTAAGCAGCTATGGCAGAAGGTAGGGATTGCTGTAATCCAAAGTAAGGAGCCAGAGCCCAAGCCTAGTAAGGACAGATCCACAGGGGCAGCAGCCTGGCATGTGTCATCAGGGCCGGAGAAGGAGCAGGAGGGCATTCACCTTCAAGGGCTGTCAGAAACCCCAGCAAGGCTAGTGCTGATGCAAGAATCAGATGGAGTGAGGAGGGCCTCTGAATGGGGAAACGGAACAGGCAGTGATGGAGATTGGTTACATACAGGTAGATTGAATAAATAAGTGACTATATTAAGAAAAATTGGGGCCTGGTTTCTCAGTGTCAGAAAAAGATTATAAATAATAGAAAGGAGCATATTAGAATGAATCCTGTGGTGTTAGATAGGAATTGGAGATATCAAGGTAACTCGGTTTTCAAGATATATTCTAGACATGGAAGTCAATAGCCTGACCAGGAAGTGGCACAACGAATAGATTGTCAGACTGAGATGCAGAAGACCCAGGTTCAAAACCTCAAGGTTGCCGGCTTGAGTGCAGGCTCATCTGGTTTGAGCACAGCTCACCAGCTTGAACCCAAGGTCTCTGGAACCCAAGGTCACTGGCTTGAGCAAGGGGTCAGTTGCTTTGCTGTAACCCTCCCCCACCCCCATCAAGGCACACATGAGAAAGCAATCAATGAACAACTAAGGTGCTGCAATAAAGAATTGATGCTTCTCATCTCTCTCCGTTCCTGTCTGTCTATCCCTATCTGTCCCTCTCTCTGACTCTCTCTGTCTCTGTCACAAAAAAAGGAAATATAGATGTATACTTATATGCACATAAACACATACATATATTCATCTGTCCACTGAGATCTCCTGAAGATGAGAGCAGTAACACCTCAATTGTATTGAGCACAGCTAGCACATAGTCTGAGGTTTTTGTTTTTTTTTAATTTATTTATTTATTTATTTATTTATTTATTACAGAGACAGAGAGTGAGCCAGAGAGAGGGATAGACAGAGACAGACAGAAATGGAGAGAGATGAGAAGCATCAATCATTAGTTTTTCACTGAGCATTGCAACACCTTAGTTGTCCATTGATTGCTTTCTCACATGTGCCTTGACCGCAGGCCTTCAGCAGACCGAGTAACCCCTTGCTGGAGCCAGTGACCCTGGCTTCAAGCTGGTGGGCTTTTGCTCAAACCAGATGAGCTCGTGCTCAAGCTGGTGACCTCGGGTTCTCGAACCTGGGTCCTCTGCATCCCAGTTCGACGCTCCATCCACTGTGCCACCGCCTGGTCAGGCTAGTCTGAATTTCTAAACACCATTCTCCATTAAAAAGAACCAAGGATCCTTGGAGAAATGGTTGATTACAGGGTTGAAGCAGGGAAAGTTTAACATTAGAACATCTTGTGCCAGAAAGCAAGGATGTACTCTAGGAATAATGAAAACATTTCAAAAGGGCACAGAAACCAACTTGAAGATACTCCCACTAATTCAATCTGGGACAATTTGAGTCTCCAAATAAATGATTATTCATGATAATCCATGAATAAAATAGAAAATTATAATATTAATTAATTAAAATGTGTTCAGAAACAGAATATCTACATAGTTTCAACAGCCCTTCCCACAAATAGTTATTAATTACAAGGGAAAAAGAGTAACTACAGTGGACCACTTAATCAAATCAATCATCAATAATGAAACCAGGAAGAATTATGCGCCATCTGATAAGATGTAACAAGAACATGTATCATTTGTATGAATTATGTGCCATCTGATAAGATGTAACAAGAACATGTATCATTTGTATGATATTTTTGCAAAAACCACACAGTCATGAATGTCATAGGGAGGAAACACCAGACAAACCCAAACCAAGGGACATTCTTCAACATAGCAGGACTGCAATATTTAAAATCCTCAAAAGGTCCTGAAGTGAAGAGGAAAAAAAGCGAACAAATCAGAATACTCCCAAGGGGCATCTCATATGTCAGTTCAGACTACATAGCTTTATGGATATAAATCTGTTTTTATATCCATCACGTGCTATAAACAGATTTAGATTCACTTTTTCACTCCACTCCACACCCTAGCATATTAGTTCAGAGAAAAAATAACTATTTGGTTAATTAAACCAACCAACTGTTAAAAAATGACACAAAGCAGCAACTTGGAGATTGGATTGTAAAAGCTTTAAAATAAAGATGAGAAAGAAAAAAGAGGGAGAGCAGCTTACAGAAACCTGCAGCTCATGTTGTGTGTGGGGTGGGGGGATGCTCAGGGGCCATGGGGAAGGGGCTGGGGAGGAAGTCAGGGCTTCTGGTGACCTGAGGCCACACAGTCTAATGACTTCCTCACTTGCTTTTCTGTTCACTTTTCCGTTAATCTCTGAAGTTCCTGAAAAAGTCAACACTGATAGTACATAAGATGCAACTAAACAAATATTCATGGTTTTTTGTTTTGTTTTGTTTTGCATTTTTCTGAAGCTGGAAACAGGGAGAGACAGTCAGACAGACTCCCGCATGCGTCCGACCGGGATCCACCCGGCACGCCCACCAGGGGGCAATGCTCTGCCCATCCTGGGCGTCGCCAGGTTGCGACCAGAGCCACTCTAGCGCCTGGGGCAGAGGCCACAGAGCCATCCCCAGCGCCCGGGCCATCTTTGCTCCAATGGAGCCTTGGCTGCGGGAGGGGAAGAGAGAGACAGAGAGGAAGGCGCGGCGGAGGGGTGGAGAAGCAAATGGGCGCTTCTCCTGTGTGCCCTGGCCGGGAATTGAACCCGGGTCCTCCGCATGCTAGGCCGCAAATATTCATGGTTTTTGAACAAGCTCAAAAATTTTTTTAAATTGATGCTGCTGCCACCAATATCTAGTTTCTATTTCTACATTTCTGTTTGGTTACACTTTAACGTTTTCTTATAATAAAAGATATCCCAGCCTCCCCTGAAACTTCCCTGATAGGGGTTCTACTTGAATAATTCTTTTCTTCTCCCTCTGTGCTCAGGGATCTAGAGAAATCAGAGAAAGCCAGCTCACCATTCGCTAATACTGTGACCCAGAGCAGGCCTTTTTTATTTAATGAGCAGGAAGAGTTTTAGTCTCTGGCTAGCAATCCATGTAAGGCTGCAGTGAACTGGCATTTTGCCAAGGGTGAAATGTGAGCATCAGCTGTTGTGTTCTTCTGAGTTTGTAGAATGAATTTAGATTCAGAAAAAAATTTTAGTGTTTTCAAAATGCTCACCAAAGTGTTACTTCTGTAAGGTTCTTCCTCAGATAAACTTGGCAATTTCTGTCCCCTTTTGGTACAACTAATGGAAGAAGAAGATACAGCCCGTCCACCCTGAGTGTAGAGATAGCACTCAATGAACTGTGTTTGGTTCAATGCCTTGTTCCCAAGTCTCCTCCATTCACTTTGATAATGTTACATCATATCCGCACAACTGCGGTAGTAACTAAGTAGTATTTATTGAGCACTTACTACGTACCATGTTTAGCACTAAGTGCTTTACATTCATTAACTCATGGAAGTCTCATGAGATGCTGTTGGTCAAATAAGTTTGTAAATATGATATACAGGTTTGCTCGCTTATAGTTTGCATTGGGTGTGGGGACAGGCTGTAAGCAGGCAGTGTTGTTATAGCCTAAGGCTTAGTTTTAAGACTAAGCCTTTCCCACCCTAAGTGACTTTGTATCAGAGACTTCCTTGTTTGTATATTGGATTAAAGGTTTTGATTTCCACACTATAAAGTGGGGTAGACCGGAAGCTTGCTCTCTCTCAGTTCCTGAGATTAGCATTAGAGGAGAGAGCAGAGAAAGGCCATGTGGAGGAGAGAAGAAGCAACCAAGATGGTGGAGTGCTGAAGGAGAAGCCAGTTTGCACAGAGTTGGTACAGACAGAAGGAGATGGGAAACAGAGATGAATAAGGTTGGTGAGGTTAGAAACCTTTGATTCTAGGAAACTCAGATAAGTCAGTGGCTTTGGGAGCCCTGAATGGAAAGGGAAGTGTTTTCCCACTGTGTGTATTTCTTGCCCGCCAGGTGCAAGCTAGGATTAAAAGGTAATGGCCCACCAGTTCTTGGCTCCATTGTTTCATTACCATCTGTCCAAATCCAATGCGAACCTGCATGGGCCAGGCAGCTCTGATGGTGGCCGTGCCTACTGGCTTTACAGATGCTACAAGGTAGATATCATTATTATCTCATCCTATGGATATCCAAGAACACACATCTATTAAGCAGAAGAATTAAACCTGGATTTGCTGGCCCTGGCCGGTTGGCTCAGCGGTGGAGCGTCGGCCTAGCGTGCGGAGGACCCGGGTTAGATTCCCGGCCAGGGCACACAGGAGAAGCGCCCATTTGCTTCTCCACCCCTCCGCCGCACTTTCCTCTCTGTCTCTCTCTTCCCCTCCCGCAGCCGAGGCTCCATTGGAGCAAGGATGGCCCGGGAGCTGGGGATGGCTCTGTGGCCTCTGCCTCAGGCGCTAGAGTGGCTCTGGTCGCAATATGGCGACGCCCAGGATGGGCAGAGCATCGCCCCCTGGTGGGCAGAGCGTCGCCCCATGGTGGGCGTGCCGGGTGGATCCCGGTCGGGCGCATGCGGGAGTCTGTCTGACTGTCTCTCCCCGTTTCCAGCTTCAGAAAAATGAAAAAAAAAAAAACAAAAAAACCTGGATTTGCTGTACTTTACACATATTTAACTCTTATGGAACTAACTATTCCAGGAGTGCGCAGGACTACAGATTCTAAATCATTTTAACCATTGTAATAATGGAGTTCAGGACATGCTACCCAAGAATATGGCACCTTGGCATATTGACTATTTTGGCATATTGACTATTTTAAGCTGAAGGAGTGTGAGAAAACCAAAGATGCAAAAAGGTCACTTTAAGCCTGACCTGTGGTGGCACAGTGGGATAAAGTGTTGACCTAGAACACTGAGGTCACCAGTTCGAAACCCTGGGCTTGCCTGGTCAAGGCACATATGGGAGTTGATGCTTCCTGCTCCTCCCCCTTCTCTCTCTCTCTCTCTCTCTCTCTCTCCCCCCCTTTTTCCCCTCTCTCTTCCTCTCTCTCTCCTCTCTGAAAACTGAATAAAATCTTTAAAAAAAAAAGGTCACTTTAACACTCTTCCCTGAAATAAGTCATTAAACCCTCATGTAAGAGATGTCCTCCCTATAATGCAGGAGAAAGGCGCATCCTTATCTCAAAGACAAGGGACATGGAGAAGAACCCTAACAAACAGGCGGGGCTAAGCTCCCCCAGTTCATCCACTTACCGCCGCTTCCTTACCGCCAGCCCTCTGCGTCAGCCCAGCGTGAACATACTCGATTTGATTTCTCCTGGTCTTCAATTCCCCATGGAGGCTTGCATGTCATGTAAAACTTATACAGAATAAATTTGTATGCCTTTCTCTTGTTAATCATTGTCAGTTTAATTTTCAGACCCAGCAGAGACCCGAAAAGGGTGGAGGAAAACCAGCCTCATCCTGCCGTGACCCCCACTGGAGCAGGCACAGCCTCTAAGGTGTGTATCATTCCGCCTGTCTTTCCCATGAGAAAATGGAAGTTCTAAGAATTTAAGTAATTTAAAGTAGGGTTGCCACTGCAGGCTAAGAGGGGGAAAGTACAGGATACGCAGTTCAGTTTGGATTTCAGATTAAGTTTTAGACAATGTTTTAGAAGGAGTATGTCCCAGTTATTATTCATTACGCACAATTCAAATCTAAATGGGGGCCCTCTGTTTACCTGGCAGCCTTTGCTCAGTGCCACCATGGTGTGAGGCCATGTGGACTGTAAGATAGGGCTTCCCCTGGCCCAGAGCTCTTTCAGTCACCCCGGGGAAAGGAGCCTAAACTCCCCACCCAGATTTTAAATGGACGGTGACAGAAAACGGCTTCTATCAGATACTCAAATAGCTGTGTACACTACCATTTCTATCACTAACTCCACCTTGTAACAGGTATGAACCTCAAGCCATACACCCTGGTATCAAAAATGATAGCTTTCCAGTGATAAGAGGGAAGTTCATATCACTTCAGGCCTATATGAATAAACAAGAGAGAGCCCAAGTGAACCACTTAACTTCACACCTTAAGGAACTGGAAAAAGTAGAACAAAAACAACCCAAAACCAGCCGAAGAAAGGAGATAATAAAAATCAGAGCAGAAATAAATGAAATAGAGAACAGAAAAACTATAGAAAAAATTAATAGAACAGGGAGCTGGTTCTTTGAAAAGATCAACAAAATTGACAACCCCCTGGCAAGACTTACCAAGGAAAAAAGAGAAAGAACTCATATAAACAAAATCCAAAATGAAAGAGGAGAAATCACCACAGACATCATAGATATACAAAGAATTATTGTAGAATACTATGAAAAACTATATGCCACCAAATTCAACAACCTAGAAGAAATGGATAAATTCCTAGAACAATACAACCTTCCTAGACTGAGTCAAGAAGAAGCAGAAAGCCTAAACAGACCTATTAGTAGAGAAGAAATAGAAAAAACCATTAAAAACCTCCCCAAAAATAAAAGTCCAGGCCCAGACGGTTATACTAATGAATTCTATCAAACATTCAAAGAAGACTTGGTTCCTATTCTACTCAAAGTCTTCCAAAAAATTGAAGAAGAAGCAATACTTCCAAACACATTTTATGAGGCCAACATAACCCTCATACTGAAACCTGGCAAGGACAGCACACACAAAAAAAACTACAGACCAATATCTCTAATGAATACAGATGCTGAAATACTAAACAAAATACTGGCAAATCGAATACAACAACATATTAAAAAATAATACATCATGATCAAGTGGGATTCATCCCAGAATCTCAAGGATGGTTCAACATACGTAAAACGGGTAACGTAATACACCATATCAACAAAACAAAGAACAAAAACCACATGATCTTATCAATAGATGCAGAAAAGGCATTCGATAAAATACAACACAATTTTATGTTTAAGACTCTCAACAAAATGGGTATAGAAGAAAAATATCTCAACATGATAAAGGCCATATATGATAAACCATCAGCCAACATCATATTAAATGGCATAAAACTGAGGACTTTTCACCTTAAATCAGGAACAAGACAGGGTTGTCCACTCTCTCCACTCTTATTTAACGTGGTGCTAGAAGTTCTGGCCAGAGCAATCAGACAAGAGAAAGAAATAAAAGGCATCCATATTGGAAAAGAAGAAGTAAAGGTATCACTTTTTGCAGATGATATGATCCTATACATCGAAAACCCCAAAGACTCCACAAAAAGATTATTAGAAACAATAAACCAATACAGTAAGGTCGCAGGATACAAAATTAACATACAAAAGTCCATAGCCTTTCTATATGCCAACAATGAAATATTAGAAAATGAACTCGGCCCTGGCCGGTTGGCTCAGCGGTAGAGCGTCGGCCTGGCGTGCGGGGGACCTGGGTTCGATTCCCGGCCAGGACACATAGGAGAAGCGCCCATTTGCTTCTCCACCCCCGCGCCCCCCTCCTTCCTCTCTGTCTCTCTCTTCCCCTCCCGCAGCCAAGGCTCCATTGGAGCAAAGATGGCCCGGGCGCTGGGGATGGCTCCTTGGCCTCTGCCCCAGGCGCTAGAGTGGCTCTGGTCGCGGCAGAGCGACACCCCGGAGGGGCAGAGCATCGCCCTCTGGTGGGCAGAGCGTCGCCCCTGGTGGGCGTGCCAGGTGGATCCCGATCGGGCGCATGCGGGAGTCTGTCTGATTGTCTCTCCCCGTTTCCAGCTTCAGAAAAATACAAAAAAAAAAAAAAAAAATTAAAAAAAAAAAGAAAGAAAATGAACTAAAAAAAATAATTCCCTTCACAATTGCAACAAAAAAAATAAAATACCTAAGAATAAACATAACAAAGAATGTAAAGGACCTATATAATGAAAACTACAAAGCATTGTTAAGGGAAATCGAAAAAGATACAATGAGATGGAAGAATATTCCTTGTTCGTGGATAGGAGGAATAAATATAATCAAAATGGCCATATTACCCAAAGCAATATATAAATTTAATGCAATTCCCATCAAAATTCCTATGGCATTCTTTAAAGAAATGGAACAAAAAATCATCAGATTTATATGGAACTATAAAAAACCCTGATTAGCCAAAGCAATCCTAAGGAAAAAGAATGAAGCTGGGGGCATTACAATACCTGACTTCAAACTATATTATAGGGCCACGACAATCAAAACAGCATGGTGTTGGCAGAAAAACAGACACTCAGACCAATGGAACAGAATAGAAAGTCCAGAAATAAAACCACATATATATGGTCAAATAATTTTTGATAAAAGGGCCAACAACACACAATGGAGAAAAGAAAGCCTCTTCAACAAATGGTGCTGGGAAAACTGGAAAGCCACATGCAAAAGAATGAAACTCGACTACAGTCTGTCCCCTTGTACTAAAATTAATTCAAAATGGATCAAAGACCTAAATATAAGACCTGAAACAATAAAGTACATAGAAGAAGACATTGGTTCTGAACTCATGGACCTGGGTTTTAAAGAGCATTTTATGAATTTGACTCCAAAGGCAAGAGAAGTGAAGGCAAAGATAAATGAATGGGACTACATCAGACTAAAAAGTTTTTGCTCAGCAAGAGAAACTGATAACAAAATAAACAGACAGCCAACTAAATGGGAAATGATATTTTCAAACAACAGCTCAGATAAGGGCCTAATATCCAAAATTTACAAAGAACTCATAAAACTCAACAACAAACAAACAAACAATCCAATAGAAAAATGGGAAGAGGACATGAACAGACACTTCTCCCAGGAAGAAATACAAATGGCCAATAGATATATCATCTTCATTAGTTATTAGAGAAATGCAAAACAAAACTACAATGCAATACCACCTCACACCTGTTAGATTAGCTATTATCAACAAGACAGGTAATAGCAAATGCTGGAGAGGCTGTGGAGAAAAAGGAACCCTCATTCACTGTTGGTGGGACTGTAAAGTAGTGCAACCATTATGGAAGAAAGTATGGTGGTTCCTCAAAAAACTGAAAATAGAACTACCTTATGACCCAGCAATCCCTCTACTGGGTATATACCCCAAAAACTCAGAAACATTGATACGTAAAGACATATGTAGCCCCATGTTCATTGCAGCATTGTTCACAGTGGCCAAGACATGGAAACAACCAAAAAGCCCTTCAATAGAAGACTGGATAAAGAAGTAGTGGCACATATACACTATGGAATACTACTCAGTCATAAGAAATGATGACATTGGATCATTTACAACAAAATGGTGGGATCTTGATAACATTATACAGAGTGAAATTAGTAAATCAGAAAAAAACAAGAACTACATGATTCCATACATTGGTGGGACATAAAAATGAGACTAAGAGACATGGACAAGAGTGTGGTGGTTACCGGGGGTGGGGGGGAGGGGGGGAGGGGGAGGGAAGGAGGAGAGGGGGAGGGGGAGGGGGGCAAAGAAAACTAGATAAAAGGTGACGGAGGACAATCTGACTTTGTGTGATGGGTATGCAACATAATTGAATGACAAGATAATCTGGACATGTTTTCTTTGAATATATGTACCCTGATTTATTGATGTCACTCCATTAACATTAATAAAAATTTATTTTAAAAATTATAGCTTTTTTCTTTCTTTCCTTTCTTTTTCTTTCTTTCTTTCTCTCTCTCTCTCTCTCTCTCTTTCAACTCAGATTACTTTCTATTTTAAATCCTCTTTCTGCTGGGAGCTTAGAAACACTGCTTCCCGATCCTCTTCCTGGAATTTGCCTCGGAGCAATAATAGGAAATCTATGTATCAGTCTCTGTGGCTGGTTCCTGGCACAGAGCTCCTAATATCCTTGTAATCTCCTAAGTGATAAGAGCACTAGGAGCATCTTTTGTCCTAATATTGGTCGTTGACCCAGGTTCTTGACACAGAGCTCCAAAATATCTTACAATTTCCTGGATGATAGGAGAGTTTTCTGTGCTGATGAGTAACTCTGGCGGCTCCTGGATGAGGGCTGGTCACCAGGAAGACCAAGCCATGATTAGCAACTTGGAATTTTCAGCCGCATTCTCCCATTCTCCAGGTAGAGGGAGCAGGGCCGGAAGTGGAGTTGATAACACTGGAGAACAAAATTTTTGTTGCATCCACAAAAACACTTGTTCTTACCTAAGTCGAGTGTGCTAATCTCAAATCTGACATTAGTTTTTCTCTGTAAACTACAGGGTTTTTTGCAATTCAAGATTTTAGGTTTTCATCTTGTAAAATTTTCAACATTTAGTTTAACATAATGAAGTAGAATGTCTTCTTGGGCATCATCTTTGTGAAGATATAATCATTTATATAAAGCAGTAAATACACTAATACACTAAAAGATATGATTGCATTAGAATTTGTCTACAATTTCAAAATAGAACATATTAAAACACTTATTTTAATGATAAAATTTGCGCAAAACTTATTTAAATTCTATTCGGGCAAAAATTTGCATTTGTAGCTCTTGCGTTTGTGTACTTGTTGAGGACAATCTCGTTTGATGCTCCAGCAGTAGTCTGCTCATCACTAATAGCTCCAAGATTTATGGGAAACTTATCAGGTGACTGCTCAGGAAGTGAATCTTTTTTTTTTTTAATTTTTTGTTTGTTTTTAATTTATTCATTTTAGAAAGGAGAGAGAGAGGGAGAGGAGAGAGAGACAGAGAGAGAGAAGTGGGAGGAGCAGGAAGCATCAACTTCCATATGTGCCTTGACCAGGCAAGCCCAGGGTTTCGAACCGGCGACCTCAGCATTTCCAGGTCAACGCTTTATCCACTGCGCCACCACAGGTCAGGCCAGGAAGTGAATCTTAACGCTCATTATACATCCAATGTCGCGGAAAGCCAACAGCATCCTTTGAACCAGAAGTTCATAGTTTTCTACTTTTTTGTTGCCAAGGAAGTTCTTTGTCACTGACACAAAAGATTGCCATGCTGCTTTCTCCTCCTTATTCATCTTCCTTGCAAATTCTTTGTCACGTATGAGGGTTTGAATTTGAGGTCCATCAAATACACCTGCTTTTATCTTCTCGAAAGACAAGGCAAGAAAAGCAGAAATAATATGTTGAAAGCATTCACTTTCTCTATTCAAAGCCTGAAGAAACTGTTTCATTAAGCCAAGTTTGATGTGAAGTGGGGAAAAAATGATCCTGTCTCAATTAACTACAGGTTCATTCACAATATTTTGCATCCCTACTTCCAGAGCTTCACGTTTTGGCCACTTCCTCTGTGTCCAGTGTTTCTCCCAAGCTCGGCTGTCCCACAAACACAGAAAACAAGGATACTTTGTGAAACCTCTCTGTTGTCCTAGCAGGAAATTTACCATTTTAAGATCCACACAAATGATCCAGTTATGCTCCTCATACTTCAGAAAGTTGAGGACAATTTTTATGTCATTATAATCTTCTCGCAGATGAGTTGAATAACCAATTGGAACCACTGCATAAACATTACCATTGTGTAGGAGAACACATTTCAGACTCTGTTTAGAGCTGTTAAGAAATAGCCACCATTCTATTGGACTGTAAGTGGTAACACCTAGCTGGCTGAGAAGACTACTGATATCATGACAGTAAACAAAGTGTTTGTCTTTGGAAAGAAAGTCCACAAAAAAATTTTTCACGCTTCCTGAAATGGGATATGTTAGCTGACTGGTGAAGTATTGATATATTCTTTTCATGAAGCTGGAGGCTAATAACTCAGTTGCTTTCTTTGATAGGCCCAAACCTCTTACTAAGTCATTCAATTCAGGTTGGCTAAATTGCTGAGGGGTTAATGACTGCTTGGCATCAGAAGAAGACTCTTCAGATTCTACAACCATTTCCTCATGCATCTTATCAAAATACACTTGATCACCATGTTCACTTTCTTTGTCCTTAGAAGAAATAAAACCATTGAAAACTGGAACCGGGAGTGTCTCAGAGTGTGGGATAGGTCGTATTGCTGAAGGAATATTAGGACGTGTGATCATATGCCATTTTTTCTTGCCAATGCCCTTTGTATGGATCAGACAAAAATAACAGTCACTGCTGTGGTCCTTAAGTTCACGCCAAACCATGGGAATACCAAAAGGCATTTCTTTGCGTTTTCCTTTTGTTCAGTCATGAAGCATTTCCTCACAATTATGACACTCAATATGAGAAGCTCAATTCTTGTCTTGATTGCCAAGGGGAACTTGAATATAGGCAATATATGCACGTGTCACAAATGATGAAATATTGCACTTTTGACGTTGAAGTGTATAACAGCCACATGTATAACAGGTGTCAGGACTATTCTTACATTTACACCTACTTGAAGAAGCAATGATTCAATCTTAAAACAAAATAAGAGGGTGTTTTATCAGATAGTAATTTTTTTACATTTAACAACAACTACAATTATGTAAAAGTGATGTTTGTAAAATATTAATTGCCTTGTGATTATGTTCAATCCAAGAGTCATTGCCCTTTAACTCCAATTTAAAAACCAATGCATGCCATTAATTGTAACAAAAAGAAATTAAAATTGCATTAAAACTAGAGCATACAGCAAAAAAACGAATTTCAGATTTGGAATCAGCGATGCAGAAATAAATAGAAACAGTTCTAAAACCTCATACAACAGAAAATGAAAAAAAAATTGTTCCCCGGTGCATTGATCGTGCCTATGTGAGGAAGCCTCCAGGGAGAGCACAATTGTAGAGCATTTGGGAGCTTCTAGGTGGGTGAGCATATCAACATGAGAGGGTGCTGCATCCCAACTCCACAGGGACAGAAGCTCCTGCACTCAGAACCTCCCAGACCCCTGTGTATGCGTGTATGCTTTCATCTGCCTGTTCATCTGTATCCTTTATCATATCCTTTATTATAACTTTTTTTTTTTTTTTTTTTTTTTTTTTTTTTTTTTTTTTACAGAGGCAGAGATAGACAGGGACAGACAGACAGGAACGGAGAGAGATGAGAAGCATCAATCATCAGTTTCTCGTTACGCGTTGCGACTTCTTAATTGTTCATTGATTGCTTGCTCACATGTGCCTTGACCGTGGGCCTTCAGCAGACCGAGTAACCCCCTGCTGGAGCCAGCGACCTTGGGTCCAAGCTGGTGAGCTCTTTGCTCAAGCCAGATGAGCCCGCGCTCAAGCTGGCGACCTCGGGGTCTCAAACCTGGGTCCTTCCTATCCCAGTCCGATGCTCTATCCACTGCGCCACCACCTGGTCAGGCATATCCTTTATTATAAATTAACCAGGTAAAAACATGTTTCTCCAAGTTCTGGGAGCTGTTCTAGAATAATAGAATCCAAGGAGGAGGTCATGGGAACTCCGGATTTGTAGCCAAGTCAGACATAAGTGTGAATAGTCTGAGGACCTACTACTTGTGATTGGCATCTGAAGTGGAGGCAGTCACGTGGGACTGCTATCTCCAGGTAGATAGGGTCAGAATTGAGTTAAATAGTAGGACACCCAGCTGGTATCACAGAAAACTGCTTGGCATGGGAAATACTGCCATACATCCAAGGTCAGGAGTGTTGTGAGAGTAACAGAGAGACACACAAAAGTGTATGTTTCCAGCCACAATTCTGGAACCTTACCCAGTGCCGGGTGCTATGGGGACAGGGTTTCCTCTGGTGACCATGTCATTTGCTCATATTGGGTACTGTCCATGAAGCCCTTCAAGTCCCAGCCTTTTTTTTGGAGAGGGATGCCGAAGGCCAGTTTCCAGGAGACTCGCTGCCTCCGTGGGGCTGACTGGGGGGTTCCAGCTGGAAAGTAGGGTACACTCACCGTCTCCCTACCCTTGAGGACAAGATGGAGACTTCTTTTTCTAGCCTTGAAAAATGACACTTCCCTTCAGTTTCTGGCCAGAAACTTTTATCTATTCTTCATAATCTTTTTCCTGTTCCTTGTGGTTTTGACTTTTGAAAACAGAAATCTCTACCACATCCCTTTCCCTGTAGTAAGGAGCACAGGACCAACTAATTGCTTAAATGAGGAAGAGACAGAAGGAAATTCAGGGAGGGAAAAAAGTATCCGTTAGTATCTGAAAATATTCTCCTGCCACAACATCATGTAAAAATTATGCTTTTTATAAATAAAATAGTTGTATGTTATGGTTTCTTTATTCAATGCACTGCTGTCTACAACTCAGCAATTAAAATTAATGCAATCATCTTACACATCGTAGTCAAACCAATTTCCTAACGGCAGCCTCATTAGATTACTTCTGAGCTCAGATCCCTCTAACACCTCCTCAGCTTGGTGCTTGAGTGTATCCAGACCTGCCCCATTTCAATTCCGTCTTCCATCACTCCTCAACACAGACAGTCAGAGCCCTGCCTTATCCTGCCTGCAGTGCCCCTGTCTTCCCACTGCCTCTTCAAACTCATCACACCTAACTGTTGAGTTCAAGTTCCAGCACCCACAACTCCTCCACCCCATGCCAACAAGTTTCAGTTTATATAACCAACTCCTCCTTCAGCCACCTTACTTGGTGTCCCTTTAAGAAGGATACATTGCTATTTTATTTATTTATTAATCTTTATTTAAGTGAGAAGAGAGGAGATAGAGAGATAGACTCTTGCATGCACTCCAACCAGGATTCACCTGGTGACCCCCCTGTCTGGGGCCAATGCTTTGCCCATCTGGGATCATGCTGGAAACTGAGCTATTTTTAGTGCCTGAAGCAGAGGTTCCATGGAACCATCCTCAGCGTCCGAGGCCAACACACTTGAATGAATCAAGCAATGGCTGCAGGAGAGGAAGAGAGAGAGAGACATGGAGAGAAGGGGGATGGCAGAAGGGAGAAGCAGATGTTCACTTCTGTGTGTCCTGACCAGGAATTGAACTTGGGACTTCCACATGCCAGGTCAACACTCTGCCACTAAGCCAGTGGACAAGGCCACATTGCTATTTTAAAACATGAATAAAAATCACAAGTGCTAACACAGCGTAGCTAGCTATAACTAATATATCCAAGATTCCTTGCTTTGCACTGGAATCACCACCTCAATGTAATAACACTGGTTATGTGAACAAATAAATGGCTGACAAAGACCTGGATCAAAAAATAAAGTAACCACCATACTGTTGTCTCTATCTGAGTTTCAGTTTTATATTCCAAATATGAGTGAAATCACATAATTCTCAGCTTTTCCTGACTGACTTATTTTGCTTAGCATAATATTCTCAAGATACAGCCATGTTGTCACAAATGGCAGAATTTCATCTTTTCTTATGGCTGAATAGTATTCCATAATATATATGTACCAAACCTTCTTTATCCAATCCTCTATCAAAGGACACTTTGTCTCTGTGTCTTGGTGACTGTGGGTAGTGGACACACAATGCAATAAATAGATCATGTATCATAAAAATGTACACTTAAAATCTATGTGATCTTGGCCCTGGCCTGTTGGCTCAGTGGTAGAGCGTCGGCCTGGCATGCGGGGGACCTGGGTTCGATTCCCGGCCAGGGCACATAGGAGAGGCGTCCATTTGCTTCTCCACCCCCGCGCCCCCCTCCTTCCTCTCTGTCTCTCTCTTCCCCTCCTGCAGCCAAGGCTCCATTGGAGCAAAGTTGGCCCGGGCGCTGGGGATGGCTCCTTGGCCTCTGCCCCAGGCGCTAGAGTGGCTCTGGTCTCGGCAGAGTGATGCCCCGGAGGGGCAGAGCATCGCCTCCTGGTGGGCAGAGCATCACCCCTGGTAGGTGTGCCGGGTGGATCCCGGTCGGGCGCATGCGGGAGTCTGTCTGACTGTCTCTCCCCGTTTCCAGTTTCAGAAGAAAGAAAAAAGAAAAAGAAAAAAAAATCTATGTGATCTTATTAACTAAGGTCACCCCAATAAATTCAAATTTTTTAAAAAGTGAGAAAGTTGGCCCTGGCTCGTTGGCTCAGTAGTAGAGCATTGGCCCAGTGTGTGGATGTCTTAGGTTCAATTTCTGGTCAGGGCACACAGGAGAAGTGACCATTTGTTTCTCTACCACTCCTCCTCCCCCTTCTCTCTCTCTCTCTTTCCCTTCCACAGCCATGGCTCAATTGATTCTAGTGCATTGGCCCCGGGTGCTGAGGATGGCTCCATGGAGCCTCCACCTCAGGTGTTAAAAATACCTCGGTTGCAAACATGGCCCCAGATGGGCAGAGCATTGGTCCCAGACAAGGGGTCCCTGGGTGAATACCAGTCTGGGCACATGTGGGATTCTGTCTCTCTATCTCCCCTCCTTTCACTTGGAAAATAGAAAAAAAAAGAAAAAAAGTGAGAAAGTCATCTAAAACTTGTATAAAATAATACTGAATGTCAGCTGTAATTGAAAAATAATTTTTTTTAAAGAAAAAAGTGAGAAAGCAAACATTTTATTTAATGCAGTGTGTCTGGTAGAAAGACAATGGGCTCACTGAGATATGAAAGGTATAAAAGTCACTTTTAGGGGTAAAAATGCAGAAACCATCCTGGTCAGTGCACCCTTCATCTGAGGGTGAAGAAAGTACTTCCCCACCCTCTTATTCCCCAGAGACAGGATCCCACCCCCTGCAATGAAGGTGATATTTCTCACATGCCACACAAGGTGGAAAACCCACCTGCTGAGACGCTTATAAAAGCTCGAAGGCATAATTAGTGACAGAAATGTATTAAATGTGTGCATGTCATGAATGACACCAAAACAAAGACATGCTGAGAAGGATGTTGAGGAAAAGGGAAAGTGCTCCAAACTGTGTCTTTCTAAGCCTTCACTCTCTAAATTTCCCCCATTTAAATTTGCATTATTTATCAGAAATTCCTCCATGAAGCTTGGTGGGCAGTCCTTGAATGAATATTTTTTTAATTTGTTGTGTTTACATAGTTACAAGTGCTCCCCCAAATATATCTCCCTACCTCCCCCACTGTGTTCTCCTTAATACCCCCTTTGCCCCCTCCCCCACCACCTTCTCCCCTTCCCTCCATGATTTACTATCCTGCCCTCTATCTCTCTGTGTTATGTGTATATACTTTCACTAATGTCTTTCCTTTCTTTGATCCCCTCCCCTCACCCCCTTTCCCTCTGTCCGCTTTCCCTCTGGACTCTTTGACCCCTTCTCTGCCTCTCTTCCATTCCTCAGTTTACAATGTTCATTGGATTCCTCATATGACTGAGATCATATGATTTTTTTTTCTCTGCCTGGCTTATTTCACATAGCATAATAGTTTCCAGGTCCATCCATGTTGTTGCAAAGGGTAAGACTTTCTTTTTTTTCACAGCCGCATAGTATTCCCTTGTGTAAATGTACCACAGATTTTATTTATTTATTTATTTATTTATTTATTTATTTATTTATTTATTTATTTATTTGACTGTTTTTACATAGATTCTAGGGTCACCCCAAATGCATCCCCTACATATTCCCCTCAATATCTTTCTTGCCCCCCTCCCTATGGTGCCCCTGCCCCCTTCCCTTCAGGTTTATCCCATCCTATCATCCCCTTTCCCTCTGGCCTCTTTCCCTCTGGTCCCTTTGATCCCTCCTCTGTCTCAATTCCATTCCTCAGTTCTCATTATTCCTTGGATTCCTCAAATGAGTCAGATCATATGATATTTTTCTTTCTCTGCCTGGCTTATTTCACTCAACATAATAGTTTTCAGGTCCCTCCATATTGTTGCAAAAGGTGATATTTCCTTCTTTTTCATAGCCCCATAGTATTCCATTGTATATATGTACCACAGCTTTTTAATCCACTCATCCACTGATGAACACTTGGGCTGTTTCCAGATCTTTGCTATTGTGAAGAATGCTGCCATAAACATGGGGGTGCATTTCCTTTTTTCAGTTGGTGATATGGTGTCCTTGGGATATATTCTTATAAATGGGATGGCTGGGTCAAAGGGCAGTTCCATTTCTAATTTCTTCAGGAATCTTCAAACTGTTTTCCACAGTGGCTGCACCAGTCTGCATTCCCACCAGCAGTGCAGGAGGGTTCCCTTTTCTCCACATCCTTGCCAGTACCTATCGTGTGTTGTTTTGTTAATGAGAGCCATTCTGACTGGTGTGAGGTGGTATCTCATTGTGGTCTTAATTTACATTTCTCTAATGATTAGTGATGTTGAACATCTTTTCATCTGGTTATTGGCCATCTGTATGTCCTCTTTGGAGAAGTGTCTATTCATTTCTTTTGCCCATTTTTTTATTGGATTGTTTGTCTTCCTGGTGTTGAGTTTTACAAGTTCTTTATAAATTTTGGTTATTAACCCCCTATCAGATGTATTGTCGAATATGTTCTCCCATTGTGTGGTTTGTCTTTTTATTCTGTTCATATTGTCTTTAGCTGTGCAAAAGTTTTCTGGTTTGATATAGTCCCATTTGTTATCCTGTCTTTTATTTCATTTGTCCATGGAGATAAATCAGCAAATATATTTCTGTGATAGATGTCGGTGAGCTTACTGCCTATGTTTTCTTCTAGGATGCTTATGGTTTCATGATTTACATTTAAGTTCTTTATTCATTTTGAGTTTATTTTTGTGCATGGTGTAAGTTGGTGGTCTAGTTTCATTTTTTTACAGGTAACTGTCCAGTTTTCCCAACACCATTTGTTAAAGAGACTGTCTTTACTCCACTGTATGCTCTTAACTCCTTTGTCAAATATCAATTGTCCATAATGATGTGGGTTTATTTCTGGGTCCTCTGTTCTGTTCCATTGATCTATATGCCTGTTCTTATGCCAGTACCAAGCTGTTTTGAGTACAATGGCCTTGTAGTATAACTTCCGAGATCAAACGAGATCGGGTGCGTTCAGGGTGGTATGGCCGTAGACATTGTATTATAACTTGATATCAGGAAGTGTAATATCTCATACTTTATTCTTCTTTTTCAATATTGCTGAGGCTATTCGTGTTCTTTTTTGGTTCCATATACATTTTTGGAATATGTGTTCTGTATCTTTGAAGTATGTCATTGGTATTTTAATTGGTATTGCATTGAATTTATAAATTGCTTTGGGTGATATAGACATTTTAATGATGTTTATTCTTCCTAACCATGAGCACGGTATATGCTTCCACTTGTTTGTGTCTTCCTTGATTGCTTTTATCAATGTTTTATAATTTTATGAGTATAAGTCTTTAACCTCCTTGGTTAACTTTACTCCTAGGTATTTTATTTTTTTTTGTTGTTGCAATACTGAAAGGGATTGTTTCCTTAATTTCTCTTTCTGACAGTTCATTGTTCATGTATAAAAATGCCTTTGATTTCTGTGTATTAATTTTATATCCTGCCACCTTGCTGAATTCATTTATTAGGTCCAGTAGTTTTTTGACTGAGACTTTAGGGTTTTCTATGTACAGTATCCTATCATCTGCAAATAATGATAGTTTTACTTCTTCTTTTCCAATTTGGATGTCTTTTATTTCTTCTTCTTGTCTAATTGCTGTAACTAGGACTTCCAGTACTATGTTGAATAAGAGTGGTGAAAGGGGGCACCCCAGCCTTGTTCCTGATTTTAGGGGAATTGCTCTTAATTTTTGTCCATTAATTATGATGTTGGCTGTGGGTTTGTCATAGATGGCCTTTATCATGTTGAGGTATGTTCCCGGTATTCCCACTTTGCTAAGAATTTTGATCATAAATGGGTGCTGGATTTTATCAAATGCTTTTTTTCTGCATCTATTGAAATTATCATGTGGTTTTTCTCCTTCCTTTTGATTATGTGGTGAATCACATTAATTGATTTAGTTAGGAGTTAGTTCTTCTTTGAATATTTGGTAGAAATCACCAGTGAAGCCATCGGGCCCATGGGGTTTTGTTTTGGGGGAACTTTTGATAACTGTTTTGATCTCTTTTGTTGTAATTGATCTGTTTAGGTTTTTTGATTCTTCCAGATTAATTTTTGGAAGATTATATGTTTCAAGGAATTTGTCCATTTCATCTAGGTTGTTTAATTTTTTGGCATACAGTACTTCATAGTACTTTCTTACAATATTTTGTATTTCTGTTGTGTCGGTTGTTATTTCTCCACTCTCATTTTTTTTTTTTTTTTTTTTTTTTTTTTTTTCATTTTTCTGAAGCTGGAAACAGGGAGAGACAGTCAGACAGACTCCCGCATGCGCCGGACCGGGATCCACCCGGCACGCCCACCATGGGGCGACGCTCTGCCCACCAGGGGGCGATGCTCTGCCCATCCTGGGCGTCGCCATATTGCGACCAGAGCCACTCTAGCGCCTGAGGCAGAGGCCACAGAGCCATCCCCAGCGCCCGGGCCATCTTTGCTCCAATGGAGCCTTGGCTGCGGGAGGGGAAGAGAGAGACAGAGAGGAAAGCGCGGCGGAGGGGTGGAGAAGCAAATGGGCGCTTCTCCTGTGTGCCCTGGCCGGGAATCGAACCCGGGTCCTCCGCACGCTAGGCCGACGCTCTACCGCTGAGCCAACCAGCCAGGGCTCCACTCTCATTTTTAATTTTATTTATTTGAGTCCTCTCTCTTCTTTTCTTGGTGAGTCTTGTTAAAGGTTCATAGATCTTGTTTACCCTTTTAAAGAACCAGCCCTTGGTTTCATTGATCCTTTGTATTGTTCCTTTAGACTCTATGTCATTTATCTCTGCTCTGATCTTTATTATTTCCTTCCTTCAACTACCTCTGGGCCTTACTTGCTGTTATTTTTCTAATTCTTTAAGTTGAAGGGTTGGGTTGTTTATTTGAGCTTTTTCAAGCTTCTTAAGGAATGCCTGTAGTGCTATGAACTTTCCTTTCAGGACTGCTTTTGCTGTGTCTCATAAATTTTGAGTTGTTGTATGCTCATTATCATTCATTTCTAGGAAATTTTTATTTCTTCTTTGATCTCATTGTTAACCCATTCATTATTTAATAACATGCTATTTAGTTTCCATGCGTTTGAGTATTTTTCAGTTTTTCTGTTGTGGTTGATTTCTAGTTTCATGCCATTATGATCAGAGAAAATGCTTGATATGATTTCAATCTTCTTAAATTTGTTGAGACCGCTTTTGTTCCCTAACATGTGGTCTATCCTAGGGACTGTACCATGAGCACTTGAAAAGAATGTATATTCTGCTGCCTTAGAATGAAAGGTTCTAAAGATATTAAATCAAGTTGATCTAGTGTGTCTTTTAAGTCTGCTGATTCTTTGTTAATTTTCTTTCTTGAGGATCTATCTAGTGATGTTAGTGGGGTATTGAAATCTCCTACTATTATAGTATTGCTGTTGATCTCGCCCTTTATATTCATCAAACTCTGCTTTATATATTTAGGTGCTCCTATATTAGGTGCATAGATATTTATGATGCTTATATCTTCCTGTTGGATTGCTCCCTTTATCATTATGTAGTGACCTTCTTTATCTCTTACTATAGCCTTGGTTTTAAAGTCCATTTTGTCTGATATAAGTATTGCTACCCCAGCCTTTTTTTCATTTCCATTTGCATGAAATATTTTTTTTCATCCTTTTACCTTCAGTCTATGTGCATCTTTTGTTTTAAGGTGTGTCCCTTGTAGACAGCATATGTATGGGTGCTGTTTTCTTATCCAAGCGGCTACCTTATGTCTTTTGATTGGATCATATAATGCATTTACATTTAAGGTTATTATTGATATGTAGTTGTTTATTGCCATTTTATTCTTTAAAGCTGTATTCCTCTTTTGCTATATTCTTTTCCCACTTTGATTTTAATCTTCTTAAATTTGTTGAGACCACTTTTGTGCCCTAACATGTGGTGTATCCTAGAGAATGGGGACCTTTACAACAGGTGCTTAATATTTCCTGTAGCATTGGTTAGGTTGTAATGAATTCCTTGAGTTGTTTGTTTGTTTTTTTGTCTGGGAAGCTTTTTATTTCTCCTTTGATTTTAAATGATAGCCTTGCTGGATAAAGTAGTCTTTTTTGTCGGCTCTTGTTCTGCATTACTTTGAATATTTCTTGCCATTCCCTTCTGGCCTCAAGTGTTTCTGTTGAGAAGTCTAATGTCATCCTTATGGGGGCTCCTTTGTAGGTGATAGCCTTTTTTTCTCTAGCAGCTTTTGATATTTTCTCTTTATTGCTTAGTTTTGGTATTTTAATTATGATGTGTCTTGGTGTAGGTTTCTTTGGGTTTCTCTTTAATGAAGTTCTCTGTGCTTCTTGAACTTGTGAGACCCTTCCTTGCATCAATTTAGAGAAGTTTTCAGCTACAATTTGATTGAATAAAGTTTCTATCCCTTGTTCTTTCTCTTCTTCTTCAGGAACCCCTATGATGCAGATGTTATTTCTCTTCATGTTGTCACAGAGCTCTCTTAGAGTTTCTTCAGACTTTTTGAGTCTCTTTTCTTTTTTCTGCTCTGCTTCCACGCCTTCGTTCATCTTGTTCTCCAACTTGCTGATTCGAACCTCAGCTTCATCCATCCTGCTTTTAATTCCTTCCATTGTGGTCTTCATTTCTGATATTATATTTGTCACCTCTGACTGACTCTTTTTAAATATTTCAATGTCCTTTTTTATACTTGCTATCTATTTATTTAGGTGTTCATAATGACCATCCATTGTTGTTCTAAGATCCCTAAGTATCCTAACAATCATTATTTTAAACTCTACATCTGGTAGTTTGGTTATTTCCATATCACTCAGTTTATTTTCTGGAGGTTTCTCTTGTGGTTTCATTTGGATTGCACTTCTCTGTCTTCTCATTATGTCTGTATGTTTGGGTGTGTTGTTTGTAGGGCTGGTTGAGTCTAGGCTTGGTGTTGTCTGCCTCCAATTTTCAGTTGTGTTATTTCTAGGTCTTCTTGGGTTGGCATCAGCTGTTGTTTGTAATCCACTGTCCAGTTTGGCTTTTCTAGTAGAGTGCTTGGAAATCTTGATTTGTTTTTTTTTTCTTCTCAGTTATCTTTTCTCAGTGATAGTCTTGTTTACTGATCTCAGCAGGGGCTTATTTGAAACTGTATCTAGGAATGTGCTGGGTATAACCTGACACTCTGATGGCCTGATCTGCCAGTTATTCTCTCTGAGGGCGGGGTGCTTTCTCTGCATCAGTAGGGGGAGGTTTATCTCAGATCTCCATGGAGACCTGAGTTACTGCCCCTCCTCCCTATTTCTTGTTTTCAGCTGTGTCTTCTTGCGCTGATTGGAGCTAGAGAGATATTTTGAGATGAGTCTGTACCACAGCTTTTTAATCCACTTGTCTACTGATGGACACTTGGGCTGTTTTCTGATCTTGGCTATTGTAAACAATGCTGCAATAAACATGGGGGTGCATTTCTTCTTTTGAATCAGTGACTTGTTATTCTTAAAATATATTCCTAAAAGTGGGATAGCTGGGTCAAAGATAGTTCCATTTTTAATTTTTTGAGGAATCTCCATACTGTTTTCCACAGTTGGCTGTACCAGTCTGCATTCCCACCAGCAGTGCAGGAGGGTCCCTTTTTCTCCACACCCTCGCCAGCACTTATTATGTGTTGTTTTGTTAATGAGTGCTACTCTGACAGGTATGAGGTGGTATTTCATTGTAGTTTTAATTTGCATTTCTTTAATGATTAGTAATGTTGAACATTTTGAATGAATATTCTTAATTATTCCTTCATCGTTGGACATGTTAAGGACAATCCTGCTTTCTTTAAGCAGAGAAAGGATTGCACCTGAAATGCACCATCCTTTTGGGTGGCTAGAGAAAGATCCATCTAATTCAGACAAGCATTTAAAACTCAGTGAGCAGTCCTTACATGAGAGGCAGAATTAGCATTTTTCCTTGGCCTTGGCCTTGACCTTGAAGAACTGGAAGTGTGAGGGAAGCCAAGCGCTGACATCTGGGAAACCAGATTCTGGCTAAGGGAAGCATGAATGTGCTCTCCACATGGAGGCAGTCTAGGAGCTGAGACCAGGGGACACTGGACTGAATGGTGCAGACTACTCATTGACATAGGGACCTGAACCATGTGAGCTAAACTTTTTATTCCTCTAGTATCATCTTCAGTTATAGTCTGTTCTCTCTTAGAGCTTGATAAAATCCTCTTGAAAATGCCAGTTTGTCCATGTTCTGCTGAGGGGAACCAAAGTAATGAGTTTGCATCTGTTTGTGGGCCTCAGTTTTCAAGTTTAATCCCTTGACCCTGGGAGCCAGGCCTAGTGGTAGCAGTGGTTATTCTAGGATAAGTGCTCCAAGGGAAAACCAAGCCATAGCCCCGTGGTCCCACCACACTTCCCCGTCTGACAGGTCCCTTCAGCCCTGTAAGAGAGACCTCCATATACTTGGCCCACAGTAGCACCATCAGTTACCCTCATCCCCACCCCCAGCTCTACCCAGAAGTGTTACTGAAAAGAGCAACAGTGCCCAGGACTGTTCACAGCTGGCCTTCGGCAGTGTTCTCAATCCAGTACGGAAGTCTGAGCTTCCAGGTTCACTTCCTTGACCTGTAGATCTCTAGCTTGCTATTTCATGTCACTTTTTCCCTGGGAGTCTATCTGTTCATCCAAAAAAAGAGCCAGGCAAGCATGAGAGGCAGAACCTCAATGCTGTCGTTGGGACTCTGACTTCAGAGCCTGTGAGGGACGTTCTGGAACTGGTGGACAAGGACCTGACTTCATGATAACACTAGTGTCACTGGCTGACAATTTCCCAGTGGCAGAAATAAAAGGAAGCACTAACCTTTAGAGCAGGGGTCCCCAGACTACGGCCCGCGGGCCACATGCGGCCCCCTTAGGCCATTTATCCGGCCCCCGCCGCACTTCTGGAAGGGTACCTCTTTCATTGGTGGTCAGTGAGAGGAGCATAGTTCCCACTGAAATATTGGTCAGTTTGTTGACTTAAATTTACTTGTTCTTTATTTTAAATATTGTATTTGTTCCCGTTTTCTTTTTTTTTACTTTAAAATAAGATATGTGCAGTGTGCATAGGAATTTGTTCATAGTTTTTTTTATAGTCCGGCCCTCCAATGGTCTGAAGGACAGTGAACTGGCCCCCTGTGTAAAAAGTTTGGGGACCCCTGCTTTAGAGCCACTGTGGTCTGGCTGAGTATGCAGAACAGTCAGCAGGGAGCCCAGACTAAAGTAGGAGCCCTAGGGGCACTTGTTTTTGGAGATGCAAGTCTTGACTACTGTTTCAAAAATAAAAGCTGATAGCCAAAGGGCTCCCCAGTGAAACAGAGATTTAATTTAGATAAAACATGCAGAGGGAAACATGAAATCTGAACAGACAACAGATAAAGGCCTAATATGTTTCTTTCAATACATGACCCCAACTCTAAATGAGAGAAAGGGATCTCAAACACATCCGATTATTCAGGTCGCTCATTGGCACCCCTAACCACAGAGTGTTGCTGGAGGGCTGCTGCCTCCACCATGATGAAGACCTCGATTCTTGGGCTAGTGTCGAATGGACAAGAGCCAGCAAGGGCCAAAAAAACCTTGGGTATAATTCCTCCAGTACTAGGATGCCAACGAGGATTCTCAACAAAGTGGTTTGTTGGTTTGGGTTATGGGCATTACCAGCTGGATATGGCTCTTTAATGAAATTCACTGGGGGCAAGCCTGCCCTCTACCTCCTCTCATCCTATTTACTACCGTTTCTTACATGCTGCTACATTTTATTGTATTATCATTAGATTCACTCCCAGTAATAACAAAACATAAATTTATTGTCACTATGTTGCACACCCAATGCCAAGCACTTTAGATGAAAATTCTTATTTAATGATCAAACCAACTCTGTGAAGTAGATGTTTTATTATCTCCATTTTAAAGATGCAGAATCTGAAGCTCAGAGACTTTGGATCATTAAACTCAGAGCTGGTATTCAAACCCCTGGCTGTCTGACTCTTATTTTTAAGTTCTCTACACTGTAAGCACATAGGCAGGAACAGTGCCATTCACTCATTCATTCATTCATTCATTCATGCAACAGAATTTATTGAACAACTACTCTAGATGCTTCTGAGCTATTCAAAGTGCCAGCAGTATAGTAAACAGGCAAGTTTCCTGTTTGCAAGAAGCTAAGATTCTAGAGGTTAGAAAACAAATAAGAAACAAGTAACATATAAATAAAAAAGATAAATCAGGTAGTGATCGATAGTAAGACTGCAATAAAAGAAGCAGATATGCTGGCTAGAGAATGACCAGTGTAGGTATGTGGCTGCAGAGAGAGTGTAGCTTCAGTCTGGATGATTGAAGAGGACTCTCTTAGGAGGCAACTTTTTGAGCTGAGACTTTCAAGATGAGGAGGGAAGAGAATCTCAAAGAAAGGTCTCAGGCATGTTCAAGAAATAGAAAAGACTATACTGGCTGGGCAGCTCAGTTGGTTAGAGCATCATCCTAATAGACCAGGTTGTGGGTTTGATCCCTGCTCAGGACACATACAAGAATCAACCAATGAATGCATAAAATAAGGTAACAGCCTGACCAGGCAGTGGTGCAGTGGATAGAGTGTAGGCTGGGGATGCTGAAGACCCAGGTTCAAAACCCCAAGGTTGCCAGCTTGAGCACGGGCTCACCAGCTTGAGCCCAAGGTCACCAGCTTGAGCAAGGGGTCACTGGCTTGGCTGGAGCCCCCCCCCCCCATCAAGGCACATATGAGAAAGCAATCAATAAACAACTAAGGTGCCACAATTAAGAGTTGATGCTTCTCATCTCTCTCCCTTCCTGTTTGTCTCTGTCCCTGTCTGTATCTCTCTTTCTCAGGAAAAAAGAAAAATAAGTAGAACAAATTGAGTTCTCTCTCTCTCTCTCTCCCCCTTGCTCCCTCCCCTCCCCCAAAGTCAATCCATTAAAAAAGAAAAAGAAATAGAAAGGAGTGTCTGGAGTAAAATAAATGAGGAGAGTCAACCTGATACTGCAGGTGAGATTTTATTGTTATTGTAATAAAGAGCCACACTGTCTCCTTTACCACAGAATTTAGTGATGTGTTCAAGCTAAAGGTAAGAGTCACTGAATAAAATATTTGTTAACTAAAGGCATAAAAGAGTGAACAATATCCAGCTTCCAGCTGTAAGGAAGAAGGTACAGAACAATGTGTCCTACAGGGGACTGAGTCTGACAGTGACCCAAGGTGCACAGGGAGAGCCTGCCTCACTTGGTGGCATTTTGTTGCACACCTATACTATAAGGAGTAGGAGATGGGTGGGCCATTTGTGTGTGTGTATGGTGTGCCCCTACTCACAACAATCACAATAGCTTCCTTGTTTGGCTGTGTGTACAATCACCTTTAATCAGTGCTGGGATTCATATAATTTAACAACTGGTTCTCTGCCCTAATAACTGTTTTAAGTATAAAAAAATAAAATACTGAAAGGTAGGTTATTATTTCACGCATTTAATACTTAAATAAGAACAATAAAATAGGTACACAAAACTAGATAAGAGATTTAAAATATTAATGAAAAAAATATTAAATAATACCTGACAAAAAACAATACAATTGTTATTTAAGATATTTCCATATTGCTTCTTGATTGGCATCCGCACTTGCAACTTTTTTCACCTGTGGACGGAATGAACATTATTACTACAGGCACTTAGAATATGCTGTTGTGCAGATGAGTGTTAAAAAAGAGTAAGGAATATAAATTTGTGATTTCCATATTGGGCGGCTGCCCAGGAACCCACCTTAGAGAGAACTCTGATTACAAGTGCCATTTTAACAACCAGTTCACTGAACTCAACATAAAATAGATACTAGTTCTGACAAACTGGTGTGAACTGGCTGAATCCCACTACTGCATTTGATCGTCATCCTTGTTCTCTCGTCACTCCCCCACAACCAAGGACCCATTCCCTTGCCATTCTCCTGAAGATGTTAATATCCAATATTATTTTTATGTGTTTCCTTTCCTGGTGATATTTGTGCTCCAACCAGTAAGATGAGTTCCACAGCAAAAATTTCTAGTTAAGGATTTCATGCTATGTGGACATATTGGCAAGGTTAGTAAGAGAGCCTTCCCTCAAGCCAGCACGTCCCCCTGAACAAGACCGGGCTATTGGTGAGCTGACCATACCCTTATCCCCACTTCTACATGGTGCAACCTAGTCCATTCAAACAGCAGAGGCCAATTGAAGAAAAACTATATAGAGCTTTAAAAAATACTTACACAAAGCAAACTTTAATTGACTCTAGGAGACAGGTCAAAGGTCATTCACTCAGAAGAATGAAAGTCCATTCATAGTTTTTCAGCCAGAATTCACTTTAATGCTGACTTTAATAAAAGTGTGAAAGTCCAGTCTGCTTTCAAATCATTAACTAGCTGGGATGAGCTCTTTCAAGCCTCTCTGCTTTCACATCTCCTCTTTCTACCTGGAAGCTCTTATCACCCCTTCTGCACTCGGCAAAATCCTACTCCTTTTTGAAGGCCTAGCTCAACTGCCATCTTCTCTGTAAAGCTTTTTAAAATCCACATCCAACCATCTCGCAAAATTAGCCACACAATTCTTTATCTTTTAATGCTTTGTTCCTACCTTTTGAATAAGGTTTACCACTGGCTGGTTCACACATCACCTTGTAGTACGATGAGTGGTTTGTGCTCAGACTCCCACGCCAGATTGAGCAATCAGAGGGCAGGAGCCTGGCTTCATTCCCCTCTGTATTCCTGGTCTCATGCTCTGTGCCTGGCATATAGTGTGCCCTCAGTAAGTGTCAGTAGAATTGAATTCATTAACATCAGGGGAGGTACAGAATCTCCCCAAGCCTCAGTTTCCTCCTTAATAAGAAGTGAGAATGATATTTGTAACAAAAGGTCAATGTTCAGGTTCAATGATATGTCAGATATGAAATTCTGTCTTGCATCCAACATAGACCCTTATATATAATTCACTCAATACTTGATTAAATTCATTCTTTCAGTAAAAATGATTTAGATACTGTGTCCCCCAGTGCATCTCAGTAGACAGAGTAGGTAATGACCCTGATCTCATAAAGTTTATATGTCAGAGGGAAAAGAGAGTTGATGAGTAGTAAGCAAATAAACAGACCAGAGATATTAGTGATAGATACTTTGTAGAAAATTAAGCAGGGTGTTGATACAAAGTTATTTGAGTAAGGAAGGTGGTAGGGAAGGCTTCTCAGAAGAGGTTGTGTTTAAGCTGGAATTCACACGAGCAAAAGGAACCCCGTGAAGAGCTGAGAGAGCACTCAGGGCTCTGTAATAACAAGTGCAAAGGCCCTAGGGCAGGTACAAGATAGAACTTGGGAGAGAAAAATGAGGTAAATATTATGGGAACATTTTGATTTAAGGAAGGAATAGAGGAGATGCAGTTGGAGACATAGGCAAGGGGTAGATAGATTATTTTGAGGCTCTCATAAGGTGCTCCGGCACCCAGAGGAGATATAAGTGAAGTCCTGTAGGGAGCCAGGAATTTTATCCCCACTGGCCAGTAACTAGCATGCCTTCCCTTCCTGGTACCACTGGAGACCACTGGACTTTGTCCCCACCCAGCAATAAAGACATGCCCATCCCCCTCCCTGCTGGGGTGGGGTCAAAGGAGGCCTCATGGAGAGTCAGGGCTTATACCATTGGCTGATATGGTTCTAAATATGTTTAAAAAAAATGTTTAAGACTTACAAACATAAAAATCTCCATGCCCAGATTGTTTCACTGGAGAACTTAATTTGATATTTGAAAAATAATTAGTACCAATTGTACACAATCTCTTCCAGAAAATAGGAAGTAACATTTCCAAATTCATCTGATGAAGCCAATATTACTCTGGTACCAAAATCAGACAAAGACAGCCTCAAAGAAGAAAACTAAAAACCAGTAGCCCCATGGATATAGATGTAAAAAAATCCTTAACAAAATATTATCAAAAAATTCAGCATTATATTAAAAAAAAATCTATACCTTGACCTGGGTATATTCCCTGGTATAAGATCCTGGGGCTTATTCCAGGGGTGTAATCCTAGTTTATTATTTGGATATCAATCAGTGTAACCCACCATGTTAAAAAGCTAATGGAGAAAAAAAATCACATGATCTTATCATGTACAGAAAAAGCTTTTGAAAAAATTTAACATTCATTCTTAATATTTTTTTAAAACTCTCAGAAAAAGCTTGACCAGGTGGTGATGCAGTGGATAGAGCGTTGGACTGGGATGTGGAGGACCCAGGTTCAAAACCCCGAAGTCACCAGCTTGAGCATGGGCTCATAGACATGACCCCACGGTCGCTGGCTTGAGCCCAAAGTCGCTGGCTTGAGCAAGGGGTCACTCGCTTTGCTGCAGCCTCCCAGTCAAGGCACATATGAGAAAGCAATCAATGAACAACTAAGATGCTGCAACAAAGAATTGATACTTCTCATCTCTCTTCCTGTCTGTCCCTCCCTCTCTCTGACTCTTTCTGTCTCTGTCAAAAAAACCCCAAAAACAAAACCAAAAAATCTCTCAGAAAAATAAAAATAGAAGGACCTTTACTCGACTTAATAAAGAGCACTTACAAAACAAAGAAACAAAAAACTCCAACCAGTATTATACTTAATGGTGAATGACTGCTTTCCCTGAGACTGGGGGCAAGGCAAGGATGTCTGCTCTTCTTCAGCATAAGATGGAAGATCTGGCCACAGCAGTTTTCACAAAAATCAACTCGAAATGAATCACAGATCTAAATGTAGAACACAAAACTTCCAAAACTGAAATGCAAAGAGAAAAAAATATAAAGACAGAATAGAATATTCAAGAACTGTGGGACAATTACAAAAGGTATAACATACATATAATAGGAATACCAGAAGAAAGAGCGAAAGAAATTTTGAAGCAATAATGACTAAGAACTTCCTAACATTAATGATAGACACCTATTGAACCTGGTATCCCGTAGTCCAGAGCCTCTCAAATGTTCAAAGTAGAGTACCTTCTGTATTAGCTTGCTAGGGCTGCCACAGATAAGTACACAGACCATGACTTAAACAGTAGAAATGTATTTTCTCACAGTTCTGTCAGCTAGAAGACTGAGATCAGTTAAAAGGGTTGGTTTCTTCTGGATGCCTTAGCTTACAGATGGCCCTTCTTCCCAGTATTCATGTGCTCTTCCCTCAGTGTATGTTGTTTCTTTTTTTTTTTTAGATCTAGAAGTTTCCAAACCTGTCTTATGAGGACAACAATTATCTTGGATTAGAGTTGTCTTAATTACCTCTTGAAGGACCCTATCTCCAAATACAGTCACATTATGAGGTGCTGGGGGTTAGGGCTTCAACATATAAATTTTGGGGGTGGAGCCCAATTCAACCTGTAACACCTTCCTAATGCTCCTTCATGCAAATCCTTTCTAGAACTAACTCCACCATCATACCAAAATTTGTTATCTCATTTCCTAATGTTCTATTGCCTTTCTGCTGTTGATAATTTTCTCATTTTTAATCCTGTACTATTACTTTAGTGGGATCTGAGGAGAAAAGAGGAATAAATGTGCTTACTCCCCCATCTTTATCCAGAAGTCTCTATCCATCCTTCAACTTACCACCTCCCTCTGAGAAGTCTCTTGCCAGTGTCAGGCCATAGCAATCTCCCCTTTCGGTTAATGCCTAACTTAATATAAAACTGCTTTGTTTCATTTGTGAGTTCACAAATTCCTATTTTACCCAGAGTATCCAGTACATTATTAAGTGTTCACTATTTGATTGATAAAGAGGTAATTTTATAAATCTATAATATAACCCCATTCTTATCATTGAGATTCAATTTTTTATTAATGTTTTAATGTAGATCAATGAACACATTACATCATGATTTAACAATGTCATCCTATCATACAGGACATCTTACAGGAGTTTCACGTCCAAATTCTAAAATAAAAGGTATACCGCCATCTCCTGGATCAAAGCTAATAAAGCAGCCCTTTAAAGGACAATAAACCAGGTAGGTCCAAGTCAAAAACAGGTCTAAGAAAATTATACACATGAACTCTTTGCTTTCCTTCTAACAAATTCTGGAGGTAATGTAACTAAAATCAATATTGATCTCTATAGTAATGAAAACCTTAGACCTGAATGCAAGTGATTTACAGAAAATTAAGTTGACCTGTTAACAAGTTCATCTAAGGAGCCTCACTCCCCTATGTGATTTTCTGAATTTCTTTCAGGCCTGTATTCATAATTCTCTGGTGGTTAATGTTTTTGCTTGCCTGGTTAGCGAGAACTTTGTTCTGCTTTGCTCAATCAAATGCAGTGACAAATCAAGTATGGTGAAAACTGAGGTAGTAAACACGCCGCGCAGCCCGAGATCATCACATTTCAGACTTGGGCTGGAGTCAGCCCGATAGATGATACACCCATGGTGAGGATTTTGACTGACTGACTCTTATTCTCCAAATCAGGCTTTTCTAGCTGGAAAAGAAGGGAGAGGCTACGTAAAAAGGGCAAAGTCAAATCCCACCTATCGAATATAACAGACATGAAACAAACAAAAAGTTCAAGTCACCTTTGGGGAATCACAGCACCTTCTCCCTTGGAAGATTCTCCCACTGTTCTGAAAACACAATTTATGTTTTGGTCAAGCATGTCTAAAGTTAAGTGCCCACTCATTCTTTGAGGGAAGTCCTGACAGCAGGAGCGATTCAAGTGCAAGAGCAGAGGCTGCAGACTGAGATGCTGAGGAGTTTCTAATGAAGCCCATCTCCACGGAGCTCAGTGAGCCTCTGCGGGGACTCGGGACGGTAGCTGGCTTTTGCTTCCTCTGCCTTAGGCCAGCTGGTGGAGAATTCAGGACTGGAGGCAGGAGGGACATGAAAAGAAGCAGGGGAGCACAGACGCCTTTCCTCTTCTCTGTCCCATAATCGGACAGCATCAAGTATTTGGTTATGCTGCATCAGACTCTGCCTTCCAGTATAACCTGTGAATGGGAGGCGAGCGGCGAGTCCTGCGCCCATGGCTGGGGTTAACAGGTCTGTGCAGGCGCACAAGCAGGGAGAAAATAATACCCGGTGGCCACGGCAGGGAAGCCTGCAACAGCAGTCCAGAGAGCAGACAAGGGACAGTCAGGATGAATTTGTGCCCTGGAATCGGTGCTTCTGGGACCCAGTGAGACTGATCTTCCAAGGACACAGGAAGGAGGTTCAGGTTGTTTTGTGCCACCAAAGGGATGAAAGACCCCTAGAGCTGGAGTCCTGGAGGCTGCCAGGTGACAGTTATATATGTATATAAGTCAACCTGAATCTGATGCTCTCTGGAGTCTGCATAATGGGGGCTTCAGACAGCTTTGCTATTTGGTTTACAGAAAGGTCGAAGGCAGTGGAGACCACCCCACCTTTCCCCTCAATCTAGTCATTATCGAGTTAATAATAACCAGAGCTCTAAGTTAAGAGTGCCTGGCTCTGAATCAACTCAGAAGGCTCGCCCTAGAGAGCCACAGATACTCTCTTATCAAGTTGTGAACCTGAATTCTCAGCATCACAGGCCCCACTCATGCAAAACTCAGCCTGTGGGAAGGGGAACAGGATTTACCTTCCTCTTCTGTTTTCTCAGATCACTCCGCTTTCGCTCTGGATTACGGTAAACTCCACTTTGGCTTTGGCCTCCCACAGCCTGCTATGAACTCCTTCAGAACTTCTTCTCCAAAGCATGAAGGCGGCATGGGCGTTATCAGATAAAATGACCTCTGCTGACCAATTAGCTCATGTTATTACTTCTCACATAATCATATTATTTAATAGTAGTAATTTGCCCGGGCCAAGGTAAATCTGTTGTCTCCAAGTGGTCTACAATAGGTTTTCAGGCACTGCAGCCTGCCAGAGGGAGGATATAACTGGCAAGGGGGTGTCTGATCCAGGACCGGAGAACAGGATGTGGTCAGGTCTAGAACACAGCAGAGCTTCCAGCCAAACTTCCAGGATAACACTGACCTGAATTTTGAATTGAAGGCTTTAAGGATAAACTCAGGTCAGCAGCTAGAGAACCAGAATAACATGTCAGTTGTCTCTATTTATTGCTGGGTAATAAATAGATGAGTCCTTTCCTTTGGTCCTCTCGCCATCCTAATAAGCTACCACCTGCCCAATGAGCAGTAACTAATCAGAAAAAATTCAAGGATGTTTAGCACTCACAAAAGCTCAGTACAAAAAGTAGAAAAGAGAGGATTGAACATGGCATAATCTTTAGAGTATCAAACCAATGACCACAGAACTATGACAACTTCTTGGTCTCAATCTGGCCTTGTGCCATTGCAAATGCACTATTTTACCCTAATTTAGGATCTGCCTTGACGTCATACTTTTTGCTCTGATGTTATATGCATAGTCAATTATCCCACTGAGAATAAACACCAAAATCTCCATATTTTATTACTTAAATGGATTTCATAAGGTAAACATTAAAACAATTTATTGATGATGTAAATAGGGAAGACACAGGAAGTAGGAGAGAAACAGACCCATGTATCCTGTCCAGGCTCTTAGCCATTTTCCTCCGACATAACCACAAGCCTGTGGACAAGCACACATGCCACCGCACACCTCCTCTCTGCAAGGAAGAACTTGTGCAGTCTTTTGTGACTGCCTTTCTGTGGCCTCTCTTCCTCTTCAAACTCCAGTCTGACATTTACTTTAGATCTAGTAAAGTACTCAAGGAAGAACTTCCCTCACACACACCCTCCAAGTCCCGGTGATGCACCAGAAAAGGGGCCTCTGCTTGGTGTAGGAAGATGGACTTTCTGATGTGGCCATGGCTCGGCACTGACTTTGAGGGGTCCTCCCTGCCTTTGAGGTGACATCCCATAGTGATCTCAAAGCCTCCCAGTGTGCCCGAAGGCACAGAAATCAGGCAACTATGGCAGGACAGAGTGAATGAGACTGAGAATAGAGCCCAGATAAACACTAATTCCTTTCCCATGTTCCAACTACCAATCCAACCACTGCAGTGATGGGCATGGGCAGAGGCCTCCAGGACCTGTGATTGAATGGACTACAGAACTCTTTCTTGCAGGACTGTCAGCCACACTCCCTCCTCTCACCATCTTTTCTTCTCAGGTGTCAATATTGGACAACAGGACCAAAGATTACACCTTCAAGTTTGCTGGATGCACTGGAAGAATTCTACAGACACGGAACAGCCTTGCTAAGAAAATTCACTTTCACTTTCTAATCAGCATGCTTTCAGCCATGTACATTCTATTTTCAAAAAAGCCAGTGGGTGGCAGTAATACCAAAGACATGCCAGCTGCCAGCCTGCTTCTGTTACCATGACTTACTTGTAGGAGAGCCTGAGAGTCTGCAGACTCCTCTGCCTGACTCCCAGCTTTGCAGGACAACTTACCTCTCAGAGCCTGTTTCTAGGACTGAGATGATACATGCAAAGCCCCTGGCACAATGCCTAGCACACAACAGGGTACATATAAGTTAAGTGGCAGCTACATTAATCACTAAGCTTATTTGAACTATGACCAATAAGAGAAATAGAAAATTCCCATTCCCTTTAAAAGCCATGGGGGGGAGGGGGGAGGAACACAATCCTGTAAAAGAATTAAATTACTCCCCAGTGATGATGAAAGTCTTCAATATTCAGGCAAGTTCTTTGGGCCAAATTTTGTTTGGAGACTTCCATCTTTCTTTTGTGCTTGAACTCATTCATTCATGTATTCAGCAGATATTAACTTTGTATTATATGCCAAGTAACATGCTCTGGAAAGTCATCTGGTGAAAACGCACTGTTTATAATTCCACTGCTGATATGAAGACTTATCCTAGTTCCCACTGAATCCACTCAGGTCATCCATGCATACAACCTTCAGGACAACTTGCTTGTTGTAGGACAGTGACAGTCTTTAGAACTTAATCTTGGAATACATGATGGTATGACAAAGGTCTTTCAGATTTGTGGACTGAATTTTAAATTCAGCAACATATATTATACACCAGGCACTGTGCAAACTGTTGCAAATATAAAAATTAAAAAGCTATAGCCTCTGCCTTCGAGGATCTCAGGGCCCAGAGGGGAATCAGCAACTATGATAAAGGGTGACAAATGCAATGACAGAAGCCCAAGATGCAGGACACAAAGCTCACCTGATAGGATGGAGGAAGGCATCCCCAAAG
Source organism: Saccopteryx leptura (assembly GCF_036850995.1). Taxonomy (NCBI): domain Eukaryota; kingdom Metazoa; phylum Chordata; class Mammalia; order Chiroptera; family Emballonuridae; genus Saccopteryx; species Saccopteryx leptura. The sequence goes on from NC_089504.1 coordinate 149,003,298, forward strand.
AGGAGACATCTAAGTTCAGACATGGAGATTTAGAGAAAATAGTCCAGGTGAATATGTATTATGCTCTGCATGGTCCAGGCAGAGAACAGCCTGAAATGGAGGGGCATGTAATAGGACACAAGCAGGGATTTGCGGGCAGCAGGATGCTTGTGGGGACTTGGCAGTGGGGAGATGGGGGAGCCAGATCATGAAGGGTCTTCTATGTAGTAACAAAGCCAGAAGTGACATATAATTTGAGTCTTAAGATCATTCTGGTAGCGATGGTGATGGGTGGGTGAGCTGGGAACAGAGACCATATACAGCAGGAATGGAGGAGTTAACTAACGCACATTTTAACTAGCAATAATGAAAAATAGACTAACATTAAAAAAATTTTTAATGCAAATTCTAAAGCAAGTCTTAGAATTTATTCTTCTTCAGGCCAGTCCCTACACAGTAACACAACATAAATAATGTAACTGGATTAGTTAAAAAAGCTGTGGATGGCCTGACCAGGCAGTGGCGCAGTGGCTAGAGCATCGAACTGGGATGCAGAGGACCTGGGTTCGAGACCCCGAGGTCGCCAGCTTGAGCGTGGGCTCATCTGGTTTGAGCAAAAAGCTCACCAGCTTGGACCCAAGATCGCTAGTTCCAGCAAGGGGTTACTCAGTCTGCTGAAGACCCACGGTCAAGGCACATATGAGAAAGCAATCAATGAATAACTAAGGTGTTGCAATGTGCAACAAAAAACTAATGATTGATGCTTCTCATTCTCTATTCCTGTCTGTCTGTCCCTATCTATCCCTCTCTCTGACTCTGTCTCTGTAAAAAAACAAAACAAAAACAACAACAACAAAAAAACTGTGGATGAAGAGTTAGAAGATAGCATGTTCTGAACCTGCTGTGTCTTTTTAAAATTTATTTTTACTAATTTTTAGAGAGAGAAGAAGGAAAAAGGAGAAGGAGGGAAAGAAAAAGAGAAACATTGATTTCTTGTTCCTTTTATTTATGCATTCACTGGTTCTTCTATGTGCCCTGACCAGGGATTGAACCAACAATCTCAGTGTATCTGAATGACACTCTTAACTAAATGAGCTACCCAGTCAGAACCATGCTCTGCTATTTTTAAGCTTCGTAATCATGGAAACATTTACTCTAAAGCTTTTCTGACATTAAAAATGGCAATAACACTACTATCCTATCTTATAAGTTTATTAGAAGGATCACATATGAAAATATAAGAACTTTTTTGCCTTTGGGGTACTTTTCTATTCATCTAAATCAGCAATTGTCCAACCAATGGGCCACAAGAGTTTTTAAAACATGCAATACCTGACTATTTAGTCAAGGGTTCTGACCTTTTTTTCCTTAGAATGTCAAATTAAAAAATGACAACAGCCAACACAACAGCCACGCAGTGTGACTGAATTATACCTATTTTTTTGCCAGATAGAGAAAAATATATATTTTTGGTGTGCCACAGAATTTTAGTAATTAGTTTGTGTACCATGAGATAAAAAAGGTTGAAAATCACCTATCTAAATCAATTTCTTATTAATGACTTGAGAAAAATTCATGTAATTCAAAATTCAATACACATGTAGAAGCTACATATAAAAGGCTAAATAAAAGGACAATACATTTAGCAATGTATAACATTAATAAATTCTATCTTAAATGTATTGCAAAACACTGAGGCTATAGAAATTATGATCATTTCAATAATTTATACCTGGAGAAATTATCTTTGTAAATAGATTTTGATTGTTCAGGCAATTGTAAGCATAGTAATTTATAATACAACAAAAATTATCAACAGTATAAAATAAAGTTTTAAATTTGATTGTATTATTGATGCTGAAAACAGTTATAAGATGGTGATGCAGTATTTTTTTTTTTTTCTGAAGCCAGAAACGGGGAGACAGACAGACTCCCGCATGCGCCCAACCGGGATCCACCCGGCACGCCCACCAGGGGCGAAGCTCTGCCCACCAGGGGCGAAGCTCTGCCCACCAGGGGGCGATGCTCTGCCCCTCCGGGGCGTCGCTCTGCCGCGACCAGAGCCACTCTAGCGCCTGGGGCAGAGGCCAAGGAGCCATCCCCAGTGCCCGGGCCATCTTTGCTCCAATGTGAGCCTTGGCTGTGGGAGGGGAAGAGAGAGACAGAGAGGAAGGAGGAGGAGGGGTGGAGAAGCAAATGGGCACTTCTCCTATGTGCCCTGGCCGGGAATCGAACCCGGGTCCCCTGCACACCAGGCCGACACTCTGCCGCTGAGCCAACCGGCCAGGGCCGGTGATACAGTATATTTTAACAACTTGAATTAAGTTGATTTTAACATATAGGATGCCCAATTTGCTAGGCTGCTACTTTAAACATTTACTAAAATTAATTCTTGCTGTCAAATTAAATTAAATCATAAATATCAACTGAGCACCTAAGCACATAAAATGGACTATGCCAGGTACTGTACAGAACAAGGGAGATTAGAACCAGCTTTGCTTTCACAGGCTCAGAGATGCCACACTCACACATAACACATGTGTGCAAGCTATATGCTAATTACTATTTACACTTACGGGACACTGAAAAATGTGTACATATCTAACACAATGACTTATAAAATACTGATCTTTACACGTATACCTCATTATTTATATTTTTATTTTCAGTAGAAGACATAAATACTACAGTTCACTTGAATACATTTCTCACTAGTTAAATCACAAGTCACTTTGTAATTAACTGATATAAGATAGTACTTTTCCCTGCATTTCACTTTCTTAAAAGCAAAACAAAACACTTTTATTTCAATAGGAAAAAATTTACATGTAAAAGTCAAAGACAGTAATTTCAGTAAAAATGGAAATCAACCACCATATCTTTTCTTGAGTTCTTCAACAGAATTACCCTTCAATCCTGATTTCTCTAAGTGATTGAATAATACATGTGCAACTGAAAAAGAAAAAAAAAAAGTATTCATTTTTAATCTCAATTTTTAAAAATTTAGTGAAACAAAAATTAAAGGGAGTAATTTGATTTGACAGATAAAACTTCACATATGAAAGCAATAATCATTAAGAAGATTCTTAATAAATTCTAACTCAAATGTTTAAAAAGCCAACCCAAGAACAGAAAATTATACAGCAATCCAACGATGTTTCTTACCAAAATATTTTGCTTCAGAGGTAAAACATTTCCCCTATACCAGTGGTCCCCAACCTTTTTTGGGTCACGGACAGGTTTAATGTCAGAAAATATTTTCACGAACCAGACTTTAGGGTGGGACGGATAAATGTATCACATGACCGAGACAAGCGTCAAGAGTCTTAAGACGGATGTAACAGAGGGAATCTGGTCATTTTTTAAAAATAAAACATCGTTCAGACTTAAATATAAATAAAACGGAAAAAATGTAAGTTATTTATTCTTTCTCTGCGGACCAGTACCAAATGGCCCACGGACAGGTACAGGTCCACGGCCCAGGGGTTGGGGACCACTGCCCTATACCCTCAATGACATTAATCTTGCAGAATAAACTTAACTCATTCTGAGCTTCCAAATTTTTTTACTCTATTTAAAAAGTAGACTTTTAATTATTATAAATTAACTGTTTTTCAAACTTGTCATTTTATTTTAGAAAAATTTTATTACTCTAAATTGAAAATTAGCAATAACATCTACAAAATCATGTTTGATGGCTAAAAATACACTTTATAGTATATAATAAAATAAAATATATATTGAGTTAAAAGATCTTTCTATGAACCATGTAAAATCTCCCTAGGCCCTGGCCAGTGGCTCAGTGGATAGATGGCTGGCCTGGCATATGGACATCCTGGGTTCGATTCCCAGTCAGGACACATAGGAGAAGCGATCATCTGCTCCTCCATCCCCGTCATCTCCTCCTCTCGCAGCCAGTGGATTAAATGGTTCAAGTGTGGCCCCAGGCACTGAGGATACCTCCATTGGAGCATTCAAGCCTCAGGCACTAAAAATAGCTCATTACTCCAGTATCAGCCCTAGATAGGGGTTGCCTGGTGGATCCCGGTTGGGGTATATGTGGGAGTCTGCCTATCTCCCCTCCTCTCATCTAAAAACAAAACAAAACAAAAACAAAAAACACTCTCTAAATTGCCTGACCTGTAGTGGAGCACTAGATATAGCATCAGCCTGGAATGCTGAGTTCACTGGTTTGAAATTCCAGCCTTGCCCGGTCAAGGCACATATGAAAAGCAATCAATGAACAACTAAAGTGAAGCAACTATGATCTTGCCTGCCTGCCCCGAAAATCAATAAATAAAATCTTAAAAAAAAAAACAACTCTCTAAATTATATATTTACTTGCCTAAGTACAACATAAATTTAGTTTTTTTAGTTACTGAGACTCATTCAATGTCACTGCTAGAAACATAAAAAAGAAGTAAGAATAGGAGTCCAAAGTATGTTTCTTCTAGGAGGCCTGAAAATGGTGTGAGTTTTTGCTATCTTTAAAACAAAAAGAAAGGCCCTAGCCAGTAGCTCAGTGGATAGAGCATCAGCCTAGTGTATGGATGTTCCAAGTTAGATCCCTGGTTAGGACACACAGGAGAAGCAACCATCTCCTTCTCCCCCTGTCCTCTCCTCCTTCTCTCTTTCTTCCCTTCTCTCACAGCCAGTGGCTCAACTGGTTTGAGCACTGGCCCTAGGCGCTGAGGATAGCTCAGTTGATTCTAGCATTGGCCCCAGACAAGAGTTGCCAGGTGGATCTCGGCTGAGACACAGGCGGGAGTCTGCTTCACTACCTTCCTTCCTCTCACCTAAAAAAAAACCAACAAATAAAAACAACAAAAATACCTGGTACTCTGGTATTCTAATGATTTTCCCCCCTAAAACTACAGCATAACCCAAAACTCTTAAGTGAATGAAATTTCTGCAGAGTTCGATCTTACTTATACTAGGGTTTCCCTCCCCAAAAACGGGCATTCTGCCAAAGACTGAGGGAGATACAGAAGTAAGGGTCTAATTCTTCAGGCTCATCACCTGCCACTCTTTCCCCCTAACTCTACAATCCAGCCACACTGCACTTCTTTTATTCTCTAAACTCAATTGGCTTTCCGGCCTCAGAGCCTCAGAACACATCACTTCCTCAGTCTTAAACTCTTCCCTAACCCCTTCATCTAATTGAATCCTGCATTTGAGCTTAAATCAAACAAACTCCAGGAAATTAGTTCTCTCAGAACCAGTTAGATTTCCAGTGTACCCATGCCCAGTTCCACGCCCCTTGTGGCAGAGGGAACCTTTATAAGTTCCATGATGGAAGGAGCACACAAATTCTGTATTACTGCATTTTCAAGTACAGCAGCCTAGACCCCAGAGCAGGACTGCCTGATTTAAATCCTGCGTCTGACTCCTAGCTATATAAAATTGATCACATTACTTATCTCCCTTTGCCTCAGTTTCCTCCTTTGTAACAGCTGAATGTCATCATACCAATACCTCAAATTGTCATTGTCAGGATTAAAAATTTTAATTTTATTTAATTTTATAATTAATTTAAATTTAATCATATGTACTTTGGACATAATAAACATTCAACAAATGTTTATCATTTGATTAAAAAATAAACAATGTAAGAATAAAGAGATATGGAAAAGCTCTCTACACAGAACTTACTCTTTTTCTCAGGTTCTGACATAAACATTACTGCCATTTCAAACCTTTTCAGTTCAGAAAGCCTTTGTAAAACTTCCAAGATGAGTGATGGCTTTTCTCGCCTGAAATAAACCAAATGTGAAACAAATGGCCCATTAAAAGTAGCTCATTTAATTCTTTACTAACACAATATTACTAGTTATATATAAATAAGGTCTTTGTCTTCTTCCTGAATACTATCTTTAAGTGCCCAAATGAAGAAATGTATCAAGTCAACTAAAGAAATTATAATATTCTCATATGTGGGGCTTAGCACAGATGTTATTAATCTGCTCTACCACTTGCCACTTACATACCCTACTTTTTTCCAAAAAAAAAATATCAAAGTTCGCCCTGGCCGGTTGGCTCAGCGGTAGAGCGTCGGCCTAGCATGCGGAGGACCCGGGTTCGATTCCCGGCCAGGGCACACAGGAGAAGCGCCCATTTGCTTCTCCACCCCTCCACCGCGCTTTCCTCTCTCTCTCTTCCCCTTCCGCAGCCAAGGCTCCATTGGAGCAAAGATGGCCCGGGCGCTGGGGATGGCTCTGTGGCCTCTGCCTCAGGCGCTAGAGTGGCTCTGATCGCAACATAGCGACGCCCAGGGTGGGCAGAGCATCGCCCCCCTGGTGGGCAGAGCATCGCCCCATGGTGGGCATGCCGGGTGGATCCCGGTCGGGCGCATGCGGGAGTCTGACTGTCTCTCCCTGTTTCCAGCTTCAGAAAAATGAAAAAAAAAAAAATATCAAAGTTCTTTTTCCTCCTAATCATTTCCCTTATTACTGCTTGCATGCATCATCTCTTTCCAACTTCTGCAACTGTAAAATTTACTAGAGAGCTAATTTTGCTATATAGAAAGTAGTAATAAAATGAATTTCCCATACCACTAGAAATAGAATAGCACAACAAAATGAAAGTATAACTAAAAAATTCAACTTACTCAATGTAAAAGTCATGCAGAATTTTAATGATTTGGTTGAATACATCTGGATCTAAATTTTTCTGAAACAACTTAGGATACAAGGATGGTTCAATTTTCTTGGAAAAAATAAGAGTTAGAAAATTAAATTATGGCAACATTCACCTATAAATTACTTATATAATAATTGCTTAGGTGAATAGTAATGAATAACAATAAGCATTAGTACATAATGAATAGGGGGAGGGCCACACCGAAATGTAATTGACAGAAGAAAGAAGGTTCAAAGAACTACAAGATAATCACTCTGTACAAGTCAGAAAAAAACCTCATGAACAGATAGATAGTGGTCCACCGCCCTAAGAAAGACTGGAAACTTGAGAGCTCTCAAGGAGCAATAAAAATAGAGTTTAAAAAGTAAAATTACATAAGATACTGTATTTGGAAATAACTGTATACTGCATAATTATAAAGGATTATTACTATAATTATTCCAGAGAAAAACTATGTTAATTCATTATTTGGTAAATTTCATATGATTTGATTCTTAAAGCAAATGAAAGCTCATTTTCAGAATGACTGCCTAAATATTGCAAGCATTACTTGACACAAAGAAGGCAGTCAATGTATTTTAACTTCTTTCCCCATCTTCTTTTCCCCATCTTGAAGAGGAAAAATTAAGTTGAGGCCCTGGCAGGTTGGCTCAGTGGTAGAGCGTCGGCCTGGCGTGCAGAAGTCCCAGGTACAATTCCCGGCCAGGGCACATAGGAGAAGCGCCCATCTGCTTCTCCACCCCTCCCCCTCTCCGTCCTCTCTGTCTCTCTCTTCCCCTCCCGCAGCGAGGCTCCATTGGAGCAAAGATGGCCCAGGCGCTGGGGATGGCTCCTTGGCCTCTGCTCCAGGCGCTAGAGTGGCTCTGGTCACAACAGAGCGACACCCCGGAGGGGCATCGCCCCCTGGTGGGCAGAGCGTCGCCCCCTGGTGGGCGTGCTGGGTGGATCCCGGTCGGGCGCATGCGGAAGTCTGCCTGACTGTCTCTCCCCGTTTCCAGCTTCAGAAAAATACAAAAAAAAAAAAAAAAAATTAAGTTGAAGTTATGATATATGAAACCAGGTAAATTATCTTTAGAGAAGAGAATTTAAAACAGAATCTATTTACACAGGTTCCCTGGCTGTAAATATTTAAAATGTTCTGGCTAGGCTGATATATGTGTCAGGCAAAGGATAAGAGCATTTTCTATAATCATAATATACAAAAAAACAAGTAAAACACTATTATCACATAATGACAAAGATGTTCTTTAACCTTTTATTTACAATAGAACTACTAGCTTCCTCTTTCTTACCTTCAAATACTGATATAACATATCAGGACAACTTTTCAGTTGTCTGAAGTCAGATTCAAGCTGGAATGAGTTGGCAGGAACTAGAGGAAGAGCAGTTGGCATAAACTGAGCAGGTGTTCTGTCTACCTCTATAGAAATCTTCTCACTGAAATACTGACATACATCCTGTTTCAAATTAACTTGAGGGCTGAAATATTTCAGAGACATCAGTCAAACAACTGAAAAGAACCAAAATCAGTCAAAGCTTACATAAGACAACATCAATGGAGATTTTTACTTTTCTGATTTTACTAATGTTGTATTATCTATTTATATTGAAAACAACAGGTTTATAAAAAAAACAATATACACATATGTGTATTTCACAAGACAGATTATGTATGCCTCTGTAAATTTTCACATGCTACACATGACTATTCTCATCTGTGGGCTATTAACCTGGCCACATTTTGAGCACACTATTTCTATACCAGGGGTTCCCAAACTTTTTACACAGGGGGCCAGTTCACTGCCCCTCAGACCGTTGGAGGGCCGGACTATAAAAAAAAACATGAACAAATCCCTATGCACACTGCACATATCTTATTTTAAAGTAAAAAAACCAAAATGGGAACAAATACAATATTTAAAATAAAGAACAAGTAAATTTAAATCAACAAACTGACCAGTATTTCAATAGGAACTATGCTCCTCTCACTGACCACCAATGAAAGAGGTGCCCCTTCCGGAAGGGCGGCGGGGGCCGGATAAACGGCCTCAGGGGGCCGCATGTGGCCCGCGGGCCGTAGTTTGGGGACCCCTGTTCTATACACTGCATTTACATCACATATACTTCCAATTCAGCCTTTCAGAAATCTCAATTATGAATTTCAAGAAAGATATTCTGAGAAGGAAGAAATGCTTCCTCCTTAAAAATAAAACCAAAACAGCCTGCCTGACCAGGTGGTGGCAGTGGACAGTGTCGGCCTGGGATGCTGAGGACCCAGGTTTGAAACCCCGAGGTTGCTAGCTCAAGCACAGGCTCACTGGCTTGAATGTGGGATCATAGATATAACCCCAAGGTTGCTGGCTTGAGCAAAGGGTCATTGACTTGGCTGGAGCCTTTCCCCACACCCAAAACAAGGCATATATGAAAAGACAATCAAGGAACAATTAAGGTGCTGCAACTACAAGGTGATGCTTCTCATTTCTTTCCCTTCCTGTCTGTCTGTCCCTGTCTGTTCCCTCCCTCAAAAAATAAATAAAAACAAAACAAAACAAAAAAACTACAACCTAGTTTCCCACAATCCATACTAACACTTTAAACAGAACTACTAAAATTCAAAAATTTTTTAAAACTACCTAATAGGATTATTGAGTGCAATGCAAGAATATATGAATCAAGTTTCAATACTCTAAAATAAAATCTAGTCAATATCTTTTATATTCTCATCATTAAGAAAATATGTGAATATTTTTTAAAATTCCAAATAAATTTAAACAGCCCACAAATCATCTTAAATATGAATGACTGGAATAATGTTAATGTCTGAATTCTACATTTTTAGATGCTTCCTTTTAAAAAATCTTTTTTTGCCAAATTAACAATGAAACAATACACTGATGTTCTAAGAAACTGAACAAAATCAGTTTGTTAAAGACAATGTCTTATCCTCTTTCAATTCCCTCTATGGTAAAGAATTATCATTTCTTATGTAAAACATCTCTGAAGAGTAAGAATAAATAAAATAGAAAAATTAGAATATGAAGGTTGACAATTCAAAAAAATTATAGTGATAAATACAAACCCAAACTCTCATTGATAATAACAATTTTCTAGTGGAATTAACAAATCCTACTTACTGCAGGGCTGAAGTATCACTGGTTTCTTCTATTTTCAACACTTTTGCTTTTGGAATATCACTTGTAGGCAAAAAGTCATCCTGGCTTGAATTCTTCTTACTTGCAGTGCCTGCGGTTGCTATGGCATTTGCCAGATTAACAGGATTACTCTCCGGGGCAGCAACAGTAGTGCTATCTGGCACATCAATAGTCTGTATCAAATTACCAGTTTCTTCAATAATAACCTTCTTGAGTGGTTTCTAAAATAATTAAAATCAATTCCTTAAATCAACACATACAGGTTTTCTATTTTAGGGTTGCAAATTAAAAGATTGCAGTGTTCTTACAGCCAATATTCCATTTACAAGTAAAGTCAATTTGACGGCTAGACAGACTTAGGAGTTGTACTCAGAGAATACAAATAGAAAGATGCATAGTACTTAGTGTATGCAGTTCTAAATGGGGGGAGAGAAGATGTACATATATATAAATAAATACAAGGCAATGGGATACACACCACAAAAGGGGAAAGCACAGAACTGTAAGAGAACACGGAGGAAGGTAGATCATCACTGGCCTCAGCAGACTTCCCAGAAAGAGCACACAAAGATGGCAGTGTGGAAGAATGATTATGGTCAGTGAAAAGCAGGTGAGTCCAGTGGGGCTGGTGCAAGGGGAGAAGTGATAGAGACAAAGCCTAAAAGGCTCCTTAAAAACAGCGTGTAAAGGCACCTGTGAGCCAGGTCAAGGAGTCTGGACTTTGTCCTAGAGGCAATCAAGCCAAAAAAAAAAAAAACAAAAACGACCAAACTTACTACAATATTGTGGGCTGACTGAAGGCAAGAAGAACAAGGTCAGGTAATAACCAAAGTTCAGTATGAAACAGACCAACATTCAAACCTAAGTATGTTTTCTATATAAATAGTAACTGGATAAAACCAGCCCAGGATTAAAGGTTTGCCAAACAATATTCACAAACTCAGTAAGTACTTGGCCAAAATAATGGTTTATAATTTAATAAAATAAATTGCATCCCCATTTCAATCATTACAAGTGTCAAACATTTTCAATTTCTTCTAAACTTTATATATAGATAGTACTCTTATTTTTAATGAAAAACTTTCTTCAGTATGCTCTAAGTGTTCAATTCAGTTGTAGAGCTGAAGTGTAAATCAGAAAGTTATAAATATAAAAACTTTTGATATATATGAAATTCAGTGTTAAAACCAGACATTCTATTGGCATAGCTAACATCCGTTGGGAACAATTGTTACTGGATCAGTACACATAAATAAGAAAGCCATTAGCAAATTTGTTAAAAGAATCCTGTTAGCAGTTGTATTTTAAAGGACAGTCATATTAAGCTAAGACCTCTACTTTGTTGATAACTATCATCAATAGTTTTCTATCAAGATATTGATCAAGACTAAAATTTGACAGACAGGCAATAATTACTAAATAATATCAATACAGTATCATTTAACACCAAATCCTTTCACTGATAAAAGATATGTAAGCATGATCCTAATTAACAAGTTTCCTAGTAGATCATCTCCATTAATCACAGAGCAGTGGGTACTGAGAGCTGCTGAAGGCTACTACTGATGTCTGGGGGGATGGGAATGACAGTGTGCTGCTAACAGGAGGAAAACTCAAAAGATAACACTACAGAGAAATTCACAGAAAGATATGACAGGTTCAATTCATTACTTTTTAAAAATTAAAATTTGGAAGAATGACATTTTACTTAGCTCTTTATTACGGCCATTTCAAGAAAAAAAAAGAAATAAGAATAAAGGGAAAGAGGGGGGGGAGGCTAAGGATCAAATAGAAAGGTGAAGTTTTTATTTATTTGTTTTTTGAATTTTTCCCAAGTTAGAAGCGGGGAGGCAGTCAGACAGAGTCCCGCATGTGCCCGACCATATCCACCCCACATGCCCACCAGGGGGCAATGATTTGCCCATCTGGGGCGATGCTCTGTTCCTGCAGGAGCCATTCTAATGCCTGAGGCGGAGGCCATGGAGCCATCCTCAGCGCCCCAGCAAACTTTGCTCCCATGGAGTCTTGGCTGCAGGAGAGGAAGAGGGGGAAGAGTTGAGAAGCAGATGGGCGCTTCTCCTGTGTGGCCTGACTGGGAATCAAATCCCAGACTTCCACATGCCAATCCGACACTCTACCGCTAAGCCAACCAGCCAGGGCCAGAAAGGTGAAGTTTCAATATGAGAAAACAGAAAAATGAAAAATTATTTTAGCGAGACCAAGAAAGCTGGAAAAACTTGCATTAACTACCACCCTATCAGGGAGTCCCCGGCCCTACCTTAGCTGATACACTTCACTGGTCTCCCACACACTCTCTGCAGATTTGCAAAAAGTACTCCCAGGCTGCCAGCCCTGAAGCACAGGCTACCCTCTGGCCTACCTCCTGACCAATTTCCTCAGTGATAAGAGAGACTTACAATTATGTAACTAGAAAGAAAAGTAACATTTGTTTCATCAGACACTGCCTTAGCATTAAAGGACATTATTCCTTTGATCTCAACTAATCTGTGAGGTATTCTCAATTTGAGAAAAAGTAAGGTATTCTCAATTTGAGAAAAAGTAAGGATCACACAGGGATTGGGTAATTTGCCTAAGATTTCAAAATTTATAAAGCAGGGCTCAAATCAACTTTAAAAAGTATTATGACAAACTACACCTTCTATTTTTGAAATAAATACCCATATTTTTATAATACAAACTTATAAAAATAAACAGCCTTTCCCCTTCTCAGTAGGATAACAACTTTTGTTTGTCATGAATCATTTATAGAGTGGTTTACCCAAACCTCTCATTTCATAGAGGTGTTCTATTTTAAGATTCTGTCACAAGAGACTAAAATTCATGTGGCATTTTCACAACTATTAATATAAGTTGATTTTTAAAGTGAGGGAGAAGAGAACCAAACAATTTTATAAAAGCTGCTAAAGGTATATGGCCTGAAATATTACTGTACATATACCGATATCTGATTTAGGCAATTATAAAGGTAATGTCTTTATAATTATGACAGCAAAATCTGGTAAAGGTTTTTTTAAAACCTGTGAATTAGTCATACAAAGATGTAGAAGTCTCAGTGATATGTAATTAAATATTTAATCACTTTTATTTAAAAAAGTAAAATTACAAATAAATATAATGTATGAAAGCAACTAGATTTATGCCTGGCACATGAAACAAGTAATAGAAACAAGTAACAGAAAATTTAAGAGTAATATCACAAGAACACTGGAAGTACTAAACCAAGGATTCCTCCATCTGCTACTAACCTGAAATATGAACTTGGCAAAATAAACATTATTTCACTTTCTATGTAAAAAAGAAGAAAAAAATATCTGCTCTGATTTCTTATAAAATTGTTATTTCTGTCAAAGCAATATCCATGCATAATAGTTAATTATAGGGCACAGGGAGGGAATCATAGTCAGTGCAGGGCATGCAGGGAAATTTTGGGGTGCTGATGCTTTTCAATTTTTTAACTTGGTTGATGGTTTCACGGGGATTCACTTTAATTATTCTCTAAATCTTTTTTTTTTTTTTTTTTTTTTTTTTTTTTTCATTTTTCTGAAGCTGGAAACGGGGAGAGACAGTCAGACAGACTCCCGCATGCGCCCGACCGGGATCCACCCGGCACGCCCACCATGGGGCGACGCTCTGCCCACCAGGGGGCGATGCTCTGCCCATCCTGGGCGTCGCCATATTGCGACCAGAGCCACTCTAGCGCCTGGGGCAGAGGCCAAGGAGCCATCCCCAGCACCCGGGCCATCCCCGCTCCAATGGAGCCTTGGCTGCGGGAGGGGAAGAGAGAGACAGAGAGGAAAGTGCGGCGGAGGGGTGGAGAAGCAAATGGGCGCTTCTCCTGTGTGCCCTGGCCGGGAATCGAACCCGGGTCCTCCGCACGCTAGGCCGACGCTCTACCGCTGAGCCAACCGGCCAGGGCTATTCTCTAAATCTTAATTTATCTTGTATACTTTTCTGTATGTATTTTCTTTCAAAAATTTATATATATAAAAGCATGCTCCAGTGGCGCAATTGGTTAGCGCGCGGTAGTTATACAAAAATTTATATATTATATAGATACATATATTTTTTCATTTATATATGTTTTAATATACCAATGTTGGAAACTACCTTAGAGTCACATTATACATTTGTCTTAAATTAATTCAATTTTTAAAGTTTAGCACAAAATAAACTGCTGAATTCATGCCAGCTATTCTTTTTGTTCTAATATTAGCAGGAAAAAACTTGGCTTTGTTAGATTTAATGAAAATCAGTATGGTATACCAAAAACAATGTACAGCACATATAATCCTGCCTATACAAGATTTTAGATGTAACCTCACACAAGATCCAAGACTATTATAATCCTAACTCTTGGCCCTTGGCGGTTGGCTCAGTGGTAGAGCGCTGGCCTGGCATATCGACATTCCAGGTTTGATTCCTGGTCAGGGCACACAGGGCCCTTCTCCCTTCTCTCTCTCTTCCTCTCCTGCAGCCATGGTTACATTGGAGAAAGTTGGCCCCGTGGCCCCAGGCGCTGAGGATGGCTCCATATGCACCATGGTCTTGCCTCTGGTGCTAAAAATAGCTCAGTTGCCGAGCAACAGTCCCAGGTGGGTAGAGCATAACCCCCTAGTGGGCTTGCCATGTGGATGCTCATTGGGGTGCATGTGGGAGTCTGTCTCTCTGCCTCCCCACTTCTACTTAAGAAAAAAATTTAAACATAGAATTAAAAACAATCCTAATTTCAAATAAGAATAGTAATAGAAAATTTCTAATTACCACCAAAAGTAAAACTCCTTCAAATTCCTTTATCAGAAAATAATGTGGAAATATTTAGCTTTATAGTTTAAATTGAAGGCACTTAAAAAGATCCTAGTGCCTGACCTGTGGTGGCGCAGTGGATAAAGCGTCGACCTGGAAATGCTGAGGTCACCAGTTCGAAACCCTGGGCTTGCCTGGTCAAGGCACATATGGGAGTTGATGCTTCCAGCTCCTCCCCACCTTCTCTCTCTCTCTCTCTCTCTCTCTCCCCCTCTCTTAAATAAATAAAATTTTTTAAAAAAAAAGGTCCTAGAACTCTACATAGCTCAATTTTCCCCAATTTTGTTCCAATACTCCTAAAACATATTTTTAAAACATTCTAAAAATGGCCTCAGGAAGAGTTTTTTGTTTTTGTTTTTTTCAATTTTTCTGAAGCTGGAAACAGGGAGAGACAGTCAGACAGATTCCCGCATGCGCCCGACCGGGATCCACCCGGCACGCCCATCAGGGGCAACACTCTGCCCACCAGGGGGCGATGCTCTGCCCCTCCGGGGCGTCGCTCTGTTGCGACCAGAGCCACTCTAGCGCCTGGGGCAGAGGCCAAGGAGCCATCCCCAGTGCCCAGGCCATCTTTGCTCCAATGGAGCCTTGGCTGTGGGAGGGGAAGAGAGAGACAGAGAGGAAGGAGGGGGTGGGGGTGGAGAAGCAAATGGGCGCTTCTCCTATGTGCCCTGGCCGGGAATCGAACCCGGGTCCCCCGCACGCCAAGCCGACGCTCTACTGCTGAGCCAACCGGCCAGGGCCAGGAAGAGATTTATGAGATTTTTTTCCCTTTCTTTCATTTATCAGAGCTAAGTTCAGAACCACTCCTTCCAAGTCCAAGTGTTCTTGAATTCTTCCTCAGGATTTGTAACCTGTTAGGTTGTAAGCATGGTGACAACGGTATACCTTGCATAGACCTTGAATGCATGAAGGCTACATCATTTTGCAATTTGTCAATTTTAGTTTCAATAACTCGAAGCTGCATTTCAAAAGATTTTTCCAAGTTGCTTATTGATCCCTTTAATTTATTTACTTAAAATTTTTGAGTGAGAAGTGAGAAGGCAGATCCAACATGCATCCCAACTGGGGTCCACCTGGCAAGCCCCCTATGTGGCGATGCTCTGCCCATATGGGGCTGTTGCTCCAGTGCTCAGCAACCGAGCTATTTTAGTGTCTGAGGCGAGGCCATGAAGCCATCCTCAGCGCCTCGGACTAACTTGCTCCAAACCAAGCCATGTCTGTGGGAGAGGAAGAGAGAGAGAGAGAGAAAGAGAAGGGAGGGTGGAGGGGTGGAAAAGCAAACAGTTGCTTCTCCTGTGTGCCCTGAATGGGAATTGAACACAGGACATCCACATGCCAGGCCGACGCTCTACTGCTGAGCCAACTGGCCAGGGTTCCTTTAATTCTATAACATACTATAAATACTCATTGGCTGAGTGATTACACTATTCCTTACTGCTGGACACACTCTCAGGTGAGGCACTGGATTGCTTGTGCTTGGTATCAGTGACTCGTAAGTGTTAGTTCTTCTGTGTATGTTTCTTCAATCATCATTTTTGGTTCAGGAATCATAAGGAATAATGCCCCTTTGTGGTCATCATCCACTTGGTGGCATATCATGGCCAGTTGGCAATGCAGGTGACCTGGGGTATACAGGTAGAAGGGGAAAGTTTGTTGGGTGTGGCTTCCTTAGCACTGAAGATTTGCTGGGTAATCACCTTGTAGGGCTGCTGTGTGGTAGGCTTGCCATGGTGGGTGTGAATGTGTTGTTCCTCTTTTAAGAGATTATAATTCAGTAATTTGTTTCCAACTCTTATTCATATCACAGACACTAAAATAGCAAGGAAAAAAACAAAAATGTTTACTTACAGTTGAACCAAGATGAGGTGGATTATCAGTGGGTTTTATCACGTTTTGCCTTTGAGTAGAATCAAGAAAGACATCATCCCAGTGCCCTTTCTCAATTAATTCCTTAAAAATAAATTTGTAACTTTGACCATAAAAATATTCTCAAGTTAATTAAGCAACAAACAAATGTGTTTATGTTGCAAAAATAAAAGCATATTTTGGTGAAAAAGAATATTACCTTTTTAATTTTGGAAAGTTCAGTTACCGCTTGCTTATTTCCAGGTTCCAAAAGTAAAACAGTTTCAAAATCTAAGGTGAATTTTTAAGAAATATAATAAATTAATGAAAATACTTTATAAAGTTCAGGATAATATATTTAGTTAGTTTAGTAACCCCATGTTTATCTCAAGAAGTTTTACTCAGATGCTTGGAAACAATTGGGCAATAATAAGGACTAACATTTACTGAATGCTATTCTTTGTAAGAATTCTCAAGTATCCTTCATTATAACCCCACTTAACAGATGATACAACTGAGGCCTAAAGGTCATCTAACCAACCAAAGCTACACTCTTTTAACAAGTGACGGTATAACTCACTAAATGTCAAACAGAATGAAGATAATTCCATATAACGGAGTTATCCTTCAATAGCCGTAAAAAGGAACTGAATTGTGATACATGTTATAGCAGAGATGAACCTTGAAGACTTATACTAAGTGAAATAAGACAGACACAAAAGGTCAAATTACTGTATGATTCTACTTATATGAAGTACAGTCGTCCCTCGCCATATCGCAGTTCACTTTCTGCAGTCTCACTGTATTCTGGAATTTTAAATTGTATATATCTAATTTTGTATTGTGGATTTTTTGCTATATTGAGTGATTTTGTAGTATATATAGGTATTTTATATTTATAATTTTAATTATTTTTGCAGTAAAATAAGCATTTTCTAGCCTAAAAAACTGAACATAAAAATATTAAAAGATGCCCTGGCCGGTTGGCTCAGCGGTAGAGCGTCGGCCTAGCGTGCGGAGGACCCGGGTTCGATTCCCGGCCAGGGCACACAGGAGAAGCGCCCATTTGCTTCTCCACCCCTCCGCCGCGCTTTCCTCTCTGTCTCTCTCTTCCCCTCCCGCAGCTAAGGCTCCATTGGAGCAAAGATGGCCCGGGCGCTGGGGATGGCTCTGTGGCCTCTGCCTCAGGCGCTAGAGTGGCTCTAGTCGCAACATGGCGACGCCCTGGAGGGGCAGAGCATCGCCCCCTGGTGGGCAGAGCATCGCCCCATGGTGGGCGTGCCGGGTGGATCCCGGTCGGGCGCATGCGGGAGTCTGTCTGACTGTCTCTCCCTGTTTCCAGCTTCAGAAAAATGAAAAAAAAAATAAAATAAAATAAAATATTAAAAGATATTAAAATATTAAATTGAAATAAAATACGAAGCATATATGTTGTTAAAATTACGTAGGTTTAAGAGAGTAGAAAGTGTTTAAGAGCATAGGAAGTGTTTATAAGAGTGTGGGAAAGGTTTATAAGAGTGGGGGGAGGGTTTATAAAGACTTAAAATACATATAAATAATAAATATAAGGTCGCAACTTCACAGCTTTCGCCTATCATGGGGGGTTCTGGAACCTAATCCTCGCGATAAGATGAGGAACGACTGTACCTAGAATAGTCATATTCTATTCAAGGACAGAAGGTAGAATGGTGGTTATCAGGGCCTGCAGAAAGAGGGAAATGTGAAGTAACTGTTTAACAAGTAGTTTTCAGAATAAAATGATAAAAAGGTTCTGGAGACAGATAGTGGTGATGGTTGCACAACAAGGGAAATGTACTCGATGCCACTACACTTAAAAATGGTTAGAACAGTACATTTTATGCTATGTGTGGTTTATCATATGAAAAAATGCATGGGCTACAGCTGAAGCCAGGCTTAGAGAGAAACTGACAGACTTAAATACATGTATCAGGAAAGTAAAAAAGATTGAAAATCAACTATCTCAGTATTGATGTTAAGAATTTAGAGGGCCCTGGCCAGCTGGCTCAGTGGTAGAGCGTCGGCCTGGCGTGCAGGAGTCCCGGGTTCGATTCCCGGCCAGGGCACACAGGAGAAGCGCCCATCTACTTCTCCACCCCTCCCCCTCTCCTTACTCTCTGTCTCTCTCTTCCCCTCCCGCAGCCGAGGCTCCGCTGGAGCAAAGATGGCCTGGGCGCTGGGGATGGCTCCTTGATCTCTGCCCCAGGCGCTAGAGTGGCTCTGGTCGCAACAGAGCGACACGGGGGGGGGGGGGGCAGAGCGTCGCCCCCTGGTGGGCAGAGCATCGCCCCTGGTGGGCGTGCCGGGTGGATCCCGGTTGGGCGCCTGCGGGAGTCTGTCTGACTGTCTCTCCCCATTTCCAGCTTCAGAAAAATACAAAAGAATTTAGAGGTAACTCAGTTGGTTAGAGCACTGAACCGATATATCAAGGTTGCAGGTTCAATCCCTGGTTAGGACACATAACAAGAATCAACCAACGGACCTGGCTGGTTGGCTAAGTGGATAGAGTACTGGCCCAGTGTATGGATGTCCTGGGTTCAATTACCAGTCAGGACACACAACAGAAGTGACCACCTGCTTCTCTCCCTCTTCCTCTCCCCTCCCGCAGTCAGTGGCTGGACTGGTTTGAGCATTGGCCCTGGGAACTGAGGATAGCTCAACTGTGGTTTGAATTTTGGCCTTAGGCACTAAAAATAGCTTGGGTGATTCAAGCATCAGTCCGAGACGGGTGTTGCTGGGTAGATCCCAGTCAGGGTGCATGCAGAAGTCTGTCTCACTATCTCCCCTTCTCTCACTTAAAAAAAAGAAAAGAAAAAGAACCAATGAAAGCATAAATAAGTGAGACAAATCAATGCTTCTCTCTCTAAAATCAATGAACTAAAAAAATAAAATAAAATAAATAACTTCAAAAAGCAACAAATTAAACCTAAAGACAATTGGAGGAAGAAAATCAAGACCAGAAAAAAACAAAACAAAACATGCAATAGAGACAAACTGGTTCTTCAAAGACTAATAAATACCTAAAAGAGATTATGGAAAAGTAAAAAAACTAGTATCAAAAAAAAGATGGGTGCATCATTACAAATTTCACATTATCCTCTATCCCTAGTTGCTGATTTCCCTTCCTTATCATTCTTGCCTCTTCTTGCTTTTTTCATTTTCACCTACAATTCAAATCTTTCACTAATTTTGATTGGCAACTAGCCAGATTGTTCTATATGCTATCAAAATATAATCAGGTCTACTACGGAAACTGTATTCCTTCAAATCTACAAACCTATTCATGATCTAAACCGTGGAAGAAAATATACTTCTCTAAGTTGTGTATGTATCCCTGAACCATGAGAAGGCTACACAAATCTCTGCTTTATAAATTGGGAGTCTTGTCAGGAGAAATAGGTGCCTACTGTTATAAAAAGTCATACCTTGTTTGGCCTCATTTAACTTTCCCAAAAATGTTCTTGCAGTTCCTCTTCTGGCAAAAGCTTTAGAATATGAGCCATCTAGTAAAATTGCTTGTGTGCAGTCTTTTTCAGCCTCTTCATATCTTTAAACATAATACAATTACCAACTGCAAAAATGCGGCCTATAAAAAAACTTGATATAAACTGAATTCCTAATAAAAAAGCATGCATATAATTTCAATTACCAACCCCCAAATCTGTGTTTGAGGGAAAAATGATTGTAAAATTTTATATTCTCACCAAATCTTGGAATCATCTGCTAAGGAGGGAGAAGGTACCAGATTAAGGGACAGTCAGAAGAGGGTGGCACTAGGATGGTAGAATATGGGCAGGGCAGAGAAAAGACCAGCACTGCTGGCAGTCTACCTCCTGTCCATCTCTCAATATGCACGTGCACTACATTAGCAATCGTAAGTGGCATTAATTTTCTAATAAAACTTTGTATTTATCTATAGTCCATATCACTTAAAGAAAAACAATCCACACATAACATTGTATATGTGAGGATATATATAAAATACATTACCTGACGCTTTTCATAAATTCTACTCAGGCATGCAACCAACAATCAGCTCAGTCTGACCTGGTACTGCTCTCAAATCACAGAGCTAAGCTAAACCACAGAAAATTGAGACTTTCCTATATATTGACAGCATTAATGAATTACTGTGAATTTATTCAGTATGATAACAGTACTGTGCTTTACAAATTATTCTTTAGGGATGAAATGTCATGTCTACAACTATTTACAATAATTCAGGGGGAAAAAAACCTGAAACAAATATGACCAAAATAAGTATGGCTTTTTGAAACAAGATGACTTGGTACATGGACCATATTATAATACTTTTATGGAAGTCTGAAAAGTTTCATAATAAAAGTACTTTTTTTAAAGACTTCCTGGCCCCAGACAGTTGGCTCAGAAGTAGAGCATTAGCCTGGCATGGGGATGTCCCAGGTTCAAATCCTGGTCAGGGCACACAGGAGAGGCAACCCTCTGCTTCTCCACCCCTACCCCTCCGCCTCCTCTGTCTCTCTCCTCAGTCCTGCAGCCATTGCTCAACTAGTTTGAGTGCATCAGCCTTAGGTGCTGAGAATGGCTCCAAGGAGCCTCAGGCATTAAAAATAGCTCAGTTTTTGAGCATGTGAGCATGGCCCCAAATGGGCAGCAAATTGGCCCCAGATGGGGGCTGCCGGGTGGATCCAAGTTGGGCTGCATGCGGGAGTTTGTCTCTTTATCTCCCCACCTCTCACTTGAAAAGGAAGAAAAAAATAAAGAAAAAATCTCCTGTGATTACCATTCTCCCTAAGGTCTAAATCAGGGGTCCCCAAAATATGGCCCGCGGGCCACATGCAGCCCCGACGCCATTTATCCGGCCCTCGCTGCACCTTTCATTGGTGGTCAGTGAGAGGAGCACGTTGACCATCTCATTAGCCAAAAACAGGCCCATAGTTCCCATTGAAATACTGGTCAGTTTGTTGATTTAAATTTGCTTGATCTTTATTTTAAATATTGTATTTGTTCCCATTTTGTTTTTTTACTTTAAAATAAGGTATGTGCAGTGTGCATAGGGATTTGTTCAAAGTTTTTTTATAGTCCAGCCCTCCAACGGTCTGAGGGACAGTGAACTGGCCCCCTGTGTAAAAAGTTTGGGGACCCCTGGTGATCTAAATGAATACCACCCCCATCCTCAAAACAAGACTCATTGATTTTCTAATGAACTTAAACATCTATGAATTAATTTATTTTCAACAAGGAAAAGAATATGTCTGTGTGTATATGTTTCTATGCCTTTACCAACATATTTCCTACCTGACTGATTGATCCTTCTCTCATTCATGACACCTGCATAGCCCCCACACTTCCCAAGATAAAGTCAAGCTCCTTTGTAGAACCAAGTCAGGGGCCTGACTGACCCTCCAGCCTTGTCCTTGTCATTATCCCTTGCATAACAGCCAAAGTATTGACCACCTGCCCTCTCCAGAAGTTACTATGAAATTTTCCACCCCGAGACTTTGAACCTCCAGTGAGCGGGACACTTGACCTGTTTTCTCACCTCTCTAACAGACTAACCCTTTAGATCTCAGTTCAGTTCCAATTCCTGTTTGGAAAGCTGCCCCTTTTGATATTCCTCAGCTAGTCTGTAATGTCTGAAAAGTCACCATATGGTAGAGAAAACTTCTGTATTAAGTGTGAATCTAAAAGATACACTAGAAAAAAATACAAATAAGAATCACATGTAATTTAAAACACCATTAACTTGCTATAATATCCTAATGTGATTATCAATTAAAAAAATGAAATATTACAGTAAACTAGAGCTCTCAATGTAGATTTTATCTCTCACCTATTAGAAGGTTATTATTCTTAGCATTAGTTAAACCTAAGAATCCAGGTCTTACAATTTTTAAATCATACATAGTTCTTGAATAGCAAAAAAAAAATTCTTTACTCTGACTAATCAAAATAGTGTATCTCTAGTTATGTCTATTAGTTTCAATGAGGTTTAATAACCAAATTTTACTTCTACGACATGGGTTCCTAACAAGACCCTGTGAGATCTAAAAACTTTGGTGGAAAAAATATTACATTCTTATTTTCACTAACTTTTAAATTAAACTTCACTGGTTTTTTGTTTGTTTTTTTACAGAGACAGAGGGATAGATAGGGACAGACAGACAGGAACAGAGAGAGATGAGAAGCATCAATCATCTGTTTTTCGTTGTGGCACTTTAGTTGTTCATTGACTGTTTTCTCGTATGTGCCTTGACCGTGGGGCTGTACAGCAGACCGAGTGACCCTTTAGTCAAGCCAGCGACCTTGGGTCCAAGCTGGTGAGCTTTGCTCAAACCAGATGAGCCTGTGCTCAAGCTGGTGACCTCAGGGACTCGAACCTGGGTCCTCCGCATCCCAGTCCGACGCTCTATCCACTGCGCTACTGCCTGGTCAGGCAACTTCGCTTCCTTTCAATTGTAACTGTAGATCAGTGGTTTTCAACTACCGCTGACCACTGCCAATCCACCAGAAATTTAGTGCTGGTCTGAGAAAGAGTTAACCACCCTGATGCTATATAAGATTATAGGCCCACAACAACAGGATGGTTAACTCTTTCATGGACCAGCACAAAATAGGGTCTCCTCTGAAAGAGCTAGCCAACAACTGGACAACTCTATTTCTAGTAGTCACTCAGATGCCAAACAATGAAGTCATATACTATCACACTTGTAATATAATCATCAGTGTTTCTTTCTGAGCACTCTTTATCCACACTTAATACTTAATCAGTATGTAGAAGATGTGTCAAAGATCACCCCAAAGTCTAGTGTCCTTATTAAAACCTTTATGTTAATGTCTTTAAAAAAATTTTAACTTTATCTTGCCTATATTTTAAATGTAGTCTCTCATTATGTAGTGTTTTAAAAAAAAGTATATAGGGGCCTGATCTGTGGTGGCGTAGTGGGTCAAGCATCAACCTGGAACGCGAGGTCACCGGTTCAAAACCCTGGGCTTACCTGGTCAAGGCACATATGGGAGTTGATGCTTCCTCCTCCTCCCCCCTTCTCTGTCTCTCCTTTAAAATCAATCAATCAATAAAAATAAAGTAATGTGGACTGATTCATTAATCAGAAGACCAAAGATTTTTATAAAAAGGTATATAGGCCCTGGCCGGTTGGCTCAGTGGTAGAGCGTCGGCCTGGAGTGTGGAAGCCCCGGGTTTGATTCCCGGCCAGAGCACATAGGAGAAGCACCCATTTGCTTCTCCACCCCTCCCCTTCTCCTTCCTCTCAGTCTCTCTCTTCACCTCCCGCAGCCAAGGCTCCATTGGAGCAAAGATGGCCCGGGCGCTGGGGATGGCTCCTTGGCCTCTGCCCCAGGCGCTAGAGTGGCTCTGGTCATGGCAGAGAGATGCCCCAGAGGGGCAGAGCATCGCCCCCTGGTGGACATGCCAGGTGGATCCCGGTCGGGCGCATGCAGGAGTCTGTCTGTCTCTCCCAGTTTCTCGCTTCAGAAAAATACAAAAAAAAAGATATAGGTATAGAACTATATCAAAAATTTTAATATTTTTAAAACTAATTTCAATATAATTAATTTCCAGTATAATCCTAAAAGTAAACATTTAAAAATTATTTTGAGAAAGGTTCACAATGAAGCCAAAAGGGGTCCATAGCACAAAAAAGTTTAAAATTCCAGCTCTGGCCGCTTGGCTCAGTGGTAGAGCATCGGCCTGGCGTGCAGGAGTCCCAGGTTCAATTCCAGGCCAGGGCACACAGAAGCGCCCATCTGCTTCTCCACCCCTCCCCCTCTCCTTCCTCTCTATCTCTCTCCTCTCCTCCCACAGCCAAGGCTCAGAGGCGCTAGAATGGCTCTGGTTACAACAGAGCGTCGCCCCTGGTGGGCGTGCCGGGTGGATCCCGGTCGGGCGCATGCGGGAGTCTGTCTGACTGCCTCCCCGTTTCCAACTTCAGAAAAAAAAATAAAAGTTTAAAATTCCTATTTATAGTATTTTTTTTTTAAATTTTGTCACTAGTGTGTGAAGTATTATTACAAGATAGAAAGAAATATAAGAAATAGTTTCTGCCATCAGGTATTATAATGCTGACTGCCCAACCTAGAGACCCTGAGTGCGTCCAGAAGCAGCTGGTGAATATCACAGGACCAAGTTTTAGTTGCATAGTCACAGTTAGCAATTTCAAGGATAGCAACTTCCTTTTGTTATATGTGTGTGTGTGTGTACACATATAGAATACATGTAATATAAAAGTATACAAAAAAATACTTCCACATAAGACTTTCTCCAAAGGATTCTAATAGGTTAAAAATAATTTTCAAGTCACTAAATTCAGAATAATATGCATAAAGCAACTTAAAAAGTGTTAAACTGTATAATGCCTGACTACTGGGAGTGGACAACTATTACAAGAGCTAAATGTACTTAAAAGGTACTATAATAAAAAACATACACGCTCTCTTTCTGTCTCTCCTTTTAACTTTAATGCTTAAGAGTAAATATTTAGCCATATACCAATTTATGGTAAATTTAATTTTCAACCTGAAAAGCACTATATGTATTCAATACTTACTTCTGAATCTTCAGATAGGCCATTGCTCTGTTAGCTGGAAGAAGGGCATTAGCACCATCTGCTGCTATCCCTCGAGTATAGCATTCAATTGCTTTTTCATATTTTCCCTCTTTGAAAAATCCATTCCCCTATCATTTTAGAAAGAAGTGAAGAAGAATAAAAACATATGCACAAGATTAGTTAAAAAAATTCAAATCTTAAGAAACACTGCAAGAATACTCATCAATTTAATATATAAATAAAGTATATTTTAATTGTTGAAAATCTAGTCCATGATATATCTTTTAGAATCTGTTAGTTTGGGTTGTTTTATAAAATGGTGTTGTTCTCTTCAGTACTAAAAAAAAAATGTATACTACTCTTATTTTCTAGCTTAACCATGATTCTAATTAAGAATTAAATAAAACAAATTTAAAAGCACATTTTAATAAATACAGGCCCAAATGTTGTAATATTTAGTTATATTAGAAGCTGTAAAAATAACTTTTGTAAAAGAACTCACTCCTCAGTAAAATGCGTATATCTAAACACAGGATAATTTTAAATTGTATTAAAATGTGTATACTAGATAGCCCTGACCAGATGGCTCAGTGGATAGAGCGTCAGCCCGAAATATGGATGTCCCCAGTTTTTTTATTTTGTTTTGTTATTTTAACAGGGACAGAGAAAGTCAGAGAGAGGGATAGATAGGGACAGACAGGAACAGAGAGATGAGAAGCATCAATCATCAGTTTTTCGTTGCGACACCTTAGTTGTACATTGATTGCTTTCTCATATGTGCCTTGACTATGGGCCTCAACAGACCAAGTCATCCCTTGATCGAGCCAGCGACCTGGGACCAAGCTGGTGAGCTTTTTTTTTTGTTGCTCAAGCCAGATGAGCCCGCGCTCAAGCTGGCGACCTTGGGATCTCGAACCTGGGTCCTCCACATCCCAGTCAGACGCTCCATCCACTGCGCCACCACCTGATCAGGCTAGATGTCCCCAGTTTGATTCCTGGTCAGGGTACACAAGAGAAATGACCACCTGCTTCACTCTCACCCTTCTCTCTCTTCCCCTCCCACAGCCAGTAGCTTGGTTGGTCCAAGCTCATCAGCCTAAGGTGCTAAAAAGAGCTCTGTTTATTTGAGCATATGGGGTCAATAGGTAGATATTGCTCAGGGCGCATGTGGGAGTCTGTCTCACTATCTCCCTCCTCCCCTCACTAAAAAAAAAAAAAAAAAGCTGTATACTATATTTCACTGTAATATTTATAATTAAAGTGAGGTATAATCGCAATCAATAATCATTCCATGACAGTATTTATTAGCAGTCCTCTGTGGACCCATGAAAAGATATATATAAAAAATTGAATCTCAACTCAAGATTTCTATTGGAAATTTTGATTAGAAATAGTTCTGTGTAAACTAATGAAAAAAATTATATAAATAATAAAATATAATTTCTGTTCAATTTATAACTACATATAAATATGTATACATGTTAAAATGCTCAAAATTAAATTTTTCCCTACAATTAAATTTTTATAAAATTATGTATTAAGTCACCAATTACTCTCATTTTGAATTAGTAGGCTCCAGATGTTTTATATTTAATTTTCAGTTCCTACTAAAAAGGAATTTTAATATAAAAAACAGAAACTTAACTGATACATAAGAAAATAAAAGTAAGCTCAGCAAAACACATATATGTTGGAATTCCTCTGGGTTACCAGATCTTTCTCTGAAATGGCCTGCTGCTTATTCCGTTGCTCTTCAGTTTGTTTTTTCTGTCCTTCAGTTGACATAATCACTGTGTCAGCTTCCTTTGGGTGTGAGTTTTCTTTGGATGTTAAAGCCTAGAAGACAAAGCAGCTAAACAAATACAAGTAATGCAAGATGCACACATAATTTAACTCTAAAATATTAAATTACTCAAATATACTAGAATTTCTGCCACAATTCACAAAATATATTTACCAATTCAAAGTCTACTTATTAAAATAAAAAGCAAAATACTATAATAAATTTAATGTGCATCTTATTCCAATTAAAATAAATAGTATCCACTAAAGGTAGGTGTTCATTTATTTATTCAACAGATCTTTACTGAATTTCTACACAGGCCAGGTACTGTTCTAGGAACTATTTCCAAAAGTGAAATAGGTAATTAAGACCACATCACCAAATTTCGTAGATTTAATACTCATAGTCATTATCTGTAATAATTTAGGACAAAATAAAAAAATACACAATATAGCTCACAATTATATTCAAGTTGATACATTTATCAAAAGTTTTTATGTGTGGCCCTGGCCAGTTGGCTCAGTTGTAGAGCGCCGGCCTGGCGTGCAGGAGTCCCAGGTTCGATTCCCAGCCAGGGCACACAGGAGAAGCGCCCATCTGCTTCTCCACCCCTCCCCCTCTCCTTCCTCTCTGTCTCTCTCTTCCCCTCCAGCAACCAAGGCTCCATTGGAGCAAGGTTGGCCCAGGCGCTGAGGATGGCTCTGTGGCCTCTGCCTCAGGCACTAGAATGGCTCTGGTTGCAACAGAGCAACGTCCCAGATGGGCAGAGCATCGCCCCCTGGTGAGCATGCCGGGTGGATCCTGGTAGGGCTTATGCGGGAGTCTGTCTGACTGCCTCCCCATTTCCAACTTCAGAAAAACACACACACACACAAAAAAAGATTTTATATGCAATAAATAATAGCAATATTTAAAAGATTTTCCACAATCAGTGTCACTTTTTTTCTCAAAGTTTCTTCAGATGGCAAAATAATTATAACTGATTCAACAGAAAAGTGAAAGAAATATGTAACTGTTCAGTACCATTTGATAGCAAATTTGACATTTAAATAATAAATATACTCTTACTGTTATGAAAATTAGTAGCCCTGGCTGGCTGGCTCAGTGGACAGAGTATTCATCCATCATATGAACATCCCAGGTTCAATTCCCAATCAGGGCACATAGGAGAAGTGACCATCTGTTTCTCTCCCCTTACACCTCCCCCTTTACTCCCTCTTTCTCTCCCTCAGCCAGTGGCTTGATTGGTTCTAGCATTGGCCCCGCGTGCTGAGGATGGCTTGGTTGGTCTGAGCACATTGGCCTCAGGTGCTAAAATAGCTCCATTGATTCAAGCACCAGCCCCAGTCGGGGGTTGCTGGGTGGATCTTGGTTGGGGTGCATGTGGGAGTGTATCTCCCCTCTTTTTACTTAAAAAAAATAAATAAATAAGAAAAATATCTATGTTAATCTATAGTACAGTCTTTTTTAAAAATAAAAAGCCTTACATCATCAAATAAGGTAATAAGTAATTCACCTAATTTAAATAACTAGCTTACCTGATTAATTTTCCTGAGTTCATTTGTTGCCTCAAAGTTATTTGGTTCTAGTTCTAATACTTTTTCATAATCTGAGTAAAACAGAAGAAAAGAATTTTTGAAAAACATATATTTAAAAACAATAATCATTTGCTTCCATATGTAACAAATAGGCAACTCTCCTACAGCAAAATTAAAGGGAACTAAGATATACTAACATTAGACTACTGGGTTCTCTTCACACTCCCCTAAGACAGAAAAATCCTGTTAGATCACCTTCTTCTACCAGCCCCAGGAAGGACACTTGCTATTGTAAGTCGTACATCATAAAACCAAAAAGCAGCAGAATCTTTTACATATCAGCCTTACTCAGACTATATAACACAAACCAATTATATGGAATAATAAAATGCTTACAAATTACAAATAAATAAAAATGTATTAAGAGCTGTGCATGCATTACCTCTAGCCTCACAAGAGCCAATAAGATGTTTTCATCCATATTTTACACATGAGAAACTGAAAATCAGAGAAGATACATAACCTTCCCTTATCACACAGCTAATACACAGTGGAATGAGAGCATGAACTAAAGTCAAACAGGTGGCAAATAATGTATTCTTTTCTAAAGTATCAATATAAACTTTAAACTATAAAAATGAATTTTATTCAAATATAGAAAGCTCTCTGAAGCTAGTAACTGTGATTGTCCAATATTCTTTTATAACAGCTATTAAATTAAATTATTAACAAATTTCTTTAGACAACGATGACCTAGAAAATATTAATACCATTTTTGGCATCTTCTAATTTTTGCAAAGCAAATCGAGCAGCACCTCGTCTTGCATAAGCCTTTGTATAACTTCTATTCAAGGCAATTGCTAAACTATAATCAGATTCAGCAACAGCAAACCTGTAATTTAAAAAATTAAAGTTAATAAAAATAATTTGTTAAGCTAAAACTTCAAAATTTTTCTAAAATTCCCAAAAAGAGGATTAATTTCCCAACTGAAGTAATGTTTCCCACCTCTCTTTTACGTAGGTAAGCCTATTAAAAAACAGTAATGTTTGATGGTGAAATGTTAAGTAGCAGTACCTTTAAAGCAAAGAACAAGAATGCCCACCATCACTGTTTTCTCTCACTTTTATATTATAGGTCCTGGTAATTTAGTTCCATAAGAAAGAAAAACAGCTACAAAGACTGTAAAGGAGGAACAAAACTGACATTCTCAGATGATATGATGGTCTACCTAGAAAACTCAAAACAGTCTAGAGACATTGCTAGAAATAACTTGTTTAGCAAGGTGGCTACTTTATTAGAGATCAGCACAAAAAACAAATCTAACAAAAGATGTACAAGTCCCAGATGCAGAAAACTGCAAGACTGTCTTCAAAAATAGTAAAGAAGACTTGAGCGGAGATATTTCACATTCATCTATATGGCAAAAAACATAACAATAAAATTCTCTTCAAACTAATTTATAAATCCAAAGCAATTGTAGTCAAAATCCCAACAGTATTTTTCAAGGCATTTCACAAGATGATTCTAAAAGTTATTTTGATAAGAAAAAGATCAAGAACACCCAAGACATTCCTGAATAATAAGGTAGGGATAACAACAGTCCCTACACCAAATACCAAGACTTATTATAATGCCAAAGTAACTCAAGATAGTATGAAATGGTTACAGTAATAGGCAAGAAAAAAATGCAAAGAATAGAGAGATGTGGCCCTAGTCAATGGCTGAGTGGATAGAGCACAAGCCAATGTATAGATGTCCTGGGTTCGATTCCAGGTCAGGGCACACAAGAAAAGTGACCTTCTGCTTCTTACCCCTCCCTCTCCCCTTCTCTTCCACTTCCCCTCTGGCAGCCAGTGGCTTGAGTGGTTTGAGTGCGGCCCTGAGCACTGAGGATGGCTCAGTTGGTCCAAGCACATCAGCCTTAGGCACTAAAAATAGCTCAGTACTTGAGCAACAGCCCAAGAGAGGCGTTTCTGTGTGGATCCCAGTTGGAAGCATGCCGGAGTGTCTCACTAGCTCCCCTCCTCTCACTTAATATAAATAGATAAATAAATAAACATTAAAAAAAAAATAAGAGTTTCATGCAAACTTGACATATGACATGATGCCACTTCAGACCCACGGAGAAAGCATGGATATTCAATAAACAGGGCTGGAACAAGTGGTATCTTCATATGAAAAGATATGAAATTGGAATTCTACCTTTTGCATACATAAAAAGAATGAAACGTGAAAAATAAAACATAAAAACTTTTAGAATATAGGAAACTAGCCTAAGCAGTGGTAGTGCAGTGGATACAGCATCAACCTGGGACTCTTAGGGTCCAAGGTTCAAAATCCTAAGGTTGCTGGCTTAAATATGGGATCATCAACATGATCCCACGGTTGCTGGCTTGAGCCCAAAGGTCACTGTCCTGAGCCTCAGACTGCTGGCTTGAGAGCAGTTCACTGGCTCAGCTGGAGCCTCCCAGTCACAGCACATATGAGGAGCAATCAATGAACAACTCAAGTGATGCAACTATGAGTTGATACTTCTCATCTTTCTCTCTCTTCCTGTCTGTCTCTCACACACATATACACACACAAAAGAATATAGGAGACTATGCTGAGCTCAGGAAAGGAAACTAACAAACTATATATTTAAGTGCTTACATTTTTAAAAAAATCAAAATATTGGAATACAGTAAAATTATGAATCTACGTTTCTCAAGACTCTAGAAGAAAAGGAAAAAAGATATCTACAAATTGGGAGAAGATAATTACTATAAACAAACACTAGAGGATCCATATCCAGAATAAAGACCTCTTAAAAAATCAACAGCAAAACAGCCTACAGAAAAATGACCAAAAGACAAAACAAAAAACACAAGTGATGAATAAACATATAGTAAGATCCTTAGCCTTATTAGAAACTAGGGAAATGCAAATTAAGACCACAGTTAAGAAACCCTATTATATCAATATTGGTAAAGATTTAGAATAAGCATTCTTATACACTGCTAACAAGAAATGTAAACTTGTACAACTACCTTTGTAATAACTGGTCATCACCATTTTTTTTTTTTTTAAGTGAGAGGAGAGGAGGTAGTGAGACAGACTCCCACATGCACCCCAACTGAGATCCACCTGGCAACCTCCAGCAGGGACCAACTGAGCTATCCTCAGTGCCAGGGGGCCATGCTCAAACCAATCAAACCACTGGCTGTGGGAGGGGGAGAGGGAGAGGAGACTGAAAGGAAGGAGAGGAAGAAAGAAATAAACCAACAATTCAGCAACAGGAGATTGAATATATAATGGCATATTACATAAAAAAGACTTTTTAAAAACTGTATTTAACAGTGAAAATGAGAGTTCTACATTTATATGTAAAACATGAATCAGAAAAATATTCAGAGAAATTTAAGATTACATTCAGTATAATATATATAATAGTGAATATAATACTGAATATATTCAGTAGGCAGTTATGTATTATGTAAGGTACATATAAATGAACATTTTAAATCAAAAGAACGATAACTATACAACTCAAGATAATGGTTAACTGAGAGGGAAAGGGTCAGGATATGGAAAGGAGTATCAAGGTAGCCTCAAAAATAATAATGTCCTAGGCCCTGGCCGGTTGGCTCAGCGGTAGAGCGTCGGCCTGGTGTGCGGGGGACCCGGGTTCGATTCCCAGCCAGGGCACATAGGAGAAGCACCCATTTGCTTCTCCACCCCTCCCTCCTTCCTCTCTGTCTCTCTCTTCCCCTCCCGCAGCCAAGGCTCCATTGGAGCAAAGATGGCCCGGGCGCTGGGGATGGCTCCTTGGCCTCTGCCCCAGGCACTAGAGTGGCTCTGGTCGCGGTAAAGCGATGCCCCGGAGGGCGTGCTGGGTGGATCCCGGTCGGGCACATGCAGGAGTCTGTCTGACTGTCTCTCCCCGTTTCCAGCTTCAGAAAAATACAAAAAATAATAATAATAATAATAATAATAATGTTCTAGTTCTTAAATTGTGAGTTCATCTAAGATTTTTTAAAATTCTTCATCACTTATATATATTATAGATTATCAAATATTATAAAAGGTAAATATTCTAATTTGTCAGATATTAATAGCATAAATTTCAAAGATCTAAAAATATGATGTTAAAATAGTAAAAATTCAGACACCAATATAATTATTTCCAAATCATAATTAAAACAGTAAGAATACTTTCCTTGATAGTATTTTTTTTTCATGTGGTTCCGTTCTCTTGTATCTTTATTTTTTAAATTTAATTTATTGGGGTAACACTGGTTAACATAATTACACAGGTAACAGGTGCCCAATTCTACAACACATCACTGTACTCTGTATTGTGTTCACACACACCCCCATGTAAGTCAAGTCTTCGTCCATCACCATTTATCACGGTCAGTCCTATACCCTCCTCCATACCCCCACCCCCACCCCGGGCGATCACTACACTGTTGTCTATGTCGTGAGTCTTTCTCTCTCTCTCTCTCTCTTTTTTGGTCCTTTTCTGTTCAATCTCTCCATCCTCTTCACCCAGCCCCCACCACCGACACCCGTCTGCCTGCTCTCTATGTCTGAGTCTGTTCTACCTTGCTTTTTAGTTCATCATTTTGTTCATTAGATTCCACATGAGTGAAACTGATATTTATCTTTTAAAAATTCTTATGATAGCTCAGTTCCCTGCGTATGATAAGACCATAACTCATTTACATTCTTCAACAGGAAGAATGTATTTTAAGAGGCAGTATGACTTAAAGATCAATGTTGGAACATAATTTTAAGTTACCACAATGAAAGTTCTCTAGGTTAAATAGTGGATAACTTCAAAAATAACAGAGGAAATTGAATTTCTAAAAATTTTTATCTAGTTAACTTCTTTCTTCTTTTGAGAATTAGGTAAAGAACATCATTATTTGATTTCTGGAGTAGGACACAACCAGTAAAGTGATAAGGCATGGTTTGAGCACCTGAATGTCTTACAATGGCTTAAATACCATATTTTTCACTCCATGAGACGCACTTTCTTTCCCCAAAAGTGGAGGGGGAAATGCCCGTGCGTCTTACGGAGCAAATGTTCATTTTTTTTAGCTGCTGCGGGTTCCCGGACAACTAGAAGAGTATTTGAACATTAAAGTCTCTTCTCATTTGTTAGTAACAGTGCTAATGGTTGTTAATACTGCTGTTGAGTTTACATTGTTGAAATATTGTGGTATATTTTATTAAATATTTTAACACACCATTTGGTTCAGAATATTTTTTTTCTTATTTTCCTCCTTAAAACCCTAGGTGCGTCTTATGGTCAGGTGCGTCTTATGGAGTGAAAAATATGGTACTACAACTCAGAAAGAGTACGCTATAAGAACGTACAGCTGAAAAGAAGTGTTGTACTTTTTCAATCTTTCCCACACTGTTTATCATGAAAATATTTTTAAAGTATCAGTCTCCATATATACATACATATGAAGGCATGATGGAAATTCCTTACTTTTTCATTCTAAAGTATGCTGATGCTCTGTTTGTTGGCAACACAGGATTATATGGATCGGCATCCATGCCTTTGGTGTAGCATTCAATTGCTTCATCATATTTTCCTTGTTTGAAATACTTATTGCCCTGAAAAAGCACATACGTCAGATATACACTGGCACAGAATTACAGAACCAATTTTTTTTTATTATTTCCCATCTCTTTATAACTCATTAGCTGTGTGATCAAGGCTGACAGGAAAGGAGAGGATAAAGCAAAAAAACGGTCTTTTTTCAAGTGCTGAAATTCATTATAGACATAGTGTGGGTATAATCTGAGAATTCTGGCGGAAAAATGAGTAAAATACTTAGCATTATATACTTTTTATTGACAATAATAATCCAGAGAAACATAACCAAAAAAACCTATCAAGATGGAAGTTTAATCTGAAAAGAATGCCACCTTTTTGAAAAGCAATATAACTAGTTTTAAAATGAGGCATTCATTAGGGACATGAACACTCCAAAAAATAACACAGATGGCCTGTGTTATGGAGGAGTGGAATATAATATTCATGTTAAGAAGTCACACAATGATTTTAAGTTACTTCAGTCTACTACTAAAACCCTAGAACAACAACTCTCTATATCAGGGGTCTCAAACTCGTGGCCCGCCTACCAATTTTGTGCGGCCCGCAGACTAATCAAACTTCGTGGATTAGTTTGATTAGTTTGCCCACAAAATTGGTGGGCAGGCCGCGAGTTTGAGACCCCTGCTCTATATGGTCCAAGCACTTCGAAAGAAAGAAAAGGAAGGGAGGGAGGGAGAAAAAAAGAAAGAAAGAATTTTTATTTATCTATCTGTTTATTTATTTAGACATAGATAGAGATAGATAGGGACAGACAGACTGGAAGGGAGAGAGATGAGAAGCATCAGCTCTTCACTGTGGCACCTTAGTTGTTCAATAAATCCTTTCTCATATGTGCCTTGACCAGGGGGCTACAGCAGAGCGAGTGACCCCTTGCTCAAGAAAACAACTTTGTGCTAAAGCCAGTGACCTTTGGGCTCAAGCTAGTGACCATGTGTACACGTCTATGATCCCATGCTCAAGTTAGTGACCCTGTGCTCAAGCTGGCAACCTCGGGGTTTCAAACTTGGGTCCTCTGCGTCCCAGTCTGAGGCTCAATCTACTGTGCTGCCGCCTGGTCGGGCCATGTAAGAATTTATATAATACTCAGCGGTAGAGCGTCAGCCTAGCGTGCGGAGGACCCGGGTTCGATTCCCGGCCAGGGCACACAGGAGAAGCGCCCATTTGCTTCTCCACCCCTCCGCCGCACTTTCCTCTCTGTCTCTCTCTTCCCCTCCCGCAGCCAAGGCTCCATTGGAGCAAAGATGGCCCAGGCGCTGGGGATGGCTCTGTGGCCTCTGCCTCAGGCGCTAGAGTGTCTCTGGTCGCAACATGGCGACGCCCAGGATGGGCAGAGCATCGCCCCCTGGTGGGCAGAGCGTCACCCCTGGTGGGCGTGCCGGGTGGATCCCGGTCGGGCACATGCGGGAGTCTGTCTGACTGTCTCTCCCTATTTCCAGCTTCAGAAAAATGAAAAAAAAAAAAAAAATGAAAAAAAAAAAAAAAGAATTTATATAATATTCACAACCCATTGATATTTATTAAAAATACTAATCTTAAGAAAAAGTTAATACAGGCAATTTAAAGAATTGTCACAGAATTTGAACCCAGGTAATCTGGTTTCAGTATACTCCTAACCACTAAACTAAAGCCTCCCAATAAGGATATAGCCAAAAACAACTTCAAGTATGAACATCCCCCCTAAACTATATTGAAGAAATCTTGTGATCCACATGATTTCCTATATACATTGCCTAGCAATGCTGAAGAAACCTAACGCTAACCTAAAGAGTACCTTTTCTTTTAGAGCAAGGGCCTTTTGTGAATCTACACGAATTCCATCTTCTTCTGACTCTGATTCCTGAGACACAGAATCATGAGTACTCTCTTCTTTGTCAAGTTCATCAAGGATACTTTCCTGAAATCATAAGTAGAACAGTGCTCATAACTAAATAAACATTAAAAAAAAAGACAAAAATATAAATTCAACAGAACTTAAGTTGTTATGCTCTAAGGACCTAAAGGCATATAAAAGCAACCCAAATAATCTCTCACTTAAGATTACATCTAAAAAAAAGGTACCAAGATCTATAAACCACTTAAAGAATCTGACTTTGAACTCATAAAGTGAACTAAGTCAATAGTTTACAAACCACCTCTAAATAACACTCAATCAGCAGTGAGGTATTATGGTTAGACGTAAGTGAAATTTACAAATAATCCCACACTAACATAAGAGCAACCAACATCAAAGAAAAGGTTTTTTCTAAAAACATTTTTCCTGGTTTTTTCTTCCTTATTTTTAAAACAACAACAACTGTTTAAAGCACCATTAACAACACCTATGAAGTAGGTATCATTACCCATGATTTTCAGTTGAAAGATCTGAAACACAGAAGTTAGTTAACTCACTCCAGGTCTCTCAGCTAGTAAATGGCCAAGTCAGAATTTGAAACCTGGCAGTATGCCCCTCCAGGGAGCTTTCAGCAACCATGTTACACTGTACACTGTCTTTCAGAGTATTACGAAATATAGCTGACTCTACCAAAGAAAATATGTAATATGCTCCAGCAATTCCTAATCTTTTTTGACCCACATATTCCTTTTATGGTAATAAATCATTTCATGAGCCCCATCAGATTTTTTATCATATATGATAGAAGAATCATTTTTTTTGTATTTTTCTGAAGCTGGAAACGGGGAGAGACAATCAGACAGACTCCCGCATGCGCCCAACCGGGATCCACCCGGGTGGGCGACGCTCTGCCCACCAGGGGGCAATGCTCTGCCCCTCTGGGGCGTCGCTCTGCCGCGACCAGAGCCACTCTAGCGCCTGGGGCAGAGGCCAAGGAGCCATCCCCAGCGCCCGGGCCATCTTTGCTCCAATGGAGCCTTGGCTGCGGGAGGTGAAGAGAGAGACTGAGAGGAAGGAGAAGGGGAGCGCAAATGGGCGCTTCTCCTATGTGCTCTGGCCGGGAATCGAACCCGGGACTTCCACACGCCAGGCTGACGCTCTACCACTGAGCCAACCGGCCAGGGCCGAAGAATCATTTTTAGTAAGAGATTTTTAAACCAATAAGTATAAAAAAGTTCACTGAAGCTCACTTAAAGTAAAAACTTTATCATATAAACAAAATCCTTTTTGCATTTAACAAATAACATGCTATTTAAAATAATTTATGTAAGAAAAAACTGCTAATAAATTAAAACAATATATGTATAAAATCTATACTTAGCTTCACTGAATGAACATTAAAAGATGGACTGAAATTCAGCTATGTGTTTTAGCATAAAGATTCTAGAAATACCACCAGCCTAACAACATTAAAGCCAAACTGTCCAACCCTGCTATGCTGACATGTATAGAAAACTTGTGGTAGCAAAGCACTGATGGAGCTGCTGAGATCTGAACTTGAATGGAATGGTAAGTAAACATCTATATCTTGTCAAGCAGTACAGTACAACCATGATATATTGGCCACACAAAGCTGGAGTTCAATTAATATCTGTTGAATGAGTACATGACTGTAGAAAACATCTAAGATATCATCTCAGATGGTACCTTTCAGGACAAAGCATAAGAAGACATCAACTTAAGAAAAAGGCTATATAAGAAGGGGTAAAGTTACAAACAAATGAAAGCAGACTATATAATACTAAGCAGAGAATAAATCCTATGTTCAGAAAGTATCATTTCCAACAGACCCAAAATCATACTTCTCTTACATTGGGACAATACTGAAACAGATGGCAAACTACTTAAATACCACTGCCAGCTCTCTCTTGAGTTAATTCGCCTTGCTTGATTTCATTAAGAAAAATACAACTAATTTGGAAAACCACTTTGCAGTATCTTCTAAAGCTTAATGTATATATAAACTATAATCCAGCAAATTCCACCCCAGGTGCTTATATCTATCCAAAGACGTGTATAGAAATGTTCATAGCAGGTTTATTCATAATAGCTCAAACTGAAAACTCAAACGTATGTCAACAAAATGGATACACAAATTGTGACATATCCACACAGTGCAATTCTAATTAGCAATAAAGAAAAACAAACTACTGATACTCAGTACAGATCAATCTCAGACAATGCTGGCAAAAGAAACCAAACACTAAAGAGTGCATACTGTATGATAAATTTACATGAAATTCCAAAACTGGCAAAACTGATGTATAATATAGAGATCACAATAGTGGTTATCTTGGAGGTAACCAACTGAAAAGGGAGGTTGGTGGGATGCTGGAAATGTTCTGTATTTTGATCTGGGTGGTGGTTTCTCAGGTGAATACATGAGTAAAAATTCAGGCAGCTATACACTAAAGATTGTTGGACTTTATGTATGTTATATCTCAATAAAAACAAACAAAAGTGCAAAGAAAACAGTAAACAGAAATTAGAACAGTGGTTCATCTGGGGGTAGAAGAGAGAAAAGATGGGATAGGGAAGGAGCAAACTGGCAGCTTCAACAGGTTTGGATAAATTCTCTTTAAATTAGATGATGGGTTCACATATTCATTTTATTATGATTTAGAACAGGGGTCCCCAAACTTTTTACACAGGGGGCCAGTTCACTGTCCTTCAGACCGTTGGAGGGCTTGACTATAAAAAAAAACTATGAACAAATCCCTTTGCACACTGCACATATCTTATTTTAAAGTAAAAAAACAAAACGGGAACATATACAATATTTAAAATAAAGAACAAGTAAATTTAAATCAACAAACTGACCAGTATTTCAATGGGAACTATGGGCCTGCTTTCGGCTAATGAGATGGTCAATGTCCGGTTCCATATTTGTCACTGCTAGCCGTAACAAGTGATATGACGCGCTTCCGGAGCCGTGACTCGTGCGTCCTGGTCACCGGAAGTAGTACTGTACGTGAGCAAAGCCGCGCTTTGCCACCACATACAGATGCATCCTGTGCTCCTCTCACTGACCACCAACGAAAGAGGTGCCCCTTCCAGAAGTGCGGCAGGGGCTGGATAAATGGCCTCAGGGGGCTGTAGTTTGGGGACCCCTGATTTAGAACATGTATCTCCATGTGCTCTTTTGTATGAATTAAATATCACATAAGAGACATTTTAAAAAAAGACTAAAAGGGAATGTATAGTTCAAAACAACTCTTAAGATGGGTCAGACTCTAGAGGCTAGCCAAAAGGTTCCCTTTCACAGGTTCCCTGACTTGACAGTGGCTGCCTGGAGACTGGGTAGGGGGTTCTGAGGCAGCATACAGTACTGGTTTGTCTAGTTACACTGTGTGCCACAGTGGGGGAAGGGAACCATGCACTACACTTCTGCTATCCCTGGCCTAAAAAGATGAAGCCCACCTTCCTGGGATCAAGACAGGCCTACTTTAATAGTCATATAGCCCCAGCCCTAAGACTAGACACAAAGACATTCCCTTTTACTCAGTATTCAACAAGTCCTTCAAGTCAAAACCAGGTATGGGCAGTTATTTTCTGAATTCTACCTTAGAATTCAGGCTGTTTGGAAATTAGAGATTGTGAGGAGGAGGGAACTGGGTGCAACTACAAACTGGTAACACAAGAAATACCTTGGTAGCAATACAAAATTTCTGTATCTTCATTGCAATGGTACCCAAATCTACACATGATAAATGGCACAGAACTATATATACATTGTACCAAGATCTATTTCCTGGTTTTGACACTATACTATATAATTAAGATGTAGCCACTGGAGGAAAATGGGTGAAGAGTACACAGGACTTCTCTTTGTGCGATTTTTTTTTTGGGGGGGGGGGGTTAATTAGGAAAAAACAAAAGAATCCTGGCTGTTTTAGCCATTGTTTACTAAAAGAGGGCTGACAACAAGAGAAAAAATAACCTGGTTAATTGAAGAGCCATTTAATTAAATTTTTATTCCACATACAATGTTTGTAAGACAAAGACACAGGCTCTAAGAACTTGACATTTTTCATTTAATCCATGACTCTTAGCTAATGCAAAGAAAATTTTACTCGAATACTAAGAAGCCCACAACTAGATTAACTTACCACATCAAGTTTTGCCCATGCCTCATAATCATAAGATTTTATCCTGTTTATTGTGTTTTCATCTTTGGTTTTTTTAGAAGACTCTTTGGCTTTACCTTTCTTCTTTTTCCTAAAATTCCTATTTCGAATAGGAGGAAAATTCTAGGGAGGAAAAAAAAAAGATGTTTTGAGCACTGCTCTATTCCTTTTTTGTATAGCTAGACATCTTTAAATTTTCACAAATTATTTCATGTAAGAAGTATTTTTAAATTTAATTTTCAAGTACGCATTTCCCCATGTATAAGATACATCCTCTTCCAAAAAATTTGGGGTCTCAAAACTGGGTGCGTCTTATTCAATGGTTGTAGATTTTTCTACTTGCATTTCCTACTTTTTTGAGGTTGTTAAGTTGTAGGAATTTTATGATTAACATACTTAAGTTCAGTAACATTATATAATTCATTTTTTTTCAAATTTCAGGCCCCAAAATTAAGGTGCGTCTTATACATGGGAGTGTCTTATACATGGAGGAAATATGGTTACTTAAAAATGCCAATTTACCACCTCCATTTAGAATAATTTATACTTGAAAAGTTTAATTCATCTTTTGACAAATGTTGAACATTGTCAGTGACAAAAACCATATAACCTAGAAATTTTAATTACATATCTAATTTGGAATCCTAAATTCGAATTTCAAAAACTACCTCATCTTCAGCCTTAGTACAATGAACTAGTGGTAGTACACAGCAAACTGAACCGCCTCCACATCATTGCAGACAGTATGAAAATGCAGTCTTTAGAAAAACATTTGATGGAACAGGTACCATCTATATTTTTATGGCAATAGTGCAGGTTAATGTCATTAGACATATAATTATACATGCTATATACACCTACATATTTTATGATTTTATTTTTTTTTTGTATTTTTCTGAAGCTGGAAACGGGAGGCAATCAGACAGACTCCCCCATGCGCCCAACTGGGATCCACCCAGCACGCCCACCAGGGGGAAATGCTCTGCCCATCCGGGGCATCGCTCTGTCGCAACCAGAGCCACTCTAGTGCCTGGAGCAGAGGCCATGGAGCCATCCCCAGCGCCCAGGCTATATCTTTTGCTCCAATGGAGCCTCAGCTGCGGAGGGGAAGAGAGAGACAGAGAGGAAGGAGAGGGGGAGGGGTGGAGAAGCAGATGGGCGCTTCTCCTGTGTGCCCTGGCCCAGAATCGAACCCGGGACTTCCGCACGCCAGGCCGATGCTCTACCACTGAGCCAACCGGCCAGGGCTATGATTTTTTTTTTTTTACTTTAAGAATTATCATACGTTCGCCTGACCAGGCAGTGGCGCAGTGCATAGAGCGTCGGACTGGGATGCCTGGGATGCCGAGGACCCAGGTTCGAGACCCCGAGGTCGCCAGCTTGAGCGCGGGCTCATCTGGTTTGAGCAAAAGCTCACTAGCTTGGACCCAAGGTCGCTGGCTCCAGCAAGGGGTTACTCCGTCTGCTGAAGGCCCGCAGTCAAGGCACATATGAGAAAGCAATCAATGAACAACTAAGGTGTCACAATGTGCAACAAAAAACTAATGATTGATGCTTCT
This sequence comes from Saccopteryx leptura, assembly GCF_036850995.1. NCBI lineage: Eukaryota > Metazoa > Chordata > Mammalia > Chiroptera > Emballonuridae > Saccopteryx > Saccopteryx leptura. Next base: position 149,044,817 of record NC_089504.1, read on the forward strand.
CATCTCTCTGTTCCTGTCTGTCTGTCCCTGTCTATCTCTCTCTCTGTCTCTGTAAAAGAAAAAATTATCATAAGTTCTTCCTTTCAGTAGCTATTCACTAAGCCTCAAAATGTCTTTCTATAGTTAATACAATTATCACAAAGACTTTGAAAGCAGAATTTTCCCAAAATGTAGGCAGAAAGCAAATCACTTCAATTTCAGTATTTTCACAAGCCATTTTAAAAAGTGCTTTATTTTAAAATAAATAGCTTTGCTAGATTCTGAAGTAGACACTTAATTAATAAATTTAATTAAGAAAGTTACCTCTTCAGGAACACCATTCTGTTTTCTTAGGTCCATATCCTTTTGTTTGATATCTTTCTCCCAGTTTTCTAAATCCCTCATGAAGTTTTGTAATTCTTCTGCATTTTGCTTCACTTGTAATTGTAATTCAACTGCTTTATTAGTTGAAGTCATTATGGCCTGCAGAGTTTTGATCAACCAACACCTGGTAGGAATTAAATTGAATTATTTACTTTGGTTTATTTTTTGAAACCTAGCTAATTACTTTTTACCTCTTTATAAATGCCCAAGATATCTGGATAGAAGAGAGTTTAAAGTGATGCTGAAGAAAGAAAATATAGGTCAATCAACATCTGCCGAATAAAAAATATATTACAAGTTTCGGCATCCCCACAATGCAATGTCAGTGAAAGACAACAGGGAGGGAATCACTAAGATTAGCAAGTAGCTCACAGTAGCAAATTGGCTACTCCTCTCTAGAATAAATTTATCCTAATTACTTCCTTTCCTCCTTTTTCTTTCACCATTTATTGAACTGCTGCTATGTGACAGGTCGTGTTTCAAGATTTAAGCATTGCAAAAACAAGAACAAGTCCCCTATATAGTGAAGAAGAAAACAAGACAATCAAATTACTGAGTAACAAAATACTATGCTAGGCAGGGTTTCCCAACCTTGGGACTACTGACACACCATGGGCCGAATCATTCTTTGTTGGAGCAGGACTGTACTGTGTGTTGTAGGATGGCTGGCAAGATCCCTGGCCTCTACTAATTAGATACCAGTATCACCACTTCCCCTCCCGACTGTGACAACCAAAACTGTCTCCAGACATTGTCAAATGTCTCCTGGGAGTCATAATAACCCCTGGTTGAGAACCACTGTTCTAGATACATACAATTGCTATGGACTGACCGCAAAGGACTGGCATGAGTCAGATGGTAGGTTCAGGAGAAGAATTCCCAGAGGTGCTGCAACTTTAGCAGTTTCAAAAGGTGCCAGCCAAGTGATTTACGTGAAGAAATGGGCAGGTAGAGTGAGGGACTACAAGGGACTCTACTCAGAGAGAAAGCTAACAAGGTGGGAAATGAAACAGATCTTGAAATGCCAGAAAGTGATGTGGAAGTATAAGGTGGTAAAATAAAAGAAATATGATGACTGATGACACAGAGGGACTGGGAAGCACAGAAGACTCAGTGTCTTAGATGTCTTGTTTGGGAGCCTGGTAAGAAAGTGGTGACCTTTTGAGTCAGGAATCACAGTTTTAAAAGGATAAGAGGTTTCATGATTGTAAACAAAAGACAGACATTTCAGTTGGGGTATGTTTTGAGTGCTTACGGGACATCAGGACATATCTAGTAGGTAGTAACAAAAGTGTAGAGTTATAAATTTTGGATGTCTTTGGCATCAAGATGGAAGGAAGCCAAAATCATGAGATTTAGACTTTTTAAATAATTTTTAATTTTACTTTTTATTGATTTTTAGAGGGAGGAGTGAGAGAAAGAGGGGAAGAAAAGCAAGAAGCATCAACTCGTAGTAGTTGCTTCCTGTATGTGCCTTGATCAGGCAAGCCCAGGGCTTTGAACTGGCAACCTCAGCTTTCCAGGTCAAGGACATGCTTAATCATTGTGACTACTGAGAGGTGGAGTTGGAGAACACTAATATTTAGGAAACAAATGGAGGAAGAGATGCCGATATAGGAAAAACTAGGCAGTAGTATCTGGGAAGCTGGGAGGAAGACCAGGAGAGCACCATCACAGCAGAGCACTTTCAAGAGTGCAAGGAGAGGTGTGTCAGCAGTGCCAAATGCCAGAGGTCTATGGGGGGAAAGTATTTTAAAGATTAAAACATAATCTTTGTATTTAGTCATACAGAGATTATTGAGAGTTTTGTGGGGTTTTTTTAAAGAATGGAAATAAAATGAGCTGAGTAAATGAGATTATTATATGGGGATTAAGACAATTCTGTCTTTGACAATGTAAGATTGTTCATGAGCCACATAACCACGTTTGGGTAGACCACGAACTACACATACAAACATGGTCCCATAAGATAATACTGGAGCTGAAAAGTTGCTGTGTGTGTCTTCACTGCTAAGCGCTGCACGACTCCTGGAGGGGTCTGGGAGAAACGCCTGATTAAGAAGCTAAGTGATGGGGCAAGGTCACCAAAGCTTAACGGGGGAGGGGGGCGGGGAAGTAGGATGGGAGCGAGAAGCGATCAGAAAAGGAATTCCTGGGGGGAGGTTGGGGGGAAATAAAAACAAACAAACAAAAAAAAAAAAAAAAAAAGAAAAGGAATTCCTTCAGGGAGAGAAAGATGGTTGTAAATGCAGATAGGTCTTCTGACTCCCGGCCTAGACTCAGAAGCCAAGCTCTCTAAACTCCTTCCGGGCAGTGCCCATGTCTGATCACACATTATGTATAGCTCACTAAAACAACAACAAAAACTAGCACAATGCTTTGCTGGGGACTCAAAAACATGAACAAACGTGCAGCACGCCACAGAGATGCTGTACTGCGGGGTGGGGGTGGGGATGGGTGTCAAAACCTTTTCCATTTCACCCATCACTTTCTGCCACTCCTGCCGGCGCAACTACTCCCACGGAACCAGCGATGGGCCGAGGGAGGTCCAGCCAGCTACCAGGAACTTCCAGCGTTTCCAATGCCCGGGAGAGCACTGCACACCCACGCCGAGAGGCAGCGGCCCCACCGCGGTCTTCCCGGCGGAGTGAAGCTGCGGTCCGACTACTGCAGACGGCCCGGCGCCCCGGACGCTGGGTGGAGGGACTGGCCGAAAAGCAGAGTCCGGACCCAGGCCGCGCGGGGCGAGCCCCTAGCGGAACGTGCTCCCGGTACGCCGCTCCCCGGGACCCCGCCGCGCCCCTGCCGCCCGCCCTCGCCCGCTCCGCCTCCCACAGCACCCACAGCCGCGCCCCCAGGCGACCCCAAAAGCCTCCTAAGCGATAGCGGCAAACGCGACTCACCTCAACAGGCCGTTACAGTGCGCACCTCCGCCGCGGCCCGCTGCAGCGGCTGGGCCCCGCCTCCCTGGGCTTGCCCACAAACCCCCGCGCGCCCTCGCCCCGGCGCTGGAGCGTGCGCAGAAGCGCAAGTACGACGCGCGGTCTCCGCCCATATACAACCTGATTAGGTAATTGGCGGGTGGGCAAAAGCAGTCTAATGCTTTTCCGTTTCCAATATGACTAAAACATCTCAAGTGTTTAAGTCTTGTCACCCGGACATGTTCCCAAGATAGTAACGCCTTGACTATTTCTTTGAACGTCCCTCATACAATTTAGTCCCTAATATATGTCTTACTGGTGTCTAATGATATGTCAAGATCTTTGTTTGAAAATCATTTGAGAAAGTGTTTCTCTACCGTGAACAAAGTATGTAAACTTGTAACTGGCAATTTTGCAAGGCCTTTTTTTCCCCCTGCAGTAAGTACTTGTATTTGGTAAAGCAGTTCTTCAGTCCGATCCCCTGAACCTTTCCATTCTTCTATCCTTCAGTCTTTCTAAAACGTGTGTAAATTAAGGTCTGTCTCTATAGATACCCTGGCTTATACAGCCGAAAGAATATGAAGTTTGTAACATTTCTTGCTTCTGCTATTCATGAGTGAGCTTTCTCTCATCTTCATGAAAACTAATAAAATTGTAAAGCAAAAATAATTTTTAAAATCCACGAAAACAAATGGGCAAAACTTTCCATCTGAAATAGCTCTATGATTTCAAACATTAGCTCATAAATTCAGCTCAGTGCTTCTCAAGCTTAACTGAACTTTGGAATTACCTACAGAGCATGAAGAAAAAATTATTTTCTGGGTCTCATACCCAGAGATTTGGTTTAATTAGTGCACCCTGGGCATCATGATTTTTTAAACCTGTGCAATTGAGACTGGGAACCACTAATCCAGATAATGATCATGAAAAACTACCCTGTGGCCTTCCCATACAAAGTCATGTCATTAACATATCTTTTCCACGGTGTAATTATTTGGTATCTTTGTATTTTAAAGTTATGGTAGTCAAATCATTGCAAGACAAAGATTTTACTGTTTCCCTGCATATTTCTAATGTGTATCTTTTCTCTCTTTCCCATGTGGACATGTTTGAATTTGGGAATCCCTTCCAGTCTCCTCCATCCCCCTCCAGCCCAGAGCAGATAGCACCTCCGTCCTGTATGAGCTCTCACTGCCCTCATGCCCCTTTCTGGCTCCAAAGTCTGTTGGGTAGAAGACACCACATAGGCTATAGCGATGTACTTCTTGCCATTTCCATAGGTGGGCTTGTCCCAGGGGTAGGTCTTGGTGACCAAGGGATGTCCACCCAGGCTTAACTGGTACCTGTGAAGAAAGATCATCAAATCATGGGGCCCTGTTTCACTCTGCCTCTGTCCCCAGATAGGAAGGACAAGCCCAATTCATGCAGAAGGACTCCACTGTTTTTTTGGGGGGGTTGTTTTTTTTTTTTGTTTTTTTTTTGGTGACAGAGACAGAGAGAGACATAGAGAGAGATAGACAGGAAGGGAGAGAGATGCGAAGCATCAATTCTTCATTGCGGCACCTCAGTTGTTCATTGACTGCTTTCTCATATGTGCCTTGACTGGGGGGGGGGGGAGGCTATAGCAGAGCGAGTGATCCCTTGGTCAAGCCAACGACCTTGGGCTCAAGCTGCTGAGCCTTGCTCAAACCAGATGAGCCTCGCACTCAAGCTGGTGACCTCGGTGTCTTGAACCTGGGCCCTCTGTATCCCAGTCCGATGTTCTATCCACTACTCCACCGCCTGGTCAGGCTCCACTCTGGGTTTTTTTTGGGGGGGGGGGGGGGTTGTGGGATTTTTTTTTGTATTTTTCTGAAGCTGAAAACTGGGAGGCAGTCAGACAGACTCCCACATGCGCCCGACCGGGATCCACCCGGCACGCCCATCAGGGAGCAATGCTCTGCCCATCCAGGGCATCGCTCTGTTGCAACCAGAGCCAGTCTAGTGCCTGAGGCAGAGGCCATGGTAGCCATCCCCAGCGCCCGGGCCATCTTTGCTCCAATGGAGCCTTGGCTGCAGGAGGGGAAGAGAGAGACAGAGAGGAAGGAGAGGGGGAAGGGTGGAGAAGCAGATGGGTGCTTCTCCTGTGTGCCCTGGCCAGAAATCGAACCTGGGACTTCCGCACACCAGGCCAACGCTTTACCACTGAGCCAACCGGCCAAGGCCTCCACTGTTTTAAAAGGCCTCCAAGAAAGCCATCACAGCTTACTTCGTCTACTGCCCCACATGGATGGAGCCTTTTCAGAATCTATGCCTTATTTTCTATCTTAAAGAACACTGCTTCTCATCTTCCCCAGAGCAATATTCTAAAATCCCAAACTCTAGAGCTGAACCCCCACTAGAGTTTTAGAAGTAGCAGGACCCAGAGTCCTCAAATGTTAGAGTACATGATGCCCAGTGATTTCAACTACTCTCTAGGGCTCTAAGGTTCCCCCAACCAGACTCAGGGAGCAATTAGAGAGGCTTGGAGCACAGGGGCAATATTTCCCACTGTTTTACATATTAAGGTTCTGTATAAGATTTCACTTGGGGGAAAGAGGGACAGTGGTTCTGCTACTAAGAGGAAGTTTGGCAGCCACCTACCTAACAGCTTCATTACCCAAGTGAGAAAAACTGAGGCCTGGAACTCTGGTTTATGCCCTCTGAGCCACCGAGTTGCAAAATATAAGTCTCCTGCTGGTCCTGGCTGAGGACAGCCTGTGGCCCCAGCCCCAACCTGCTCCCCACACCTGGCTGGCCCAGTACTTATGTTTTTCCCGGCCTGGCAATGAAGCACAGGGAGTAGAGCGCAAACTCAAATCAGGGCTGCTGCCGATGGAAGCCGAGCCCACTTCCTTATAGTAGCCGTACCAGTTGAACTGCATGGCTAACACGTCGGGGTAAGCTTCTCACTGAGGACAGAAGGAGAGTATGATGAATGCCATGCAGTGGAGGCTGGTGGGGGGTTGGCAAATGGCGGCAGTCAGCGAGGATTTGTGGAGGGCTATTAGGTGTCTGTGTGAGCTTTCCAGGGAGGCTGGATTCTTTAAGTCAACAGAGTAAACAGTCTCTGCTGCTATGGAGGGTAAGCCCCACTGAGATGCTGTCTGGAGCTGCCAATACGTGTCTCCCAGGGAGGTCAGTGTCAGCATCCATGTGCCTGGCACCTGGGAGCAGGGACAGAACTGTTTCCTGTGGTCACACATGGAGAAGAAGAGGGCTGTTTATTGCACCCAAATAATTTTCTGGCACCAGGCAGCAAAGGGTTTATTTTTATAAAATATAAGGAGTTTAACCCAGACTAGCCAGATTGAAACTTCCATTAACACCACAGTCTAAGCAAGTTCAGGCAGGAAGTAACTGCATGTCTGGTGTTCCCTCTGAGAATCCTCCCCTGACCCCATCCCCATCCAGAGATGGTGCCCTCTGCCTCCTGCACCTTCAGTTGTGGAGCCTTCTGTGTTTGGAAAGGAATCCCAGTGTCCTGGCTGGCTAAACCCTCTGTCCAGCAGATGGAGAAGTCATATTCACAATCCCCATTGGCTGCCGGTGAGGGTCAGGGTGAGAGAGAAGTCTGACTATTCCATTGAGGGCAGGAAGTCTGGGCTTTCCAGCCCCGGGGAGTCCGCACTCAGTACTCACAGGCCCGTCATAGATGTAACTGTAATAGTCAACCAGGCCCTCCTTCTCTTACATGTAGAAGCGGATCCAGTTTTGGAAGCCAGTGATCTTGCCTTTTTAGACTTCACCTGTAATAAAGAGTCCAAGGTGGGTGATCTGGGCCTCCCTTTAACCCCTTGCCCCCTGCCGTGCCAGGGCTGTCTCCCTTTTTGAGTCTCTGACTCCTAGATTGTCCACCTGCTCAGCCCCTTGCCTAGACTTGTCAGAGTCCCTTGCATCCCTTACTTTCACCTCAGGAAGGCCCCCCTTTCAGTCAAGCCATTGGTAGGATTCCTCCTCCTGGCTGATAATTTGAGATACTCCTCTCAGTCATTTCTCCAAGAGCAAGCCAGACTTGCTAGGAGCTTTATGGGCTAGTGCAGTGGGAAGACCAAGGCCCTCTTGGGAAACAGCTGACCAAGACCTGGAAGCAGAGGACTCCAGAGGTACACAGCCATGGCCCCAAAGACGTGTCCCTTCCTACATGTGCCCCCTTGGGAGCCCCAGCATCTGGTCTTCTTTCTCCCTTGGATGCTCCAGAGCAGGGGTCCCCAAACTATGGCCCCCAGGCCACATGCGGCCCCCTGAGGCCATTTATCCGGCCCCCACCGCACTTCCGGAAGGGGCACCTCTTTCATTGGTGGTCAGTGAGAGGAGCATAGTTCCCATTGAAATACTGGTCAGTTTGTTGATTTAAATTTACTTGTTTTTTATTTTAAATATTGTATTTGTTCCCGTTTTGTTTTTTTACTTTAAAATAAGATATGTGCAGTGTGCATAGGGATTTGTTCATAGTTTTTTTTTTTTATAGTCCGACCCTCCAACGGTCTGAGGGGCAGTGAACTGGCCCCCTGTGTAAAAAGTTTGGGGACCCCTGCTCCAGAGAAACTGCTCCCCAACAGTGGCTCCTCCGACCCCGCCCTCCTGCCTGGGGGTAGACTGCCCCTCCCTGCTAGCTGGTGTGGCTGCTGGGTTATCAGTGCCCAGTGCTGCCCTGCTCCTGACTCCTGAGGGAAGCTGTATCTCCTTCTCTGTCTTTCCAAGCAGAGTGATCCCATGGGCTTATCTTTGGGTGACATCATCTTCCAACATCCACCTACCTGCAGGCCACAGGCCTGATAATTCTACAGGGAAGGGGCTACAGACTGGCTTTATCTTTGAATTACTGGTACTTCACGTGAGGAACATAGTAAGATGATTGTTAACAAGTTTGACAAACAGCGAGCGCTCAGGCAAGCGCTGGGGTTAATGGAAGGAGAGATATAAGAGGCGTGGGTCAGGAATAAAGGTTGCGCTCACTGCCATCAAACCGCATACAGATAAATCACCTGAGAAATATTACACAAGTGGGCCTGTGACTCTGACCGAGTCAGCATCTCAGCTCTCACGTGTTTCATGTGCTCATGGGCTCCAGGTTTATGAGGTCGGAAAGAGTAGGAGGCCTCTTAAAGGCAGCCAAGGGACCCACCCTTCCTCTTCTGGGAGCCCAGGGCCTCATTTCCTTTTTCCTCTCCTCACACCCCTCTCTCCCGAAGACCCTCCTAGGGGGAGATGAGGCCCCGCAGGGCTCCTTTCTTCCTAAATCTGGGAACAGAGGTGCAGCCCCTTGGGGCTGCCAAGCTTTCCCCTCTTACTAAAGGTTAAACCTGCCATATAAAAGGCCCTTTCTGGCCTGACCAGGCGGTGGCGCAGTGGAAAGAGCGTCAGACTGGGATGCAGAGGACCCAGGTTGGAGACTCCGAGGTTGCCAGCTTGAGCGCAGGCTCATCTGGTTTGAACAAAAGCCCACCAGCTTGAACCCAAGGTTGCTGGCTCCAACAAGGGGCTACTCGGTCTGCTGAAGGCTCGTGGTCAAGACACATATGAGAAAGCAATCAATGAACAACTAAGGTGTTGCAACGTGTAATGAAAAACTAATGATTGATGCTTCTCATCTCTCTCCGTTCCTGTCTGTCTGTCCCTGTCTATCCCTCTCTCTGACTCACTCTCTGTCTCTGTAAAAAATATAAATAAATAAATAAATAAATAAATAAATACATGCCCTTTCTGGAAAGAACACTGCATGGGGATCCTCAGCCCTCTCAGAAAAGAGAACTCTCATTTAAAAATGCAAGAGTTATGAACAACTGAAGACAACTCTACAGTGATTTTTTTTCCTTTGTGGTGGGGGTGGCACGTCCCCCTCAGCCAGTTTAACAGTGTAACATTCCCCCTCTCATTTTCAGTTTTCTCTTCTGTGAAAAGATGGGGTTGGGTCTGACAATCCCTGCCAAGTTCTCAGACCATCTTTAGAGGCTCCCTGCCCATGCCCCAGGTCAAGCTGTTGTCAGAGGGTTAAGGAGAACTTCCGAACCCCTTGCTGTATGGAGATGAGATCAAATACGTCATGGTCTCAGGAGTGGACAGGAGAGCCCGGGCAAGCCACCTGGCAAGGGACTTGCCCCAGAAGCACAACTGAACAGTAAGCCTGGGCCTGTTCTTAGGAAGGAAGCCTGGTCAAAGGAAGTAGGAGCAGAGATGCAGCTTTGTTTGCATGAGTTTCGTTTGCACAACCTGAACACAGGTGCTGAGCTGCTGCCCGCCAGACTTCTCATGCTCCCTAAACTACAGCACGTGAACATGGCTCAGAAGCTGGTTAGTTTAGGGAACAAAGGAGAGTGTCACTGGCTGAGCCAGGAAGCAGTGACACATCAGAATCTGGGATTGGTCTGTTCCTTCCAAAGGCCCATCTGGGTGGATCCTGGCTGAGGCCAAAGCTATTGGAGTGGGAGTGCGTTTTGGCCAGCATTGCCCTGATGTCCAACTGAACTGACTGTGGGATGGAGCTTCTAGAGTGGGCACGCTGCCCTCCATCAGGGGAATTTTAGGTCGGGAGCAAGGCTGGAGGCTGGGCAGACAGGCTGTCCCCCTAGAGCCGTACTGGGTCTTCCAACAAGAGCCAGAATGTCGACTTAACAACCACCAGCAGCACTGATGGAATCCTTACCACGCGTGCACACGGAGAGCCTCCTGTGCTTTCATTCTCACTACAGTCTGCGCAGGCGTTCTTGTCATCCTCAGCTCACATATGAGAAAACTGAGCCACAGAAGGTTTGGGAGATGTGAGTTAAGCCTAATACAGAGGGACCCGAAACATTGAAGACAGAAACAAGGTCCATCGTTTACACATCAAAGCTTTATTGTCTAGCTTGGCCAAGCGGCAGCAACTCCGACAGGAGAGTGTGCTGGCCCTTTGTTCTACTTAGTTTTTATAGTTTTGTAAGTGGGAAGTACAGAAGCAAAAATTGTAATTAGGAGCCCCTTACCACTATTGGTTATAGTCATATGTCCTTCAACATGATAGGACCATGTTCAATTTGCAAGCCATACATCCTTTTGGAGAAAACAAATTTACAAGCCAACACAATGGTAGAAAGATGTCTCTTTACATATTAAAAGGCATTCCCATATTATCTAGTGTTCATCTGCTATCTCTCTGTCCAGAGTAACACGTGTTAACCACACGCATTTACATAGGAGAGGTAGTTTCTGTGGGGACAAATGCCTGCAAATGGCTCATTGCTATAAGAAAAGGTTTATTTTGGCTTTTCTCTCCCTGTACCTGGCTAGCTATTCACCCTTTTCCCCACAGACGTGGTGGAATATCTGGGGAATCTATGTTTTCCTCCCCTTTGCATTTACAATACAATGCCAAGGACCATCCTGACTATGCCAATCACACAGTACAGAGACTATTCTCACAATTTCTCTGCACACCTTAACCCAAATTAATAAAATGTTCTCCAAGCCTCTTAAAATATTAGTATTAATTCTGTAGTTTTTGGTACCTTACAACACTTGCGGGTAAAGTGGTTCATTGGCTCCTCAATGTGCCCGGGAGCACACAATTATAACTAAACTATGCAGTCAGGTCTCTGATCAAAGTTGCCAGTGGTGAGCACCGAAACCACATCGCCCCCAAACACCACACCTTCCAAATGCAGCAGCAACCGTTCTGTGAGGTCTGCATTATTGTGAAAAGTGGCCTGGAATCAGTCAATGGAATTACAGGTCACCTATTTTCATTTCTTATATGATGGAGCAACACTCTAAACAGTCCAAGGTAGCCACAGTGCCTCCACTGGGATACTTGTGTGCTAGGGAACCCCACCCTCTCCGGGCTGCTCATGCCCCCTCTCCAGATCTTATTTCTAAACCCCAAGATTTTGCAACCCAAGACATGCTGACGTAGATGACAGTAGATAGAAGAATAGGAAAAAATCCATTCAGCCAATAAATGAGCACACAACCCTGCGTACATTCATGCAAAGATGCCTCATAAATACATGTATTTGTATATACGTGGGTGGGCAAAAATAGGTTTACAGTTGTGAGTATGCGAAATAGTTTATTCTTGTGTTCCTATTTATTAACCTGCATGCCTTTTTCCATACAAACAACTGTAGGCCTACTTTGCCTACCCCTGTGTGCATAGAAAGACACATTAAACTGTATGGCAGCCAGTTTCTTCTTGTCTGGCCTGATCTGGATGGAAAGCTCTGCTGCTTATCTTTCTGAGTTCTCCCCCATTTAGGTCCTCCCAGGCACTTTCCACCTTGACTGAAGGCTCTTCCCAAGGAGCCACTATGGCAGGTGGCCAGCGAGGTGAGAGTCCTGGAAGATTGGGTGTGGGAGACTGCAAACTGACAAAGAACCTTGCAGTTTAAGGATTAAGCCAAAGGCTAAACTCTTCTCCACACCTCCATGTTAGCTGTGATGCTGATTGTTTCTACTCATCCCATCCTCCCACTTTACTTGCTTGATTAAGTTGCTAGAGGCAATTTACATGCCCTTCCTCTCACCCTTTGTTTTTTCAACTGTTGGTTGAAATGTTTTGCATGGTGGGGGATTCCTGTTTATGCCTCAGATTATGTGACTTTGTATCAAAGACTTCCTTGTTTTGCAAATGGCTCTGCACTATATAATAAAGCAAACCAGGGATTTCTCTTTGCTCTGGCTCACCATCAGCTTGCAGAGACCTCCTGATCTCATGCTTTTTCTGAGTTGACTTCTTCATTCTTCACTGTTCTCACTCAGGATGACCTGGACAATTATAAGTTGCGCTGATCCACGGCAACTGGGCCCCGACACTGGGATGTGGAAAGGGTGGCAAGAAGTGCATGGAGGTGTGAAAGTTCAGGAGCCACGGTCACCATCACAGCCGCCTGGCCCGTGCAGGTTCGCATTGGATTCGGACAGTTGGTAAAGAAACAATGGAGCCAAAAACTGGTGGGCCATCCTCTTTAACCCTAGCTTGCACCCGGCAAGCAAGTAAAAACACACACTGGGCTCCAAAACCCACTCATTCAGTGCTCACAAAGCTACTGATTTATCCGAGTTTCCTAGAATCAAAGGTTTCTAGTTCACCAGACTTACTCATCTCTGTTCCCCATCTCCTTCCTTCTCTCTGCCCAAACTGGCTTCTCACTCAGCACTCCACCATCCTGGCTGCTTCTCCTGGCCTCCTCCACGTGGCCTTTCTCTGCTCTCCTCTCTAATGTTAATCTGCTCTCCTCTCTAATGTTAATCTCAGGAACCAAGAGAGCAAACTCCCGTTCTGCTCTCATTTTATAGTGCAGAAATCAAAACCTTTAATCCGATATACAAAATAGGGAAGTCTCTAACACAAAGTCTCTTATCTGAGGCATGATGGGATTACACCACCCCACATCAAAAAGGGTGGGAAAGGCTTAGTCCTAAAACCAAGCCCCAGGCTACAAGGATCCTGCCTGCCCACAGCCCGCCCCCAACACACATTAATATCACCTGGGTGACAGGCTTCCATGTGGGCAGCACCATCTTTAACAAAGTGAGCATAATATATTTTATCTGCTCAACAAGGTGGCAGACCCATGATGAGAAAGAACACTGATAGTAGAGGCCTAGAAGGTGGGGACAAGGGTGAAGCTGCCTGGAAAGGCTCTCGGGGTCAGTCAGCGGTCAGCGATGTGGGGAGCGGGAACTCCACCAGTAAATATTTATGGGGTGCTCACTGTATGCCTGGTTTCTGCTGTTACTGGACTGACAGTGTTCAGACTGGGCTGGAAAACGATTCTTGAAACTGATTGGTTTCAGGTGGGACAGAGGACAGTGAGGCCACAGCATTTGGCCACTGTTTGATGTAGACCTCATTCATCTCTGGGCTACCAAAAGTGTCAAGGGTCTGTCAGGACCAACAGGCTATGGGAGAGACTGACATTAGGGGCATATGCCCCAGCCAACCTATTTCACCACCCTTGTCTTCTGTAAAACCAAGACAGAGTCTTTTCAGCACAAGACTGAGACTGGGAGGACTCTGCAGCTGGTGCAGCTCCATCAGGCCTCGAGTCACCTCCCAAGGGGACCCTGGCACCTGAAGACGCTGGGCCTCCAGCCTCCATCCCACTGTGGCACGTGGGTGTCCCAGGATGGAGGCCCGGGACAGTCACCCACAGCTGGTCACTTATGAACCACATCATTCTGTCATGTCCTCTCACTGAGTGAGTCTTGGCCCGGCTCCATGTGTGCTTTTCTCCCGCACTGGTGTGTGTACTGTGTACCACATGTGGGTTTACAGGCATTTCTTTTTAAGTTTGCTGGCAGCGCTGACATTCAGCATCACACTCATGGCCTACCCTGGGCACATCTGTCAGACACGCCGCCTAAGCCATTCATCACAGAGTCCCAGGCTGTGCTTCTAGTCCTGCTGGCCAAGCCCCAGGCCAGTCCTCTGCCTGGAATGCCATCCCCTCACTGTTCTCCTGCTACTCATCCCCCAGCCCCAGGGCAAATTCACCCTTCCACAAAGCCTGACTTCCTCCCTGCAACCCGCAGGACCCCTCTTGCCTATGGACTCAGTTCTTGCTATCTGTCCTGTGTGTGCCCCGACATATCACAGCCACTGCTGATGGATGTTGCTGCCAACGTGCTGTCAGTTAGCCCGTGCACTGCCATCTAACTTTTCATTCATACAGGTATTTTTTCAGCTCACCTCCTTGAGACTGATACCTGCCTCATGGGTCCCCTCTACTGCTTTGTATTGTCATCTAACTTGTGTTAGATGTCAACATGTGCTTGGGACTAGGAATGAATGAATGAATGAATGAACGAACAAATGAACTAAGCCTTCCAGCCCCACTTGTTATAAAGAGAAGGTGATGAGCAAAACAGAGAAAGCAGGTACATCCCTCTAGGAGACCTAGAGGCTCCAGTTTGTTTATGGGGGAAGAGAGGCTCAAGGGTAGTGGGTATAATGGAGCCCAGGGATTCATGTGTGATTTATAGTACAAACCTCATTTTTAGCTATATTATATGTTTACTTGGGACTAATGAAAGCTTTGGGGGACCTAACCCTCACACCAACCCTTGGCACCACCAGTGTGAAGGGTAGCCACCACAGAGATCAGAGAGAATGTGGGATTCCAGGGGGTTCCACACCCACAACGTTACAGATAACTCAGCTTGATCTAGTTTCTTAGGATCCCACAGTAATCACTGCCTCCACATTTTGCCAGCTATGCTAACGTTTGTTTCACATTGCCTGAAAATGAAATTCTATCTCATGTCCTCAAACCCCAGTGGCTTTGGAGAGGGTCTGGAAGCACAGATGGGAACAAAGGGAAGAGGATGAGACAGGCAGACAGTGACAAGATGGCTCAGAGAGACAGAGAGGGCATGAGCAAGGGCCGGATCAAGACAGAGAGCCTGGCAGAGCCCAACCAAGAGCCAGGCGCTGGTATGAGGCACCCCCTGGCTGCTTGCCCCAGGTGTGTTGGCACAGCCAGCTGTTCTGTCCTCACAAAGATGATGACAGGACTGGCAGGAGCCGTTCCTGACCATGGTCTGAAGATCTGTCAAAATTATTATATGTAATTATTGTGCTTAGGTAGTTGGGTTGTGGGCAATTTCCCCCTTTCTCATCCACTCGTTCATTCACTGGACTGTGCTATGCCAAGTGGATGCAAGGGCGAGGAGCTCCGCATCTGAGGGTGGAGGGGAGATGATGGACAATGAAGATTGAAATCTATGCTTGGGGCAGAACACCATGCTGAGACCACCAGTTCTAAAGGCAGACCGCCTGTGTCCGCATCCTAGCTCTGCCACTCACCAGCTCTTCATCTCAACCCTAGGCAATTTTCCTGACCTCTATGCCTTAGTTTCTCCCGTAACTTAAAATGAGCAAGAGGACTTTACAGGGATTTTGTGAGGATTGAATGAGTTAAGACTTGCAACGCTCTTAAAACAGTGCTTGGCACAAAACAAGACCAGGTAAGTGTGTATTAAACAAACAAATAAAATAAAGCTACATAAAATCCAATTTAGATAGGATGGTTAGGGAACTACTCCCTGGAAAAGTGACATTTAAAACAGAGACACAAAGCAGCAGCTTCTTGAACCTCTCCATAAAGTGATTTTTAAAAAAATATTCCAAAAATAAATGTACATTTAAAATTTTTTTTGAGTCCTGGGGTTGAGTCCTTCAGAATTACACTGTCTACTCACCTGGTTTGGTTGTCAAAGGTGACCACGTACTTACCAGGGTGCCTGCAGCCTGGGGAGTTGAGCCTTGCCCTGCGGGAGGCCAAGAGCATCAGCGGGGAACTAATCTGCAGCTCAGCCTCCTGCACCTTTCACTGTATTTATGACGTTACCAACAGCTGCCTGGCACAGAAGCCAAGAACCAAGAGAGAAGAGAAACGGAGAAGGCTGACCTCCTCCATGGCCAGCAGAGCCAGTCTCCCTCCAGCGTACAGGTTGTTGCCCCTGCAGAGTTGAGTGGGCTCCCTCTAATTCTCTCCCTCGGGGGCCCTGTGCTCCCCAGGGCCACCACAATGTGCCCCGAGGAATACTCTGGACTGGCCCCTCGCCCAATGTCACCACTCCCCCAGTGCCATTGCCTTAAGGCTCTCCTTTCCCTTTCTCCCCCTTAAAGGGACCATTAGAATCCTCCCAAGGTATAGCTCTACACAACCCGGGCCTCCTACAGACAGGCAGGGCTCAGGCGAGCTACAGGAGGCGACACTTAGGGACAGGGAACTCTCTGAGAACCTGTCTAATAACAGTGCTTGCAGCTGGCCCTCCCTCCCGAGGGCAGTCTGGCTGGAGGCCACGCTGGGAAGATGCTTGGAGGGGTTGCCAGCCTCGTGACCAAGAGGGGTCTGTACCCTCACAGCCCTTTAGATGCCTTGAGCTGCCCAAGTCAGAGACAGTAATTGCAGGAACACATCCCCAAACCCTCCTAGTCTACATCTGTTTATAAATAAGAAAACTGTAATTTCTCCATCCCTCCTCTAATAAAAATTCCATATGGAATATCTTCCTTCCATCCCTTTATCTTCAGTCTGTGTGTATCGTTTAATCTGTTGTGGATCTCTTGTAGGGACCATGGGTACAGGCCTTTTCTTTTCTTTTTATCCTTTCTATCTGTTCAATTACCCTATTTCTTTTCATTGGAGCACTTAGTCCAGGGGTCCCCAAACTTTTTACACAGGGGGCCAGTTCACTGTGCCTCAGACCATTAGAGGGTCGGACTATAAAAAAACTATGAACAAATCCCTATGCACACTACACACATCTGATTTTAAAGTAAAAAAACAAAACGGGAACAAATACAATATTTAAAATAAAGAACAAGTAAATTTAAATCAACAAACTAACCAGTATTTCAATGGGAACTATGTTCCTCTCACTGACCATCAATGAAAGAGGTGCCCCTTCCGAAAGTGTGGCGGGGGCCTGATAAATGGTCTCAGGGGGCCACATGCGGCCCGTGGGCCGTAGTTTGGGGACCCCTGTTCTATAGTGTCCTACTTGGATTTCTTTCTATTTCTTGTATATCTCTTGTCAATTTTTGGTTTGTGGTACTATAGGCTATAACAAGCTGTGTTTATAGCGGTCTAAGTTGATGGTCACTTATACTGGAATATATTCTAAAATCACAAAAATTTTTACTCATCCCTTCTATATGTATGTTCTTGCATTAATTTTAGTTCTTGTGTGTCCCTTAATTTCTGTTGTATTTATACATGATGTTCTTCTGTTTACCTTTTAACCTTTGTATTAGCTTTATAGTTGGTTGATTTACTGCCTATTTATTTATTTATTTATTTATTTATTTATTTATTTGTATTTTTCTGAAGCTGGAAACGGGGAGGCAGTCAGACAGACTCCCGCATGCGCCCAACCGGGATCCACCCGGCATGCCCACCAGGGGGTAATGCTCTGCCCATCTGGGGCATTGCTCTGTTGCAACCAGAGCCATTCTAGTGCCTGAGCCAGAGGCCATGGAGCCTTCCTCAGCGCCCGGGCCAACTTTGCTCCAAAGGAGCCTTGGCTGCAGGAGGGGAAGAGAGAGACAGAGAGGAAGGAGAGGGGGAGGGGTGGAGAAGTAGATTGGCGCTTCTCCTGTGTGCCCTGGCCGGGAATCGAACCTGGAACTCCTGCACGCCAGGCTGATGCTCTACCACTGAGCCAACTGGCCAGGGCCAAATTTTGCTTTCTTATATTTTCTTACTGATATATACTGCTCACAAAAATTAGAGGATATTTTAATGCTTTATATTCATTTTGAAATATCCCCTAATTTTTGTGAGCAGTATATTTTGGATAGAAAAGATAGAGAGAAAGGGGGGAGGAGCGGGAAGCATCAACTTGCAGTAGTTGCTTCTCGTATGTGCCTTGATTGGGTTCCCAGGGTTTGGAACCTGCAAATTTAGCATTCCAGGTCGGCACTTTTTCCATTGCGCCACCACGAGTCAGGCACTCATATTTTTTATTGTTTCTTTTCTCCTTAAAGAAATACCTTTAACATTTCATGTAATACTGGTTTATAGCTGATGAACTAACTCCGTGAGCTTTTTTGGGTTTACCTTGTTGAAGTTGTTTACACTTTCTGGACTTGTATGTCTATTTCCTTTGCCAGAATTGAAAAGTGGCTGGCTTTCTTTCTTTCTTTTTTTCTTTCTTTCTTTCTTTTTGACAGAAACAGAGAGAGACAAAGAGAGGGAAGATAGGGACAGATAGGAAGAGAGAGAGAGGAGAAGCATCAATTCTTCATTGCGGCACATTAGTTGTTCATTGATTGCTTTCTCATATGTGCCTTGACTGGGGGGCTACAGCAGACCAAGTAACCCCTTGCTCAAGCCAGCAACCTTGGGCTCAAGCTGGTGAGCCTTGCTCAAACCAGATTAGCCCACAATCAAGCTGGCAACCTCAGGGTTTCAAACCTGTGTCCTCTGCATCCCAGTCCAACGCTTATCCTCTGTGCCACCGCCTGATCAGGCTTGAAAAGTTTTAAGTCATTACAGTGGTACCTTGAGATATGAGTTTAATTCGTTCTGTAACCGAGCTCATAAGTCAGTCAACTCATATATCAAACAAATTTCTCCCATTTAAAATAACTGAAATAGATTTAATCTGTTCCAGCCCTGTGAAACATCCTCAAACCATCCTAAATTATGAAAAAGGACATGTTTTTAATTAAGAAACACACATGTATACTTTACCAATGCATAACAAAACATATGAAATAAAAAAAGTGTTATTTAGTACTCTATTCTTACCTGGAGACAGATGAGTGCGGCTAACAGAGGTGAATGGTGGATGAGGAGGGAGGGAAGAAGGGATGCAGGCACTGCAGACACAAATTAAAACTGCACTTTCTTAACACTAAATGTAAACTAAAACTGCATTTTCTTTACTTAAAATGAAACCACAAAAACTTAATTGTAAAAAAATGCACTTTCTTTACTTTAAACTTAACCTAAGCTTAACATTATGTATTTTTCATTTAATCATCACCTGTTTTTGCCTTTTTGGCTGCACTTTCAGCACTTTCACTTGCAGGACTTTTGAATAAAAATCTATCCAAAGAGGTTTGCTTTTGCCTGCCTTTTAAAATGTTACAGAAATGTGACAAACAAGTGTTATTAAAAAGTGCTGAAGCAGGACCAGTTGAAACTTTTTCTGGGTGTTTCTTTTCAATGTAACTTGAAAGCTTCTCCCATATTGCCAGCATTTCTTTAATTTCACTTGCAGAAATCACTTCCTCTGACTCTACCTCCTCCTCACTACTAATCTCTTGCAGAAGCTCGGTATGTTGCATCATCTGTAGCTCCTGCAGCTCCTCAGTTGAGAGTTCCTCCTCATGTTCCTAGACAAGCTTGTTTATGTCACCCTTATCTACCTCCAGACCCACTGACTTTCTGAGGGACACAATCTTCTCCAACGCTTCCACCTCGGCTTCGGTCTCTGGTTCAAATCCTTCAAAGTCCCTGTCTGCAACACATCAGGCCATAACTTTTTCCATGCCGAGTTCAAGGTTCTCCTTGTAACCTCTTGCTATGCCACGTCAATAATGCGTAAACATATCATGATGTTATAGTGATCTTTCCAAAACTCTTGAAGGGTTAGATTTGTATTCTCAGTAACCTCAAAGCAGCAGTGGAACAAGTGCTTTGTGTAAAGCTTTTTAAAGTTGGAAAGGTGCCTGACCAGGCGGTGGCGCAGTGGATAGAGCGTCGGACTGGGATGCCAAGGACCCGGGTTCAAGACCCCGAGGTCGCCAGCTTGAGCGCAGGCTCATCTGGTTTGAACAAAAGCCCACCAGCTTGGACCCAAGGTCGCTGGCTCCAGCAAGGGGTTACTCCGTCTGCTGAAGGCCCGCAGTCAAGGCACATATGAGAAAGCAATCAATGAACAACTAAGGTGTTGCAACGCGCAATGAAAAACTAATGATTGATGCTTCTCATCTCTCTCCGTTCCTTTCTGTCTGTCCCTGTCTATCCCTCTCTCTGACTCTCTCTCTGTCTCTGTAAAAAATAAATAAATAAATAAAGTTGGAAAGGACCTGCTGATCAATAGGTTGCAAGATATTGGGTGGGAAGTAGAGGACTTTCATGAATTTGAACTCATCCAGAATGTCATCTTCAAGACCAGGTGGGTGGGCTAGAGCATTATCAAGGATTAGTAATGCTTTCATCAGGAGTTTATTTTCTTTTTTTTTTTTTTTTTGTATTTTTCTGAAGTTGGAAACGGGGAGGCAGTCAGACAGACTCCCACATGCACCCGACTGGGATCCACCTGGCATGCCCACCAGGGGGTGATGCTCTGCCCATCTGGGGCATTGCTCTGTTGCAACCAGGGCCATTCTAGCACCTGAGGCAGAGGCCATGGAGCCTTCCTCAGCGCCCGGGCCAATTTTGCTCCAATGGAGCCTCGTCTGCAGGAGGGGAAGAGAGAGACAGAGAGGAAGGAGAGGGGAAGGGGTGGAGAAGCAGATGGGCGCTTCTCCTGTGTGCCCTGACCAGGAATCGAACCTGGGACTCCTGTACGCCAGGCCGACGCTCTACCACTGAGCCAACCGGCCAGGGTAAGAGTCTATTTTCTTGAAGATATTTCTTCACTGCAGGACCAAAGATGAGGTTTACCCATTCAGTAAAAAAACTGCCACATAACCCATGCCCTAGCATTGGCACACCACATAACCTGCAGTTTTTCTTAAAGAATCTTGTGAATTTAAAGGCTTGATGATTTTCGGAATGATACACTAGCCGTGGCTTTACTTGACAGTCACTGCTAGTATTTGCACACAATGCAAAGGTCAGATGGTCCTGCATGGGTTTATGGCCTGGCAGCTTCTTCTCCTCTGCAGTGATGAAAGACCTCTGGGGCATATTTTTCCAAAACAATCCTGTTTCATCACAGTTGAACACTTATTGGGGGATGTAGCCTTCCTTTGTGATAAGCGCAGCAAAATGTGTGATGTACTCCTCAGCTGCCTTAACATCAGCACTCGCAGCTTCATTATGCATCACCACTGAGTGGATGCCAGATCTCTTCTTGAAATTTTCAAACCAGCCGTGACTTGCCTTAAACAAATCTTCTATTGCCTCTTTCGAGGTTGATGGTACTTTTATCTTCAAGTCGCCATAAATAATATGTGCCTTTTTGCATAGTACAGTCTCCATCACTGTATCTCCTGCCAGCTCTTTCTCTTTTACCCATACCAGCAGAAGCTTCTCCATTTCTTCATGGATATTTGTCCTTAATTGGGACAGAACTGTAGTTCCTTTTGCTGGATTTGTGCTTTTGATGGCATCCTTTTGTTTAAGGATGGTACAAATTGTAGATGTATTGCAGTCGTATAGCCTTGCCAGTTCAATCACTCATCCACCATGCTCATGTTTCTCTATTATTTCTTGCTATACTTCTATCGACATCATTCTCTTCTTCTTCTCACCACTGTCCTTTACACTGACTTTCTTCGGCCCCATGATAGCACACAAAAAAAGTTAGTAAAAAATGCAAAAATCATGCAAGAACGAGTATAGCACATGAGATTCGACTTGGTTCTGTGGGTAACATGTGAGAAAGAACGAGATGCTGGTGTTGTACTGCCGCTACTGGACTCGTGCACCAACGCATCAACTAGCAGCAGCTTCCTGAATCACAACTCGTATCTTGGAATTTTGCTCGGATCTCAAACAAAAATATGGACTGAGTCGCAGCTTGTGTCTTAAAAAAAATTGTATGTTGGTCTGCTCATATCTCAAGGTACCACTGTATTTCTTCAAGTAGGTTCTCAATCCCTTGTTCTCTCTCTCCTTTTTCTGGTACCCCTATTTTGTGAATGTTGATACACTGAATATTGTCCCAGAGGTCCCTGAAACCAGTAGGTTCTTTCCTTTTCTTTGGGGTGGGGGGAGAGAGGGACAGACAGGAAAGAAAAGATAAGAAGCATTAACTCGTAGTTATGTCACCTTTGTTGTTCATTGCCTTCTCATATGTGCTTTGACCAGGTGGGGGGTAGCTCCAGATGAGCCAGTGACCCCTTGCTCAAGCCAGCAACCATGGGGTCATATGTATGACCCCATGCTCAAGCTGGCAACCCTAATCTCAAATTTGTGAGCCTGTACTCAAGCTGGCAACCTTGGGGTTTTGAACCTGAGTCCTCAGCATCCTAGGCTGATACTCTATCCACTGCGCCACCACCTGCTCAGGCTAAACCAGTGTTTCTCAATTGTCAGTCTACATACTAGTCTGCCAGATTTTATGCCAGTTTGTTAAATCATTAACCACCTTGATGTTGTATGAGGATTATAGACCAAATGATGTTAGTCATGTTCACTTATATTCAGGGTGATTTCTGCCTTTGTGGTCCCTGAAATAATTATCCTGTTTTTACTGATCCTCAAATGTAAAAGGGTTAAAAATGATTGCCTTAAACTATCCTGGTTATTTAAAAATTCCTTTCTCCTTTTTTTTTTTCCTGTCCTAGTTAGGTGTATTCCGTTACTTCGTCTTCCAGATCACTAATTGCATCTTCTTGTTCATCTAATCATCTGCTGATTCTTTCTAATCTATACTTCATTTCAATTATTGTAGTCTTCATTTCTGACTGTATTTTTTTTTTTTTTGGTTTCTGTTTGTAGTTGGTCTCACTGAGTTTACCTCTTTTTCTCCTAAATTCCTTGATCATCCTAATAACCTGTGTTTTGAACTCTATATCTGGTAGATTGCTTGTCTCCATTTTATTAGTTCTTTTTCTGGAGTTTTGTTCTGTTCTTTCATCTGGAACATGCTAGTTTCCTCAATTTGGCTGCCTCCCTGTATTATTCTCTATGTATTAGGTTAATCTGTTATGTCTCCTAGCCTTGGCAGGGTGGCCTTATGTAGTTGGTGTGCTTTGGAACTTAGTGGTGCAGTTTTGTTGTTCACCTGAGCTGAGTGCTCCAGGAAGGCCTTTGTGTGGGCTGTGTGTGCCCTCCTGTTATGGTTGAGCCTTGATTGCTGTTGTCAGTGGCTGGGATTGACCCTCAGGTTAATGAGAGCTGTCCGTGACTATAGCAGACAAGTTGTGCTGGGGGCTGACCTCACAGTGTAGGAGTCACTTTAGTAGGGCTCCAGCGCCAGCCACGTTTACCTTTTTAGGGTGTGTTGTGTGTAGAGCTGGTTGGGTGGTACTCTGGTTTGGTCTGAATTTGGCCACTGGATGCCTTGGTTCTGAAGCCTCTTGGGAGAGGCCCCAGTGTAGAACAAGGATAGCTGCCATTTGTGCCCAGTGGGTCACCTGGTGGGAGCTACAAGTGATCTGTAGTTGGTTGCCACTTGTGCTGGGCTTGGAGACTCGTGGAAGAAAGCATGATATTAATCAAGGCTGGAAGGCACTTGTACCGATTTTGTGGTTGCTTATTTGAACTTACTTCTGAAGCCAACACTATATGTAGCTTATGCCAGGTTTTGATCCACCTGGTGGAAGATGAAGGCAAGTTGAGAATGTTCACCAGTTTTTGTTTTTGTTTTTTTGTTTGTTTGTTTTTTCCTTCATTTTTCTCAAGCTGGAAACGGGGAGAGACAGTCAGACAGACTCCCGCATGCGCCCGACCGGGATCCACCCGGCACGCCCACCAGGGGCGACGCTCTGCCCACCAGGGGGCGATGCTCTGCCCATCCTGGGCGTCGCCATATTGCGACCAGAGCCACTCTAGCGCCTGAGGCAGAGGCCACAGAGCCATCCCCAGCGCCCGGGCCATCTTTGCTCCAATGGAGCCTTGGCTGCGGGAGGGGAAGAGAGAGACAGAGAGGAAAGCGCGGCGGAGGGGTGGAGAAGCAAATGGGCGCTTCCCCTGTGTGCCCTGGCCGGGAATCGAACCCGGGTCCTCCGCACGCTAGGCCGACGCTCTACCGCTGAGCCAACCGGCCAGGGCCTGTTCACCAGTTTTGCTGGGTGTGAAGCCACTTAGCAAGAGGTAAACCAGACAATGCAGTGGGGCCTTGAACCTTGGGTGGCGACAAGAATGGAGGGGATGAAGAGAGTTATCTAAGCTATAAACCCTGATCCTGTTCTGCTATCTTCTCCTTATCCTAACCCCAAGGTTTATATTTTAAAAAGTGACACTCTTACCATAACACTCTGGGCTTTGTCCCAAGAGAAAATCAAATCAGAAATAAGGCCTATGTAGGCCCTGGCTGGTTGGCTCAGTGGTAGAGCGTTGGCCCAGAGTGTGGATTTCCTGGGCTTGATTCCTGGTCAGGGCATACAGAAGAAGAAACCATCTGCTCCTCTATCTCTCCCCCTATCCCTTGCCTTTTTCTCTTCCCCACCCACAGCAATGGCTTGATTGATTCAAGTGCATTGGCCCCGGATGGTGGGGATGACCCCATGGAGCCTCTGCCTCAGGTGCTAATAATGGCTCAGTTGCGAGCATGGTACCAGATGGGGGTTGCTGGGTGGATCTTGGTCAGGCACATTCAGGAATCTGTCTATCTCCCCTCCTCTCACTTGGAATAGAAGAGGGGGGGGGATAAAAAAAAGAAGTAAGGCCTATGTGGACCACCCAGCATTTTTTATTAGAAGCACTATATGAGCCCTGGCCGGTTGGCTCAGCGGTAGAGCGTCGGCCTAGCATGCGGAGGACCCAGGTTCGATTCCCGGCCAGGGCACACAGGAGAAGCGCCCATTTGCTTCTCCACCCCTCCACCGCGCTTTCCTCTCTGTCTCTCTCTTCCCCTCCAGCAGCCAAGGCTCCATTGGAGCAAAGATGGCCCGGGCGCTGGGGATGGCTCTGTGGCCTCCGCCTCAGGCGCTAGAGTGGCTCTGGTCGCAACATGGCGACCCCCAGGATGGGCAGAGCATCGCCCCCTGGTGGGCAGAGCGTCGCCCCTGGTGGGCGTGCCGGGTGGATCCCGGTCGGGCGCATGCGGGAGTCTGTCAGACTGTCTCTCCGTTTCCAGCTTCAGAAAAATGAAAAAAAAAAAAAAAAAATGAGAAGCACTATATGAGCCATTCAATGAATTAACTCAAAGTCTTTCTTTCTTTTTTTTTTTTAATAGTTGAATTTTATTTCAGGCCAAACCCCCTCAACTCTGAACTAAATGCCATGACAGTCCCACAGCACAGACTGGTCATAGAAGAGCCCAGGGATGGCCAGAGGAGGGACAGATGGACGCGCAGAGCCGCACCCGAGCCTAAGTGCCGAGCAATGCAGACACCGGCGGCTCCGTCTCCTACCAGGCTCGCTCTCTTGCTCTAGGTGGAGAGGAATTATGGCAGCAGGAGGGCAGAATGCCTCATTGTCTGAAGGCATGTTGTTCCTCATCTCCATCCCTACAGAGCTCTCTCCAAAAAGAAACAAAGCCCTTGTGCCCCACTGGACTGAACATACGGCTGCCTGCACCACAGCAGAGGGACACTGTAGTGACTGAAGCCCCAGGGGCAGGGAGCTGTTTGTTACTAAGGGAGAAGAAAAGCATTCAAAAAAGAAAGGAGCCCATTCCACCCCTGCAGAAAAGATGGTCCCGTCTCTGCTTTATAAGTGGAAGAGACAGTGACAGTCCAGGACAGCCTTGTCCAAAACAAAGCCCCCGGAGCTGTCTGCCTTTCCTCGGGCTGTGAACAACCATTTCTCTTTCATGGGTGGCCATGCCCTGTTTTGTGGGTCTCAGGCCCCACACAGCCATGCTGAGGTCTTGGGATATGCAGGAAGCCCCAGCGACAGGAGCCACAGCACCATTCATTCAGAGTGATTAGTGGAGGAGACACCAGGAGGTGGGGAAATAAACACCCGCCACCCTGTCCACGCAAGGAGGGAGACAAGAGGCCAGCCTCCCAGAAACAAGTGCTCCAGGGCCTGCAGCAAAACGGAGCCAGTGGGAATACAACTATACAAGCATTTCTGTTGAGATAATATTCAATATGGTAGCTTAAAATCTGCCACTTAAGGGTCCCCAAAACCAGTCAACTAAGACAGTGTTCCTGGGCCCATTAACAAACATCTAAAGAAACTCAGCTCTCAAGAGAGTAAACATTGGATTCTGTTCAAAACCAACAGCCCCTGGACCTTATGCTTAACTTACAAACATCTGCAGTGTTCATTCCTATGAAGGAAGCTTGAGGAGTAGTCGTGACTAACCTCTGCAATCAATCTGAGCAGAGGCAACTGTAAAACACGAAGTAGCCCAACCTCCCAACACCTGTGCTGTACCCAATGCCACCCAATGTCTCCTCGCCTGCATCTTCTCGGTCTGCCTCAGAGCAGAACCCAGAGCTCACTTTTCCAAAACGGTTTCTAACTGACTAGGATCCAAAGGCACAGCACGGTCCCCTCCCCAGGACCTCCTCACAGGCTCGGGAGCAGAAGGTCCCTCATCAGATCTTGCAGAATCACAGCATGACGGTGAGGTAGCAGGTGGGAGAGGGAGGAGGGAGGCTTTCTGAGGAAGGAGCCTCAGAGTCAACCACAGGAGCCCACACCTCAAAATGACCCTTTTCTTCCTCAGGAGCCGGCCACGGAGAACTCCTCCGACCCGATCTTGGGAAAAAGCAGCAACTCTTAGGCTGGTCTTCTTTAGCCAAGTGAGAAGAGCCCGGCCTCTCCTCCTGGACCCAGCTACAGTTTGACATCGCATAGCGAAGAATGGCATCAGAAACGGTCATGTGGCTTTGGCCCTGGACACAGGCTTCTATCTCAGGCACTGAGAGCTGGCTTGGCAGAAGAGGTGTAACTGGCTGTCTGATAGGAGTACAACACTCTGCAGGACCTTTTCAAGGAAGTGCTGCAGACCTTGTCGTCACTTCTCAATGAACTCATCGGAGCTGCCAAAGAAGGTTGACTTCCCAGGAAGTTCAGGGACAGGCACTAAACCAGCATTTCTCTGTAGCTGCTTCCTCAGCCACACGAACTCACAGTAGCAGCGACGCACACAGGATGTCTGGGCAGTAAAGGCCTTGCTGTTGGTATGGAGGAAGATCTTATAATCCACATAAGAATTCCAGGAGCCTTCATTCTGCACACGGGGGTCCTGAACACGCACGGTGATCACTTCCTCCTGTTCTTGGTTCGCCAACATCCTACACCAAAAGCCCACTGGAAGAAAACATCTTGAAATGAAAACTGACTTCAGCCAATATTCACTGCAAACAAATGATCCGGCTGGCTCCTCCTTGTGTTCTCAGCGAACCAGCTCTGCTCCGTTCTTTGATCCGTCTGTAATTTGCCATTCCTTCCATTTGCAAGGTTAGTCACAAAGGCGACCACAGTCTAGCGCAAGAGCCTCCTATATCCCTGCGAGCTGCACCCACTGACCACAGCGACACCGCCGGAGCCCCACCATATAGCCAGTCTCGGCTTCTTCCCGGTGAGTGGCCGGCGCCCCAGTGCACGACGGGAGAGAGCTCCCGACACTCCAATCCCGGTTGCCCAGGGCTCCCCGCCTCTGCAACCTCCGACTTTTAGTGGCGATCCCGTTTCCCCCAAGGTGCGCGGGGCCCCACCCAGGCCCTGGCGGCAGTTGGGCTGTCCCACCACTGGCTTCGGGTGCTGGAGAGTGGACGCCGGTGAGGGGCCAGCAAGGTGCTCTGACCTCAAAGTCTTTCTTAACAAACTTTTAACTCAAGGCCAGGGAGAATTTTCTACACAGGTACAAAAATGATTTCTATAACTTGACAGTGAGAGTATTTAAACCTGTTATGTATTCCTCTTTGCCTTATCTGCAGTAATCTCAGAGCTAAATGTTGTGTGTTGCTTTAGTTTTTCAATGACCAGTATTTTTTATAATTATTTTTAAATTTTTTTAGAGGGAGAAAAAAGGGAGATAAGGAACATCAACTTGTAGTTGCATCACTTTCATTGATTGCTTCTCATCCATTCCATGTTGGAGAGGGGGCACTGCTCAAGCCAAGCCAGTGACCTCTTGCTCAAGCCTCCAACCATGGGATTCAAGCCAGTGATCTTTGGGCTCAAGCCAGTGACCTTTGGGTCATGTTATGATCCTGTGCTTAAGCTACCAACCTCACACTCAAGCTGGTGAGCCTGTGCTCAAGCCGGATAAGCCCAAGTTCAAGCTGGCAACCTCTGTTTCAAACCTGAGACTCAAATGTCCTGGGTTGATTCTCTATCCAATGCACCACCCTGGTCAGGCTATAAGTGTTTATAATACATTTGATTGATTGATTGATTATAGAGAGAAAGGAAAAGGGAGAGAAACATTAATTTGTTGTTCCACTTATTTATGCATTCATTGATTGATTCTTGTATGTGCCCTAAGGCTGAATCCTGCAACTTTGGCTTTATGGGATGATGCTCTAACCAACTGAGCTACCCAGCTAGAGTTTGGCCAATTTTTTTTTGATACTTTTTGTCTGTTTTCATGACTTCTTGCTAATTTTAAGTACATGCCCTAGTAAAATCAGACTGCCTGGATTCAGATCCCCACTCCACTATTAACTTGTTGGATGGCCTTGAAAGGTTGTTTATACACTCTGAACCTCAGTGTTCTCAGTTATAAAATGGAGATACCAGGACCTATCCTGTAAGACTCTTGTGAGATCAATGAAATCATCTTGGTAACATAGAGGGCTTAGACTTTGCATGCCACATTCAAAGGCCTAAATAAAAGTTAGTTATTACTAATATTATTTGGGTTCAGTTGTCTTGTTCTTATGCTTTTAAGTTTCCTTAGATCTCCTGTAGAAATAGCTGTAATATAATTTTAACAATAAATACATACAATCTAATAATAAGTAAAGTTGAGTCCTGACCTTGGATCAAATTTTGAGATTTAGGTTTTTGACAATTGGAATAGCAGAAATAAGTCAGAAATTTTACTGCACTTTAGAGGAAAAGTATGGCTATTCTGTGTCTGAGATATTTAACATTATGCAGTTTGATGGGGTACACAGTGTGTTTGTTGTTGGGAGGGGGGAGGTCATTTACTTTACAGGCAGGACAGGACCTCTCAAAAGCATCTTATTCCTGGGGATAGCCTAGCCTTGGCATTCATTCATTTAGTAATAGTAACTGAGCATCAGTCCAGAAGCTGAATTATCCTACTAAACTCAGAAAGTATCAGGCTCACAGCAGATGCATAGTCACTAAATTTACATTTGTCAATGGACATACATCCATAAAGGAGCCATTCCAGCAAGCATAAGCTAATTTCTTTTTCTATTTGGAAAGCAGATGTGAACTGGAAGACTATTTGGTGAGTATAAACTCAAAACAAGGAAAACACAGGAATTTGAGTGAGAAATATTACCTAGGCACCAAGAGAGTCCCATGAAATGCACCTGTCCTGTAAGAGAAAACACCCTTCTAGAGACCAGTAGCTCTCAACCTCAAAACCCTGTGTGCCTCTCCCAGGAACAGTATAAGACACACCCTAATATATGCTTCTCTGAACCTTACATTCCTTATTACTCCACCCAGTATGCATCTAGATATATTACTTTTTCTTCTTAAGTCGTAGTCTAGTGGGCATAAGACCTTTTCTGCAAGAGGACACAATGGAGGTGTAGGCAGCATGGGAAGCAGCAGATGCTGTCTGTCCACTGGGGGCTGGCAGCACTCAGCCAGCAGCTTTACAACGTGTGCCCCAGCCGGGTGAACTCAATTTCCATCTGGGGAAAAAAGCTGGAAGTCACAAGTCATCCCAGTCATTCCCTTAGGCTGCGTTATTCCAGGAAACAAAGTAGGGGAGGGAATACAGTCAGAGACAGGAAAGGTGAGTGTTAGGTCACTGCAGGAGGGACGCACAAGGCCTGGTGAGTTTTATAAGTAGTTTATTTTTGCATCTGCAAAACAGATGGGCTGAGACTCTAGTACAGAGGTTCCCAAACTATGGCCTGTGGGCTGCATGCAGCCCCCACTGCAATTCCGGAAGGGGCACCTCTTTCATTGGTGGTCAGTGAGAGGAGCATAGTTCCCATTGAAATACTGGTCATTTTGTTGATTTAAATTTACTTGTTCTTTATTTTAAATATTGTATTTGTTCCCGTTTTGTTTTTTTACTTTAAAATAAGATGTGTGCAGTGTGCATAGGGATTTGTTCATAGTTTTTTTTATAGTCCGGCCCTCCAACGGTCTGAGGGACAGTGAACTGGGCCCCTGTGTAAAAAGTTTGGGGAACCCTGCTCTAGTGGAATCAACAGAGAGAGGCAGGAAGGGGGTGTCTGATCGAGGGACTACACAGGCATTTGCTGATGTAGGGGCTAGACATGCTCAGATTAGCATATCCTGGTTTATGGCCTTGGTCACAGACTGTTTCCCTTCCCCAACCCTCAGGTCCCTCCGGAAGGCCTTGTCCCAAGGACACTTTCCAGAAGCTTCCCAGGGTGGGGGGACTTGCTTAAGGGGAAGTTGAGGTTGGGTGAGGAGAATTGAAGTTTAAAGGGGCCTTGAGTTGAGTGACATCAGAGAAATGGTGCCGTGAGGAGTGCGACCGACAAATCTCCCCAAAATTTCAACAAGTTCATCAACCAGAGACAGAAAAATCTATCCTTGGAGTGTCTGGGAGTTCCACACACTGAATGCGAAGGTAGGATCGAGCAAAAAATTGACTAAATATATAATCAACCCTGAAGGAAATAAGTCGGACAAAAACACACTCTGCCTTCCTCACTAACCTGAGCAAAGGCTGCTTTCACTTGGAACTGAAAATCAGGGAGCTAAGGGTGTGGAGGAAGCTAGGCTGTGGCATGGACGTTTGTTCAAGCCAAGGAAAGAGTGTGCCTGTGGTGAATCAGCCCCCGCGAGCAAATGCCCGCATGCCACAAGCATCCCAACCGCCCGTGCGCCGTGAGCAACCTCCGGCGCCATGAGCAGCAGCTGTCAGCGGTGCACAGGGAGTGCACCAAAGCGAACTTCCCTAGGCCCAAGCTTCTCTGGGCGGGTGGGGCGCCTTACCCAGCCATTCAAGCTAACAAGTAAGCGTTGGGGGAGGGGTGTGCGGGCAGGTTGCAGTCCTTTCTGTAGCAGATGGTTGGATCCAATCGCTGAAATTAGCTTAACCCACAGTCTGCTCACCTCCCAACTAACCTATGCGGCTCTAATTGACAAGATCTCTCTTAGTTCAGCGATCCAAAAAAAGACGCATGATACTTTTTAGTGCCTCTTGCTAAAGGGGTGGGGGCAACTTCTGATTGGCAGAGCTTTCATACTCAGGGTTATATGCTAAAAAGAGGGACTTGGCAGATGTTAAGACCTCCTGTACTGCAGGCAGCGACTAGGGCATCTTCTTTGCAGCCTAAACAGGTTACAAAGTGTGGAAAGCCTGGGGAGAGTGCTCCCACAGAGTGCTAGGCATGCTGAACAGGCCTGGAGGCTCATAGAAAGTCACCTTGAAAGCAATTGGCTCCCAGCCCTGCCTGATTAAGCTGGCGGCTCTGACTGCCAGAGCCTTACCCAGAGCCCTGTGTTGAGTGGGGAGAGAGTGGGGATTTGCCAGCTCTTTGAGCCTCTTAATCCCCAGGCAGAGGCAGCGGCAGCCTCATAGCTGGATCATCAGGCTGCTAATTCAGGAAGGAGAGACTAGGAGAGAGGCTCTGGGAAAACGGACTCTCTCATTGTCAGAGCCTGCAAACGCTAACAATCCTTGACTACCAATGAGACTGAGCCTAATATATGACATCGCCGTAGAGCGGTGTTTCCCAACGTGGGGCCCACACCCCACAGGGGGGCAATTCGATAGTTAAGGGGGGCAATTTGAAAATGGACTCGACACGACTTTAACTCTTTCGCCCTGGGCCATTTAAATGCAATGCTAGATATCAGTGCCAAATTTAACAAAAAATGCAATTCTTAAATAATTGCGGTAAATAATTATTAAGTAAAATTTCGTTTGACGAGACCAAAATATCAACTGGGTGATTGGCGTCGTCAAGTAAACTTCGTCCTGGGTTCACCGTGGAGTGTGCTGTCTGCCGCGGGGAACCCCGGACGTTTTAAAAACTCGCTAAACAACGCAGTTATTCTCACCTAATTGGCCCATCGCAACTTCTGTAGTGTTTCACATCATTCAGTTGGTGTTAATTTGAAATAAGTGTCAGTCAAAACTGTTGTAAAAGCTCGTTGATTTAATAATCATACATATATATAGTATATAGATATAATTGGTAAGTATTTGATTTTATTTTTATCAATATTAAACTCTTTATTAAGTACTTCTTGCATCGGGGCTAGAAAGCACTAATATTTTATAAATATTATTGGGGCTATAATAGTGCATGCATGACAATTTTAATTTTAGAAGCATAACTTTCCAGAAAATTTTGTCAAGTGGAAAAAATATAGATACCTTTTGATTTGCGGTGGTAGTGTAGTAAATGTGTTATATACATTTAAATAAATATGAATTTTTAGTATACGTTTACTCTATGTCACATTGAATATATTTTAACACATATTTTAATATTAGTTTTTAATTGATCTTATTTTTATTTCTTATAGCCCATAGTAAAATGAGTGGTGCAAGCAAGAAAAAAACTCGTCAATATTCAGAGGAATATTTAAAATTTGGGTTCATACCCGCTGTTCACGATGAGTGGATTCCTTTTTGTCTTTTATGCCAGCAATGCTTGACCAATGAATCAATGAAACGAGGTCGTCTTGAGGCGCATTTGAAGGCAAAACATAGTGCTCATATTAATTCAGATTTGAGTTACTTTAAAACTTTAAAGAAAATTTTTGAAAAAAGAACAACATTAATGTCTCTATTTACTGCTCATACTTCAACTAATAATCGTGTTCTTGAGGCTAGTTATCAAATTTCTTTATTCATCGCTAAAACTGGAGAAAATTACACTATAGGAGAGAATTTAATAAAACTGTCAATATCAGCATTTCTTAAAATGGTTCTTGAAAAAGATGACAAAGATGTAAAAGCTATGCCACTCAGTGACAATACTGTTAGCAGAAGAATAGACGAAATGAGTGAGGATATTGAAAAACAACTTATTGAAAAGCTGAAAACAAGAAAATTCTCCTTGCAAATGGATGAATCAACTTTGAGAGACAGTGAGGCAGTATTGATAACTTACGTAAGATATATTGATAAAGGACATTTTGCTGAAGAAATGTTCTGCAAAAGATTAGAAAGCACCACTACCTCCAAAAATATATATAATAAGCTAAAAAACTACTTAGATGTCAATGATACACCAATGAAAAATATAACATCTTGTGCTGCAGATGGTGCTCCCAATATGATGGGCAAGAAAAATGGCTGCTTAAAAGTGATGAAAGATGCGAATCCAGAAATGATTCTTGTGCATTGTGTTATTCATAGGGAAAAGTTGGTAGCTAAAAACATCTCGCCTGTTCTGAATGATGTATTACATACAGTAATAAAGTGTGTTAATGCTATTAAAGCTAGTGCCAAATGTGAGCGTCTTTTCAAGCTATTTTGTGAAGAACAAAATGAAGACCATGTGAGACTTTTACTTCATACTGAAGTCAGATGGCTATCTAAAGGAAACTGTTTGAAAAGATTTATGGAACTGTTTGATACTCTTAGTGATTTTTTAAGCGACAAACCTGAAATGAAGTATCTGTTAACAATAGATGGTAAAGCATTTGTGAGTTATTTAGCCAATATCTTTGAAAAACTAAATATATTAAATAAGCAACTTCAAGGAACAAATAAAACTCTTGTCGATGCAAAAGCAAAGATATTTGGTTTCATTACCAATATTGAGTTATGTCAGAAACATATTAACAACAAAAACTTTAAATAGTTTCATTGGCTCCAAAAATGTGAAGTAACTGATACCGCTTTACTTGTTATTGTCAATCATTTGAATATTCTATCGGCTGATTTAAAAGAAAGATTTTCTGATTTAAAAAAAATTTATTTCCCAACATGGATGATTCAGCCAATGTTAGTGGATTTGTCTGATATATCAAATATGCAGTGTCAGGAAGAACTCGCAGAATTGCAAAATGATGAGTCAGTTAAAGCTTTATTTAATATCAAAGGAGCGATGGCATGGCTTTGTGAGGAAACAGAAATCAAATACCCAAATTCAACCAAATGTGCAAGAAAACTATTGCTACCGTTTCCATCTTCATTTTTAGCTGAATGTGGATTTAGTGCTGTAAATGATTTACTGGTAAAAAAAAGAAATCGGCTGGATATAACACAACGTGGAGACTTGAGACTAAAGCTAACCAAATTGGAACCTAATATAAAATCTCTGTGCAGCAAGCATCAAGCACAAGGATCACACTAAATTAAAATAATAAATTAATATAGAAAAATCTGTATTAAAATTATTTGGAATTTAAATTTCTGTTTTTCATTAT
Organism: Saccopteryx leptura; assembly: GCF_036850995.1. Taxonomy (NCBI): domain Eukaryota; kingdom Metazoa; phylum Chordata; class Mammalia; order Chiroptera; family Emballonuridae; genus Saccopteryx; species Saccopteryx leptura. Next base: position 149,078,874 of record NC_089504.1, read on the forward strand.
GTTTTGAAATTTTATTTACTGTGTTTTGTTAACAATTTCATAGTGATTTCTTCCTAGAACCTATCATTTATGTTTATTAAGTGAAGAAATCAATTTTTTAATGTTAAAAATTATGTATGTTACATAGGGGGGGACATAAAAATTTTAGAAAGGTTAAGGTGCGGCATGGCACAAAAAAAGTCGGGAAACACTGCCGTAGAGTCTCATCAACTGCAAATATCTACCTAAGCATGCCACAGGGGCAGAGACTGGGGCACAGAGTCACCAACCAGGAAGAGGGAGAGGAAAGAAAAAGGAAGAAGTTAACCTCTCAAAATCAAGAAAAATCCACAGACTTTATAACTTACTTGTTCCACTATTTTTTTATTTCTTTCATCTTCTTGCCTTTATTATTATTATTTCTATTTCCTCCACCTTGGTCCTTTTATTCTCTGCCCATCTTATTCTTTCCTCTCCTTGAACTACACTACCCATAAGTGTTACATTTTATTTCTTTTCTTCTTCCTTACTCTCCATGAGGGTTACACTCCAAAACCTTTAAATTTCTCTCTCTCCCTCTTTTTGTTTTTTTTTCTTCTTTTCCTTTTTCCCTTTTTCTTATTTCTCCCTCTCTATTAGTTTCTTCTTTTCTCCTTTTACTTTTCCTCTCATTCAATCTTCAATCACGAACAAATTATTTAATTTGGGACTCAAGTTTTTTTGTGTGTGGCATTTTGGGTGCTTTTTACCTTCGTTTTTGAAATTTTTTTTTTTTTTTTTTACATAGGCAGAGATAGACAGGGGCAGACAGACAGGAACGGAGAGAGATGAGAAGCATCAATCATCAGTTTCTCGTTGCGCGTTGCGACTTCTTAGTTGTTCATTGATTGCTTTCTCACATGTGCCTTGACTGCAGGCCTTCAGCAGACCAAGTAACCCCCTGCTGGAGCCAGCGACCTAGGGTCTAAGCTGGTGAGCTCTTTGCTCAAGCCAGATGAGCCTGCGCTCAAGCTGGGGACCTCGGGGTCTCGAACCTGGGTCCTTCTGCATCCCAGTCTGACGCTCTATCCACTGCGCCACCACCTGGTCAGGCTACCTTGCTTTTTAATTTATTAGCATTCCTCCTAACCCAGGATCTTCATTCTAATCATTTTTTTAAATATTTTATTTATTGATTGATTTTTTTAGAGAGAGAGAAGTGAGAGAGAAAGAGAGAAGGGAGGAGCAGGAAGCATCAACTCCCATATGTGCCTTGACCAGGCAAGCCCAAGGTTTCGAACTGGCAACCTCAGTGTTCCAGGTCGATGCTTTATCCCACTGTGCCACCACAGGACAGGCCCATTCTATTCATTTTTTGCTCCACTTAATACAATAGTTTTTTTTTCCTTTTTCCTGTTTCCGACTTATCCCTCTCATTATATCTCTTAGTCGACCATCACTTACAAGCAAATCACTTTATATTTGACCCAAATTTTTTCCTTTTTTGCATTTTGTGGGTTCCTACTTCCTTTTTTTCCCCTTGAACACTTCCCCCCAAATCAGGCCCTCTGTTATACACAGTTTTTGTTCCATTTAACATAATATAATTCACAGTTCATCATGATATTTTCCTAAGGAGGAAGGGAGAGGAGGGGAAGAGAAGAAAAAAAGGGGGGGGAATAATAAATTATTATTGGGATTTTTTATGGGTTTTTTTCCTCCAAATTTTTTTTCCATTTATTTTTTACTTTTTATTCTTTTTTAATTTTCATTAGAGCTATTAAGAAGATCACCCTCAGATGCCATTAAGAAAGAGGAAATTGAATATAATGGATACAAAAGATAGAGAAGTAGCACAGATAGATATGGAAAAATCTATGGAGAAAAAATTTAATATATTGGAAACCTTGGAGCTAAATGACAGAGAATTTAAAATAGAAATCCTAAAAATACTCAGAGATATACAAGAAAACAGAGAAAGGCAATTTAGAGAGCTCAGAAAACAACTCAATGAACACAAAGAATATATTACCAAGGAACTTGAAACTATAAAAACAAATCAAACAGAGATGAAAAACTCAATTTATGAACTGAAAAATGAGGTAACAAGCTTAGCGAATAGAACAAGCCAGATAGAAGGTAGGATTAGTGACATAGAAGACAAGCAACTTCAGGCACAACAGAGAGAAGAAAAGAGAGACTCAAAAATTTTAAAAAATGAGAAAGCCCTACAGGAATTGTCTGACTTCATCAAAAAGAATAACATAAGAATAATAGGTATATCAGAGGGAGAAGAGAGAGAAAATGGAATGGAGAATATATTCAAACAAATAATAGACGAGAACTTCCCATGCCTGTGGAAAGAATTAAAGCCTCAAATTCAAGAAGCAAACAGAACACCGAATTTTCTTAACCACAACAAACCTACTCCAAGGCACATCATAATGAAAATGGCACAACCCAACGACAAAGAAAAAATTCTCAAGGCAGCCAAGAAAAAGAAGATTACAATATATAAAGGGAAGCCTATTAGATTATCATCATATTTCTCTGCAGAAACTCTACAAGCTAGAAGAGAGTAGACCCCAATATTTAAAGCCCTGAAAGAGAGGAACTTTCAGTCACGAATACTATACCCATCAAAGTTATCCTTCAAATATGAAGGAGAAATAAAACATTCACAAATACAGAAAAGATGAGGGAATTTATCATCAGAAAACTCCCACTCCAGGAAATACTAAAGGGGGTTTTCCAACCAGATTCAAAGAACAAAACAAAACCAAAAGTAAAAGCTCCACCAAGAACACAATAAAACCAAACTTAAACTGTGACAACAAAAGCAAAAAAAAGGAGAGAGGATGGAGATTAACAGTAGCAAAGGACAATGAAGTACAGAAACACTCATAAGATAGGGTATTACAATGAATATGGTAGGTACCCTTTCTATTACTTAATGTTAACCACCCATGAAAAAACCACCACAGAAGCACATGACTTAAAAAAGGTAGCAACAGAGGAAAGAAGTATGGAATACAAACAAACAAAAGCAAATTATAGAAAAACAAAAGAGAAGAATCAAACAAGATACAAAATTAACAGAAAGCAATGTATAAAATGGCAATGGGGCTCTGGCCGGTTGGCTCAGCGGTAGAGCGTCGGCCTGGCGTGCGGGGGACCCGGGTTCGATTCCTGGCCAGGGCACATAGGAGAAGCACCCATTTGCTTCTCTACCCCCCCTCCTTCCTCCCTGTCTCTCTCTTCCCCTCCTGCAGCCAAGGCTCCATTGGAGCAAAGATGGCCTGGGCGCTGGGGATGGCTCCTTGGCCTCTGCCCCAGGCGCTAGAGTGGCTCTGGTCATGGCAGAGCGACGCCCCGGAGGGGCAGAGCATCTCCCCCTGGTGGGCAGAGTGTTTCCCCTGGTGGGCGTGCCAGGTGAATCCCGGTCAGGCGCATGCAGGAGTCTGTCTGACTCTCTCCCCGTTTCCAGCTTCAGAAAAATACAAAAAGGAAAAAAAATGGCAATGGGGAACACACAAGTGTCAATAATTAAACTAAATGTAAACGGATTAAACTCACCAATAAAATGACGCAGAGTAGCAGAATAGACTGAAAAATAAAATTCAACTGTATGCTGCCTACAAAAAACACATCTAAGCAACAAGGATAAAAACAAATTCAAAGTGAAAGGCTGGAAAACAATACTCCAAGCAAATAACATCCAAAAAAAAACACAAGTGTAGCAATACTCATTTCTAATAATGCTGACTACAAGACAGAAAAAATACTCAAAGACAAAAATGGTCATTTCATAATGATTAAGGGGATACTGAATCAGGAAGATATAACAATCCTTAATATATATGCACCAAACCAAGGAGCACCAAAATATATAAGACAGCTACTTATTGACCTAAAAACAAAAACTGACAAAAATACAATCATACTTGGAGACCTCAATACACTGCTGATGGCTCTAGATCGTTCATCCAAACAGAAAATCAATAAGGATATATTGACCTTAAACGAAACACTAGAGCACCTGGATATGATAGACATCTATAGGACACTTCATCCCAAAGCGACAGAGTATACATTTAACTCTAGTGTACATGGAACATTCTCAAGAATTGATCATATGTTCGGCCACAAAAATAAAATCAGCAAATTTAGAAAAATTGAAATTGTACTAAGCATATTTTCTGATCATAAAGCCTTGAAACTAGAATTCAACTGCAAGAAAGAGGGAAAAAACCCCACAAAAATGTGGAAACTAAACAACATACTTTTAAAAAATGAATGGGTCAAAGAAGAAATAAGCGCAGAGATCATAAGATATATACAGACAAATGAAAATGACAATATGACATAACAGAATCTCTGGGATGCAGCAAAAGCAGTAATAAGAGGGAAGTTCATATCACTTCAGGCCTATATGAACAAACAAGAGAGTGCCCAAGTGAACCACTTAACTTCACACTTTAAGGAACTAGAAAAAGAAGAACAAAGACAACCCAAAACCAGCCGAAGAAAGGAAATAATAAAAATCAGAGCAGAAATAAATGAAATAGAGAACAGAAAAACTATAGAAAAAATTAATAAAACAAGGAGCTGGTTCTTTGAAAATATCAACAAAATTGACAAACCCTTGACAAGAATCACCAAGGAACGAAGAGAAAGGACTCATATAAACAAAATCCAAAATGAAAGAGGAGAAATCACCACAGACATCATAGATATACAAAGAATTATTGTAGAATACTACGAAAAACTATATGCCACCAAATTCAACAATCTAGAAGAAATGGATAAATTCCTAGAACAATACAAACTTCCTACACTGAGTCAAGAAGAAGCAGAAAGCCTAAACAGACCAATTAGCAGGGAGGAAATAGAAGAAACTATTAAAAACCTCCCCAAAAATAAAAGTCCATTCCCAGACGGTTATAGTAGGGAATTTTATCAAACATTCAAAGAAGACTTGGTTCCTATTCTACTCAAAGTCTTCCAAAAAATTGAAGAAGAAGCAATACTTCCAAACACATTTTATGAGGCCAACATAACCCTCATGCCAAAACCTGGCAAGGACGGCACAAAAAAAGAATACTACAGACCAATAACTCTAATGAATACAGATGCTGAAATACTAAACAAAATACTGGCAAATCGAATACAACAATATATTAAAAAAATAATACATCATGATCAAGTGGGTTTCATCCCAGAATCTCAAGGATGGTTCAACATATGTAAAACGGTTAACGTAATACACCATATCAACAAAACAAAGAACAAAAACCACATGATCTTATCAAAAGATGCAGAAAAGGCATTCAATAAAATACAACACAATTTTATGTTTAAGACACTCAACGAAATGGGTATAGAAGGAAAATATCTCAACATGATAAAGGCCATATATGATAAACCATCAGTCAACATCATATTAAATGGCATAAAACTGAGGACTTTCCAACTTAAATCAGGAACAAGACAGGGTTGTTCACTGCCCCCACTCTTATTTAACGTGGTACTAGAAGTTCTGGCCAGAGCAATCAGACAAGAGAAAGAAATAGAAGGCATCCATATCGGGAAAGAAGAAGTAAAGATATCACTTTTTGCAGATGATATGATCCTATACATCGAAAACCCCAAAGACTCCACAAAAAGATTACTAGAAACAGTAAGCCAATACAGTAGGGTTGCAGGATACAAAATTAACATACAAAAGTCCATAGCCTTTCTATATGCCAACAATGAAACATTTGAGAATGAACTGAAAAAAATAATCCCCTTCACGATTGCAACAAAAACAATAAAATACCTAGGAATAAACATAACAAAGAATGTAAAGGAAGGACCTATATAACAAAAACTACAAAGCATTGTTAAGGAAAATCAAAAAAGATACAATGAGATGGAAAAATATTCTTCGTTCTTGGATAGGAAGGATAAATATAATCAAAATGGCCATATTACCCAAAGCAATTTATAAATTTAATGCAATTCCCATCAAAATTCCTATGATATTTTTTAAAGAAATGGAACAAAATATCATCAGATTTATATGGAACTATAAAAAACCCCGATTAGCCAAAGGAATTCTAAGGAAAAAGAATAAAGCTGGGGGCATTACAATACCTGACTTCAAACTATATTATAAAGCCACGGTAATCAAAACAGCATGGTATTGGCAGAAAAATAGACACTCAGACCAATGGAACAGAATAGAAAGTCCTGAAATAAAACCACATATATATGGTCAAATAATTTTTGATAAAAGGGCCAACAACACACAATGGAGAAAAGAAAGCCTCTTCAATAAATGGTGCTGGGAAAACTGGAAAGCCACGTGCAAAAGAATGAAACTGGACTACAGTTTGTCCCCTGGTACTAAAATTAATTCAAAATGGATCAAAGACCTAAATATAAGACCTGAAACAATAAAGTACATAGAAGAAGACATAGGTACTAAATTCATGGACCTGGGTTTTAAAGAGCATTTTATGAATTTGACTCCAAAGGCAAGAGAAGTGAAGGCAAAGATAAATGAATGGGACTACATCAGACTAAGAAGTTTTTGCTCAGCAAGAGAAACTGACAATAAAATAAACAGACAGCCAACTAAATGGGAAATGATATTTTCAAACAACAGCTCAGATAAGGGCCTAATATCCAAAATATACAAAGAACTCATAAAACTCAACAACAAACAAACAAACAATCCAATAAAAAAATGGGAAGAGGACGTGAACAGACACTTCTCCCAGGAGGAAGTACAAATGGCCAACAGATATATGAAAAGATGCTCATCTTTAGTTATTAGAGAAATGCAAATCAAAACTACAATGCAATACTACCTCACACCTGTTAGATTAGCTATTATCAACAAGACAGGTAATAGCAAATGCTGGAGAGGCTGTGGAGAAAAAGGAACCCTCATTCACCGTTGGTGGGAATCTAAAATAGTACAACCATTATGGAAGAAAGTATGGTAGTTCCTCAAAAAACTGAAAATAGAACTACCTTATGACCCAGCAATTCCTCTACTGGGTATATATCCCAAAAACTCAGAAACATTGATATGTAAAGTCACATGTAGCCCCATGTTTATTGCAGCATTGTTCACAGTGGCCAAGACATGGAAACAACCAAAAAGCCCTTCAATAGAAGACGGGATAAAGAAGATGTGCACATATACACTATGGAATACTACTCAGCCATAAGAAATGATGACATCAGATAATTTACAACAAAATGGTGGGATCTTGATAACATTATATGGAGTGAAATAAGTAAATCAGAAAAAAACAATAACTACATGATTCCATACATAGGTGGGACATAAAAATGAGACTCAGAGACATGGACAAGAATGTGGTGGTTACGGGGTTACAGGGGTTTGGGGGTGGGGGAGGTGAGGAGGGAGAGGGGAAGGGGGAGGGGCACAAGTAAAACTAGATACAGGGTGAAGGAGTATAATCTGATTTCGGGTGATGGGTATGCAACATAATTGAATGACAAGATAACCTGGACATGTTTTCTTTGAATATATGTACCCTAATTTATTGATATCACCCCATTAACATTAATAAAAATTTATTTAAAAAAAAAAGAGGCCTTGAGTTTAAAGACACCGTTGACCCAAAGCTAACATTCTAGCCTTTTGTTTTTTAAGGAAAAAGGGTGAAGGTCTATTCTTCTGTAGCTACTTCCTGCTGATTAGGGTCAGTGAAATATCTAGGGGTAGGGCCTGGTCTGGGGTTGGGCTCAGTGGTATGAAGTTAGGTGGTTTGAAGTGGGGACTTGAAGCAACATAGTATCTGCGATGGACTGGTCTGTGAATGTCCTAAGGCGGTCCTGGAGAAAAGAGGAAAGAAGGTGTATGAGACATGGTCTGAAAATTAAAGCAAGTTTGAAGAGGGATTTAGTACCTATGAAAGGGAGTAGCCATGCGGAGCAATCGCACTTGTTTAACTAAGCATCCTAGGTGCTAGATGACATTCTCTTATCTTAGTGGCTCTTCTAGTTAGCTTATGAGCCATTTCTCTAAGTAGGCCTGATTGGCATAGAAACAGCATTTCTCTTCTAGGAAGAGGCACAGTCCCTCTTTTGGCTGTAACGAGATCCAATTCTCACCTGTTTTGTAAAGTATTGGCTGTGAGTCTATTTGGTCCTGTAAATTGACTAAGCTTTTTGCAGTATTATCTAGGCTCTCTTGTAGACTCTCCGATAGGGTTTTGAAGTACTGTAGAGATGTGACTAGTCCCCCTATATCTGTCCCAACTCCCGAAGTTATGTGGAGAGTTACTGAGAGAGGGATGAGCTGCACTGCCCTCCTCTGCTGGACTTGCTGAGTCACTGGACTAGGCAGGAACTGGTTGTTGGGGGCTGGATCAACACTGGGAGAGAGGTATGCCAGAGAACAGGTTTCTGTCCAGTTCGTAGGAATGCAGAGGTAGGCATCCTTGCTGCAGAGGAAGAATATTCTCTGTTGTGTTAGGCAGGGAGAGAGATGAACTGAGAAGAGATGAGAAAGAGGATACCTGTCCAGACTGATAATGCAGATGTCTTTGTAGCCACGACTAAGGGGTGAGAAATAGGTAGTTGTGTCAGGTGCAGTGAAAATGAGAGGGAACAGAGAGGTGGGAGGTGATACAAGGGAAAGGGGGGGGGGGGTAACAGCAGTTAAAAGAAGAGGCTTGTAATGTGGGAAAGGAGGAGAACCGGACTGGCTGGAGAAAGCGGCTGTTTGTCTCAGGAGAGAACTGGTAATTTATTCATTGAAACCAAAGTGTGCTTGGAAGTTGCATGCTGTTTTTGGCAGATGGCTAACTGAAGTGTTCCCTAAAGTTCTGGAAAAGTAGAAGGGGGCTTGTCTTAGTAGGGGAGTGTGTAGAGCAGTGGAGTCATTTTTATGGGTGACATTAGGGGTGGGTGTTTTTAAACGGCTGTGTGAGTGTATGATGGGAAAGGTGCACTCTCAGTCAGTGTATATGTTAATTTCACATCCCTGGGAGAGGGTGAGTGTTCTGGTGAGAGCTACTAATTCAGCTTGTTAGGTTGTGGTTTCTAGGGGGAAGGATTTGGCCTTGATAGTTTGGTGGAGGAAAAGGCTTGAATTCAGGAGGGAGGGAGAGTTTGTGTAGCTTGTAAGTCAGAAAGACTGGGGAAGGAACGAACTGTTATTGGTTGTCCAAAAGTGAGTTTTTTGCTGTCTTATCTATCTCATCCTAGGATGGGGGTAGTCAGCTGGGAATAATGAGGAAGGAGGAGGTAAAGGGGTGATTTCCTAGATGACAGAGGAAGGGGGTGATCAGTGCTTTGGAGGAAACACCATGGACCTCAACAATCGAGATGGAGGAAGGAAACAGCAGTTCTAAAAACAGAGGGGGAGCCATATAGTGGCCCTCGTATCTAACAGGAAAGAAATGGCCTTACCGGTGACCTGAAGAGTTCCCCGAGGCTTCACTGTTCAGATGGTGGAGATGAAGGTCTGTGGTGAGGCCAGGCCCCTTCAGGTTTCCTCTTTCCCCCAGGAGGCCAAAAAGTGCTGCTGCATCCAGGCTGGTGCTGGCAGCACACCACATGGCTCATTCTGGCTCGTGGATCCTCTGTGAATTAAGCCATTTATCCAGAAGCTGGAAGGAGAAGAGGAAAAGGAGACAGGCCTGTTCAGCTGCATCCCAGAGGACAGAAAGGTATTCTTGAACCTGGCACCAGAGGCCTTCAGTCCTCCAGTCCCCAGTTTTTCTCTTGTTGAGCAGCATGGGCACGACGGTGTGGGTGTTGCTGCCTGCCAGCGAGCACATGGCCCGAAGGGTCTCCTCAGTGTCGTGCTCCAGCTGCAGTCTGAGCAAATACAGGGTGTGCTCCACAATTTCCTTCACCTACCGGGTAGAGCCAGAAGAACCTCAGTCACTCCTTCTTTACTTCCTTTCCTCCCCCTCCCTCTTTACCAAATCCTCAAACTCAGGGGGCCTACTGGCCAACCTGTCCGTGACTCTTCTTAAGGCCAGTTCTGGGGTGCCAGAGGCCAGAATAGCAGAAACCACAAAAATAACTCCAGAATTTTGTGCCAAAATACCTCGGCAAGGCAATTTTAATAACTTTTGCAGAAGGGCGTGCTGCTGTTAGTGAAAGCTGGCCAGCAAGCGCATGGGCAAGGGGTAGATTTTTTTTTAATTTTGTTCATTTTTTTATTAATACAGAACATACTAACAGAAAGTTATCTTTAAACACAGTCAGAGTTACAAATAAACTTACCAATAAATAATATTCACTTGACTCTCCTCTTGATTGAATAATTCTCTATTTGATAATAGTTATTTTGCTTGACCAGGTGGTGGCGCAGTGGATAGAGCATCGGACTGGGATGCAGAGGACCCAGGTTCAAGACCCCGAGGTTGCCAGCTTGAGCGCAGGTTCATCTGGTTTGGGCAAAGCTCACCAGCTTGGACCCAAGGTCGCTGGCTCGAGCAAGGGATTACTTGGTCTGCTGAAGGCCCATGGTCAAGGCACATGTGAGAAAGCAATCAATGAACAACTAAGGTGTCACAATGAAAAATTGATGATTAATGCTTCTCATCTCTCTCTATTCCTGTCTGTCTGTCCCTATCTATCCCTCTTTCTGACTCTCTCTATATCTCTAAAAAAATAAAATAAAGTAAAAGACAGTTATTTTTACCAATTTTTTAAAACTGCCTTATTATTTCAATGAAATTTATTTGTTCATTCCTTCAATTGAGAGATTTCATATATCAAAATACTTCCTGCAAGTTAAGGCATTCTTCAATACTTTCTGTTTAATCTGGTTTCCTTACATTGTAACATGATTCTTTGAAAAGTTGAATATTACATTAATGTTTTCAAGAAATGAGCACAAAGCCCATAAGCAAGAAATATTTTCTACCCCCTCATGCTTCAGAGGCTATATGAATGTTCCACATTCTTCATATTTACCAACAGGAATCCCTTAGAGCTCAAATGGCAGGACACAAGGAGAAACTGAAGCCATCAATGTATTTATAAAATAAATGAAACTCCAATAGATTTTAAGATTCCACCTTCACCACAGATGAGGAAGTGTAGAAAAGGCTCTCCAACTTCTCTTTAGCAGCTCATGTGGTCCCCCAGTCAGAAAAAGGGATGCAGGATGGAAGTCCTCCTTAAACAGCACAAACTCAATCTGGAAAACTGACAAAAACCCCTCTCCCCCAGGGACGTGTCCCAAAAGAGAAACTGCCATGTGTAAGAGGCTCACTCAATTATCAGAGTAATAATATTCTGAAGGACTGACAAAACAAAAAATATTTTTAGTCAAAGAATACCCTACGTACTCAGAACTTTCAGAATAATCATACTTTAACTACCTCATGCAAGTAATATTCTACCAGTTAAAAGTCACATTATACAAAACTTAAGAAGTGTGGCACATTTCTACTATTAACCATTGTTATTTTTTTAAAAAAATTAATCAAAATTGATACATTGCTCTGACCTTTTCATTTAAAATATAACCGAAGGAAACCATTATAAACTCTAAATAAACAGGCATTTGTGGGTGGAGTGCAGAGCATGTTCCTAGCAGCTGTGGCTGATGCAATGCTGTGAGAATACTCCAGCTCCCAGAAGCCTCCTGGGCATACCCAGGAAGGAAGCTCACCCCCTATAAGGAAGTGACTTAGCACCAACCACACAGCTCCCTGATCTTTTCAGCCATTGGCTATGAAGGACACGCTGTAACACCCTATAGGCTGAACCTGTGTATATAAACTAGCTTACTTCCTGAATAAAGTGGATCTGCGTCACTGAACCTGGTCCTTGGAGTTGGGTCTTTGCATCTCCGTCGTCCTCACCCCTGGCAGGACTTGTCCACAACTGGCGCCCAACGTGGGGCAGGGACCTAACCAGCATCCAAGGGATGGATGAGTGACCCTCTGCAATGGGAATCCTTCTCCCCCACTCTCGAGCCCCACAGGCTCGAGCCCTGCACGCCCTATTGCAGAGTAGGTGAGTTGAAGTTTGTGAAAAGGATCTCTGTATTTACTGGGAGACCCTCTCTGTTCTCAATCCCTGGATTAGGGACACGCCTCTCTGGGACCCAGATACTTGGGCCCGAGCTTTCCGGCACATCCGTTCAGCCAAAGAACATGGGGGACAAACTTTCCCTCTCGGCCTCACTCCTGCCTTATTGGCAATGCACGCCTGCTTGACTGGTGCAACTGCTAGGGACCCTCCTCCTCTTTCAGAGGAGCCTCTACCTCCCTATTCGCCCCACTCCACTGAGGAGAAAAGTAGTTTAGCCTCCAAGTTCGTGGCTGAGCGCGCAGAAACGAAACCAACCAAATTGCTAACTGCGCCATCAGCTCTGCTGCCGGAAAAAGTGGAAGTTGCCATTTCCACATTCCTTGCCAGGGCTCAATGCCCCACCCCAGCCTCTCAGATGCCATTTTCCCCAACATGTATTCCTGCTGCAGACCCATGGGCCAGCCTATACGCCCCATGCACCTTTTTTCTTTCTTTCTGTTTGTCTTGTCTATTTTTTTGTATCTCTCGCTCTCTCTCTCTCTCTCGCCCCTCTCTCTGAAATGACACTGGTAGGACCCAGCCACAGCTCAGTGGCAGGGATCACACCCTCTTCTAATGCAAGGGAGAGGTTATACTTATGTTTTTCAGCCAATTTGGATCCCAGGAATCCCCCAACCTGCTTGACAGGGTTTCTTGGACACCCACTAAGTGGTTCAGTCTTCACTCGTCCAAAGCCAAAGCCCTGGCCTCCACACCGACTACGCCTGAGGGGAAGAGGTCCTCAGTGCTCCAGAAGACGACCTCTCAGCCAGCGTGCGTGCCCCATTACCTTGGAAGATGTGGAGGCTTTGGCGGGACGGGCCCCCAGGCCCTAGTGCTCTGTTCTTGCTTATGTGTGCTATAGTAACTGCTGACTCCCAGACGCAGGCGGCAGCAGCCCGGGGCTTGAGCCCGGCAGTGTGAGCTGGTGTTTTCAATTCATCTTTGGAGGATGAGGAGAATTGGGCTGGAGTTGCGATTCGCAGACTCCAGAAGGTAAACGGTGGCAGCTGTGGCGGGAAGATGAATGAAAGCCAGGCTTGCATCATGGAGTGGCCGCTGGAATGGCAGGGAGTGCCTGCTAAACCGCTGGTGGGTTCATTGACATTTTGGGACATAGGGGTGGATGCTATCATGCTCTCCAGAGCAGAGATGGAAATGCTGACTGCCATTGCCACGTGCTCCTCTTTGGGACAGTGTAAGACCTGCCAGGATGGCAGGAATGAGGGAGGTGGCTGATGCCCCATGTGCATGGACTGATTTCCTGGACTACGACCCGAGTGAGCACTGGCTCCTTTGTTGGATGGACTTCAGCCCATGGCAAGCCACCCTTGCTGTGTTTGGATGCTGGGAACTTTGTGGGAAGGGGGCGTGCATGGACCTACATTCATTTTTTACAATCAAAATGGAACTGTGTTTAACGGCACCTAGAAGGTAACACAATGGGAGGGAAATGACATTCCCAACCCCTAGGAGGAGTCCCCTGTTTAAGACCCCCATTCTATTTCCTAACTAGTCAAACATTACAGAAGCTTGCCTCATTGTTTAATCCAGCTAATCTATTAGCATATAGTATAATAGGTATTATAGTTGTTTTAGTTCTACTAGGGTTCCGTTGCATAATGCGTAGCATTCAGAAGCTACAACAGCAAGCTGTCATTCATCAAGTCCAATTGGCTTTAATTAAAAGAAAAAGGGGAGATGTGGGTGGAGCGCAGAGTGCATTCCTAGCAGCTGTGGCTGATGCAATGCTGTGAGAATACTCCAGCTCCCAGAAGCCTCCTGGGCATATGGAAGCTCGCCCGCTATAAGGAAGTGACTTAGTGCCAACCATGCAGCTCCCTGATCTTTTCAGCCATTGGCTATGAAGGACACACTATAACACCCTATAGGCTGAACCTGTGTATATAAGCTAACTTACTTCCTGAATAAAGTGGATCTGCATCACTGAACCTGGTTCCCGGAGTCGGGTCTTTGTGTCTCTGTCCTCACCCCCAGCAGGACTTGTCCACAGGCATTCAATACAAACATATGAGTAAAAAAAAAGAAAAGGCCCTGGCCGGTTGGCTCAGCGGTAGAGCGTCGGCCTGGCGTGCGGGGGACCCGGGTTCAATTCCCGACCAGGGCACATAGGAGAAGCGCCCATTTGCTTCTCCACCCCCCCTTCTTCCTCTCTGTCTCTCTCTTCCCCTCCCGCAGCCAAGGCTCCATTGGAGCAAAGATGGCCCGGGCGCTGGGGATGGCTCCTTGGCCTCTGCCCCAGGCGCTAGAGTGGCTCTGGTCGCGGCAGAGCGATGCCCCAGAGGGGCAGAGCATCACTCCCTGGTGGGCAGAGTGTCGCCCCTGGTGGGTGTGCCGGGTGGATCCCGGTCGGGCGCATGCGGGAGTCTGTCTGACTGTCTCTCCCCGTTTCCAGCTTCAGAAAATTACAAAAAAAAATAAAATAAAATAAATAAAATAATAATAATAATTTCAATGTGATTAAGCCCTCTAAGACATACATATTCATACATGTGGAAAAGTTTACATTCAAGAATAAGTTACATAGCAAACAAATCATAGCATTTATTCAATAAGGAATATTAAAATAATTGCAGTTAATAGAAAATAAAATAGCTTCAACCATATATAATTTTATCAAGTACATACTCAAAAACCTCCAGAATTTAAATAGGAAGTTTAAAGAACCTCTTTTCAAAATATGTCTTCGGAAAACCAACTAAAACAAATTCTACATTAACTTAGGAAAATGTGCATGCAAATCCTTATTTGACCTATATGTAAAAATTGGATGAAATACAGAGGAAAATAAAGGTTACCAGTTTGCAAAATTTCTGAAATGCAGTATTAGTATTAAGTAAAAACACTTACCTGCAAAATAAAAACAGCTTGAGGTATTTCCATGATCACATGTAAAAACATATCATAGTAAGATGGGGTTCCTGACTGCAACACCCTAACCCAATGGAAAGAGGACTTTTAAACTCTCCTACCTGAGGCTTACCATCTCTTCAGACATGAGCATTAAATCCTACGCTAGACAAGTAAGATTTCAAAGGTAAAATCAAATGTAAGGTTAACAAAGAACTGTACTGGATAAATTAAATTAATTACGTCACCAAAGATGATACTTTAAACCTTTACATACAACATATGAAAAGGATGAAATCTTTTATTTAGATTTGGTCTTTCTTTATCTTTTCGTAACTCTGAATCCTGAAAGGTAGCAAGTCACTATGCTCATACATCTTGTAATCTCTCTCTTCACACAATAAGCACACATAAACAGCATATATGTCAATATAATATTATCAACACGGCATAAACATTGAAGCAGTAGATACATTTTACATGATAAAGGCTCTGTGCATCATATGGCCTGTCCCAACAAAAAGCAAACATTAGAATGCCGTTTCAGCAGTTACAGTGCTGACATGATCAATGTAGCTAATTTGGTTTATACCCGTCATATATTTTCATAGTCATCCATAAGGAAGAAGCAAAAAACAAAGACTGTGTTTTATTTATTTTTTATTTTTTTATTTTTTTCCATTTTTTTTTTTTTCTTAAGCTGGAAACAGGGAGAGACAGTCAGACAGACTCCCGCATGCGCCCGACCGGGATCCACCCGGCACGCCCACCAGGGGCGACGCTCTGCCCACCAGGGGGCGATGCTCTGCCCATCCTGGGCGTCGCCATATTGCGACCAGAGCCACTGTAGCGCCTGAGGCAGAGGCCACAGAGCCATCCCCAGCGCCCGGGCCATCTTTGCTCCAATGGAGCCTTGGCTGCGGAAGGGGAAGAGAGAGACAGAGAGGAAAGCGCGGCGGAGGGGTGGAGAAGCAAATGGGCGCTTCTCCTGTGTGCCCTGGCCGGGAATCGAACCCGGGTCCTCCGCACGCTAGGCCGACGGTCTACCGCTGAGCCAACCAGCCAGGGCTCTTAGTTTCACTTTTATGTCCCACCTACGTATGGAATAATGCAGTTCCTGTTTTTTTCTGATTTACTTATTTCGCTTCGTATCATGTTATCAAGATCCCACCATTTTGCTGTAAATGTTGCGATGTCATCATTTCTTATGGCTGAGTAGTATTCCATAGTGTATATGTGCCACATCTTCTTTATCCAGTCATCCATTGACGGGCTTTTTGGTTGTTTCCATGTCCTGGCCACTGTGAACAATTATGCAATAAACATGGGGCTGCATGTGTCTTTACGTATCAATGTTTCTGAGTTTTGGGGGTATATACCCAGTAGAGGGATTGCTGGGTCATAAGGTAGTTCTATTTTCAGTTTTTTGAGGAACCACCATACTTTCTTCCATAATGGTTGTACTACTTTACATTCCCACCAACAGTGTATGAGGGTTCCTTTTTCTCCACAGCCTCTCCAACATTTACTATTACCTGTCTTGCTAATAATAGCTAATCGAACAGGTGTGAGGTGGTATCTCATTGCCGTTTTGATTTGCATTTCTCTAATAGCTAAAGAAGATGAGTATCTTTTCATATATCTGTTGGCCATTTGTATTTCTTCCTGGGAGAAGTGTCTGTTCATATCCTCTTCCCATTTTTTTATTGGATTGTTTGTTTGTTTGTTGTTGAGTTTTATGAGTTCTTTGTATATTTTGGATATTAGGCCCTTATCTGAGCTGTTGTTTGAAAATATCATTTCCCATTTAGTTGGCTTTCTGTTTATTTTGCTATCAGTTTCTCTTGCTGAGCAAAAACTTCTTAGTCTGATGTAGTCCCATTCATTAATTTTTGCCTTCACTTAGTCAAATTCATAAAATGCTCTTTAAAACCCAGGTCCATGAGTTGAGTACCTATGTCTTCTTCTATGTACTTAATTGTTTCAGGTCTTATGTTCAGATCATTGATCCATTTTGAGTTAATTTTTGTACAGGGGGACAAACTGTAGTCCAGTTTCATTCTTTTGCATGTGGCTTTCCAGTTTTCCCAGCACCATTTATTGAAGAGGCTTTCTTTTCTCCATTGTGTGTTGTTGGCCCCTTTATCAAAAATTATTTGACTATATATATGTGGTTTTATTTCTGGACTTTCTATTCTGTTCCATTGGTTTGAGTGTCTATTTTTCTGCCAATACCATGCTGTTTTGATTGTCGTGGCCCTATAATAGAGTTTGAAGTCAGGTATTGTAATGCCCCCAGCTTCATTCTTTTTCTTTAGGATTGCTTTGGCTATTCGGGGTTTTTTATAGTTCCATATAAATCTGATGATTTTTTGCTCTATTTCTTTAAAAAACATCATTGGAAGTTTGATGGGAATTGCATTAAATTTGTATATTGCTTTGGGTAATATGGCCATTTTGATTATATTTATCCTTCCTATCCAAGAACGAAGAATATTTTTCCATCTCATTGTATCTTTTTTGATTTTCCTTAACAATGCTTTGTAGTTTTCGTTATATAGGTCCTTCCTTTACATTCTTTGTTATGTTTATTCCTAGGTATTTTATTGTTTTTGTTGCAATCGTGAAGGGGATTATTTTTTTCAGTTCATTCTCAAATGTTTCATTGTTGGCATATAGAAAGGCTATGGACTTTTGTATGTTAATTTTGTATCCTGCAACCCTACTGTATTGGCTTACTGTTTCTAGTAATCTTTTTGTGGAGTCTTTGGGGTTTTCGATGTATAGGATCATATCATCTGCAAAAAGTGGTATCTTTACTTCTTCTTTCCCGATATGGATGCCTTTTATTTCTTTCTCTTGTCTGATTGCTCTGGCCAGATCTTCTAGTACCACGTTAAATAAGAGTGGGGGCAGTGAACAACCCTGTCTTGTTCCTGATTTAAGTTGGAAAGTCCTCAGTTTTATGCCATTTAATATGATGTTGACTGATGGTTTATCATATATGGCCTTTATCATGTTGAGATATTTTCCTTCTATACCCATTTCGTTGAATGTCTTAAACATAAAATTGTGTTGTATTTTATTGAATGCCTTTTCTGCATCTTTTGATAAGATCATGTGGTTTTTGTTCTTTGTTTTGTTGATATGGTGTATTACGTTAACCGTTTTACATATGTTGAACCATCCTTGAGATTCTGGGATGAATCCCACTTGATCATGATATATTATTTTTTTAATATATTGTATTCGATTTGCCAGTATTTTGTTTAGTATTTCAGCATCTGTATTCATTAGAGTTATTGGTCTGTAGTTTTCTTTTTTTGTGCCGTCCTTGCCAGGTTTCGGTATGAGGGTTATGTTGGCCTCATAAAATGTGTTTGGAAGTATTGCTTCTTCTTCAATTTTTTGGAAGACTTTGAGTAGAATAGGAACCAAGTCTTCTTTGAATGTTTGATAAAATTCGCTGGTATAGCCGTCAGGGCCTGGACTGTTATTTTTGGGGAGGTTTTTAATGGTTTTTTCTATTTCTTCTCTACTGATAGGTCTGTTTAGGCTTTCTGCTTCTTCTTGACTCAGTCTAGGAAGGTTGTATTGTTCTAGGAATTTATCCATTTCTTCTAGGTTGTTGAATTTAGTGGCATAAAGTTTTTGATAGTATTCTACAATAATTCTTTGTATATCTACAGTGTCCGTGGTGATTTCTCCTCTTTCATTTTGGATTTTGTTTATATGAGTTCTTTCTCTTTTTTCCTTGGTAAGTCTTGCCAAGGGTTTGTCAATTTTGTTGATCTTTTCAAAGAACCAGCTCCTTGTTCTATTAATTTTTTCTTTAGTTTTTCTGTTCTCTAATTCATTTATTTCTGCTCTGATTTTTATTATCTCCTTTCTTCGGCTGGTTTTGGGTTTTCTTTGTTCTTCTTTTTCTAGTTTCTTAAGGTGGGAAGTTAAGTGGTTCACTTGGGCTCTCTCTTGTTTGTTCATATATGCCTTAAGTGATATGAACTTCCCTCTTATCACTGCTTTTGCTGCATCCCATAGATTCTGATATGTCGTATTGTCATTTTCATTAGTCTGTATATATCTTTTGATCTCTGCACTTATTTCTTCTTTGACCCATTCATTTTTTAAAAGTATGTTGTTTAGTTTCCACATTTTTGTGGGTTTTTCCCCCTCTTTTTTGCAGTTGAATTCTAGTTTCAAGGCTTTATGATCAGAAAATATGCTTGGTACAACTTCAATTTTTCTGAATTTGCTGATGTTGTTTTTGTGGCCCAACATATGGTCAATTCTTGAGAATGTTCCATGTACACTGGAGAAAAATGTATACTCAGTCACTTTGGGATGAAATGTCCTGTAGATGTCTATCATATCCAGGTGCTCTAGTGTTTTGTTTAAGGCCACTATGTCTTTGTTGATTCTCTGTTTGGATGACCGATCTAGAGCTGTCAGCGGTTTATTGAGGTCTCCAAGTATGATTGTATTTTTGTCAGTTTTTGTTTTAAGGTCAATAAGTAGCTGTCTTATATATTTTGGTGCTCCTTGGTTTGGTGCATATATATTAAGAATTGTTATGTCTTCTTGATTCAGTGTCCCCTTAGCCATTATGAAATGGCCATTTTTGTCTCTGAGTACTTTTCCTGTCTTGTAGTCAGCATTATCCGATATGAGTATTGCTACACCTGCTTTTTTTTGGATGTTATTTGCTTGGAGTATTGTTTTCCAGCCTTTCACTTTGAATTTGTTTTTATCCTTGTTACTTAGATGAGTTTCCTGTAGGCAGCATACAGTTGGATTTTCTTTTTTAATCCATTCTGTTACTCTGTGCCTTTTTATTGGTGAGTTTAATCCGTTTACATTTAGTGTAATTATTGATACTTGTGAGTTCCCTATTGCCATTTTCTATCTTGCTTTCTGTTAGTTTTGTGTCTTGTTTGATCCTTCTCTTTCGTTTTTCTATCTTTTGTTTTTATTTGGTTGTATTCCATACATCTTTCCTCTGTTGCTATCTTTTTTATCTCATGTGCTTCTGTGGTGGTTTTTTCAATGGTGGATAACTTTGAGTAATGAAAAGGGTCCCTACCCTGTTCATTGTAGCAAAGTATTTTGTGAGTACTTTTGCACTCCATCATCCTTTGCTACTGTTAATCTCCATCTTCTCCCCCTCTTTCTTTTTGTTGTTGTCACAGTTTAAATTTGGTTTTATTGTGTTCTTCTTGGAGCTTTTAGTTGTGGCTCTGTTTTTTTTTTGTTCTTTGTATCTGATTGGAGAACCCCCTTTAGTAATTCCTGGAGTGGGGGTTTTCTGATGATAAATTCCCTCATCTTTTCTGTATCTGTGAATGTTTTTATTTCTCCTTCATATTTGAAGGATAGCTTTGATGGGTATAGTATTCGTGGCTGAAAGTTCCTCTCTTTCAGGACTTTAAATATTGGGGTCCACTCTCTTCTAGCTTGTAGAGTTTCTGCTGAGAAATCTGATGATAATCTAATGGGCCTTCCTTTATATGTTGTATTCTTCTTTTCCCTGGCTGCCTTGAGAATTTTTTCTTTGCTGTTGGTTTGTGTCAATTTCATTATGATATGCCTTGGAGTAGGTTTGTTGGGGTTAAGAGAACTCGGAGTTCTGTTTGCTTCTTGAACTTGAGGCTTTAGTTCTTTCCACAGGCTTGGGAAGTTCTCATCTATTATTTGTTTGAGTATGTTCTCCATTCCATTTTCTCTCTCTTCTCCCTCTGATATACCTATTATTCTTATGTTATTCTTTTTGATGGAGTCAGATAATTCTTGTAGGGCTATCTCATTTTTTTTTAATTTTTGAGTCTCTTTCTTCTTCTCTCTGTTGTGCCTCAAGTTGCTTGTCTTCTATTTCACTAATCCTCTCTTCTATCTGACCTGTTCTATTAGCTAAGCTTGTTACTTCGTTTTTCAGCTCGTGAATTGAGTTTTTCATCTCTGTTTGATTTGTTTTTATAGTTTCAATTTCCTTGGACATATATTCTTTGTGTTTATTGAGTTGTTTTCTGAGCTCCCTAAATTGCCTTTCTGTGTTTTCTTGTATATCTCGGAGGATTTTTAGGATTTCTATCTTGAATTCTCTGTCATTTAGCTCCAAGTTTTCCAATATATTAAATTTTTTCTCCATAGATTTTTCCTCATCTAGCTGTTACCTCTCTTTTTTTGTATCCATGATATTTGATTTTCTCTTCCTTAATGGCATCTGAGGGTGGTTTTGTTGATAGTATTAATGAGATTTAATAAAGAATAAAAAGTTAAAAATATATAAAAAAATAAATCGAAAAGAGTTTTTTTAAAAATTAATAATGAAATAAAGAAAAATAAAATAAAATACAAATTTTAAAAAAAGGAAATTATTCCCCCCTCCTTTTTTCCTCTCCTCTCCTCTCCCCTCTTTCTTGAGAAAATCTTGTGGTGAACTGTGAATTATAACAAACAATGCCTGTGATGGAGGGCCTGAATTGGCAAAAAGTAATAAAGGGGCAAAAAAAAAGAAAAAAAAAAGGAAAAAAAAAAAAGAAAATAAAGAGGGGGGTATGGACTCACAAAAAGCAAATAAGGAAAAAATTATGTCAAGAATAAAATGATTTGCTTTTAGGTGTTTGTTGTCTAAGAGTTATGATGAGAGGAATAAGAGGAAAACAGAAAAATGGGGGGACAAATTAAAAAATTACTATTGTATTTAGTGGAACAAGAACTAGATAAAATGGAGAGCCAGGGATGGGAGCACTGCTAGTGAGTTAAAAAGGTGAAGTAAAAGCCCCCCAAAATGCCACAAACATAAGTTTGAGTCCCAGATAAGATAATTTGTTTGTTATTGAGGTTTGAATGAGAGGAGATGTAAAGGAGAAAGGAAGAAACTAATATAGAGGGAGAAAAGAAAGAGAGAGAAAAAAAGAGGGAACCACTAAAAGAAGAAAAAAGAAAGGAGAGAGAGAGAGAGAGAGAGTTAAGGGTTTTGGAGTGCAACCCTCATAGAGAGAAAGGAAGAAGAGAGAAAAGATAATGGGAGATGTAACACTTATGGGTAGTGTAGTTCAAGGAGAGGAGAGAGTAAGACCGGCAGAGAGTTAATCGGCCAAATTGGAGGAGGAAAAAAAGTATCAAGAATGAAGATAAGAGAAACAGACGAACAAATATAATAAAATGGGATAGGTTATAAGGTCTGCAGATTATTCTTGATTTTGAGAGGTTATCTTCTTGCTTTTTCTTTTCTCTCCCTCTTCCTGGTCGGTGACTCTGTACCCCAGGTTCTGCCCCTTTGGCATGCTCAGGTAGAGGCTTGCAGTTGATAAGTCTCTATGGCAATGTCATGTATTGTGCTTTAGTCTCGTTGGCAGTCGAGGCTCATTAGCATTTATAGGCTCCGACAGTGAGAGAGTCTGTGTTCCTGGAGCCTTTCTCCTAGTCTTTCCTTCCTCAATTAGTAGCCTGATAATCCAGCTATGGGGTTGCTGCTGCCTCTGCCTGGATAGTAAGAGGCTCAAAGAGCTGGCAACTCCCCACTCTATTTCCACTCAGCACAGGGCTCTGGGTAAGGCTCAGTCAGTCAGAGCTGCTAGCATAATCAGGCGGTCTTTCCGCCCACTCAAAGACCTCTGGCTCTGCCACTCTGTCCAGTAACACGGGCGGGCACCCACTTCTGGGGCGCTTGGAGGAAACTCTCGCTATCTGCGTGTGCAGACCAGGATATCTGGCCAGCAGTCTCACGCTCTGAGTGAAACCCCCAACCGCATGGAAAAGTTGCAGCGTTGGAGTTGGCTCTCGCTCCGTCCCCGTGCACGGCTTTTGCAAGGTGCTGGGGCGGCCCGAGATTCCGCTTTGGCCCACACAAAGGCCCCTGACTCTGCCCCTCTGTGCGATAACACGGGCGCGCACTGCCGAGGCACTCGGAGGAATCACTCACTATCTGCGCGCGCAGACCAGGATATGAGGCCGGCCGCGTTTCCCTCTGAGTGAAACCCCCACCAGCATGGAAAATTTCCACCGTTGGAATCAGTTCTCGCTCCCTCCCGTGCGCGGCCCTCTCAGGGCGCTGGAGCTGCCCAGAGACTCTGCTCTCGGCCCACAGAAAGGCCTCCGACTCTGCCTCTCTGTGGGACAACACGGGCACCCACTCCCAGAGCTTAGGAAGAAATCCCTCGCCCACCAACTGCGCACCGACCAGGAGATTGGGTAAAATGGCTGCTCCGCTTGTCTTTCTTTGTTTGGGTTTGGCGCGAGTGTTAGCTTGTATTGCCCGGGTTGCCACAGGATGAGTTTTTTCTCGGCTTGGATCTCCGTGCCACAGCCTGGTTCGGCCGTTTGTGCCGCGGCCTGGATCTATTCACCCCCTTTGCCCGCCTCAGTTTCTATATTCACAGTTACCAGAGAAAGCCGCCCTGTTTAGGTTAGTGAGGAAGGCAGAGCATTTCTTACTCCCTATTTCCTTCGGGGTTTGGTTATATATTTAGCCAATTTTTCACTCGACCATACCTTTGGGTGTATTGTGAAGCATCTG
The DNA here is from genome assembly GCF_036850995.1 of Saccopteryx leptura. Lineage (NCBI taxonomy): Eukaryota > Metazoa > Chordata > Mammalia > Chiroptera > Emballonuridae > Saccopteryx > Saccopteryx leptura. Next base: position 149,102,287 of record NC_089504.1, read on the forward strand.
GAGGCTCCAAGTATAAGTTTTTCTGTTTCTGGTTGAAGATCTTGTTGAGTTTTGGGGGAGATTTATCGGTATCGCTTCCTACCCCGCCATTACTCTGACATCATCTTTTTCGCATATATTTTTAATACTTGTTTCAGAATCTGCCTCAGAGAAATGTGGGAATAAGGGTAGAATAAGGCCACCGATTTCTCTAGGATTGACAGATTCAGCAAATAAAAATATAGGATGCCTAGCTAAATTGGAGTTTTATATAAACCATTAATGTTTTAGAGTAAGTATGCCCTATGATGCAATATTTAGGGAATACTAAAAAATTATTTGGTGTTTATGTAGAATCAAACTTATCTGGCAATCCTGCATTCTATCTGGCAATTCCATTCCTGCCATACCTGCTTGTTCATTTCTAGTCTCACGGCTACCATCTAGGGGCTCTTATTTCCTCGAGCTGGGGTACCTGCCTCTGCCTGGGTGGCCTTCCCAATGCTATTCTCCTTTTCTTATCTATCCCATAGTCTACTTACTACACACTAAAATTTTTTTTAAATGATATTTTCATTGTTTCTCTTTCACACAAGTGATGGTGGTTCCTATTGCTTTCTACATGATTTCAATCTGTATAGCTGTATACCAAATTTTTGTGTGTATGTGTGTCTATGTATTTTCCGTGGAGGATTTTTTTTTAATCAGAATCTTGAGGAAGTATTGTCAAGAACCGTGACTTAAAGTGGGGAAATTTAGAAAAATGCAACTCACCTCAATCATGACTTTTGCTTTAGACACCAGCAGCTCAAAATCCCCTTTATTGTATCATTCGACCTCACCAGCATTTTGCAGACTAGACAAGACAGGTATTATTACTTTCATTTCAAAGGTAAGGTAACTAAGTCCCAGAGACATGAATTATAAAGTCATACACGACTGTCACATAGATAGCATAGCTGTAGTTTGAGTAGAAACTGGCCTGTTACAAATTTCTCTCTTCACTTTTATGACAGCCAGCTTTAAAAAATATAAAATCAACATACGTACAATACTTCAAACAATACTTTTTAAACTGCTTTGTATCTATTTGAGCCTCACAAAGATTTCTCTCCATCTTTAAGTGAGATGTCCTCATTCTTATCTGTCTGGTGGACCTTGTCACTCAGCTAGCTATACTTTACACACCACCACTATTGGGTGTCTGGCCATTTGATCCATGGCTTTTCAGTGTGGTCATAGAGGCAGAACACAGCTGAATTCCAGTGCTGCTATTCCTCAGATATTTAGATACTATCTTTTACAGTAAGTTTCAGAGTCAATTCATAAGTCATAAAATCTCCCCCCCCCCATTTTTTTCTGTATTTTTTGAAGTTGGAAACGGGGAGGCAGTCAGACAGACTCCCGCATGCACCTGATTGGGGTCCATCCAGCATGCCCACCAGGGGGCGATGCTCTGCCCATCTGGGGCGTCACTCTGTTGCAACCAGAGCCATTCTAGCGCCTGAGGCAGAGGCCACGGAGCCATCCTCAGCCCCCGGGCCATCTTTGCTCCAATGGAGCCTTGGCTGCCGGAGGGGAAGAGAGAGAAAGGAAGGAGAGGGGGAGGGGTGGAGAAGCAGATGGGCGCTTCTCCTGTGTGCCCTGGCTGGGAATCGAACCCGGGATTCCTGCATGCAAGGCTGACACTCTACCACTGAGCCAACCGGCCAAGGCCAAGTCATAAAATCTTTTTAAATATTTTGTTTACTCCTTTAAAAGCATAAAAGTATAACTTAATTTGGTTATTCAACTACAGTATTGTTTTCTATTTTTTTTGTCTTTTTCCATAAAATAAACATATTTATAAAACAAAACAAAAGCTTCAGTTGCCTTCTAGAGTTCATACTTGCCTGATTTTCCTCCTATCTCTGTAGCCTCACTTTCTTAATGGCCTTTGCTATCCGCCCCCCCCCCCCCCGCCTTAGTCAATCCATGGACTTCTCATGACTTAAATATCTGCTCTCTGCAGCACAGACATGCAATTTCATATTTATTTGTCCAGATGAATAATATCTTGTGTGTCTAAAAGCCATTTCAAATTTAACATGTCCAGGACTGAGCTGCTAATATTACTACCCATCACCTGCTGCTGTCATCTCTCTCAGGAAATGGCAATTCTGTAGTCCTCAGGCAAAAGAAAAGAACAAACAATAAAAAGCATAGAGACATCCTTAACCTTTTTTTCACACCCTCCATTTAATGTCAATAAATATGGCCTGATCTGTGGTGGCGCAGTGGATAAAGTGTCGACCTGGAAATGCTGAGGTCGCCGGTTCAAAACCCTGGACTTGCCTGGTCAAGGCGCATATGGGAGTTGATGCTTCCAGCTCCTCCCCCACTTCTCTCTCTCTGTCTCTCCTCTCTCTCTCCTCTCTAAAAATGAATAAATAAAAAAAATTTAAATATGTGTGCTCTCCTTCCAATCTGATCACCTTCCACCACCTTGTTGCTTTGTTCCCGCTCCAGAACAGCATTATGTCTCACCTGGATAACTTCAAGAATTGCCTAACTGGTCTCCCCTCTGTCTCTGTACTCCTGAACAGAACGGCCAGATTATTCTGTTAAATTTAAATCAGATCATGTCGCTCTTCTGCCTAAAACCCTGTTATAGCTTCCCATCTCACAATAAATGCCAAAGTCCTTATAATGGCCCATGTTTGTCACTTGGACTACATCTTTTAATGTGCCTCCCACTGCCTCCTGACAACCTCAGCTCCCCACCCCAGCCTCCGGACTGGTCCCACTGGCAGGCCTGCCTCTGCCTTGGGCGTGGCCTTTTCTCTTGCTGTTCCTCCTCTCCCAGATACCAGCAGGGCTTCCTTGTTTCATGTCTCTAATGTTTGAGCATCCTTCTCTGCCTTCTTTCTTTTTTTTTTTCTGCCTTATTTCTTTTATTAGCAATTATTATTCTAACATACTACATGTTTTACTGGCTTATTTATTGTTTCTCCAGCACACAATCATTCAGTAAATATGTGTTAAATGAATGAACACAAAGATGATTTCCCTGTGTTTAAGATATTTTTAAAAATTGCATTATATATTTTGATAGCAATTTTAAAGTGGCCTTCACAAATGGTTTGAATAATCATATATTGTATATCCTCTTAATATGATAGCTTTCAGAAAATTGAAACACATGTATAAAAATATAATTACCATGAATAATCTTGGGTATAAATATAAAAAAATAAATCTACTAAGAGGTGATTATAAATACAAATGTAGAACTCTGAGCTGTGAAGAGAAATTGTGAGTCATTTCAGACAAAAAAATCATATCAAAAAAGGCTTAAAGGCAAAGAATGGCTTTGTGGTGACTGAAAGTTGGTAAACAATGATAAAAGTTCATATTAGTACTATATTGGTATTTAATAAGGATTTATCATTTGCTAGCATAGTGCTAAGCCTGCTGAGTGGCAGGTACCTTTATTTTTCCATTTTACAGAGAAGAAAGAAGAGCAAGGCTTAGAGAAGTTAAGTAACTTGTTCCACAAGCTTTAATGGTGGAGCCAGTGGTGGGATTCAAATAATTTAACAACCGTTCTCTGCCCTAATGACTATTTTAAGTATAAAAAACCAATATATCTAAAGGTAGTTTATTTCACACATTTAATACTTAAATAAGAACAATAAAAGAGGTACACAAAACTAGATTGTTATAAGAAAGAGTTTTAAAGTATTAATGAAAAAATATTAAATAATACCTAACAAAAAACCCCAATAAAACTTATTTAAGATATTTTTGTGTGTGTGTGTGTGTGTGTATTTTTCTGAAGTTGGAAACGAGGAGGCAGACAGACTCCCGCATGCGCCCGACCGGAATCCACCTGGCATGCCCACCAGGGGGCGATGCTCTGCCCATCTGGGTGTCGCTCTGTTGCAACCAGAGCCATTCTAGCGCTTGAGGCAGAGGCCATGGAGTCATCCTCACTGCCCGGGCCAACTTCACTCCAATGGAGCCTCGGCTGCAGGAGGGGAAGAGAGAGACAGAGAGGAAGGAGAGGGGGAGATGTGGAGAAGCAGATGGGCGCTTCTCCTTTGTGCCCTGGCTGGGAATCGAACCCGGGACTCCTGCACGCCAGGATGACACTCTATCACTGAGCCAACCTGCCAGGGCCTAAGATATTTTCATATTGCTTTATGATTGGCATCCTCACTTGTAATTTTTTTCACCTATGGAGAGAACAAACATTACTACGGGCGCTTAGAATATGCTATTGCACAGATGAACGTTTAAAAAAGAGTAAGGAATGTGAATTTGTGATTTCCACATTGGGCTGCTGCCCAGGTGCCCACCTTAGAGAGAACCGTGATTAAAAGTGTCATTTTTTTTTTTTTTTTTTTTTTTTTTTTTTTTCTTTTTTTTTTTTTTCCATTTTTCTGAAGCTGGAAACAGGGAGAGACAGTCAGACAGACTCCCGCATGCGCCCAACCGGGATCCACCCGGCACGCCCACCAGGGGCGGTGCTCTGCCCCCCAGGGGGCGATGCTCTGCCCATCCTGGGCGTCGCCATATTGCGACCAGAGCCACTCTAGCGCCTGAGGCAGAGGCCACAGAGCCATGCCCAGCGCCCGGGCCATCTTTGCTCCAATGGAGCCTTGGCTGCGGGAGGGGAAGAGAGAGACAGAGAGGAAAGCGCGGCGGAGGGGTGGAGAAGCAAATGGGCGCTTCTCCTATGTGCCCTGGCCGGGAATCGAACCCGGGTCCTCCGCACGCTAGGCCGACGCTCTACCGCTGAGCCAACCGGCCAGGGCTAAAAGTGTCATTTTAACAACTGGTTTGCCGAACTCAACAAAAATTTGGTATCAGTTTTGCCAAACTGGTGCGAACCCGCTGAGTCCTACCACTGGGTAGAGGTCATGCTTGAACCTAGATCTGTCTGACGCCAAAGCCCAAGTCGCTGACTGCGGGGTGAAGCTGTATCTAGCTTACTCTGAGATCTGGCTCTTACAGTAGCTTCCAGAGTGAAAAATTAGGCAGAGGTGAAAATACTGATGAAAATCCTGTAAGAAGGCACCATTTTGGGGAGCAGTATACCATTTCCCAACAAGCCCAGCACAGCCAGGGGCTCCTCTACTACTGGATCAGATCGTAACCACTTTGTAAACTAAACAAGAAGGAGCTGTTTGCAGTTCCAGACAAGTTATGTGAAAAATACACACCTTTAAACAACGGACACACACACCATGGGGAGAACTGCTTCCTGTATTTAGGAAGCACTGAGGAACAGACTGAGTGGAAGAGTAGAATCAAGTCTCCTATCAGAATCTTTCTATATACGACTTGGAAAGTTTATTCTCGCCCCTCCTCCTCCTCCTCTTTCTTATTCTGTGTATGCAGTTGATTTTGCATATACCACTTCATGTGATGCAATTTTGTCAAAAGCCAAACAGCTTTGCGAGTCTAGAGAGGGTTGCTTAATTCTCTACAAAAATTCTCTGAAAAATCTTGTTAAATATTTACTACTTGTACATACTTGCAGCTAAAGCTGGTAGACTCAGGCAGTGCATCAATCATGGGAACACATACTTCAAATCTCTCCAGAATTAATCAACAAGAGGAATGGGCTTCAACTGTGTAAAAAACATTTATTTTAATATCATCTGAGATGCAGGCAAACCATTTTACCATGAATGGAAAGTAAATACTCACTTAATTCAGTCTTCAGTATTTGTTTAGGGGTCCCACTTGATGTAATGGTGTCGAGTCCTTGACATTTTCTAAGTTTTTTTTGTTTTGTTTTGTTTTTTTACAGAGACAGAGAGAGAGTCAGAGACAGGAACGGAGAGATGAGAAGCATCAATCATTAGTCTTTCGTTGTGCACTGTAACGCCTTAGTTGTTCATCGATTGCCCCCTCACATGTGCCTTGACCGCGGGCCTACAGCAGACTGAATAACCCCTTGCTCGAGCCAGCACCTTGGGTGCAAGCTGGTGAGCCTTGCTCAAACCAGACGAGCCCATGCTCAAGCTGGCGACCTCGGGGTCTCGAACCTGGGTCCTCAGCATCCCAGTCCTACGCTCTATCCACTGTGCCACCGCTTGGTCAGGCGAGTCCTTGACATTTTAGTGCATTTGATGACTGGGGGGCTTAAAGAGTGTCATGGATCAGAATCTGAGAGAAAATGTCAGGTGTCTCCCTTAGCCAATCAACACTGACTTGGTTTCCCTCATGTTGCTGAGAAAGTAGTTTCCAACTCTCTTCCCACCCCAGCACACTGGGGCATGGAACCCACTTCCATCAGTATAAAACAGTGTTCTCAGCAGTGGTGAGCAAGGCAACATTGTACTTCCCAGGACAGGAAAATTGAATTTTGGGAGATTGGATTGAGTGTAGTTTGAAAAATTTCCTTCTGGAGAACCTGTTATATCCTCATAAGAGGTAATTCCCTTACTCTCTAATTGATCATTATTGGTTTAGAAAATGGCAATTGATAAATATTCATTAAGTACCAACTTAGGGGTTTGTCACTATGACTGGGGGTTCTGGAATAGTATCTAGTCCTAATGTGTCCATGCTCTTGTTTGCAGTTGTTGGCATCCTCAGGGGATGTGGAGTGGGGAGTATCCCAAGCTTTGTGTAGTGGATGTCGGGATGTTATTAAGGAGCTGGGAATCTCTGTCAGAGATTATAGCTTGCATGCCTGTCCTGCTTATAGATTCCCTTTGAAAAACTGACCCTAAAAAGGTAGAACTACAGCCTACTATTTTTAAGCATAGGTGACCATGTTGTGTAACATGTGAACCTTTCATCCTAGCCACAGTTGAAGAAGTAGGCCAGGACACTAGCTGCTCAGTGGCTTATGAGATAGTTTCATGCAAGAACCTTTTGAGGGACAGTGGTGATGGAGTCCAATTTTCCCCTTGGGGCTACAGAGAAATGGCAGCTGGTAGTGGGAGAAGAAGTGGAAAAGGCTGTGGTTGTGCAACCTGAATTATTGCTGTGTTGAGACATTTCACTAGGACCTGGGGGAGTGGTGTGCTGGGCTCGTGTCAGATAGGCCCGAGAGCTGGCTGTGTGCATCTCTTCAGAGAATCAGTTTGGTGTATTGACATCACATAAATCGTTTTCTGTTACAATTCAGGTGTCTCTCCTACAGATCTAGTTGTTAAATATTTATTTACTGGCACACCACTAGGTTGGGGGATGGGTGGTATATAGACAGCAGGGAAAGAAGTTAACCTAATCTGTGTCCTTTGTCTTAAAAATAAACAATATTTAAGGTAATATGTTAACATGATTAATACTGTAATAAAAAAAGAGTAGAGAAAACATTGTGGGACATATGATTTAAATATCAATGGTTAAATTACAGAATTACAGAATTCACAGGAATGTGGTGAGAGGATAGAAAGGATAGAACCTTTCCTGTTCCTGGTACCTATCAACGACGCAGATCCTACCCCACCCCTGGCCCACTAAAGATGACCTGACAAGCCGGTTTCTTTACCCCTATTACTTGAGGTAACCCGAGTGCATACCAGTTACTTAAAACCACAAGAGCCCAATGAATACAGTTTTTGAATGCCACATTTTTTTTTTAATTGCAGAGAAAATGGGACAGATCAGTATGGTAAAAAAGTAAAATTAGTACGAACTTTGAATGAGGTTTGAATTCCAACACTACTTCACCACTTCCTATTAGCACAGTTTACTTACCTATGCCTCTGTCTCCTTACCTGTAAAAGAGGGATAAAAAATAAGCTCAGAGGTATCTGTAAGGATTAAATGAAATATCACGTGTAAAACATGTAACACAATGCCTGGCACTTATTATGCACCCAGTAAGTTTAGTTTTCTCCTCTCCTTAACATATGTATTTGAACCTTTAGAACAGCAGCTGGTATTGATGACTGTCAAGTCTGCAGAGTTGATCCAATTAATTAATTCAGTTGAATTAACATGAATTAGGTTGTGTTGATATTGCATTCTTTATTACAAAGTTTACTTTTGTACTTAAGGTCAACTAAAATATTTTAAATATAGCCATAATTATTACAATCATTTGAAACAAGCTTTTCTTTATATTTAGGAAGCTCTTATCTGCTGATCTACAAATGACGTGCTTATTTTACTATTGTTTTAAAATAATTAGACTATGGGCAAAGAACTATGCTAGGTGTTGTGCAGAAAGTAAGGAAAAGAGATGTTTATGTTTATATGATACATGGTTAAATATACAAAAAAAAGAGGAAAGGGAAGTAACTCTCAAGAGTTTCCTGAGTATTCCCATCCCAGCTTCTCCGTACCTAAATTGAATAATAATAATACTCTGTCTTTTAAATCCCTTATTTACTGTATTAGTTTATTTACTGTTAGTTTACTTGGGTCATCTACCCTTAGTCCCATCATTACTCCTAGTATAGTAAGGGTCAACTCTGTCTCCTTGCCAGGGATGTGGTGGGATGTGGTGTTTCTCAGTACCAGATGATTTAAGAGGAGATACTTGTAAATGGACTGGTTTTTGGCATATGGGCCTTAATACTTTGCCAAAATTGAAATTGTTTTGAAATAAAGTTTCTGATTTTCAAATACATACAGCACTTTCAAACAGTGTGATGTACAAATTACCATACTTTAGTTCATGTTAGAATAATCCACACTCTAAATCTGTTTGACATTTACCCCTTAAGTATTTTGCATCAATAAATCATTTCTGTAGCATCTTAAAATGTTCATAAGTAATTACATAACATCCTACATCCCCAGGGCCAGTCCCATGAGTGTGAGTAAAAATAAATAAATTACAGTAATTAAGACTGTCTTGAAAAACTAAGGGTCATTTGGACTTGATTCCTGGAGGAGTTATCAGTGCCAAAGACAAGTCAAGGAACTACTGGCTTAGGCCTATCTGGGACTGAGATTTTGATCATCAGAGGTAGTACCTTTTGAGTAAATTTCAACATTGCCCTTTAGACAAGCTACAATAAATACAGAACTATTGTGACGGGGATGAAGAGAGTTTGGACATAGAAAGAATGACAGAAACATGAGCATTTAGGTAGTGTGAAAAACTATATTGTTACTCAGCCTGCCTCGAATATAAGTTTGGGAAGAGCTCCTTTCTAATTTAGGCTAAGAAAACACACACACCACACATCTGGTGTATAGGGGCCGACTCACCTGGAATGCAGGAGGGTGCCTTATGTATTATAATGCCTGCTTGTTGTGTACTGCATGGCTCGCGTGAGCGTGTGCATAACTGGAAGTGTGGCTCCAGTCTCATCCTCCCACACTTAGAGAAGTATTTGTCAGATCTTTTTATCTCCTTACTACCAAAGCTCACAACTGATTAGGGGTAGCCCAAGAGTCTCCCCAAACCCCATAATCATTTCCCCACAGGTCCCTGGCTTGCTGTCCGGCCTCCTAATGGTGGCTTCTCTCTTTCTTACCCCTTCACGGGGTCTCAGGTGAGACCCGTGGGAGGGATGCTCGGCTCCGCGCTTAGGCCTCCCTGTTGGAAAGGCGTACCCCTGGCTGAGGGCTTCCCTGTCGGGGTCGAGCCAGCGGCCTGGTGCGGCTATGGGGAAGGAGGAGGGAGTTGGCGGCCGCCGAGGCCGGGCAGCGGGCCCCGTCCGCGGCGGGCGCGCTCCGCCGGCCTCCCTCGCTCCTCTCATATGCTCATATTTGGACTCGGCTGCCCGTGCCCAGGAATTTCCCGTCATGCCTCCCGCCGCCCCGTCCGTCGCCCGGAGCTGGGGAGGGAGGAAGAGAGGCTCGGACAGCGGCGGCGGCTCCCGGGTTCTTCCATGAGCCCGCGGCGGACCCTCCCGCGCCCCCTCTCGCTTTGCCTCTGCCTCTGTCTGGCCGCGGCCGCGGCGCGAGGAGCCGCGCACCCGGGTAAGTTTGGGCTCCCTCTCGGCTACCCGTCACCCCTCCCACCCGGACCCTGCTGAGTTGAAGCGGGACCGCGACCCCGATCCCCCGCGAGCGGCGGCTGCGCCCCCCTCAGCTCCTCGGGGACCCCCCACCCCACCCCCACCCCGGAGCCGAGGAGGGGCGCGGAAGGGCAGCGCCCCGCGCGGGCTGTGAGGGGAGGCTGGAACGAGGTCAGGGCTGGCTTCGCCCCCGCCGACGGGAGGCGCCTGGCCGCCGCGCTGACACCTTATCCCGTCCTCGGAGCGAACCTGAGCCGGGCAAGCTCTCGCCCGGCGGGGCCCCGAGAGAGGGGCCTGGCGGGCAGCCGGCCGGAGGCGGGGCAGGGCACACGTCCCCTGTTCCGGAGGGCGCGCGGCGCGCGGCTCGCGGCGGGGCCCCCGGAGCCCCTTGCCCTGAGGCAGGGTGGCCCCACCGAGGTGGCCGCTCGTATAACGGGCCCGGTCGCGTGGGAACGTGCCAGCCAGGCCCGCTCCTCCTGTTGCGCGTCGGGAACGGGCGTGGGGCGCCGGCGGCTCGGGGGGCAGCGCCGGACTGCGGGCAGGAGCCGAGCAGGGGCGCACCCAGGGGCGCACCCACCGCCTGTCCGCCGCGGCTACCGCGCGGCCGGTTCAAGCTCCCGCGGGCCCGGCTGGTGTTTTAATAGGCCAGAACTGAACAAAACCCCGAGTTTGCCAGGTACTAGTTTTGTTTTGTTTTTAAGCGGAAAAAAGCAACCAAGTTTGTTTTAAAGTTTTACACGGCACTATTTCAAGTCAAACAATATGAATGAAAGATGTCATTCTATTATTTGGTTTCGGAATATAGGCTATCAAGCAGGGCAATTTTTAATTATTAAAATGATTTTTAAGTATAGTTTTCTTTAAATCATGGAAAACATCAGTAGAGAAAATTTAAATATAAGGTAATTATAAAAATTAATTATTTTAAAGTACAAATATAGAATTTAAGGTTAATGTGAAATTTCGTCAACTTTTATATTTTGTGATCAGTATATAACTAGTCATCAAAGCTTCTCAGTTCTTTTATCTAGCATAGAGGAACAGAAGTTACAATTCCTGAGTTGAGATTTCTTAGGGATTTTAGTTTGCTTTTGTTATTGCCACCAATAGATCAAACTGTTGAAAATAAGATAATGCTAACGAATAGGACTCATAAATTAGTTGAAAGCTGACTCTGTTAAACTTCAATTATATGTATTCAGCACTCTCTGGCTCTCTCTTCATATTTTCATTTGCAGCATTGTTAACAAAATAGATTTTATTTATTTATTTGTTTATTTAGAGAGACAGGGACAGGGACAGACGGATGGGAAGGGAGAGATGAGAAGCATCAACTCATAGTTGCAGCACCTTATTTGTTCATTGATTGCTTTCTCATATGTGCCTTGGGGGTGGGGGGAAAGAACCTCCAGCCTAGCCAGTGACCCCTTGCTCAAGCCAGCAACCTTGGGCTTCAAGCCAGTAAGTGGCCTTTGGGCTCAAGCCAGCGACTATGGGCTCCTGTCTATGATCCCACGCTCAAACCGGGGACCCTTGGGGTTTCCAACCTGGGTCCTCAGCCTTCCAGGCCCGTGCTCTATCCACCGTGCCACCACTTGGTCAGGTGAGAAAATAGATTTTAAAAGTTAGTTTTTTTTGTTAAAAAAATCTTCAAGATTTATGTTACTTAAAAAACTGTCAATTCAGATTAATGGGAAATTATTAAAATATTTAAGTTTTATTAAGTGTGCAGTTTATAAATATCAATTTAAGTAATGATATCAATTTCATATTTATTTCTGGTTAATATTTTTTTCCAAAAGACTTGCTTTTTTTGTTCAAAAAGATCTACTTTTTATGAATTCCCATTTTAGGAGTAAATTTAATAGCACTTCTTTGGAAACACAAATTCTAACTTCACGTTTTATCATTGGCCTTCTAGAAAATACAAACAATGGATTGTACAGGGAATAAATGTATGTTTTTTGTTTTTTTGTTTTTCTCTCAGTGATGTGTTGACTTAATACTGTGGTAAAGCAGTCCTTGAAGACCAAATCCACCATACTGTGGACTCTTGCCAGCAGTTTTTGAACAAGTTTATATATTTAGATCATTGAAACATTTATTCTTTTAATTTTGTTTCCAGCTGATATATAAGTCTAATTTCCAGTGACTTTTATTAGACCCTTATGTGAATATCTAGAATTTTTTTAATATTAAAATAACTATCAGCCATTTAGAATTTTGTCATAGTGCCTAACCTCCCTGTCTGCCAAGGTTGCAAGCATGCGACAGACATCATGACATCACCACCCATTTTCTTTTTATTTTACTACTATTATTATTTTTTGCTTTTAAAGGTGATTGTTCTAATATCTTAACTAAAATGTTAATCAATTGGTTAGAAATTTTTACTGTTTTGCTAAAATCAAGTAGCAAAATTAAAAAAAATCCCAAAGTAGTTTCTACAAATTTTCTAATACATTTATTCCTTTTTAAATTAAAAATAAAATTTTAATCATTTAAGAGCAACTTTAGGAAATAAAGTTGAAATAAAGAACCAAATGCTTTTTGGTTCTGTCATCATCTGGTCACAATCTTTATGACTTTTATCTCACCTGTGTTACTCAGTATAGTTATGGATTTGGTTGATGAATTTGGTCCTGATGTTTGATTTCTCTGTAAAATGAAGAAGTTGAACATAGTCCTCAAGTCCCTGCTAACATTAGGATCTTATAATATTGTTTTTGTGTCTGTAATCCTGCAGTCACCCACTACACTGATTCAAGTGTCTGATTGTGACTTGTTATACATGTTAAACTGGTCTACTTGTAGTCAGGTCTGATGGGAGTGGATCCAGCTTCAGGGAGCCTGGATCTGCCTCAGAAACATCTTGGTACTTGGCACATGCACACTCCTGGACAGAGGGCCATAATATTAAGCTTCTGTAAATGTCTTCCCCTTACCTGATACCAGAAAGTTCTAGTTACATCATAGGGTTAATGCCTAATCACTCTTTGGGGATAGATAAGCACAGGCCCTAAGATGGCTTGGTACTCAGTTTTGGAATTTGGGTCTCAGGGATACTGCTGGAGAGTGCCAAAACCTTTCTGTGGTTGGGAGAACTGGGGCTAGTTATTTGTGGGCATTCCAGATGAAATGCCCGATATGGGTTTCCACTTTTTGATTATACCTCAGAGAAGAATGAATTGGTCCTACCCATCTGGTTTATTCAGAATTAAATTGGCTTTCAATAGAGGGGTAATCAGATAGCTATTTATTTAATTTGCTAGTTGTTAGCATCTATGATTGCATATCTGATATCTCAAGGTTTTTTCTTAAATATTTTTATGTTTTCTCCTTCGTGGGCATGATGGGTTTGTCTTTTAAAATTCTCAGCACAATCCTGGGTCTCTGTTCATATAGTTGTTTCCATGGGCTACCACAGTCATATTTATGGATTTTGAGGAAATACAAATAAAGAGGAAAGTATAGAAAAGGTGGACCACTAATGTATCAACCAGTTGACCTTATGGAGGATTTTGGTTATTTCCTCATTTAAGCTTCTGCTTCAAGTAAGAGAAATGAACTTGAACTAGCTCTAGGAAAAAGAAAGAAAGTACTTTGACAGAAGCCAAATGCAGACAAAGCCTTATTAGGGACCAGGGACTGGAAAACCTGCAACTTTACCAGTCTCTCTAGTCTTTGCCTTTCTTTGCTTCATTGTTCTCTATTTGCTGATCATTTTATTTCTGCTTTCTTGTACTCATGGTTGAGTGTGGCTTCTCAAAGCCTCCTGAGTATTTACAGAGAGGCTTAATCATTCAGCCTTGATCCTAAACTGATAGAACCTGATAGACACAGTTTGGGTCTCTTCTAATTCTAGAGTTCTTTATAGATGTAGTACAGACATTTTCGTGGTTTTTACATTATCACCTTTTCTATTATGGGGTTATTAGTCCTTAAAATGTTTTTTTCCTCTTTTTTTATGAACTTTTTAAAAAAATTGTTTTATTTTTTATTTATTTTTTTACAGAGAGAGAGAGTCAGAGAGAAGGATAGACAGGGACAGACAGACAGGAACGGAGAGATGAGAAGCATCAATCATTAGTTTTTCGTTGCGCGTTGCAGCACCTTAGTTGTTCATTGATTGCTTTCTCATATGTGCCTTGACCGTGGGCCTTCAGCAGACCAAGTAACCCCTTGCTGGAGCCAGCGACCTTGGGCTCAAGCTGCTGAGCTTTTGCTCAAACCAGATGAGCCCGTGCTCAAGCTGTCAACCTCGGGGTCTCGAACCTGGGTCTTCTGCATCCCAGTCTGATATTCTGTCCATTGCACCACCTCCTGGTCAGGCTGTTTTTTTCCTCTTGATTTCAATGTGTGTGTAAAAGAGTGTGATACCCTCAGTGGGATCCTAGGACGTTAGATCAGTTCATTCATACTGGTACATCAGTGCTGAAGAGAGGGCCTGTAGGGAATAAAATGAGTATAGCACCACATGCAGGAATTACAATGGAGCTTGGGAAAATCCTGTTTAATAACAACTTACCCATCCTCCAGATAATCATCTTCATGGAAGAAGATGATTTTCTGGAATTCACTGAATTAAAATGCTGAGCTCAAAAAGATCTTAAGAGTATATAAACTCATTAGATTTGGTCAAGGTGGCGGCATAGAAAACATGGTACTTGCGTCCTCCCACAACCACATCAAAAGTACAACTGAACTACAGAACAGTGATCCCCCTGAAATCTAGTTGAGTGGAAGTCCTATAACTAAAGATATATAGAAAAAACCACATCGAGACTTGTAGGAGGGAAAGAGATGCAGAATGAGCTGGTCCTATATCCACGTGTGGCAGATAAAAATCAGGAGAGATATCGTGTCTGTGGAGGTTCCCCTTGATGAGTGAAGGGTCTGGGCCCCACATTAGGCACCCCAGCCCAGGGTTCCAGTGCTGGGAAGAGAAATTCCCATAACTTCTGGCTGTAAAAATCAGCAGGGATTGTGGCTGAGTGAGGTGGAGGGCTGCTGGAGTGTCTGGTGTTCCTATTAAAGGGCCCATGCACAGACTTATTCAAACTCATTCCCTCTGAGTTCCAGTGGCCAGTGCTGGGGCTGCAGCTTGAAAAACACCAGGACCATATGAGAAGGAACTGAACTGTTTGGCATCAGACTGAGAACTGGAGGGGCAGCTTTCTCTCAGAGAGAGTGCTGGAAGAGGCCATTGTTCCTTTGCTGAGACCTTCCCCCACAGAGCTACTGAGCACCATCACTGAGTCTCCATCAACCTGGCTATCACTGTTTTCTTCACCCTGGGGATTCCTGAGACCCAGCTTGTAGGCTCACCCAAGTGACTTTTCTATATGAATGACTTGACTGGGCTCATGCTTCAAACTTTCTTAAAATCTCTCAAACAAGCAGCATCTGGCCTCAATGTGACCTATACCTCTTACTAATTTGCCCCAGGCCTGGCATTAGCAGCAGCCAGCCTTGGTTCACAGCTTGTCCTCTCCTGGGCACCTCCAAGCTTGGCACAAGTAGGAGCCATCTGAAGATCATTTTGTAGCTCATTCCAGGAGGCCCCAGGCAGAACATAGGTGGCAGCTGACCTTGACCTGCACTTCCTAGGAGGCCCCAGAACCATTCATTACACTTGGTGGACAACTTCAGACCACTTTGAAGTACCTCTCAACCACCTCCATAAATGACACACTTAAGGGACAGACTCAGTGGGCACCAGAGCCTCACCAAAGTAAGTTCTGCTCCATGGGCAGTCACCAACATAACTGATCCTCCAAGATGGTAGAAGCCTCTCCTCACAGCTGATAGGCCCAGGGGTAAATCCTTTCCGTTGATATGCCAACAGCAATCAAGGCTCAACTACAACAGGAGGGTGTACCTCAAGTGCCCAGCTTGAGTGATTGGGGAGCCTGTGCCATTGGACGCAGCGGGACATCTCCATTAGGCCACTCTACCAAGGTTAGGAGATGTAGCAGCTCTACCTGATACACAGAGTCAGACACGAGGATGCTGCCAAAATAATGAGACAAAGAAACATGTGCCAAATGAAAGAACAAAATAAAACTTTAGGGAAAAACTAAACAAAAAGCCAACGAGTAATCTGTTAGATGCAGAGTTCAAAACACTGGTTATAAAGATGCTCCATGAACTTAGTGAGAACTTTAACAACATAAAAAAGGACATGGAAACAATAAAAAAGAACCAGCCAGGAATGAGGTAATCACTAAGTGATATGGAGAATAATTTATAGGGAATCAATAGTAGAGTAGATCAAGCCAAGAATCAAATCAGTGATTTGAAATATAAGGAAGCATAAAACATCCAATCAGAACAGCAAAGAAAAAGAGTTCAAAAAAATGAAGATAGCATGAGGAGTCTCTGGGACAACTTCAAGTACAGCAATATTCACATTTTGGGGGTGCCAGAAGGAAAAGAGAGAGAGCAAGAAATTAATAACTTATTTGAAAAAATAATGACAGAACACTATCCTAACCTGGTAAAGGAAATAAACATACAAGTCTAAGAAGCACAGAATCCCAAACAAGATGAACCCAAAGAGGCTTACACAAGACACATCATAATTAAAATGCAAAAGGTTAAAGGCAAAGAGAATCTTTTTTTTGGGGGGGGGGGGTATTTTTCTGAAGCTGGAAACCGGGAGGCAGCCAGACAGACCCCCACATGCGCCCGACCGGGATCCACCCGGCACGCCCACCAGGGGGCGATGCTCTGCCCCTCTGGGGCGTCGCTCTGTCCCAACCAGAGCCACTCTAGCGCCTGGGGCAGAGGCCAAGGAGCCATCCCCAGCGCCCGGGCCATAAGAGAGAATCTTAAAAGTAGCAAGACAAAAGCAGTTAGTTACCTATAAGACTGTCACTTGGTTTCTCAATAGAAACTTTGGAGGCCAGAAGGTATTGGTAAGACATATTCAAAGTAATGAAAACCAAGGACCTATGACCAAACTATCATTTAGAATTAAAGGACAGATAAAGAGCTTCCCAGGCAGTAAAAATCTAAAGAAGTTCATCACCGCCAAACCAATGTTACATGAAATGTTAAAGCAGGGGTCCCCAAACTACATGCGGCCCCCTGAGGCCATTTATCCGGCCCCCACCGCACTTTCGAAAGGGGCACCTCTTTCATTGGTGGTCAGTGAGGGGAGCTCATTGACCATCTCATTAGCCAAAAGCAGGCCCATAGTTCCCATTGAAATACTGGTCAGTTTGTTGATTTAAATTTACTTGTTCTTTATTTTACATATTGTATTTGTTCCCATTTTGTTTTTTTACTTTAAAATAAGATATATGCAGTGTGCATAGGGATTTGTTCATAGTTTTTTTTATAGTCCGGCCCTCCAACAGTCTGAGGGACAGTGAACTGGCCCCCTGTGTAAAAAGTTTGGGGACCCCTGTGTTAAAGGGTCGTCTTCAAGAAAAGGAAAACATAAGATTAAAAGTGTGAACAACAACAACAAAAATGTCAATAAATATATATCTATCAACAATTGAGTCTAAGAAACAAAATAAATGAGCAAGCAGATGAGAAACAGACCAACAGAGAACATTTTGTTGGTTGCCAGATGGAAGAGGGGTCGGAGGGATGGGTGAGAAAGGTGAAGGGATTAAGAAGTACAATTAATAGTTACAGAAGTTTTACAGATAAAAAGGACAGCATAGGGACTACATTCAGTAATAAGTATTCTAATTACTATGTATGGTGTCAGATGAGCATGAGATATCTCAGGATAATTACTTAGTAAGTTATATTATGTCTAATCACTGGGGTGTGCACCTGAAACTACAGTAATATTGTATGTCAACTATAATCGCAAAATAAAAAATGAGAGGAGATTGGAGGGAGGTAGGAGATGGTAAAGGGGGAGAAATGGTGATGGAAGGAAACTTGACTTGGGGTGGTGACAATACAATATACAGATGAGGTATTATAGAATTGTACACCTGAAACATAATTTTATTAACCAGTG
Source organism: Saccopteryx leptura (assembly GCF_036850995.1). NCBI lineage: Eukaryota > Metazoa > Chordata > Mammalia > Chiroptera > Emballonuridae > Saccopteryx > Saccopteryx leptura. The sequence goes on from NC_089504.1 coordinate 149,120,176, forward strand.
CCACCTGAATAAATTCAATAAAAAAGAAAAAAGAAAAAAAATTTAAAAAAAGTAAATTTAGTAAAACTTCACATGAAAGATACATTCAAATTAGTAATAGTTTAAGGACAAAAGTTCATCATTTATTTTTCTATTTTGCTCACATGTCTAGCATTTCCACCTCTGCCTTTCTTTTACACTATTTCTGCTGCTTGGAATAATTTTCTCTCACAACCTACAAAATCCTTTAGGCCTCTGTCACATGGTATTTGTAAAGTGTTCTAAGATAACTCTTAGAATTTGTCCTTCCCTTGTTCTTCTAAGACATTTTGTACCTTGATTGGAGCACTATTTTATCATCTTGCATTGTGAAGACCATATGTATCCATCTTTTTTACTACACTGTAAGTTCTATTTGACCAATGAGTTATTGAGAAGAATTCTGATAGGCTGTTAGGATCCACTGTCCCAGGTATAATGATTTCAGCTTTTCCAAATGATCTGAAGCTTTTATGGCATCCTGCTTTGTTGTCACCTTCTTCTTTTGACGTTGGAGCTCAGTCACACCACTCTTCTTTTTCAGTCCTTGTCTATTTCCTAGATTTTATAGGCTTTTCCATGAATATTCTGATTTCTTGTGTGAGGGTCAAATACATAGAACGATAGCATATTTTCCTGAAAAGATGGCTTGGGGAAGGAGAGTATAGCAAACTCATGTGGAAGGAAGTCAACTTTTGTTGAGCACCCAGTATTTACCAGATCATATAGGAGGGTAGGTAAAGAAGAAAAAATGGAGCATATATGAAGGGGAATAGTGTGAACACAAAGTATAAAGATGGAAAGTTAGGTTTGGCTTAGACCATGGAACACTTTTAATTCTTGGCTAAGAACTTTAGACTGGGTTAGTAAGCTATGAGATTGGAATTTTGGGGTCCTTGAAATGTCATAAGTAGAGTCAAATTATATGATTTATTATCTACTTAATTCAGAGAATGAATTGAATTGGGAAAGAAAGCATTGGACCAATATGGAAGGGTTCTAAGAGTTTTTCAGAGAATGAAGACCTGAACTAGAGTAGTGGCCACAGGGTTGGAGATGTGTTACTGGGGTAGATCAGACATAAAAAACCAATTAATTGGATATGGGGAAAGAGGGAATAAAGAAAAGATGATGTTAAGGCTGGGCAATTGATACCTTTATTTATTCATTTTAGAGATAGAGAGAATGAGGGAAGGAGCAGGAAGCATCAACTTCCATAAGTGCCTTGACCAGGCAAGCCCAGGGTTTCAAACTGGTGACCTCAGTGTTCCAGGTTGATGGCAATAGATAGAATGTGAACTCAGAGCAGAGTTGTGGGTGGGGGTAAAAAAGTATAATATAAATGTTTATATTTAGTGCAATTGAGGAGCTAGTAGAACATTCATGTGAAGATTTATAGTAGACTCAGAAATGTGAGACTAACTTGGAGAGATCAGGGCTGGAGATACACATGTGTGAGTAAGGAAGGTTAAAAATAAAGGGAAGAAGAAAACCTGTTGAACTGGGGTAGGGGAAGGGCACAGGAAATGCATCAAAAAGAAGGCAGTTAGATCTGGCTTTAAAAAATGCCCACTCAGTGGTTGGCATTTTGTCTCTGAACTTTCCTTGTTTAGGGAACATCACATTTACTCATTCCAGTACATGGAAAACATTGAACAAAGGATACTGTAGCCAGAATAACCTTCCTAAACTGCAAAATTGTTGCTGCTACTTCAGTGCTTAACATCCTTCAGTGGCTTCCTATCTTTCTTAAGATGAAGGACTACCATCTTAAATGTCTTCATCATCATCAAGCCTTGCTCTCCTTGGCACTTCCAGCTTCCTAGAAGTTGTTCAGTTGGTCTTGAACATACACATTCTGCTCAGTCTCCTCCCCATTCTTCCCTTCACCTTCCCCAAGAATGTGAAGCAGATGTGATTCCCACCAGATGGAGTCTTCGGCATTTTTTTTTCTGTCATTTATGGGCACATTTTATTACCATGACCAGGCTTTTATCCTCTTATCCCTTCAAGTTCTACCTGCAAGATTCCTATACACTTGAGCTGACCACCAGCCACCTGTACCCAGACCTTTGGCACTGCCTGGGGCAGCATTGGTACCTGACGTTTGTATGATTGGGTTACCCAGCTGTGTGCTGATTTGAGAACAGTGGGACATATGTGCACAGACTGTAGAGGTTTGCAAAACATGGAGCTGAAATAGAGGAAGAATGCTGGTGTAGGAAATGAGTTCTCAGGGCCCGGCTTCCTGACCAACAGTAAAGTTCTGATTCTAAGTTTCTAAGAATAATACATTGTTAATAAAATGTCCAAAGAGACAGATTTATATGTAGTATACAGGATTAAGAGTAATTTCCAACTCAGTTTTAAAAAAACTGATCCTCCTCTGTGCTACTTTTCCTCTTTTTAGCTGTGGACTAAGAAAATACATAATAGCAAAAAGCCACTATAACATTTGAAATGGTTTTTTTAAAAATATAAAAGCATTCTCTTATCTTTGGAAATGGAAAGAAAACATATGTGGAAATTATGATTTAACAGAGTTTGTAGACAATACTTGATTTCTTGCTTTGTGGATACTCAGGGACTTTATGCTCCCAAATTTCAGCTGCTCATTGTGGTCTCACTTTTATTTAAAAATTTGAGCCATAACTGAATGACAGGAAAACTCCTCAAGACTCTCTTACATCATTTGCTTGTTTTATGCCAGGCATGTGCTTTATGCCAAGACTGAGCTATCAAACTATCTCACAGATCAGTATATAAATATAAATATTTTTTAAATTATATTTTCAAATATATGAGCATCATTCTTAGGGTTATTATACTGTTTTAAAGGTGGAATTTAGTAGATGTCTTGCATACAGGTATATACCTACAGAAGTCTCATTTTAGCCATGGCATAACTGCCTTTTATTACTATAAATTGCACAATGAATCTTTGTGGTGTCTTGAGTCCACTATTTTATTTAAAGACAAAAACAAACAAACAAAAAACCTCAAAACAAACAAAAACTCCAACCAATCCTTTAGGAAGTAAGTATCTTAAATTTAAGGCAAAATTGAAAATAAGCCTGTGCTACATGTTAGAGTTTTTAAAACAATATCAGGACAGCCCTGGATTTTATGTTTGTTCTGTCGTTTCTCCTGTTTATGCATTGTGTTTGGTTGTCACAGGATCTGGGTGTGGTTGGCATTGGGAGAGATCTATAGTGACTACTACAGATAGATACTTATTTGATCTCAGATTAGTGGTGTGTGAGTAAGGAAGGGTTGGCCATATCTCTCTGTATGGAGTCTAAGGGATTAGTTAGATAGATAATGAGTGGGGTGCCACAATCCGTCAGGGCCTCACAGTAATTGAGAATGAAAAAGAAGTGCATGTGTTGTATGTAGTCTTTGCCCCTGGCTTCTTAGTATGTGAATATGCCTTCTAGTCAGACCACGTTAGGGTCCCGGGAAGAGGATAGGTTGAAGGCAGAAGATGTTTAACTGTGGGCAGAACCATTTGAAAAATTGCATATGCATGAGCATATTTGCATTCTTGTGTATATATTCATGTTGCAAGGGAATCAGTGTACTGTGCTGAAAAGAACATTGGAAGACTGGGTTTTCCTAGTCGAGTTCTTGCTTAAGGCAGTTAAGCTCTTTGTGCCTCAGTTTTCACATCTGCAAAGTGAACACATTGGCTGGGTAATACCTGATGTTGCTTTTGCTTTAAAATTTCTGTAGTTTACAAGTTGTCTAAAGTCTTCAAGTAGCTTTCATAATTTTTAATGGATACCTGGTTAATAAATTCTACAAGATTATGTCTTCTCTTGTTATGTGGGATTCAAGTTGTCTATTTCGTGACACCAAATAGAAGTGTTCTTCTGTGACGAAGATCTTATGTTTGATGAAGATCTTATGTTTGTAGGCTAGTGTGCCCAGTAATTTGATCCATAAGCAAAGTTACATAACCTAAAGATTTAGTATTTATTTAGAGGCTAGATTACAATGCTTTAGAAGCATCATATTAACTATCCCATCAGAAGTAATGTCATTAAGCACTAGATATTATGTCAGTTCTAAAGGTACAGCTAAGAGTTGCTTTTTTAGGCTTGATGATATATTTAAGATGGGGAAAGTTCTCTTTTATTAGGGTACACTGCTAGTAAAATATGCCGTTGACATTGTAGAAATATATTTAACTCTTAAAACTAGTTTTATTATTAATGAAGATTTTCTCATTGAATTTTAAGGCTAAAAAAACCTTTAATTGATATGTTAAAAAAACATATCTTCTTTCTCTTTAAGTATTTTCTTTTGCCTTTAAAATGTATTCGTTTTTGCCCCTTTATTTTAAAATACTTCACACAGAGATTATGTAATATCTACATAAGATATAAATAATAATTTTTAAAAATCTGGGTACCCCCTCAGCAGAAATGAAACAGTGAAGTTGCCTGTCTGACCTCTACCAGCCTCATCTCTCCTTTGCTCACAGGTCTCGACAGTCATGCATTTTTTATTATACTTAATACAAATGATAACTGATAAACTCCTTTCTTTATAGTTTTATCATTGATATACCTCCCTATATTTTATTGTTTATTGTATGTTTTGGAACTTTCCTTTTTCTTTTAGGTGAGAGGAAGGGAGACAGTGAGACAGACTCCTGTATGCGCCCTAACCGGGCTCCACCGGGTAAACCCTGTCTGGGGCCTTTGTTGAATCAACCGAGCTATCCTCAGTGCCTGGGGCCACACTCGAACTAGTCAAGCTACTAGCTTCAGGAGGTGAAGAGGGAGATAAGGGGGAGAAAGAGGTAGGGAGAAGCAGATAGTCACTTCTCTTGTGTGCCCTGACTGGGAATTGATCCCAGGACGTCCGTACACCAGGCCAATGCTCTATCCACTGAGCCCCCAGCCAGGGCCTTGGAACTTCCTGTAAATGGTATCATCTGCTGGGTAACTTCCGTGATTTGCTTTTCGCCCCCCTTGACATTATGTTCATGTAATCCATACTGGGGTATTTAACTCGTTTTTAAAATATTGGCTTTTTAAAAATTATCTGTGTGTTTTTCTACTTTTAATTTATTTCTGCTCCTTGCACATTAGAGTTCTTGTGTTTTCCTGTGGAGTCAAATTTTTGTGTTGTTTCCCATTGCTTTTAGCTTCCTCATCCAAATATCAAATAATAATAATGATACTCCTAATAATAATAGCAAATACTCACATACAGATCTTCCTATGAGCCAGGCACTACTATAAATATTTATTATTTACACATATTATTTAATGCTCATGACAACTTTATCAAGAAGGTACAATAGTGTCATGATAACTCATATATTAAGCCTAGGGCCTGAAGTACAGAGTCATTTAGTAATTTGTATGACTATTGTTTAAATCTAAGCAGTCTGGCTCCAGAGTCTATGCAGTCTTTTCTTTTAATTACTTTTTCCCCATTTAACTTTTGAAGATACTAAATGTTTCTGTCACATTCAAAAAGGAATGACCCTAGTGTGATGTTCAAATTGGTTTTCCTGTACAATAGCAATTGTTTAATGTCATGCCACAGTTCAATTTGCTTCATGGTTAGACTATGACTTTCTTATACAGGTTTCCCTCCTACCCCCAATTCTCTAGGATTTACTATTGCTTTTTATTTCTAATTAGAAGGGAAAACTGCCTGACCAGGCAGTGGTGCTGTGGATAGAGTGTTGATCTGACATGCTGAGGATCCGGGTTTGAAACTCGAGGTTGCCGCCTGGAGTACAGGCTCATCCAGCTTGAGCACAGATTACCAGTTTAAGCCCAAGGTTGCAAGGGGTCACTGGTTCAGCTAGAGCCCCTGGTCAAGGCACATATGAGAAAGCAATCAATGAACAACTAAGGTGCCATATCTATGAGTTGATGCTTCTCATCTCTCTCTCTCTCTCTTCCTGTCTGTCCCTCTCTCTTTCTCTTGCAAAAGAAAAAAAAAGGAAGGGAAAACCAAAACTGTGCCTTCTTCATTATCATTCTAAAGTTTTTCAATTTTTTTACTTTTGGTCCATGGTTTGGAATTGCTTTCATTAATTTCCTATGCTAATTTAACCAGTTTTTTCATATTAAGAAAATGAAATCCTCTTTTAAAAAATATTTATGTGGCCTGACCTGTGGTGGCGTAGTGGATAAAGCGTCGACCTGGAAATGCTGAGGTTGCCGGTTCGAAACCCTGGGCTTGCCTGGTCAAGGTACATATGGGAGTTGATGCTTCCTGCTCCTCCCCCCTTCTCTCTCTGTCTCTCTCCTCTCTCCCTCTCTCTCTCCTTTCTAAAAAATGAATAAATTAAAAAAAAAAATTAAAAAAAAAATATTTATGTGGCTTTATATGAATCTTTTAATCTTTTTGAGCCTTGGATTCTCCAAATAAGATGTATTTGTTTAGTATAATTATTTTACTAAGCAGACATATGTAATTGCGAATCTGAACTCCCTTTCAGTGTTAAATTACCAAAGGAGATCATGAGGGAAAAAAATAAAGAGAAGTTCTTGATGGTGGTTGGAAACTACTGATTTTCTCTAACCTCTCAAATTATAGAATCAAAAGATCTTGTATATAGAGATAAAATTCCTTTGTATCATAACCTCCTTATATAGCTTTATTTTTTCCCCTAAATTGATTAATTTTCTAATTGATTAATTTTTTCTTTTACATTCTGTGACTTTATGATGTCTTCAAGTTTTCCCAAGGTCTTGGGTAATCTCCTTATATCGCTTATTTAAACATACTTACATTTCTCTCACCTTACAAAACAAATAGCCCTGGCTGGTTGTCTTGGTGGATAGAGTGTTGGTCTTGCATGTGGACGTCCCAGGTTCAATCCCCAATCAGGGCACACATGAGAAGTGACCATCTGCTTCTCTTTCCCTTCTTTGCCCCCTTCTCTCTCTCTTACCCTCTCATAGCCAGTGGCTTGATTGGTTCAAGTGTTGGTCCCGAGCGCTGAGGATAGCTCAGTTGATTTGAGCATTGGCCCCAGACGGAGGTTGCCAGGTGGATCCCAGTCAGAACACATGTGGGGAGTCTGTTTCACTATCTCCCCTCCTCTCACTTAAAAACAAACAAACAAACAACTCCCATAAAAAACCCAAACAACAACAACAAACAAAAAGCCTATTTTTTTTTTTACAGTTTTGCTGTCTCTCTTTCTCTGTCATCATCCATCCAAAAATATGTATCATATTAAACTTATATTACATGTCATGTACTAATTAATCTCTGGGGATACAGTATGAAATAGAGAGACTAGGGACGTTCATTTTCATTTTGGAACCAGGACAACCTCTTATAGTAAGAGTGAGAACACCATTTTGTGGTTGGAGCAAGAGGGAAAATGGTTAGAGTTGAGGGCAAAGAGGAGAGCCAGATCATACAGGGCTCTTAGACCAGTATAAGAGTGTAGATATAATTCTGTGTGGTGGAGCTATTAGGGGAATTAGGCAGGCAGTGTCAAGATTTAATTTACATTTTAAAATAATGACTCTGGGCCCTGGCCGACTGGCTCAGTGTTAGAGCGTCGGGCCAGCATGTGGATGTCCCAGGTTCGATTCCCAGTCAGGGCACACAGGAGAAGCGACTATCTGCTTCTCCACTCCTCCCCCTCTTCCTTCTTTTACTCTCTTTCTCTCTCTTCCCCTCCTGCAGCCATGGCTCAGTTGGAGCGAGTTGACACCAAGCGCTGAGGATGGCTGAATGGACTGGGCACTAAAATAGCTCGGTTGCCAAGCAATGGAGCAGCTGCCACAGATGGGCAGAGCATTGCCCCATGGGGAGCTTGCCAGGTGGATCTAGGTCAGGGTACATGCGGGAGTCTGTCTCTCTGCCTCCCTGCTTCTCACTTAAGAAAAATTAAGCAATATATATATATATAGTAAAATAAAAATAATGACTCTGGTCACTGTGTGGAGAGAATGGATTGTGTGTGTGTATGTGTGTGGGGGTTCAAATATGGAAGCAGGTAAACCATTTATGGATAGTTCACTGGTCCCAGTAAGAGTTGATAATAGTTTGGATCACAGTGATGGATTGCTGATGGATTGGATTCAGGGACTAAAAACAAGAAGAACCGTCCACAGTATTCCACTAAAACTGCTCTGATTGGAGCCACTAATGGTGTTCGTTTCATTAAACCCAAAGGACTCAATTTGGTCCTTGTTTTTTCAACTTCAGAGCATTTGATACATTGGCCACTCACTCCTAGAAATTAGTCACTCTCTCTCTTTTTAAAAATTTTATTGATTTCAGAGAGAGAGGAAGGGATAGAGAGAGACAGAGACAGGAACATTGATCAAACTGGTAACTTCTGCGCTTCGGGATGATGCTCTAACCCAGTGGTCCCCAACCTTTTTTGGGCCACGGACCGGTTTAATGTCAGAAAATATTTTCATGGACCGGCCTTTAGGGTGGGGTGGATAAATGTATCACGTGACTGAGACAAGCATCAGGAGTGAGTCTTAGATGGATGTAACAGAGGGAATCTGGTCATTTTAAAAAAATAAAACGTCATTCAGACTTAAATATAAATAAAACGGAAATAATGTAAGTTATTTATTCTTTCTCTGCTGACCGGTACCAAATGGCCCATGGACCGGTACCTGTCCGCGGCCCGGGGGTTGGGGACCACTGCTCTAACCAACCGAGCTATCCAGCCAGGGAAGAAATAGTGTTTTCTCTTGGTTTCTAACACTGTTTTGTTAGATTTGTCATCTTAGGCAAAATTAATTAAATTATCAATGCTCGGTTTCTTCACTTGTAGATAGTATTGTTCCTATTGCATAGGTTGTTGAAATCATTAAATGAGATAATATATCTTAGTTACTTAGCACAGTTTCTTCTGTGGAATTTATTTATGGTAAATGTTTGGTAGTAACATCGTCATCATCAGCCTAGTCGTCATCATCATTGTCATTCTGAAACAACACTTTGCTATCCCTCTCCCTTCTCTGGCTACTGCTCCTTCTTGCTATTTCTTATTTGCTAGTTCTTTTTTCTACAGGTCACCTCTAAGAGTTGAAGTTCCTCAGGCCTCTGACATTGTCTTTACTCATTTTACACATTTTATTAGGCAATCTTATTTGCTCCATGGCTTAAATTCTGTCTGTATAAAATTAGCTCCCCCTAAGTCTACCTGTATACCCAGTTTTGTTTCCTAAGCCACAGTTTAATATACCCACCTGCTCCTATATCATCTCCATTTGGATCGCTGCATCTTCAACATGTCAAAAACGGAGCTTTTTTTTTTTTTTTTTTGGCCCAAGCTTAAGTTTCCCGCCTTGTTCCCTTAGCTTAGTATATAGTATTACCATTTGTGCAGATGCCTGAGCCAAAACTGGAGTCCTCCTAAATTGTCTTTCTACTTTGTTCTCTATATCAATCTTTTCCCTAGATTTCTGCAGTAGCTTCGTAATTAGTCTCACTATCTATGGTCTTATGCCACCCTCATTCATTTCCCACCTTTCAGTTATGGTAATCTTCTAAATTTGCATATGTGATCGTTTACTGTACTTTGCTTAGGTTATTTCCCTTTCTTTTTAGGATGAGGTCCCAAATTCATATATGTGTGTACCTCCATCGGGCTGCCTTGTCAGCCTCCCCCTTTCTTCTTCACACCTTCCAGCCACACTGCTCTTCCTTCCTAACCTTCACTGGGCTATCCTCACTCTAATCTCAGGGCCGATGCTCATCTTTTAATTTGTCTGGAACACTTTTTTCTTAATTTCTTAATCTGGGCAACACAATTCTTAGTTGATTCTTAGTTTAAATGTTAAATACTACCTCCAGGCACACGTTTTTATGCTTCCTAAACTAGACAGCTTTGCTGTTATTTTATTCCTTCTTTGTCTCTCTGTGATCTGTATTGCACTTGCTAATAATGCTTTTCCCACTAATATGTAAGCTTCATGGTGGCAGGGACCAACCACGGCATCTTGTGTCTCACTTCATCCTCAGTATGTTTGTTAAATAGAGTAGGAGATGCTCGTGACATGGGTTTGCCTGGCTTGGTGAATAAGAAGTCTTCCTTGTGGTGTGTTTTTCTTAACCTTTCAGTGTGATAAAGGGGAGAAGAGAAGAGTTTAGGTTTACTGTAGTTTAAATTTCAGACAGCAGTGGCCTCAGGGTAGAGAGGAGGGAAGCAGCATCAATCTAAGGAAAAAGAGGTCAGTGCCCCCTATATAAATAGTCAGGTATTGCATATTTTAAAAATTCTTTTGACACCCCAGTGTGCTGCGGCACACGTATTGAAAATCACTGTGCTAGACAATCACCTCATTCTTACTCTGTTCAAAACTAAACTAAACTCTATTGACACACACATCCATCTCTCATTCTCTAGCTCTATATCTGCATGATATCTCAGACCTCTTCTTACTTTTCCTTCTCAGTTAAGGAAGTAAAATTCACTGAACAGTCTGCTTGTTACTTTCGGTAACGTTATTTCATTTAATTCTTCCAAAACTTAACGAAGTAAGTGTTATGTTCTATATTATGCAGGTAAGAAACCATAATCAGAGAAAGTAACAAGTTAGCTCAAGATATATCAGCTGGTTAAGTGATGGAGTCACAATTTGAACCCAGTTCTGACTCTTTCCTGCATACAGCATACGTAGACTATAGGACTCTAGTCCTGTGGGAATGGACATTATGCACAGAGATAGGGGAAACAGAGGGAGTAACTTGAGTTCAGCTCTATGAAAACATTTGTTGATCCTTTATTTTACAGAGGTGAATGTCACTGACCACTCTCAATGAGTTTATAAGAGAAGCATATATAAACCTAAAATTCTAACATGCAATGATAGATTATAATATAATAGAGGTACCAAGGTAGGAAGTATAGAGAAAGAACTCACTCATTTTTTAATGGAAGAGATAAGGAGAGGGAAAGGTGAGGGAATAGCTCTGAGGAAAAGTTTCTCATGGGAAAAGTTATTTCAACTGGGTCTTGAAAGTTAAAAATGAAGAGTTTATATAATATGGAGTATCTGCGTTTTATGGTGAAGGTAAAAAAAGTGTGTGGGAAGTGATCAATAGTTGGCTATTATCAGAAGAGAATATTTATGTACTCATTCAACAAGTAGTTACTGAGTGCCTACCAAGAGTCAGGCACTGTGTGAGGTACTAGAGATATAGTAAAGAACAAGAGAGTTCACAGAGCATGTCAGGTACCAGAGAGTGTTGGGGACTGATGTAATAATACAGGTAGGGGAAAAAAGCAACCTAACAAGTCTTGGTGCTGAGATAGATTGGCTGAATTTTCCCTTGTAGTTGCTAATGTGTCATGAAAGCACTGGAAGCAGGGTTATGACATGGTCAGAGCCAGTACACAGTGCTTTTGCAGCAGTATAGAGCTGGGGTTGGGAACCTATGGCTCGTGAGCCAGATGTGGCTCTTTTGATGGCTGCACCTGGCTCACAGACAAATCTTTAATAAAAAAATAATAACGTTAAAAATATAAAACATTCTCATGTATTACAATCCATTCATTTCCTACCGCTCATGTTCATGGTTGCGGGTGGCTGAAGCCAATCACAGCTGTCCTCCGGGACAACACCAAAGTTTTATTAGATAATGCATAACGTACACGGGTCGTTGTATGGCTCTCATGGAATTACATTTTAAAATATGTGGTGTTCATGGCTCTCTCAAAAAGGTTCCCAACCCCTGTGGGATAGTTGTGAGACACATCAGAATAGGGACTGGAAGACCAGTATGAGGCCATCACTATATTCTAGATGAGAGATGAAAAGGGTGTGTTTGAGCAATGTCTTGGAAATGAAATGGACAGTGCTGAGTGTTGATTGCCTATGGATGATTAAAATAGAAAACAATTGAGAGGGGACTCCCAGGTTTGAGGTGTAGTGGCTGGGTAGATGTGAGTACTTTTTAACAGGATTGGGAATAGAGAATGAATAACAAATTGATGAGGAAAGAAACAAACTGAGTTTTGAATATGATAAATAGTTTTGAATATAATAAATTACCTACATTCATAAAGAAAATCATTGTAGGACAAAGTAGATGGAATATTTTGCAAATTATTTTATTTCTTCATTTTATAATTTTATTCAGGGCTTTTCCACCCTTCCAAGTTCGACATGGTGTGAAAGGATAGTTGATAGAGGCCATTAAGATTTAACTTCCAGTGGATTAGAAGGAGTCCATTTTCATACCACAGTGTGTCCGTAAAGTCATAGTGCACTTTTGACCGGTCACAGGAAAGCAACAAAAGATGATAGAAATGTGAAATCTGCACCAAATAAAAGGAAAACCCTCCTAGTTTCTGTAGGATGATGTGGCAGCATGTGCGCATGCGCAGATGATGACGTAACACCGTGTATACAGCAGAGCAGCCCACAGCCATGCCAGTCGAGATGTGGACGGTACAGAGGAAAGTTCAGTGTGTTCTGTGGCTCGCTAAATTCAAATCCATGACCAAAGTGCAACGTGAATATTGGTGCATTTATAATGAAGCGCCACCACATAGGAATAACATTATTCGGTGGGATAAGCAGTTGAAGGAAACCGGCAGTTTGGTGGAGAAACCCTGTTCTGGTAGGCCATCAGTCAGTGACGAGTCTGTAGAGGCTATACGGGATAGCTACCTAAGGAGCCCTAAAAAATCTGTGCATGAGCCCACATCGAACTTTACTGAATAGGTATGAAACTGGGAGGGTTTTCCTTTTATTTGGTGCAGATTTCACATTTCTATCGTCTTTTGTTGCTTTCCTGTGACCGGTCAAAAGCGCACCGTGACTTTATGGACACACTGTATGTCTCCTTTATCTGCTATATCAAACACAAGCCACAATGCATACCATCATGAGAATTTTATTTTATAATTTTCTTACTTTTTGTAGCAGAAAGTAAACTTGGAGAGGAGGGATGCTAAACTTTTGATACAAGAGCAAATATTTATTTGCAGTTACAGTGCTGAAATTTTCTATTCCTGGAATGGTGGCAAAGTTCTAATCTGTGTTCTAGTAAGAATACATATTTTTATGGCTCATTAAAAATAGTTTTTAGTGATATAGATACTGTAGTTTATAGTTCAAGGCATAGGATTTAGTCAGCCTGCATTAGCATTTCTTTAGATGAAAGAATTTCAGACAGTATTCAGTTATGAAAAATAAGGATTTATCTGCTCTCTCTTCTCTGTTCTGTTTACTATTGTTTACTGTTTTATTGATTTTTCAATTGCTATGTCATTTATTTTTCTACATTACATATTTGCTTGTCAACTTTGATAGGCGATATGCCAAGCTGTTGTGACAAAAAAGATTCCAAGTAGAGTGACTTACATATGTAGTTTGTCTCCCCTATAATAGCCTAAGGTGGCTAATAGCCCAAGCTTGGATTGGAAGTACAATTGTAACTTTGCTTCATGACCTATTAAGTCTGCCTTCCTCATCAAGTAGCTTTCATCTCAGGGTCCAAGTGTGCTACCACAGTTGTTGACGTTTTCTAGGAGGAAAAAGTCTAAAGCAAGTGACTGTTTTGTGTGTGTGTGTGTGTGTGTGTGTGTGTGTGTAAGAGAGAGAGAGAGAGAGGTAGGGATATACAGGAAGGGAGAGAGATGAGAAGCATCAACTTGTAGTTGTGTCAGTTTAGTTGCTCATTGATTGCTTCTCATATGCGCCTTGACAGGGGCTTCAGCCAAGCCAGTGAGTGACCCCTTGCTCAAATCAGTAACCTTTGGCTCCAGGCCAGTGGCAACCCCTTGCTCAAGCTGGCGAGCCTGCGCTCAAGCTGGCAACCTTGAGGCTTTGAACCTGGGACCTCAGCATCTCAGGTTGACACTCTATCCACTCCACCACCACTGTTAGGCGTGACTCTGTCTTTGAAGGAGCTGACCTAAAAGGTCAAGCATGATATTAACTTGTATTCCATTGGCCAAAAAACTTAGTATCATGTTCACAACACAGCAAGGGAGGCTGACAAATGTGGCTATCTGTTCAGGTATTTCAGAGGGTTCTATTATTAAGACAAAAAAGGAAGAATGGATTCTAAAGATCAATTAGAATTTTCTAATCTAGTCAGTATCTCCTAACTCTCTACTTTAGAAGGTGGAGATCCTGATACTCTCACCATTTCCTCTGCCTTTCTTTCTGGCCTTCTTTACATTTTACTATATATATACATTTTTTTGTTTTAAATTATGACCTTACAGTGATAAAGTTTTAAATTATGAAGAGATACACAATGCACACACACATACATAATGAATACTTACAGGTCAAGAAAGTGGACTGTTATTACAGTTCCTTCTCCTTAGGTCCAGGGTCATGATCATATTTATAGATTGATTATTATTTATTTATTTATTTATTTATTATTATTATTATTACTATTATTGAGAGGTGGGTAAACAGTGAGACAGACTCACGCATGTGCCCTGACCAGAATCCACCCAGCAAGCCCTAGGAGGAGAAGGGGGGGGAGGGGGGAGGAGCAGAGAAGCAGATGGTCGCTTCTCCTGTGTGCTCTGACCAGGAATCGAACCCAGGATTTCCATACACTGGGCTGACACTCTACTGCTGAGCCAACCAGCCAGGGCCTATAGATGAATTAAAACAAAGATGCTTTGGCCTTGGCTGGGTAGCTCAGTTAGAGCATCATCCAGATATGCCAAGGTTGAGAGTTTGATTCCTTACATGAAGGAATCAAACAAAGAATGCATAAATAAATGGAACAACAAATTTTCTTGCTCTCTCTGTCTCACTTTAAAATCAATAATTAAAACTTAAAAAGAAAAAAACAGGATACTTTATTTCTAAGGTCAGCATCGGGGTACTGACTTATTAGATTAGTAAGAGAAGATGCAGTGAATGTTGTTAGTTTCCAGGGAGCTTTCAGTCACTTCAGGAAATGAGACCTTTGTATTCAGTCATTGGATTGTGACCAAGAGCTACTCAGTCAGTTTTACAGCTGAGTGAAACTTTAGTTCTTGAAGGGCTTGGGCCAGTTTGTAAGTTTCAGTGACACAAGGTAAAGTAGTTCTCTCCTAGCCTTTGCTGTCTGAATATGAGAGGAGAGCCATGTCTTTAGACGATGGTAAGAATTTCTTTGGAATATTTAGAAATAGAAGGCATGACTATTGAGAGACTGGGCTTTTCAAGGTGATCTTATTGTTTTTGCATTGGAGTTCTCATCATTTCAGACCCTGTTGTTTTCCCCAAAGAGATCAGCCATCTGGGGTACAAGAGTTCCTGTCCTTGAGGGATTTTTAATGTAGAAAAGATGAAAATAGACTTCCGTTCAAATTCCAACTCGGTCATCTGCTGGTCAGATGACCTCAAGCAAGCTACTCTATGAACCTTAGTTTCTGCTGGAACACATAAGCCCCAAATACTAGTTGTTTAAAACACGGGAAGTTTATTTCTTGCATGTGATATATGTTCATTGTTGGTTAGATGGAAACTGCTCCATGTCTCCTTACTCTGAGATCACAGGTAATGGAACAGCCACCATCTAATTATAGAACATTGCTGGACACGGTTGGAGTGGGAGAGGAAGTCCTGGAGAGTCTCACACCAACAACTTCAAGTGCTCAGGCTTAGACGTGGTACATAGAATCATTTCTGTTCACAACTTATTGTCCAGAACTAGTGACATAGCCTTACTCAGCCACAGGGGCTGGCCAGGAAATGCATTCCTACCATGTGCTTGTAAAATGGAGAGCCAGAAATATTGGGCAAATAGCACTAATGACTACCACATATAGGAATGCCTAGCTCAGGGTTGATGCCAGGATTAATAATATATACATACATACATAGTCAACCTAGTGTGGATGCTCAGAATTATCATTAGCAACAATATCATTATAGTAAGATGTACACATGCAAAATATTTGAATAGCAATATTAATTGGGACTAAGGCTTCTTTCTTAAAGTTGTATAAGACTATATCACAATGCATATAAAAGTGCCTTGTAAATTAGTCCATAGTGTGCAAATGCAAGTTGATATTATTAATATCCAATAAACACTAGAAGATATCGTATTGGAACTTGGTTCAATGTTACAGCTAGATATTTGCAGTTGTCTATCAAGAAATGATAGTTGAAGTTGTAAGAATAGGCGAGCTCTGCAAGAAAGAGATTAAATAGTGAGAAATACAGAGGATACCAAAGGGGTAGCTCTGGAGCATAATCACTATTTGGAAAACAGAAGGAAGTGTCATAAGAGATAGAGAAGCAATTTCTGGAAAGGAAGGAAGAAAATAATACTTTGTAGTGTCATAGAAAAGTCAAGTGAAGAATGCTTTCAAAAGGAGAATCAACCAGGTTTGAGCTCTGGTCAGGGCTCATATAAGAAGCAAACAATGGCACAACTAAGTGTCTGTAAGAAGCTTTGAGTTTCAGTTCTATGAGTTCTGTGGGAAGTTTTAACATAATCAATAGGAAATGTTATTTAAGGAAGAAATAGTAGAATTGCCCTGGCACAGTGGATAGAGCTTGGCCTAGAGTGCCTGGGTCACCATGAGCCTGGAGTGCTGAGGTTGCCAGTTCGATCCCAGGGTCACTGGGTAGATCCTGAGGGCGCTGGCTCAATCCTGAAGGTGCTGGCTGGGCCCTGTGACCAGGACACATAAAAGAAGCAATTAGTGACACAACTAAGTGGAACAAGGAGTTGATGCTTCTCTCTCCCCCTCACCCTGGGAGAAAAAAAAGAAATAGTATTATTTTAGATGCGTCAGGTCTCCTCTAGTAGCAGTTTAGTGAGGAAACTATTATAAATTCCTCATTGATAGATGAGACTTTCAAAGCTCAGAGTAAAATGTGGCAAATGAAATCTAACTAACTATAGAGTTGTTGAGAAAGTTTCAATTTGAAGTCAAGTATAAGAAAAACCAAACCAAACTAACTGTACTATACAAATACAATAAAACAAAAGAATAAAAACAAAAAAACCTGAAAAATTATGCAGGAATTCTTTGAGTTGTCAAAAATAATTTGTCTAAGTGGGGCTTGCTGGGTTTTTTTTTAGAACTTTTTAAATATTGAGAAAATGAAACACATAATGTAGAAGATATGAATTGTGAAATCAATGTACATTTTAGAAGAATAAGATTTGTTTTATATTGGTGTATGGCCAGTAGTTGCTGTCGTCATGGCCATGCACATGCAGGTTCTCATTAGATTCAGGCAGATGGTAAAGAAATAGTGGCCAAAAAATGGTGGGTCATTCCTTTATTAAAGTCTCTCACTGGCTGATGAACAAACACACAGGGAAAACACTTCCCTCTTCATTCATTCAGAGCTCACAAAGCCCTGACACATTATCCGGTTCTACAACGAGAAGAATCTTCTCCAGTTCCTCCTAGAATCCAAGACCCCACCAGTTTCAGCGGAGCTCGCAAAAGCCCCTCACCTCTGGTCCCCATCTGCACACCTTTATTCTCTCTATTCTCTGCACAAATTCTGCAGTAACACCGCTTCCTCCCTTCTCTTTTCAATATTTTCTGGCAAGAAAACCTCTCCTCCAGCTAATATTAGCAAGGCAATAGCCCTTCCCAAGCAGGAAGGTAATTTGCAATTTCACAAATCACATACCTAGCACTGCCCAGCACCATTTTTAACACTAAAAGTGAGCACACTAAAAAAATACAAATTTTACAAACTCATTTGCCCAACAATTGGTGATAGAAGTTTTAAAATATCAATGTGAGAATGAATAAATCCCTGTATTTAACTTTACAAAGCAGGAATCCTGAAAAACATAGCATTTAATAGCATTATAATTAGCACTAGAAGAAGATGTACTTTTGTTCATATACTATTTTAATTATATTGGTGTACCTTATGAACAGACACAGTTGAACACATGCACTGTCAATATTAGGTACAACTCCTTTTGCCCCGTTCTTACTTTATGTGAACCGAATCAGAAAGGAAACGTAGATGCTGCAACATGTAGACAAGAGGGAAGTTAGCCTAATATTTTCTCCAAATGTCTGTCTGACCTCTGATTAATCTCTTTATTTCTGTTTTGTTATTTATAAAACAAGAGGTGTTTATTTTATTCATTCAGTTCATTGTTTCTCCCACTTTTTTTCCCACTGAGCTAGACATAATGGATAATATTTTATGAGCAACATGCTCACATAGTCATACACAGATTATGATTATAGACTGAGGAACAGGTGATCTAGGCTGCACATTTCTGGTGCTAGTTCTGTCTAACTCCACCCTTTTATATCCCACTCCAGAAAATAGGTAAATGAAGGTGACATTGTTAAAGAGATAATTTGAAATACATCCTCGTTGTTTTCTTAAAAAAAGAAACTTACTCTCAAACTTTGGCATCTAAGGACAGTTTCCTTAAAAGCAAACCCAGGAAGTGCTACATTAGCACCAAAAAGTAGAGCAACTGAAGTGATCAGTAACTTTTAGAACAGTATATATAGTCTTTTTACCCTGAAGAATACAAAAAGCGTGATTTGTCGCAGTGTTCTCTATTCTAAAATTTTACAAAGCATACATGTTATAGGTTAGGATTTGAAATAACTCTAAATATTTTAGTGCTTTAACCCTAATTATAGTGAAAAAGCAGCTATTTCTGTAAAATTTATGCAAAGTGACATTACTTAAACACTATTCTAAAAATATGTAGCTGCTATTTCTAAATGGTTGGGAAGATTGACTGAAGATTCCAAATAGCCAGTTTCTGTTATTTCTTATAACAAATACAAAAAGATCTCTGCCTAATAAAATGGATGCCCAATTCAAGCTAATAGCCAGTTCTAGGTAATGGCCTGTTGATTTCAACAAGCAAGGAGTGATTGCTGAATTCATTCAACAAACATTAGTTGAACACAAATGGTGCCAGGCACTGTGCTGATAAGCACAAAAATGTTTTTATAGAACTTTGTAGTAAATAATTAGATTAGTGGTTCACAAATGTTGGCCCATGATGAAGTTTCTTCTTTAATAATGAAATGAGAAAAATGTCAACAGTAAAAAATTTTTCCTTAAAAAGGAACATTCAAAAGAATGTTTTTTAGCTATTATGATGAAATTAGGGTTTGGGGCTTTTGTTTTTTATCCTGTTTTTACTTGACAAAATTCAAATTTGTCAATTCTCTTTTGACCCCTGTAGTTTGTGGGGGGAACATTTTAGCAGCTTGTGAAAAACCACTGATGAAGACATTTCTTTGTCATTTATTGGAAAGGGATTTGACTTTTAGCTTTGACCCTTTAAATCTACTAGCACAATCAGTTCATTTATTCTGGAGCTAATTATCAACTTTGTAAGTTCCTTGGATTCCCTGTTTATACCATCTTTCTTTGGCAGTTTATCGTTCAGTTGTAAGGAGGAAAAAGTAAAAGGAAGTAAAAATAAACCCAACTCGCCTGCAGGTGGTAGCGTAATGGATAGAGCATCGGACTGGGATGCAGAGGACCCAGGTTTGAAACCCCGAGGTCGCCAGCTTGAGTGCAGGCTCATCTGATTTAAGCACAGCTCATCAGCTTGAACCCAAGGTCTCTGCCTTGAGCAAGGGGTCACTCGGTCTGCTGTATCCCCCCCCCCCCCATCAAGGCACATATGAGAAAGCAATCAATGAACAACTAAGGTGCTGCAATGAAGAATTGATGCTTCTCATCTCTCTCCCTTCCTGTCTGTCTGTCCCTCTCTGTGTCTCTCTCTCTGTCTCTGTCACCAAAAAACAAACAAACTAAAAACACCAACTCCAAAACTAACTTTAGTCAAAATTTTGGATGTCAGAGACCTGGGGTAGGAGGATGGGGAAGATGGAATAGAATTAAAAATTGTTGACCAAAATAAGACATTCATATTATCTTGAATCTCAAGTCAGATTCCATTTTCAACCTCTCACCTTCAGAGAAACTGCTAATTCCTATGTAGGGACTAACTGGTTGTAATTCAAATGGTTACCTTTAAGCACCAATAGCAGTTGAGATGGCAGCAGAACAGGGTGGGAAATGATGCACCTGAACAATCAATTCCATAGAATCAGTCATTTGCATAATCATTTTTTTTTTTAAACTTAGTAAATGGTGCCAGGTACTGGAATACAAAGGTGAAAAAGACACCATTCCTGCACTTAAGACATTTATAATCTAGAAGAGGGAGTCAGATATATAAGCAAATCAGTGCTCTGAAACTTGTTATAGGAGATGTAATAGCATGCTTGGTGCTTCAGTGGGCACCCTATTGGAGAGGTTAGGAGTGGTGGGTGGTGGGAGTGGTGACAAGGAGGGTGAGGATATGGAGTGAAGAAAGATAAGGAGGTGAAAGTGAAAAACAGCAGATCTATTTGGGGGGAAGTTATGAGGGTATTGGTAAGGCAGGAGCGTGGCATGGGGTGGGATGTGGTTATGGCAAGAGAAAGGCTGAAGAGTTAGTCAGCAGCTGGATTTAGAACTTTAGTCGCTTTGTTTAAAAATTTTGACTTTATCCAAAAGATTTACCAGAATGTGTTCTGTGGGCTGGTGATAGGAAAGGACTTCTGTATGGTCAGAACTATTTGAGAGGCCCCAACTGAGACACAGTGAAGTAGGTGTGTTTACTGCAAAGCGTCTCAGACCCTTTATATTGGGTGGCATTTCCACAATTACTTGACTACTAACCTTGCTTATAAGGATATTTCATGTTTCTCAGAACATGGGTTAGGAAACCCTGCAGTATGGAGTGGGGAATCATTAAAAACTGTAGAGCAGGCAATTATAGATAATCATATAATTTAATTCTATTCTCAACACATGGTGTGATACTGCTCATTAGAATTGTTCAACCAGTATTTTTCAACAAATATTTTCAAAGTGATGTGCTATATATTCTGGGAAATTAGAAAGATGCATAAGTTATGTGTCTGACCAAAATAAACAAACAAACAAAAAACACATATGGAGCCTGACCAGGCAGTAGTGCAGTGGATAGAGTGTTGGCCTTCGAGGACCCAGGTTCAAAACCCTGAGGTTGCCGGCTTGAGTGCAGGCTCATAGACATGACTCCATGGTCTCTGGCTTGAGCCCAAAGGTCGCTGGCTTGAAGCCCAAGGTCACTGGCTTGAGCCCAAGGTCGCTGGCTTGAGCATGGGGGCACCAGCTTAGCTGGAGTCCCCTTGCTTCCTGTCAAGTCACATACGAGCAAGCAATCAATAAACAAATAAGGTGCCACAACAAAGAGTTGATGCTTCTCATCTCTCTCCCTTGTCTGTCCCTGTCTGTCCCTCTTTCTGTCTCTCTCTCTCTTGCTAAGAAAAAGAAAAAAATATGTTTATTATCAATGTTACTCATCTATTCAATTATTTGAGTCAAAGGGAATACAAAAGTGAGGAAGTTGAGGATAAACTTGAATTAGAGATGTTTTGGGTGACCCTTACTTAGTGCTCATTTCTACAGGGTATTTAATGCTAATTCTTTCACCAACTACTGTCACCACTTAGAAGCAGGAGTTTCTTTTGCTTCTTTTTAGACTAGGATTGTTTCTGGCTAGGGTCCTCACCCAGTCACTTCAGGGAGCACAGTGAGAAGAAAGCTAACAAATTGAAACTTAAATATTTTTGGCAGGGAGAGAGACTATAAGTTTGGCCCTCAAAAGTACCATATCATCAACATATTGAAGCTTTGGTAGATTCAAGTGGAGTCTTTAGGATCATAAAGGTGTATCCAAGGAGTTTGGGGAAAATTTTGAAGGTCAAAGAGAAAGGGAAGTTGCATCTGCTGGAAACAGAAAGATCAAATCTAGAAATCTGAGTATGTCTTAAACTTTTTACTTAACTCCCTACTTTTTTCACTCAGTGCCAAGGGAGAGAATCTTTGAATAATCTTGAATTAGTTGAATCCTTATTAAGTGTTTATTATCAGCCACAACTTCAGGCTTTTAATCAGCAATTGTGTAGGGGTCAAGAACACTGGCTTGGAGCTAGGTGGCCTAGGTTCAAATCTACATATTAAAACATTCAGTCCAGCTTTTTAAGGGACCTGCTCCTTACTAGCTGTAAGATTTTAGGCAAATTATTTAACCTCCCTCTATCTCTCTCTCTTTATCTAAAAATGGGAAAACAATAATATGTATCTCATAAGGCCATAAAAATTAAAAGAGCTAATAAATGTGAAGTGCTTAGTATAGTGCCTGCCACATGCCAAGGGTTTCATCAGCTGTTATTTTGGGGATATTTCTATCTTACTGTTTTTATTAGGATAATTCACTATGGAAATCCATCAAAGAGTAGTTAGTTTTCTGGCCTAAATAGGATTCTGTCTTTGGAGAATGAACTGCTAATTCTAAATAAGATTTGGTATACCCAATTTATAAATGGATTGTTAGAAATATTTAATTTTGTAATTTTACAATATAACCAAATTTGCACACCGGTTGCTGAACCTATACTATGTGTCAAGATTTGTTCCAAGTCCATTTTACCTACTAACTTATTTTAGAGTTGAGGAAACTGAGTCATTGAGAGGGTAAATGCCTTGCCTAAAGTAATACAACTAGTTAGGAGCAATGTTGGATTCAAACCCAGGCCATCTGACCCCAGAGCTCACACACATCCATTATAATAACGCATCTTTCATGCAAATGCATTCTGTGTTTTAGATCGCTTTGCCAAAGTATTTCATTTCATTTACTGCAAATAAATTAAGTGCAAAATACTAGTGAAAAATTAATGTTGTTAAATCATTTCAGCGAAAAAAGATGTCTTTCTCTGTTCTAGAGCTGAGTTGCTTTTGGTGTCACACGTTAGAGCCATTTTAACTCTGATTCTTTTGTTCTTTGGAAGTAGAAGATTATGAGTTTGATTTCATCAGGACATCCAGATGCAAACATCCATTCCTGAGAACTGTTTTTCACTTTACATTTCAGCTACAAATTTTTAGAACAGTGTGTAAGTAATGTCATTTTGCATGCAGTTTGCAGAAATAGCTCCTCTTTTTTTTTTTTTACAGTAATTAGGGTTAAAGCATTTAAAAATTAGGGTTCTATCAAAGTCTTACCTATGAAATGCATCCTTTGAAGGATTTGAAAATGAAGAACATTGTTACAGATCATGCATTTTGTATCCTTCAGTGTAAAATGACTTTACTGTTCTAAAAGTTATTGATTATTTCAGTTGCTCTACTTGATTGGTGCTAATGTAGCTAGCACTTTCTAGGTTTGCTTTGAAAGAAAACTGGGCAAAACTTATTTGCCACTAGATGGAGCCCTGGCTATTTGGGTAAAAATAAATGCACCAGTCAGAACATTAAATCATGCAGTCATGTCTTGCTGGAGGCCCCCAGCATTTGAGGCCCTCAGCTTTTAATTGTAGAATGCATCTTTGTTCTTTGCCTGACCTGCGGAATGACATCACTCCCTTTCTTCCTGTGCGCTGGCTTTGACACTAGCCAGATGGCTGCAGCCATAGGTAGGTGCACAGGCTGCCTGGTACCACAGTCGATGGAACAGAATAGGAAGACGTTTTATGATCAGCTGTGGGAGCACAATGAGGCTGCGGCTTTGCTAAGTAATTACATTTACCGTGCACACTTTATTCCTCACAGAGAAGGTCACAAGGAAAAAATACATTTTTATTTATAGTGTTGTGAGGTATAGACCTTTGATCTTTTATTAGTCAGTAGTCTGCTCCAAAGGAATGCTCTCTTTTCCCTGCTCTGCAATCACTCGTGAAAATGGCATGTTTATTTACATTTAATGGTTCTTTCAGGCTGTGCATTGTGATACTTACCTTCCCTCTTCCTCCCTTTTGTCTCCAGTTAGTCACACAAAAATGTTTTAAGTTCTGTAGTTAAGTTTAGTTTGGAGAAGTCAGAGTTCAGGCATGTTAATACAAGCAGATTTCTGTCAGATATACTCCAGAGTGATTTGGTAAAATATATTACTGTTTATTATGTGTTTGTTCTTCAAGGAGGTCAGAAGAGACCAGGAACAGAATTTTATTTTAGGGGGGGTGGTGAGGCTCAGGAAATGAACTAGACATTAATTTTATATCCATTTTTGAACATTTAGTGGTTAAGGTCACTTACAGTGCTAATTTTAAATAAAAATTAGAAGTTAATATTAATCTATTATTTTCCATCTTCATTTGAAGTTAATCTTTACCAACTGAAAGGTTGTACAAAACTTGAAAAAAAATACTAACTTTTCTCTGAAGTTTATCACTCACATAATTTTGAGATTCTTCCACATGGCTCAATTCTAAAAACTTTTAAAAATACTTTACCATTTTTAAGACTAGCTTGTGAATATTATTGACCTAGAAATTATAAACTGTAAAATCAAATGAAAAATTCATATTTGCTATACTTTGTTCAAACTTAACACTGTTTCTAAAGTGAAGTCTCTTAGTAGTCCCTAGGTTATTTGGCTCTCTAGTAATAAAAAATGAAACTCTAATAAAAGAAATCTCTTAATCTTACAATATTTTACATTCTTCTCCAGGGAGGGCGATTTGCAAAAGTTGTTGGAAGAAAGCAGTGTGGTGTAAGGAAAGAACATGGCTTTGCAGCAGATATAACAGGGTTTTTTAATCCTTTTTCACTGGTTATTTGCTTTTTGCCCTTGGACCTTTGAGCCTCGTTTTCCTCACATATTTATTGGAGGATAAAACCTACCTCCTGCCTGACCGGGAGGTGGCGCAGTGGCTAGAGCATTGGACTAGGATGCAGAAGACCCAGGTTCGAGACCCCAAGGTTGCCAGCTTGAGCGAGGGCTCATTTGGTTTGAGCAAAAACTCACCAGCTTGTGCCCAAGGTCGCTGGCTCGAGCAAGGGGTCACTCAGTCTGCTGAAGGCCCATGCTCAAGGCACGTATGAGAAGGCAATCAATGAACAATTAAGGTGTTGCAATGCACAAGGAAAAACTAATGATTGATGCTTCTCATCTCTCTCCATTCCTGTCTGTCTGTCTGTCCCTGTCTATCCTTCTCTCTGACTCTCTGTAAAAAAAAAACAAAGACAAAAACTACCTACCTCCTAGGTTTATTGCAAGAATGAAATGATACAATATGTTTATTAGGCCCCAGACCAGGGGTCCCCAAACTATGGCCTGTGGGCCCCATGTGGCCCCCTGAGGCCATTTATCCACCCCTGCTGCACTTCCAGAAGGGGCACCTCTTTCATTGGTGGTCAGTGAGAGGAGCATAGTTCCCATTGAAATACTGGTCAGTTTGTTGATTTAAATTTACTTGTTCTTTATTTTAAATATTGTATTCCTGTTTTGTTTTTTTACTTTAAAATAAGATGTGCAGTGTGCATAGGGATTTGTTCATAGTTTTTTTTATAGTCTGGCCCTCCAATGGTCTGTGGGACAGTGAACTGGCCCCCTGTGTAAAAAGTTTGGGGACCCCTGCCCCAGACAGTTCCTGCCACATGGTACGAATTTAGTAAATGCTAATTCCTTTCAACTGTTTTAAAAAGTTTGTCTCTTTTCTGAACTGCTTGCAAAATATAGTCATAGATTATACTATCATTATGTATATTTTATTCGTAAAATATAAATAATCTTGCAGTGCAAGTAAGCTCGCCAGGTGGAAAATCGGTATTTGAAATTTATTAGCTTTGTGTATGAGTGTTCAGTTCCAGATAAAACTATAACCTTCAATTGTGCAATGAATGTCTTTAACATTTGTGATGTTTTAATTTTTTTTCTTTTTTCTCCTACTCAGCTCTTGCCCCTCTTCTTTGCCTCTCGTTTTGTTGAAGATATCACAGTGATGTCTGCATTCAACCTGCTGCATTTGGTGACAAAGAGCCAGCCAGTGGCCCTTCGAGCCTGTGGGCTTCCCTCAGGTGGCTGCTTCTTGTACTGTACCTAGTGAGGGCACTGATCTGGGTGGGTGTTTCTGCTGCAGGAAATGATACACCGTAATACTTTGCTAAATTTAATTTTTTTACTTGGGCCCTAATTTGAAGATGGAAATTGGTTATAAATCACCATTCTACTTTGAGTAATACTCATTTCCACAATCCTTACAACCTTTGGAAACATTGTGCAGTTTCCTAGCTTAGTATATAATTGTCACTAATATTTCATGATATCTTCTTGTTATTTAATGCACACTGCACATCTGAAAATCATAATATTGTTCATAAGAGGCTGGTAGTCTTGATAAGAAACTGCCCCAAATCACACAAAATAGGACATTCATCTTGTTAAAGGATAATTAAATGCTTTTCATTCTACATACAACCACGTAGAAAAATTAAAATGAACAACTTTAGTAAAGTCAGTTAGTTATTATAGTTAAACAGAAAAAAATCTACTTAACAGTGACCAAATCAACAGAACTAATATAGCATGTATCAACTGGTTCTTAAATTAGAACCACTACACTTTTAAAAAAATGTATTTTATGCTTTTAAACAAGTATAGCAGGAAATTCTAAAATTTCATTATGTGTATAATATAAGTTTAATATTTTATTATGAAAATCACAATGGTCAGATATTTTCTGTGAACATTATTGTCAATATTATTTATATTTTCTATTAACATACCTACCTCTATTACTATTTTGGATAGGGAATTTAATTCCGACTCATCAAACATTCATTGAGTGCCAGGCATTGTGTGAAGCAATGAGGATACAGTGATAAACAAGATCAAGCCAATTGCTCTAACTAGTACAAGATGGAGATGGAGCTGTTGAGAACCATTGAACCACACGGTGCTAAGACTAGTCTCAGGGTATTTATATGCTGGGGACTTGAGGGGAATCCAGATGAGGAGGGTACTAGCTCTTTGCTTAAGGGAAGAAATTTTGGAAGGGAAGGAAGGTCTCTGAATTTAAAGAGGACCTCATAGAGGATATGAAGTTTGAGCTGAATCTCAATCTACGAGTAACAGTCAGCCAGATGTCCAAAGATGGGGAAGGATATTTCTAATATATGAAGTAGCATGGGCAAAACATCAAGGTATGCCTGAAAGAGCAAGGTATGCATGCTCAGAGCCAGGCCAGCTTGGGTGGGTGAGGCAAGTGGAAGAGATGAGGAAGAAAGGCTACCAGATGGGGAAGCACCTTAGGTGACGTTTTAAGGAATTTAAATCTTGGGAAGGGATGAAGGGAGACTGGCATGACTTGATTTGCATTTTATGATTATTGAATTAGTATGGTGGAAGGTCAGTGCTGGTTTCAGATGTTTCTGTAAGGCTGGGATGGCAACTTGACTAAAAGGGAGGATAGGGCATTTCTCTTAAAGTTGTCTTTGAATAGTAAATATCTGTTTGTTTGTTTGTTTTTAAGTAGATGTTATATTTGTTAGTGGTGACATGAGAAGCTAAGGAAGCTTAACGCATGGGGGCCCCAATCACTCCTCTCAGTCCCTTTGCCTCCCCCACCAGCCACGCCCTGCATTGCCCTCATAGAGTATATTGGAGGACTTTGAGACTGGAGGGACTCAGAAAGTGCTGAGAGCCTTAACAATGGTCATTACAGTTGGTTTGGAAAGAAGAAGGTTGGATTAGAGAGAGATTCAGGTAGTAAAACTGACAAGGTCTGTCTGTTGAGTTGTATATAAGTTTGAGGGAGAACATTAACCAATGTAGTCCCTGTGCCATGTGGAACTTTCCACAATGATATATTACTCATAATAATTGGAGTATGAAAGTTAATTAACTTATACATAGCTTTGTTCTCCACTGAAAAAACCCTAACGTGAGAGCACCAGCATAGATCTTGTTTTTTTTTGTTTTTTTTTATTCAGTGAGAGGAGGAGAGGCAGGGACAGACTCCCGGGGGGCCCAGACCAGGATCCACCCAGCAAGCCCACTAGAGGCTGATGCCGTGCCCATCTGGGGCATTGCTCAGTTGCTCAGCAACTGAGCTCTTCTTAGCACCCGAGGCAGAGGCCATGGAGCCATCCTCAGTGCCCAGGACCAACTCACTCCAATCGAGCCATGACTGCAGGGGGAGGAGAGAGAGAGATTGGGAGAGGTGGGTGGGGGAGAAGCAGATGGGTGCTTCTCCTGTATGGTGTGACCAGGAGTTGAACCTAGGACATCCAGACGCCGGGCCGACACTCTACCACTGAGCTAACAGGCCAGGGCCTCAGCACAGCTCTTATAACATGAGTATGTTATACACAGAGGAGGCTAAGTATTTACAGAAACAATTTATTATTTAATGGGGTATTCCTTGAAATATGACAATCATGGAATTAAAGAGTTTCATAATGAAATTCTTTAATTGAGATATAAGTGTCTTTAAATTTTGATATCAAAACAATTCAAATATAAATTCAACAAAGCTGATAATTCTTAAGAAGTAATCATAATAATGTAGTGCTTAAGCACATAAATTCTGAAGTTTGACTGGATTTAAAATCTGGCTTTGCCAGTTAACTAGCTGTATGTCTTGGCTTTCTTATTTCTATTGTTATTAGAACAATAATAGTACTCACTGGAAAGGGTTGCTGAGGGAATGAAATAAATTACAGTGTGAAAACCACTTAAAACAGTGGCTGGCATCTAGCAAGCAACATATATAACTGTTCACTAAGTTTACAATACATATCTATAGTTATATATATTTTTGTAATTTTCTAGTACAATTGACATTTTAAATCATTTAAATTAGTCCCATTTTTCACTTAACTATTTTTATTATAATAGGAACCACAAATACACTTTATGTTTGAGAAACAACCATCTCATTATGTTATTTTAACCTCTTTATATTACTTATATATCCTGTGCTGAACCAGAATTCAAGTCCTATAAATAAACAACACATTTCTTTTATTGTTACCCTGTACAGATGGAAGCTCAAAGAAAATCTCTTTTTGGCCTGAAAACCCATTTTACTTTGATAAATGAATTGGCTAGAATAGTATTCCATAATTCCTTAGCCATTTAAGCACCACTTACTTTTTAAAGTGTTATGAAACTCAGTCTTTCAATATTTTCATTATATTGAATATTAGCAAAATCTTTATCATTGATTTCTCAAACAGAATTTTACTTGTAGAAATATATAAATGTTGAAGAAATTATGTTCAATGATAATGAATCAAACTATTAAAATTTTGAAAAATAAAAATAAAATCTCAGTGGGAATTCTAGTCCTTATAGTAGGGAGGGAAGAGGTCAAAATAGGAGATATAGGAAATTAAGGTGAAAGTTTGAAGTCTTGCTTTAATTTACTGTTCCCCAGTCAAAACACATTACAACAAAAATCTCTGTAAATCAAAAAGATTTCTGCTCCTTAGCCAGTACCCTACTAATTTCAGGTATTATTCAATATGAAATAATTCTAGAACTAAAAAATAATTGGAACAGGCTCTTAAAGTTGATTATAACCGTATTGACCTATATTAAGGCCATATCCCAGAAGAGTGATCTATCATTTTTCAGCTTTGACTTCCTTTACTTCTTATTTTTTAATAAAGCATAATTTTAACTTAGAGCTTATTAAGTGCCTCTGAGTTATGGTTTGCTCATGTTTATAATTAAAGGTAATTTTTCTCTCTCAGAATTTCTTCTTAATTTCCTATAACAGTTTCTTTTATGTATTAAAAAGAGCACTGGAATTAGAGTCAGAAAATTCTAACTACAGCTCTGTAATTAACTTCTGTGACCTTGATCATAAGAGTAAACCTTTCCAGATCTTAGTCTCTTTATCTTTAAAACTAGAAATTCAAGTTAGATAATCTATTAGATTCTGAAATTCTGTGATTTTTATTAACTGTCATTTGTTTTTATTTTTGGCTTTGGCTAAAGTAAATCTTAAAACTCAGCACTAATCAGTGGCTGAGAATTTACAGAAAAGTCTGCTAGGTTGTGGCGGAATGACAGGAATATGTTCCATGTTTGAACACTGGAATTCCTTACCTCTAAATCAAGACCAAAGTATTATTTGAGGAGGGATTAAGAGGCACAATATTATACATAGTCTCAATGTTTGATAAAAATTAAGTCTAATTGTAGTTTAGCCTAGCAATCATGCTAGCTTTCAGCCAAGTGAGAGTATTTGTCTAAATAGTACTAATTACAATGATAAGTTATACTCTTCTGTAACATCATACATGTAATATATGGTTGTTACTCTTACTTGACTTTAGTGGCAGTTTGTTCTAATGTAGAAAGTAGAGGTCTTAAAAAGAAATAACCTTGCAAATAGTGTTTGTAAGTCATAGAATATAATCTATATAACTAGAACTCTCTATGAATCAGGGACTTGTGGCTTCAGAGCTTAGCACAGTGCCTGGCACTTAATAAATATTGTTAGATGAATGAATAAACATTTGGAAAGTTTGCATGTAGGTGAAGTGATAGCTGTAACAGAGATACAAATTTATTTGAGAGTCTTTATATGGGAAGAGTCAAAGTAAAGTTGATAGTTTGGTTGCCTTTTGAGTGAAAAACAATGTCTCTTTTCTCACTTTATGGTATTAATATATTGTAGTAGATATTTTAGGTCTGAATCACATTGAAACTAAACAAATAACACAGATTCAATGTGTGTTATACAGATTTGGTTTTACATTTTCTTTCAGTTTGAGTTTTGGTGAAGGGAATAAGTGCATATTATAATTATGAGAATTAAGAATTCTGGCTCTTTTTGATCACTTTTTTCTGGAGCAAATTAATATTGTTTGTTGTGTTTTAAATTCTCCATTTATAAAGAGGAAATGCTGGTAAAAATATATGTACCAAAGCAACATCCATAAATAAGTACTACCTACTATTCTAGTTTGAGTTGGGAGTTGTTCATTACTGGCATCTGACATTATATTTATCTTTTAAAAAGTAATTGAAGTCACCAGTGTGTTTTTTACCTACTGAATAATTGGCTATTTTAGTTTTTAGAAACCTTTTTGGGTCATGCAAAGATGAACTATCTTCATGGTTATTTGATAAAAATTATGACTTCTTTAGAAAAACATATGTATACCTACACACAGTATTTCATATAATTTCAAGTATTTTTGTTGCCCATAGGTTCAGAACCTATGTTTTAAAAGAAACCAAACTGAAACTAAACTGATCAGAACACAATATTTCTGATTTCTCTATTGATACCACCTATGGAATTCTCTTCCACGTGTTTAGATTAATGCCCTCTCTTCTACAGTATCACCATTCTTACATGTTCATCTTACTGTATTTAATTATATTAAAAATCCTTTGGGGTAAGATTTTTTTGGGAATAAAAGAAAATTTGTTTTTTTAAAAAGAGACATGCAAATTTCAACTCACATGATTCAAAAAATAATTTGCAATTAATTGATTGAATAGAATCCACCTTTTCCAGTAGATGGCACTAGATTTACATTCTTTCACAGCATGAAAGGGTATTGATACTAGCACACAGGTGCATTGTGAAAACTTAAACAAAAGTATGTAAAGAATATGCAGTTAGGACCACATGGATTTACAAAGCACAAATTTTTCTGCTTATATTAATGTTCAAACAATATTTGTGGAGTGCAAAACCTTTTTCCATTTTCAGTAGGATTCCAACTCCCTTATGCTTGGACATCTCATTGAAATTGTCTTTCATGTGAAGGCTTTCTATAAACTAAAACAAGCTTTCATAAATTAACTTATCTTGAATCCAAATAGCTGATTTAACAATAACTTATAGTTTTATATGCAGCTAAATTTTCTTCAGCAGACCACCCATGAATTGAAGAAAACTTCACATTTTGTTTTGCTATGTTTTGAATTTTTATAGAATCTTGAAAATGTTACTAGTTTAACACGTTGACTGTTAAGCATGAATTGGTTTTTTTTTCTGCATGAATTAAAATATTTTTGGAAATTAAGAAAATTTATATTTAAAATTGTGATTAATAAGTACTCTGATGTATATGTGTTTTCTAAAACAAAATGTTTTAGAAACTCTATAATATAATAAAGTTTTAGTTAATGTTGAAAACTTGCTATGCAGCATCTAATTACTCCATGAGTTTATAAAATTATTTGTTCACAATGCTAAATATTATAGAACATTGCATTTGTACAAATAATGTGTTGGGCATATGGTTTGTTAAGTGTGGATTTTGTTAATATTTTGTTAACAATGAAATATTTTCATATTATATTTTAATCACAGCATCATAGATAAAATGGACATAAACTAAACATAAAATAAATATTAGTTTTGTTTGAAAAATTCGCTAGTTAACAATGACTGTAAATGTGAAACATGTATGTGTTCTAAAAACAAATGATAATTCTACAGGGTTACATTATCTAGACAATATGGACTTTTCGAGGAATTATATAGATGTTTGTTTATCTAAATATGTTCACAATAATGTTATCTAACAGATCATAGAAGGAGTTATTAAAACAAGACTGAGCCACCTTTGACCCTCTACAAACATGTGCTTAATGAAGGAATGAGGCATGAATGACAAGTCACAAAAAATCACATATAGAGGCTAGATACTTGAGAAATTTTCATTATCAGTTTTTTCTAGTGTATAGCTTCATCCTAAACATTTTATTTAGAGATTAAATTTCTCATGGTTGCTTTTGCTAGATACATTTTAATTTTAAATGTTTTAAATAAATTTTACTGCAATGCAGCTGCAAATCCTTATCTCATTTATTTCACCTTATTTTTTCATATTTAGTAAATTTGCACTTGTATTAGTCACATAAAAATGCATGTTCTGAAAAATATACCATGAGATGATAAAGATATCGGTTATTTAGGTGACTTGTAAGAGCTATACATTTATAGAATTTAAATTTAAAAAACAAAAGAAAAAATAAATTTACTCAATAACTACTATGATAAGCATTTCTTTCAATACTATATATATTTATTATATTCAGCCACATAATTATAAAGAATGGAATGCTAATTTAAATCATTAGATTATTTGAATTTTAAGCAAGCAAAGAAAATTTAAAATTTTATAGTTATATGTTTTAAGATTTTGTTTTGTTGCAGAAATGTATGTTAGCTCCCAGAATGATACAGCTCTTCATATTCTATTCCATTTTGATTAATATTTTTATATATCTTATGCAAATTTTAGATAACATCATAAGTTTCAGAGCTTGCAATTATATTATTGGTATTGATGAAGAAACAGATTGGAAGGCTTAATTTGTATGCAATGGTTTGTTTCTACCACCAACCTGTTTTTTTGACCCTTAGACTCTGTTTTGTACCTTTTATTCCTATTCTTCATCTGTAAACTGAGAATGAAATAACATTCTTGTTAAATTTTTCACAATTAGATATTAGCCTCAGGTGTTAACATTATCTGACATTTCCCAGCAATCTATTCTGTGCAACTTTAATCTCTGGCTGTATGGAACAATAACTAGAAAAAAATTATTTTTCAAAAAAGAGGGTGTGATACATGAAATTAGTCTGGCGAAGATGATGGGTTTAATCAGTTGAAATCTCTTCCTAATACATACAGGAAAACCCTTGCTTACTGCAAAGTAGCTTCAGAAAGACTGTTTATTTGTCTGTCTTTGGTCTATTTAGTTCACTACTACATCTCAGCAACTAGAATTGTGTCTATCATTTAATAGGTGTTCAATACATATTTGTTGAATCAATGAATGGGTGTGAATAAGTAGCACCATTGTATGTATCAAAATAATGCCACATGGTAGATAATGTGATCTCTGTTTTTAAGGAATGTACATTCTGGTGAGAAAGATGGACATTTGGGTCCAAGTTTTGTTATCTATAGGATGAAGGAAGTTATATACTTGATGGTTTTGTGAATCTATATAGAAGCACCTCCTTTTTTGCTTTACTACGGAGGGGGAAGTAGAAGAAATGAGAAGCATTGTGCTTCTGCTCAGAGTGGCATAGGATAGGATTTGAACCAATGACAGTTCTTCTGAAGGACGTT
This sequence comes from Saccopteryx leptura, assembly GCF_036850995.1. Classification (NCBI taxonomy): domain Eukaryota; kingdom Metazoa; phylum Chordata; class Mammalia; order Chiroptera; family Emballonuridae; genus Saccopteryx; species Saccopteryx leptura. The sequence goes on from NC_089504.1 coordinate 149,154,024, forward strand.
GAAGGAATGTATAGATGTAATTAGCAGGAGTTGTGGGGGTCGGGTGGCCGCATGGGGGTGGGAATGGAATGTGGGCACATGGGTTAGTAAAAGATCGGCATGTTAAAGCACAACAAAGCAGGAGTTCAAGAGAGAAATGTAATGAATGAATAAATTAAGAGAGGAAAACTGCAGACAAGAGAACCTGGCTCTCATTAACCAGGTGTGTGACCATGTCAAGTAACTTCTTTGGGTTTTGGCTTCCTCATGTGGGATTTGGACTAGAAGTTCATCATTTTCTAAATTCTATTCTGAAGGAGCATGAGATCTTGCTCCCCAGCATATGTTGTCAGTTTGGCTCAAATAAACTCATAAAAATTCAAAAAATAACTATGATCTGAGGAACACTAGTTCTATTACTACTCTGTACATCAGACCCCATCATCAAACTGAGAAACTGCATATTACCAAATTTTATAAATTCCGAGATGCACTGCTTTTACATTTTATTTTAGTAATCAGAATGCAGCTTAAAAAATCATTGTGATAATAAAGCATTGTGTCATAGTTTGATTGGCAACTCTTTTTGTATTTTCTGGTAGAGCATAAAATAATGGTGTGTCAAAACACCACATTTTTAATAATACACATCAGAATAAGAGGTCTTAGTTAAGAAATTTATGTGAACTAGATTTCCCTAATCTGTTTTGACTATGGAAGCTCTCCCCCACACCCAAGAGGAATGACTTTAGCATTTATTTTCAGAGCTAGTATACCTTTTGGGGAACGCTGGACTAGGAAATCTCATAATCTTAAATCTAGAGGGTTAATAGAATATTAGTCATAAAAGATTTGAATATGGAACACTGGAGTGGTAATAAAGGACTCAGAGTAGTAGTAGAGGGGAAAAGATTAATCTATCATTTATTCTTTTTACAATTTCACTGATTTATTAAGCAAATATTGTTGCAGTTTTTAAACTAAATTCTAAGAAACATCATTTAGAAAATATCTTTTAGGAAGAGAATTTAAATAGCAATAATTAAAATGTAGAGTTGAATAAATATTTAAATGCAACATGTATTTATTTAGCGCTTATTCTTGCCCAGGCACTCTGCAAGTTGTTGGGCATGCAAAAATGACTGAAATAGACACCTGCACTGTCCCTCCAGGAGACAGTGAATAATTCAAGAGAATCCTATGCATTTTCTTTAATAATCTGGGTGATACAGTTGTAATATTTTTTACTTTTTTTCTCCAGAATCGACTAGATTTTTTTAGAATGTATAGACTAAGATTTAGCTCTCTCATTGATTAACTTGTTTTCTGCTCATTGTGGTTAATTAGATTTTAAATTCTATTTAAATTTACAAAGCCGAGCTTTTGGACAACATAAATTTTATTTTTTTCTAATGAATACTTAATGTTACATTTAAATAAAATTCTGCATAACAATATGAGTGGGGGCTCCTTTCCTTCCTTTATGTGGCTGGTTACCTCTCATCTCCCTAGCAGTCTGTGTTCCCAAAGGGACAAGGGAGGATGGGAGAGAAAGCTGGTTTTTTGCAAGTCTTTTTGATTGCATGTGAAATGCAGAATGGAAATGAACCTGTCTGTTTTTAATTTTTTTTCTCTGTATGGGCTGTGATATTCTAGTGAAGACCCATACTGGGGAAAAAAAAAAATTAAAAACAGGGAACTCCAACTTTGTCAGACGTTTCACATGCAATCAGATAGACTTGAAGTTAAATGACTTTCTCTTCCACTACTGTCATTTGATAATGGAAGTGCCTTTAAAAATTCTCTTTTTACTCAAATGCCTTGCAAGACAAATATTTTCTTAAATACTAGGCTTTATCGTCCACGTTAGTATAAAAAATCATTGCTCTTGGAATTTGCATGACACTTTGAAGAGTTGATGCGTGCTCTAGTTCTTTTTGATACTTAAAGAAAGAATAGCTGATAAAATGACCACTACACATGAACTTAAAAATCTGTAACACAAATAAATGTAAAATGTGGTTTCTATCTTATAGCATCATTCAGGTGAACGTTTCATCAGGATGAATGTAGAAGCAAAGCTCTCCATTGTCTCCTCTCGAGAAAATCATGCCTTTTCACAAATGAGAACTTATTAAAGGCTAGAATTCTAAGTCATTAATGGGCATTAGTTGTGTGAAATATATTTACTCCTATTGATTTACAGTGAGAAAATGTTTGCACATTTACCCCTTATTTTTAAAAACTGCCTTATTGTCTTAATTCCTCATCTAAGAAATCTGAATCTATGTTTTATCCTGTTTTTTTTTTTTTTTTTTTTTTTTTGCTTTGTTAGGTTAGCTGATTGATACCACTTATACAAAAGACTCTGAATTCCTTTAATCAGGATAAGATACTTACCACCTTGACATTGTACACATTTGATTACACTACATCTTTCAGCTTGTGTAGATGGAATTTTCTTCCCTATTTGAATCTCCTCTGGCCCTCTGACCCCATAGATGCTGTTTCTACAAATTATGTGAGTTTTCCACGTCGTAATTGTAACTGGACAGAGTCAATCTAGGTGGGCAAAAAATGTCTTCTTTGTTAAAACTCTCTTTACATAAAATTTTGCATATTCTTTTACTCTAAGACTGCACATTGTGTTGATTGTTTTTCTCATCTTCCTGCTAGAATACTTACTCTTCTAGGGCAGAAACCTTGACTTACTCGTTTTTAACTTTTCAGTGTTCATCATACTTCTCGATTCACTGTTGATGTTTGATAAGTAGTTGTAGAAAGTGTGAATTAATATTAGGCTCAACAGTTTGTATCTTCAAAGAATATAAAGCAGAAATAACTGAGGGCATTTGAGAATAATTGCAAAATGCTCTAGCCTGTGTAAATAGTACCTTGCAGAGTAAATACACTAATACTGAGGGTATCCAGATGAAAGGAGTGAACAGAATAGGGGTGAATTTTTCAGAGTATTTACTTGGAAAAAAAACTTGCTTGAAAATGTTTTTTAGTTTATCTATTTCAGTATGGAACCAGAAGACCTATGTTATCATTCAACTATGCACCACAAAACGTAGGGTCTTGTTTAATTCAAGAAGTTTAAGATGGAAGGTTGCCTTGGCATGCTTATAATGTTCTTTGATGTTAATTAGAACTCTGTGCATGCATCAGTAGAATATAACTGAAACTGATCTATAGAACTGTTTTAGGTGAACTGATAGAAAAACAGCAAAGAGGCATAAAATGTGATTATTTATGACATAAAAATATTATTTTTCTCACATATAGAAAGCAAAAATCCTTATCATAAAAAGGAATAGTTGTCTGCTTTCTGACTCCTAAGATCTGGTGTTTTATTTCTTTGTGTTATATTTCAGACTTGGAGGACAGATAAAATTAAACTGAATATGATTGTGAAAAAATTAAGAATGTTTTTTAAAAGTTGAGGTTCTAATTTTATGCTTTCTTTAGTTATACATGTTCCCTGACATTACCTGCAAGATTACCCTGAAGGGGAGAGTTATTGAAGTGGTTCTGAAGGGTAAGAGCATTGTTTGGCTAAAGGATTTTGCTGTCTAGGTCCATCAGAAATTCAACACGTGGAACATCTATTGAGTATCCTCTTACGCGTGACTCCAGATTGGAAATGATGATCTTCTAGAGTCTGAAAGGGAGTCAATTAGCAAAGCCTGCACTCTGATTTCTGTTTAAAAGTTTAGCTGGATATATACTCTCTGAGAACTACATATTTTGAGTATAGCACTTGGCTAAAAAGATATACACTAAGATTTCTCTTGGAAGTAAAAAAAAAAACTCATATGAGACACTGTAGTTTTCCTGGTTTAAGTGCATATTCTTTGCATGTTTAAATTGTTGCTTATCTACCCCATTCATATTCAGGTTTCATACTTGTGTTGTGGTTACATGTTTCTGTCTCTACTGCTCGAGTGTGAAATTCTTAGTGTATTCATCTCTTGCATTGGCCATTTCCAATGTGTGTTCAGAAAGCACTTCCTTCAGATATCAGCACAGCTGACTTTCTCTCTTCCTTTAGGCTTTGCTCAGATGTCACCTTCTCAGTGAGACCTACCTTGACCACTCTATTTAAGAAGACAGCTCTTATTTCTAGCATGCCCAGTCCTCTTTGCTACTTAGTTTTGCTCTTTTCCTTCATATGCTTATTACCTTCTAACAGACTGTATAATTCACTTATATTTTTTATTATGTTTTAGCTGTCTATATTTACTCCTGCTGCCTTTTAAGGGAGCTTCACAAAAGTAGTATCTTAATTTTGTTCACTGGTATATCCTAAGTACTTAGAATAATGCCAGCATATAGTAAGTGCTCAATAAATAATTATTGAATGAATGAATGAGTATATTTTACTTAGTGTAGTGCCTGGCACTCCGTAAACACTCAATATTTTTTATGACCTAAAAAAAAAAGTAAGAAAAATGTTGGATCAATGGTCTTCAAAGTAAGTCCTGTAACTCTAGTTTCATGGAAACTAGAGTAAGCAAAAGTATCATGACATCTTAGATTGTGTGTTAATCTTAGGAATGTTTTTTCTATATAGTTCTACTTTGAGAAAAAAGAAGAATTGGTTATGCTTCTACAAGCATGGGTTTTTCTTCCCTGTACTTTGCATTTTTTTTCTTAAACCCCCTATTGAATTACTGGCATGTAAAACAAATAAACACACAAAAAAATGGTTTATGGAATATATTTTACATTCTATTTTTAAAATGGACTAGATATGGCTTTATAAATGCCCACTTATTTAGAAATTCCTAATACTAGTATATTAGGAATAAAATTTTATTCAGACTTACAAATTGACAAATGAATAACCAGCTGAAAATAAAAAAGTATTTTTGCAAATTAAAGTATATTATTTTTAATTATAGTAGCAAGATATTTTAACATGAATTTTACTGTTTTAACCTAGTAAACCTGAAGCAAAACAAGATAGTCTTATCTCTTATTTGCTTATTATCTTGGGAGAATATTTAATAGTTTTATTTTCTTTTTCTGATACTAGGAGCAAAATTAAAGTTATGGAATCTTTAGGTTTTGTTTTGATTTTTCACACTGAAATATAAGATTTATGACTTAAAAGTGCTTTAAGATTTAGGTAACAGATCTGATTAACTTCTTAACAGGAAGTTAAAAAGCCTTTCAACGTTTTATAGGCTTTGTGAGAATCCTGTTTGAACCTTGTCACTGACCCTATGCTGAAGGAATGAGCACAGGGAAAACAGACGTTAGCTAATAGACAAATGTATTTATTTTTTCTGGATGTCTGTAGCAATTATAATTTTTCTCCCTTATTATCTTAAGTTGTTAGTGATAGTTTTTAAGCTGAAAGTTATTGCATAATTAAAAAGGTAAATTGCAACTTATTTTTTCCTCACAGGAAAATATAATGACCATAGACTTTGCAGTCTGAAAGCTCTGGGTTTGAGTTAATATACCTATTTGCTTTTTGTCTTTACTGACTTATATTAAACCTATGAGCCTCAGTTTCTATATCTGTAAAATAGGCATGACAGTTACCTCTTAGAATTATTGAGATAATTAAATGTGGTTATTTATTTATTTATTTATTTATTTTTTGTATTTTTCTGAAGCTGGAAACGGGGAGAGACAGTCAGACAGACTCCCGCATGCGCCCGACCGGGATCCACCTGGCACGCCCACCAGGGGCGACACTCTGCCCACCAGGGGGCGATGCTCTGCCCCTCCGGGGCGTCGCTCTGCCGCGACCAGAGCCACTCTAGTGCCTGGGGCAGAGGCCAAGGAGCCATCCCCAGCGCCCGGGCCATCTTTGGTCCAATGGAGCCTTGGCTGCGGGAGGGGAAGAGAGAGACAGAGAGGAAGGAGGGCGGGGTGGAGAAGCAAATGGGTGCTTCTCTTATGTGCCCTGGCCGGGAATCGAACCCGGGTCCCCTGCACGCCAGGCCGACGCTCTACCGCTGAGCCAACCGGCCCTTAAATATGGTTATTTAAAAGTGCCTAGAAATGTGCCTGGCATATAGTAGGCACTAAATTTTAGTTTTCTTCTTTCAATTCCTACTTTAATCATTTTTACTGTTCTGAGGGAATTATTATAGAAAAATAATTACTAGTGCAATATTGCAGCACAATGAAATATCTGACCTGGCTACCTTTTAAAATACAGTTTTAACTTCAGAATTTACTGTACTCAGAATTATAATGTAATGTTATATTTATTCAGACAGTATTTACTAAGTGATCATTGCAGTGATCCTTAGAGAAGACCTGTGGATGTGTCAGTGCAAAGTCAGACTGCCTTGCCTGAGATCACATGCAGTGGTGGTATTTATATAATTTAACAAATGGTTCTCTGCCCTAAGGATCATTTTCAATATAAAACACCAATATATCGAAAGGTAGTTTATTATTTCATGTATTTAATACTTAAATAAGAACAATAAGAGAGGTACACAAAACTAGATTATAAGAAAGAGTTTTAAAATATTAATGAAAAAATATTAAATATTTGACAAAAAACAACAAAACTATAATTTAAGATATTTCCATACTGCTTCTTGATTGGCATCCTCACTTGCAAATTTTTCACCTATGGACAGAATGAACACTACTATGGGTGCTTAGAATATGCTGTTGCACAGATGAGCATTAAAAGAGAGGAAGGAATATAATTTGTGATTTCCATATTGGATGGCTACCCAGCTGCCTACCTTAGAACACTGATCTCAAGTGCTATTTTAACAACTGGTTCGCTGAACTCAACAAAAAATTAGGTATCAGTTCTGCTTAACCAGTGTGAACCAGCTGAATCTCATCACTGGTCACATGACTGGGAAGCAGAAGAGACAAAACATGGACTCTTGCTGTAAGTTTATTACTACTTAGTTCAAAAGTTTCTCATTGGAGCTTCAAGACAAGACTGCTTTTGAGGTAATAACATGGAACAAGTCTTAATATAAAAAGAGACTTTGGGCATAGTTCAGTAAATAAGTACCCTTGGTTTGGGGCCAAGATGGATCTTATCTACAACCACATTACTGTTAGGGAATGGTGCTGTGATTAGATACCAAAGTGGCAGTGTTGCCCTTCAAGTATACTTTGTGTTGCGCGCGCGCACACACACACACACACATACTCCCTTCTTCCTTCAAAGTCCTCTGTTAAACATTTAAATAAAGGGAAAAAATCTTTCCGTAACATACTTCTAAGCCAATTTAGAGGTCATTGAACAGATGTTATATAATACTAATGTTAAATTACCCTGTGTAATAAGAAAATTATAGTACCTAAGTGAAGATAGTAAAGGGAAACCATCCAATGAATTATTCTAGAATTTCAAAATGAAATGATTTCTTCAAAATTAACAGTGGCACCATATGACTTTAGAAAAGTGAGTCTGATAGGAAGAGGGGAAATCAGAGACAAAAGTGAAGCCTTTCTGTGTTTATACGCGGTGGGGCAAAAGTAGGTTCACAATTGTCTGAATGGAAAGTAATACAATAATTCATAAATAATACAAGAACAAACTCTTTCACATACTCCCAATGGTAAACCTACTTTTGCCCCACACTGTATATCCTAATTTTTGGTTATGATGCTAAAGAGCTAATGTTATAGTTTAGCTTTCAATTGTCCAGGAAGCATCTAATTATTAAACGGTGTGGCAAGAAATGTATTAAAATCTAACTTCTTATTGAGTTGTTTCATATAAAACCACAATAGTTGTTTCTAGTTGATACTTCCTTTTGCAATTAGGTACACTTTAAAAGCCTGATTATTTTGAGAACATAGTATGACCAAAGAATAAAAATGTATAAAATTGACAACTTTAAATAAGCACTAGCATTTCTTAAAGAACAAACCTCACTTACAGTTAGGAAACAATATTTATATTTAAGGTTGAAAAGCCAGGATGTAGGAAAATTTTGCTAATTTGGAAGATGACCTTTAAGTGCACCAAAACCAAATAATTTGTAGGCTATGACATAGGGCACATTCCTACAAAATTTGTGTGAATACTGCTTTAGTGGTTCTTGAAAGACAAACAAAGAAAGCTGGAATGAAATCTCTATCCCTCTCCCAAATAAGACGGAGACTAACAAAAGAGTACAGCAGCCCTCTATCAAAGCCTGCCATTAAAACGAGTTAATGAGATGGTTTGTAGTGGAAAATAATCTGTTTTTAAGATTGTTTAGATCAAAAGTAATTTCTAATCTATGAAATAAAGTCTCTTCAATACCCTTCATTCACCAGTAAAGCTTTTATGTTTGTATTTACTTCAATCAGATGTTTTCAATTTTACCTTTTCTCCTTACACAAATACTTGACATGGTTCGTCAATACTGACGAACCAGTTTTATTCTTTTTCTTCAGAAAAGAGAGGTTTTTGAGAGACGGAGAATGAAAAAGAGAGAAACATCTTTGCCTAAACGATTTGCAAGCATCTGTGCTTTAAGCTACTTTTTATGAACACTCCTTAGTAAATGACTCAAGGTAAAAAAGCAGAAAAGCATCCAATGTTAGGAAATTGCAATCCAATACCATGTAATTTAAACCTGCAGTTGCTTCTCTTGTACTAAATGACATACAGATGGGTAGCTTAGTTCTCTCAACTTTGGGAACACAATTGCTCTTTTTGTATGAATGAAAATGTATTAACAAAAATATTTTGGACAGAATTGTTTAATTTTAATTGTACAGATTTTAATTATCCATGCCATTGGGAAGAATAATTTTAACCTAGATATTTTATCGTGTAAAATTTGTAATTAATGATTTTTTGGAAACAAAATCAACAAAGATACAACCCTTCCAACAAATAAAGGAATAAAAACAAAAAATGACGTCTAAGAAGTCTATAGTGAATTGAATAGAATGGGGCCCATCACAGTCAACTGTTTATTTAAGAAAGATCAGTTCTGCATTCAAGCTGTGGAGAGGCTTGTTCTGAGAGGACAAACATTTCTCAGGGAAGCATTTCTGCCTACCTCTTCGAAAATATTAACAGTGTAAGTAGTAGGTGTTTGGATAAAGCCTAGTATAATATGGGGGGTGAGGGAGAGGTCCAGTGAGATGAGAGACCAACACGCCAGCTCTTCCTATGGCTCTTTCCAGGTCAAAGCAGGGCCAGCGTGGGTTGTGTAATGTCAGGAGAGGCGCTGTTTGACAACCCACAGGCCTACTCCAAGGTGCACTTCCTGCCTGCCTCTTGTTCACTCTTTTCCTGCCTTCATATTTTCTCCTAGAGGCTCAACCACTCTATCTTGGTGGCCCTGAATCTGGAAGCTGATATCCTCCTTCAATTCCTCCCTCAGGGTAACAGGTTAGTTAATTTTCTCCTAGTTTAATTCCAGTGAACTTCCATACTATGAACATTCAGTGCCTTAAAAGAAGTAGAAAGCATTTATACTCCTAAATAATATTTCTTTATATTTCAAAAGAAGCTGAGTTTAATATTGAGGAAACTAAGCAAGCTTCCTTTTAGTAATTTCAAAACATGACAAATTTTTGCAGGTAGGGCCATGTGCAAGCCTCTTTCCCCATGTGATGGATGGCAAAGAAAAGCGATTTTACTGCAGCCAGTAAGGTTGCCTTGTCCTGGAGTTATATTTCTTTTCACTCGTTTATGCAGGTAAAATAAAATGCTACATATAAACAGGTGTTGTCTGAACATTTTACTGTAGTTTGTATAGGTTGAAATAAAAGCTTCCATTGTTATTAGAATCACATTAAAATTATTTCACTGTTCAAATACACTTAATCAGTGAAGTGTTCCTAGATATTCTTTGCAAAAAGTAAATGTAGGTCTCTAAAATCACATTCACTTTCTTTCTTCTCTTTGTCTCTCCTCCTCCCTATCTTTATCACCCTTTCTTCAGAACTTCTTGAATCTGCATTAGTGTAAATGCCTTCTCCTGGAGTCTATTAAAAGTTTCTTGCTGCTTGTTTAACATGGTCAGATAATAGTCTTTAAAGAGACATTTGTTTTTAAAAACTCTACAGAACTCACTGAAGTGTCTGACAGAATCACAAAGAACAACAACTCCTAGTTGAGGAAAATAAATCTTTAGGGTTTTTTTTTTTTTAAAAAAAAGGATAGTGTTTAAATGACCCAGAATGCAAATTGAATGATGAAAGGTTCAAGCTACTCACTACTAAGGCCCAAAATTACTGAATGGAGAATTATTGTGTAACATAATATGCCCATCATCTTATTTATACAGTGTAAATTGAGTCATACTTTTAAAATTCATTTAAATAAAAGGATTTCAAGGCACTGGGGGGCACAAAGGATGTACTACCTTCTTGTGTATGTTCAGTGAGTGGTGCTCCCCTGCTGGCAGTTTAGGCTGCGGCACCTTGTCAGTGCTCCAACAAGCGCCTGAATCTTGAAGAACATGTTTTTTTGTGTTTTTAACCAAGAGAAATAATCAGCATCAGCTCAGGTAAGTTTGTGTGTTAGGAACTGATTTGGTCATTGACGAGTGGCTGCAGAAGCTGTGCTGTGGCGGCCAGCCAAAGCAATTATTTAGGATCCAAGCTAAAAGCCTCCTTCTCCCATATCCTTTCTCTTTCCAGGGTCATGTAGGGATAAAAAGAACTGTAAGGTGGTCTTTTCCCAGCAGGAGCTGAGGAAGCGGCTAACACCCCTGCAGTACCATGTCACTCAGGAGAAAGGAACCGAAAGGTAAGGTGAACTATAAGAAAAGTCATTAAGCAAGACTTCACTCCCTCACTGCCCTCTCTGCCTTTGAATCCTCTTCCTTGACATTTAATTTAAAGAATTCTATACTGATTTGCTAATGACTACAAATTAGGATCCTTGAAAAAGGTTTGAAAATGGTATTGTTTAGGTTAAGACTTATGTTTTATTTATTCTTTCCCTCATTTAATGAACACTCTATCTTATGTAAAGTCACAAGGCTTTTATTAAGGGCCTGTTTTTAGTTTACTACAAAATGTGTGGAAGTAATAGTGATTTAGGTACATTTTTTGGGAAGACATCACAGTAAGCAAAACCATGAGGGACATGGCGCTGTGCCAGGATGCTGAAATTTTGAAGGTGGCCATTTTAAGTATAGACGTTTTGGCTGCAAAAAGAAGGTAGCATAATTTAGTTCCTTTTTACCCCACTCCAATTTCTTTTTGAAGCACATGTGGAGAAAGTATTTATTGGCTCATTTGTGGTTGGAATGTCAAAAATTTTCAATAACTGCCCTCACATGGCTTTGGTCCTTGGAAGTTCGCCCTAAGTCCTGAAAAAAGAGTTTGTTCACTTCCAAGACTCTTTTTAGTGAATAAAGTCTCTCTCAGCTGATTCCAGCTCAAAGGTAACTTGCCAAGATCCAACCATTTTGTTGTCTAACTTATACCATGGAGCTTGGCATAAGGCCGTAACTTACCTCTGATCCAAATTTATTAATGATGTAACTTCTTGTTTTCACTCATGAACTGAAAGAGCTCTATACCACACATGGGGTTCTTGTTAATAAGCAACACTCTCTTCCTGTCACAGTGGATACTGTTTACTGAACTTACCAAGTGTTGAATCTCTGACAAAGTTCACCCTCACTACACAACGAGCGAGGGGTGGGCTTCAGTCTCAGCCTAGGAGGACTTCTCCCCGTCCTGTTGTGTACATGACTAGCAAAATGATTTAATGCACACAAACAACTAGAGATTAGGTCATTCTTAAAAATTCTGTTTATAAAAAAATTGGACCTCATAAAGAGGGTGAAAGGATAATAAAAACAAGCTGCAGAGCACATAGACTTTTTGTTGGGCTAGCACAGCTGATTTGTATTAGCTGAATGACCTCCTAGCCTTTAAGATTGTTAACTTAGGAAAATATTCCCTTAAAAGCTGCAATATTCCTTTTCAAACCAAAAAATAAGACTCTTTCCACTTGAAGTCGTTAGATCTTTTTGCATTTTCTGGTATACGCTCTTGGACTACTATAGAGTAGCAGAAATCTTATGTAATAATATATATATATATATATATATATATATATATATATATATATATATATATATATATTTTGTGAATCTGAACTACAGGCATTGTTTTCAAATAGAATTTTTCCCCTGAAGCATTATGTAACTACATGGCTTAATTTTTTTTTTTTTATTTAACCTGCTCTAGTTTGGAGTAGTTATATGCACATTTTATTTATATAGATTTGAAATATATTAGTAATGTTCAGATTTCCATATGTTTGGTCTGTTCTCATTATAGGGCAAAAAGCCCTTGAAAGATTTATTAGAGAAATAAGTTTTAAGCAAATATATTCTATAAGAAATAATGCTAACTTTACTTAATTTTATTTTTAATTCTCTGTTCATTGCTCATCAGTGCCTTCGAAGGAGAATATACACATCACAAAGATCCTGGGATATATAAATGTGTTGTTTGTGAAACTCCATTGTTCAAGTAAGTATGTTAAAAACCTATGGACATGGATATACCACAGATGTCAACAAACGAGTTATTGCTTGTTCATATTAGAATCTTTACATTATTAAATTTTCTTTTTTTTTTTTTGTATTTTTCTGAAGCTGGAAACGGGGAGAGACAGTCAGACAGACTCCCGCATGCGCCCGACCGGGATCCACCCAGCACGCCCACCAGGGGCGAGGCTCTGCCCACCAGGGGGCGATGCTCTGCCCCTCCGGGGCGTTGCTCTGCCACGACCAGAGCCACTCTAGCGCCTGGGGCAGAGGCCAAGGAGCCATCCCCAGCGCCCGGGCCATCTTTGCTCCAATGGAGTCCTGGCTGCGGGAGGGGAAGAGAGAGACAGAGAGGAAGGAGAGGGGGAGGGGTGGAGAAACAAATGGGCACTTCTCCTGTGTGCCCTGGCCGGGAATTGAACCCAGGTCCCCCGCACGCCAGGCCGACGCTCTACCGCTGAGCCAACCGGCCAGGGCCTAAATTTTCTTATTTATATTTCCCTCCCACAAAACAAAAGTAATTGTTGATTTTGCACTATTTGCATCTTTAAAATATCCAACATTAACTTGTTCATTGCAATAAACATGTTGCTTAACAGAGCTACAAAAGAGATTTTGGTAAGCATAAAAATATTTCTGTATTTATTGAATTTTCTATCAGCAAATGATGGTCCTAATTTTATTTATTGGACTATAATGAGAGTTATTCATATGCATCCTTCATATTGAATAATATCCACCAAGTTGGTTATTCTCACTTCGGCAATGAAGGGCAATACCTGTACCGAAAGTGACCTGGGGAATCCTAGCAGATACCTGTGTATCTGTGAGCAAATTACATAATATGAGTTTTAACAGTTTTTGCATTGGTCCAAAATCTTTTTTTTAAAGATCTCAATAGTTTACTATAAAACAGGCAGTGCATATTTTTCTACCAAAATAATTCAGACTGTGTATTCTGGAACTTATGAATCTTATTCAAGAATGGAAAATATTTACCAAAAATTTATCTATCTGGGTAGAGAAAATCCTAGAAGCTCTGTACTTCCCATGGGAATGCTGATTTGGGGGAATAAAAGACAGAAACCTTAATTGACAGTAAATGTCATATATTTAAAACAGAATTACAAATTTCCTAGGGGAAATGAACAAATAAGAATTTAATATATGTAGCATGTGCAACGTAATATCTCTTCATAAATGTTTCCCTTTGAAAACACTTAACACTTACAGATTTTTAAAAGAAATAGCAGGAAACAGTAGTTTCCTTAAAAGTGTTTTTTAAAGTTTAAAACCCTTCTTAACTGGAATAAACCTTTTTGCACATTAGTATTGTTTGAGAATCTGTTCTGATTTCTTAGGTACTTATTCTTCATGTTAAAAAACCAGCTCTTCAAATTGTTACCCATTTCCTTTCAGAAAACACACATCCTTTCTGTTTCAACACCTGTAGCTGGTGTCATAATAGTTGATATAACACTTAAGATAGTTGCTGCACCATGTAAAATTGTTAATATCCCAAATGGTAAAAATTGGCCACATCCCCTTTGCTTTTTACGATTCTCCACCTCTTTTCTTATCATGCGATTCAATAAAGTATGGATATGAGGAAAACTTACTGTTTTAAATAAGAAACAGAACCACTATAAATGAAGGATTTAACCCATGTGAGATTTTGAGTCACAAAAACTAAAAGCAAGAACCTTATCCAAACATAGGTACTGGTGGTGTCAGGGAATTTCACATTTGATGTGATATTGTCTCTATTTCCTTCAGCATTCTTGTTAAGAAAGCTTTTATTTTCTAAGTTTTCACGGAATATGGTTTAATATTGTTATTCTACTTTTTAAAAAATTGTTCTTGCTTGGTTTCCTGTCAATTTTAGGGGGAAAAACACCCCATATCCCTGCTTGAGCCTCTACTGGAGAATGCTAGTTTATTGATTTGGTGTTACTGTCTTTATACTAGAGAACTTTCCCGAGACCACAGGGCATGGATAGTTTTGAGAGAATCAATTTTCTGGTCCTCAGCTTCTGTTTGGACACTTTCCGGAAACTGATGTGTCTGAGAGCATATGTGGTCAGCCACTTCTTCCTTCCCGTCTCCTCTATCATAATCACCCTTCTCCTACTTCACAAAATATGTCATATCTTTCACCCATCCCAAATCTTATTATGATTTATTGTCCCATGGTAAAATCTCTAAGGCATAAAGCAAAACAATAGTATTACTTCTGAAGGAGAGACCTATGAAAGCAAGGCCAAAAAAATTATACACACACACACACACACACACACACACACACACAGAGAGAGAGAGTGAGAGAGAAATATTGAACTGGTGAAAAATTATTGAATTAAGACTCTTATTTATTTATTTATTTATTTAATTTATTTTTCTTAAGTGAGAAGTGAGGAGGCAGAGAGACCAACTCCCGCATGTGCTCCAACCAGAATTCACCCAGCAAGCCTCCTATGGGGCATGCTCTGCCCATCTGGGGCCCTAGCTCTGTTGCTTGGCAACTGAGCTATTTTAGAACCTGAGGCAGGGCCATGGAGCCATCTTCAGTGCCTGGGGCCAACTTGCTTCAATGGAGCCATGGCTGCAGGAGGGGAAAAGAGAGAGATATAGAGAGAAGGAGAAGGGAGGAGTGGAGAAGCAGATGGTAGCTTTTCCTGTGTGCCCTGACCAGGAATTCAACCTGGGACTTCCACACCGTGGCCAACACTCTTCTGCTGAGCCAACTAGCCAGGGCCCTTGTACTCCATCTTGACAAGGCTCTGTCTGCCCGCCTGCTGTGTGTTTATTTATCTTGCCATTTGTTGTCTGTCTGTCTATTTTCTACTAGTTTACTTAAGTGAGATGATTGTCATGAGAACATACATCAATATATTTACATATTCATTCAGATTGAAGAAATGAAAGTCTTTTTTGGAGATAGATAATAAGCCTGATTTGGTTGTTTAGATATGACTGATGGGACTGCCTTTACAAATTAGACTATGTGGTGGCATTCTCCATTTATTAAGTGATCTAAATATATATAAATATATAGCTCTAAGGTTTTAAAAATATTTTAAGCATGTAATCTATATATAAAACCAGAAAATTCATCTTTTTCAATTATTTACATTTTTGCTGAGATAGTTTAGTTGTTACTTTACAATATATGAAGAAGTATATATGAGTTGACACCCAGTCTGGATACAGAAACTACACAGTAATCTGAGCAGGGAAGTTTAATATAAAGAGTTATTTCTTATAACAGAAGATTGTGGTAAACAAGGTATTGTCTAGTATGAAGTAAATGGTAATTGTAAAGAATACAGAAATAGCAAATATAAGAAGTAATCATAACCACTGGGCTGAGATGCAGCTGAAGGAAGTTTCCCTAGCAGTCCCCACTCTCCCTCCCTCTCCTGGGAACTGAGAGCTACGGAGATTATTAGAGAGGGCATGGCCGCACCTTACTGGATAGCAGAGAGGTCATTGTACTGTCATGATAATACAGCTTTCCAGAAATCCACCTTCTGGTATTTGCTGGAAATCTACCCTCTAGGGTGCCGGGGAAAGCACCCTTGGGAGGTGTCTCTCTGAGGCACCCAAATACAAAACTACCAGGGTGGAGTGCCAGGGGAGGCTGCTGCTGACTTCTGGGCACTGAAGCAGCACCTGGCACCAGGGAAGCCACCAGTGCTGAGGGAGCCGGTGCGGAGCAGCAGCATACACTACCAAGGCTGGGGACTGAAGGAGCCGGCTGCGGTGGGAGCGGGGAGGGGAAGCTGTGACACTGGAGGGACTGGGTGCAGGAGCCTGGCACTGGAGGAGCCGCCCACCTTGCCAGGGCCAGGAAGTCCAGAAGGAGCACGTGCTGCCAGAGCCAGATGCTAGAGCCTCCACAAGCTCATAGGAAGCTGGTGAGCAAGCACCCTGAAACCAGGAAGGGAAAACCTATTTCTCCTATATCTTTCTCCCATGCCTTCTACTGACAAAGTCTAATAGCATGTTAATTAATGAGAAAAAAACAAAATACTTAAAGGTCCCTGCTCCATTTTAGCAGAGAAGTCAGGGAATATGAATTTAACAATGTCAATAAATTGACAGATAAGGAAGACTCTGGCACAGAGGAGGTATATATATATATATATTTTTTTTTCTCCCAAAATTCTTCTAAGGGTTCATGAGCAAAAGTGTGAAAATCACTCACTTAGTCTAGTTCAGTGGATTTCAACATTTTTCAACTCGTAGCACACCAGTGAATTATTAAAATTCTGCGGCACACCAAATAATATATTTTTTACTAATTTGACAAAAAATAGGTATAATTAAAAAAATTTTTTTTTATTAAGTGAGAGGCGGGGAGGCAGGGAGGCAGAGAGACAGACTCCTCTATGAGCCCCGACCAGGATCCACCCGACAAAGCCCACTAGGGGGCGATGCTCTGCCCATCTGGGGCCATTTCTCCATGGCTCCACAACCCAGCTATTTCAGCGCCCGAGGCGAGGCCATGACACCATCCTCGGTGTCCAGGACCAAGTTGCTGAACCATTTTAGCCATGGCTGGAGTTGGGGGTGGGGAGAGAAGGGGGAGGAGCGGAGAATCAGATGGTCACTTCTCCTGTGTGCCCTGACTTGGAATCGAACCGGGGGCTTCCCACACGCCAGGCCTACTTTCTACCACTGAGCCACTAGCCAGGGCCAAATAGGTATAATTTTGATTCATTCCCACCTGACGGCTACTGTTGTCATTTTTTAATTTGACAATCTAAGGGTCAAGGGGTCAGTGCCCCTGACTAAATAGTTAAGTATTGTATGTTTTAAATTTTTTTGTGGCACACTGGTTGAAAGTCGCCAGTCTAGTGACTCAGTGGCATTACTATTGGACATCCTCTTGAGATAGCTGGTTTCATACTTTGAACACAGATTGTAGGAAACAATTGAGGTGTGTGTGTGTGGAGTTTTGTTAGCAGGGAGTGAAGGAAGAAAATTAGGCAGAAAATATGAAATAGCAGACAATACGAGAAATAAAAGTGGGAGGGAAAAAGGAAATAAAAGAAAAAAGAAAGAAGTGCTGAACTTGAACATGTATAATCATTAGCTGTATAAAAAAGGTTATTTTCCCAACTGCCATTTCTGTTACTCACACTCACAGTGTGTGTGTGTGTGTGTGCATGTGCATTCACATATTTGTATAATCTTCTTTATTTACTTGACTGATATATATACTTCCTTATAAAAAAGGCCATTCAATTATTCTTATTCCATTTTCTTACTTTACCCTAAATACATTCCTACTCAAGAATATAGTACTTTCTTACTGCTTACCAAGTACAAGAACCTTATTCAGAGACTGCTTATAAACCAAATGTGTAATTTATTCCATGGTTCACATTTTCTTCACATTCACAAATTCTACCAAGCTAGTTTATTTTTCTCATATAGTACTACTTACTTTCAGTTAGTAAATTAACTGACAGAAGTAAGAATGTTCTCTCCTCTGGTTATTTGAACTTCTAAAATTTCATGAAATGAATTTATTGCACATCAGATAAACCAGAGAAGGCACTGGTGAAATAATGTAATTCAAAAAATATACATGACCACTTATATTTTCTTTTGTCTGACACTTTGCCAGGTGTGGTGAAATGAATCTATGAACTATTTTCTCCATAAAGTACTTACAGTTTTGTTGAAATGATAAGAAAGCACAATAAACAATTATAAATGTGGGAAGATAATGTTAGTGTCTATCTGAGTGTGCCTGTTTGAAATGCTTTCATGTATGATAGGAGGTTATGTGATTGCATCAAAGCAGGGCCAGTTTTTGTGAAGGATGTGAGACTTACATTTACCAGGCAGAGAGAGGGTTTAGTTTTTCTCATGTAAGGGATGCCTGATAGAGAATGCTCTATGAGAAGAAGAATTGGAGATAGGATCAAAGGTGGATTTTTAGCCTGACCAGGTGGTGTTGCAGTGGATAGAGCGTTGGACTGGGATGTGGAGGACCCAGGTTCGAGACCCCGAGGTCGCCAGCTTGAGCGCAGGCTCATCTGATTTGAGCAAAGCTCACCAGCTTGGACCCAAGGTCGCTGGCTTGAGCAAGGGATTACTCAGTCTGCTGTAGCCCCACGGTCAAGGCACATATGAGAAAGCAATCAATGAACAACTAAGGTGTCGCAGTGAAAAACTGATGATTGATGCTTCTCATCTCTCTCTGTTCCTGACTGTGTGTCCCTATCTATCCCTCTCTCTGACTTTCTGTCTCTGAAAAAAAAAGTGTATTTTTAAAGGGAATATTTTGGAGACTGGTCCAGTAGGAGTGAGGAGGTGAGTTATGTTGGGAGTAATGGGAGATGTGGCTGGAGAGCTAAGGGCACCCATTAAAGAAGCCCTTGGATTCCAGAGAAGACATTTTATTATAATTTCTACTTGAAATCCTTTAAGCCCTGATATCTTTTTCTCCGGGAAGCCCTATTTGAGCCTTACTGGGTGAACTTTGTTGTTCTTCATCTCTGCTTCCATAATACCGTGTATGCACTTCCATCATTGCACATTCGACTTTGTTTTGTAATTGTCTATACATGCACCCATCTTCCCACTGGTGTGTGAACTTCACACTGGCAAGGTGATGTCTTAGTCACGTTTATTTCAATAGTCCCTAGCCTGTCATAATCACTAAACATTTGTTTGTTGATCAGATGCATGTCTGAATGTTGTCAGACAGATTGTGGAGAAATTTTGAATAAGACAATGCCATGATGAAAATGAGAAGTAAGCCATTAACTGTACAATATAGATTTCTAGGGGTGCAAAGGGAAGCAAATAGGGGTGTAACAGCCTCAGTGGGAAGTTGGTTTTTTTTTTGTTAGCTGATTAACCTCAATATTATCCATGTGTAATTAGCTCCTAATAACTTTAAGACTTTGAGGAACCACATAGGATAGTTTCTATTCTGTATACATTTGCTTGTCAGATCTTGCACTGAATTAATGGCTCACTTTATATAGGTTTACTAATGATTATGATAATGATAATAATAATAATAATATAAGAGCGAACACTTATATAGCACTTACCAGATACTAGGCATGGTTCTATGTACTTTATATATCTTAAGTCTTTTAATCTTCACAACACATTTTATAGGTGAAGAAACTAAGAGAGGAGAAGTACCATGTGAAGATCACATATTTAGTATACGAATGGATTTAGAATAGTAACACTCAAACTTTTAGAAGAAATGAAAGCTAAAGAATCTTAAGAAAATAAAATTTTAATACTTGGCTTTGGTCACTCTAGCCTGGTTATTTTGCTCAACACAATGGGAACAAATGGACAACACACAAATAGACACACACTCAGGTCCTTGAAAAATACATATTTGTCATAGTACTTCAGTGGAAAATTGAAGACCATTCCAATAGGGAAGGCTGAAACAAAAGTAAATATCTCTATCATGCTGATAGGACTCAGCTTCTGGCTGGTTGTTATCCTTAGGGAAGCCCCTGGGAATGCTGACAGGACGAAGTAGACAATGTTAAGTAAGCCGTGAGGTCTTTCAGCATCTGTGAGGTAGAGCAGCAGTTGGATTCATGGGCAGGATTCTGGTTATTGAAACCAAAGATCATTTTATTTCACTTGTTGACTCCTCATTACATTTTCTCAAGTAGCTGTATTCCAGGTTTTTACCACTTTTTTTGAAAAAAAGTTTTTTTTCTGACATGAGCTATCTTAAATGTCTTTCCTCCTCTTGTCTTAAAATTTCTTTTTCTTTTTTAATTTTTTCACTGATTTGAGAGGGGGGGAGAAAGGGAGAGAGAGAGAGGAAGGGGAAGAGAGACAAAATGAAAGAGGGGAAAATGGAGAGAGAAAGAGCAGCATCAACTTATTCCACTTGGTTGTGCACTCATTGGTTGCTTCCTGTACATGCCCTGACCAGGGGTTAAACCCGGGACCTCTGGGTGCGCTAGGTTAATGCTTCATCCACTGAGCCAGCCATCCAGGACTGTCCTCCAGTCTTAAAATCTCTTTGTTTCTTCATTTTCATCAAACAATCAGAACACCCATGCATAGGCTGAAAGCAACTGGTAGAAACAGTTGAATATTAGCCCAGATGTATGACCTCAGCTTCATCACCTATAAAATGGGGAAAATAAAACCAAACAGGTGTCAGAATTAAATGCAGAAAAATTCCTAGTATATGGTAGGTATTCTACAAATGTTAAATTCAAGTGGCCTGACCAAGTTTTAGGAACATACCATGCTATCACAACAGCCTAAGAAATTCCTTATAACGTGAGAAAGTGCAGGCTTGATTGGAGAGTCTGCTGTTAACAGTATATATTAGTGTGATGAGTCACTATTCCAGCTGTGTTGCTACATTGCACATGGAATTCTGCTGCAAAACCATTCACACATGCTACATTTCACATGAGCCTCCTGTGCAATTTTATTCTAAGCTACTAGAAAATTTAAGCTGTTTTTCAACTCTTTAAGAACATAAGCCCTTTCACTGAAGAAATTCCAGTTCAGTGCCACACACAATTTACTCAGCTGTATGATTCAGTGTATGTTACTCCGTTTACCACGAAAGGAGACTTTCAACATAATCTTTTCTCCTTCTGATATAATGGGGTGTGTGTGTGTGTATGTATTGTGTTTGGGGGGCAAAGGCAGAAATGTAAAAGCAGGAAGGGGGAGAGGGGGGACAGGAAAGATCGTTTCTATTACTTTATTAAAATCCCATTTTTTAAGCCCTTTAAACTCTATACCTATGATATTTACTCATAAAACCATTCCAGTCACTATGTAATTCATCTAGGAAGAGAATAACATGAACTTAATTTCAAGCTTTCTTTTTATGGAACTCTAGTTGGAAATTGTGCATAATTCCAGCAAATGTTTCTTAATTTTAACAAAATGCATTTAACCTGAATTTAAAAAATTTGAATTGCCCTTCACTGTTGTTTTAATCCTTTAACAAAGTAAGCTTTCCAGTCCAATGAAGTCACTCTAAAATGAACTACATTTCTGAGGAGTGGCTTACACTTTGGTTATATATAAATACCTTATATATTATTTTGAAGAGAATATAAAATTGACTTCTCTCATCCCATTGACCACTTCCTGTCTTGTCCCCACATTCAGTGATTTCCAGGACAAGTATCTGTAACAGAGGGAGTTTCTTCTCTATATTCATTTCATCTGAAAGCTCAGGGTGAGGCCATGGCTAGATTGAAAGCAAAAAGGTTTCTGGAGTTACCGGCAAAGATAGGCAGCAAAAAATATTATAGAATGCCTGACTCATTAAACCTCCAGGAAAAAAATTAAAAGCATACATAGCATAAAATAAAGGAAAGAACAGCTCCATTTTAAGAAATTGGAAAACTATGACAAGCCATGATTCAAAATTTAAAAAATGTAAAAATTATTATAACTGCATTATTATATTTTATACACATACACATAGAAAAGTTGAAGTAATACACATAAACTCCCTGGATAGTTGAAGGTGTGAGGGTGAGTGTGAGTGTGTGTGTGTATGTGTGTGTGTGTGTGTGTGTGTGTGTGTGTGTGTTTGGGGGGAAGAAAAGTGGAGAAAACACAATGTTGCCTTGTATTACCTAAGTCACAGTACTATTTCTTTAGTTAATTATCCAAAAGAACACAGAAATTGCTTAGATTCTTCTTAGTAAATTAAATGGATAGTTACAATAAACTGGGAAACATAATAGGCAAAAGTTTGATCTATAATTCATGTAAATGTATCTTGTTTGTATAATCAGAAAACTCATGAATCAGAAAATTCTTTTTTATTTATTTATTTATTTTTTTTATTTTTTCTTTCTGAAGCTGGAAACGGGGAGAGACAGTCAGACAGACTCCCGCATGCGCCCGACCGGGATCCACCCGGCACGCCCACCAGGGGCGACGCTCTGCCCACCAGGGGGCGATGCTCTGCCCCTCCGGGGCGTCGCTCTGCCGCAACCAGAGCCACTCTAGCGCCTGGGGCAGAGGCCAAGGAGCCATCCCCAGCGCCCGGGCCATCTTTGGTCCAATGGAGCCTTGGCTGCGGGAGGGGAAGAGAGAGACAGAGAGGAAGGAGGGGGCGGGGGTGGAGAAGCAAATGGGCGCTTCTCCTATGTGCCCTGGCCGGGAATCGAACCTGGGTCCCCCACACGCCAGGCCGACGCTCTACCGCTGAGCCAACCGGACAGGGCCGAATCAGAAAATTCTTGAATATGTATGACATTTCACAGACTTTGAAATTACTTAAAGATTACCTATAAAAAGTTTTATCAATTACTTCTGAGGCAATCCACAAAGCTGCTCAAGTTCTTGTAAATAAATAATCATTTCAAAACATGGTCACTGATTCAATAAGAATTGCATAAATTTTCATTTAGATGCATGTCTTAAATGTGTCTTATATGTGAATTAGTGACCCATCGAATAATATTATCAAAGAATAATACAGAAGCCACCCAGAGTACCAAATGGAAACACAGTGTTGTAAAGTTCCAGCACGGACTTGCTGCTTATATAACCATAAGAAAGTTGCTTAAACATTCCATCTCATTTTTCTTCTCTGTAAAATGGTGAGAATAACAATATCTCTTTCTAACTCATAGAACTATGGTATCACATGAAATAAGTACATAAACATGTTCTAAAGGTATAAATATATAGTATAATATAAAGTTTGTAAAAACTAGAGCTTTAGCCTGACCAAGCGGTGGTGCAGTAGATAGAGCATCAGACTTGGATGCAGAGGACCCAGGTTTGAAACCCTGAGGTTGCTGGCTTGAGTGCGGGCTCGTTAAGCTTGAGCATAGGGTTGCTGGCTTGAGCGTGGGATCATAGACATGACCCCATGGTCGCTGGCTTGAGCCCACAGGTCGCTGGCTTGAGCAAGGGGTCATTCACTCTGCTGTAGCCCCCTGGTCAAGGCACATATGAGAAAGCAATCAATGAACAACTAAGGAGTTGCAACGAAGAACTGATGCTTCTCACCTCTCTCCTTTCCTGTCTGTCAGTCCCTATCTGTTCCTCTCCCTATCTCTCTCTTGGTCTCTGTCACCAAAAAAAAAAAAAAAAAAAAAAAAAAAAAAAGGAAAAATAAATTGTGTAGCTTTAAATTAATTTACATAGTAAAGTATAAACAGCATGCACATCTAAAGTTCTCAAAATTAATGTTGATTTCAACATTACCACGTTTTATAATATATTGTTTGACTCAGTGACCCATCATATCCAAAATATTTTCAGTTTCTGTTGAATAATAGTAAAAAGTTGAATCTGAATTCTAAATTCTCCAAATAATGTGACTCAGATGAGTAACTGAGAGTTTTAATATATTAATTATTTGCAAATCTATAAACTTCTTGAGAGAATGAGTCATGACTTAAGATTTTTGTAACCTCCATCTGCAGGGCATAGGACTTTTGAAATCCTTGGTACTTAGCTATTTGTTAAATAAATGGTTTTGTTCCAGTAAATCAAGAATAGCAAATAGCAGAGTTAAATGATTCAAGTTGATAAGTTGATATTAGAATGGTGGAAGTATAAATAGATAAATAGATATTTGGTTATGGACTTCATTAATTATTATCCTCTACCACACTTCCCAAAGTGTTTTCTGTAGACCACTCATGGAACTTATTTCAGTGGATGCTTATTTCAACAATAGCAAAGCTTGCAACTGCAAAGGAATACGTTTCCCAATTAAGGGAGAGGTGGAAATGTCTATAGCTGGGACCCATAACACAGAAACACTGCAAAGAGCAAAATGTGAAAAAAAAGTAAGGTCAGCTTTCCAAAGTTGTCTCAAAAGCAAAGTTCATAGTCAAATATTTTAATTATTAAATATAAGAAAATTTAAAATAACCTAACTAGTCAACTCAAAATGCTAGAAAACAACAAAAACAATAAGATAAACTGAGATAAAATGCCCACCCTTTACCTGCAGGCATTTGCCAATTCTAGTCATTAGAATAGAGGGAAAGATTCCAGATATTCAGAAGTAGAGATACCAGCGCACCAGAATTTCTCAATCTCAACACAGTTGACATTTGGACTAGATAATTCTATGTTGTAGGGGGCTGCCCTGCATAGGATATTTAGTAGCATCCGTAACTTGTACCCACTAGATGTCAGTGGCAATTGCCCCCCCCCCCAGTTGTGCAAAAATTTCTTCAGATATTTTCAAATACCCACCCTGGAAAGGGGGAGAATCACCTCTAGTTGATAACAACTTATCTAGATCATCAATAGAACAAGTAATCAAGGTCTGATTTATAATGTTTTCAATTTCTGTGGTGTAAATACTTCCACCATGCGCTGTATCAAGCTACATATGTGACATCACTATATGTGGAGTTGGGAAAAGATGTGTAGTAATATTATTATATAGTATTTCCATAATAGCAACATAACAGGTATAAATAACATAGACAACAGTTATTATTTTGTAATATAATTAATTTAATGTAAATTTGTGTAATTCATTTTTAATAATGCCTGTGTTTACCAACTAGCTCCCAAAGTTGCTCAACTTTTAACCCTTGGCTTTCTTGAGCATCAGCCCACCAATATAATGGGGGTAAATCAAGGGTAGACCAATTTAAAAAACTGCAGCTCAGCCTCAAGTTAGCTCAGTCCCTG
The DNA here is from genome assembly GCF_036850995.1 of Saccopteryx leptura. Classification (NCBI taxonomy): domain Eukaryota; kingdom Metazoa; phylum Chordata; class Mammalia; order Chiroptera; family Emballonuridae; genus Saccopteryx; species Saccopteryx leptura. The sequence goes on from NC_089504.1 coordinate 149,179,130, forward strand.
ATTAAAGCAATCTTTCCTTTCTCCTCCCCACTGTAGTTGTCTATCAGAAGATAGGATGAACCCTCTGTAGAAGATGACATTTTTTTCATACACAACATCTGACATTTATCAAAAATTAGCCAGTATACCAAAGCCAAGGACCAAGGGAAATAAATTGACAAAAAGAAACAGGTCTATAGATGGCCCACATGTCCATATATTTAAGTCATCAGACACAGATTTAAAAATAATTGTGATATATTCAAGAAAATAAATGATAAGATGGAGAATTTCACCAGAGAACTGGAATCTATAATAAAGGTTCAAATAGTTCTGGGTTGAGAAAAGCATTAACTGAAGTATAAACACTAGAGATGAATTTAACAGCATGTTGGACATAGAAGAAAGCAGGATAAGTGAGCAGAAAAGGGTCAGTATAAAATATCCAGACCGAAGCTAAGAGAACTAAAAAAAAAAAAAAAAGAAAAAAAAAAAAAAAAGGTTGTTGAAAAGAAACAATCTGCACAGTTAGAGCCACAGAATGGAAGGAAAAAGATAATTGGAAAGAAGCAATATTTGAAAAGACAGTAGCAGGAATGTTCCCAAACCAAGAAAAAAGGAAAAAAGCTAAAGTCACTGATTCAAAAAGTGCTCCAAATCTAGAACAGGATGAGTACAAAGAAAATCACATCTAAGCACAGCAAATATGATGAAAATCAAAAGCAAGGAGAAAATCTTAAAAGCATTCAGATAAAATAACTTGAAAAATAAAAAGTAGAACTATTAAATAAACCTAAGAAGTTGATCTTCAAAAAGACCAATAAAGTTGAACATTTCTGTCAAGTCTAATCAAGCAAAGAAAAGGAAGAAAAGAACATAGGTTTAAGACACTAGGAATGAGAATGGTTATAAAACCAAAGATATGGGAAAAAATACGTTACTACAAAAGAATACTGTATATAGTCCTATTCTAATAAATTAAAAATCTCTATAATTTTCTAATAATAAAATAAAATACAAAATTTGACTAAAGAAAAGTTATATTTGAATTGACAGTAACCTTAGAAGAAATTGAGTTATCACAAACCAGCTTAGACTTTTACAAGAAAAAGAAGAAACATTATTACTATGCTATTACAAACTGTGTCAATCACAGGAAATAGGAGAAAGCCTATCAATTCCTTTGACAAATGTAAAAAACTCTAAAACCAAGACCTAACAAAGACATTACAATCAAAGAAAAATTATAGACCAGTCTGATTTATGAAAATAGATGTAAGGATCTGAAACAAAATAGTAAAAAGAATATAGCCATGTGTTGAAAGAGTGATATTCCCTGACTGGCTAGGGTTTATTTCAGGAATGACGAATAGTTTAGTACTGGAACATCTCAGGAAAACATGTGATCATTTTAATGTATGCACAGAAAAGTTTTTATAAGAATTCAAAGTGCGTTTCTTAATTTAAAAAAACAAAAAAAGAAAATAAAAATATAAATACTGCATTTTATCAAATCAAGAAGCCATCAATTAAAGGATTTATTATTGCTTCAAGTAACACTAAAAAGAAATCTGCAAAATAAATTGTGAAATGCTACTTATTGATTATAGAGAAATTCAGGTTTCAGAGATGTTAACATGTTAAAAATAAAAAAAAGATAAATTTAGATCCTACCCTTAATATGTGACAACCCAGTATCTTATACTACAGTATATTCCAGGTTAAATAAAAATTTTAAATGTTAACAATATTATATAAGTCCTAAGGGAAAATATAAAAGGGAAATTTGTGTAACATTGGGGTGATATAATAAGCCTTTCTAAACAAGATTCCAAAGCAGAAATAAAAAAGAAAAAAATATATTAAGTTGATTTACCTAAATATTTTACATTTCTGTAGATTAGAAACACTAGTTAAAAAATTGGGCCCGACCAGGCGGTGGCACAGTGGATAGAGCATCAGACTGGGATGTGGAGGACCCAGGTTCAAGACCCTGAGGTTGCCAGCATAAGCGCAGGCTCATCTGGTTTGAGCAAAGCTCACCAGCTTGGACCCAAGGTCGCTGGCTCGAGCAAGGGGTTACTCGGTCTGCTATAGCCCCACGGTCAAGGCACATATGAGAAAGCAATCAATGAACAACTAAGGTGTCACAACAAAAAACTGATGATTGATGCTTCTCATCTCTCTCCGTTCCTGTCTGTCTGTCCCTATCTATCCCTCTCTGTGACTCTCTCTCTGTCCCTGTAAAAAAAAAAAAAAGAATTGGGAAACTGGGAAAAATATATCCAACCCACATGGCAGACAATTAATATTTAAATAAATGGAGAAAAAAAATATCTTTCTCCAAAAGCAGAAGATATAAACAGATACTTTTCAAAATAAGCAATATAATCAGTAAATGGGAAAATCTTCTAGCTCTTAGTAATAAAAAATGAAGTAAAAGGAGGAATAGATTTTTACCTATAAAGTTAGTGGACATTTTTTTCTACTTTTATTTTTATTTATTTTTAAATTAAATTTATTGTGGTAAAATAGATTAATAACATTGTATAAATTTTAGGTGTACTATGCAAAGTCTAGTCTCCTTCTGTCATCCTATATTTGATCCCTTTATTCTCTTTGTCCTCCTCCCATCCACTTCCCCTTTGGTAACCACCATTCTGTTGTCTGTATCTATGAGTTTGTCTTTTTATTGCTTTTTGTTTTATATCCCATATATGAATGAAATCATACTGTTCTTGTCCTTCTTCACCTGACTTATTTCACTTAGCATAATATTCTCAAGATCCATTTATGTTGATGAAAATGGCAATATTTTATATTTTTATGGCTGAATAGTATTCCATTGCCTATATGTACCACACCTTCTTTATCCAATCATCTGTTTTTGTGAACTTGGTCCCAAAGGCAAGAGAAGTAAAAGCAAAAACTAATAAATGGGACTACATCAAACTAAAAAGCTTCTGTAAGGTAAAAACAAACAAACAAACCATCAACAAAACAAAAAGCAACCAAATGACTGGAACATGATATTTGCAATAATTCCTCCAATAAGGGGATAAGACCAAAATATATAAAGAACCGCTACAATTCAACAACACTACCAACAACAACAAAAGAAACACACAATTATTATTATTATTTTAAATTTTTCTGCAGTGAGAAGCAGGGAAGCAGAGAGACAGACTCCTGCTTATGCCCAACTGGGATCCACCCAGCATGCCCACCTGGGGGTGATGCTCTGCCCATCTGGACCATTGCTCTGTTTCCACTGGAACCATTATAGCGCTCGAGGTGGAGGCCATGGAGCTATCCTCAGCACCCAGGCCAACTTTGCTCCAATGGAGCCTTGGCTACAAGAGGGGAAGAGAGAGACAGAGAGGAAGGAGAAGGGGAAGGGTGGAGAAACAGATGGGTGCTTCTCCTGTGTGCCCTGGCCAGGAATCAAACCTGGGAGTTCCACACACCAGGCCGATGCTCTACTGCTGAGCCAACTGGCCAGGGCCAGAAACAATTTGATTAAAAAATGAGCAGAGGACCTGAAGATATACTTTTCCAAGGAAGACATATAAATGGCCAACAGATATATGAAAAGATGTTCAACATCACTAATTGTAAGGGAAATACAAATCAAAACCACATAAGATATCACCTCACACCTGGTAGAATGGCTATTATCAATAAGATAAGAAATAATGGGTGTTAAGGAGGATGTGGAGGAAAAGGGAACCCTCATATACTGATAGTGGGAATGTAAATTGGTGTAACCACTATGAAAAACAGTATGGAGGGTGCTAAAAAATTAAGAATAGAACCATCATATGACCCAGAAATTCCTCTTCTGGGTATCTTACAGAAAAATATGAAAAAAACCTATTCATAAAGATATTCAATATATGCATCCCTATGTTCATAGTAGCCAAGACATGAAAAGCACCTAAGTATCCCTCGATGGATGATTGAATATTTTCTTTTATTTTTTTTAATTGGGGTGATAATAGTTTATAAAATTATACAGGTTTTAGCTGTACAATTCTATAACACACCATCTGTATATTGCATTGTGTGTTCACCACCCCAAGTCAAGTCTCCCTCCATCACCATTCATGCCCTCTCTACCCACTTCCACCTCCTCCCATCCTCTTTCCCTCCTGAAATTCCCACACTTGTCTGTGTCTATTAAGGTTTTTTGGCTAATCCCTTTACCTTTTTCACCCAGGCTCCCCACCTCCATGCCCTCTGACAGCTGTCAGTCTGTTCTCTGTATCTATGAGTCTGTTTTTAATTTGTTTCTTAGTTCATTTTGTTTATTAGATTCCACATATAATTGAAATCATATAGTACCTGTCTTTCTCTGACTGGCTTATTTCACTTATTTATTCTATTATGATTGAATATTTTCAGCATTATCAAATTCAGTGTTGGTCAAGGTCTGGGAAGTTAGCACTTTAAAATACTGCTGGGTAGCCTGACCAGGTGGTGGCGCAGTGGATAGAGCGTTGGACTGGGATGCGGAGGACCCAGGTTCGAGACCCCGAGGTCACCAGCTTGAGTGCAGGCACATCTGGTTTGAGCAAAAGCCCACCAGCTTTAACTCAAGATCGCTGGCTCTAGCAAGGGGTTACTCGCTCTGCTGAAGGCCTGCGGTCAAGGCACATATGAGAAAGCAATCAATGAACAACTAAGGTGTTGCAACATGCAATGAAAAAACTAATGATTGATGCTTCTCATCTCTCTCCGTTCCTGTCTGTCCCTGTCTATCCCTCTCTCTGAAAAAAAAAAATAAATAAATAAATAAAATAAAATACTGCTGGGTAGTAACATTCTGGATGATAATTTAGTAAGTATATTGAAAGTCTTAGAATTTTGCATGCCTTTGATCTAACAAATAGATTTCTAGGATTTATGCTTAAATTATGTTTATGCATAACAATAAAGCTACAAGAATGTTTTTAATAATTTTTTTATGATATCAAAAAAAATTTAAATATACAAAATAGATGTTTTGCCCAGGACAGGTAGGCCACTTGGTTAGATCATTGTCTCCATATGTCAACATTTTGGGTTCAATTTCCAGTAAGGGTACATACAAGAATCAACCAATCAATGAATACATAAATGGGTAGAACAACAAATCGATCTCTCTCTCTTTCTCTCTCTCTCTCTCTGCACTCTCCTCCCTTCCTTTCTGAAATCAATAAATAAAAAATTTAAAAATAATATAGGTGTCTAGTTAAAAGAAGTATTAAGTGAAAATATATATGGGCTCTGGCCGGGTAACTAAGTTAATTAGAGCACCATCCCAATAAACCAAGATTGAGGTTTCAATCCCTGGCCAGGGCATGTACAAGAAATAATCAATGAATGCATAAATAAGTGGAACAACAAAATCGATGTTTTTTTCTCTCTCATCTTTCCTCTCTCTCTTTCTCTCTCTCTCTCTCAAAAAAGATCAATCAAAAAAGATCAATAAGTAATTTGAAAATATATATGTGGCATTGCAAATAATGTTGCAAAAAATAATGCTCTGGAAAGAAATTTAAAATATTTAAAAGCTTACAAAACTTAACTACATATGACCTCATATTTATAAAATATACATATCTATAAAGGTATAAACAGAAAACAGTTTAGAAGGTTATGTACCAAATACTAACAGTCATCTCTGGGTTGTTGGATTGTGTGTGATTATTTTCCTTTTTATTTTGCTTATCTGTTCTTTTTATTTACTTTTTAAATGAACATATATATATATATATATAGAGAGAGAGAGAGTAATAAGAAAAATATTTAATATTATTTTAATATTACCTTTACTCACTGTTACTAACATTGAACAATTTACTTTTAAAATTTACTTAAAACATCATCTTTCTATCCCAAATTTATCCTTGCCCAGTGATAATTTGAAGAATGAAATGGAATGTAATTCCAAATTTATTTTTGAGAGTCCAAATTTATCCTATTTATTAATCTCACAATCCAAGTAGATACTTTACCACTGCCTTCTAAGTTTCTTCTCCTTCTTCTCCTCCTTCTCCTTCTCCTTCTTCTTCCTCTTTTTAAAATTTCTTTTATTCCTAAGTGACTGGTAGTGGTGATAACCCAGAAAAGGTGGCCACTGGGAGGTTAGACTTAGCTCAAACCTTCTATTTTCCTACCTTCTGTTGGCCTCCACTTCAAGCATCATTTCAAATTTTCTCCCTCCTCATGACTGCCTTTCATCTTTCTATAATTCTCACATGGTTCTATTCCCAGACATCTGGAGCTAACTGATAAAGAATGAGACAGCAAGGTCAAATGATTTGTATTTATTTCCAAACACATATTTTAATAAACTGTTTATCATGTTTAAATTAGGGATTAAAAAAATCGACTGAGGACTTACAACGTACCAGGCATTATGGTAAACACCTTAAAGAAAATGATCTCCTTTATTCTTTTTTTGTTTGCCTGTTTTGTTTTTTGTTTTTCTTTTTTTCTTCATAACAAATAGAAAATCAAAGCTCACAAATGGTGCTAATTTATGAAAGGTAACACTGACAGTAAAAGATGGAGCTAGGACACAAATTCAGGTCTGTCTGTCTCCAAAGGCACTGCTCCTCTGCCTCTAAATTATGTAATAATGTCTCCCTGTATTCTGGCTTACTGGTCTTTTTGCTGGGTAATTCACCATCTGGTAGCTATCATACTCTGGTGTTAATTGGTGCTAATTTTCTGATGATGGCCAAGTGACTATAGTTGGATATTAAAGTGGAGAAAGCTATGATTAAGGTATGAGACATATGAGGTTAAAGTCACAACTTTCCCCACTTACTGTGTGCTACTTAACCTCTATGAGCCTTAATTTCCTCATTAGTAAGGATAATACCCATGTCACAAAAACTTTAGAGAGGATTAAGTAAATAGTGTTGAAATGTTTTGTTAGTGGAGAAAACACTGTAAGTATGAAGCATCAATGCTAAAACATTATAAGCTCTGGCAGAAATTGCAGCTTTCAGAACTAAAGTTCATTAGCAAAAGAGAGTCATGCTATTTATTTAGACCAGAGACCAAACTGTTAGGTAAGTAATGCTTTAAAATTCTAGGAAGTTTTGTCTGTTTGCTGTTTGATTCATATTTTAATGGTTACTGCAGATTGGTGTTGAGGATAATGAGAAGTGAATTTGATGCAGGTGGGTGGGAGGAGAGTGATTCTACTATTCCAACATCAAGGCGGGTCAGGAGAAACACCCTGGAGACAATAGCTAGTTGATAGTCCTACCGAGATTGGTTGGCCTATACCCAGAGTGCTCTCTGGTTCAGTACAAGACCCCGCTTTTAATAGGCTTGTAGAGAAAATCCACTAGAGAAGAGCAACTGATGGCTAGGAGACTGAAAACCGTGCAACTTCATGAAGAGGAAATGATGGAAGAGAACTGAAAACACTAAGTTTAGGGGGAGGAGAAAAGTTATGGAGCTTCATTATCTACTTTAGCAGTTTGCAGTGGAGCTGTCCACTAGGCTCACAAATTCCAAGCCTCTCCCTCACAAAATTATGATTTAGCAAGATTGTAGTAGAGCCCAGAATCTGTGCCCCCTTTTTAAAGGTTCTTCCCTAATTCTTATTTTAGTTATTAAGTCTAGATGAGAGTGAAGGAAGCTTGACCTTACGGCAATGTCCATAGCCAGGTAAGGAAGGGAACAAACTCTACAGACAATAGAGAATAAGATCTGAAAAGATTTATCAACTGTGAAATTGGTGAAGAAGTTGTTTCTAATGATTAATTTGATATTTCAAACCTGGCTTGGGAGGAAAGATGATGAATTCAGTTTTGGGAACCTGGTAGATTTCAGGTTTTAACCTAAAATTTCAGGTATGTCAATATTCCCCAGTGTGTTACACTGTTATTTGTTTCATCAGGATACTCCTCCTATAGTGAGTTCAGTGACATGTTAATATGTGTTTCTAAAAAAAAAAAGTTATATGCACTAGTAAGACACAGAATTACTTATTGGAAAACACTCAGTTAAAATATGTCAATGGTTGCTTTATCATAAAGATCAACAGCCTCTCCAACACTTGTTATTACCTGTCAGTTTAACAGGTGTGAGGGGGTATTATTCACTGTCATTTTGATGTGCATTTCTCATAAAGCTAGTGAAGATGACCATCTTTTCATATATCTGTTGGCCATTTGTAAGTCCTCTTGGGAGAAGTGTCTATTCAGGTCCTTTCCCTACTTTCTAATTGGATTGTTTGCTTGTTTGTTGCTGAGCTTTGTGAATTCTTTATATATCTGGATATTAACCCCTTATCGGAGTTGTTGTTTGCAAATATCATCTCCTATTTATTTGGATGCCTATTTGTTTTGTTGTCAGTTTCTTTTGCTGTGCAGAAGCTTTGTAGTTTGATACAGTCCTATTGATTTATTTTTGCCTTTACTTCCCTTGCCTTTGGGGTCAAATTCATAAATTGTCCTCTACGACCAAGGTTGATGAGTTTAATACCTATGTTTTCTTCTATGTAATTTATTGTTTCAGATCTTATATTTAGGTCTTTGATCCATTTTGAATTAATTTTTGTGCAGGGGGACAGACTGTAGTTAAGTTTCATTCTTTTGCATGTGGCTTTCCAATTTTCCCACCACCATTTATTGAAGAGTCTTTCTTTTTCCTCCATTGTGTTTTGGCTCCTTTGTCAAAGATTATTTGTCCATATATATGTGTTTCTATTTTTGGGCCCTCGATTCTGTTCCATTGGTCTGTATGTTTGTTTTTCTGCCAATACCATGCTGTTTTGACTATTGTGGCTCTATAGTATAATTTGAAGTCAGGTAGTATGATACCTCTGTCTTCAGTCTTTTTCCTCACGTTTGCTTGGCTATTCGAGTTTTTTTATGGTTCATACAAACCTGGTGATTTTTTGTTCTATTTCTTTAAAAAATGACATTGGGATTCTGATGGGAATTACATTAGATTTATACATTGGTTTGGGTAATATGGCCATTTTAACAATGTTGATTCTTCCAATCCATGAACATGGAATATTTTTCCACTTCTCTGTGTCTTTTTCAATTTCTTTCAATATAGCTTTGTAGTTTTCAGTATATAGGTCCTTCACATTCTTTGTTAAATTTATTCCTAGGTATTTTATTTTATTTTTTTTGCAATTGTAAAAGGAATTCCTTTTTTATTCATTTTTCCAAATTTTCATTGATGGCATATAGGAAAGCAATAGACTTTGTATATTGATTTTGAATCCTGTGACTTTACTGTATTGGTTTATTGTTTCTAATAGTATTTTGATAGAGTCTTTGGAAGAAAATGGAACTCTCATTCATGGCTGGTGAGAATGCTAATTAGTATAACCATGATGGAAGAAAGTATGGTGGTTTCTTAAAAAATTAGGACTAGAATTACCATGACTCAGCAGCCTCTCTACTGGATATCTACCCCCCCCCCAACTCAAAAACATTGGTACATAAAGACACATGCACCCCCATGTTCATTGCAGCATTATTCACAATCGCCAAGACATGGAAAAAACCAAGTGTCCCTCAATAAAGGATTGGTTAAAAAAGATGTAATACATATATACAATGGAATACTACTCAGCCATAAGAAATGATGACATAGCCATTTACGACAACATAGATGGACCTTGAGAATGTTCTACTGAGTGAAATAAGTAAATCAGAAAAAGCTAAGAACTATATAATTTCACTCATAGGTGGTATATAAAACAGACTCATGGACATGGATAAAAGTGAAGTGGGAGAAGGGAGAGGGACAAACATACTGTGATGGAAAATGATTTTACTTTAGGTGATGGATATGCAACATAGTGAACAGTTCAAATGCTATAGAAATGTTTACCTGAAACCTATGTACTCTTACTGATCAATGTCACTCTGTTAAATTTAATTTTTTAAATAAAATAAAATAAAAAAAGATCACACTGAGGAAATCAGAGCTCTAGCAGTAACATGTTATATCTAGTATTTCCAAAAGTCAGTGACCTTGAGCTCAAATCAGCAACCTTGGACTCAACCCAGTGACCTTTGGGCTCAAGCCAGCCACCATGGAGTCATGTATAGGATCCCACGCTCAAGCAGGCGATCCCATGCTCAAGCCACTGAGCCTGCACTCAAGCCGGATGAGCCTGCGCTCCAGCTGATGACCTCGGGGTTTTGAACCTGGGTCCTCTGCATCCCAGGCTAATGCTCTAACCACTGCCCCACTGCTTGGTCAGGCGACCACAGAATCTTTTCTTAATTGAGGAACGTACTGTGAGGCTAATGTTACAAATAATACACATTGGGAAGTGCTTAAGAGGAAGATAAAGGGAGATATATAAGGCTTATATTAGTATAAAAGCAGAAGTTATATGTGTAGATAACCTGGAAAGGATGAACTTGACTGTGTAATACTGCAGAGACTCACAAGAATAAGAACCAGTGGTTGGGTTTGGCAATGTTAGAGAACAGTTTTGGTAGAAGTAATAGTGAAAGTCAGATTGTGAAAATTTTAGGATACAATCTAATGTGGTAAAATACCAGAAATTAGAATAATCCCGAAGAACACTGTCATCATAGTTATGTCACTGTAGTTAAGTAGGAGTGGTGAGGCTAACCCCTTAGTACTGGAGGGAAAAACAACCTCAAGGAAATAGTGTGTTTATTTATTTATTTATGGATACATTGAAGAAAGTTGTAAACTGAGATATTTTTAAGGTGTTAGAAATGAGGGAACAGGATTTAAAGAACAGGTAGAATAAACTGTAGAAAAGGAGATCAAACTATCTTCTGGGAGATAGGTAAAAGATTTTTTTAGATTAATGTCCCTCTCTAAAATGAGTTTTTGAATATTCATGTTTTTGGAATTAGCTAGGTTCCTTGTGCATGTTAAGTGGGCTTGCCACAGATTGGAAGTTTAAGAGATGGCTGGCCACTGTTAATAAGTAGTGTTGCTGCTGTTTCCACTTTCTTTTTATTTTAGATCTTATTGATTCCTTTTTTAGAGAGGAAAGAGAAAGAGAGAAGGAGGGGAAGAGCAGGAAGCATCAACTCCTATATGTGCCTTAATCAGACAAGCCCAGGGTTTTGAACTGGCAACCTCAGCGTCGACGCTTTATCCACTGCGCCACCACAGGCCAGGCCTGTTTCCACTTTTTGAGCAGTTTTTACTGCATTGTACCATCACAAGTGAGTAGATAAAGGAAGGAGAGTCAATTAAAGTCAAACCAGATAACTATGTTTAGTTTATCATTTCTCTATTTTATGATCATGGATTCGCTGACTGTAACTCATGATTCCTTCTGCTATTCATAATTCATCTTATTATCTTGCATTATACTTGGAACAAACTACACTTATGTTCATTTGTGTCTTGATTTGTTTTCCAGTGGTTGTTCAAGTTGCAATATTTCTGCCCAAAGAAAGTTGGCTTTATGCTGCTGGAGATTTTCACATTTTACTTCTATGGACTCACTTCAGTATATAGTGTTAATGGCAGCTGCATGACTCATAGTCTGCATAAGCATAAATTAACTTCAGTACCTCTGTGGTGTGCCCTCTTTGAAATTGCTCTGGAAGACCACCCAAAAGGTGGAATTTACAGAAACTGCAGACGCCCCTTCAGTTTTAGAAAATGAGCAGTACTGACTAAATTACACCTGCGTCCTTCAGGATGAACTAGTTGCTCCTAATGGAGGTTCAAACTGTTGATCTTAAACTATAAAGGACTTTATGGGCTGAATTATGGCTACTTTAAACAAGACTTCTTCCTTCAAATAGAGTGCTTTGCACTTAGTGAGCACTCCATAAATGCTTTTGACTGACTATGACTTAATGTAAGTTCGGATCTTCTAGTGACCTTGTTTTCGTGGTTTCCAGATTTGAGGAACAGCTTCTTTTTTTTTTTTCTTTTCTTTTTTCTTTTTAAGCTGGAAACGGGGAGAGACAGTCAGACAGACTCCCGCATGCGCCCAACCGGGATCCACCCGGCACGCCCACCAGGGGGCGTCGCTCTGCCGCGACCAGAGCCACTCCAGCGCCTGGGGCAGAGGCCAAGGAGCCATCCCCAGCGCCCGGGCCATCTTTGCTCCAATGGAGCCTCGGCTGCGGGACGGGAAGAGAGAGACAGAGAGGAAGGAGAGGGGGAGGGGTGGAGAAGCAGATGGGCGCTGGAGTGGCTCCAGTGGAATCGAACCTGGGTCCCCCGCACACCAGGCCGACGCTCTACCACTGAGCCAACCGGCCAGGGCCAGGAACAGCTTCTTGATATTGAATCTTCGCCTTTCTTACTATGATATATATTTTTGATTGGGGGTATAAAGGAGTATAAGTTTACAGACTACATAAAACACATCTCTTTAGTGGTGAATTTTTTCAAGTGATTTGGCCCATTTTGAGTAATTCATGGAACCTAAGATTTTATTTATTTATTTGTTTGTTTGTTTTTGAGAGAGAGAGAAAGAAGCAGGAAGGGAGAGCAGTGAGAAGCATCAACTTGTAGTTGTGGTACTTCAGTTATTCAGTGATTACTTCTCATATGTGCTTTGACTGGGGCAGTGGGTGGGGGGCTCTAGCTGAGCTAGTGACTCCTTGCTCAAGTCAGCCACCTTGTGCTTCAAGCCAGGGACCTTTGGGCTCAAGCCAGCGATTATGGGGTCATGTCTATGATCCCATACTCAAGCCAGCAACCCCTCACTCAAACTGGTGAGCCTGCACTCAAGCCAGTTACTGTAGGGTTTCAAACCTGGGACCTCAGCGTCCAAGGTCAGCATTCCATCTACTGCACTACCACCAGTCAGGCAGAGATTTTATCATATGATTCATGTGGCCAGCAACAATAACATAAAATCAAGTGTTTTATTTATTTATTTATTTATTTTGTATTTTTCTGAAGCTGGAAATGGGGAGAGACAGTCAGACAGACTCCCGCATGCACCCGATTTGGATGATCCACCCGGCACGCCCACCAGGGGCGACGCTCTGCCCCTCCGGGGCGTCGCTCTATTGCGACCAGAGCCATTCTAGCGCCTAGGGCAGAGGCCAAGGAGCCATCCCCAGCACCCGGGCCATCTTTGCTCCAATGGAGCCTTGGCTGCGGGACGGGAAGAGAGAGACAGAGAGGAAGGAGAGGGGGAGGGGTGGAGAAGCAGATGGGCACTTCTCCTGTGTGCCCTGGCCGGGAATCGAACCCGGGACTTATGCATGCCAGGCTGATGCTCTACCACTGAGCCAACTGGCCAGGGCCAAAACCAAGTGTTTTTAATAAGTTCACCAAGAGAGTGTAAAGGTATTATTATCTTTTTAATTTATTTTTTTGCCCTGGGATTGGGTATTTTTTGACAGATTTTTTACTTGTTTGGTATTTAGTTCAGTGCTCCTCACAAAGGTAACTTTATAATGGTGACGCCTAGCAACTGTGAATGTGGAAGTTTCCACAATGTGACAGGAAATTTTTTACTTCCTCATCAAGCAAATAGTTTGTTTAGGAATTACTAACATAAACAAATTGAAATAATTAGAAGAGCAGGATGCTTTCATATTTTAAATAGGAGAAGTTTTCTTTGCTTTAGGAATGCCATCCAGGTTATGGTTCTCAGTATCATCTGGAGAATTTAAAAGTATAAATTCCAAACTCTATGCTTTTTAAAAGTTTGATATAACTTGAATAAGCATACATTTTCCAGAATCATTGAATTGGACCTGGGCAATCAGTGATTTAGAACTAATTTTTGTCCCAAAATTAGGTCAAGAAACATTGTATATCATCTATTTTTAAAACAGTTATATGCATTTCTGTTGTAAAGTAGGCTTTTAGTATCCTTATGATGAAGAAGAAGGAGGAGGAGGAGGAGGAGAATTATACTACTCTGAGATCCTCTGTGAGAACATACAGCTTGAAACTTTCTTCTTGTTCCTATAGCTCACAAGAATAAATCAGGAATTAGCAATCAACAAGTGACAAAATGACTCAGATGCAACAAAACCTAACCTTCTCTTTCATCCCCATCCCCACTTACTAAATAAATGTAGTATTCATTGACTACCCAGTTACCTGAGCAAAAACCCCAAAAGTCATCCTTGATTATTCTCTTTCCCTTACCCTCCATATCTAATTTGCCACCACATTTTGTGCTGTGCACTTTCAAAATATATTTTGAACTTGACTCCTCACCATATACACTGCTTCACCATCATCTTTATCATCTTTGACTAAAACTACTGTGATAGTTTCTCTGCTTTGGCTTTCCTTTTTCTTAATAAACTTTAGTTTTTGAACAGTTTTAGATTTTTAGGCAAATTGAGATGATGGTACAGAGTTCTAAATACTCCCTAATCCAATTTCTCCTATTATTACAATACAGTGGTATCTTGAGATACGAACAGACCAACATACAATTTTTTTTTTTTTTTTTTTTTAAGATACGAGCTGCGACTCGGTCCGTATTTTTGTTCGAGATCTGAGCAAAATTTCGAGATACAAGTCATGATTTGGGAAGCTGCCACTAGTTGGTGCGTTGGTGCACAGGTCCAGTATCGGCAGTTTGATATATGAGGTGACTGACTTACGAGCTCAGTTACAGAACGAATTAAATTCGTATCTCAAGGTACCACTGTATTACATTAGTATAGTAGATTTGTTCTAATTTGTGAACTAATATTGATATATTTTTATTAGCTAAAGTTCATACTTTATCTAAATTTCCTTAGTTTTTGCTTTTGTCTGTTCCAGGTCATATCCTGGGTACCACATTACATTTAGTTTTCATGTTTCCTGAGGCTACTCTGGACTGTGACAGTTTCTCAGATTTCTCTTAATTTTGATGACCTCTATTGTTTTGAGGAGTATTGATCAGGTATTTTGTAGGAGGCCCCTCTCTTGTTTGTTTTTCTTTTTTAATGTTTTTCTCATGATTTAATGGAAGTTATGGGTTTGGGGGAGAATGAGACATCACTTTTGATATTGTCCTTGGTCACATGGCCGAGATAGTGTTAATTAGGTTTCTTCACTGTAAAGTTACTCTTTCCCTCCCTTTTCTTACTGTACTCTTTGGAAGGAAGTCACTATGCACAGCCAATACTCCCCATCTTGAGCACAGTGTCTATAAAAATTATTTGGAATTCTTCTGCAATGGAGATTTGTGTCTTTTTCTCTCATTTATTTATTTAATTATTTATTTCTATCAATATGGACTCATGGACATTTATTTTATACTCTGGGTTATAATCCAGTGCTACTTTATTTATTTTGTTGCTCATATTATTCCAGCTTTAGGTAATTGGAGCTTCTTTAGTTGGCTTCTGGGTCCTTTTTACATATCTCCATCAATGTCAGAGTTTGTTCATATGTTTATTGTGTTGAGTTCTCTACTTTCTGGTTCTACTTGATGGTTTAGGACAGTGGTCGGCAAACTCATTAGTCAACAGAGCCAAATATCAACAGTACAACAATTGAAATTTCTTTTGAGAGCCAAATTTTTTAAATTTAAAGTATATAGGTAGGTACATTCCTTATCAAGGTAGCGCCCGCATGTGGTATTTTGTGGAAGAGCCACACTCAAGGAGCCGAAGAGCTGCATGTGGCTCGTGAGCTACAGTTTGCCAACCACTGGTCTAGGCCCGTGATGGTGAACCTATGACACGTGTGTCAGCACTGACACATGTAGCCATTTTCGATGACATGCGGCCACATGTGGCCGCATGCCAAGAAGGACGTTTTATCCTCGGCTCCTGCACAGCTAGGTACAGGAGCCGAGGATAAAACATTTGCTGTAGTGTAGACACTCTGTGCCGGAGGTCTATCAGCCAAAACAACAGAACTCCAGCACAGAGTGTCTAGTTCTGAGACTTCCAGTTAGGCCGTTAGGGGATCTTTGACTTTACTTCTGGCCGGTGGAGCAGGGAGCAGTGGAATACTAGAGGGGGGGACGCATCTCTGGGGGCCCTGTGATCGCCATTACCAGCAACCACATAACCACAGCAACCATCTTCCAATCTACTGTTCTGGGGTGTCGAGGTGTCGTGGATTTCTAATTGACCATCATTACTAAGATAAGTGAGGGGGAGGCTGGGAGAGGCGAGAGCCTGTTTTCCACCATTAGAAATAGTGGCAACCATCTTAATTTACATAAGATGCAACTTGCAGAATTTCAAGACAGCATCTGGGCTCAGGTGTTTGTCGACTTGAGGTCAAAGCTTGAGAATCTGGAAAGGTGCCGCTTGGAGAATCAAGAGGAGTGCCACTACGAACAGGAAATTTGGAGTGCCTGGAACCGATTACCAGACACTTTTAGCACCCTGAAAAATATAGCAATGGCTTTATTCACAATTTTTCCCTCTGTACTTTTGTGAGATCTTATTCTCAGTGTTAAATAATATCAAAACCAACAAAAGAAACAGATTGACAGATGAAGTTAGTAGCTCTTGCTTGGGCTTGAAGTGTACAAAATACCAACCTTCAATTGAAGATTTGGCCAATGAAATTCAGCAACAAAAAAGTCACTAATAGGCAGATTAGTTAAGGAATTCCTCCTCCTCCTTACTTATGTTAGTTCAGGGCACCATACACAAGTTAAATAATATCAAGACCAACAAAAGAAACTGACTGACAGAATAACAAAGAAGTCACTAAGCAGGTAAGTTAAATAGTTAGTTTTTGGTTTATTAAATACAGTTATATATTACAATTATACATTTTTGTTATTTAAACTATAAATATTGTGAAATTATGGTTTTTTTCTCGAAGTGACATACCACCCGAGTTACGCTCAGTTTTTTGGTGAATTTTGACACACCAAAAGCTCAAAAGATTGCCCATCACTGGTCTAGGCTTATGTTACATATTTTCTGCCTGTCTTAGAATCAGCTATTTCTCCAAGGGGCCATGATTCTTTTTATTAGAGAATAGTATCAAAAACCAAGATCAGGGTGCTTGGTAGGCTTTCTGCTTTGGCTGTAGTCCCATTGTAGTTCATTCTTCACAAAACAGGGTGAGGATGTAAATAATTTAATAAGATTATAGTTTGTTCTTTAAAACCTTTGGTGATTTATTGTTGTACTTTTAGAAAATACAACTTCTTACATTGGCTTTTAAAGTTCTGATCTGGCCCTTGTCTACTTCTCTGACTTCATCTCTTTCCATTCTGTTTCTCATTCATTTCTTTTTAGATGCATTGGCCTTTGTGTACCCTTTCTTTCCCGCCCCTCTCCTGCTGTCCCCCTTCTCCTTCTCCTCCTTTTTCTTCTTTGTGCTAAGCTTGGGGTTTTGCCTTTGCCTTTCCTCTGGACTCTCTACCAAAGATTACATTTTGCACCCACATTGCATGTGGGCTCCTCATTCTTTAGGTGCCAGCCGAAATATCATGTCTTCCTAAAGCATATACCTGATCACTTTATTTAAAATAGCACTTCCATCCCCATTCCGGGAACTCTCTATCTCTTTGTTCTCTAGATTTTATTATGGAAGGTACTCTAGGTAAGCTTCTATCTGAAATAACCAAATTTATGTAGTTGTTTGCTATCTGACTCTCTTTACCAAAATGTGAGCTCTGTCTTAGTATCCCAGAGCCTAGAACAGTACCTGCACATGGTTGCTGCTTAATACATATTTCTAGGGGATGAATGGAAAGTAGAATCAATGACTTTCTCATCCTTTTGATTTTGAAAGTTTGCTGTAGGCTAGGTTTTAATTGCTTCAACTAGAAATGCTAAATTTTTAAGTAAAATAATGAATGAATTTAAGATTATTATGAAAATTAAGTCACATATTCAATTTAATTATTGAATTGTATGATCCTAAAATGCTCAAGGAAAATTCATTACTATAACATTTTCCTCTGCTTCTACCATTATTTACTTTTTCCCCCAAAATCTGTATGGAGTAGAAAATATTATTACCCTTATTTTCAAAAAACAAAAAACAAACAGAAAAGGCCACACTTGACTTTATAAGATCCAAATGGCCTTTTTTCAGAGCTTTGTAGAAACAGAGAATAGTCTTAAGGCTGGAAATCAGATTTTTTTTCTCCATGGTTTCTTTATTCTTAATATTTCTCTCTTTATAATTTTGTTTTCTTCTTTTGTTTGTATATAGTGAAATGAAGGGCTGTGGATAAATGTGTTATCTAAACAATTAGAACATCTATTTTAACTCTAAAATTATTAACTTATGACTTAAAAAGTATAATGCTACCTAAATTATATGCTTTCATGTCTTACTAAGTGGCATAATTAAATAATTACTTTCATGACTTGTAGCTGTTATTATTAATATCAGTTATTAAACTGTGTTATAAAACAATGATGCGGTTAGGTCCTAATGAACTACGTAGGGCTCTGCTCACCCCTGTAAGAGTTCCTGTAGAGTTCTGTAAGTGTAGAGGATGATCCTCCTTTATGTCATTCCCATGGGCATCTTCAGAGGCTGTCGAGGTATCCAGCCTTGCCTCTACACTAGGCAACTCTGAATTTATTTTGTTTCGGTTTCTTTTACTATCTCTCTAAAATTTTAGATCTGTCAATTATTGTGTCTAGCACTAACCTGCTAGCCACAACTTCTATTGTTCTGTTTCTGATTACAACCTAGAGTAGAAATGAAAATTTCCAGGGAAAATAGGCAAACAAATATTGTGTGTAAAACAGATGTAGGGCAGTAAATTTTACTACCTCCCAAGTTTGCCTCATCCCCAGAGAGTACATGGCAAATATGTTCACAACACTAGTTGTGTAAGGGACCAGGCAAAACCATTGGAAACATTCTCCCACAGCAAATGGAGACAAGGGCCCATTGATCAGAATCTTATGGTATGCCTACTGGTGGTCTCTAGTAATTTACAGAAGCAGGTTGAAAGGTAGGTAAAGCACTTTGGCAGAATATGGTTAAAAATAATGAGAGAGAATAGAGAAATCAAATATATTTAGTACCTAAAATGGGTTTAAAATGTATAAGAGCTGTAGACATTTTTATTTCCAGCTAATTTCTAGGTTTTTGGCTCTTATTGGAGGTTTGAGGTTACTAAATATCTGTTTGAAGAAGAAATGAGATCTGTTGCTTTGCTTGGGCTGCCGTAACAAAGGACCACAGACTGGGTGGCTTCAACAACAGAAATATATTGTCTCACAGTTCCGGAGGCTGTAAGTCTGAGATCAAGGTGTCAGAAGAGTTGGATTTTTCAGAGACCTCTCTCCTGGGCTTGTAGAAGGCTGTCTTCACTCTGTCTTCACATAGTCTTCCCTTTTGTGTGTCTGCATCCTAATCTCCATTTCTCATAAGGTCATATTGGATTAGGGCCCACTTGAATTACTTCATTTTAACTTAATTACCTCTTTAAAAACTTTATTTTCAAAAACGGTCACATTCTGAGGTACTAGGGGTTAGAACTTCAACAGATGAATTTTGGAAGACACAATTCAGCCCATTACATACCATATAGACTTGTTAACATTATTTTCTTTAGCGTTTTGAATTTAGTTAAAAGAATTTTACTTTTAAAGCTTTATTTTCTCTAGAGATATAATATACACAACAAACAATGAAATTATTTTAAAGAAACATATAATTAAGTGTTATAAATTATATAGGCAGGAAATGATTACTGGAATACAAAGAAAGAAGTTATCAATTTGTTCTAGAGAAGAACTGTAAAACCTGGGAGCCAAAAGTGGCTTTAAGAATTTTCTGTGTTTTTAGCCTTATCTATCTGCAGTTTCAAGTTTTACTGATAAAAAGTTTTACACTCTCACATTCACTTTTTCCTCTGGTGTCCCCTATCCTCTTCTCCTTTTCTTCATTTTTGGAATCTGCAGCAAAATTTAGATAGCTAACCTCTCCATGGGATAATTTTTGTGGAGAACATTATTTCAAATGCTTCATATAGCTAATGAGGAAAACGGCGTTTACAAGTTAAATGACTGGTCCTGGTTTCTGAGCTAGAATCCTAGTCTCCAGATTCTTATTTCAGTATGCTCTAGAATGCGTTGTGCAACTATTTTAGTTAGAGAATGTTTCTTTATGCTTTAAGGGCATATAAAGATTCCTTTTCCATATTGTGTAATCAGGTCATTTAATGACTTTCCATTAGCCTTCTCTCTTAACTATTTTCCAGTTTCTTCAGTTATTTTTATTGCTATTTTGTCTTATTTTTTCCATATCATTAGACACTCATATTAAAATTGGATTCCAGCCTGACCAGGTGGTGGCGCAGTGGATAGAATGCCAGACTGGGATGCAGAGAATCCAGGTTTGAAACCCTGAAGTCACCAGCTTGAGCTTGAGCTCATCTGGTTTGAGCGAGGCTCACCAGCTTGAGTCCAATGGAGGTCGCTGGCTTGAGCAAGGGGTCACTTAGTCTTCTGTAGCCCTTCCCCTCCCTGCCCCTGTCAAGGCACTTATGAGAAAAGCAATCAATGAACAACTAAGGTGCCGCAACGGAAAATTGATACTTCTCATCTCTGTTCCTGTCACTGGAAAAAAAAAAAAAAAAAAAAGGATTCCAGCCCTGGCCCTGTGGCTTTAGTGAATAAAGCATCATCCAGGCGCACCAAAGTTGTCAGTTTGATTTCCAATCGGGACACATACTAGAATCAATCAATGAGTTTACAATTAAATGGAACAACTAAGTGAAACAATGAGTTGATGCTTCTCATTCTTTCTCTCTCTTTCCTCTCTCTCTTCTTCTCCCTCTATTCCTCCCCCTCTCTTTTTCTCTCAAATCAATGGAATTTTTTTTTTAACAATTGTACCCCAAGTATGATCTCAACAGGAGTAATAGTTCTTTTCATAATACAGTGTTTTATTTTTTACTTAGCTAAAATATTGCTAGTTGTAATTGTCACCATAGTTAAACTTTATTTAGTATTTTTGCTGTGATAAAACCTACCTTTTCTTCAACTTCTAATATGTGCCATGTCCTGACCTAGGCACTTTATAGTAGCATCTCATTTAACCTACACAAAAATATTAAAAGGTAAATAAATTATTCCCATTCTATATACAGTGAAACTGAGACTTAGAGTGGTAATTAACCTCTCCAAAGTCACACAGGGTAGAACGTAGAAGACCTGAGACTGGACTCAGGTCTGTCTGTCTCCATTGGCTGCCTTTCCCATGACCTCAGCATTAAATGCTTCCCTGCCTGCTCTACTGCATAAAGTCTCCAACACATTAGGGTGTCAGTAGTACCAGTGAAAGTGCCAGGGCCAGTTAAAGGGAAAACAAAGCAAAGCAAAGTGAAAAACAATACCAGCGGGAGCACAAGTGTGCATATGTGGAGCAGGAATTCACACAGGCATGCTCTCTGTGGCACAGTGCCCAGTGCAAGAATCCTTAAACCTTAAACGAAGAGGAAAAATTGTAGGTGCCTCACGGTAATGGAACACGAAGGTTCTCATTAACGAGCTCCTGTGAGCCATCTTCAAACAAAATAGGAGGGACTTTGTAGCTCTTTTGCTCATGATTTCTTAATTTCTAAATTTCTGATTTTCTCTTTGTATTTCTCAGTTTTAAGAAAATTAGGCATGCAGTTAATGGGCATCTTTTGTCTGTTTTTAGTTGGGGCAGCTAACATGTATTTAAATATTCAAATTTATTTTTTTCTTCCTGTGTATTTTTCTGTCTTTTGTATTTATCACATCATTGCCATAAAATATAACATAGACTACTAAATTTTCAACACAATAGATAGTTCATAACCTAATGCTGCTATGGTAACAATACCAGTTAAAATATGTTGGGTTAAAAGTAACAGAAATAGCTAAGTAAAAGCGGCCTGACCGTGCCAGATTTGACTAACTTAGCAGATATTTAGGAAAGGCTGTTCTGGAATGCATGACGCCAGAGTTCTGGGCTGGCATTTCTGTGATTCCCTTGGCCTTTCCTTCAGGGTTACAAGATTTCTATAGCAGTTCTAAGTGTCCTATCCTTACACATAATAGCTTCAAAAGCATGAAACAGTGAGACAGTAGAAAAAGGGCCTTATTCCTAAATCACCCCTGTTCTTTTCATGGAGAAATATCTTTCCAAGAATTACGCCCAGCATACTTACCTGGGCCTCTTACTGCTCAGGCCTGGTTTACATGGCGGTCCTTGCACTGGTCACTGACGAAGGAAACTAGGGTTGCCACCTTTGGCTTCAGCTACTGCTGATTTGTTCCTGGGGTGGATACATTTTTAGGACACCCTTCAAAAACTAGAATTCTGTTATCAGGGTAAAAGGAAGACTGGCCATTAGATAGGCAACAAGTAATGTCTACAACAGTTATTGAACTATTTTTGTATGATCAAATAACCACATGAACACATATAGAATGACTATTTTTATGAGTGCAAAGGAGTGACTGATGATATAAAAGTGTCAATGAAAGGGATTTGAGTCTGGCCACTCTTATTCAAAGAATGAATAATTCAGCTAATATGTGGGAAAAGTTTTAGAAGTTAAATAGGCCAAGGGGTAAAGGGTTACTAGAGTAGGTGATGGAAAGAAGAAGGGATCTTCCCAGGCAGAGGAAGTGTATTATATTTATATAGCAAAAGAAGGCACATAATATTCCTTGCTATTACTAGCCTCTGGTCTGATGAAGGTCTTTGAATTACTTGTAGCATAGAAGAAATACTTAGAGTTAGAAATAGGATCCTGAAATACTGGAATTTCGGAAAAGATTATATGCTTTAAGGGGATAATAGGACAGGTTATTTGATCTCGATTGTCCTAGAAATTCTTTGGTATGGAGTTACTGTGTATAATCAACTTATAGGCAAATATCAGTCTGCCTCTTCTATTCCTTCCCTTTAATAATTTTCTGCAGCTAGAATCTCTAGTTGAGGCCCTAGCCTGTTGGCTCAGTGGTAGAGGTCCCGGGTTCGATTCCTGATCAGAATACACAGGAGAAGCAACCATCTGTTTCTCAACCCTTCCCTCCCATCCCCTCCCACAGCCATGGCTTGATATGCTTGAGGGAGTTGGCCTTGGGCACTGAAGATGGCTTCGGAGCCTCTACCTCCTGCGCTAAAAGAATGGCTCAGTTGCTGAGCAACAAAGCAACAGCCCCAGATGGGCAGAGCATTGCCACCTAGTGGGCTTGCTGGGTGGATCCAGGTGGATCCCAGTCGGGGCACATGTGGGAGTCTATTTCGCTGCTTCCTCTCTTTTCACCATAAAAAAAAAAAAATCACTAACTGATGTTAATTTAAAACAGTAAGAACAGCACCCACACTTTTCCACATGTTGTCTGATATCTTTTGGAACACTGACTTCATTAACCTATAGTTCATATATGATTTCCATCTTAAAACATTTAATACAACTGAACATTAAACAAAAACAGTGTTCTCTGAGATTTTGTGGGTTTCTTATGAGACAATAAATTTTTTAAAAATAATAAAATAAATAAAAATTTAAAAATATTATTTTGCATTAGTTTTAAATGTACAGCATAGAAAAACTTTTCACTTCAGTACACATAGAACTTTCATGGATACTGGATTATTTCCTATAAACAGACAATAGCAATTTTATAAATTTGTCTAGGATTATAGAACTTTCTTTTTTGAAAATCTGCAACCATTATCAAAATGTGTATAATATATATTTTAATTATTTAAAGACTAATAATACTTAAATTTTCTTAACATCTACCCTTCATAATTTTTAGATTCCCCAAATCTTTTCAAGTTTAAAAAATTAGAAGTTTTAATTTCAGTCTTTTTACTGTGGCCATATTGTTACCACTGCCCTGACAAGACTCCAAAATAATAGTTGATTAAACATGGTAACAGTTGGGATTGAGGTTGGGATGGGGCTTCTAGTGTATGTACTTTTGGCCCAAGGGGTGGCCCAAGGCTGTTGCTCTATCAGCGACCCTCTCATGGGCTGTGAGATCTGCTTCAGCTGCTCCAGCTCCTGAGATCACACCACATTGCAGCAATGGGGAGATGTGGTCACAACTAGCTATAAGAGAGGTAGCCAAAGTGTTTGACCTAGGCAGTCCTGTGCTCATCTAAAACTCAGAAATTCTATTTCTAAAATAAAAAGGGGAGAATGGAAACTGGAAGACAGTAATAGTTTATGTGGTATTCACCATCTTTTGGTGTTTGCCAGAGGGCCTGGTTGAACAGGTTTAAGCTTAATGTAAGTGTGTGATCGGGTTAAAATGGGTATCAGTGGAGACTATTGTATTTATGCACCTTATACCTCATATAACCTTACTTTATTTCTTTTTCATCTCCCTATGATCTAGCATAATATAGTGCTGGAAATAAGCACATAAGAAATGTATTTGGAATGAATGAACTCTTTGTCTTTCTTGTATAATCTGCATTGTTTGAATTCTTTTTTTCATACTTGCCATGTGTTTGTTCCTGTCTATATTTACTTATTTTCTTAAGGAGTATTTATGAATAGGGATTAGTCCATAATTGTAGAAGAGTACTTTGTGACTCTGTGTGTAAATGTGTGTATATGAAATCTGATAGAAACCTGAATTAACTTATACCATAGAGCCAATTTTCCCTACCTCTCAAACAGACAATATTATCTTGTATTGTTATGTTTTCATTATTAATAAAGTGGTTTATTTTTTGAAGTTTCAGTACTGTGTTTGAGAATTCTGAAAATACTCTTATTTTATACAAAAAGTGATACCTAATGTTATTAATTAGTTGTGAAGATGTTTTCTCTGTACTTTATGCATATATTTTACACATTGACCAGCTAGCTATACCCAGAGAAGATAACATGGTATGAGGAATACATTTTCTGATAAGATTTTTCATATTTCAAGAGGCATTTATAGAGTTTTTGCTCTCTATGTCTTATTTTTGGCCTTCTTTTAATTTACAGATTTGTTTGTTTGTACTAAAATTTTTTTAATAACCCTTAAATGCCAGGCACTGTGCTAAATGTTGGGAATATGAAGATGGATGAGACTCAGTCTGTACTCACTGAACTTTGTGTCGTCACTCTACAGTGTGGGGGTTGCATGCCAGGCCCTATATTGTGAAGTAACCAAGGGGTGTGAGCAAGGAGCCCTGGGAGGCAAGGGGGGCAGGCAGAGTGCTGAGGGATTGAAGTGAGTCTTGATAGTTGAGTAAAAGCTTGTCAGTGATGAGCTAGGGGGAGGCTGAAGATACTGGATGCAGGCTGTGAAATAAGATGACCATAGTTCTGTTTGGTGAGAGTAAAGGATACAGGGTGGATTAGAGATGGCACTGGAGAGCTGGGTCATGGTGGCCCCCTCATACACCATGCACCAGATTGTGAACTTGATTTCTTTATGTCAGTAGCTTTCAACCTTTTTGTCTGTGGCCCATAGTATAACATACCTTTTTTTTTTTTTTACTATTTATTCACTTGGAGGGGGTAGAGAAAGAATGGAGGGAGGAGGAGCAGAAAGCATCAACTTTCATATGTGCCCTGACCAGGCAAGCCCAGGGTTTCGAACCAGCAACCTCAGCATTCCAGGTCAATGCTTTCTCAACTGCGCCACCACAGGTCAGGCTATAACATACCTTTTTACATGATGACTTATTACCAGGCCTTGGCCCTCACATTTGCAGGGTATGAACAAGAGGACAAATGGGAACATAATTTAGCTAATTATTTTTTAAGTTATAAATTAAGGCAAGAAACTTAGAAAACAATATACTAACCTACCTTGACAAATATGTCTCATAACAAAAACAATACTGTGTGTAAAACCATCAATACCAGATAACTAAGAGTAATGCAAATTTAAAATTAATTTTGTTTTACACCAAAATGCTGTTATTAACCCTGGAGAAATGGAGGGACAACAGCAACAAGGCCAGGTGGGAGGAGAGGAGGAAAAGGCTTCTTAGCCTTCTCTTCCGATGGTTATAGAATCCATAAGAGAAACATCTTCTTTCTTTTCTTCTTTATTGAGGGTGGGGCTCTTTCATCATCCCTTCCCTATCCCCACCAGCCAGGCACCAGAGACACAACAATCTCGTCCAAGGGGGACCCTCTGGCCCGGGGTGCTTGTGGCTCCCGCTCTCACAGGAGGATTTGAATGAAGAGTTCTCTGAGAAGGAACACAGAAGAGTAGGAAAACATATTGCCCTGTCTTTGTCCTTTCTTCCTTCTGCTCTGACGTCCAAGCTTCCTCTTTCAGCTACTAGTCTTTGGCTACCCCTTGGGCTGGAGGTTCATGTGTGCATGCATGTGTGCACGTGCATACACACACACACACACACACACACACACACACACACACACACCACATACCTGACCTGGAGAAAGGGTCCACAGAGGCTGAGGAAGCTGGCTCAGCTGTATGGGTGGGGAATGCTGGGGACCCCGTGCCTGGTGGAAGGAGGCTGCAGCCAGAGGAAGGCCAGAGCAGAGGCTTGGTGCTCACTTGTTAGGGTTATACTGTCCAGTACACACATATGTGACCATGTACACACACACATTCACGCACATATACCTCAAAGTTGTACAAAATTGCACATATTCTCAATATGTGAACTGCATTCTGTCTTCTACTCCATTTCAGTTTTTAAAAAATACTAGTTGTAGTCCACTAAATTGATTTTGTAATCCACCAAGGGATCATCTTGTACCCCAGTTTAAAAAATTCTGCTCTAGCTGTTGGGGTGGTAGTAATGTGATCAGATTAATGTTTGGAAACATCTGGCAGCTGATTAGATGGTGGACTGGAAAGGAGGGGGGATGCTGGTTATGAGATTATTGAGTCAAAGATAGGCCTGAAGATGGTAAGAGTGAGGATAGAGAGGAGGGGAAAATAGTAGAATCAACGGGTCTAAGTGGCTAATTAGATATGGGGATGCAGAAGAAAAACAGAATAACATCATTATCTCCAATTTAAATGATTAAGGAAAGTTAGCAGGAGAATTATATTTGAGGAAAAATAAAATGAATTTAGCTTAGTACATGTGGCATTTGAGGTTGCAGTGTGACATTCAGGCAGTATTTTGTGTTAGTTTGGAGAGGTTTGGTACAGAAGGGACTATAACAGGGCCTTTGAATTTAGCACTAGGAAAACAGTGATAAAAGTTAGCGAGGACAGATCATAAGAAGTTCAAAGAGTGACTGTGTGGGGAGGTCAGGAAAGGAAGACATACAGTGTAGGATATAGTATGTCCTTTCAGTAAACTTGATTGTCAGGAAGAAAGAGGGAGGACAAGAACAGAGCGCAGATTTGAAAGAAGCTTTTATTTAATTCTGGAGCACTTCTAAGAAGGGAGGAGGAACCCATGGAGACCAAGCTACTGAAGATATGGCAGAGAGAGGAGTAATTGATCTCCCCTGGTGTCAGGGAAGATGAGAGAATGAATTTTAAGACGTAAGGAGGGAACCTTAAACAGAAGAAAGAATGCACAGATAAGGAGACAAGGATATGTGTGGAGGCAGAAGTTTTCCTCAACAGGTATTTGTTTAGTATAAGCAGAAGGTACTATGTAAGCACTGTGGCTACAAAGGTTAATAAGATGTAGTTGTAAGGCTGGTGGTTATGGCCATATAGATTCGCATTGGATTTGGGCAGACAGTAAAGGAACTGTGGAGCCAGAAAATGGTGGGCCATTCCGTTTATTACAGTGTTGCAACGCGGACAAGCAAGCAGGCAGGCAGGGAACACTGCTTCCCTCTCTCGCTCTCTCAGGATTCACAAGCAAAACAGAGCAGAGGGTGGGGGAACCCCTTTCTCAGCAAACAATAGCATTGAATGGCCCCTCCCAATGGCAGCAGGCAATCCTCACTCTACAATTTGCGGCCCTGAGAACAAACACCTACAGCCTTACATAGACTACACACACGTGGCGCTGCCCTGTGCTCATGTACCAACCAGGCAAAGTACAAGCGAGCAAGCCTAACACACTTGTTTGCCTAACAGTAGTCTAGTAGGAAAGGTAAAGTAGTCCAGGAAGCCAGCAGGACAGCCTGTGATCAGCGTTGTCTAGAGTTATGCCCAGGGAATCAGGAGCAAGGAGACACGAGGCAGGGCTCTCCAGAACAGAACAAAGAAATGAAAATGGGTTTGCTCCTGAAATAGGACTCAGAGACATCTAAAAGAAGGATTGAGATGCAGACTGTGGTGGGCCCAGGGCTTGGGAAAATGTAGACCTGGGTTACAGTGACGGTTATCGATACCCATGGTTGTTAAAATAATTTTTTGTTTTTACAGTTCTTGATTTTGTTTGAGGATTGGGTGAAACTTTATTTGGGGATACTTGAGAAAATGAATTTTTATGACAAAAGAAGCTGCTTCTTGCTTATTCTCTCCCCATCCCCTCTTTGATGACTTCTCTTGATGCTAATTTAAGTAAAGAAAACCACCTCTTCCAAAAGTGCTTTGGTACCCTGGCATAATTTCAAAGAAATCTCTTTTCCCACTTAGTTAACTACATTTCCCCAGGAAAAAAAAAATCTTCTCTGTCAATGTAACATCCTTTAACAGGACTCCTGCTGGTCGGTTCTTATATCTTGGGGTGGCAGCTGTGAACATATATACTATTGATTGTTAATGTGTGATATAAATCCGACTGGAGCATGCCCACTAATTGGTTTGCGCGCTAGATATAGACAATGCTGTCTTAGAGTAGCTTGTGTAGATAGGCCTCGTCTGAGGGTTAATTCTGCTTGACAGCACATCAGCAGCATCTTGAGAGTAATTACCTAGCAGAAGTTTTCCCACAGCTGAACTGAGAGCTTCAAAGGCTTCTGAATTTACAACCAGTATTAACCTATATCTGAGACATAATGTTCCCACCAGGGCTCAGGTTTTTTTCTCCTACTTATTTTAAACATATGGGGTTACGAGATTCATTTACTCTGTGAAGAACTTAGTGAAAAATTACTTGGTGTTGAATAATTAAGAATGTTTAATAATAAGACAAGAGGATAGATTTAAAATTTTTTTAAATTACTTTATTGAATTACTGAAATAAGTTAGTCTGTGGAGACTGGATACTTTTTTTTAAACATAATTTACCCTCTTTCTCTCAAAAACAAGCTAAAAAGTTAATATCTTTTCCATACTGTGCTATCTCTATGGCTATGTGCATGTTTAGGGGACCTAAGGTAAGGCATGCATTTAAAATGATTAAAATAAATATATATTTACATTTAAAAATCTTTTATGTGTTGTTCAATGTACTGAAATCTATAACTATTGCATCTACCCCCACCCTCCCCATAAAATAACAGTTATTCTTTAATAAGCAATTTTTATATTGTAAAAAATGTCTTTCCCTTTGCAGGTCAGAAACCAAATTTGACTCTGGTTCAGGTATGTTTACATTAATAATGTTATTCTGAGTATATTTTATTTACATTATTCTCTGAGGAGTAATTCATCAGATCAAGAACCATTTTGATTTTAAACAGACGAGGCAGTCTCTTTTCAAAACATGAACCCCACCTCAAAGCAGGGCGATTAGCTGCTTGGAATCATAACTTGAGATATTCACTCTGGGATTCTTGATAGTCTGCAATAAGCATTAAATGCTCTCTATCTGCAGTTTTATTGTAAAAGCAGAGGTGGGGGTTATACATAATCATTTCTCAAAATAGAATATTAGCCTCTCAGTGGACAAAGCACCCTGAATAAGTTGAAGACTCTCTGCAAGTGACTTGTCATCAAATGTGGGTGATAGATACATCTAATCCAGCAAACTATAGAGTTTTAGCCAACAGAAATAGATATTTCTCTATGACTTATTAGTTATTTTTTATTAGTTTTGTTGGGAAGTAATGAAAAATTAAGGTTACCTTATGCCATTATTTTGTGTCTATCAGGACAAAATTTACATTCTCCTAAACAGTGGCATATCAGCCTCATTAGATGTTTTGTTCTCATTAAGCATGAATATAGCCATGTAATCCTTATGTTTGACTGTCTCTATGTCATTTGCTGAGATTTATGAGCTTCAGAGTTTCTGATGGTGTATACTATTAAAGCATAGAAATTGCTTCATGTATGGTACAAAGGAATTATGCTCTTTAGTGAACTGTTAATAGATAAACATGAGAAATAATTTATAGAAAAAAAGATGTAAGGCTTTGTGTGTGTGTGTGTGTGTATATATATATATATATATATAGTGGTATTAAGGAGCCAACATGCTTTTCTTTTTCAAAAGCTTATTCTTTCTTTTATGGTACAGATTTATAAATTTCTCCAACTTGGTGAGACTCTAAATATATAGTCTGTACATTTGACTTAACCATTGCACCTAATTTGAGAACTGTGATTCCAGAAATCTTTCCATTCTCTATGTTCTTGGGCTTCTGAATCACGTGTGACGTTGATAACACAAGCTAAGCATTTCTCATTTACAATATTGACTATATGAAAACTAAAGTCATGGTGGGTCATATCAACTATTCAACTTTTTTTATTGATTTATAGGAGGTGACTCAAAATAGGGTGAAAAATCTTTTTTCATAGTAGTTAAAAATTTTAAGGATAATAAAATTAAATGAATAAAATTGATGAAGAATGAATTTTTACATAAAACTGCATGTCTTTTTATCATTGCTGGTCAGTCACCAAATATTTATTCAGAACCTACTTTGTTATGGATCTGATTTAATTTCCTAAACATTAAGTCAGAAACCGGTTTTAGGCTATGGGATCTGGAACGTAGCTTTTAAAAATGAAAAAATCCACTTGGTTCATTTTGAAGGTGAAACCTGGAAAGAGAGTACAAAACTGAAATATTAGCAGCTATTGTCAAAGTCAGAAAATTTATGTTAAATTTTCAAATCCGAATTAAAGCATGCTGCTAAACTCCTGTAGTGAAGGTTAGTATTTATTCTGAAAATAGTTATAACATCTGTACAGACACACATCTTTCACTCTTGTGACCAAAGATTTTGTTCATGATTCTTATTTTTTTCAAGTCCTATTTTTTTTTAATGTCTATCAGGGACATCTGTGTGTCTTTGAAAACTATAAAGTTCTTTTGTACTCTGAAAAATCTTATGGGGAATATTGATTAGAAGTTCACTTGTTTTTTATTTTTTTAATTTTTAATTTAAATATGTTGTGGAAAGAATTTAGATGGTTTCAAATTAGGAAACGTAATTATTTATTTCTTATAAATTCCTTTAGCTTACTATCTTTGAGATTAGGGAATCATGACAAAGAAAGTTAGAACTGCAGTCTTTGGCATTCTATATCATGCAAGTTCGGGTTAGAAATAAGGCAGCGCCCTGGCTGGATGGCTCAGTTGGTTAGAGCATCGGTCTAACTTGCAGAAATAAGGTAGCATATTGGAACAATTAAATGTATGACTTTAATAGGTTCAGATTCTCTATTGTTCATCAAATACAGAAAGTAAACTATGTTTAATGTTATATTCAGCTATAAAGTGTTCCTGACAAAGTAAGATTTTTAAATGAAGGAAGATGCCATCTTCCTAAGGAGGAAAAAACACCTTAGAAATAAATATTATGGGGGACCTGGCCGGTTGGCGCAGTGGTAGAGCGTCAGCTGGCATGTGGATGTCCCGGGTTTGATTCCCAGTCAGGGCACACAGAAACACTCATCTACTTCTTCACCCTTCCTCCTTTCCTTTCTTTCTAGCTCTCTCTTTCCTTCTTGCAGCCAAAGCTCCATTGGAGCAAAGTTGGCCCGGGCGCTGAGGTTGGCTCCATGGCCTCTGCCTCAGGCGCTAGAATGGCTCTGGTTAAAACAGAGCAACGCCCCAGATGGGCAGAGCATCGCCCCCTGGTGGGCATGCCAGGTGGATCCAGGTCGGGCGCATGTGGGAGTCTGTCTGTCTGCCTCCCCCTGCTTCTCACTTCGAAAAAATTACAAATAAATAAATAAATAAGTATCATGGCCTGACCTATGGTGGCGCAGTGAATAAAGCATCAACCTGGAACACTGAGGTTGCTGGTTGGAAACCCTGGGCTTGCCTGGTCAAGGCACATATGGGAATTAATGCTTCCTGCTCCTCGCCTCCCTCTCTCTCTCTCTCTCTCTCTCTCTTTCTCCCCTCTCTCTAAAATCAATTTTAAAAATCTAAAAAAAAAAATAGTATGGTCAATGACTAGCCATAAAGGAAAAAGTATTTCAAAATAAATTCTACACATGCACACATGCACAAACACACACACACACACACATTTTTTTTTTCAAGTAAAGAATCCAACTTATGCAGAACTTACTGCACATTTGCAGTTTGTATAAATGAGTTTTAGGCTGTGGCGTGAGATTCAGGAGAAAGGAAGGAAAGTTTTCATTGTTAGCATAACATGATAAGAAATGTCAATTGTTGACTATATTCCAAAATTATCAACCTAGAAAGTGATTTAAATTTTTCTTATTAAAATGGTCAGTTTTTTTCTTCAAAATTAAATCCATCAATAACTTTTTTTAAAAAGTATTTTTGTATTTTTCCGAAGTTAGAAGCAGGGAGGCAGTCAGACAGACTTCGGCATGCACCCAACTAGGATCCACCCGGCATGCCCACCAGGTGGCGATGCTCAGCCCATCAGGGGCGTTGCTCCGCTGTGACTGAAGCCATTCTAGTGCCTAAGGCGGAGGCCGTTGAGCCATCCTCAGCGCCTGGGCCAACTTTGCTCCAGTGGAGCCTTGGCTGCGGGAGGGGAAGAGAGAGACAGAGAGGAAGGAGACCTGGAATGGTAGAGAAGCAGATGTGCGCTTCTCCTGTGTGCCTTGACTGGGAATTGAACCCAGGACTTCCACACACTGGGCCAATGCTCTACCACTGAGCCAACAGGCCAAAAAAAAATTTTAATGAAATAGCAACTATATATAAAAGTTAGAGGGTATAGTATAATGAGCACCTGTAAATCCATTATATAGATTTTACTATTGTTAATAATTTGCTATATTTGTTTCACTTTTATTTTGCTTGAAATATTATAAAGTAAAATATATTTCATGTGATTTTTAAAACCTGGAAATTATACATTATCTTGATTTATTGAAAGAGATCAATTCATTTTTTGAGGTTTTCTTCTATCTCTGAAATTCAGGTCACATAAAATTCTTATGGAAAGGATTCTGGCAATTACCATGTCCATATTCAGTTAAAGAAATGAAAAAAAATTTTTTTTTGACAAGAGACAGAGAGAGGGATAGATAGGGACAGACAGGAAGGGAGAGAGATGAGAAGCATCAATTTTTCATTGTGGCACTTTAGTTGTTCATTGATTGCTTTCTCATATGTGCCTTGACCATGGGCCTTCAGCAGACTGAGTAATCCCTTGCTCAAGCCAGCGGCCTTGGGCTCAAGCTGGTGAGCTTTGCTCAAACCAGATGAACCCACGCTCAAACTGGAGACCTCAGTGTCTTGAACCTGGGTCTTCCACGTCCCAGTCCGACGCCCTATCCACTGTGTTACCACCTGGTCAGGTGAGATGAAAATTTTATTTGTGGTGAAGGTTAAGAAAATCTCAACCAGAAGGCAGGGTACTGAATTAATTCTGACTTGAGAACCCAAGGAATGTCCTATCCGCAATTAACTTGATTAAAACTTGAGCTTCCATCTAGCTTCATTCTCTATGTACTCACATATATATTGATTAAACTCCATTATCTGTTGGTTTAGTACAGGGGTCCCCAAACTTTTTACACAGGGGCCAGTTCACTGTCCCTCAGACCGTTGGAGGGCCAGACTATAAAACTATGAACAAATCCCTATGTACACTGCACATATCTTATTTTATTTATTTTTTTATTTTTTTATTTTTACAGAGGCAGAGATAGACAGGGACAGACAGACAGGAACGGAGAGAGATGAGAAGCATCAATCATCAGTTTCTCGTTGCGCGTGGGGACTTCTTAGTTGTTCATTGATTGCTTTCTCACATGTGCCTTGACCGCGGGCCTTCAGCAGACCGAGTAACCCCCTGCTGGAGCCAGCGACCTTGGGTCTAAGCTGGTGAGCTCTTTGCTCAAGCCAGATGAGCCCGTGCTCAAGCTGGCGACCTCGGGGTCTCGAACCTGGGTCCTTCCGCATCCCAGTCCGACGCTCTATCCACTGCGCCACCACCTGGTCAGGCAACATATCTTATTTTAAAGTAAAAAAACAAAACGGGAACAAATACAGTATTTAAAATAAAGAACAAGTAGATTTAAATCAACAAACTGACCAGTATTTCAGTGGGAACTATGCTCCTCTCACTGATCACCAATGAAAGAGGTGCCCCTTCCAGAAGTGTGGTGGGGGTCGGATAAATGGCCTCAGGGGGGCCGCATGCGGCCCGCAGGCCATAGTTTGGGGACTCCTGGTTTAGTACAACTCAATCAGTTGTCTAAAGTTTGCAGCTTTGCCAATTGAGAGTAATCTTTCTAAGGAGTTTTTAGGTTTCTATTTTAGTACTATTTTCTAGTTGATGTATTAGTGTTGTTTGCCTACGATTGTGTGTAGTTGGTGTTTTTATTAATACAGTGTGTCTGTAAAGTCATGGTGCACTTTTGACCAGTCACAGGAAAGCAACAAAAGACGATAGAAATGTGAAATCTGCACTAAATAAAAGGAAAACTCTCTCAGTTTCATACCTATTCAGTGCAGTTCGATGTGGGCTCACGCACAGATTTTTTAGGGCTCCTTAGGTAGCTATCCCGTATAGCCTCTACAGACTCGTCACTGACTGATGGCCTACCAGAACGGGGTTTCTCCACCAAACTGCCAGTTTCCTTCAACTGCTTACCCCACCCAGTAATGTTATTCCTATATGGTGGCGCTTTGTTTTAAATGCGCCGATATTCACGTTGCACTTTGGTCACAGATTTGAATTTAGCGAGCCGCAGAACACACTGAACTTTCCTCTGAACCGTCCACATCTCGACTGGCATGGCCGTGGGCTGCTCCACTGTATACAGTGTTACGTCATCATCTGCGCATGCGCACATGCTGCCACATCATCCTACAGAAACTGGGAGGGTTTTCCTTTTATTTGGTGCAGATTTCACATTTCTGTCGTCTTTTGTTGTTTTCCTGTGACTGGTCAAAAGTGCACCATGACTTGATGGACACACTGTAGAATAAGAGACTTCGTTTTCTGTTCAGAAGTAGCAAGAAGTTGTGCTCATCTCCACACCTCCCAAGAAGGGAAGTTAGTTGATGCTGGAGGAAACAGAGCATTGAGTTTTTACTATAGTGATTAAACATGAAAGCTATATATCAAATCTCAGGAGAAACATGCTTTTGAAAGGGAGAGAACTGTGGAGCATATTGCATGATAGGCTATGTAAACAGAGCCTTGGAGGTCAGTGTGCATGCAAACCAATTAAGTCAAGAACTTACTGGCTTTGCTTTCTATCATTTGGATGGGGCAGGTCACAAGGTAACTTGCGCAGGTTGCAGTGTGAACTTTGAATAAGCGAGGCACCTCTGGGAACTTCATTAACTCTTTCAGTTTACAAACAAGTATTTTTGTTGCTGTTGTTATTTTTAATTTAACTGAAGTTTCTAGGAAGTGTGTGTATATATATATACACACTTATATATATATATTATGTATATTATATATATACACACACACATATATATATATGTGTATATATATATATATATATATTCTCTTTTGATCCCTCTGTGCATACCCATCAGGAAAAGTGCTAGTGATGAGTAGAATGGAAGAGAAAGCAGAGGATGAACGGCTGAACAGACCAGAGTTGGCTGTGTAGGCAGATTCCAAGAACATGCACATGGCTTTTAAAAACAACCCATTTGGAAAAGCAGAGATCTTGCAGAATAACTGAAAAAAGATGTTTTTCTCTTCTGAATTCTGTGTATGAGACAAAGATATAGTTGGAACTTACTAGTCACTACACAACATCAGGAAATTGTTATTTCTGCTCTATTAAAATAGAACAGGTTTCTGACCAAAGGAAAAGGTAGCCTATAACTGTATGTTAAAGACTGCCTGGTGTCTAATTCCATGCCCCTAACTTTCTCAGGCAATGTTTGGGTGAGAAAATAAAATACCAGGTTAAATGGTATAGTTTTATGGTCCATAAACATCCAAAACAAAGATTTTATTTTTTCCACACGAACAATGTGACTCAACAGAGTAGAGTGACGTTGGCTCTGAAAGTGAATAAACTTCTATTTAGTGCTTGTTGATTCTGGGCTGCTTGGAATAGCTATACCAAGGAAATGGACTCATAGAGCACACCAACTGAAAGGTATAAAATTTCATGAAAGCAAATTATGGAGGATTAAGAAACCTAATGAGCATGGTTTAGTGTGTAGAGTGGAGGAGGGAGCTTGCTATTAAATAGAGCCCAAGAATGTAAAAGGTTAGAAGATCCTAAAAGACACCATAATAAAAGGCACAACAGAATATAATTATCTTGAAGGGGGAAAGAAAACTGCAAGGAACAAAAGCAGCTAGTGTTGATTTTAAGATCTGTAGTTAAAAAGGAATTTACACTAGGGTAAGGAAATCAAAGAATATAATCAGTTAAAGCTTGAGGCAAAAACATAAGGGCAGTGACAAATAGAGTAGGCTGATAATGCTTGTCATTAAGTTGAAGGGAAATGAGGAATTTGAATATAGTAAAACTAGAGTTTTGAAAGTTTATAAGTAAATGAGGCAATCTTCCCAACATACTAAGCCTTTCTCAAGAAATATTTATAAGGGAAATATTTTCAGATCTTATAAATGTGAGAATATGTTGACAATACCTTTTAATTGCTACAAACCAATTTTGTCATTTTAAATTTAATTGTGGGGATCTTGTAACAATGAAGAAGAAAATAAAATATAAATCTCTATAAAGGTATTGAGATCTGTCTTTGGGCATCATTCACTAATAGAAATGACTATTTATTCATGAATCTAACATGTATTTATTAAGGAATACTGTATGCCAGATGCAGAGCTTATAGCTGTGAACAGGGTAGATACAATTCCTTCTCTCATGGAACCTTACAGCTAGTTGGTCCATTATACAAATTCTTGTGGATACCTTAATATAGTTAGCTGAGAAAGGCTAACAAAGTAAAATTTAGATCCAGATGATGAATTAAATTTTGATATTTAAACATAAAGTAATGTATTTTAGATTTTGACAAATTTACTTTCTTTATTCAAACCATATCACTTGTTTTCCACTTTGACTTTAATGAGAATGGCCTAATAATGCTAATGATTAGTGTGTAGTTTTTCTATACTTTTTAATAAGGAGTGACAGTTCACATTTGATTATCATTAAAAGAGATTAACTTAGAACAATAGCAAATGTTTGCGAATACTGTTCTTTTTTCACATTCTTTCCTTCATTCACTTATTCTTTTGCTGGATCCTATTCAAGGTTGGCCTGAAAAATCAGGCAACCCTCTCAATAACAGTCTTACTGAATTGTGTAGAAACAAGCAAAGGGGACAAAGCCCTTCATCTCCTTTTATAAACTAATTTAAAGACCAGAAAGCAGCATAATGTCTTAAGTGCAGAGGTTTTGGATTAGATAGATCTAAATGAAGTCTCTCCTTTTTTTTTTCTTTTGTGAAGCGAGAGAGAGAGAGAGAGAGAGAGAGAGAGAGAGAGAGAGAGAGAAAGAAGGGAGAGAGATGAAAAGCATCAACTTGTAGTTGTGGCACCTTAGTTGCTCATTGATTACTTTCTCATATGTGCCTTGACTGGGGAACTCCAGCTGAGCCAGTGACCCCTTGCTCAAGTCAATAACCCTAGGCTCAAGCCAGCAACAATGGCTTGGGCTTCAAGTTAGTGACCTTTTGGGCTTAAGCCAGCAACAATGTAGTCATGTCTATGATCCCACGCTCAAACTGGATGAGCCCTTATTCAAGCCAGAGAGACCTCCGGGTTTCAAACCTGGGTCTTCAGCATCCTAGGCCGATGCTCTATACACTGCGCTACCACCTAGTCAGGCATGTTTTCCCTTCTAATAATTTTCAATTGATTTTCTTGTCACATACTTAAATTTTGTATTTCCTTCTAATTTGGAATTAGAACGTTTAAGACGGTGACTTTTCTTCAATTAAAACTTTAGCTGAATCTCATAGACTTTTTTGTATTGTATTTTAAATAGTTGCAGTTTTGATTTTCTTTTGGACCCACAATTATTTAGGAAAGTGTCCAAATATTTCTACTTTTTACTTTTGTTTGTAATTTTCAGTTTTATTGTTTGGTGGCCAAAGAATGTGACCTTACTACTTTTTTTTTTCTTACTACATTTTAGTAAGCCTATTATTCAGTACTTATATGAGTTCTTTCTCTTTTTTCCTTGGTAAGTCTTGCCAAAGGTTTGTCAATTTTGTTGATCTTTTCAAAGAACCAGCTCCTTGTTCTATTAATTTTTTCTATAGTTTTTCTGTTCTCTATTTCATTTATTTCTGCTCTGATTTTTATTATCTCCTTTCTTCGGCTGGTTTTGGGTTGTCTTTGTTCTTCTTTTTCTAGTTCCTTAAGGTGTGAAGTTAAGTGGTTCACTTGGGCTCTCTCTTGTTTGTTCATATATGCCTGAAGTGATATGAACTTCCCTCTTATCACTGCTTTTGCTGCATCCCATAGATTCTGATATGTCGTATTGTCATTTTCATTAGTCTGTATATATCTTTTGATCTCTGCACTTATTTCTTCTTTGACCCATTCATTTTTTAAAAGTATGTTGTTTAGTTTCTACATTTTTGTGGGATTTTTTTCCTCTTTTTTGCAGTTGAATTCTAGTTTCAAGGCTTTATGATTATTATTCAGTACTTAAAGTTTTATTTATTTATTTATTTTTTTCCTTACTACTTTTTAGTAAGCCTATTATTTAGTACTTAAAGTTTTATTTTTTTGGCCTAATATGTATTTAATTTTTGTAACTCTTCTGTGGGTAATTTGAAAACTATATTCTCTGCAATGTAAAGGGTTTGATGCAATTCATGTTTACTAAATCAACCTGATTCATGATTTATATAATTATTTATTGGTTTCTATTTTATCTGACAAGAACTGTGAGATGACAGCTAGCCTGTCAATCATTTTTTTTTTTTTTACATGAATTGTACTTCTCAAGAGGGCATCACCTTCCCTATGTTGTCAGCTCCACGTACTTTCTGTTTTCTGGTAACTAGCCATCTTGCTTATGAGTACTACTGTCTTCCTGTAGTGAACATTATTCCAAATCAGTGCTCCTGGGAGTGAAGGCTGCTCTAAATAGGAAACTTATGTTCCAAATTCATATATGAAGCAAGTAGTGGTTTTACCACCTGTAAATACCAGTGCTTTCCCCTCCCCTCTTGCCCTGAATGCCATCACATAGCTTTATAAAGAAGGAGGCTCTGAGCAATTATATGATGCAAAGGTTTGTATTTTCTGTTTAGCATCCTCCCCAGTTCCTCTGTCTGTCTGGCAAGATTCTGTTTATCTTTTAAGGCTTAGCTCAAGAATTGCCCCCTAAAATAAATATACTCTTTCTTATCACCTTCCCAGCAGTTAGTAATCCCTTGCTCTGTGCTAACGTTGGATTTTTATTTTTTTAAATTTTTTATTTATTGATTTTAGAAAGAAGATAGAGAGACAGAGAGAAAGAAAAAGAAAGAGAGAAAGGTGGGGTGGGGGTTGGGACGAGTAGGAAGCATCATAGTTGCTTCTCATATGTGCCTTGGCCAGGCAAGTCTGGGGCCTCTAACTGGCGACTTTGGCATTCCAGGACAATGCTTTATCCACTGCGCAACCACAGGTCAGATGGATCTTATACTTTCATTTATTATGATATTTATCCTCTGCTATAATTGTTTGTGTGGATTTCTTCTTTCTTTCCAAGTCTGTGAGTTTCTTGAAGGTAAGAACATGTCTTCTTATTCATTTTAATAACTTTGGTTATTTGAAATAATCAGTCAATAAACAAAAATTGCACGAGTTTGGGAATGTTGGCCTGTTTTGTTCTTTAATTGTGATAGAAATGCTTAACTAACTACCAAAGGTTTATTTTCCGTTTTCATAGTATAGAATTGTTGAGAAGGGGCCACTTGGCCAGGGATTATAATTTCCAGCCTCTTTGCATTTGTAAGGGGACATATGACTAATTCTCTCAGTAGAATTTGGTCATTTCTGGGCAAATGGGGTTAAGTATCCAATACGCTTCCCTACATTTTTCTTCCCCTTCTGAGGTTACGTCAGAGGTACACGTTGAACATGATGGCATCAAAATAAGGGAGGAGTCTGGATCTTGAGTCATACTGGAAGAGATCCACTCAAGAGAGACCTTTACCCTAAAACATCGAGTTTTATATAAAGAGAAATAAACACTGAGATTGTGCCAATTATTTACTATGGCAAGTAGTGTTATATACCCTAACTAGTCCAGGGCCTGGAATACTCCCTAGTAAATAGTTGGTATTCATTGATTATTGTTGGGTAAGACAAAATTAGTGACTAGAGATTACATTATCTAACTTGAAGAAAATTCTTTAAATTGAAGATCATACAAATACAGTATTTTATGTTCTATATATTCACTGAGTCTATCAGTGATTATCACAATAATACAGTATAACAGGACATCTCAAAAAGCAGTGACTTAAAATACAATAATTCATTCTTGTTCACATGTATATGGGTTGATTGGGAGTTGGCTGATATAGGCTGGTCTCAGGTTGTGTCCAGGTCTGCCCCACAGTCTTGTCATTGATAAAAGAGATGAGTGCAAGCCCAACTATGCAAGCACCTTTCAAGTCTCTGTTTACAGCCGGTCTGGTCTGCTAGCATTCCATTGGTCAAGCAGGTCACATGGACAAGCTCAAAGTAAAGGAGTGGGGAAAGAACTGAGATTGTGCTAACCTTAAGTCACATGGTAAAAGGTATAAAGATAGGAAGGGGAGAATCAGAGCCAATAATTTAACCTACAAACCTACAACATTAGAGTATCATGTACTTAGATCAATTATTTAGTAAAAATGTTTATAGAGTTAGAGTGTTTCCATTTTTAAAGTGGTTCCAATTCCTTCTTTGCAATTGCATTATTTGGTAACCTAACCTCAGAGGTGATATTAATAGATGTAACTGTATAGTGATGAAAATATTTGTATAATGCTTTCAAAAGTGCTTCAGTGAATCTTGCCAAGTTTGAAACTCATAACAATCTTAGTAAGATACCCAGAAATACTTTTACCAGAGAAGGAACTGAGAGAAAGGCTAAGAGACTCACTTAAGTCTATATAGCTTGTAGATGGCCAATCTGATTTGGACTTCATATCTCAAAGTTGCAATCATTGTATCCTTTTTATTAGATCATGAGACAGTTCTTTCAATGAGAACTTAGTTTTTATTTTAATTTTTCTATAATTAGGTTTTTATTTTTCTATAATTATTATATTTAGTAACTGGTATACACCATAAGTTATAAAAATTTTTCTCAAAATGAACATAATAATGTTATTATGATCACTCCTTGAAAATACAAAGTGTAATACAGATTTACATATGACTGAAGTATGGCTATTAATAGGCTATTATTGAGGTTTCTGGCAGTTTCCCAAGAGGACTCAAAAAATAGCATTAATTGCCTTGGTAACTTTTCTCTGTTCTACTCTCTGGTATTAAACTTTCAGGCTCAGAAACCTAAAGGTTTCAATATCTCTCAGGGATGGACCCATATTGACAAACCCAGAAAACTGATGGGTAAAGCTAGAATGCCAATGCATTTGCTTATGATGAAAAATAAAATTTTCAATAGCTCAGAACACTTACATCTACATATCAGTGTCTTCCTTATAAGTAGTAAACTATATTACTCACAAAATTACAATAAAAACTAACTCACTTTATCCATTTGCTGAACTAAATATTGGGCCCAAAATTTCCTTCCTATATATAATATATTATCACCCTAACGGCTGACCTACATGGGGAGTCAGATTATAACCAGAAGGCTCCTCTCTTGAGCACTGAAAAAGAACAAAGGAAAATAGACAAATTGAATGTATACGTTCATAAGTTTAGTTTAACATGAGTTATCTATCCATCGCAAGATAGGGATAGTCTTGGCCAGTAAGACCTTGTATAACCTAACTTTCATTGGCTTCAACTTCCTCCATTCATCCACTCATCCATACCTGTAAAGAAGAACTTTGGCCTGACCAGGCGGTGGTGCAGTGGATAGAGTGTCAGACTGGGACATGGAGGACACAGGTTTGAAACCCCAGGGTCGCTGACTTGAGCGTGGGCTCAACTGGTTTGAGCAAGGCTCACCAGCTTGAGCAAGGGGTCACTTGGTCTGCTGTAGCCCCCTAATCAAGGCACATATAAGAAAGCAATCAATGAACAACTAAGGTGCCGTAACAAAGAATTGATGCTTCTCATTTCCCTCCCTTCCTGTCTGTCTCTGTAGCAAAAAGTTAATTAATTAATTAATGAAGAGCTTTGCCACTGAGCATGGAAAACAAAGTACAGGTTCAATACTCAATATAGTGTTTCCAAGTTCTTGGAGCAGGAGACCATGTGTAGCAACTTGAGAGCTTTTAAAGTTATAGTTTAAATGTTTCTTAGCTATTGAAGCAATATTTTAATTTTAGTGCTTTAACATACCATTTCAACATACTAAAATTAAGATAAGCAACATCAATATGTAAATCAAGAGATAGAACATTTCTGTTATTCTAGAATGTTCCCTCATATTTCTTTCAGTCAATCCCTACTCCTCAGAGGCAACCACAAATCTGACTTCAATCATCATTGATTAGATTAGTTCGTTCTTGAACTTCAATAAACAGACTCATACGGTGTGTACTCTTTTGTGTATGTGCTATCTTTATGTAATATTTTTGAGATTTATTCTATAAATACCAGGCATTACTGATGAGTAGTAATGGTTGGGATGCATATTTTGGCTCACATCTGTCTACTATTTATGCAGTTCTGTTTACTGAGTAGTTTCTGTTTCTAACATCCTCAGGTCCCGAATACTGTTGTTAATGCATTGAGCCAGTTTGTAGACGTTTTTACTTTGACTCTGCATGATCAGTCAGTCAAATTGCATGGGCAGATAGGGCACTTACTCTGTTTAAGGCTTGGTGAAGGATATATGAATATGACACAGTTTCTGCCCTCATGGAGCTTATAATGTAATTGAAGATACAAGATAAACACACACACACACACACACACACACGTGCATGCACGCGCTATATCTGTAGGTGCAGGGCAATATGGAGTTCTACTGGAACTTAGAAGAGGAGGAATTACTTTAGGCTATGGTGATTGATTAGGGAGATTCCTTGTTGTAGGTAGTAGAATTTGTCTCTTTAGGGGTAGAATTTGGATAACTATTGAGAGAGGTTATTTTAAATAGAGCCACTTAAAGTCAGGCACAGAGGCTAAGGTACAAAATATATTTGAGGAACATTAAGTAAACCAATTTTTTTTTTTTTGTATTTTTCTGAAGCTAGAAACGGGGAGAGACAGTCAGACAGACTCCCGCATGCACCCCACCGGGATCCACCCGGCACACCCACCAGGGGCGAAGCTCTGCCCACCAGGAGGCCATGCTCTGCCCCTCCGGGGTGTCACTCTGTTGCGACCAGAGCCACTCTAGCGCCTGGGGCAGAGGCCAAGGAGCCATCCCCAACGCCCAGGCCATCTTTGCTCCAATGGAGCCTCGGGTGCGGGAGGGGAAGAGAGAGACAGAGAGGAAGGAGAGGGGGAGGGGTGGAGAAGCAGATGGGCGCTTCTCTTGTGTGCCCTGGCCGGGAATCGAACCTGGGACTTCTGCACGCCAGGCCGACGCTCTACCACTGAGCCAACCGGCCAGGGCCAAGTAAACCAATTTTCCAGGTCTGGAGGACTTTTGTTGGGGAGTATGGTATAGTATGGAATCTATTAGAGACCACAAATTAAAGAATTTAGATCTACCTCTATAGATTAATAATAATAATAATAACAACCATGGCTAACATTGATTTTGTTTACTGACTCATTTCATCTGTGCAAACTATACATTATTATTCCCATTTTATAAGTGAGTAGACTTATAAAAGGCACAGAAAGTATGGGTATTTTGACCAGTCATATAGCTAGTAAGCAACAGAACTGGAATTTGACTTTAAGTAGCCTGATTTCAGAGCCCATGGTCTTAACCAATATGGTATTTTTAAAAATCTCTAAATCCTAGAATATGAACTGAGGTGATGAAATAAATATTTATGAATTTTTACTCATATAACCTTTTACTCATACATACTTGTCAAACAGCTATGCATGATTGTAGAAATTTTCTCCCCCAGAAGTCTGTTGAGAAATGGATCTTGCAGGCAATACAGAATTTTAATTTCTCAGTGCAGATTTTCCTTCCAGCATGAAGTCACTTGCTGAAAAAGATATTTGTGTGGGGTTTGTTATAAAGAAATGATAAAGAAGTAACTAGCTGTGGAGAATTGATAATTGTTTTGTTTTTGACCAGTGCCTTATTTTTAATATAGTTTAAAATTAATATAATTCAATTAATATAGTTTACTGTAGTACTGGTAGGAATTGAAAGTGTTTACCTTACATTGCTAGATATACATTGGTGGAATGAAATGGTGGTCATTCTCAACTTCTTTGGGAGAGTGCATGGATTATTTGTCCCTTCCTGTTGACATATCTTGCTCATTCCTGGGCAGCATAAGATACATTCAGCTATAAAGTATAAGAAAACTTTGCCTGGCCTGTGGTGGCGCAGTGGATAAAGCATTGACCTAGAACACTGAGGTCACTGGTTTGAAGCCCTGGTCTTGCCTGGTTAAGGCACATATAGGAGTTGATGCTTCCTGCTCCTCCCCCCCTTCTCTCTCTCTCTCCTTTATAAAGTGAATAAATAAAAGTTAAAAAAAATAAAAGAAAAATTTGCTATCAACAAACTACTTGGTTGCGAGCCTAAGATTTTTATTGTTTTGCTCCAGCATGAAAATATTTTATTTAGCCTGACCTGTGGTGGCACAGTGAATAAAGTGTCAACCTGGAATGCTGAGGTCACTGGTTTGAAGCCCCAGGCTTGCCCAACCAGGGCATTTATGAGAAGCAACTGCTTCTTGCTCCCCACCCTTCTCTCTCTTCTCTCCTCTCTCTA
The DNA here is from genome assembly GCF_036850995.1 of Saccopteryx leptura. NCBI lineage: Eukaryota > Metazoa > Chordata > Mammalia > Chiroptera > Emballonuridae > Saccopteryx > Saccopteryx leptura. The sequence goes on from NC_089504.1 coordinate 149,224,117, forward strand.
AAATCAATAAATTAAAAAAATCTTTAAAAAAATAAATAAAAATATTTTATTTTTAGAACAAGTACAGGCCCTGGCTGGTGGCTCAGCAGATAGAGCATCAGCTGGGAGTATGGATGTCCGGGATTTGATTCCCAGTCAGGGCACACAGAAGAAATGACCATCTGTTTCTCCCCCATCTCTCCTTCCCTTCCCTTTCCACAGCTGATGGCTTGACTGGTTTGAATGTGGCCCTGGGTGCTGAGGATAGCTCCATTGGAGCACATTAGACTCAGCTGCTAAAAATAGCTGAGTATTTGAGCATTGGCCCCATAATGGGGTTGCCAAGTGGATCCCAGTTGGCTCATGCAGGAGTCTGTATCACTCTCTCCCCTCCACTCACCTAAAAAAAAAAAAAAAAAGAAAAAAAAAAAAGAAAAAAAGAAACAAGTACAAATGTAGTAAGTAAGCTATCAATTATTTGCTTATTATATCAAAATGTTCTATTAAAATAGTTTTAAATGACAATGACTTTTTAGTTCTTTTTATGTTTCAATAAATGTTGATTCCTTCTTTTGTTTTATAGAACTATACTATAGGAAAAGACATTTTACAAGAGGTTCTTTGGATTTTTCAGGGATTTCACTGGGTAGGAAATTTCAAGTAAATGTTTGCTGATGACCAGTAGTCTTAGTGAATTTTTAATATGTATGTTTTGAAGATTCAAATACTGTTCCTTAGTTAAGAATGTAAGTAACTAGAGGGACTATATGGTATTCAAATGTTGTGACTTAGTAATCTTCTGTTCTAGTTGTACTTTTTGGTTTTGTTGAAATTAAAGGTATATTTAATTGATATATATTAGAGATATATTTAATCAATATTATATTTTCATATAATAGCATGTGGTAATGTTTGTTGAATAAGTGATGAGTGAATGAATGTTAAAGTAAAATGATGCTGAGTTTTGCAAAGAAATGTATTTTGCCATTTCCAAAATAATATAGAATATTCCTACTTATAAACATCATATTTTTCTTTAAATATATGTCTATAACTTATCTTTTTTTTAACAATATCTTTTTTTAAAGATTTTATTTATTGTTTTTACAGAGGAGGAGTGTGGAGCAAGAAGTATCAACTCATAGTTGCTTTACTTTAGCTGCTTGTTATATGTGCCTTGACCAGGCAAGCTCAGGGTTTTGAACCGGGTACCTCAGCATTCCAGGTCAATGATCTATCCACTGCACCACCAACAACCAGGCTATAAATTATCTTTCATCCACATTATTTATAATGGATAAAAGGCCATTATGTATAAGGTGAGAGATGTAGAGGACAAGAAAGTTGACAATGGTTTTAGGCAGAGCATAGCAACTCAAAACAGCCATGCAGAGGTTCAAGATTTATAGCTTATCAGTAGTTTCCCTACCAAAAGTGATAAGCCTTAGGTTCTACAACCAATCAAATAGAGTTTTGGCATATTATTCTAACATTTTAGATTTAAATTTGTTTCAATGCTATAATATTCTATGAAAGTTAATTCTGTTTTCCCCTGTTCTTATTGTTGTTGTTGTTCTAATAGTAAAATGTGCTTTTACTTTATGAAGAAAAGTGAAAAAAATTCATTTAAATGTAATACTTAGAGTTATCTTTGTAGGAATTTCTTCAAATTATTGTATTTTGTGGCTAGCTTTATATTAAATTTTATCTACATATTTGCCTTTTAAATTATACTATATGGAAATTTATTTAGTTTATTTTTATCATGGCCTCCATTTTAGTTAGCAGTAGTCTTTAAAATATTGTCTAGATATGTAACTTTTGCTGATTTATTTATTGGATAGTTTTTGGGTTTTTAAATTTGAATCAATGTACTAATGTGTTTATTTTTCTAGCTATATGAATTTATATATTTTTTATAATTGCAGAATATCTAGAACTTAAAATTGCCTAGTTTCAGTATATATGCCAATACAAAAAGCACAAAAAATTTCCCCCCAAAATCTAATTTTAAAATCATGTTAAATTTACTCATAATGAAATATAATTTTTTCCTGAAAGTGTTCTAACACTAGTATGCATTTTATGTCATCCAAGAATTTCATAAACTGGCAAATATAGTCATGTCAGATATGGAAGCAAATAGAACTACACATTATGATGTTTGGTTAAAAAGATATAAATTTTAATGGAATGAATGAATTACTAAAAGGGAAATTTTAATGTCAAAATGAATACCGTTTCATCAATTAGGAAGTTAAATATAACTATGTTCGACCCTGCAAATGTTTGTTGATTATACAGTCAGGTGTAGCTTTGCATTGAACAGGCTATTTGAAAATTTTTTAAGAATAATTAAGTATCTAACAGAAATAACTCTACTAAGCATGAATGACAGCCACCTCTCTCTGCTGCCTGTTTATTTTTGATTAACAGGGCCAAGGGAGGCTTGTGCTTATCTGGTGGTTGTGTGCCTACACATACCAAGGAAGAAATAATCACAGATCCCAGTGTCAGTTTAATTATACAGTTGGTTTAAATGTTGATTCGACAGCTCATTACTGGTTCACAATATTTTAGTATTTATAAATGTCTTGGTAGTATGGGTGACAGTAAAGTGATAAGTGAATATTTTTTTTCTAAAGTAGAAAATTATATAAATGAACAAAGATGCATTGTTAGTAGAATTATTTTAAATTTAAATATGTGCAGCTCAATAATAACAAACTTTATAACTTAATAAATATGCCTCTATGGATTTTGGGGAAATAAAGATGCTTTAAATATATTCTTACATATGGTTAATTCTAATATCTATTTTGTAACCAGTTTTTAGAAAAATGATCTTTTGTGATTTTTCAAAATACTTTAAGTTGTTTTGTAGAAAGAAATCCAAAATATATTATGTTTTAGCAGTTTCTTTAATAGCCTTTTAGAAATTCCTAGTTTGAAAAGTAGATTAACTCCCATTTCTATCTTTTAAACAGTTTATAATTATATTCTCTCAAAATTCTTCAAATTTGTACCTTAGAAATCTAAAAGATACCATATCTTACTTTTATAAAATGATTGGTAGAAACTTACTTTTCTACTTTATCCTTCTTACTGCTAGATTTAATAATCTTTCCCTTTGGGCATAACTTTTCAAGAAAGATTTTTTTCCTCATTTCATATGAATCTTGATATGTATAGTATCACCACACATATCAGGGGCTCTGTAACAAAACGATCAAGGCTTCTTATTCTATTTGTTATCTGCGTTTCTCACTAAGAGTCAATGGTATGGTTTTATATAGCATTATCAGAAACAGGAAAGCCACGGCTTAGAAATGTTTTAATCTGTTTCAAATAATTTAGCAGGGCAATCTGGTACAAGTGACATGATTAATGACTGAAGAAGATTAAAATATTTTCACATTCTGTTTTTAATGACCACTATCTTAAGTTTCTACTTAAAAATTTATAACTAGTAAAATATTACAGAAAAATATATCATCCATAATTTACTTGAACTTGTGTTTTACCTTATCAAATTGTGCCTGCTTTTTAGCCAAAACAGCCTGTTAGAAACAAATTTTAACTAAAACATAGCTTTTGTGCTATTCTTAAATATATTCATTAAAGTGTTAATATTTAATAGGTTCAGCAGAAAAGAACTAAGATTATTGTTTTCAATTAGACAGAGTAGCACTTCAGTCAGTATGTAGCTTTTAAATTTATCTCTTCAGCTAGGCAGATCTTTCTTATTTGGAAATAGGCCATTTTAGAAAGTTTAAATATAAATGTTTTCTATTTGTATAAGTAGGTGGCAAGTATAGCTATTAATGTTGGAATTTTGCCCATTGATTCCAGTTGTTCTGTATTTTTTTTTTATCCAGAGATAATGATGTGTATTCAGTTTCTGTCCTATTTACCTAGAGGAAGTCTTTTTAATCCCTCATTTTTCTCTTTTACAGAAGTTATATATAAATACTACATAAAATAGTAAATGAAAGAAAGTCTGTTTTGTCTAAAGATACCAGTCATCTTAAACAAACACATCAGTCTGTCTTTGAAAGCATAATGATATGAGTTTTGCTTGGTGGGAGAGGAGGATTATGGATAAGACCAAAGCAAAATATGTTGCAAATTATTTGAACTGGTTTTAAACCCCTTTAAAAATTGGATAAATTTTTCTGATTGTGTCTACTCAAGAGAATCACTCCCCCCAACACTGTTTCAGTGCTTCCTAACTTCCATCACCACTGGAATACCGGTTTTATGAAAACTCTGATTCCTGACAGAAATTTGAAGCTAATCTTTAATTAGATGTCTTGTAGCACAATATTCTAGACAACCATCAATGTGAATTTATAGTTCCAAAAAGAAAAAAGAATACGTTACTTTAATTATATCTATTTTGAAATCTCAAAAAATGGAACCAAATAACATTATTTAACTTTCTATAGTGTAAACTCTTTAGGGACAGGAGCCCTGTCTAATTTCTCTATTATATTTATCCCCAGCACTAAGCATAATTAGGTCACAAGTGATGACAGAATAAATCTTTACGAAGCTAATACCACATGAATGCATCTTAAATTGCTTATATTTGCTTGCTTACATTTATTATGAAAAGTAATATATTTGGTATTGTTCCTGCCATCTTATTTCCTCTTTATGATTTTCTTATCCTTTCCTTCTTTCCCTTTGGTGGGATTGATTAAATTGCTACCCTTTTAAAAGAATTTCTGGTTTTAAGTTAAATAGACTATTTCTTATCTGTCTACCATTCAATATATATATATATATATTTTTTTTTTGCATGCACAGGAGAAAGACAGACAGGGACAGACAAAGAGGAAGGGAGAGGGATGAGAAGCATCAATGCAGCACCTTAGTTGTTCATTGATTGCTTTCTCACATGTGCCTTGATGGGCGGGGTATGAGGGGCTTCAGCCTAGCCAGTGACCCCTTGCTCAAGCCAGCAACCTTTGGGCTCAAGCCAGCAACCATGGGGTCATGTCTATGATCCCACATTCAAGCTGGTGACCCTACAAGCTGGATGAACCCACACTCAAGTCAGCCACCTCAGGGTTTTGAACCTTGGTCCTCTGCATCCCAGACTGACACTCTATCCACTGTGTCACTGCCTGGTCAGGCTACCATTTAATTTTAAGAAACATATTTGACCTTGTATTTTTTCTGTGAATGTTGGGAATTAATTAAAATCTATAACTTCTTTCCACTTCTTCCAATATAAAAACTTTAGTACTTTTCATTTGTCTCTGACCCTGATGCCTCCAATCTGGATTTTTTTTTTTTTTTTACAGAGACAGAGATTGAGTCAGAGAGAAGGACGGACAAACAGACAGGAAGGGAGAGAGATGAGAAGCATCAATTTTTTGTTGTAGCACTTTAGTTGTTCATTGATTGCTTTCTCATATGTGCCTTGACCGTGGGGCTATAGCAGACCCAGTAACCCCTTGCTCAAACCAGCAACCTTGGGTTCAAGCTGGTGAATTTTGCTCAAGCCAGATTAACTCATGCTCAAGCTGGCAACCTCGGGGTCTCAAACCTGGGTTTTCTGCATCCCGATCCGATGCTCTATCCACTGAGCCACTGCCTGGTCAGGCCCAATCTGGAATTTTTATAATACTTTTCATTTGCCTCTACTTTCTTAAAAATCTCATTTCTCATTAATCTTTACAGCCACATTATTAACTTCTATTTAGATATAACTATTTAAATTTACTTAATTATTTATTCATTGCTGTTTCTTATGTCCTGATCTTTCTTAGCTCTATTTTCCATTTTGTATTTATTTAGGTATTCTTTCAGAAACTGTTTTAGATAGCAAACTGTGAGTTATTTTATACATAGGTTATTTATTCACATTTCTCTTGATATAAGAAAGGATTCAAGGCAAAAGACACACACTATTGTGCATTTATTCTACAAGTGCAAAAATTGGTAAAGAGAAATTACATGGTTCTAAGATCCTTGCGTGTGCTTCTGTTAAGTGTGGGCTTCTTATTTTTCTTTTAAGTGCTAAACATTTTTTTTTTTTTAAACAGAAGGCACAGTATTTTTTTGTATTTTTTTTATTTTATTTATTCATTTTAGAGAGGAGAGAGAGAGGGAGAGAAAGAGAGAGAGAGGAGAGAGAGACAGGGGGAGGAGCTGGAAGCATCAACTCCCATATGTGCCTTGACCAGGCAAGCCCAGGGTTTCCAACCGGCGACCTCAGCATTTCCAGGTCGACGCTTTATCCACTGCGCCACCACAGGTCAGGCACTAAGTGCTAAACATTTTTATAGGTATGACTTGAATTTAGTTTAAAATTCATATGCTAAAAATCTCTTCTTGGAGCAGAAAAAGGGAATTAATTAGTTATCATACAGTTAAAAAGATGCACATCAAAAAATACTTAAGCATGTTTCTATGCAGCAAATACCCAGTATTGAGGAGGAGCATATTAAATACACTACTTGGTTAAATGTATTAAAATATACATATTTTTATGTTATAACTTAAATTTGGCCTTTATAATTTTTGAATTTTGCTTATAAGTATATATTTAAATTAAATATATGTAAATTAAAATTTAAAGATATATTATCATCTTTGATCAAATCAGAATACAAGTAGCACCACTTTTTAAACGTCATTATCAGCCCTGGCCTGAAAGCTCAGTAGAGTATCGTCCCAAAGTGTAGTGGTTGCCAGTTTGATCCCCAGTAAGGGCACATACAAGAACAGCCCGATATTCCTGTCTGTCTCTCTCTCTCTCCCTGTTCCTCTCATTCGCTCTTCCTCTCTCTAAAATTAATAAATAAACATTTTAAGAAAATAAAAAATAAATGTCATTATCCATTTTGGCTAATGAGCTAAGTTAACAACGTGTTAGAGCAATTCAAGGCAAGAGAGAATTTCACTTTGTTGTTCTAGTTCACGAAGATTAATGTGGCACAGACCTTTCATGTCAGTTTTGTTGTGAGGGAAGAAATAAAATTATCTGTTATGCAGATAGAAGTACCTTTAATATAGACTATATCTTCTGATATTTCTCAGTCTTATCTCATTATTTCAATTTAAGGGTTTATTTATGTAAGGCTATTGTAGAGTTAATGGATGACAGGATTAGAGTACAACATGAGTATCTTACTTTAAAAGCATTCAGGGAGTGAGTTTGACACAAAACAAAGAACATAGTTTGAGAATAAAGGGCAATGAACAAAGGGAAATAAGGAGGAAATTTGGCAATATGAATATAAAGGTTTGCACATTTTTAAGACTTCTAAGTTTTACTGTGAAGTAGCCTTCCAGAAAAATTGTGCCAATTTATACTCTTACCAGCTGTATATAGTTTGTTTTGTTTTTTCTCCAAATACATTGACCAACTCTCAGTATTACTTTATCAATCTGATAGGTGAAAAGTAGAATCTTAATGTTTTAAATTGCATTTCTAATGACTAGAGAGATTTAACATTTTCTTGCTAAGTATTAATTGATCCGTTATAATTTTTCTTTTGTGAACTGCTTTTTTACTTTTTTGTTGCTTTTTAGTGAGGCTAGGAGTAAGAGCAGGGCTGAGTCAGACACTGTCATTTGGATCCTGGCTCTGTCTTTTAAGCACTGTGTATTTTGGGGCAAGCAATGTAATCTCTCTGAGCCTAGTTTCTTCATTTGTAAAGCAAGAATATTTATATAGGCCTGACCTCTGGTGGCACAGTGGATAAAGTGTCGACCTGGAACACTGAGGTCGCCAGTTCAAACCCCTGGGCTTGCCTGGTCAAGGCACATATGGGAGTTGATGCTTCCAGCTCCTCCCCTTTCTCTCTCTCTCCTACCTCTGAAATGAATAAATAATTTAAAAAAATTTTTTTAAATATTTATATAATTGTAATTTCTACCTTAATGTTGTGAGCACTAAATAAAAAATATATAAAGCAGTTGGCAAACTGCTTGGTACATATTAGTGATGCTGCTGCTGATAAAATATAGTGATAATGAGTTAAATATTTTCCCAATTGATTGCTTGGTGTTTAACTCTTAAAATTTTTTTTTCTTACAGAAATTAAAAAAGCTTTATTGGTAGCATGTCAGTTGTTTTTCTTTTTTTCTTTCTTTTTTTTTTTTTTTTACAGAGATACAGAGTCAGAGAGAGAACAGATAGGGACAGACAGGAAGACAGAGAGATGAGAAGCATCAATTCTTCGTTGCAGCTCTTTAGTTGGTTCATTGATTGCTTTCTCGTATGTGCCTTGACCAGGGTGGCTACAGCAGAGCCAATGACCCCTTGTTCAAGCCAGTAACCTTTGGGCTCAAGCCGGTGACCATGGGGTCATGTCTATGATCCCATGCTCAAGTCAGCAACCCCGCGCTCAATCTGGGAAGCTTGTGCTCAAGCTGGACAAGCCTGTGCTCAAGCTGGCGACCTTGGGGTTTTGAACCTGGGTCCACTGTATCCCAGTCCAGCTCTATCCACTGTGCCACCACCTGGTCAGGTTCAGTCTTGTCTTTTATGATATTTACTTTGGGATCATGTTAAGAAAATAATAGTTCACATTATTTAACAACTTATTATTTTTAAATTTAAAAAATGCTTTGATAATGCATTGTACTGCATTATTGTTATATTTAGGAAGGTTCTCTGCTATTTTATACAGTGCCTTTGTGTCTATTAGAAAATGGTTCTGTCCTTGGGCCAATGAATTAAAAGACACCCCCATCCCCGGCCCATGCCATCACCCCCATGGAGAAACTGTGTATAAAAAATATATGAATTTGAACTAGACTGAACATGAACAATAAGGGTCACAAAAAATGGTTACAGGAATGGCTGATTCATTTACTTAGGGTGGGAGCTGCAGTTTCTCCTGAAGCCAAGGAGGATGTTCTTACCACTTGACTGCAGGCCTAGTCAGTTATTCTGGAATGTGGTGACCTTTCTTTGTTCCTAGAGGCTGTGCATGAAGGGCTCTCATGGAATAGCCTCCAGCCAAAATGTTCCCATAAATAGGTAGGGTCTGAGACTGCCCTTGAAGCTCTAGAGCACTCTTCCTTGTTGATACTCATGGTGGGTGGCCGACTTTGGAGCCAGGCTGAGGCTTCCCGGTCTGGTGGTGTGTTCCCCCACGGTACGGTGAGATCTGTACATACTCATACAGGGGGTCCTCACGACAGTCTTGACATATGTATTTTGAATTTACGACACTCACTCCCATAAAAACTTAAAAAAATTGAGACGTGAGTGTTTCATCTTCTGCATGTTCCTTAGGCAATCCTGACTCACCTGTCCCAGTATCTCCAACACCTTCTGCAGGTTCTCCTGCCTCTCCAGCTTTCTCCTCCCAATAGGTCACTCCCTCCCACCTTGCAATGCCCCTTCTAGTGTGCCAGCCAACTACAGGAATAAAAGTTAGGGATTTTTTTTTCTTTTTCTTAGCAGGAGAGACAGGGTCAGAGAGAGAGTCAGAGAGAAGGACAGATAGGAACAGACAGGCAGGAAGGGAGAGAGATGAGAAGTATCAATTCTTCATTGCAGCACCTTAGTTGTCTATTGATTGCTTTCTCACATGTGCTTTGACGGGAGTCTGGGAAGTGGCTCTAGCTGAGCCAATGTCCCCTTGCTCAAACCAGAGACCTTGAACTCAAGCTGGCAACCTTGGGCTTCAAGCCAGTGACTTTTGGGCTCAAGCCAGAGACCGTGGGGTTAGGTCTGTGATCCCACGCTCAAGCCAGGGACCCCACATTCAAGCTGGTGAGCATGCGCTCAAGCCAGTGACCTCAGGTATTTGAACCTGGGTCCTTTGTGTTCCAGTCCAATGCTCTATCCACTGCACCACCATCTGGTCAGGCAGGAATTTTTTTTATACTCTTTGTTATTTTTTTCTGTTGCTATAGTACAGTGTACAGTTCAGTATATTTATGTCCTTTTCCTTTTTCTCTGGCTTAGTTGTATTTTTATGTACTAAAAGTTATGATTTTACAACTGTGTTAGGATAGGTAAATGACAGGCTAGTGTGTGTTTTGACTTACACCAAATTTCGGGTTACATCACTGTCATAGGAATGGAACTGTGTCATAACCTGAGGACTCCCTATAATTTTCTTTTTCTTAGTCTATTGCTTTAACTAGCTATTACTGTAGCACCTACGCTGATGTTTCTTCATCTGGTGATGTTGTGTAGCTTATCGTTGTGTTGATCCTTTTTCTTTATTCTACTGTAGTTTATGTAAGTTCAAACCCCTTTTGATATTGCCTTATTTTTTATTGTTATTAATCATAATAAATTTCCCCCTAAAATTCATCTGTGAGTAACTGCAACTCTGTACTGAGCCTCCTGCACAGTGTACCCCCTCCCTCCTTACTGCCACTGAATGACTTCTCTGGGTCAAGGTGAGGACACAAGTCACAGGCCTGGGAGTGAGGGGAGCATGAGCTTGAGTTGAGCTCCCACTTGTCTTTTCCTCCAGGTTTGTTTTGTACTGCCCAGACTGCACCATGTTATGAGATGACCCTATCTTTCAGTGTTACCACAATATGGCTTTTGAAATAAGATCAATTTTGAGAAATTCATTATTAATTCTCTACCTACATAATTTAACTGAATTGAACAACCTTTTATATAGTTACTTTTATAAAAGAAAATAAAAAGGCCTTTTGTTTAAATATTGCGAGCAAAAAAATAAGATCATTGGCACCAATCACATAGCCTCTGTTCTTCCACCCTGGGCCTTAATTCATGAGCACTTAAGGGTTGATTTCTTCCTCCTAGTAAATAGTGATGTTAATGACCCATCTGAGGTCATGTATTATTGAATGTTTTTCTTGTTATGGGATAATTGATAGGTATTATGTGGAGTCTCCAGCAAAATGTGCTTAGCAGAAGTCTCACCCTCTTAACTGTACTTAACCAACCTATGGTGCTCCTCTCTTACCATTCTACTCCCATATAGCTTATTATGCACGATTCTTTCTTACCAGCCTTGCAGCCATTTTTGCTATGTTCCTTGGAGCTCTCATTCCATTGTAAATACATTCTTTTTTATCCTCAAATGTCTTAAAAAAGGTTTTCTTCATTTCTTTGCTTGAAGATTTGTTTCTTTCCCATGGTTGTACCTGTAGCTGTAATATTTTTTTCCCAGTAACTCTCTACACCTCCTTCAGAGCCTGTTTTCCTTTCTCATATAAGAATGCCTCTTTTGAGGTTTGCTATCTTATTCACCCTCTTTTTGCCCTTAATTAGTGCCATGATCTGTTAGCTCCCTGGTAATGCCCTTCAGTTATTGAGGATTGTAGTTTTCCACTCTGATTCTTTTTTTTTTTTTTTTTTACAGAGACAGAGAGAGAGAGTCAGAGAGAGGGATAGATAGGGACAGACAGATAGGAATGGAGAGAGATGAGAAGCATCAATCATTAAGTTTTTGTTATGACACCTTAGTTGTTCATTGATTGCTTTCTCATATGTGCCTTGACCATGGGCCTTCAGCAGACCGAGTAACCCCTTGCTCAAGCTAGCGACCTTGTGTCTAAGCTTTTTGCTCAAACCAAATGAGCCTGCGCTCAAGCTGGCGACCTTGGGGTCTCGACCTGGGTCCTCCGCATCCCAGTCCAATGCTCTATTCACTATGCCACCGCCCAGTCAGGCTCCACTCTGATTCTTGCCATCCTCACAAGTGATTTCAGTGATTATGTGGATAGTTCAATCAACAACTAGGTTTCCTCAACCTTCATGTCCTGGCCCTTTATTTTCTTCCCAGTATGTTATGCCCCTCATTATTTTCCTTTTTTCACATTCATCCTAGCTTCTGGTTACCATTTTGTTACTTTTTCTAGTACCCTCTGGGTTCTGGATTTGTTTTCCTTACATTGAATTCCTTGGGTCCTGGCTGGTTTGCTCAGTGGTAGAGCATCAGCCTGGCGTGTGGATGTCCTGGGTTCAATTCCCAGTCAGGGCATACAGGAGAAAAACCCATCTGCTTCTCCACCTGTATGTCCAGTAGTCACCGCTGTCGTGGCCATGCACATGCAGGTTCCCATTAGATTCAGACAGATGGTAAAGAAACAGTGGAGCCAAAAAATAGTGGGCCATTCCTTTATTAAAGTCTCACACTGACCAACGAGCAAACACACAGGGAAAACACTTCCTTCCCTCTTCATTCATTCAGAGCTCACAAGGCTAGATTCTCTGGTTCTACAACCAAGAGAATCTTCTCTGGTTTCTCCTAGAATCAAAGGCCACACCAATCTCAGCAGAGCTCACAAAATCCCCTCACCTCTGCCAAACATGGCTTCTCTCTTTTTAAATTTTCTGGTGTGAAAACCTCTCATCCAGCAAACATTAGCAAGACAATGGCCCTCCCCAAGCAGGAAGGTAATTTGCAATTTCACAGATCACATACCTGGCACTGCCTAGCGCCATCTTTTAACACTAAAAGTGAGCAAACTCAAAAAATACAAATTTTACAAACTCATTTGCCCAACACTACCCCTCCCCCTCTTGCTTCTCTCTCTCTTCTCCTCCCCTCCTGCAGCCATGGCTTAATTGGAATGAGTTGGCCACGGGCACTGAAGATGGCACCATGGGCTCCGCCTCTGGCACTAAAAGGAGCTCAGTTACTGAGCAGTGGAGCAAGGGCCCCAGAAGGGCAGAGTATCGCCCCCTAGCAGGTTTGGGAGGAGAATCCCAGTAGGGGAACATGAGGGAGTCTGTCTCTGCCTCCCTATCCTCTCACTAAATAATAATAAGAATAATTTCTTTGGAAAATTCCCAGTCGTCTGCTTTTAGTTGAATGCTGAGGTTGCTGGTTCAAAACCCCAGGCTTGCATGGTCAAGGCACATGTGAGAAGCAACTATTATGAGTTAATGCTTCCCGCTCCTCTCCCTGCCCCCTCATCTTTCTCTATCTTTTCTCTGTAAAATCAATAAATATGATCTTTAAAAAAAAAAGGCCTTCACTGGTTGGCTTAGTGGTAGAGTGTTGGCCCAGTGTGTGGATGTCCTGGATTTGATTCCTGGTCAGGGCACACAGGAGAAGTGACCATCTGCTTCTTTACTCCCCCCCTCCCCTTCTTTTTCTCTCTCTTCCCCTCCCACAGCCATGGTTCAACTAGTTTCAAGTACATCAGCCCTGGGTGATGAGGATGGTCTTGTGGAGCCTCCACCTCAGGCACTAAAAATAGCTCAATTGCAAGCATGGCCCCAGATGGGTAGAGCATCATCCCTAAATGGGGGTAGCTGGGTGGATGCTGGTAGGGGTGCATGTGGGTGTCTGTCTCTCTCTCCCCTCCTCTCACTTGGAAAAGAAGAAAAAAAACCAACTTCTTGACATGGGACTTGGCAATAACTTTTTTGGTTATGTCATCCAAAGCACAAGAAACAAAAGCAAACAAACAGATGAGACTATATTAAACTAAAAAGTGTCTGCAAAGCAAAAGACACAGTCAGAAAAATTAATAGGCATCCTGTGGAATGGGAAAAACAATCTTTGCAAACCATATGTCTGATAATGGGTTGATATCTAAGATATAAGACACTCATACAACTCAATTGCCAAAAAAGAAACAATTCTATTAAAATATTGGCATAGGATTCAAATAGACATTTTTCCAAAGAAAACATACAAATGGCCAACAGGTACATGGAAAGAGACTTAACATCGTTAATCATCAGGGAAATGCAAATCAAAATCACTGTGAGGTGTTGATTCAAATCTGTTAGAGTAGCTGTTAACAAAAAGACAGGAAACAAGTGTTGATGAGTATGTGGAGAAAGGGAATGCTGGTGCACTCTTGGTGGGAATGTAAATTAGAACTACCATGTGATCCAGCAATCACACTTCAAGGCAGATTTCTGAAGGAAGTAAGATGTTTGCACTCCCATGTCCATTGCAACATTATTCACAATAGCCAGGATATGGAACCAGCCTTAAGTGTCTGTCGACAGATGAATGGATAAAGATGTGGTGTATATATACAATGCAATATTATTCATCCATGAGAAAGGAGGAAATCCTGCCATTTGCAACAACATGGATGAACCTAAAGGATGCCATTTTAAGTGAAATTAGACAGAGAAAAACAATACTGTATGAGCTCACTTATATGTGGAATCTAAAAGAAAAATAATAAAAGCCCTGGCTTGGTAGCTCGGTTGTTTAGAGCAGTGGTCCCCAACCCCTGGGCCATGGACCAGTACCAGGCCGTGGGCCATTTGGTACCAGTTCGCAGAGAAAGAATAAATAACTTACATTATTTCCGTTTTATTTATTGATATATTTAAGTCTGAACAATGTTTTATTTTTAAAAAATGACCAGATTTCCTCTGTTACATCTAAGACTCACTCTTGACGCTTGTCTCTGTCACATGATACATTTATCCGTCCCACCCTAAAGGCCGGTCCGTGAAAATATTTTCTGATGTTAAACCAGTCCGTGGCCCAAAAAAGGTTGGGGACCACTGGTTTAGAATATCGTCTTGATACACCAAGGTTGTGGGTTTGATCCCAGGGCAGACATGTACAAGAATCAACCAATAAATGCATAAGTAATTGGCCCAACAAATTGATGTTTCTCTCTCTCTTTCTCTTTCTTCCTATTTCTCCCTCTCTCTCAAACCGATCAATAAAATAAATTAAAAAGAAAAAGTTGAACTCATACAGAAACAAATTAGAATGATGATTAGTAGGAGCTAGGAGATAGAGAAATGCTGGTTAAAGGATATATAATCCTTTCATTATAAGATGAATAAACTGGGGATCTAATGTGCAACATGGTGACTAGTTAATACTGTGTTAATATTTGATATCTGCTAAGAGAATAGAACTTAAGTGTTTTTTACAACAAACATATAGTTGATGAGTTCAAAATTTTAAATGTAATTAAATATTTTTTTCTTTTATGTATTGCTAGTTTATGTCATTTGCTTATTTTTCTATTTTGTATTTTTCTGAAGCTGGAAATGGGGAGAGACAGTCAGACAGACTCCCGCATGCGCCCCACCGGGATCCACCCGGCACACCCACCAGGGGCAACGCTCTGCCCACCAGGGGGCGATGCTCTGCCCCTCCGGGGCGTCACCAGAGCTACTCTAGTGCCTGGGGCAGAGGCCAAGGAGCCATCCTTGCTCCAATGGAGCCTTGGCTGCGGGAGGGGAAGAGAGAGACAGAGAGGAAGGAGGGGGGGTGGAGAAGCAAATGGGCGCTTCTCCTATGTGCCCTGGCCGGGAATTGAACCCGGGTCCCCCACACGCCAGGCCGACGCTCTACCGCTGAGCCAACCGGCCAGGGCCGGGATATTTATATATTTTATTGCTTTGTAAAGTCTCCTTATATATTAAGGATATCATATATGTTACAAAGAATTTTCCCAGTTGGTTTTTTTTTTTTCTTTTCTTTTTTCTGAAGCCAGAAACGGGGAGAGACGGTCAGACAGACTCCCGCATGCGCCCGACTGGGATCCACCCGGCACGCTCACCAGGGGGTGACGCTCTGCCCACCAGGGGGCGATGCTCTGCCCCTCCGGGGCGTCGCTCTGTTGCGACCAGAGCCACTCTAGCGCTTGGGGCAGAGGCCGAGGAGCCATCCCCAGCGCCCCGGCCATCTTTGCTCCATTGGAGCCTTGGCTGTGGGAGGGGAAGAGAGAGACAGAGAGGAAGGGGGGGGGTGGAGAAGCAGATGGGCGCTTCTCCTGTGTGCCCTGGCCGGGAATTGAACCCGGGACTTCTGCACGCCAGGCCAATGCTCTACCACTGAGCCAACTGGCCAGGGCCCCAATTGGTATTTTATTAGATTTATTTATGCTGTTTTCAGGTTGGCATCAGATCAATAGTTTCTGGGATTTCAATAAGGAGATGTTTAAGAGCACGGACTCTGGATCAAATACCAACTCAGCCATTTGTTCGTTATATAATCTTGGGAAATTATATAATCTCTGCTAACTCATTAAAACTGCTATAAAACAGCCCTGGCCGGTTGGCTCAGCGGTAGAGCGTCGGCCTAGCGTGCGGAGGACCCGGGTTCGATTCCCGGCCAGGGCACATAGGAGAAGCGCCCATTTGCTTCTCCACCCCTCCGCCGCGCTTTCCTCTCTGTCTCTCTCTTCCCCTCCCGCAGCCAAGGCTCCATTGGAGCAAAGATGGCCCGGGCGCTGGGGATGGCTCTGTGGCCTCTGCCTCAGGCGCTAAAGTGGCTCTGGTCGCAATATGGCGACGCCCAGGATGGGCAGAGCATCGGCCCCCTGGGGGGCAGAGCACCGCCCCTGGTGGGCGTGCCGGGTGGATCCCGGTCGGGCGCATGCGGGAGTCTGTCTGACTGTCTCTCCCTGTTTCCAGCTTCAGAAAAATGAAAAAAAAAAAAAAATAAAAAATAAAAAAATAAAAACTGCTATAAAACAATAGTATCGGATTCATGAGTTGTTGAGGGGATTAAATGACTTAAAAGGCTTAGCACAATTCCTGTCTTAATTTAGTAAACACTCACTCATTTCTGGCTGTTACTATTTGTATTTTTCTTAGCAGAGGAATTTAGCTCTTCTTCTTTCTTCTTCTTTCTTCTTCTTCCTCCCTCCCTCCCTCCCTCCCTCCCTCCCTCCCTCCCTCCCTCCCTCCCTTCCTTCTTCTTATTTTTCCAAGTGAGAAAAGGGCAGATAGAGAGACAGACATCCTGCATGTACCTTGACTGGCATCCACCTGGCAAACCCCGTCTAGGTCTGATGCTCTGCCTGTCTAGGGCCATGATCACAACTGAGCTATTTTTAGCGCCTGAGGTGGAGGCTTCACAGAGCTATCCTCAGTGCTCAGGCCAATATGCTCGAAGCAGTAGAGCCATGGCTGTGGGAGGGGATGAGAGAGAGAGAAAGAGAGAGAGAGAGAGAGTGTGTGTGTGTGAAGAAGCAGATGGTGCTTCTCCTGTGTCCCCTGACTGAGGATTGAACACAGGACATCTACATGCTGGGCCAAGGCTCTACCACTGAGCCAACCAACCAGGGCCTTAGCTCATCTTTTTAATAGATAAACTAAGCAGAGCTAAAAATGATGTGGAATGAATTGAGTGTATGACATCTTTGCTACTCTATCTGTCTTCTTCCCATTAATGCTTTCCCCATGTGAAACTTGCTGGAGAACTTTTATACTGTGTCAGTTGGGTCTTATGTAGTTAGCAGAACTACTGCCAGTGGAACTCCCCTCCCTTTTATGAGATAGCATAGTCGCTATACAAGACTGTCCTCATTTTGTTTCAACATTTTGAGAATCTGTTGAGTACTCATTGTGAGGTTTTCAATTAAGTGTACTTTTAAAGTAAATAAAACTCAGCAAAATAGCATACTGTTTTCAGATACAGTACATTGTATATTTCATTAAGTTTGTTTTTCCTACTTATATAATAATGGCAGTTGTAGGAGTAAAAGATGTATATACAGTGAATAATGAGGGGTTCCTATCTCAGAATATGCCATGAAGACATTCTTTTTTGATTAGTGACAGTTTTCTTTCTGAAAAGCTTAGGGGAATGGGGATATGAGCTTTCCATGGGGAAGTCTTACTTGGGTTATTTCTTTTTTTTTATTTAGGTTTTATGTATCTTTTTTATTCTGTGGTTGAATAAAATATATCCTCTCTATGGTCACCCATGTAACCTTTGTACATATGCTACCCATTATACTCAGATATCCTTCTTAAAACTCCACATGTACAAATGAATGCAAACTCTATACTTTTGAAAAACTTGTAATGATCACCATATCTTTTTGATCATTAGATTTGGCAAATGCTTAAATTCTCACAAAATTCCCTTTTATAAACTGTTTTTAGTTTTCAGGTATTTGTTTAATCATAGGTGCCTTTTAGAAAGACAAACATACAGCATGGGCAAAAGTCGGCTTATAGTTGTTTGTGTGGAAAATAATACAATAATTGATAAATAAATATACAAGAATATACTTTTGCATACTTACAAATGTAAACCTACTTTTGCCACACTCTGTATCTGTATGATTATTGATGAAATGGAAGAAAGAATTATTGCTATATTGCTACTCCATAATTTATTGATGCAGTCATTGTGAACTAGATTATTTATATTTATATACTTTATATTTATAGATTTATATTTAGTATGTACTAAATGTATAATATATGTAATATATAATATATAATAAATTTATATATGCATATAAAACAGGATGTGATTTGTCATGATTTGATTTTATAGGGACAGAATGTTAACACTTGAAAAAAGAACATAAAAGATTATATTGTCCAGTGCTCTCTTTTTACAAATGATATGAGCTTAAAAAGGCTACATATGGATTAGCCAAGATCTCATGTAGGAGAACCTAGTCAAGAATTCAGGGCTGTGTTCATGAGAGCATTATTATAACTATATTTTCACTCAATTCCGAATCCTTTTTTATTTTGTTTCATTTTATTTTTAATATCACAGTAATTTTAGCATTGGCCCAGTGAGTGGATGTCCCAAGTTCAATTTCCAGTCAGGGCACACAGGAGAAGCGATCATCTGCTTTTGCACCTCTTCCTCCTCTCTCTCTCTCTCTCTCTCTCTCTCTCTCTCTCTCTCTCTTCCCCTCCCATAGCCATGGCTTGATTGATTCAGAGTGTGTGGCCCCAGGTGTGCAGAAGCTCCATGGAGCCTCCACCTCAGGCACTAAAAATAGCTCAGTTGTGAGCATGGTCCCAGAAGGGCAGAGTATAGGCCCCAGACGGGGGTTGCCAAGTTGATCCCAGTCAGGGTGCCTATGGGAGTCTGTCTCACTATCTCCCCTCCTCTCACTTAAAATAAAATCACATTAATTTCTATTTATTATTATTGCTATTTTGCATGGCTAAACCCATTTTAGTTATTCCTAGTCTGTAATTTGGCAGATTCCTTTATTTTATTTTATTTTTTTACTGCTCCAGCCAACGAAAGAGAAACTTTATTGAGGCTACAGGGTCACAGGGTTCAGGCAGAAGATTGCCCTGCAGGTCCAAGGAGGTAGTGGAGGGGACTTATTTAACCTTCTTCTTGGGGCACAGATTGTTGGTATGGCCGCATTCTTCTTCTGGCAGTCGACAGCATGGGGATGCAGGCAGGCATAACATTTGAGGCAAATCATCTTGTCACAGTTGTACTTTTGGGCAAGTTGACGGAAGGAGGGCATGATGATTCCACCTGAAGATGAATCACCAAGTGTAGGGTGGACTCTTTCTGAATATTGTAGTTTGAGAGAGTGTGACCATCCTCCAGCTGTTTGCCCACAAAAATCAGATGCTGCTGGTCAGGTAGGATGCCTTCTTTATCTTGGATTTTAGCTTTGACATTCTCAACGGTGTCCCTGGGCTCAACCTAGGTATGATGGTCTTGCCAGTCAGGGTCTCACAAAGATCTGCGTCTCTGCGGCTGCTGGGGAGCCTGCTCCGCCCCTCATCTGGCAGGTTCCTTTAAGCAAGAGCCATCATATTAGGCAGCAGGCCTATGAGAAACCACTAAAGTTAATGAAAAAATATTGGCAAGGTTCACTGAAAAAGTTCAAGAACAGCCAACTAGTACCTACAACATGTTATATGTATTTCTGTCTTGTAAGTGCCTATAAGAATAAGTGGTTACTTTCTTTGCCTTCACCTGTGCCCTTCATTCTGCCTATTGTGGGCTTTGAAATTGTATGCCGTGTTCAAAGGTTTCTTAGTTCAAGATCATTATAATTAACTGGATAGGCTTAATAGGACTAAAAGTGATATTTTAATGGCTGTGCCTTTTCATGAAACAGCAAATTAAAAGTACAGCTAGCTCTGTCTAATTGCATGGTATCCCTGGGTAATACTAATTTTCTTTTCCCACTCCTTGTGAGGTACTCAGTGCTCTGTTTTTTACTGTTTCCCATATATTTATTAACAATGTCTCTTAAAATTGAAAATGCTCTCTTTCCTACTTTCTAATCAGGGCACATTTATTCAAATGTTAGATCTTCCTTCCTTCCTTCCTTCCTTCCTTCCTTCCTTCCTTCCTTCCTTCCTTCCTTCCTTCCTTCCTCTCTCTCTCTCTCTCTCCCTGTATTTCTTTTCCTCCCTCCCTCCCTCCCTCCCTCCCTCCCTCCCTCCCTCCCTCCCTCCCTCCTTCCCTCCCTCCCTCCCTCCCTCCCTCCCTTCCTTCCTTCCTTCCTTCCTTCCTTCCTTCCTTCCTTCCTTTCTTTTTCTTTTCTTTCTTTCTCTCTCTCTCTCTCTCTCTCTCTCTCTCTCTTTCATTCTTTTAAACACATGTTCCAATGGGTTGAGTATATATGGTACAGCAGAGACTCAGGCCCTGCCTAATTGAATGGATTTTTAAAATAAGATTACCAAGACAAGATATGAGATATTTTTAAACTAGTGAATCTAATCACATTGCCATGCCCAGAGTTTTTCAATGGCTTTCCACTGGGATGAAGGAAGAAAGGAAGCACTTTCATGACCTGGATCCCTCTGTCCATGTTTAATTTATTCTCTTTGCCTTCTCTCTTGCAATTTATATTTTATAAAATCTTAATGAAGTTCACCCAGAACACAATTGTGCTGCTATGGCTGTTTCTGTGCCTTTGTACATACAGTCTCCTTGGAATAGCTTTTCTTTATTTTTTTCCCTGTTAAGATATACATATGGAAGCTCTTTCTACTAGACTTATGTGCCCACTGTAAAACAATTGTCTTACTATATTATCATTACTTATCAGTATCCATTGTCTTTATAAGGGTTTTGAGGATGAGTCTATCTTTTCATGTTGTTTTACCCTCAGCCGCAAGTAGAGTGTTAAACACATTTATTCACTAAATATTTACTGCTTTAGTGTTGGGAAGATAAAATATATTATGCTCACTTTGTTAAAGATGGCACTACCCACATGGAAGCCCGTCACCCAGGTGATTGCTTTAGGATGGGCATGATTGTATTAATGTGTGTTGGGGGCAGGCTGTGGGCAGGCAGGATCCTTGTAACCTGGTGCTTGGTTTTAGGACTAAGCCTTTCCCACCCTTTTTGATGTGGGGTGGTGCAATCCCATTATGCCCCAGATAAGTGACTTTGTATCAGAGACTTCCTTGTTTGTATGTTGGATTAAAGGTTTTGATTTCTGCACTATAAAGTGGGGCAGACCGGGAGCTTGCTCTCTCTTGGTTCCTGGGATTAGCATTAGAGAGGAGAGCAGAGAAAGGCCATGTGCAGGAGACCAGGAGAAGCAGCCAAGATGTTGGAGTGTTGAGTGAGAAGCCAATTTGTGCAGAGTTTGTGCAGGGAGAAGGAAGGAGATGGGGAACAGAGGTGAGTAAGTCTGGTAAGCTAGAAACCTTTGATTCTAGGAAACTCGGATAAGTCAGTAGCTTTGTGAGCACTGAATGAGTGGGTTTTGGAGCCCAGTGTGTGTTTTTACTTGCCCGCGGGATGCAAGCTAGGACTAAAGATGATGGCCCACCAGTTTTGGCTCTGTTGTTTCTTTACCGACTGTCTGAATCCAATGCGAAGCTGCATGGGCCAGGTGGCTGTGATTGTGGCCACGACAACTGGCTTCACATTTAGGGACAGAGGAAAAGGGACAGGCAGGACTCCTGCTCTTCAGGTGTTTACATTCTAGTGCTTATATGTGTCCGGTACAAAACAAGTAAACAGATCAGTGTGATGACATCTGATAAGAGGTGTGGAGGATAGAAAGGGTCAGATGATAGAGAATGGTGGTGGTGGAGTGGGGTTGGGAGAGGCAATCATTTAGGTAGGGGTTTCTGGGAAAGCCTCAGTGAGGAGGTCTGAAGTATGAGAATCCAAACGAAGAGTTTGGGGGAATGTTCTAAGCAGAGGAGAAAGCAAATACAAGGCACCCTGATACAGCAATGAACTTGATTATGTTAGAACTGAAAGATCAGTGTTGGGAGTGTGTTTGGAGGTGTGTTTGGAGAGGTAGGTAGAAGTTGGATCGTGTAGACTTTTGCCCACCTTCAAATATTTCTGGAATGTGTCAAACCTAAAGTCTAACTCTGCACGTATCGGGTGTCCTCATCCTCCTACATCACTTTGGGCTCCACTTCTGCCGTCAGTGTTCCTACTGGGCCTGAAATCATATTTCTCTCTTCAGCTTAATTGGTGAAATTTCACCAGATCTGGAAACATTAAAGAAATCAACTTACTTTCCAGGTTTGGTCTTCTGAGCAGGCCTTTGATAGGAACTGTATCATAATGAACTCAGGATGCTATGAAGGATGATTGCAGAAGGACTGGACAAGCGCAGGTCACAGACACCTCGTGGTAACACCCGGGATGACACTCTTTTCAGTCATTCCTGGCTTTTCTCTTTATCGGAACCAGTGAAGTTCCATGTCCAGTGACCACCAGTTCACTCTCCTGTACCAGCCGAAAGTTAGAACCCAGTAAGAACTCTAGAAATTTTACTACAATTTTCTAACATGGCAGTTGATTTTTCTTTTTTCTTTTTTTAATATGAGCAATGAATGATGTAGCTGCTGTTGTGAAGAATCTAAAAGGCCTCAGGATAACTGTGAGCGGACTACACATTCTTCCCCCAGCTGCTGCTGTTCACACTTTTGACAGTTAAAATACATCGCACATTCTCTTGTCCTTTTAATGTAAACATTTACTGTTTTAAGTAGACTGTAGAATCAAACCAAAATAAAAGGATGTGCAGACTGATATTTCAGAGGTGAAGCTAAACACTAGACTATCTTAAATAAAAGTAATTTGCAATCTAACGCAAGGTTACATATTATACGTTACATGGTGTTTTGTCCTTGGAAAAGATTAAACAGAGGGCTTTCATTGCTTGCTTTATTTTTACAACCTGTTACCAGAAGGCAATTTCAAATAGAAGAGGTAAAAGTTTGGATTAGAATTAAGTGAGGAGAATATTTTAAAGTAAGGACAGCTTCCTAGATGTTGCATTTCTTCTATGCTTAAGCATTGTCAAAAGCCAAGAAAGTAATGACGTCTAGTTTTTGTTATTATTGGTCTCCCCAGGAAGAAGTTGACCTCTTCTTTATTTTTACATTGGCATCTGGCTCAAGCCTTTACCTTCAACTATTATAACTTCTTTCAAAGTGTATTAAATTTGATGACTAAGAATGTTCGAAATGACCCTATTTGAATCCTGGGCCAACTCCTTAACTGACTTGATTTATTTTTTGAATATGAATATGGAATTTTACTTAAATTCCTAGTAGTTAAAAATGTGGCATTCTACAAAATATCACCCCAATGTGAAATTTTGGTGTTCTTGAAGTTAGTTTATACCAAGAAAGGAAAAATTACAAATGAATTTATTATTTCAAGTTTATTCAATTTCTTGTTTTGCTTAAAATTTTCCTGTACAATACATAAATTTATCAAACTCCTGGTGACAATACTTCATTAGATTACTTTAGTTGAGTATTCAGGAGATTGTAATCTTATGAGTCATAAAATTCTTTAATTCCCCAAAGAATTTCCTGTGTCTGCCTGGAATTTAACGTCTTTGTAGTTTTAGCTGGATTCCTTGAAGCAGTTACTTTCTAAATGACGGTGTTCTTGAGGCCTGTATGGACCTGGGGAGCCGGCTCTCAGATTGACTCCTGTTTTTCAAGGAAATTGAAAAATTAATCTCTTTCATAACTTTAGTCTTAGTAATTTTATTTAAAAGTTTTCTTAAACTTTTTAACCCCTTCCTCTCATGGTGGAGATGTTTTCACTTGCTGCTCACGCAGTTCCCAGCATTAATCTCTTTATGCCCACTCTGCCTGTTTTTGTCTAGTTCTGTGAGTATACCCAGAGACTTGATGTTAGTGTGTTGCTGGCTTGTCCCATCAGGTTTTCATCACTCAGTGGTGTAAAGGAAGAGGAGATAGAATTACAAATATATTGGACCATTTAGCAATTGATGAGAAATATTTTTGGATTTCCTTTTTCCTCCTCTTTCTAAAGCTCATTTTGAAGGTGAAAGTCAGGTTACAGTGGAAAGCCAGAACCCTTGTGTGTTCCTGTTTGAAAGGTCCAGGGAAATGAAGATGATACTTTTTGACATGTGAGTTTCAGAAATGCTTGGTGGTTATTGTGAATACACACTTCAGTGATGTGAGGAGCTTCATCTGTATGTGCATGTCTTTGTGTGTTTTAAAAGGTAATGCCTGTATTCTAATCAGAACTGGCAGGTGAGCATGCCCAGAGGAGACTGAAGGCTGAGTCTGGCTATGCTATTTGGCTAGACTGATCTAGCATGGGACAAACGTAAGACTAGTAGAACATCAGTACTGACAAATGAATTATTCAGGAGTTGATTACCAGGAAATGTTTTACTAGACTTTAGTATGTTCTATGTTTTTAAGGACAAATTTAGAATTTTATTTAAAAAAAACTAAGTACTTATATAATATTTATTTTATGGCTACTCTTTCCATTTTTCAGCACAGGACTTTTTGGAAATTTTAAATCAATAAAAAAAGAGAATCTATTTATAAATCATAAAAGAATATATGTACCAGACTAGTGTTCTACTTGATTAGAATATTATTTATTTTTAAAGCAGAGAAAAATCAGTGCGATACTTACTTGCTATTTACATATATAGAGAAAATATAAGTCCTTGGAATGTAGCACACATTATCATTGCATGATCTATAACGGTATGCTTATAGCAAGCTGAAATGTTACACCTAAGACAAAAGAACCAGATACGAGCACAGGACAATTTTGTGGTAAGGAAAGATGAATGGATTCCAAAATTAAAAAAAAGTTTTTAAAGCTTGATGGTTCCATAGTTAAATATGAGAGTTGAAACAAGAATTATATATATATATATATATACATATGTATATATATATGTGCGTATATAT
Source organism: Saccopteryx leptura (assembly GCF_036850995.1). Lineage (NCBI taxonomy): Eukaryota > Metazoa > Chordata > Mammalia > Chiroptera > Emballonuridae > Saccopteryx > Saccopteryx leptura. The sequence goes on from NC_089504.1 coordinate 149,248,919, forward strand.
ATCGGTCTGTTAGCACAAACTGACATTTAAAAAGCTAAATCCCTTCTTCGTCTGTATTCTCCTGTAGCTCTTCGGATCCTGATGTAGGTAAATGAACTGACTCACCTTCTTAGCAGGTGAAAACAAGAACGAAGATATCTGTCATTATAACCTCTCCCTAACCTCTTATGTGGCTCTCCTTTAACAGTAGTTTTTCCTGACGGTTAAAGGTATGCCTGTATCAGTCAGTGATGTAGTATCTGGAGCCTACTGGCTCCATTGCTGTGAGTATGTTGTTAATGATGCTAGGGCCACGTGTTAGCCAATGTGAGTATTTTCATATAGTGAAAAAGGTCTTTGTCCAGACATATATTGCTCATCTCACCCTTATATAAAATTATATACATTTGAGATAAGAGGATTTTATGAATGAGAGTAACTCATTAAAAATATATTCTAGAATCTAGGCCGTGGCCAGTTGGCTCAGTGGTAGAACGTCAGCCTGGCGTGTGGATGTTCTGGGTTCGATTCCTGGTCAGGGCACACAGAAGCACCCATCTGCTTCTCTACCCTTCCCCCTCTCCTTTCTCTCTTTCTTCCCTTCCCACAGCCAAGGCTCCATTGGAGCAAAGCTGGCTGGAGCGCTGAAGATGGTTCCATGGCCTCCACTTCAGGTGCTAGAATGACTACAGTTGCAACAGAGCAACGTCCCAGATGGGCAGAGCATCACCCCCTGGTGGGTATGCTCGGTGGATCCTGGCATGTGGGACTCTATCTCTCTGTTTCCCCACTTCTCACTTCAGAAAAATACAAAAAATAAAAATAAATAAATATATACTGAGCCCATTAGGGTGGCTATTATTAAATAAACAAACAGAAAAATAGTAAGTGTTGGAGAAAATAGGACCCTTGTACATTACTGGTGAGAATGTAAAATGGTGCAGCCAGTATAAAAAACCGTATGATGGTTCTAAAAATATTAAACATAGCAATTCCACTTCTACATAATATACTCAAAAAAACGAAAGCAGAGAGTCAAACAGGTATCTGTACACCAAGGTTCAAAGCATCATCATTCATAGTAGCAAAAGGTGGAAACAACTTGAATTTCCATCAAAAGATGGATAAACAAAATCCAGTACATACTTATAATGGAATATTATTCAGTCTTAAAAATAAATGAAATACTGATACATACCACAACACTGATGAATCTTAAAAAAGTGGAATAAGCCAGGCACAAAACAATACATATTGTATGATTCCACTTATATGAAGTACCTAGAATAGTTAAATTCATAAAGACCTAGACTCATAGAGACAAAAAGTAGACAGGTGGTTACTAGGGAAAGGGGGTAATGGAGAGTTAGTGTTTAATACATGCAGAGTTTCAGTGTGAGCAGTGAAAACGTCCTGGGAGGCAGATGGTAGTGACGGTTGCCCAGCAATGTGAATTACTTAATGCCACTGAACTGTACAGCTAAAAATGATTGAAATGGTAAATTTTGTTATGTATATTGTATCACAACAAATATATTTATATATAAAGGAAAAGCACACTCCTGTGTGTGTGTCTCTTCTACACATAACATTCTATTACAATACTACTTCACTTCTGATGAGAGACATGGGGTTTTCCACACATCTAGAAATTCGGCAACACCAGCTGGGCTTCCTATAATTTAACTCATTTCTAACACTGCCCACCTGGAGATAGGGTCAGAATCACAGGCTGGTTAAGGGCTCAGTCCTGTAAGACAGCCCCCACTTCAGACACCAATTGCAAGGCCAGGTTGTTGTTATGTGTGTTTCTGACCGACCTATGGTTAATCAAAGGGTCCCATGATCCCCTCCTCAGGTTTGATTAATTTGCTAGATCCACTCCCAGAACTGAGGAAAAACAATTTACTTATTAGATTTCCTTAGTTCTGTGAGTTATAAGAGGATATAAATCAGGAACAGCCAGATGGAAGGGATACTGTTGGGCAAATATAATATATTATACTCACTTTGTTAAAGATGGCACTGCCCACGTGGATGCCTGTCACCCAGGTGATAATATTAGTTGTCCTTCTTGCTTGGGATGGGCGTGATTATACTAATGTGTGTTGAAAAAGGGCTTTCGAGCCAAAAGGTTTTAAAAGGAGGAGAGATCACATTGTTCCGGGGGAAGAGTGATTACGTTCTAGGAAGAGCCCATGGAGGCAGGGCAGGGAAGCCACGTGGAGGAGGCAGCCAGAATGGCGGATTAGGAGAAGGAATGGGGAATAGAGGTGAATAAGACTGGTGAGGTAGAAACCTTTAATTCTAGGAAACTTGGATGAGTCAGTGGCTTTGGGAGCCCTGAACGAAAAGGGAAGTGTTTCCTGCTGTGTGTATTTCTCGCCTACCAGTTGTGAGTCTAGAATAAAGGACAATAGAACACCAGATTTTGGCTCAACTGTTGCACTACCATCAGTCCGATTCAAACCTGAACCTGCGTTGGCCAGGTGGTTTTGATGGTGGCTGTGACTACTGGCTTTACAGATGCTTAGGGTAATTATATGAGAAGTTGGTGCAGAGATTCCATGCCCTCTCTGGGAGCATCACTGTCCCAGCAATTCACATTTAATCAGCCAGGAAAGCTTGCTGAACACATCCTTTTGGATTTTTATGGAGACTGAACTCACTCTCAAGCCCTTCTCTGCTCCTAGGAGGTTGGGGAATTCTAATCCTCTAGTCATGTGATTGATTCTCTTGGCAACCAGCCTCCACTTTTAGGTTACCTAGGGGCTTTCCAAAACTCACTTCATTAACATAAACTCTGGTGTTTGAATATGGGTCTCTTAATAGCAAATCATTCACAAAAGTCACAAGGTACTGACATATTACTAGAATCTCATTTAGTCATTAATAACTATCTAGTATATCATTATATCATGTGTAATTGTGTCCCAGAGAGAAGCCACATGCTTCCATTGGAGGTCTTGTCATGAACAGTGACAGAGACAAAATATATATTTCTTATTTAAATCACAGTATATAAATATATTATCTAATATTATTTACTCTCACTATTGTTTAATAGTAGTTATTTTTTTAAGTCCTATATAAGAATTTTTTCAGACCATCATAACTAGAGATTAAAGAGGGGAAGTTAGACTTCAAGGTACAATGTCAAGATGAAAAGACATCTGTTTCTTCCCTACTCTCACAAATCCCAGTTAAAATAACCAAAGAAATATAAAGAAGTTTTAAACTTAGAGAATTCCTGCCAGATAAGGTAGATTAAGGTGTGCTTAATGGGCGATGCAAGGAGAAGATTTGTCATTCTTTCTAAAGAGAAAGTGCTATAGTTGTAAGTTAGGGTGGTCTTGACAGAACCCAAATAATACTTCTGAACTTGGAGAGTTGAGAGCTTAGAAGCCAGGTTGATCCTTGGGACATGTGGGTTACTTTCGATCTTGGACATCCTTTCACCACTATGGAACAACTCTATTCAGAAGCAGTTAAGTGAAGAGGCAATTACCATTTCATAACATAGGTAAGAATTTAGACTTCTCCTTGATGGGTGAGACAGAAACTAGTAACCAGACGGACATGAAATATAGTTTTATTACATACTTGGAAAGGAGGCCAGGTCAAAGAGTAAATTACATGTGTGTATGGCCAGGGGCCACCATTGTGGCCATTCACATGCAGGTTCTCATTGAATTCAGGCAGACGGTAAAGAAAGGGCAGAGTCAGAGGATGGTGGGACATTCTGTTTATTGGTGTCTCACCAAGAAAGGCAAGCCACAAGAGAAGCCAAGGGAAAAGCAGAAACCTACTTTTCCAATACAAGGCAAGGGGTCAGGGAGGCCTCTGCAATGCTGATAGCAGGAATGGAGAGAGCGAGAGCCGCTGGGCTGCCTCATTTTATAGTGTAGAAAATTAAAGACTTTAAGCCAATATACAAATAAGGAAGTCTCTGATACAAAGCCACTTATCTGAGGTGTAAATGGGATTCCTCATAGGAGTGCACTACCCCCTATAATGCAACAGTCAAGGGTGTGGGGAAAAGCTTTGTTTTGAGAAGACCTTAGTATTAGAAGGGAGGGAAAGGCTTAGTCTTAAAACTAAGCCTTAGGCTATAAGGACCCTGTCTGCTTACAGCCTGTCTTCCATACGCAAAGTGAGCAAACATATACATTATATTTATAAACTTATTTGACCAACAATGTGGAAAAATTATCCTTTGCATAAAAGGTTTGCCAAACATAGTAGAAGGTAAATAGAGACTAATGTCCTCAGTGAGGACAACCTGTAACACTTTCTCCTTCATATTCTGCTCTGTGTACTGGATCACAGAACTGGATCACAGAATTTATTATAAACATAAATTCATGAAATCTCCAGCTCTTCATGTGAGAGGAGATTTCTCACAGTATATAGGTAGACAGTAAAATCATTGAAGGAGAATATGCTCATGAATTCAGGTACAATAGCAGGCCTAAGTATACTTCTTCTGATTGATAATGAGAAGTAGAAAATGAACAAGTGTGGAACTTACAAAATATTCTGCAATGTAAGCAAATAAAAGAAATAAAATGCTGGGGGAAAGCATACATGTTGAAAAATATTTTTATAGAAAAAGTATTTGTACTCAATAAAAGATTTAAACAACTTAATAAAAGAGATGAAAGATGGGCCCTGGCCATTCGGGCTCAGTGGTAGAGCATCAGCCTGGCCTGAGGATGTCCTGAGTTCAATTCCCAGTCAGGGCACACATGAGAAGCAACCACCTGCTTCTTTTCCCCTCCTTTGCCCCTTCTTACTCTCTTCCCCTTGCGCGATCAGTGGATCATTTGGTTTGAGCATTGGCCCAGACACTGAGAAAAGCTCAGTTGATTTGAGTATTGGCCCCAGAAAGGGGTTGCTGGTGTGGAACCTTGTCAGACTATAAGCAGGAGCCTGTCTTACTATCTCCCCTTTTCTCACTTTAAGAAAAAAAGAGGGAGAGATGAAAGATGAAATGTGATCACAGACTAAGATATAACAGAGCTTGTAGAATTAAGAAAATCCTTCAAAGAAAGTAACACTCTTATAGTCAGGTTGAAAACTTCATTAGAAGCAGTGAAGAACCAAACTGAATCTGCTAAAGATATATCAATAGTTAGCAATCTAGAAAGCCACTTGAGAAACTAGGCTGTAATGCAGAGGAAAAGAAGAAAGTGATTGTAAGATTGTCAACCATAAGAAGATAGATGTAAAAGATAGAAAACAGTGATTCAACTAAGTAGATAGTTGCTGCTGTTCCTCAAGAAGTAAACAGAAAAAAACAACAACAGTAAAGTGGTATGTTAAGAAAGATAGGAAATTCATGTTTTAAAGACCACATTTTCTACATCTCTGCTAGAATTAGTGAAAAAATGCCAGCATCTAGACATATCTGGTGAACCTTTTAAATTTCAGAAAGAAAAACCGACAAAAATAGATTTTAAGCTTCTAAATAGAAAAAAAAATCTGAAGGAACAAAATTCAGTTGTCTCAGATATCTACTCAGCCTTATCTATCAGAAGATGATGATACAATTTGGCCTTAGAGTTGTGAGAAAAAGAAGACTGTGATGCTTAAATTCTGTCTGCTCAGTGGTAGAGTGTCAGCCCAGTGTGTGGAAGTCCCAGGTTTGATTCTTGGTCAGGGCACACAGGAGAAGCGCCCATCTGGTTCTCCACCCTTCTACCCTTCCCCCTCTCTTTTCTCTCTATCTCTCTCTTCCCCTCCTGCAGCCAAGGCTCCATTGGAGCAAAGGTGGCCTGGGCACTGAGGACGGCTCCATGGCCTCTGCCTCAGGTGCTAGAATGGCTCCAATTGCTGAGGAGCAACGCCCCAGATGGGCAGAGCATCGCCTCCTGGTGGGCATGTCGGGTGGATCCTGGTCAGATGCATGCGGAAGTCTGTCTGTCTGCCCTCCCACCCCCCACCCCCGCTTCTCACTTTGAAAAAATACAAAAAAAGAAAAAGAAAAAGGTTTCCAATAGATACTGTTTCAGTACATGTAATTTAATACAAGCAAATTTAAATGTATTTAAAAAATGTAAGGTAATCCATTTGAAATTAAAAATACTTTATACAATATATCTACCATTCAACTAGAGCAGTGGTAGTTCACTTGGTCCCTACCGCCCACTAGTGGGCGTTCCAGCTTTCATGGTGGGCAGTAGCGGAGCAACCAAAGTATAAATAAAAAGATAGATTTAACTATAGTAAGTTGTTTTATAAAGATTTATTCTGCCAAACTTAGCGAAAATCTGACATAAAGTACTTGGTAAGTAATTATTATTATATGCTTTAACTTGCTGTAGCTCTGCTTTATAAATTTTATAAAGTAAAGTTACTTCCCTACTTTATAAATCACCATTACTGTGGAACCGGTGGGTGGTTAGAAAATTTTACTACTAACAGAGATACAAAAGTGGGCAGTAGGTATAAAAAGGTTGACTACCCCTGAACTAGAGAAACAGTCAAAGGAGACACTTATTTTGCAGACAAGGGAAATCACCATGATGTAAAATCAGAAAATAAGATGACAGAGTTGAGAAGTAGTACATTTGTTTTTATATAAATTTAAATGGAATAAACTTTCCCTTTAAGACATAGATATACTCAATTTTAGTTTAAAAAATCAAATTTTCTATTTTTATTTTTATTGTTTATTTTTTTTTTGTGGCAGAGACAGAGAATCAGAGAGAAGGACAGATAGGGACAGACAGACAGGAAGGGAGAGAGATGAGGAACATCAATTCCTCCTTGCGGTTCCCTAGTTGTTCATCGACTGATCTTCCATATGTGCCTTGACCGGGGTCTACAGCAGAGCGAGTGACCCATTGCTCGAGCCAGCTACCTTGGGCTCAAGCTGGTGAGCCTTGCTCAAACCAGTTGAGCCTGCACTCAAGCTGGCGACCCCAGGGTTTCGAACCTGGGTCCTCCGCATCCCAGTCCAACGCTCCATCCACTGCACCACCGCCTGGTCAGGCAAGAATCAAATTTTCTAAAAGAGGCACTCTGTCTAAAAGTGGTACTCCAAGCAAAATGACACAGAAAAATTAAAAATAGGAGAGTGGCAAACAAAATGAAGGTAAGAATCACACTTTACTATCAAAATGAAAGTAAGGCAAAACCCATCAAACATTCTGGAGAGTTTTTAAAGAACAGGTTAAGGTTGCAATCCATGATGAAGATGCATTGATGTTGAAACTTTATATGCCAATACTGTAGCTTCAAAATATACACATAAAAATGACTAGGGATAGAAGAAACTTAAACACAAACGTAGGGAGAGATTTGAACATCTCTTTCTCTTGGTATTGGACAGAGCAAACTGGCAAAAATAAAGACATGGGGATCAGACTACTTTACATTACTTAGGGAATGATGTGGTAGAGGTGCATAAGATTTTGTACTCTACAGAGGACATAACTGATTTATCAATTATTCAGAGTTAAGGAAGTATAAATCTTGTAAACTACAATTAGTCTAAACAAAAACTGTACAAATCAGTCTTCGAGTAAAATAGAGGAAAGTCAAAATTAATAATAAAGTACAGTAGTCCCCTTTTATACTCAGGGGATACATTTCAAGATCCCCCAGTGGATGTTTGAAACTGGGAATAGTACAGAACCCTATATATACTACAGGGATCAGGTTATGTCACAGTTTGTTCCTATGACAGTGACATAACCTGAATTTTGGTGTAAGTCATAACACAGCCTAGCCTAAGTCACTTACCTATCCTAACACAGTTGTAAAATCATAATCTAGAACATAAAAACAGAACTAAGCCACAGAAAAAGGAAAAAGACATTAATATACTGTACTGTACACTGTACTTTAATAACAGGAAAAATGAGTGTAAAAAGAAATTCCTTACCTTTATCCCTGAGATTGGCTTGCACATGGGAAGGGGCATTGCAAGGTGGGAGAGAGTGACCTATTGGGAGGAGGAAGCTGGAGAGGCAGGAGAACCTGCAGAAGGTGCTGGAGATACTGGGTCAGGTGAATCAGGATTGCCTAAGGAACATGCAGGAAACGCTGGAGATGACTCTACCTGCACTACAGGTGTTTCATCTCAAGAAGCAGCTGATGTAGAGGATCTGTACAGGATCTGTTGCAGGCCTATCTACCTGCTTAAAGAATTGTTCCAGGCTAGTCTGGAAGCTTGATGACTTCTCTTCCAAAATCTGCCTAAAGCATTGCAAGGAGTTCATAACAGTTCTACAGTACTTACTGAAGCTTTCATTGCTGGGGTCTTCAGCCTGAAATTTTGCCAACTCACCCTCTACCATAGAAAAGCCTTCTGCCAAACCCTTGGTAGCAAATCTCTTGGGTTCTTGGGTTTCTATCTCTTCCTCTTCGATCAGCTGCTTCTCCAGCTGAATGAGGTCCTCAGCAGACAGCTCCTCTCCATGTGATGCTAGTAGCTCTGTGACATCCATCGTGATGGCTCTTCTCTTCTTTGAAGCAGTACCATCTAAAGACTGACTTTTGCTTAAGAGCCATGATAAAAGCTAAAATGTCACCAAACAAAGGAACACTAACAGGACACCTGTGCTTTTAACCATTTGAGTAGTATGAATGTTCATGTACGTCCTCGTGCCTCCTGACCATCCAGAGTAAAAGCATACATGTAACAAAAATTTTAATTTAGGAATGTGTAAGGCAACATTAAAAAAAGGCAAATGTATGTTCTTCTTGTTTCCATAAATTGGTTATCAAACAAACATGATTTTAAGTTAATAAAACTGGAACTGGAACTAATTTTATTTTTTGAAACAAAAAAAAACCTCACTCCTGGGAGTCAGCGAGCATGAAAAAAACTCACTACTCAAAGGGTTAATAGTCCAAAATGGCACAGGTAAGTGTACTGGGGAACACCAACTCCCTCATGCCATGACCCAGCGTGACTAGTAATTCCAGGTCCTGAGGGAGAATGATGCAGAATGAAAATTTACTTAAAGAGAAATAAGATGGGATTGGGAAGCCTCTGTAAGCTGATGGCAAGAACAGACAGACTCTCTACCGCAACCATACTTTATTTTTAGGGCAGAGAGAATCATTAGCAAATCAGTGATATCTCTGATCACATTTCCAAAGCAACCCAGTAATTCTCCCAAGTGCAGAAAACCCCCACCATACATAACATCTTAACTTCATAAACCAAAGAACTATCTCCAGTCTCTCTGATGAACATGGGGGATAGGATGAGTGGAAACAATCCAGCATCACAGCTAACATGGAGGTGTGGGGAAGAACTTAGCCTTTAGCACAGTGGTTCTCAAAGTGTGCGCCAGGGCACACTGGTGCACCCTAGAAGATTTCTGGGTGCGCCCTATGGTATTCCATAGAAATATGTACCTGCTGGAGACCAAAAAAACCAAAAGGGTTTTTGAGTTTAGATTTTTGGGGGACAGAGGTGTGGGGAATTGGTTGTAAGCTGACAGACTGCCCAACCCCCCACCTCACTTGCCTGATTAGGTTGCAAAAGGCTGTTAAGCTGTGGTGCTGGATTGTTTACACTACCCCCATGTTACCCGGAAAGACTAGAGGCAAGTTTCTTCTATCCTTTGTTTGGTGTCAAGTTAAGATGTTAGGTATGGTGGGGGTTTTCTGCACTTGGTAAAATTCTTGAGTTGCCTTGGAAATATGATCAAAGATCTCATTCATTTGCTAATGGCCCACTTTGCCCTATAAATAAAGCAAGATGCGGTTTTTGGGTGTGCTTTGTTCTAGCCAGCAGCATTTACAGGGCCCTCCCAACCCCGTATTTTCTTAATTCCACACCGTTCCCACTCAGGACCTGGAATTACTAGCTGTACTCGTTCGCAGCATGTGCCCAGATATAAAAATAAATATATAGTTACTCTATTATACCATTTTATTATGAAAATACTGCTCTTTTTGTTAATACATCATTATTATATTTATTAACATCATTATATTATTTTTAGATAAATATACCCAAATAAAATGGGTAGATTTCTCAAAAAGAAGCATGATATTGAAGAATCTGATTCTGGAAGTGAGCAAAAGTTAAGTGTAAATAAAATAGATGGGCAGAATTTAATTTATAGTATTGTCCATCACTTAACACTGAACAATATGATTGGATTAGAAACCCATTCATGGAAGCTTCAAGTGATTTTGGTTTAACGTTAACAGAAGAAGAACTGGCAGCTATATCCATTGATCATGGATTGATGATTGAACATAAGGAATTATCTCTTGAAGCCTTTTGGATTTCTATAAAAGAAGAATATGTGGCAATATCTAAAGAAGCTTTGAACATTTTACTACAATTTTCAACATCCTATTTATGTGAATTAAGATTTCCTACCCATAACACAATTAAGAGTAAAAAGAGAGGAATTCGTCAATATATTGATGAGGAAATGAGAGTTTGCCTTTCAAATACAGTGTGTCCGTGAAGTCATGGTGCACTTTTGACCGGTCACAGGAAAGCAACAAAAGATGATAGAAATGTGAAATCTGCACCTAATAAAAGGAAAACTCTCCCAGTTTCATACCTATTCAGTGCAGTTCGATGTGGGCTCACACACAGATTTTTTAGGGCTCCTTAGATAGCTATCCTGTATAGCCTCTACAGACTCGTCACTGACTGATGGCCTACCAGAACGGGGTTTCTCCACCAAACTGCCGGTTTCCTTCAACTGCTTACCCCACTGAGTAATGTTATTCCTATGTGGTGGCGCTTCATTATAAATGTGCCGATATTCATGTTGCACTTTGGTCATGGATTTGAATTTAGTGAGCCACAGAACACACTGAACTTTCTTCTGTATTGTCCACATCTTGACTGGCTTGGCCGTGGGCTGCTCTGCTGTATACACGGTGTTACGTCATCATCTGCACATGCACACATGCTGCCAGATCATCCTACAGAAACTGGGAGGGTTTTCCTTTTATTTGGTGCAGATTTTACATTTCTATTGTCTTTTGTTGCTTTCCTATGACCGGTCAAAAGTGCACCATGACTTTACGGACACACTGTATATGCCCAAACATTGAAGAAATCGCTAGGACACATAAGGCTGTTTCTCATAAACACAAGAATGAAAAGCTTAACACATTTGCACCGGGACCTGCTGAATTTACTAAATCTTACTATGACTGTATCTATATATATAAAAAGATAACTTTTTGGTTTTTTTTTTTTATTTTTTAACCCCTCTTTTTTACGAATTCTAAAAAGCATAACTCAAAAAATGTAACGTAATGTTTTTTAATGTCATAATAAATTTAATTTTGTTATATTTATTTCATTTAATTACCATAAAAGCACGCTTGGACTTTATATTTTTTTCTTTAATATTTGACTTAATTATTATCACATATTTCTCAGAAATTTGTATATAGTGTGCCTACAATTATTTGTAGGATTTTAAATGTGCCCCAACTTCAAAAAGTTTGGGAACCACTGCTTTAGCAACTTAACCAAGCAAGTGAGGTGGGGGTTTGGGCAGACTGTCAGCTTACTGCCAGTTCCCCATACCTCTGTCCCCCCAAAATCTAACCATAAAGACCCTGTCAGCTTGTGGTCCCCACCCCCTCACTCATAGGTCGCGTTACTGCGTATTCTTCCACCATGCGCAACCAAACCAGTTTGTCCACGTGGTCCATATGTATGACACTAGCAGTGTAAGCCAAAATTCTCATGTCTTTATTTTTAAAAGTTTTTATGGGAATGAGTGTCATAAACTCGAAACGCTGTACGTTGAGAGTGTCATAACCCAAGGACCCCTGCATATTTTTTCATGTACATATATATATATATACCCTTTCACTTAAAGGGAGCACTTTACAGCTTCTCTTTGGTGTATCTAAATAGTCAACCAGCGTCACTCTTCTTTCGCTTTGGGCCCATTATTAAGTAAAGTACGGTTACAGGAATACAAGCACTGTGATACTGTGACGTTCACTTGATCTGATAACTGAGATGGCTACTAAGTGTCTAAGGGGCAGGGAGTGTCTACAGTATGGACACACTGGAGAAAGGGATGATTTAACTCCTGGGTGAGACAGAGCAAGACAGCATGAAATTTCATCACACTACTCAGAATGGAGTGCAATTTAAAACTTGTGAATTATTAATTCTGGAATTTTCCATGTCATATGTTCAGACTGTAGTTGACTGCAGGTAACTGAAACCATGAAAAGTGAAACTGTGAATGGGGGGGACTGTTGTAAAAGCTAAAATACCCACAACTTAAAAATAAAATAGAACATCTTGCACAAACCTCTTAGAAGAAGCAGTCTTACATTTTTACCAGGCGCATATATTTAGGAGAGAAACTGTTCTAAAGAATATAAGTAATAGTTTGACAATCCCAAATGATACAATGTAGTGAAAAGACCCAGTTCAGGACTGCAGTTCAATGGAACACTATTTCACTTTTAGTCTGGATTGCATGTTACTGAGAATAGAATCTGTATTTCTTTGAATTTCCCCATCCTATATCCTTCCTGGTATTCTTACGGTCAGTTAAGCACAATAAATAATCTTCACTCAGCAAGCAACCCAAATCACCATCTTCCCATCCGATATAGCTAATAAATTCTAAGCAAACTCTAAACTCTTTGGGAAGCATCCCTAATGGATACCTCACTAGACTGAAGAGCTTTTGGAAGCAAAATAAAATAATCATCTAAAGTTGAGTGTTTTGGGATAAAGGTGACCAGGTCAACACTAAATTTAAAGCCAGTTTGAGAGACATATTTTAATGGCACTAGAAATTATGGCTAAAGGTCAGACTCAGATCCTTTGATGCTCAAGGTCTACAACTGACTTATGTGTAAGATATATTTTTTAGAACATTAACTGTGATTTAAAGTAGCAAGAGACAGTGTTCAGGCCAGGGAAAATAAAGTCCCCATCCCCAAGTATTCCTGTTGAAATAATTTGACTTCAGTAATTTTATTGAACCTGAAAAATAATTATTAATAACTGCCTCCACAAAGAGAAATAAGGAAGATTGCCCCTGTCAATTCCTGCTTAGGAGTTTCTAAGATATTTTGAGATTACAAGAACACTGTGGATGAAATCCATACCAATTTAGAGATCTCATGTGTTTGGAACCATTTAAAAGTGCTGTGCAAGGCTCAAAGGAATTAGCAAATTCTGCCACAACGTGGCTACATTACTAATCTCCAAAGAGAATAAACACCAGATGTCACACAGCCCGAAGGACACCTCAGTGCTCTTGACAGCTTTCAGTCATACTGTCCTTTAATAGATTCAAATGCCCGAGATGTTTATGGGTGATAAGGCTAAGTGGTATTATCTCCATATGAAATTATTAATGGTTAGTTTGAGGAAATGCACTATTTTTGATGGGCAGGAAAATAAACATAATAAATTGGATCTTTGTAAAAAACTGCCTGAAGCAACCTAGTAGAAATACTTTGTCTATTTTTTAAAAATTTCTTCGATTGGCCTAGTGATGGGTATATCCAAACTAAGTGATAATCTTTAAGTAAGTCTACTTTTGTTGTTAAACAATAAAATAAAATATAATATTTTATTTATTAATTTATTCAAAAAATATTTTCATGAGCTAGGCATTGAGGATTTAGTACTAAACAAAGCAACCATGGTCCCATGGGCTTATTGAGATGTTATCTAAATTAACTAAAAAGTGCCCATATAAATAAGTAATTACACATTGCGATACATGCTTTGATGAGAAAGGACTGGGTGCTCTAAACATGTTTGACAGGTCAGGTTTGAGAACCTGACTTAGAGTTCAAGCTCTGAATTTATTTATTCAACCATATTTACTGAGCACCTACTTTGTGCCAAAAAGCAAAAGAGATTACCATGGTCACTTAAAATGTTGCACTCTGACTCCTGGTTTGGTAGAAAAAAAGATATTACAAATAACAAACAACTTAAAAATAAACTCAATATAAAAAGGATTCCAGGGATGGAATTTTATTTTAGTCGTCTATTCTTTCTTCAAAAGTAACTTCAGTTCAATAGCCTAAGGAGCATTTAAGTAATGCTTAAGATTTTTTTAGCACTTCTAAATATTTTCATATCACTCATTTTATTGCAATATTTTCATTAGAAAGTAATATTGTAACATTTTAAACACTTTAGAAAACAGGGAAAGGTTGGGGTCAGTGGGCGGGACCCCAGAATCCAAATATCTTGGCATGAACATCATTATAGCCATCCAGCTAGTTTACCTGCTTTCCCTGCCAAGCTTTGTAAAGAGTAGACTGTTGTTCCTCCAACAGAGTTCAGCTTCTGTCATCGTCACATTGAATAGTTCTTTCTAAAGCCCTCTAGATCAGTGGTCCTCAACCCCGGGCCATGGACTGGTACCAGTCTGTGGGCCATTTGGTACTGGTCCGCAGAGAAAGAATAAATAACTTACATTATTTCCGTTTTATTTATTATATATTTAAGTCTGTACGATGTTTTATTTTTTAAAAATGACCAGATTCCCTCTGTTACATCCGTCTAAGACTCACTCTTGACGCTTGTCTCAGTCACGTGATACATTTATCCGTCCCACCCTAAAGGCCGATTTGTGAAAATATTTTCTGACATTAATCTGGCCCGTGGCCCAAAAAAGGTTGGGGACCACTGCTCTAGATCTCCTAATTGTTGAATTCACCAGTCTCTTCTCAGATCTTATTTGACTTGTCTTTCCTTTAGTTTATGTCACTGCTGTCTGCCCTCTGACCTTAAACAATTTTCTGTTATACAGCTCTGTCCTGGTACCCTTGTCTTCCTCCTATTTCTTGAAACACTCTCTTTTATTTTCCTTCACTGACTCTTATTCCTCAGCTTACCTTTCAAATACCTGTCTGGTCTCTCCTCCGGTTATACCTGCCTCCTACAGTCCTCATCTATAACCTCACTGCCTTCTAGGCCCCGATGACGTTCACGTCTGGATCTTTGCCAGGGTCTCCTTTTTGAGCCCAGAGATTCCTCTGCCTCTTAGAGAGTGCCACAGTAACCTGACTTAATGATTTTCCCTGAAAAATAAATGTATGACTAACATGAGACAGCTGGAATCCGAGTCGTAACTTGACACCGCCCTTTGCCTTTACTCCCCATAGGTGCCTCAGTCAGCGGAATCAAAGAATTCTGCTCCCTTAATCTCTCCCCTCCTATCCAGTCCCTTTGCAAATGTCTTCATTTGGAGCTTCATGAATTCTATTCCTGTATATGGTCTTCCATCTGAAAGACCTGTTTTCATCCTTCCTCTTATCCCCCACCCCCCAGCTGCTTCCAGAGCCATCTCTCTAAAACACAAGTCGGCTTATGTTACTAGTGTGCTTAAAAGCCTTCGGGTGGCCCCATCATCATGATGTCTGAATGGCCGCTGCCATTTAGAACTGCTGGGCTACTTTGACATCAAGTTGAAAAAGCAAGGTAACTAGTAATCAGAATAAAATTAATGCTTGAATAGTACATTATACTTAAATTTTATTAGCATTTTTTATCTTCATGAACTTTTAGAGGCTATAGATCTATGCTAATTTTTATATATATTTTTAACTCCCTGCTTTTTAAGATAAGTATTTTAAATACTGTTTTTATTTGAGGCACTGGTTAATAAAGCTGAAGGAAGCATGGGAGAATGTTTGCCAAAACCAATGATTTTCTTTTGGTCATTATTACTGTTATACTATTTTCTTGACTGGAATAGCTTGCCTCTTGAGATTATTGCTTGTTTGCAGTAATGAAATTATGTCATCAGCATTTAGAGGGATACTTGTCCTTATATTTGCAATGGCAGGAGTACAGAAATACAATAAATTCTCAAACTATATGTAAAAATCAAATACAGTATTAAAAGTAGTCCAACAATTTTTTTTCCCACTGAACCAGTCAGGGAAAAGACTGCCCTGACCTGCCATGATTCTAACTCAGAGGCCATTGCGGATGTCATAATGTAAGTGTTAATCCCGTACACTTAGCCCATAATCACTTTTAAAGCAGAGTCAGATCTGAGCCAGTTAAAGCTGCTAAGCCTTCCATTGATTTTGGTATTTTTATCAGGAAGGTAAAAAATAATATAATTGTGCTTAGCAGAAAAATTATGAAGCCTGAAATCTGTGCCTCCTCCTATAAAATATTAAATCAAGAGAGTAAAATCTGCAGTTTATTAAAAAGAAATCTCAGTTTCCTGTCCAAAGTGATAGACTGAACATATATGTTTGTTTCCTTCTCTCCCAAGTGACCCCTTTAAAGTGAGAGGAAGAAAAACAATAAAAGAGGAGGTGGAGAAAGGGGGTGGGGGAAAAAGACTAAACACATTTCAAGGAGAATTGGAGTGAGGGCAGGGTGGAGGGTGGGTCTTGACTAGTCAAGAAATTTTAACCAGTCTTTCCAAGGAAAAAAGTTGGGTGGAAATGCATTAATGGGTAGGTAAAACTGATTAAAGAAAGCTGTAGCCCCAAAAATGCACAGCTGTCATTGCAGAGATGCCCAGTGGGAATATAAAAAGGCTCAGAGTGCAGAATTGTCAAGAGCAAAATGGAGGACTAACAACTAACTGCGTGTTTAACTGAAAGTCTGAACAACAGCTAGAAACACCTTTATATTTTCCTCACTTTCTTTTTCTTTTTTAAAATTTATTTCATTTTTTCAGACTTTTTAAATTGAATTAATTGGGGCAATATTGGTTAATAAAAGTATATGAGTTTCAGGTATACACTTCTATACTACATCATCGGAACACTGTATTATGTGTTCACCACCCCAAGTCAACTCTCCTTCCACCACCATTTATCCCCTCCATCTCTCTTCTACCTCCCCCTACCACCTTTTTTCTCTTTCACATTTAGAAGGACAGCATCAGTTACTCACAGGAAAAAAAAAAATCCTGGAACATTATTAAATGGCCTGTCTGGGAGAACTGGGGCTGCTGTTGAGGTGTGGTACTCCAGAGTAAACCATTCCCCAGTCAGGGATTCAGGGGACCCAAGGACAAAGGCTTGTCCATCAGCAAATGATGTCAGTATGACCAGAGCTGCCAGTCAGCCTTTCTGTTCAGAGTTAAGACACAGTGAGGAGACAGCCCCTCATGGTACCTGATGACAGAGGGAACATAGAAATGGCTAATCAAGGATCCCCAGAGGTACATAAAGAAAACCAGAAGCGTGAAAGACAAAAAAACCAAGATAAAGAGAATAATTGCCCCAGAAGAGGCAGAGATATTTTAGAGAATAATGGAAAAACTCAAACGAAACAACTCATTTATATTCTCTCTAATCCAATATCAAATATTGATATTTGAAATATTTCAATTGTAAAATAAGGTGATGCTGTAAAAACAACTGGAGACTACAAATAATGTAAAAATAATTGCCAAAAGATACCTGTTATGCAATGTCATTTATATAAACTTCTAAACATTTTTTTTTTGTTTATGGATATAGGCAAATATAGAAAATGAATGAAGCCAAGTGTGGGAAT
Organism: Saccopteryx leptura; assembly: GCF_036850995.1. Taxonomy (NCBI): domain Eukaryota; kingdom Metazoa; phylum Chordata; class Mammalia; order Chiroptera; family Emballonuridae; genus Saccopteryx; species Saccopteryx leptura. Next base: position 149,266,371 of record NC_089504.1, read on the forward strand.
GATACATTATTAGTTATCTTTGGGGACACCAGCAGATATAGGAGTAAGGGAGGAGACTGGAAAATGTAATTTTGTTAGAACTGTAAGTTTATTTTGTTAGAAAAAGAGAAAAATCTATAGCAACTATAGAAAAATGTTATTATCTGTTAAATCTGAGTACCTAGCATCTGGTAAATCATGAATGCCTATTATACAGGGCGGGGCAAAAGTAGGTTTACATTTGTGAGTATGCAAAACAGTTTATTCTTATATTATTATTTATTAATTATTGCATTATTTTTCCCATGAACAACTGTAAACCTACTTTTGCCCCACCCTGCACTCTATATTCTTTTGCATATGTTTGAAATGTGTGTAATTAAAAATTAAAAATTTAAAATGTTGAATTACAGAAAAATTTGTATTTGTATAATAAAATCATGGTTCAAAGAAAAGATAAAAGAAAATATAAGGTGCTTTTTAACACGTGATGCAGTGTAAAAAAGGAAAATCTGACTTTAGGTAGCCTGGGATTACGACAGTTGGACCATTGGAAAAGGTAATATAATTCCAGAACTCTTCATCTCTGCATATAGCCATCATGATATGAACACTGTTTACTAGTTTTCAGCTCCTTAGACTCAATCAGTGGAAAAGCATAGAAGACTTAATTATGGTTGGAGGGGGGGAGGAAAAGATGAGGGGAAGATCAGGGCGCTAAGGAGGTCTTATTGAGTGGAGAGTCAAATGACATTAAGCTATAGGATAGTCATGCATTCATTTACTCATCAGATAGGTTTTTGCAACACCTCTTTATGTTGCAGGCACCATTGTAAGTGGTTGGCAACACAGTGGTGAACGAAACAAACCAGCTCTCATTGAACTTATATTCTAGTTCAAGGGGCAGACCTTGAACCAACAAGGTTTTAAAAGAATTAAAAATACTATAACTATCAAAAATTAGAAGGGTAATTGGAGATTAGTGTAAGTAATAATCAATCCATAATGTCTAAAAAGAAGCATTGTCCAATGGTGGGAATGCCTATATCTGTAGAAATGATAATGGAAATACTCTGTATCTATATCAGTGGTGTTCAAGGGAGTAACCACCAACTGCATGTAACTGTTGAGAACTTGAAATGTGGTGTGACTGAGGAACTGAAATTTTAATTTATTTAATTTTAAGTAATTTAAATTGTGACATGTGGCAGGTAGCACACTATATTGGCCAGTACAAATTTAAAATGAAAGAATGAAGCGATAGCAGCATAAGCATATTTTTTTAGAATTAAACCAAAAACCCATTAACATGGTTGTCTGCAGGGGTGGGGAGAATTGAAAGAGAGTAAGTCACTGAGCCATCTTGCAGTATTTGATCTTCTGCTTACATGCATTTGGTCTATTATTACTTAAACTTTTGGGCCTTTGAGGAAGAATAATCATTCTTTTAAAAATGAGATAAAAGTTATACTTGAAGTGTCATTTGAAGTGAATAATTGGTCAAGAATCAGAGCTCTAAGCTTCAGACAATTCTTTTTAGCAGGGGGTTTCTAAACAGAGTTTTATCATTTGGCTTGAAGTAGCTAATAAGGTGAACTGTGGTCAGTGAGATGAACAGATTCTGATTTTAGAGAGACTAAAAGCTGCACATTTTGAAATATGGTTGGTTCTGGAAGTACAGATTTGTGAGAATTGGTACCACACAAAAATACTGCAAATCTCCAGCTTGTCTAACCAAACCATACTGAAATGTATACCATTGTTATTAAACCATCACCCGAGCCCAACTGGGCTTTATTGTGTTCAAACTTATTTTGCATTTGAAGATAACAAAATATTTGTAATTATGTTTCAAAACAATGAATTCTTTGGCCATAGGTCCTTCTGCTGTGTTCTACTGATGGGTCATGTGGCCAACTTACTGAGGTTTCTAGTTTTTACTTGGGGGTTTGGGGAGTAAGTAGGGGAAAAGAAGCTGTGTAGAGAGCAATCCTTGTTAAATTAAGAGTAGGGGAATGAGGGTCACATTTTCTAGACATGATACAGATGGAATTGCCTTCAATTTTTGTATAGTCTATTGCTATTTTTAACAACTTCAAAGATTTTTTAAAGGAAGCAAGAAAAGATTGGCCTGGAGAGTTGCAAATAGTTTTCTTAGGAGGCAGTTGTAATGAAACATTTAAAAATTGTCAACAGAACACTTTGTGGAGAGCTATGTCGTTATTCAATTATGGGCTCAAGTAGACTCAGAGCAACTTTAATTAAGCCATGTTAGTGAGAAGGATTAAGTCTTTTTATTGCAATTTAAAAACTTAATTCTAGTGTAGATGGTAGCAAGCCCTGAGAATCTAGTGTTACAATTACCGGGATCACTTATTTTTATATTTACAATGTAAATGAGTATATTCTGGACTTGCCTCACATTACACCAGAAGTATTCAGTTATGTCTGCAGATTCATTTGGCCAGATGGTTGAATAAAATGAAGCATATCTGCTTGCTTGTATTCCAACTTGTCTGCTTTAGTTTTACCTGTATTTATTGGCTATCTAGAGATGGGAATTCTTGAAAGAGAGAAGCTATTTATTGACTATAACATATTCTTGATAATAATAGGCTAATATCTTCAAAAGTACAGTTTATAATACACCCAAATCCAACCTCATCTACTTGAATCAAAGGGATGTATTGGGGGTGGGGTAAGCCAACTGTTTATACAGGTTTTCAATCGGCTTTTCTTTTAAAAAGAGCATGGAATGCATCCAAAACTAATAGTGTTTTGTTAGATGAGAAGACCAAAAGAGAAATCCTAAAGGAAGGAGGATGGATGATCTTTCTTTAATGTCAAAACTGACATAAACACCCCCCCCCCCCCTGCTCAAGATAGTTTTCTCAACGAGACCCAGATTGCTTCAGTCTTTGCCTATCACCCTTTGAAGCACTTTCCTTATTAGTAGGAGTGGGGGCAGGGTTTCCCTTTGAGGATTTTTACAGCAGTGAAGAGTTCCTCCTCTAAATATTTTCACATGATGAGGGAATTCCGCTTTCAAAGTGCTGTCATCACTGTGGCTTCTCCGCCACAAGACAATTTATTCCTGGGTGAAGGGCCTTCTTAGTTTGATTGTCAATAGGACTTACCTTTCTGATGGATTCTCTTTCTATAGAGCTGTACTTTTTTGAGAGACCGAGCAAAAGAACTCAACAGTCTCCTGTGTTAACCTTGTTGGTGAAGTTGGCCATGCTTTTCTTTTGAAATATGTTTGTTTCATCACAGGGGGTTACAGTCTTCAACTTGGTATCCTTTGTCAGTCTCCGCTAATTAAGATTTGGGTGACAGGTCAAATATTCCATCCTAAAAAATTATATTTCTGGGGTACTGTGTGAATTTGGGGGAGTTTTGAAATGTCTTTTTTTTTTTTTTAGACTCTTCCAAAGTTTAAATAACACTGTGGTGAACAACAAATAAACTATTCAAGTGTTAACGGTTTCCCAGAAACAATGAAATCTTTTGAGAACTCTGTTCCTGGGAAATTCTATAAATACTAAATTCATGGTTACAAAATGTATAGTATGGTTTAATAGCACATTCAAAAGCAGTTCACTTCATTTAGTCAGCAATAACTCATAATTATTAGGAAAGAATTAGTATTAAGAAATCCTGAATAGAATGGACAGTTTTCTTAATATTATTGCCTATAGGTGAGCTTCTAAGTCTTTGTGATTGTTTTAGATAAATGAATAAAAAGAGCACCCTGTGTCCCAAACTAGATTACATTATTTATGCCATTACTCTTGGACTTTCCCTTTGAGCAGTTTCGTCATTAGAAGCTGAGAGAATCAGTAATGTTTAGGATATATCAGTGGTGGGATTCAAATCATTTAACAACTGGTTCTCTGCCCTGATGACCGTTTTAAGTATAAAAAAATATACCAAAAGGTAGTTTATTATTTTACACATTTAACACTTAAATAAGAACAATAAAAAGAGTACACAAAACTAGATTATATTATAAAAAAGAATTTTAAAATATTCATAAAAATATTTAATACCTGACAAAAAACAATAAAACTATTATTTAAGATATTTCCATATTGCTCCTTGATTGGTGTCCTCACTTGCAATTTTTTTTCACCTATGGACATTACTATGGGTACTTAGAATATAGAATGAACATTACTACGGGCACTTAGAATATACTGTTGTGCAGATAAACGTTAAAGAAGAGTAAGGAAAGTAAATTTGTAATTTCCACATTGGGCGGTTGCCCAGGCACCCACCTTAGAGAGAACCCTGATTACAAGTGCCATTTTAACAACCTGTTAGCTGAATTCAACAAAAAATTAGGTATCAGTTCTGCCAAACCCATAAGAACTGCTGAATCCCCCCACTGGGATATATTCATTATTTGCCCCAGGCCCGTAAGTGTAATAGTTTAACTACCAACTAATCTAGACATGGCAGTAAACATATTTCTTTTTATTTTATTTTTTATTTATTGGTTCTTAGAGTGGAAGGGAGACAGAGAGAAACATCAGTTTGTTTTTCCACTTAATCATGACATGCCATCATTGGTTGATTCTCATATATGCTCTGACCGGGGATCGAACCTGCAACCTTGGCATGTCAGAACAATGTTCTAGCCAACTGACCTACCTGGCCAGGGACTAAACATATTTCCTGAAACCTGCCACCTTCTTCTTGCTAGAGTGTTCAAAGGAACAACCTCTCAGCAATTTGTTGAGGAAGAATGTGGCACATAAGAAGAGAGCTCTAGACTGAAGTCAGAATACCTCTATTCTAGTTTTGGCTCTGGCACTAACTGCCATGTAATATTGGCAAATAACTTGTCCTTCAAATCCCCTTCCTGCCCTCAAACCCTTTGAGGGACCTAAATCATCTTCATGGTTTTACCATCCTAAATAAATAAGTCAACTTCACCTGCATAGGCTTAACTATAATGGTTGAACCAAGTTGCATATTCCAGTGAGAAACCAGCATTGATATTTCTTAATATAGTCGGTAAGAAAAGGAATATAATTATATTGTCTCTCTCCTGTGAAACTCCATAATGTACCAAAATTTTCATCCCATATTTTTTAAGGGTCATTGGAAATCAATTTAATAAACATTTGAGCTATGCCTTTGTGCTACTCCATGAAGGGCAGTGAGACTGCTCAGGTCAGTGAGTTCAGACTCTGCCTTCAGAGTGCTCACCACGTACTCAGGGAGAAAAGCATGCAAACAAGCAAGTCACAAATCCAGTGAGATAAACTGAACAAGATAAGATATGTGATGCTGGAGTAGCATGGGAGGGTGTGTGTGTGTGTGTGTGTGTGTGTGTGTGTGTGTGTGTGTGTGTGTGTGTGTACCTATTTTTAATTCTAGAAATAAGAAAATGTATGTGTGTGTGTGGATGAGGGGTAGAGGCAGCTTTAAGATAAACTAAATACAAAACAAAACAACACTCCTCATTCTTTACCTTTTTCTATCCTAATCAATTATGTCCTCCTATAGTTTTAGTTGTCATAAACTGCAATCAAATAAATTATGACATGGGAGGTTAAAAAGTACAAAATACTCTCTTTTCATAAATAAATTATTTTTTAATGTCATTAAACCTCTCTTTATTAGCCATTTGCACTTCTGCCCTTGAACAAGGAAAAACACTTAAATGTGTCAAGTAATTATTATAAACCAAATACTATAGTCTAGACTCCATTTAGATTCTCTTTAGTATTTAGACAATAGGGAAACTTGAGTTTTCTGAAGAATACTGGTGTGTCTTAGCATAATTATTTTTTGTGGAATGTTATAACTAGAAGGGTAAGGTTTTCTGGTGATTTGCCGCAATCTTGAACTCAAATCAAAGAATTGGGAAGTGTTCAAAGTCTGGGGGTTAAATCTAGCACTGACTATGAAAGCTATATTGTTGTGTAGTGGAGAATGGGAGCTTGGGGGAGTTTCTTATAAAGATTTGGTCTGAGCTAGTTTGTTTTGTTTGAAACTGGAAAGTGTATTGTTGAAGTTTGCATTCTGTTTTCTTTCAGTGGGTGTACTAACACAAAGCACCATGTTTTTAAAGGGTTTCCTCCTTTCTGCAGAAATAAATTTGGCTTCTGAAAAAGAAAAAATTTGCACCAGCAATTCAGCAACATTGCACCTCTTTCATCATTTTGGGGATGCAGGTTTCAGCTCAGTAACTCCCGACATATTTTCTGGAAACATGTAAAAACATGCCCATAAGTACTGAACATAAAACCTGACTTTACACTCATAAACATTTGTATAATCTTATGGTCCATAAGTACTGAACATAAAACCTGACTTTACACTCATAAACATTTGTACAATCTTATGGACCATTTACCATTGAGTTTCTTTAAGCTGTGTGCATATTTTAAAAATCATTAGAATAAATGAAAATTGGAACAAGATGCTATTTGAGAGAAGGTGCTACCCAGAAATGCCTGAAGAATACTTTCTGTGACTTTCTCCTCTTCAGTAAGCCAGCCTCTGCCAAAGAAACAGATAAAGCAATGCTTTCCCGATAACCCCATTTGGAGAGATTAAATTAAGATGGAAACAACAGAATATTCACTATGTACTGAAAAAGCATGCTTCCTAAAGAAGTGCGGAACAGTTGAAAAGTTAACAGCCAGACAAGTTGGGTTGTATTTTGGAAAAAGGCACATTGTAAGACTCATAGTGCTTCAGAGCCATGCTCAGTGACCCTGAAGATAAGAGAGAGAAGAGAAAGTGGAGAGAGAGAGAGAGCTCTGTAAGTCCAGAGGTGCTCTAGGAAACCACTAGATGGTCTAAGCATGTCTCATGAAACAGACAATCCCAATGCAACTATAATCTGAATGTGAGGAAAAGGTTATCCTTAAAAAATAGTTGTACTCTTGCCAATACATTAGCCTTCAGCTTTTCACATTTATTTTTTCAGGTTGAAACAGGTAAGTGTAATTCATATACTAAGGATTTTCATTCTTTGCTTGGTATTCCTTTAAAATTGCATTCTAACCCAAGGCTTTGCATCTTTCTTCTCTTTGTTTTGGCTCTCATGCCTGCTCTGCCCCAGGTTGGCCTTCCTTCCACGATGTGATCAGTTCCGATGCAATCACGTTCACAGACGACTTTTCCTACGGGATGCACAGGGTGGAAACAAGCTGCACTCAGGTCAGTTAAGCCCACCTGAAAACCCAGTGCTCATTCTGCATTGCAAACACTTCCAAGACTCCTCATTTTGCTAAATGCAGAAATTAAAGCCAAGTGAATGACTGATCACTGAAGGGCCAAACAACTGCAGTGAAGCCTCTATAAAGTCTTAATAATATCTCAATCTTCAGGTGTTTAGTAAGTCCAATTCCATGTCAGTTATTGGCTTCAAAATCATTGGTAGGAAAAATCATTGTCAGTCTACTCAAGATACTGGGAGATGGGCTATTTTTAGAACATATGAAGATTTCATTCTGTGGCCTCACATAACCTGATGTTTAGATCATACTCTTCTTCCTGTGTTTCTGTACACTGTTAGTCATCATATCTCTTATGGCAATGATCCAAATACAATGAACAGGGATCCCAGAAGCAGCTTTCCTTGCGTGGGTCTGACGAAGGAGCGTGGAGAATGGCAGTAGGAAGAGGAAGTCCCATGCTAGGCTGTATGTGCACAGAGTGGGAATATGGGATAAGGTCATTTCTTCTCTACTTATCCAGGAATATAGACCTGTCCTCATTTCCAAGAATTTTCTGATTAATTCTGTTTACTCTGCTCTGAACCAAATTTACTTTGCTAGCTCTGAGACAGAAAATGAGCATGTGTTGAGAAGAGGGCAAAAATACTTCATCTGTCATCCCAGTTAAGATACTTGAATAAGTGGGTATCTTAAACCTAGTGGCATAGTTTAAACCTTGAGGCATAGTCAGAACCCTCTTATATATAAAATAAGAGCAACTACACAGTCTATTCTATAGTAGGTAGTCCTGTTCTTATCTGGTTTAAGTACGTGAAATGTAAAGTCTGAGTGTTGTGGCACTGAAATTCATTGATACAAGAGAGTGTTTTGTTGGGGGATATCTGTTGCCTATATTAAAGGTAAAGGGGGCACAATCAGGCAGCTGTAATAGCAAAGTGATATCACGTGGGCCTCCCTCAGCATTCTTCTACCTGCTCTTTAACCCCTCCTCAGGCACAAGAGTTTTAGGGAGTAGGTGGCATATTTACTACAAGCTGGGGAGGGAGATAGGTTTGACCCTAACCATCTGATGAATTTCTGTTTTCTTAAAAAAAAATAAGGTTGGCGAGTTTACTGTCTTCAAGTATGAACACTATTCTCTCCTTTGAAAAGTAGATTTCTTATTTTATGTCATATTTTCAGTTCACTCTCGTTTCTCAGATATGAGTCTCTGAGCAAGATAGTGGAACTTTATAAAGCCGGGTCTCGCCTCCTAAGATTCTAATTTAATTGGTTGGGGTGAGGCCAGAACATCAGCATTTTAAAAGCTCCTCTGGTTAATACAATAACAGTATTAGGTACATACTGTCATTCTCTCTCATTTTACAGTCAGGGAAACTTAGACACAAGGAGGACAATTACCCTTGTGTAAATTTACATAGATTTAAGTGTCAGAATGGATACTGAATTTGGGTGTTTAGCTCCAGAGCTCTTTATAGTGCTTAAATAGATAGACAGACATAATAGATGGATAAATATGATAGATAGACATACCATAAAGTGTCACACTGAAATAAGAAAATATAATTTATGATCTCCCAGCAGTTAATTTAATTCAATTTGATTTTGAATCCAATTGAATTTTACTTGATATTTTTTTTAACTGCCACAAAAACAAATTATGACTATCTACCCAAGAATCTAAAATATTTGACAAAATAGTAACTTGGTAGGATAATATATAGTGATATTATGACTTAGGCACATACAGAATACTTAGCCTCTTTTAAGGCTAGTAGTTTCCTTTTTTCCTTCCTCCTTCTCTCCCTTTCTTCCCTCCCACCTTCCCTCCCTTCCTTCCTCTGCCTTCAAGTCTGTTATATGACTGCTACTCTGTTTTTTCACTTAGGACCCACTTTCAAACATTGAGTTCCATGGAAACCAAATAAAGAAGACATAAACAAAAAACGAGGTATAAGATAACTTTCCTGAAGGCCCTACTCTCTGATGGCTTTGTGACTAATTCTTAAAATTCACAGTTGGAATAAATTCTCTGTGCCAGCCACAGAGATAACATCAGTAGTAGTAAAGATAAGACTATGAAGATGACCAAAGAGAAATGAAACCCACAAACTGTGCCAAAATAAGACAAAATTCATAAAGGGGTACCAAGCTAACTCAGGCATAGCCCTCTGCCCTCAGGTAAAGGCCTGGGTGATTGTAACTATATTATCTGGGTGAAGAGTAGCAGCTGAGTGAAGTACTAACACTAATATCTGTTCCCTTTCAGCTTCTTTTCCCACCACCTTTTAGTTCTCATATTTAAAAAGCATTTGACCCTTTCTTAAATAAGTCTTAAGTATAAAGAGAAGAGGGAGGGAAATTGGTTCCTTAAGGCATATGTAAAAATACATGCTTTGCAAAGTAGGTTCCATGTAGAAAATAATAGGGTTTTCAGCCCCCCCAAATGATACATTTGCTGGGTTCTTCCCCACGTGAACAGAGCAGAGGCTGTCTGTCACACAAGTGTAATAATAGCTCCCTAAGTTAAAGTATGCCAGGTACCTATCTTTCATATCAACTTCTTTGTCTTTTTGTTTCACACACATTTACTTTCTTTTTTTTTTTTTTTTTTGTATTTTTCCGAAGCTGGAAACGGGGAGAGACAGTCAGACAGACTCCCGCATGCGCCCGACCAGGATCCACCCGGCACGCCCACCAGGGGCGAGGCTCTGCCCACCAGGGGGCGATGCTCTGCCCCTCCGGGGCGTCGCTCTGACACGACCAGAGCCACTCCAGCGCCTGGGGCAGAGGCTAAGGAGCCATCCCCAGCGCCCGGGCCATCTTTGCTCCAATGGAGCCTTGGCTGCGGGAGGGGAAGAGAGAGACAGAGAGGAAGGAGAGGGGGAGGGGTGGAGAAGCAGATGGGCGCCTCTCCTGTGTGCCCTGGCCGGGAATCAAACCCGGGACCCCCGCACGCCAGGCCGACACTCCACCACTGAGCCAACCGGCCAGGGCCTACTTTCCTTTTGTTTAACATTTTTCTTTTGTTTTCTCTTTTCCATTTTTTTTTCATTCATCCTTTTTATCTTGACATAAAAAAAACTGCTTTAATGGTTTCCATACTAGAGTAACCACTTGTATTTTACTTCCTAGTTTCTCATTTTTTTTTAGGGAGAGGAGGGGAGGCAGAGAGAGACTCCTGCATGTGCCCTGAACTAGGATTGACCCGGCAAGCTCACCAGGGGGCAATGCTCTGCCCATCTGAGGCCTTTGCTCTGTTGCTCTGCAACCGAGACATTTTTTTAGCACCTGAGGTGGAGGCCACAGAGCCATCCTCAGCTCTGGAGGCCAACTCGCTGGAGCCAATTGAGCCATGGCTGTGGAAGGAAAAGAGTAAAGGGGCGGAGGGTGAAGAATCAGATGGTCACTTCCGTGTGCCCTGACTAGGAATCAAACCTGGGACATACACTCAAACCTGAGCCAGCCACACTCCGGGCATCCACTCAAAGCCGGGACATCCACACGCTGGGCCAATGCTCTACCACTAAGCCAATCAGCCAGGGCCCTAGTTTCTCATTCTTAACATGAGTTTTCATCATCAGCTTATCTTCTTTTGTGTTCTATTCTTTCAGTGTATGGAGTCTCTTCCCCTGCTTGAAACTTCTCCCATCTTTTTATTTTGTTTTGTTTCCTTTTTGATATGACAGGGTGTCAGAAACTTCTCTGATTTTCTTCTCCTCTTTCTAAATTTCTTTTTGTATTTTGAATTCACATTTCTTGTTCTTTTCTCTGGACTCAGTTGCATCAGTGTGGTTTGTATTATGAAGAATCTGTTGGATACTTTTAGTGTTCTCAGAGACATTCTCAGTTGGACCTGTTATGTGAAGTCCTACTTTGTAGTAAAGGTACAGTATCTAAACTTGAAGACCCTTTTGCTGCCAGCTTATACAATTGAACTGAACTTCCATGAATGAAACCAGCAGACTCAACTGGCTTTCCTGCCAACATGACGGGGTTTTGTTCTGTTTTTTTTTTGTTTGTTTGTTTGTTTGTTTTTTTGTCTAGATGTCCCTAATTCTTGCTGTAGTACATAGAATTCTTCTAATTTTTTTTTAAATTGTGATATGGATTACACCATGCAGTGAATTAGGACTCATATTTGGGTAGAAATTACAAACATGTTGGGAGAGCCATAGCCTACTACCTCTTTACACTACATTATAGTGTCCCCACATGAGTTCTTAGGTATAATTGTACAGTAAAAATTTTTTTTGAGAAAGTTAAGCTTGATTCAGTACTATTACCACTTTTCAGAGAAATATTGCGACCAGGTCCTTCTATAAAGAATTTCTGTGTGAAAACTGAGTGTACTGCCTGATCTTCAAGTTCACAACAGGAAACAAGCGAGGCGGTGGAGTCTCTTCACTGACTTCATCGGGACTCCTGCTGGTCGAGGAAATCACACTCTGGTTTTTGTTGCAACCATATTTGTTTTCTTTTACTCTTCTACCTACTTCCAAACAGGATCTTTATCTTAAATTTGCTCACTGTTGGTGGGCACATGCACCTTCCCACTGGCTGTGGCGATTTCCTTAAAATTTTCAGTTATAAAGAGTTTTCTCTAATTTTATTTAATTTACACTTTTTCAGTTAGTGATAAAGTACATTGCTCCTATTCCAGTTTCCCTATTATGAATAATTGTTTGACAGCTTCTCCCTAATCCTCCAACCCTGGCCTGTTAATCAATGCTTTGTCAAGAGTTTAAATTCAGTGCAAAGAGGTAAGATTTGCATGGTTTAAGCTATAGTTCAGAGAAGTAAATCCCTCCTGGAAATATTTCTTTCTTTAGATCAAAATTCTACATCTGAAGCAAATGGGAGACCAATAAATCACATAACTTTTTGTAATAATCTTTAAGGAAACCAGCAGATCCCTGAGTTTCCCCAAGTTGGAGTCTGTTTATGATTGCTGCTATGACTGCTTGAATCTATGGTAGAGCCCCTTAAGTTTGTTTTAGATCATTATTAATTTCTTCTAACTCAGCCAGATCAACAGAAAGGTAAATGTCCACCAATACAAAGTGTTTTTCAAAAGTTAAGCAGTTTTTGGTAAAACCCCAAACCTTATTAATCTTTTGCAGATGACAACTCATATATAGCTGATGATTAAAGATACCCATGTGTTACAATAGGGTTTCAGACTCACAGCCCATCTCTCTTTTTCTTGATCTTTCAGTAAAATCATAATGCTAAACTGGTGACTTTACAATCATTTCCTTGGCAAAAGATTAATATCATAAGCACAGAGGAAAAGAGCCCCACTTACACACAAGTGTCTTCAATAACGGTGGAAGAAAACAGGATACTAGTGGCAAAGTAAATTGCTTTTCTTCTTAAAACTCTTTCTCCTTTCCGTCCTGCCCCATGTGCCCAAGTGTAAAAGTCCTGCTTTGAAACTACTTCATCTTGTAGATCAAACACTTAAGAGAAAATGACAATAATAAAGCTCCAAACATCCTAGGAATAGCTGGGAGAAAACCCTCGAGGACAGTTGGAAATACATCAGTGCAGAAGTATGTAACTATGTTGAATGCACTATTTGTGTTTCTTATGCACACAATTGAGAATTGCAGTCAGATTTTAAGGAATTAGGTTAAATTTGATGCTCAATCACTTATTGGGGAGGGGGGTCCTTTCCCTTGGTTCTCTGCTTGTTCTTTAGTTGCCAGCTTTTCAAGTGGGAGGCTTAGGTGGTAGAGGATTCCTGTGGAAATTAAATTTTTTTCTTTTGAATACTTATCTCATGCTTCTTCAGAATGAGAGCTAAAATAGTCATAGTTTGTATTTTACCTGTAAAATACAGAAATACATAATCCTTTAAAAAAAACTTTCAAAAAGCACAACGAAGATTCTGCCCTGAAATAAATCATTAACAGCAGGTTTCTGAGATTTCTTCATCGGACAACTAGTTTGTTTCAGTTACAACCAGGTGTGCTGAGAGAGCCCAACACATTGCCAGTTGGCGGGGGCGGGGGGGGCGGGCAGAACTCGCAGGCGGCTAAAGAAACAACGCATCACTGACAACTTCCATTCATCATTCCAGCCTTGGGCCAGGGGGAGAGGCTGGAAAGAATGGGCTCCATGTGCGTTCTCAGGGAGGGGCCTTCAGGGCTTATGAACTTTTAAAAGAAACCGGTAATAGTCTTTTATGTGAGACTAGATGTACCTGGGGTACACAGACATGGCGCTGTGTGGTTGGGCTGCCCTCTTAAAAATGGCCTCTCTGTGCAGGCAATAGGGTGGACAGGTAAGTGGTGGCACACATATAATTGAACGCCCTGCTGTGCTTTGAAGTGTTGCTCCTTTCTCAGTTATCTGAGCTAAGTGTGAATCTTCCAGAACACCTTATGGCAAGCATGATGATGTTATCATTCTCCTTTTTACATGTTTTCTGAGGATTTCCCTACCCTATCTCCAACCCATTATAGTTGTTTGCATATGGTTTTTGTTGCCTTTTCCTGACTTTAATTTCTCTTCCTAGGCCCCTGCTCTTTGTCTTTTGCCTGGATTGGGGACATCTAGAACCTCTGTTTTCCTTTCTATTTAGCCAAAAGGCTAGTTCCTGATTGAATAAATGAAACTGCAGACCAATAACTAACCCACTTCAGCAGATTAAATTATTCTAACTTGGAATTTTTACAAATGATTTGGGAAATGAAGACCATACAAATACTCCTAAATGGCTTCAAGTATGTCCTAACTGTGCTCTATTTTTGGAGTAAGGTATCTAGAAGTGTTTTCTGAATATGCCCAAGAGATGATGAATAAAGGCAGTATTATTTCTTTTGCCCAGATGGCTGTATTGAGTCATTAAAAACAAAACAAACAAACAAAGACAACAAAACTATCTGAAGCTTTTATGCGAAAACACCACCTCTCAGATGCCAAGTGCTCAAAGTGCCGGAGCTGCACGTGAGCTCAGTAACTGTGCACACTCACTGGTCAGCGAGGACGCTGGTTCCCACCGGCCTGCACTCTGACTGTTTCAGCAGGCAGAAATCAGTGTTTTCCTGTGTCCATTGGGTAGGCATATATATTTTTTTACTGTTGCATCTTAGCTGCCAATGCCTGAAAATTTGGCCTCAATTGTTTATAGAAAGGAAAAGCAATCTGAGCTGTCAGCCTTGATATTACCTAAACCTACATAGAATGTAGTAAAATAATGCAAGATTTGTTTTTTAGGCCTGTTTCATATTTTCCAGGCAATAGATCAAATCAGTTCAGGGTTCATTTTTAGTTCTTTAATAAGCTGACACAGTATGTTGGCAGTGAAGTAAGAATGCACTTTTAACATGGAAGTGCCGTGGAGGCAAACTTGCTATTTGTGCTATTTATTAATAACTAGAGAACCCTCGAGAACTGAGTGTAGCACTTTCGATGAAGAAACTGAGATTCTAGATCTTTCCCCATTTTAATGAGCACTGTCCCTCAGTTCTCTTTCAACATCTCCATTTGGTATCTTAACTCTATTCCTTTGTGAATTCCTACTTCCTTTTTCTGCAATTTATAAGTGTTTTTGCACACCAAACAAAGTGAGAAGAATTAATAAATCACCTGTACGCCTCTTCGCTCATGTTCTTCCCTAACTCTTGACTCTTCTATGAAATACCCTCCCCTAGACATCTAATTCTTCATGGTCTTCAAGACCACAGTCACCCCAGGGAAGCTGTCTACAATGTCAGCCCTCACTTCTTATCCCTTTTTTTTACCCTTAACATTTATTTCTACTGCCAGACTTTACAGTTCCTTTATGTCCTTGTGTACATATTATCTGTCTCTCCTACTAGAACGTAAGACCCATGAGGCCAGGGATTGCCCTGTATCTCCAGAGTCTGGGGCAGTGCCTGGCATATAGCAGGTGCTCCATAGTTATGAAATGAATGAATGGTAGTAATCTGCCCCAAGCTTTGGTTTCTTTGTTCCACGACAAGTAATGTGCTTTCCCAGCCTGTTTGAATGTGGTACACTGATGGCTCCATATCCTTCACCCCCATCCCTGCTGAGAAAGGTAGGAGGTAGTCAGTGGGACCTGTGCTGTTGTCTCCTGGAGCCGTGCCCAGCATTGAGCAGTCGGTGCAGGGCTTTCTTCAGTGAGCCAGCCTTTCCAGAGTCATGTTCTCTGGGCTGCATTTCTCTAAAATACCATCAAACCAGCCTTCCCTCTGCCTCTGTCTGGTCCTGTGCCTCTTCTCCTTCCCCAGCTTTTTGGATAGTCAGTAACATGGATCTGAACTAACAGCTTATTCCTTCTTCACATAATATAATTCATGTGAGTAAAGAAGCCAGCGTGAGGCCGTGGCCAGTTAGCTCAGTCAGTAACAGCATCATCCTGAAACACCAAGGCTGTGGGTTTGATCCCCAATCAGGACACATATAGGAAGCAACCAATGAGTGCACAACTAAATGGAACAACAAATAAATGCTTCTCTCTCTCTCCCTTTCTATTCCTCACCCTTTCCTTCCCTCTCTCTGTCTCTCTAAAATCAATCAATAAATGCAAAAAAATAAGAAATAAAATATCCAAAAAAACCCCCCAAAAATAAAAAAAAAAAGGAAGAAGCCAGCATGGCACTCCACCTATTGGAAACCAGAAAAAAAGATTGTGTGGACTAGCAATGTTTGCGTTCGCTACACTTGGCAGTCCTGGCGGTCATGACAAATCTGTTGAGCCTTGCCATTGCTTTGCTGGGTTCCGAGAATATCCAGTACTCCTCTGATGTAAAGTTTTACTGCCCATGAAAGCAAACATCACCTCCGTCATGGCCAGTTAAACAGTATCTTTTACAGTGGACTTCTGCATATCTGAAACCCACCCATCCAAAGCCACAAGTAATGCTGGGGTTGGGGGTGAGATTTTATTCTGCCGTGTTTCTTACAAGAGGAGATCAAGGGTCACTCAATTCATAAAATAACTGCAGTCCTTTTTCAGCTGGCTGAGAGATTTCACAGATCAGAAAATACAGTGGCTCCTAAATGATTTCTGATATGCACAATTCTCGTGTTTTTTCTTCTCAGCATGTGGTGCAAAGCCTGCCAGAACCTATCTTTGCAGCTATTGACAGGAGGATTAGAAATCATCCGCGATGGTTTCCATCATTTCCCTACAGCCTGGTCATCCATTTAAACCACTTAGTGTGAGTTCCTCTCAAAGCCTGCTTTGTGCACGCTTTTCGCTTACATTTTGCTCTTCTCTTTCAGTGTGGTGCTCACCTTGGGCACATTTTTGATGACGGACCCCGTCCAACTGGCAAAAGATACTGCATAAACTCGGCTTCCTTGTCTTTCACGCCTGCAGACAGCAGTGGAGCCACCGCAGGCAGTGGGGCCGGCAGCCCAGCCCCGGCCGACAAAACGGAGCTGTAGAGTCTCGGGGAGCAGCGGAGACAAGTGTACTTATGCACAGCTATTCACAGAGTTCAACATTGTCTATCTTAGATATATTTTTTCAAAAAATATATATATAAGGGCAGTTTTGTGCTATTGATATATTTCTCCTTTTGCTTAAACAGAGGCTCTGGCCACATATGTATTTTGCTATTAAATAGATCCGGAACTGTTTATAACTTTAGCCAGTGCAGACAGCTTTGGGAAACTTCTTCACACGCCACTTAAGTATTATTTGGCATTGTTTTCTTCATGCACATAGCTTCTTTTGAGACCTCCCCCCCATTTGCTTAAGAGGCAGAAAGTGCTTGGCCTTCAAACCTGGAAATTGAGGTCTCCTTTCCATGGAGAGACCAGGGCTGAGAAGTGCAGGGTGCAGAGACCTGCCAGACACATGGCCCTGAGGCATTTGTACAGATAAGGACGGAGTGATGTCTTCTGAGACTTCTTAGCTTTGTGGACAGTTTGAGCTAAGGTCGTTTATTCTCACTGAAAGGGTGTGAAGGTCTAAAGTCTTTCCTTATGTTAAATTGTTGCCAGACCTGAGGGGCGCGCTAAGCTTGTGGTGGAGAAGTAAACATTACCTCACGGGTAAGCCTCCATTTGATTTTCCATTGAAAACATTGGAATGTAAGACAACTGTAAAATGTGGAGCCCCGTTTTGTCCAGAGTTCACAAAGAAGAACACCTGCCATTGCCTTTTATAAATCCATTCCCCCACACCTAATACCAGCTGCATCTGGAAGGGCATTCTGGTGAATTCCACCGTCTAGAATAAAGTATTGGGAACAACGCACTTCATCAGGGCAGCAGCAATAAGAGAGCAGGGAAGACCAAAGAGGAAGTCATGGGTACTGAAATATTCAGTACTATGCGGAAGAGCTGACCTGGTACTGACAGTACCAAATAGGACCAGGAGGGCGGGGCTTAGTGCACAGGTTCAGGTGGGGTCTGGAAAGATGGTGGGGGTTCAAATAGAAATAGTCAGGAGCTCCAGTCCCGCCCTCGACACTAATCTGTTGTGTGGCTAGAGACAACCCTTTAGCATCTCCCTGCCTGTTCTTCATGTATAAACTGGCACTTTTAATATTTGTAAAATAATTGACACTCTCAGGGCACAACTATTATATTGCTATCCAGTTAAGATCAGTGTTATAAAATTACTGATCTGGTTCTAATTGCCTCAAAGGCCTAAACCCAGGCATTTGAAATGGAAAGAGGCAGAGAGGAGGCTGACATAGTTGATTGGTATGGAAACAGTTGGGCTAAGAGCCAGAAATTTTCTTTGTAGAAGCATGGCTGGTTTTACTCTGAGAAGCTCTGCTCAGTTGCTGTGTAACATTTAGTCTGGTGGAATGGATGTCATTGTACACACTAAAGTTTTCACGGATATGAGCCATGTGGATACAAGTTGATTTCGCTGTAGCCAGGTGTGAGGGCACAGTTTATGGCTGATATATTTTGTGTTTGTAGCCATGAATACTAATCCTGAAATGTCATTTTTTAAAATTAATACTTTTGTAAATCTTTGAAAACTCATGAAAATTGACATCTTTCTTTATATGTACCAAGACAAAAATAAGAAAGGGGGACACTTGACAGTTTTAAAGAAATAATGAGAAACTAAAATGAAAAGTTGTGGCAAATCAAAATGTCAGTATGGTCGTGTCCACATTCTTATATGTCTCTACCAACTTCCTGGTAAGGCCCTGACATCCTGGTGACTCTTCCTTGTCATGTATGCTACAACTTTGCAGTTCCTCCTAAGTTATGCTCCTCCTCCCTTAGCTCCCAGATGTTTTCCCTCAGGCCCTGGGGGTGACTCGGGAATTTGCAGGTTTCACTCCCCTATAGAAATGAGATACAAAATTTAAGATCATTGAAGCCTCCGCAGCCAGACCATCTTAGAAGCCATTCTCAACCTTTTTCCAACCTCACTGAGGGAGCCCCAGCACTTCCCTGTGACCCAACGATCCCATCCCACATGGAGTCGGCCAAAGAAGTAAGTATCCCAGGACATTTCCTGTCACAGTGTGAAGTCCGTCCTTTGAGGGGGGCCACAAAGCACTTTTCAGATTGCTCCAGTTATATGTGGTGGCCTGCCCCGGGGTTTGTTTGACAGGAGCCACAGTGTTGGGAGAGACAAGGAAGATAAATGAGGGGCTTCTTTCCTCTTCCCAGAGACCCCGGGGTCTCATTGTTCCTTTATTTTTATTGTAAGGCTTAACATTTCCCTCAGAAAACTCTCTTTCTAATCCTACGTCTTTGTTTCATGGAAAGCAGTTTTTATTCTACCACGTTTTCCTGCATCAACTTTAAGAAAATGTAACATCCATCGAAAAAAAATGTGAGGTATATGCATGTGGTTTAATTCCAGATTGCTTTTGAGTTTAAGTGGTATCAAATTTCAGTGTATTTCTGTCTTATGTTAAGGAAATATATTACTAAAATGTCAGTGAGCAATAATGTCAGCTGTCGAGCACTAGATTTATTTTTGCAGGATATGGAGTGCAATGAACTGAGTCAATATGGTGAGGTGTATGTGATCTGTGGGAGTTATGCCATTTAGCATAGGAAATGCATGGGACTTTCCCTCTCTGCTCTCCAGCCCTTACTGTGCCTTTAGGAGATGCAGGTTTCTGCTGGTGTGCAAAGTATGTCCAGACAGTCAATGCAGAATGGATCTGAAGAAAGCACCAGTGTATACTGTATTAGAGAGCATTTCTCTGTGTTTAAATGTTTCACTTCTTAGCTGCATTTAAATTCTTTATGCAAATAACATAGTAATTTAAAAGCCTCTCCATGTTAACTGAATTGAAAATGTCTTGCTTTACATACAGACTAAGATAGAAAGGATTATCAGTTGTTCGAAAGATCAAATATTACTTTTGCCTTAGATAGCTTTGTAACAATTTTTCTTCAAACAATTCAAAACTTTTGAAAATGATATGAAATTTTCATTAAAAAAGCCCTTTTCCTATGTCTATTGTATACAGGAATTATGCAATAAAATTCCTTTATAAAAATGTTTTCTTGTCTGATTCCTAAAGACTCTTTATTTTTAGCACAGATGCATGGACCACCCATTGGAGTTTGCAGTAGGCTGCTCTCTACCTCCTTACCCAGCTGACAACCCTGTAGTTTGTATAGAGAGAGGGCCTTTGCCAGCTGGGGTTCTGACAATGGGGTTGACTCCAATTCTCCATACCCCAAGCGCCAGGAACGGCCTCCAGGGATTCAAAACATTGGAGGAAAGGGAAACATTTGCAGAGTTACTCAACCTTCACCTCACCTCAGCAGAAACTTCAGCAGCTGTATATATGTTTTTGCACTTCAAATATGGACTTTAGGGAGTTTCATCATGATAACTCTATGGATAAAAATACAAGAATGATACCATGCTGATGTGTAGGTTTCCTGTTAAAGGTTTTAACAGGAAACTTTCACTGTTGTCAACAATTGGTCTCCAAGGAAATGCGTTCCCCATGGCTCACGGCTGAATTTACAGCTTTACAGTCATCTCTACAGAAGAGTTTCTTACACACTCTGCACCGCATAATGATGTTTAGATCAATGATGGACCACATATATGATGACGGTCCCGCAAGATTATAGTGGAGCTGAAAGATTCCTATTGCCTAGTGATGACGTAGCAGAGAGCATTACTCGGGCTAGTGGTGATGCTGGCGCACAGTTTATAAAGTCCAGGGCAATGTGCTGGGCTTTCACATTCACTGAGCACTCCCTGGCTCACCAGAGCAACTTCCGTCCTGCAAGCCCTATTCCTGGTAAGCGCTCTGTACAAGTGTACCATTTTTAAATCTTTTTATACCGTATTTTTACTGTACCTTTTCTATGTTTAGATACAATAACACTTACCATTTTGTTATAACCGCCTGCAGTATTCAGAATACTACTGTGCTGCACAGGGTTTTAGCCTAGAAGCAATGGCTAGGAGTGTAGTGGGCTAGGCCATCTAGGTTGGTGTCAATGCACTCTGATGTTAGCACAGCTAATATTACCAAATGATCTCACGATGCATTTCTCAGAAAGCATCCCCATTGTTACGTGGTACAGGGCTGTAGTCTTATTTATTGTTCAAAATTATTAAATCTTTTGGTTCATTTTGTTGATTTGTAATTTTGGGGAGGAGAAATGGGGTGATGAGGGCTTTTGCTTTTCAGCCAGTTCTTGAGAATGGCACACTAACATTCAGAGGCCAGCAGCTTCGTGTCATCTAGAACATGTGGTCCCCAGGTGGCAGCATCAGTGTCACCTTGAAACCCGCTGCTAAGCCAGGATTTCAGGCCCTCTCCCAGGCTCACTGCATCAGAAGGGCTGGGCTGGGGCCTTCGCAATGTGTGTTTTAGTAAGCCCTGTGATTTCAGTTCTTTTTCAAGTTTGAGAACCAACTGCCTTAGAACTTTTAGAGATAAAAATTCAATTAACATTCATTTTAACATCATTTCTATCTAACCCCTCAAAATGGTTTGATTCATCCTCACTGATCGTCTTTCTAGAGAGATGGGCCAAACTGTTTTTTGCAAAGCATCCTGTTTTCAGCTGTTCTTGCCTTCACTACCCATGTGTCCTGCTCTGGAGGACTAGCCAAGCCTCCTCACCCTGTTCATACTTCTGGGCTGACCGTGGGCTGCCTAGTGGTGCTCAGCTGCCTCTTGAGAATGGCAGGATGCCCATGGCAGGGTTCATCTCAGCAATCCCAAGGACTAGAGAGCGGATCTGGATTGAAATCTTGTGTGTGCAGACAGGGTGAGCCACGTGCACAAAGGGAGAGCAGTCAGACCCACAGAGCTCTGTAGTAATCTTTGAGTCATTCTGGAAGATTTTCTTGACCAATAGAACTCCTCCTACCAGCCGTCTGGATTCCCATCTTAGTTAAGGTCCCTGTTGTAAATTTTGACATTTGCCCTTTTGTTAGAAATCTTTCTCAGAAAGTATCACTGATCAGCAGTCAAGTCTTCTGATCTTAGCAGCCTTTTGTCCCTTGATACGAGGAAAGGCCTCCTCATGTTATAGGGAAGGTGGGTGGCCTAGAACTGCTTGTGTCCAGGTTCAACAAGCAACAGGTGTAGAGCTTAACAAGAAGGCTATAGAGCAAAAAACAAACAAACAAAAAAACCCAAGCAACATAACAAACTTTGTATTGATTCCAAGCCAGGAGCTCAAACCAGACAGTAGTGAAACAGAGGTCATTATTGTCGTGGACAGATGGAAGCTTTTGATGACAGATTCAGCAACTGGAGAGATTTCCCCTTTCACAATAGATTGGGAAATACGGACAAGGACACTTGCTGTCTAAGAAAGACAGTATGAGGCCCCAGTAAGGAAAGGCTGTACAGGCCCGGTGTGGCAGCTGGGGAGGCTATCTCCTTCGGATTCTGCCTGCTGCGTGTGCAGTTCCAATCACAGTTTGTGACATTTCTTTAGATGCAATGCATGAATCCGAGAGTCTATTCCCATTTTGCTCTTTAAATATACACCACTGGAACGATGAGAAATCAGCATCACCAGGAGTCTTCTGCAGATTATTGTGGGGGTGGCGGTAGAGGGAGGTGATTCTTCAGCATTAAGCAGTTGTGAGGAGCTTTGTTACTGTAAGAGGGGAGGAACGTAACTGGACTAAGCTTATTACAACATAAAAGAGTTATGTGAGGAGCAGTTAAAAAAAAAAGATGGCTTCATAGGGAGTAAGGTGACTAAGATGCTGGGTGTGGTAACAATTCAGGTGGGCCCTTACTGTATGGGGTGTAAAAATGGTTAAAGGAGACCCCAAAACAATTTCCTTCGTGGCCTTAACCAAAAGGGCTGTGACAGTAATGACTCCAGCAAGGGGGGAGTCCTCGAGACACAGGGTCCCGTTGCTGACTTATAATACCCTCTGGGCCTATGGCCATACCCATGGTTTTGGATGTCCAAGAGCAGATGGTTCATTAAACTCTCCTATGAGACAAGAGCTATGTCATCCCCATAAAATTGGGTTGGGACTGTCATTATTTAGTAAAAAATACAGAAGTTTTGCCAAAGGAGAGATTTGGGATTTAATTTTGGCACTAGCCCAAGAAAGCCTCGCAATTGCTGCTTAGTTACGGACCTTGGGCGATTCAGGACACCAGGGCGCCTGTCTGGGCCCAGGCATAGCCCCTGTTCTGATCATCAGATGCCCCAAATATTGAACCTGGGTTCAGGCAAACTAATTTTTTCTTTAGAGATTTTATTTCCTTTAACGCTAAAAGTTCTAAAAATAGTAGATGCTGTCCTCCTGTGAGCAGACCTGGGAGGAAGAGCAGAGAAGCAAATCATGGCTGCATCACAGCGAAGGAGGACTTCACAGAAAGTGTTCCGTCCTGCAGAGCAGCCTCCGGGTTTCTGAGAAGCAGGAAGGCTCTCAGCAAACCCTGAGGCATTATGTCCAGGTGCATTGCCTCCCTTCACCAGTGACCACAAGAGGGATTGGCTAGCTTCATCAACTGGAATGTTAAATAACACACTACATAAATCATTACAGGAAAGAATTTACTTCCAGTTGGGATGGATTATCCCAACGGTGCGAGGGTTAGGAGCAACAGGGTGTCAAGGGATAGCAATGTTGTTTATTGCTCAGAGGTCCTGGACAAATCTCTACCCTTGGCCCTGGGTTTAATCACAGGTCAAATTATAGGGTCCAGAGCTTTGAGTTCTGTAATTTTTATTATGTCCTTTATACCTCGAAGAACCTCTTTACCTATGGGATTTTGATTAGTTCTGGGAAGAGGTTTTGAGGGGTCTATTTGATATTAATAGGTGGTGTACTGTGGGTTTTACCAGTATCAGTTGAAGTTTTTTCCCATTAAGAGGATGCCGGCTGATCCAATAGGGAAGGATGGTCAGCACTCTCAGATTCAGCTATAATGCTGTCAGAAATGGAGCAAATAAAAGGGGTTGAAGAGTCATTTAGTTCATTTTGATAGTTACTGTCAATAATAGGGTTATTTTCCATCTTCAGGAGAAAGACATTTTGGCATGATACTTCTCTAGGACGTCTCAGCCTAATGAGTAATTAGGGGCAGAAGGACTAAGGAAGTAAGAAACTATCTCTCACAGGGTCTAAACAAAAAGGGATGGTGGGTTCAGAGACAGGAGCCTGTTGAGTTTTACTGAAATCCCCATGATCTGCCCTGTTGTATCACTCAGAGGCAAGGCTGCCTTATGGCAGTGGGGCTGAGCACTGAGAATGTCGGTCTGGTGTCATAAAGAGAGATTCATTCCCAATTTGGAGATAAGTTTCTCCAATCCAATGAAGAGGGAGAATTGGGAAAAGGCCCTGTAGGTCCTCAGAGCCCTGTCATTGGGGTCAGGAAGACCTTGGAAAGGCTCGTTAGAAGGCTGAGGACTCCTGAAGTGCTTCAATTTGTGACAACTTCATTTCCAATATCCTGTCTCTTTGCAGTAAGAGCAGAAGCTAAGAGACTTGGTTTTGTATGGGTGTGATGTGTGTGTGTGTGTGTGTGTGTGTGTGTGTGTGTGTGTGTGTATGAGACTATTTGCTAGAGCTGGAAATACACAATCTTCATGATTTCACTTCTGGGTGGCTCATCAAAGGTACAAGCAAGCTTAGTTACCAAATTAACCAAATCTGGAGAGGCCATGGCTTGCCATTCCATTCTGGTCCTTTTTACTAAAAGGGAAAGGCCTCAGTCCAGCCTATTAATAAAGGCAGAATTAATGGCTCCTTGAGTAGAATCAACATCTGGAGGAATACCAGGATTTCCTGTAAAAACAACATACAGTTGATTGTAATAGTCGTGAACAGATAGATGGGTCAGACTTTTGTGAGCTGGTCTGAATTTTATCCTGATCAATGAGCTTTGGGAAGGCTACTGACGTTGCCTAGTAGAGATCTCCTGTGAATTTTTGAGCATTTTCCCCTTTATCAGAAGTTTGTTTTTTAAAATCTCTTTCAAGATGTTCCCATTGGGCAAGCCTCATTCAGTGCCGAGCCAGGCCTTTGCCCACCCACCAGCATATGAACCAGCTGATGTGAATTAGAAAGCCAAGCTGGTAGGCTTGAATAACTATGTTAAACTCTTCCGCAAATCTGTGAGCTCCTCAGTTACCTTAGAAAATTCTTTAAAGATGGCTCATAATTCAGCTTCAGTCCAAGGAACACGTAAGCCCTGGGGATCCCCAGTGGGCTTAACTTTAAAGGGACAGGTACTGAAGTTCTTTCCAGAGGAGAAAAGAAAGTTAAAGGGAGAGGTTGTTATAACTATGGAGCTTTGTTATAACCTTAGAGGTATTTCTGTAGATCTTTTGTGCCCCAGATAGGGTGTGAGAGCTCCTTCTAACGGCCCTCCAGATTCCTATTTTGGTAAAGGTCTAATAAATTTTGACAACCTGAAAAAGTACTGCATGTCATTTAAGAATAGTCTGGCAAGAATCCTTCCTGTCCACTATCTCCCAGAGGCTTGTTTTGTCCTGGACCAACCTGTGAAGAGATTGGCCAGAAGATGACTTTAGGTTCCAAGTCAGACAGCTCTGATTCTAAACCCCCTGAAAGTCTGTTGTGGACTAGGAGGTTTTTATAGAACCATCATTGGATAGGCCACAGTGACCTGAGTTTTGGGAACCACAACAGAGCCTTAGGCCTATGTGAGGTTTTCCAAAATTTTAGGTTGGTTATAGAACCAAACTAATTTATCAGATTATGGCTGCCTGAGAACCTCATTCTTATTTCAAGATTTTAGTTTCCCTCCCTGCAGAGTCTACCACCCCAAGCCCCAGAAATCCACCCATCCATCCAGGCTGGTAGGTTTTTAGGATAAACAGCAGGGCAAGTCAACTAGTAATTATTAAGTACTGTACTTACCTCAGCACTGTCCTGAACAGGGTAAGGGTGGAGAAAGAAAGAGCTTGAAAGCAAAGTAAGAGAGTGTTGTGGACCAGTCTCAGCCTATGATGATAGCAACCTACCTCCTAGAAATGCCTGGGGGCACTCACCTGGCCCCAATGAGCTTCCCACAGACGTCTCCCCTTTCCAGCCCAGTGTTATGGCTGGAACCGCCCTGTGGTTCTTACTAAGATTGCAATACGCTCTTCAGCAATAACCATCAGGAAACTTTGAAGAAAAAAAGTTAATCACTTACAGGCCTTGGAGCATACAAAGCATGCCAGGGGGCACACAGAGAGGTTCCAGGTATATATATATAGAGAGAGATTGAACATGGGCCTGGGGTCTGCTTTTATTGGCATCAAGGTTGGGAAGAGAGAAAGAAAGAAAAACCAAGCAGCTTAAGTGGCCAATTATCTAAATCAAACAGATTCTCTAAAATAAGAGCCTCCCGATGGGGGGTATGGGATAGCCTTCATTGAAGTGAATGCCCTTTGAGGTAGATGCCTCAGCATTCAAAGCTTATGTCAGGCACTTGTGTTACCAAAAGAAAGGTCAACTGTCCAGGCTCACGCGACAATCCCCCTGTGGTACAGGGCATCAGAGTCCACAGTGAAGACATCAACGGCCTGGGCACTGATGTGCTACAAGTTAGGGGTGGGGCACGTTGCAGCTCAGAAACTGAACATCCTAGTAGGATAATGGTAACAAATTCTATAAAAAATTATACAGGCAATAGTCAAGTCCAGTCCATAGTCACAGTCCCAAACTTAGAAAATTCTAATCATGAAAATAGGTCAGTGATCTCGAGGACCCTTGAGAATCTGTTCAATATTTGGGAAATATTGTGGAATATTCTAACATCTTGGGCCATCTGGTATAAGCAGGTTTGAGTTTGTCCTGAGTCGGTAGCTGGCTCCATACCCTAACCCACCAGTCTCTTAGGCCCGAGGATAGGATGCTTCAGCTAGCTAAAGGGTATTTTATTTCAGGAGGTGGTAATGCAGGTCTTTATGGTATAAGTATTCGGTAAGAGGCATTTCTGCAGAAAGAAGAGAAAAATAAAAGTGAATGATTGGAGCAGGTTATAACCCCAGCTTCTGAATTCTGAAGGCAGTCAGTTGAGATTTCTGGATGTCAGGCTTGAAGCATCTCCAGCCTGAAGTGACGGAGGACAGTGGCATTCTGAAGCCCTCCCTGGCTTGCAGTTTGAATATCTGGTGCTCTTTCTGAGTGGCCCGTTCAACAATAGGCATGAAAATTTGTCCATATGTGAGTTGTTGTGGTGCTTTCTCTGAAATTTAGGTAAAATTGCCCCATTTTAGTTTGCATGGCTTCATTTGGGGAGAGGGCAGTTTTTATTCTAAATAATTCCAAGTCAGAAAGGTGAAAAAAAAATACTGGAAACATTAGCTTGGAGAGGTATGACCAGATATGGGAGGAAATGAGAAGAATTCAGTGTCCAGCTCAATTTATAGGTAGAAAACAAACCTCAAAGACAATTAACAACTGGAATGTAATGTCTGCAAGTGTGTAATTACAGTTTCTATTGAGATATAATTTTTCCTCTACAATCTCTGACATTTCTATCAAAGATAACCATAGTAAGACTAATTTGTTTGCAAATTAAGTCTAGGTTCAATAATCTTAGGCTGATTATTTACATATTTGCAGCAGGAATAGTGATTGATCATATCTCCATTGCTGGAACCTCTTATAAGGAATCTCCGACAAGCCAAGGACTTGCCACCAGACTTTGCCTGCATACACCTGTGGGTTTGGATGAACTCCTCTCTCCTTGAGGTCCTCTGAGATTCCTAGGTTTACTAGGAAGTGACCTTTCTTACTTACTTGGTAAGGCTGCTGGGAACCCTGTCCCCAAGGTACTTGGCGGAGTTCTTCAGTGGGCTTATTGGCTCCATAAAGTCAACAGTAGTTCCTTAAAGCTGTCTGTTCATATCTGAGTCTATGCTTATCTTTCTCAAATATGACATTCCAGTCAAAGCCTTGTTAACATAACCAATGTTTCCAATTGTGTCGTGTTACTTGAACTTATGCAAATAACAATATTGCCTCAAAAATAAGAATACTCATCAAGATTTTATGAATTCTGTTGGGATCAGGTAGGGAGCAAAATTGTTTCATTTTTGTTAACAGAGGTATACTTCTCAAATTGCTGAAAGTCATAGTTACTTTAAGAGAAAAAGCTTCCTTAAATCTGAAAAATGAATTATTAAAGAACCAGCAATGTTTTAACAAAAGGTCATAAAAAATTATAGTCATCAGTCACTCAGTCTTATATAATTAATTCTTGATTGAGATCTTTTGTTAGCAGTTTAATGAATTCAGTTTTTCTTAGACCAGTCAGTGGTCTGATCTGCAAGTTGTCAGAAACCTGGACTTTGCAGCGGCCTTTCCATAAATATCCTTAAAGATGAAACACTTTTGCAAAAAAAGCATTTGAGGAAAATATAACTGTCAGTAAAGGACAAAAGTCTTAAAAATGCCCATGATTAAAGCTCTGAAAAGTTCATTATAATGCAATTGAGAAGGAATTTAGTTTTTTCTGTGACACACAACATTTTAAAATAAAATCTGGAATTATGACAGATAACATTACATATCAGATTTTTAAGAATTTGACAGCATTTCTGGAACATTTTTATTTATAATGTATATACATACAAGGACAGCCATGAAGAAGGTTTAGCTTTATTTCTTATTTGACAATGCTTCCCATGAAATTTAACATATCAAATAAGCCTAATTAGTTTAATGCCTATCTTTTTTGTAAGGTGACAGAAGAAATATTTTGAGATGTTTCTGGGACCCGCTAGAAAAATCCCAAAGTTACTTCCAGGTCACAAAAAAACTTTATTTAGAATTTGATTTTGGGAAGTTTATAAAAAAAATATCAGAAATTTTGGACAGTTGAGTCATCTCTTTCTTTCTCCAACTTTCTATATAATTTTGTCCTTTATTTTTCTCTTTCCTATTCTGAAATAACCAATTTACTTTAGAGAAAATTTACATCTTTATCTGTTAAAAATGTATCTCCATACTTTATACATTTTCTTAGACAAAAATACCTCCCACTTTTCTTGTATATGCGGTGATTTTTCTTATTTCTAGTAGATTTTAATGACATATGTCAATTAGATTTCTGAACCCTTAGAAACTTTAGTTTCTAGTGGAAACTAAGAATTAAGCAATTGTGAACTGTCCATTTTTCCAGCAGTATTTAGATTGGCAAGTTAATGAATATGTTTCATAATTTTTAGAAACATATTTCCTTATAGGAAAATTTTTATTTTTTTATTTTTTATTTTTATTTTTTTAAGGTGAGAGGAGGGGAGATAGTGAGGCAGACTCCCCGCATGTGCCCGGACCAGGATAGACCCGGCAACCCTGTCTGGGGTCATTAGCACAATATTTTAATGTGGTACAAGACATAGTTACTAAAAGACTCAAAATTTTTAGTTCTCTATAATAAGAAGTCAAAGGTAGATAAAGTTAGACTTGTTCACAATTAATGTCTTAGAGTTTTATGTTATTTGAAAATGATCTAGATTTTCAATGAAGTCCTGTCATTTAATTTAATTTAATTTGGCATGTTACCAAAGAGATTTTGGAAACTATTTTTAAGTACCCATACTATAACATATAATTATTGCTGAAAAATTCACTTAAACTCCTGTTTCACTTACATCTATCTAAATTATTTGCTCCTAACAATGACGTGTTTTGCAACCACTGGTCTGTGGACCGGTGCTGGTCTGCCAAAAATTTCATGCCTGCCTGGAAAAGAGTTAACCACCCTGGTGTTGTGTGAAGATTACAGAGTCTATAGTCATCATCTCTACACTTGGGGACCGGTGACCTAGCTGACTGGAAAAGGAAACATACAACAAAATAATTTTAACATAACAGTGCAGTATGGTTCAAGCAGGCACTTGATTTCTGAACTCTGTGTGTATGATGCATTGAACACTACATAAGTTTGTTCGAATGCTTTTTTGTCTATCGTGCATGATTTGTAAAAGCTCTGCATGGTGCAAAAGGTTGTTAGAATGAGCCTACAAGTTCCAAAGACATCTAAGACAACCTCAGTGGTGTTTTAATCAGTAATACACATTGATAAGTGGCAATCACCCTGAGCATAAGTGAATTCGACCAAGACCATTTAGGTCTACAATCTTCATACAACATCAGGGTGGTTAACTCTTTTGCGGACCGGTGGTTGAAAAACACAAGTTTAGACTAATCATCAGAAACTTCATTTAGACAATGAGCAAAATTAGCCATCATCTCAAGCTACTTTTCTTGCTGACACTTTTTTTTTGTGACAAAGACAGAGAGGGAGACAGAGAAAGAGGGACATATAGGGACACATAGATAGGAAAGGAGAGAGATGAGAAGCATTAATTGTTTGTTGCGGCACCTTAGTTGTTCATTGATTGCTTTCTCATGTGCCTTGACCAGGGACCTACACAGCAGAGTGAGTGACCCCTTGCACAAGCCAGCGACCTTTGGGCTTAAGCCAGCTACCATGGGGTCATGTCTATGATTCCACACTCAATCCGGCAACCCTGTGCTCAAGCTGGTGAGCATGTGCTCAAGCTGGAGACCTCGAGGTTTAGAACCTGGGTCCTCTGCATCCCCGTTCAACGCTCTATCCACTGTGCCACTGCCTGGTCAGGCACTTGCTGGCACAGTTTATAATTTAGATAACATGAATTTACTTGATTAATAAACCCATGTATAATGAAAGTTATATATCTGCATTATATTTAATGCCAGTAACTGAAGACGTACCTATTTTTTTTTTTTTTTTTTGTATTTTTCTGAAGCTGGAAATGGGGAGAGACAGTCAGACAGACTACCGCATGCGCCCGACCAGGATCCACCCGGCATGCCCACCAGGGGCGACGCTCTGCCCACCAGGGGGCGATGCTCTGCCCCTCTGGGGTGTCGCTCTGTTGCGACCAGAGCCACTACAGCACCTGGGGCAGAGGCCAAGGAGCCATCCCCAGCTCCCGGGCCATCTTTGCTCCAATGGAGCCTCGGCTGCGGGAGGGGAAGAGAGAGACAGAGAGGAAGGAGAGGGGGAGGGGTGGAGAAGCAGATGGGCGCTTCTCCTGTGTGCCCTGGCCCGGAATCGAACCCGGCACGCCAGGCCGACGCTCCACCACTGAGCCAACCGGCCAGGGCGACATACCTATTTTTTTTTTTTTTTTTTTTTCATTTTTCTGAAGCTGGAAACAGGGAGACACAGTCAGACAGACTCCCGCATGCGCCCGACCGGGATCCACCCGGCACGCCCACCAGGGGCGACGCTCTGCCCACCAGGGGGTGATGCTCTGCCCATCCTGGGCGTCGCCATGTTGCGACCAGAGACACTCTAGCGCCTGAGGCAGAGGCCACAGAGCCATCCCCAGCGCCCGGGCCATCTTTGCTCCAATGGAGCCTTGGCTGCGGGAGGGGAAGAGAGAGACAGAGAGGAAAGTGCGGCGGAGGGGTGGAGAAGCAAATGGGCGCTTCTCCTGTGTGCCCTGGCCGGGAATCGAACCTGGGTCCTCCGCACGCTAGGCCAACGCTCTACCGCTGAGCCAACTGGCCAGGGCCGCGACATACCTATTTTAATTAAACCAAACTAGTTTTTATTTGCCAAAGATTATCCAAGATTATGTGAACTTGAAAAAACATTCGGGTTAGTTCTATATTTCTGAGTTTGGGGAATACTTAACCAATAAGCATTTATTTTAAAGCCAATTAAACAGAGCTCCTTTACAAATTAATTTTGGCAATACTATCTGGAGGTAGACCAAAAAATCACATATACATGATATATATATATATTTATATATATATACACACACACATAAACATATAGACAGTCATAGAAAGCCTTATATTTTCTGTCCTAAAATATTAGCCATCGAGTTCAACAATGCATAACTCACTAGTTTATAAATAACAGTTGAATCCAAAGTGGCAGATGGCACAGGTTAGAGTTACCCACTTTAATAGCTAAAGTATTTTACTGCTATTTGTGGAGAAGACTTTTAAGATTTGTATTTATCTTTGCCATGTAATTTTTTTTATTAAGTGAGAGGAGGGGAGATAGATAGACACCTGAATGCGCTTCAACTGGTTTCCATCCAGCAACCCCCATGTGGGGCCATTACTCAAATCAACCAAGCTATTCTCAGTGCCTGGGGATGATGCTTGCCAGGTAATTTTAAGGTGGTTACAGAATAGACTTTGGGCAAGAGGTCTTTTGGAACATTATATGTATTTAAAGACCTCCATTTATCTTTGGTCTCAAGCAACTGTGGCTGGAATTATGGTTACTTCCTGGGGTGGTTATATTTCAAAGATATGATAAGATTTGTATTTTCAAGAGACAGTATAAATTTCCTTCTAAGAGTTCTAGTGCCTTTTGGATAGTTTTGGCAGTTCCAATAAAATGTAATTGTGCTGCCCTGTCATTAGGGGAAACACCTTGTAAAATCAAATCTCTGGACTCAGGGTCAAATGGGGCCTCTTCAGGGTTAAAATGAGGAGGGGCTCATTTGGGTCACCATGGCCACGAAAGTGATAAACCTGTTGGATCGTGCCAATTTTTCCCAGCAGTAGATGAGCTTCATCTTAACATGTTCCATTCTCAGGGAGCCTGAGCAGTGACCAGTGTGACAGAAGGATGGGTGAAGAACCAGACAGCAAATACTCAAGTGAGGACAGGAAGGGCCCTGGTACAAATACTGGTGGCTCTAGGGAACACTGCCTTCCCATCACCCTCTTCCTCCTCACTAGAGACTTCAGTAACCCTCTCAACATTTCCCTTGGTGGCAGGGACACATTGTAAGTCATGCCTCTAGTTGAACCTTGTTCAGGGTACAGTTGAGAGGGCTCAGGATCTGTAGTATCTTGGAGGAAGCAGCATATAGCCCAGATGAATCTTTAAGAAAGTTACATTTTAAGGCCTTTAGAGCATACCTGCCTTTTGAAGCATTTCGGCAGCTGTCAGTAACAATTCAGAGCCTTCCTGTTGCATAAAATCTTTAAGAAAAATTTTAATTTCAGTTAAGGCATAGTTTTCAATCTTAGTTTTTACTTCTTGATTTTCTCCTGTTCCCTTCATCTGAAGTGTTGTTACTGGAGACATTTGTGATGACATCCTGTTAGAGCTCTTTGCAGGTGGCCTTCTGCTTCTCCAGGGTATCTCAGTCTGCCTCTCGGGGATAGTGGTCTGCCTCCACGAGCTCGGTATGCACAGAGTCTGTGAGAGGAGCCCATAGGCCTGTGGGCAGAATATTAGCACTTTGGCCTGTCAGCATGCTGTGGCACAGGGCAGCGCCCAGCAGGCTTCCACAGGGGCTTCGTGTTCATCCAGGAGCTAGTATAACTTTTTAGGATTCTTAGGAGGCACTGGCACTAGATGTCAGAACATTTACCATATTTCCCCATGTATAAGACGCTCCCCATGTGTACAATACACCTTAATATTGGGGCCTGAAATTTGAAAAAAAATGTATTACATAAAGTTATTGAATTCAACTTCTATTCATCATAAAACTTATACAACTCCTTATCACTGTCAAAACTCCCATCCATTAGCTTGTCCTCATCTGTGTCTGATAACGAATCACTGTCTTCAACGATGAGCACAAAAACAAGCGCGAAAAGCGGGAAATGCAAGTAAAAAACTACAACCACTATATAAGACACACCCAGTTTTTAGATCCCAAATTTTTCGGAAAAGGGTGCGTCTTATACATGGGGAAATATGGATATATTTGCCCATTAATTTTTTAGCAACATTGCACCAAAGATTGGACCCACACTATCCCACGGGCCAGGGCACGAAGAGCTGCAGCAGTGAGCGGGTCAGCGACATGGAGACCGCAGGCTTCCGCTGCCTTTCTTCTCTGGTGGTGCCCTTGGTTTCAAACCAGTTGTGAGGCTAGTTCCTTTTTCTGGGTTGGGACACAGAGTTCAGGCAGGACCCACTGACTCAGTGGTCTCGGGCGGAGGTCTCCTGTCCCCCTCCCCTGTGGGAATCCTTCCTTCCTGCTCTATCCCAGAGCCGGCCCATGGGCAGTGACCATAGCCTTGCAACCCACTCTGCCCTCCTTGATTCTCCTTGGTCTTGAGGCGTGTAGAACCTTCATAACACAATCAAGGCCTTCATAGTTTAGGCCTTTATAATTAGTGGTCTGATCCTCTCGTTGGACCTTATGGCTTTGATCTTGCTGCTCTGGGGAGATCTTTGGATTATCATGGCAGCCATGACTCTTTGGATGTGATACTGTAGACAACACATGACAGAGGCAATTTGTAAAGGCACATAGCAGCAGGTCAACAGACCCCCAGCAAGTAGTCCTCCTTCCCCAGATGGGGTTACTCACCTGAGTTAGGTGGCTAGTAAGCAAATTGCAGGTAAAAGGCATTCCCCTGGCTTAACTGCAAAGTCAATGATGAAATCCTGCCCACTAGGCCAATTGTTGTGGACCTATGATGATAGCAACCTACCTCCTAGAAATGCCTGGGGGCACTCACCTGGCCCCAATGAGCTTCCCACAGACATCTCCCCTTTCCAGCCCAGTGTTATGGCTGGAACCACCTTTGTGATTCTAAGATTGCAATACGCCCTTCTGCAATAACCATCAGGAAACTGAAGAAAAAACGTTTATTACTTTCAGGTCCTGGAGCATACGAGGCATGCTAGGGGGGCACACAGAGAGGTTTCATGGGAGAGAGAGAGAGAGAGAGAGAGAGAGAGAGAGAGAGAATGCAAACATGGATGACCTTGTGTAAAGCCAGCAGCCACGGCCAGGGCCACTATCACAGCAGCCTTCTGGCCTATGTAGGTTCGCATTGGATTCGGACAGTCGGCAAAGAAACAACGGAGCCAAAAGCTGATGGGCCATAGTCTTTAATCCTAGCTTGCATTCGGCAGGCAAGTAAAAATGCACACTGGGCTCCAAAACCCATTCACATTCAGTGCTCACAAAGCTACTGACTTATCCGAGTTTCCTAGAATCAAAGGTTTCTAGCTCACCAGCCTTATTCTCCTCAGTTCCCCATCTCCTTCCTTATCCCAGATACAAACTGCACAAACTGGCATCTCACTCAGCACTCCGCCATCTTGGCTGCTTTTCCTGGCCTCCTCCACGTGGCCTCCTCCCGCTGCTGGCTCTACTCTCTCCTCTGCTGAAAATCTCAGGAACCAAGAGCCCAAACTCCGTTCTGCCCCCATTTTATACTGTAGCTTCACAACCTCTAATCCAATATACGAAACAGGGAAGTCTCTAATACAAAGTCACTTCTCCGAGGCATGATTGGATTGTACCATGTAAAGCCAGCAGCCAAGGCCAGGGCCATCATCAGAGCAGCCGCCTGGCTCATGCAGGTTCGCATTGGATTCGGACAGTCGGTAAAGAAACAGCGGAGCCAAAAACTGGTGGGCCATAACCTTTAATCCTACCTTGCACCCGGCAGGCAAGTAAAAATACACACTGGGCTCCAAAACCCAGTCACACTCAGTGCTCACAAAGCCACTGACTTATCCGAGTTTCCTAGAATCAAAGGTTTCTAGCTCACCAACCTTATTCTCCTCAGTTCCCCATCTGCATCCTTATCCCAGATACAAACTCTACACAAACTGGCATCTCACTCAGCACTCCACCATCTTGGCTGCTTTTCCTGGCCTTCTCCACGTGGCTTCCTCCCGCTGCTGGCTCTATTCTCTCTGCTCTCTCATGCTAACCTCAGGAACCAAGAGGCAAGTTCCCGTTCTACCCCTATTTTATAGTGTAGCTTCACAACCTTTAATCCAATATACAAAATAGTGTAGTCTCTAATACAAAGTCACTTCTCTGAGGCATGATTGGATTGTACCGCCCTACAGCAAAAAGGGTAGGAAAGGCTTAATCCCAAAACCAAGCCCCAGGCTAAAGGATTCTGCCTGCCTTTAGCCCACCCCAACACACATTAATATCACCTGGGCAACGGCCTCTTTAACAAAGTGAGCATAATACATTTTATCTGCCCAACATACCACCCCACATCAAAAAGGGTGGGAAAGGCTTAATCACAAAACCAAGCCCCAGGCTACAAGGATTCTCAACACACATTAATATCACCTGGGCGACGGCCTCATTTGGGCAGCGGCCATTTTTAACAAAGTGAGCATAATACATTTTATCTGCCCAACACCTTGAGTGTCTGCTTTCTTTTTTTTTTGTATTTTTCCGAAGTTAGAAGCATGGAGGCAGTCAGACAGACTCCCGCATGTGCCCGGCATGCCCACCAGGGGGCAATGTTCTGCCCATCTGGGGCGTTGCTCTGTTGCAGCTGGAGCCATTCTAGTGCCTGAGGTGGAAGCCATGGGGCCATTCTCAGCACCTGGGCCAACTTTGCTTCAATGGAGCCTTGGCTGCAGCAGGAGAAGAGAGAGACAGAGAGGGAGAGGGGGAAGGGTGGAGAAGCAGATGGGCACTTCTCCTATGTGCCCTGGCCTGGAATCAAACCCTGACTTCCACATGCTGGGCTGACGCTCTACCGCTGAGCCAACCGGCCAGGGCCAAGTGTCTGCTTTTATTGAAGTAAAATTGGGGGGTCTAATGTTTCATGGGCTCACTCTTTATTAGAAAATTTAAACCCTAAGAGTGGGAATTTAAAGCTTGGGAAGAGAGAAAAAAAAGAAGGAAATCCCAAGTGGCCTAAATGGTCAGTTATCTAAATCAGCCAGGATCTCTAAAACAAAGAAGCCTCTTGGTGGGGAGGGGTGGGGTAAGGTGGGGAGGGGTGGGGAGGCATGAGTCTTGGCTCTTTATCTAGCTGTATGGTTGGCTATATGTTTATCTGGAATAACCTGGAACAAGCAAAGCTTAAATCAGACACTTGCATTACAATAAGAAAAGCCAACTGCCAGGGCTCACACTGGGTTGTATCTATTGGACAGCACAGGAGAGGGTGAGCTAAGGTGTGGATGCCTGAAGCTTTATTCCCAAGGCTTTTGATCTCACAACAGGACTTTGTTTTCACTTTAATGATGTCATGCTTTAAGTAACCTCTGTAAGTTGGACTCTTGGTCCATTACATCTAACATGAAGTACGTACTCTTATCCTCATTTTACAGATGTTGGAGCTAAAGCTCAGAGCAGTTAAGACAAGTGACACAGCTAGTACCTACCCAAGCTCAAAATAAAATCCATGTTTGTTCAAAGGTTTCTAAGCCTGTGCTTTCTACTCAACACTACTCTGCCTCCAATCTAGACATTAGCTATTCGGATAGTGTTAAGTTTACTAAGCGGTTTTACATTGGTGGCAGAGGTGGTGGTGTTTCTATCATTTCTCATTTATTTCCACTTCATTGTAATTTGCCTTTCCAAAACATATTCTGCAGTGTGACTTCCTATTTCAGAGAGGGCTAATTAAGCATTGTACACCTTACTTTTTTTACATTTCAGTGATGGAGATTTTTATTTCCCCCCCCCCAAGAGCCAAATGTAATACTCCTAATAATTTGTAACTAGCACAGAAATAAATAATTTCACATTCTGGATTCATATGTGAAAAAGGAAGAATAGAGGCAATAGTAAAGGTGCATTTGATCAAAATACCTCAATTTCTGGCACAGCTGATCCAGTTCATCTCTCCTGTTCTAGAAAGATGTAGCCCCAGGGGTGAGGGGATGGATGTCCTCACCGATGGCACTCAGTCACTGTCACAACACTCAGCAACTGGAGACTAAAGGAGGGGACAGACACCTCAGGACTCTGGCCACACCCCGAGCAGGTCTGCAGGGCATCAGATGGACCTGTCCTGATGGAATAAAGAGGTTTGTTTCTGTCTGATACAATGTGTGACAGACTGATAACTGCAAAGACATTCAAACTTGGTTTTTTACCCCCCCCCCCCCAACACTACAGATTGTGAGGCTATTCAGGCATCTGGTGTTTGTTAGATGGCTGTGCTGCATCATTCTATGATTGCTGGGGAACATCTCCTAGCATTCGAGCGATTGGAGAGAAGACTATAGGGCACAAAGTGGCCTCATCCGGTTTACATCTTCATTACTGTGCTTCTCACATACCTGCTGACATCTGGAAAAAATCTCCAGGTAAACCTCTTGGGCTCTTTTTCTAAAGAGTAACTGTAATTATTAGGTCTATACCTAAATTCAGCTTGGAATAGCTATGTGGCTGAACTTCAGCCAAAATCCTGTGCCTGTCTAAAAGGAATTTTATTTTTCTTCCTCCTCCTCTTCTTCTTCTTCTTCTTCCTCCTTGTTGGGCAGATAAAATGTATTATGCTCACTTTGTAAAAGATAATGCTGCCCACCTGGAGGCCGGTGCTCAGGTGATATTAATGTGTGTTGGGAGCAGGCAGGATTGTTGTAGCCTGGGGCTTGGTTTTGGGATTAAGCCTTTCCTACCCTTTTTGATGTGGGGCGGTACAATCCTATCATGCCTCAGAGAAGTGACTTTGTATTAGAGACTTCCCTATTTTGTATATTGGATTAAAGGTTGTGAAGCTACACTATAAAATGGGGGCAGAACGGGAGCTTGCTCGCTTGGTTCCTGGGATGATTAGCATGAGAGAGCAGAGGGAGCAGAGCAGAGAGCAGAAAGAGGCCATGTGGCCAGGAGAAGCAGCCAAGATGGTGGAGTGCTGAGTGAGATGCCAATTTGTGCAGAGTTTGTATCTGGGATAAGGAAGGAGATGGGGAACTGAGGAGAATAAGGCTGGTGAGCTAGAAACCTTTGATTCTAGGAGACTCGGATAAGTCAGTGGCTTTGTGAGCACTGAATGTGAGTGGGTTTTGGAGCCCAGTGTATGTTTTTACTTGCCCGCCGGGTGCAAGCTAGAATTAAAGACTATGGCCCACCAGTTTGTGGCTCCATTGTTTCTTTACCGACTGTCCAAATCCAATGCGAACCTGCACTGGCCAGGCTGCTCTGATGCTGGCCCTGGCTTCTGGCTTTACACTCCTTCTCCTCTTCCTCCTCCTCCTCCTCCTCCTTCTCCTTCTCCTTCTCCTTCTCCTTCTTCTTTTTACATACAATTATATAGAAGAGGCCTTTTACCTACTCATGCCCAGTGGGGTTCCTGTTTCTCTACACCCACAGCTTCTTTGTATGTCTTTAGGTAAAAGGCAAAGAAATTTTAAGGAAGAAATGTAAAGATCTACTCAAATCTCCCACTGATTTTTTTTCTTTCAGAATTCTAATATGTATGGCAGGTCAAGTCAAAATTTTACATCTGCTAAGTCTTTTTTCCCTACTAGGCAC
Source organism: Saccopteryx leptura (assembly GCF_036850995.1). Lineage (NCBI taxonomy): Eukaryota > Metazoa > Chordata > Mammalia > Chiroptera > Emballonuridae > Saccopteryx > Saccopteryx leptura. The sequence goes on from NC_089504.1 coordinate 149,305,163, forward strand.
TATCACAGACTTTACCGTACCAAGTAACAGCATCAAAAAAATTTCTATTTCTACTGTTACCTGCTTATTTCTATGCCCAGGAGTTATCTATTCAATGCACATTTATTGAGTACTCACTAGGGCGCCAATCAGCGTGCAAGACACAGGAAACCTGAAGTTGAGGAAGACTCCTCATTGCTTGTAGTTAGTTGGAAAAGCAGACACAGAGTACATCGCACATAATACCAGGATGTTGCCTAGGGTTACACAGAAGTGTGAACAAAACATTATGAGAACTCAGTTGGGAGAAGACTTAATTGTTCAGTGTTGATCAAATAAGTTTATAAATAGGATATATATGTTTGCTCACTTATAGTTTGTATTGAGTGTGGGGGACAGGCTCTAAGCTGGCCGGGTCGTTAAGGCTTAGTTTTAAGACTAAGCTTTTTCCCACACCCTTGACTGATTGCATGATGTGGGGTGGTGCACTCTTATGAGGAATCCCATTATGCCTCAGATAAGTGACTTTGTATCAGAGACATCCTTGTTTGTATATTGGATTAAAGGTTTTGATTTCTACACTATAAAATGGGGCAGACTGGGAGCTTGCTTTTTCTCTTGGTTCCTGAGATTAGCATTAGAGAGGAGAGCAGAGAAAGACCACGTGGAGGAGAGGAGAAGCAGCCAAGATGGTGGAGTGTTGAAGGAGAAGCCAGTTTGTGTAGAGTTTGTGCAGAGAGAAGGAGATGAGAAACAGAGGTGAATAAGGCTGGTGAGGTAGATACCTTTGATTCTAGGAAACTCGGACAAGTCAGTGGCTTTGGGAGCCCTGAATGGAAACAGAAGTGTTTTCCTACTGTGTGTATTTCTTGCCCGCCAGGTACAAGCTAGGATTAAAGTTAATGGCCCACCAGTTCTTGGCACCGTTGTTTCACTACCATTTGTACGAATCCAATGTGAACCTGCACGGGCCAGGTGGCTCTGATAGTGGCTGTGGCTACTGGCTTTACATTCAGTAAAAAAGGAATGTAGCAGAGAGGGGGGCAGTCAGGAAGGCTTCACTTAGAGATGAAACATAAACCGAGTTTTGAAGAATATGCGACATTTCACATAGAATAGAATAAAACACCGTTGTCCAGAGAAACAAGAGAAAATGAAGCAGATAGTGGGCTGTACAGCTTTCACATGTGTCCTTCTGGCAACTTTGAGTAGTAGTGGTTTTCCAAGGTCACCTCATGATGCAATGCTTTATCATGTTTCCTTTCTCATTTTTAACACACTTATTTTTTGTACAAATTCGTAGTATGTAAAAGGAAGAGGAGCAGGGTCTTAGATAAAGGTCTCAGCAGGCATTTCTGCCTTCTCTGTATCCAGCACATAGAAGGAAGAAGCAGCCTCTGAAAAGTCTTCAGCTGCTGCTCCCACCTCTGCTCTGCTCCCTCTGCTCAGGGCTGGCCGTCATGCGCTCATCCGGACCACTGCAACTGTTGCCAAACTGGCTTTCTGTCTCCAGGCTCTCTCCCTCCCTTCCAGATGCCAAATGTAGCCAGTGATCTGAAAGTATAAATCTGGTCATCTGGCTGCATCCACTCTAGGATATGGCACAAGAGGCCCTTCACAATCTGGCTACATCCTGCCGGCTCCAGCCTTGTCTCTCACCTCTCCTTCCTCTTCCTACCCCTAGGCACTGATGACTTCTTGACACGTTTGCATGGCACATACACTTACACGTTCTGCCTGAAGTGTCCTTCCTGCCTTTTCTGAGTGGTGGACTTCAGTCATCCTACAAATCCAGGCACAGCATCTCTTTTATGAAATGCATTCCCAATTTCCTTTCCTCCTCTAGCACAAATGGAGTCCCACTGTCATTTGTCTATGCCTTGATTCTAGAGTTCATCACATTGAATAACTGTGTCCCTCACCAGATGGGGAGGTCCTGTTGAGGACAGGCACCTTGAATAAGTCATTTTAGTAGTTTCAATGCCTAGAACAAAAGATAGTTAGAATCAGCATTAAGCAAAATAGATGGTGAAATTCATTTCCACTCCTTCTCTCTCATTTTCTTTGCCTTGCCCCATCTTTTCTTCTATCACTCCCCAGATCTGTTCTCTGGGTAATGCCCCTATCCCTAAGCCTCTTTCCCCATTCATGAGCCTTCAGGCAGCTTAATCTGATAGATAACAAATCTTTCCTATGCCTACCATTTATTAGAGGCTAGACTCAGTGTTAAAGTTCATTATCTCATTTGATCTTCTGGGTAGGACAGAAGTCACAGATTGTAAGCTTAAAGTGTATTTTCTTTGCCTATACCTTTGTTGGGCAAACAAGTTTCTAACAGGTTTGCTCACTTATATTTTGCCTAATTATTGCATTGGTGCAGGCAGCAGTGTGTGTGTGTGTGTGTGTGTGTGTGTGTGTGTGTGTGTGTGTAGTCTGTGAGAGGCTGTGGTGCTTGCTCTCAAGGCAGCAGGTTGCAAATTGTGGACTACCTGCCACAATGGGGAGGGGCTAGTGTTTTTGCTAGTGTTTGCTAAAGAAGGGTTGTTTTTGTTGGGGAGTGCAGAGACAGAGAAGGAGCGCTGAGGGGCTTGAGAGCCCTGAGACTTCCACCCGGCCTGTTTGGCTGAGCCCTGCTGAGGCTGGTGGGGGCTTGTGTGTCTCTGTGAGTCCGGAGGGAGAAAGGGAAGCAGTCTTCCCTGCCTGTTTGCTTGTCCACTGTTAGGGGACTTTAATAAATGGAATGGCTCACCATTTTCTGGCTGCACAGTTTCTTTACTATCTTCCCAAATCCAATGAGAACCTGCATATGCATGACCACAGTGGTGGCCTCTGGCCCAAATCTGGCATAGTTGGCAGGATTCAGAACAGATTGGTATGGAACTGCCACTACCCTTGAGGGGTGGGGTAGAGGAGTGGTCATTGCTCTCCAGCATATGTTTCTCCATGGCTCTCCTTTTGGGGACTGTCAGCTGGCTGTTTTTTACAGCCCTACAAAAGGAAACTGAGCTCTGTGCAAGAAGCTGCCTGAGGTCTGCAAACCAAACTGCAGGTATGGTCCCTGGAACTAGAAAGGTCTCTAAAGAAGGAGGCCAAATGGGTTTGTGATTGAAGTTTTCCCTGGAAGTTGAATGTTGGCATCGGCAGTTGTTGGAGGCACCACTGCAGGCTCAGCTTCAGACCAAGAGCCAGCAGCCGCAGGAGCTAAAGATGGAGCTGTGCCAGTGGAGGGGTTCTGAGTTGGTGGGAGCAGGCATTTCCAGCTCCAATTCTGAGGATGAGGAGGCTCGGGCTGATGCTGCCATCTGTGCATTCATAGCTTAGCCAATGATTGCCCAGAAGGTGGAAACCCAGCAGCAACGAGTCCCTCAGGGGTAGCCACAGCCTCTTCCCCAGGTAATGGAGCACTCTGTGGTCTGGCCCTACACCCAGGCAGAGCTGATGGAGTTGAAAACACTAGTAAGGTTACTGCTATTATGGGACATAGGGGTGAATGGCATCATGCTCTCCAGAGCAGAAATGGAGAGGTTGGTCACTGTTGCCACATGCTCCTCCTTAGGGCAATGTCTTCAAAACTGCCATGCTACAGTGATGAGGGGGGGAGGCCTGAGGCTCTATACCAGGGGTAGTCAACCTTTTTATACCTACTGCTCACTTTTGTATCTCTGTTAGTAGTAAAATTTTCTAACTGTCCACCAGTTCCACAGTAATGGTGATTTATAAAGTAGGGAAGTAACTTTACTTTATAAAATTTATAAAGCAGAGTTACAGCAAGTTAAAGCATATAAAAATAATTACTTACCAAGTACTCTATGTTGGATTTTTGCTAAGTTTGGCAGAATAAATCTTTATAATACAACTTACTATAGTTAAATCTATCTTTTTATTTATACTTTGGTTGCTCTGCTACTGCCCACCATGAAAGCTGGAATGCCCACTAGTGGGCGGTAGGGACCAGGTTGACTACCACTGCTCTATATGAACCTATTTGCCTGTGATGGACCTTTACCTTGGTGATTTGCACAGACAGTTGAGCTATCATGGACTGATCACTGAGCAGTGGGATGGACTCTTGGACTGCAAGCAGAGGGGAGCACCAGCTCCCTTGTTGGATGAACACGCCACTTTTGGACAGTATGAGAGAGACACACCAAGAACACTTTAAGGTTTCTATGGACATAGCCCTGGACTATACAGGCCCTGGACTACACACCGTGGAGTAGGGGTCTAGAGATGGGCCTCCAGTTTACGCCTTGGGCAGAGTGCTCAGGAAGACATTGTGAAGGGCACCTTTGTAATTGTTGCAATTGTATAACTTGTGCTGTCACTATAATGTACCTCATTCATCACACAGGGATACCCATGGTGTAGATTGTAAAGTGAGCAAAAAGGGTGGAATGTTGGACAAACAAGTTTGTATCAGGTTTGCTCACTTATATGTATATTTTGCCTAATTGTTGCATTGGCGCAGGCAGCACCATGTGTGTGTAGTCTGTGGAAGGCTGCGGGTGCTTGCCCTGGTGGCAGATTGCAAATTGCAGACTACCTGCCACAATGGGGAGGGGCAATTGTTTGCTATTGCTCGCTGGAGAAGGGTTTTTTCCCCCAGCCTGTTTTTGCGGGGAAGTGCAGAGAGAGAAGGAGTGCTAAGGGGCTCGGAAGCACTGAGATTTCCAGCCGGCCTGTGTGGCTGAGCCCTGCTGAGGCTGGCGGGGGCCTGTGTGTCTGGAGAAAGAAAGGGAAGCAGTCTCCCCTGCCGGTTGCTCGTCCGCCATTTACAAGACTTCGATAAACATAATGGCCCACCATTTTCTGGATGGTTCCTTTACTGTCTGCCCAAGTCCAGTGAGAGCCTGCATGTGCATGGTCACGGTGGTGGCTGCCGGCCTTACAGCCTTATAAAAATAAACATCTTTTTATCAATATTGAAAAATCAGGAGATCACACATAAAAAAACAAATTTCAAGATTCTTTGAATAAAGGGAAAATCTGGTAATTCTGGGTAGTTATCAGATAGTGCTGAATAGCCCCTGAAGTCTTAAGGTGAGGATGACATTTTCAATATTTTGCAGATCAGCTATAAACAGGATGAAGACAGAAACTCAAACCAATAAAAGTAGTCAACTCCAAAGAAGAAATCAACATGTAATTGACCAAATAGTATATACAGTAGTCTGTCGCCATATCATGGTTCACTTTTCACTGTCTCACAGATTTTTAAATTCTATATATCTAATTTTGTATCATGGAATTTTCGCTTTATCGTGGGATTTTGCAGTATATAGGTATTTTTATATATTTATTATTTTAATTATTTTTGCAGTAAAATAAGCATTTTTTAGCCTAAAAATCGAAAACAATATAAAAATATAAGAAATATTAATTAAAACATATTAGAAGAATATTAAATTGAAATAAAACCTTAAAACATATATAAATAATAAAATAAATATAAGGTCACTGCTTTGTGGAGTTTTGCCTATCACGGGGGATTCTGGAACATAACCCCCGTGATAGACAAGGGACCACTGGATAAGCAATGGCTAAGCCTCCCTTCTGGGACGCAGAGCTTTGGATATGAATCTTCTGTGTCCTTTACTTGGCTGCAAGTAAATCAAACTACCTCTTGATACCCACATTTTATATTTCAAATAGAGCACCCAAGCAGTGAACCTCTTGAGTTCTGTAACACTCTGGGTTCTCATTTATCTTCTTAGGTATGCTGTTCTTATTGTTTCTTATAATAGACAAGTGTTTGTGGGGTTTATTTCTAGTATCCTTGTTTCTACCAAAATGAAGAAGTAAAATATAAAATATGGAGGCCACGTGACTTTTTTTTTTGAGCCTACCTACTTCCTGTAGATGTTTGGTTTATGACCTTTGAGGTAGGTAATATTACTCTTGATTTTGCAAATGAGAAAACAGGAACAGAGAGGTGTATGGTTGGGTGCTGTGGCCATGCAGATTTGCATTGAATTTGGGCAGAAGAAGGTAAAGGAACTGTGGAGCCAGAGGATGGTGGGCCATTCCAACTTATTGGAGGCTCACAAAGACAGGTAAGCCAAAAGAAGAAAGAAAAAGAAAAAATACAAAGGGAAAGGAAAACCTGCTTTTCACAGTGGAGGGCAAGGGATCAGGAAACCAACTGCACCTCACAGTGGCTGGCAATCTAACCCCATTGCCCCTGAGGGGAAGCTCTTATATCCTTATAATAGTGCTGTCGTTTGCTCCTGCACCAATCAGGCAAAGCGCAAGTGAGCAAACCTAACACACTTGTTTGCCCAACAGGAGGTTGAATAACTTCACCATGATTATATATCTAGAAATTGTCAGAGCAAAGACAGGACCATTTGACTCCAAAGCTCAGGCTTTTAAATGGAGGAGACTTTTAGATCTCGCAGATCTATAAATAAAAAATTCTTGAGCATGCATACCTAGCATATACATTTACTTTAAAATTGTAACATTCATCACTATTGTAATATAATCTGCACATTCTAGAATATATACAAAGATGGAAGAAATTTAAAGATGAGATAAATTTAAAACAAATATGCAAGTAATTTAAATGTTACTTTAGTAGCACCAAAATATTTTTATCTTTACTAAAATATTAAGATTAGAAGTAACATTTTTAGTGAGAAGAGTGTGATTTGAATATATCACTACTTTTTAAAGTCTGGGTTTAACAGATTGTGAAATATGTAGTGTTTGAAGGTCTGGATCTAATTTCAATTTATATTAATATTTGCTTTTTGCTTATGTGGTTGACATAACCAAAAACTACATTCCACAATGACATCCCAAAGGAAAAGGGCATTATGGGATCACTTATGGCTCATCATATTCTTTTTTTTTTTTTTTTTGTATTTTTCTGAAGTGAGAAGCAGGGAGGGAGAGAGACAAGACTCCTGCATGTGCTCGACCAGGATCCACCAACAAGCCCACTAGGGGGCATCATGATATTCATTTTTAAATCCCAAGCAGTTGTGTACAAAAGCATCTGTGAAATTTTGGTTAGCAGATCTTCATATTCCCAGATGTCAATAAAGTATTATTACAAATGAGTCACATATTCAAAAAAAATTAGCAGATGTGAAAATCCATTAAACAGGGTTAAAATTTTTTAAATTCTGGTCCTAAGTTTTTTTTAAGTGTTCAGATCTGAAAGATTTTTAAGGTAAGACACATTGTGGGAACCTGACAGAAAGACCCAGGATGTGGGCTCTGGTTAACATAAACTGCAGAGGCAGTCCTGCTCCCATGCTTTTCTGGGCAACAGGCTCAGCTCCTATGCTTTTTCAGGCTGCCTTACTCAGCTCTGGTTCCTATGCCTTTTTAGGGAAGCCACACCTTTTTGGGCTGCCTGACTCAGCAACTAACATCACCTCACTAATATTGGCCCCATGATAGTATTGTCCTTAAGTAGTATATCTGCTGCACCAGCACTACTAGTTTAAAACTCTAGGACTCCAGGACCACATGACAGCATGGAATGAAAGAGAGGACTGCAAGACTAAGGAAGGAAGGAACAAAGCATTGCAGCATATCTCATATTACTCTGGCTCCTCATGCTTTCTTCACCTTGGGGATCTCACCTCCTGAACCAGCCTTTGCAGAGCAGGTAGGCTTCAACATCGGTGCAACAAACAGGATGCACACCGACACACACAAACACACATTTTTTGCAATAAAAATCACACAAAAATGAAAACAGTTTCAAATAGCCATTGTCAAAATGCTCCCTTCAGAACCTGAAGTTTTTTCTTTTTCCTTTTATTTATTTATTTAAGATTTTATTTATTGATTTTATAGAGAGAGGAGAAAGAGGTATGGAGAATGTAAAGTATCAATTTATAGTTGTTTCACTTTAGTTGTTCATTGCTTGATTGCTTTGTTGTATGTTCCTTGACCGAGCAAGCCCGGGATTTCAAACCAGGGACCTCAGCATTCCAGGTCAATGCTCTATCCACTGTACCACACTACAGGCCAGGTCAGAACCTGAATTGCTTTTATTTTATTTTATTTTTTATTGTATTTTTCTGAAGCTGGAAACAGGGAGGCAGTCAGACAGACTCCCGCATGCGCCCAACTGGGATCCACCCGGCACGCCCACCAGGGGGCAATGCTCTGCCCATCCGGGGCTTTGCTATGTCGCGACCAGAGCCTAGTGCCTGGGGCAGAGGCCAAGGAGCCATCCCCAGGGCCTGGACCATCTTTTGCTCCAATGGAGCCTTGGCTGCGGAAGGGGAAAAGAGAGACAGAGAAGAAGGAAAGGGGGAGGGGTGGAGAAGCAGATGGGCGCTTCTCCTGTGTGCCTTGGCTGGGAATCGAACCCGGGACTTCCGCATGCCAGGCCGACACTCTACCACTGAGCCAACCTGCCAGGGCCCTGAATTGCTTTTAGAAGGCGTTGTTGGGATGTCACTTTTACCTGAAAGGAAAGGACTGAGTGTATTTTTCAAAAATAATTGTTAGCTAGCATACTAATGGAAGCTCATCATCACAGAAAATGTTGGAAAAATTGGAATTTAAAAATAAAACCATCTTTAAGGTTGACGAGCCTTCCATGAAAGAGCAAGCAAGTATAAAATATTTTCATAGCTATTACCTATTTCACTGCAAGGTGTTATAAAAACTGACCATATTTCCATGCCTTGTTTTTACAGAATTAACCATACCAATGACATACTACAACACTCTGGCTTTAGTCTTTTAGCGAGAGGGTTTGTCTATGCATCAGCAATGAAGGGGATGACTTTCAGGTCCAGTGCCCTTTCTGTAACTTTCTCGTAGAATCCATTCTTTTCATTCTTTTCCCCAGCACTCCAGTCAAAGCAGCCACAGCTTTGGTGGTCACGCAGAGTTCAACATAAAACATTATGTTTATTAAATCAGTTATTTCCATCTTTACTTTATTGGCTCATGGAAAAGTAGTTTATTTTTGAAACAAAGTCTAGCAAATACCAGAAGCTGAGAGGTGACAGAAACATCTATACTTTCACGCACTGTAGAGTAAGTAAGCTTTCATGCAATGTAATTTGTTGTATTACTTGTTTCTTTACATCTTCAACATGTTTTCTCTGCATCTTCTGATAACATTTGCTTTCTGTAAATACATTTTTATTTATCATTTTCTTTTTATATTACTTTAGGTACTTTCATCAGGGCAAGAAAAACAAATGGTATGTGGTCTTTCGCAGTTTACTAAATATGAATCCTTAAGTTTATTAAAAGTCAGTGAAGTAGTGTACTGAGTATTGTGATGCTAAACATTACTGAAAAAAGTTGTAAAGTTTGTTTTCATGTTTGGAGCACTTGGTAATTAAATGTTGGGTTCACTGTGATGGTACAACAGTATCAGCTGCTTATAACTCAAGGCACAATATATCCTTAGGGAAAATTCACTGTTAATAGCAGTAGGTATGGATTGATATTTTATGTACTCATCCTAATTGCTTCACATTTTTTGCTGACTTCTTTACTGATTTATTTATTTATATTTTTATAGAGACAGAGAGAAAGAGTCAGAGAGAGGGATAGTTAGAGACAGACAGACAGGAATGGAGAGAGATGAGAAGCATCAATCATCAGTTTTTCCTTGCGACACCTTAGTTGTTCATTGATTGCTCTCTCATATGTGCCTTGATCGTGGGCCTTCAGCAGACCAAGTAACCCTTTGCTTGAGCCAGCAACCTTGGGTCCAAGCTGGTGAGCTTTGCTCAAACCAGATGAGCCCACGCTCAAGCTGGTGACCTTGGGGTCTCGAACTTGGATCCTCCGCATCCCAGTCCGACACTCTATCCACTGTGCCACTCCCTGGTCAGGCTTTTGCTGACTTCTTGATGGAGCTGGTTATTTGCTAATACCTTATAACACGGCTAACAGAGAGCTCAAATCAAAAGTAGCTTCTTTTGGGGGTTTACATTTTTATTATCTTCAGTTTGCAAATTTCAGTAGTGGAAATTATCTTTTTTTTTAATTAAAAAAATTGTTTTTCCCACTGATTTGAAAGAGAAGAAGGAGGGACAGAGTGAAGGGGGAAAGAGAGAGAGAGAGCAGCAACAACTTGTTCTTCTACTTAGCTGTGCACTCATTACTTGTTTCTCATGTGTGCCTGACCAAGGCTCTAACCTGTGACCTTGGTGACTGCTCTATCCACTGGGAAACCCAGCCAGAGTCTTTTTCTTTTTTTTTTTTTTAATTTAAAAACATTCTAAGAAATTATTGATTAGGCTTTGGCTGGTTAGTTCAGTTGGTTAAGAGTGCCATCCCAAAGCAACAAGGTTGTGGATTCAATCCCTGGTCAGGGCACACACGGGAAGCAAACAATGAATGCATGACTGGGTGGAGCAACAAATCAAAGTTTTCCTTTCCCCTCCCTCCCCCCTCTCTGTCTTTAAAACAAAACAAACAAAACAAAACAACAAAAAAAGTCCTGGCCAGGTAGCTCGGATGGTTGGGGTGTCATCCCTGAGTGCAGAGGTTGCTGGTTTGATTCCCTGGTCAGGGCACATACAGGAGCAGCTCAATATTCCTGTGTCTCTCTCTCTCAAAAAATTTATTGATTTTAGAGAGACAGGGCAAGAGAGAGAGAGAGAGAGAGCAAGACATTGATTTTTTGTTCCACTTATTTATGGATTCATTGCTTGATTCTTATATATGCCCTGACTGAGGATTGAACCCCCAACCTTGGCATATTGGGACAACATTCAAATCAACTGAGCTACCTGGCCAGGACCGGTAACAGTTTTTTTGTTTGTTTTGTTTTTAAACCAGTGAGAGGAAGGGAGGCAGAGAGAGACTCCCGCAGGTGTCTAGACTGGGATCCACCTGACAAGCCCACTAGGGGGCAATGCTCTGCCCATCTAGGGCATTATTTTGTTGCTCAGCAGCTGAGCTCTTCTTAGCACTTGAGGTGGAGATCATGGAGCCATCCTCAGTGCCTGGGGCCAACTCGCTCCAGTTGAGCCATGGCTGCAAGAGAGGAAGAAAGAAAGAAAGAGAGAAAGAGAGAGAGAGATGTAAGAGGGGGAGGGGTAGAGAAGTAGATGGGTGCTTCTCCTGTGTGCCCTACCCAGGAATAGAACCTGGGACATCCACAAGCCAGGTCAATGCTCTACAACTGAGCCAACTGGCCAGGGCCTTTTATTTTTTTCTTAAATCATGAATCAGTGTTGAATTTTATTCAATTCATTTCAGCATTTATTAAAATCATGGTGTTTTTAGTTTTTAATGTTATGTTGGCAGTTTATAAGTATAGGTTTTCTAGTGTTAAAACATTCTTTTATTTCTTTTTCTTTTTTTAATTTTTATTTATTGATTTTAGTGAGAAAGGAATGGAGAGAGAGAGAGAGACAGGAACATTGAACATTTCCTGTATGTACCCTGATGGGGAGAAAACTGGCAACGTCTGCGCTTTAGGATAATACTGAGCTATCTGGCCAAGACCATTCTTTTGTTTCTAAGATAAACTCAACTTGGTATAATTGGTTCCTCAGTTTTGGGGGGTGAGATTTGGGCATCTGGCTTCATGAGTGAGAGTACCCTGTACTTTTCCTTTTCTTTCTGTCCTTCACTGACTTTGGCATTACAGATCTTATACAGTTATTTAGGGAGTGTTCTCTTCTGTTCTTCAGAAGAGTTGTGTTAGATTGGAATGATTTGTTCTTTGGTAGTTTGGTAGAATTCACCTGTAATAACACTTGGGCCTCATGTTTTCTTTGTGGGATTATTTTTACTACCGATTTTATTTCTTCAGTGGTTATAACATTTTTCAGACGTTTTACTTCTCGATTTTATTTCTTATGAGGCTTAATTTTTCTAAGTTTTTGTTCATTGTGACTATGCTTTAAAATTTATAGACATCAAGTTGTTCATAATATTCACCAACTGATTTTAATGTCCACCATGTCTGTATTTAAATATTTTTTTTCATTCCTATTGCACTTAATTGTGCCTTCTTTTCTCTTAACTAAGATAACCAAAAATTTGTTTATTTTATTTTATTCTTTGAAATAATCAAGTTTTAGTTTTGTGACCCTATGTATTGTATCTTTGTTTTCTAGTTACTATGTTCTAGTTACTAGTACTCTTATTTGTTATTTCTTTCATTCTACTTTATTTAAGTTTTTTCCTAACTTTTTAAATCAGATGCTTAACAATAATTTTCTTTCTTCTTTTCTACTATAAGAATTTAACACTGTAATTTTTCTTCAAAATAGTATTTTATTTGTATCCTAAAAATTTTTGTTTTTATATGTAATAAGTTCATTGTTATTCACTTTTATTCAAAAACATTTCCATTTTGATTGCCTCTTTGATTTACGAATTCTTTACAAGTGTGATTTCTCATTTATATTTTTTATTATTTTTATTTTACCTTCATTGTGGTCTGAAAGCAAAGCCTGTGTGATAGTTATTCTTTAAAATTGCTGAGGTGCATTTTATTGCCTGGAATGTGGCCAATTTTTATAAAAGTTCCATGTGTGCTTGAGAAAAACATATATACTCTAATTGCTAATTCTGTTATGTATTTCTTAATTACATCATTCAATACTTTTATACCTTTACTAATTTTTTGTCTGCTTGACCTACAATAATTGACAGAGATAGTTTGAAATCTCTTAGTATAATTGCAGATTAGTCAGTATCTCTGTGTAATTCTATCTTTTTGAATTTTGTATATCTGGGGCTAATTTTTGGTGATACAAATTTAGAATAATTATTTCTGCCAGGTGGGTTAAACATTATCAGTATATAGTGATCCTCTGTATCCTAAATAATGGTTTTGATTAGCATCTATTTTGTTTGGTTAAAAAATATAGCAACTCTACCTTTTATTGTTCAGAGTATATGTATTTTTATTCACTTTTCACATTTAACCTTGCCATTGCATTATATTTTAGTGGGTCTCTTTTAAACAGTATATAATGAATTTTTTCTTTTTTTAAAAATCCAGCCTGACAATCACTTTTAACCAGTTTTATACATATACATGTGTTAGAATTATTGCTATATTTGGACTTGTTTATTCCATCTTACTTTATGCTTTCTACTTTTCCTGCTCATTTTATGCTCCCTTTTTCTTTAAATTGATTTTTGTTGCTTGTTTATTCATTTTTTGTTCTATTAGTTTGTAAATCACAGTCTCTTTTTAAATAATGTTACCCTGGGAATTTATAATGTGTATTTAAATTAACAACATCTAAATTTTTCAGTATCTGAATAACTCAATGACTTTAGTCTACTTTAATGTTGATCATTCACCTCCTAACTTAGATATTCTTGTTATATAATTTTAATCTGTTACTTTGTTCAGCTCATAAAATATATTATTATTTATACTGACTATATATACAGATAATGATGCCTTGTTAACATGTGTACTAATTTAGTTGCTCACAATTCTCTCTCGCTTCTTAATCTTTTCTTCTGGGGCTATTTTTCCGATTTCTGAAGTTCATTCTTTAGAAGTTTCTTTGGTCAATGTTTTTTGAAGGTAAATCCTATTGCTTTTATTATTTATCTAAAATAAAAAACCTTTTATTACTCTTATCTTCAAATGTTTCAGTTGGTACACAATTTTAATTTGACAGTTATTTCTTCCAGTGGTTTAAACATTTTATTTACCCTTTTGTAGCTGTTCTAATTCTTATCCTCTTGTAGGTGGCTTCTCTCCTCTCTGTGGGTGTGTTTTGTTTTGTTTTTAGAATTCTTCAGTTCTATTATATTTCCCCCCTTTTTTGGCCTAGTATATATAATTTTTCTTATATGTGTATATTTGTCTCTTCTATTAGTCTTAGAAATTTCTCATCCTTTATTTCTTCATATGTTGCTTCTCTTCTATTTTCTCATATTCCAATTATAACTGTATAAGTACTTCTGATCTACTACTCTCCATGTTTCTTCATTACACTTTCTTTCTTCTTTTTTTATTTTTTTCTTTTAGGTGAAGAGAGGAAAGATAGTCAGGCAGCCCTGCATGTGCCCCAACTGGGATCTACCTGGCAACCCTGTCTGGGGTCAATGCTTAAGTATGAGCTCTTTTAGTGCCTGAGACCGACACACTCTGACCAACTGAGCTATTCTCAGTGACCAGGGCCAACTTGCTTGAATCAATTGAACAACTGACTGCAGGAGAGGAAGAGAGAGGGAAAGGAGAATGGGGGAAGGGAGAAGCAGATGGTCACTTCTCTCGTGTGTCCTGATCAGGAATCAAACCCAGGATGTCCATAAACCAGGTGTATGCTCTATCCACTGAACCATCAACCAGAGCCTACACTTTTTGTATTTTCTAATTCCTTGCCTCTTTATGCTGCATTCTGGGTAATTTTTTAGCTCTGTCTTCCAGTTTATTAATTTTTTCTTTAGTTGAATCTAGTTTGTTGCTTAATTTACTCATTTAGTTTAAAAAATGTCAATAATTATATATTTCAGTTCTAAAAGTTCTTTGTACATTCTTTAAACATGGTTAACAATATTTGGTAGTCTCTTGTTCTTGGCTCTTTTTAAAAAAATTTAGCCTGTTAAATTTTGTACACTTGGTTATTTTATATTCTATATCTGCTAATTTTAATGTCTGAGGTTCTTAGGGTCTAAATTTGAGTTTGTTGCTTCAGCCATTTCTCGTAATACCTTCTTTCCTTTTATGTTTAGTTAATTTGGGATGGTGTACTCATATTATGTAGAATTGATTTGGGAGTTCTAGGGTGCCTTTCTCCAGAGAGAACTGTGTATACTAGACTGGAGCCATGTTTGTACTTTCACAGCCCTGGGTGAATTGAGAGCATCAACTCTCTCATCTTCACGTGGAGCCATGATTAGTGTCCCTACTCCAACTCTGGCAATTTTGCTTGCATGACCCCAGGGAAACTGACTCAGAAATTCACTTACTAGAATTTACTTACTTTTGTGGTTCTGTTCTCAGGTTCAACTAGCTCATATTTCCTCCCACCCACCCCCTTCCCCTGCCCCAGAGGAAGGTGCAGAGAAGGAAACTGGAGATTTCTTACTTTTTAGTTATAACAAAATGCATTTACATGTTCTTTGTGTAGTTTATCCAGGCTCTAATTGCATTTTGGCAGGAGAAAACTCTATTGTATCAAATCATACTGTTAGACGCCAAAGTCTCCTCCTATTGAGCCTTTTAACCAATTCCTCTGTTTCCTATTTCCCTCTCTGAGTAAGAATAATCTCGTCTGGAGTACCTGGAGCTTCCAATTCCTGTGTCTTCTCTTTCAGGACAACTTTTTATCAATATCTCTTTTGAGGATCCTTAGGCTCAACTCTCCTCCACTGTGCTATGTCATTTAACCTTTCCTGTTTACTTTGGTCTTCATATATTGTAATGTGTGGTTGCATACATCCTCTCGTTTTATCAGAGATGGAGGCTTTGTTTTTCTGTTTCTTGTTCTTTATTTTTCTATTAGAGTAATTTTTGAGAGGAGAAAAAGGTGGAAAGAACATTACTCTGACATCTTCAAAATTCTGCTTTAACCTGAAAGTTTCTTGGGACTGATTGCTCACATAGCTTGAAAAAATTTTTTGTAGCCTCTATGTAGTTCATATTCCTGAAAAGTAGCCTCTTCAATTCTGGAATCTTTTCAAGTGAGAGGTAGATAGTTGGTCAAATAAAAGGAGATGCTCTGACTTTCACAGATGAAGTCTTAGACATTTGTCTTGGTGATCAACATTGCATACTTCTAACTGACCCATGGAGATAGAGCTCTCAGAAGGGAAGCCAGAACAAACGTCTGTCTTTCATGAAATTATTCTGCAATTACTGTCTTCTTGACCTTTCGTTTGATTACCTCTAAAGAGACCTGTGAGTAAAGACTTTCACATTTGCCCTGAATGAATATCAATGCTTTCTATAAGTTCTTATCTCCTCTCCAAGATTTTGTATCACTCTTGTTTCATCCTTGAATTTGACTATGCCCCATCATGTCAATGCTTCTCCTCTGTACACAAAAGATCGAGTCCTTAATGTTGTTTTATTTGGATATTCCTTAGTGCTGTAACTCTTACAAATTAAGAACTCTTTTGAGGATTTAAAATAAAATCTTAATTTCCTTGAAACATGAAGTCCACTATAAAAAATTAAATTTTATAGACTATTCCAGTTTCAGCTCTTTGGATCACCAACCTAAGAAATGAGAAACTATACAAGCATCATTATATTTATATAAGTATGGGAAACTTGGGCTTCCCACTAATAAAAATATTTTCATGGATGTGACTTAATTTGAGTTCTTATAATTCTGAGGGAAAATTGCCAGCTTTGTTTAAGGTATGATAGGAAGATTTTTATAGTGAAATATTTCAAACTTGTGGTAAAAAAAAAAAAAAAACAAAACAAAACCAACCCTCTTAATTCAAAACAACAAAAATGTCAGTTATAAAGATGTACAACATTTTTCAGGAAGTCTTGTCCATCTTGAGCAAATGCTTTTATACCAAATAACAATTCCATTATAATCCCTGTTATTGAGAGACATCACAAGATTGCCAGATGGAAATATGTTAAATATGTTCTGAAATCCAATCTAATAGAATCTCAACATTTGAGCTCATTCATGGGAAGGCATTCAAAGGCAATGCAATTTTCATAAAATATGTCTGTCTAGGTAATCATGAATGCTGAATATTGTCAGGGTTTCTCAGGAATTCTCAGTCTGGTGGAAAACCTTTCCAACTGGACTTTTAACCACCAAGAAGAAATAATAATAACTTGGAATTTAAAATAAACAGTTCTGGAAAAATACTATAACTCCCACCCCCAAAAGCAACAAGAGGAATTTAGTGCTACTTGTAATATGACACAGGATTTGGAAATGAATGTAAATACTAGGCCTGGGACTGACTGCTGAGGCATAGACAGGCATGTGAATAAAAGAATGCTCCTCCAGAAATTACCTACTCAGGCAAGCCTACCATTACCCCAGCAGTTATGGGTAGATGTATAAATGGCAAGAATGTATAAGTGACTCAGTAATGAGCTCATCACTGCGCATGCTGCTGGTTATTAGCAGAACTTAGTTCTCGCCCTGGGTCTCTACCCCTTGGGAATGCAAGAAGAAAGGAAATGAGCCAGCAGAAGGTCACACCTATGGGCACAGGTTCTGTCTGCAAAGCTTCCCTGATTTGGAGACCTCTCAAAGAGTGGACAGAGGAAGAGAATTGGATCTGGAGTCTAATGGTTTCCTGCAACAGTTGCCTTTTTACATTTTGTTTCCACAGTCTCCTATAACAGAGCAGGGACTATATCCCAACATAATTTTTTTGCCAAGTTGAATCTGTTGGAAAATGACTCAGTGTTGAGGAGAGTGGGGTTTTCTGGCTTTTCCTCATACATCTGAGTCTTTTTATTCTGATATGTTAATCCTTCAAGTCATTTGATCTGCCCTAGGCAATATAAACAACATTTACAGCAAGTCTTGCACTCTATCCGTCATGTGCAAACGGCCTGCTTTTCCCATTGCCACATGAAAGTGAGAGATTCAAATGGGGCCATTCAGACTTTCCTGCTCAGAGACAATTAGACAGTGTCAGTTTCGAGCTTTGGCGTCACCAGTTCTCCAGGAGCTGGAATCTGATGGGGGAGGGAGGGCTAGTTTGTTTCAGCATTTCCCACATAGCGAAATGAGCAGATCTGGGGTCATGCTGAGCCTGAAGGGTGCTACAGCAATGGCAAAGCCCAGGGCACTGCATATTACACAGTAATTGTGGCTGAGGAAGGGGAGACTGGGGAGACTTTGGGCCAAAAATTTACTCTCAATTGGTTAAGTAGATTGTACTTGGTGTGAAATTGTCCTTTAAATGCCTTTATTCAACAAAATTTTTAAATTGATTTTAAACAGAGAGGAAAGGGGGAGAGAGAGAAAGAGAATGACATCTATTTCTTGTTCTATGTATTTATACATTTATTGATAGATTCTTGTATATGCCATGATTGGGGATTGAACCCTCATCCTTGGTGTGTTGAGAAGACACTCTAACTAACTGAGCTACCTGTCCAGGGCCAACAATTTTTTTTCTTAAGTGAGAAGCAGGGAGACAGAGAGACAGACTTCTGCATGTGCCCTGATGGGGATCCACCGGCAAGACCCTTTGGGGCATTGCTCAGCCCATCTGGGGCCATTGCTTCGTTGCTTGGCAACTGAGCTATTTTTAGTCCTGAGGCAGGCCACGTGCCCTCCTGGGGTCAACTTGCTCAAACCATTTGAGCCATGGCTGCAGGAAGGGAAAAGAGAGAGAGAGGGGAAGGGGTGGGATAGGGAAGCAGATGGTCGCTTTTCCTGTGTGTGCTGACTGGGAATCAAACCTGAGACTTCCACATGCAAGGCTGACACTCTGCTTTGAGCCAACTAGCCAGGGCCAAAAAAATTTTAAAAATATTTCTTTTGTTCAAGATCACTTCTACTTTGTGCATGTATATGTGTTTTTTAACCATAATTGTCAGTTTAGACCATTAGCTTGCACCAGTCACTTAAAAAGACTTAATTTTAGGAAGTTGGAGAGAGACCCACCGAATACACTTAGTGGTAGGTAGTGCACCTGAGAGTGTAGGAAGGTTTGTAATGAAGGCTTTGTGCATCATCACACTCCATAATGAGCCGAAGTGTAGAACTAGAAGAGAAGTCATGAATGAGTCTTCACCAAAACCCACCACCAAAAGAAGCCAAGGGACATGGTCTTTTCTCAGCCACTACTTGAAAATGAGATGTTGGAACTTTCCTATGATGCTGGTGGAAATGTAAACACATCCAGTCACTTTGGGAAATTATCTGAAAATACTGATAACTGAACAGATGCATATCTTATGACCCAGCTATTGCACTCTTAGATATACAATAACCCCTAGCAGAAATGCCCACCAAAAGACATATTCTAGAATATTCCAAACAGTAAGGTGAAATGACTAAATAGAGACATATTCACACACCGAAGTACTAGATAGCACTGAGAATAAACAAACTACAGCTCCACACAGCAACGTGGATGAACCTCACTAACATAAATACTCAGAAAAACAAGCCAGACACAAAAGAGTTTATATTACACAAGTCTACTTATATTTAGTTCAAAAACAACCCAAGTAATCTTTGAGCCAGAAATCAGACAAGAGGTTCCATTCCCTGTGGCAGGGAGTTTGGCGGTGGTTAGTGAGTGGGTGGGCAGGGAAAAGCAGAGAGCTTGTACAGGTGCTAAGAATGTTATATTTCTGATTCCTGCTGGATGCATGGGTGGACTCACTCTGAAAATTCTTTGAACTGGACAGTTATGAAGCATTAACTTTTCAAATATAGATGTGCTCCCCATTTAAAAAATAATTTAAATCTAGAGAAATTGTTTTTTTTTTTCTAGTTACCAAATGCAATTCAGAAATCAGCAATTTTTTTTGGGGGGGGGTCCCATAAGTTCCAACTCATAACGGATCACCACCGCCCCAGTCCCATGTTGTGCTATCCCAAATATTTCCAATAATGTGCACATGCAGGCTTGTCTCCACTTCACAGATGAAGAAACAAAGGTCCACAGAGGTTAAGTAACTTGACCCAAATCTGGAGTCTCATTGACTCCACAGCCTTGCTCTTTCCCATAGACTGAAGGCTTCTTCTCCTTAAACCAGAAGATTGCAGCTTGTTAAAGTAGGAATGTTATAGTCCATCTGCCACTGTTTACAGACGAGAAAGCAGAGGGGAAATGACTGGTCCAAGATCCCATGCTGATGGCTATCACTTCATGTATGAGGTGTTCACTGTGAGAAATATGTAGAGAAAAGTATACAAGTAAGAACAAAGTTTAAAGAGCTGTGAAATAATACACACAGCTGGATGCACTGGTGCTGTTAATTACAATTTTATGATTTAACCTAAATGTTCTTTGTTTTGCCTTGAGGGTAATCCAGAACCAGAACCTTTCTTGTATCCAGGTGAGATGGTCCTCCTTTGGGTTTTAGGGGTCCCCCACACATCATAAAGGCTATAAACTTTGATTTCTTTGTTTTTTCTTTTTCCAGGTGAGAGGAGGGGAGATAGAGAGACAGACTCACTACCATGTGCACTAATGAGTTCTTTTCAGTGCCTGAAGTAGAGGCTACATGGAGCCATCCTCGGTGCCCAGGGTGATGCATTCAAACCAATTGAGCCATGGCTATGGGAGCAGAAGAGAGAGAGAGAAAGGGGAGAAGCAGATAGTCACTTTCCTGTGTGCCCTGACCAGGTATTAAACTTGGAACATCCACACACTGAGCCAATGCTCTACTGCTGAGCCAATGGGCCAGGGCTGAACTTTGACTTTTTAGAATGTGACCCCAAGTGCTTACATAACATAGCTCATCACCCCAAACTAAACCCATTCTCATGATTTACAATGTTTAGGACTCAGGGAACTGATTATCCATATTACATATTTGCCCTTGGTTGTGGCAAAAAAAGTGACAGTTCACAAGCTATGAAGGTCTGTGGTTTCTTCTACAGCTGGGATTCTGACAGGCACTCTGTCTGAGTGTGGGAAGACCTGGGGCAGCAGAAGCACCCAGTTAGAAAAAACACAATTTTTACTAAGTTGTCAAACCCTTCTTTTACTGCATGAGTGCAACAGATTTTGCATTAAAGAAAAAAAAATCTGCCCTGGCCAGTTGGCTCAGTGGATAGAATGTTGGCCCGGTATATGGATGTCCTGCATTTGATTTCTGGTCAGGGCACACAGGAGAAGCAACCATCTGCTTCTCTCACCCTCCTCCCCCCTTCTCTCCTTCTTCCCCTCCTACAGCCAGGGGCTCAGTTGGTTTGAGCCTCACCCTGGAAGTGCTAAGGATAGCTCATTGGTCGAGTGTCAGCCTTAGGCACTAAAAATAGCTCAGTTGATTTGAGCATCAGTCTCAGATGGGGGTTGCCGGGTGGATCCAAGTTGGGACAATGTGGGAGTCTGTCTCACTATCTTCCTTCCATTCACTTAAAAAAAATCTTTTCGTAATCTAGAAGGTCCATTTACTTGCTTCCTTTTGTGTTATAAAAAGTGGTTCCACCTGTGTGCACTGTTGTTGAGAATGCAGATTGGTGCAGCCACTAAGAAAAACAGTATGGAGGCTCCCCCCAAAATTAAAAGTGGAACTGCCTTATGACCCCTGGAATCCCACTTCTGGGGATTTATCTGAAGAAACTCAAAACACTAATTTGGAAGAATATATGCACCCCTATGTTCATTACAGTGTTATTTATAATAGACAAGCTATGGAAGCATCCTAAGTGCCCATCAATAGAGGAGTCGATAAAAAAGTAAGTGATGGTACGTATTTACGATGGAATATTACTTGGGCCTAAAAAAGAATGAAATCTTATCATTTGCAACAGAATGGATGAATCTAAAGGGTATTATACTCAATGAAGTCAGTCAGACAGAGAAAGACAAATACCATATGATTTCACATAGATGTGAATCTAAGGAACAAAATAAATGAACAAACAAAATTGAAACAGACTCATAGATGCTGGGAGTGGACTGGTGGTTACCAAATGGAAAGAGGAGTGGAAGTCTGGGTAAAAGAGATGACATGATTAAGAAGTACAAATTAGGCCCTGGCCAGTTGGCTCAGTGGTAGAGTGTTGGCCTGGCATGCAGGAGTCCTGGGTTTGATTCCCAGCCAGGGCACACAGGAGAAGCGCCCATCTGCTTCTCCACCCCTCCTTCTCTCCTTCCTCTCTGTCTCTCTCTTCCCCTCCTGCAGCCAAGGCTCCATTGGAGCAAAGATGGCCCGGATGCTGAGGATGGCTCCATGGCCTCTGCCTCAGATGCTAGAATGACTCTGGTTGCAACAGAGCAACGCCCCAGATGGGCAGAGCATCGCCCCCTGGTGGGCATGCCAGGTGGATCCCAGTCGGGCACATGCGGGAGTCTGTCTGACTGCCTCCCCATTTCCAACTTCAGAAAAATACAAAAAAAGAAAAAAAAGGAAAAAAAAAAGTACAAATTAGTAGTTACAAAACAGTCACAGGAATGTAAAGTACAGCATAGGGAATATTGTCGATAATATTGTAAGATAATATTGTGCTGCCAGGTGGGTACTGGAAATATCAGGGCAATACTTTCTAAAATATATGACTAACAACTATGCTGTACACCTGAAACCAATACAAAATAATATGGAAAGTAAACTGTAATTGAAAAAAATGTGGTTTGAGAGGTACTCATGAGCTATTGTGTATTTATAAGAGTTGCCATGATGGCTGAGTAATATTTGTGACATGAAACAACTCATATTACTATTGAATTTGTACACACATGCATACACATTGAGACTTGACATGCACAAAGCAAAATAAGAATTCTTTACATTGACACTGGATAGGCTAGAATTGGAAATAGTTTTTATTTTATTTATTTTATTTTTATTTTTTTTGTATTTTTCTGAAGCTGGAATGGGGAGAGACAGTCAGACAGACCCCCGCATGCGCCCGACTGGGATCCACCCGGCACACCCACCAGGGGGCGATGTTCTGCCCACCAGGGGGCGATGCTCTGCCCCTCTGGGGCGTCGCTCTGTTGCGACCAGAGCCACTCTAGTGTCTGGGGCAGAGGCCAAGGAGCCATCCCCAGCGCCTGGGCCATCTTTGCTCCAATGGAGCCTCGGCTGTGGGAGGGGAAGAGAGAGACAGAGAGGAAGGAGAGGGGGAGGAGTGGAGAAGCAGATGGGCGCTTCTCCTGTGCCCTGGCCGGGAATCGAACCCGGGACTTCTGCACGCCAGGCCGACACTCTACCACTGAGCCAACCAGCCAGGGCCAGTTTTTCATTTTTTTAAAAATGTTAAGTAAAATTTTCAGAAAGTTAAATAAAAAGTCAGCTTTATATAAATATGACTTAAAACTTTAAAATTTATTAATTATAATTTGAATTTTGCTTTTAATTTTAAGAGATAATATCAATATTTTAAGTAAAAATAAATTCACAAGTGGAAAATAATTTTAACATGTTTTACATTTAGCTTAATTTATATTTTGATTATAAATATGCAAGTTTTGTACACATTGCATATAATTTTATTTGTATTTTAATCCTTCATGACATTATTGTCAGTTGAACTTAAATTTACTTAAATGAAAGTATAGACTATTTATTTTATGGAATGAATGCATAATAAGTTATAAGTTATTTATAATTCCATTTCATTACTCAGCTAAACCTCAATGGCCATCAACAAAATACCCAAACCTCAGCAATAATAATGAAATTTAGATTTTTGCCATTTTTCTGACTTTCAGTCATATGAAAACAATATATTTGCATTTATTGTTTAATTTTGTTGCTTGAATGTTGTTAATATGAGGGAATATTTTTCAAATAGAAATATATTAAAAATATTTTATTTATGTGTCTGTGAACTTGATTTAAAACATTAAAATATTTATACCTAAGGTATATAAATGCCTCTGTTGTCACTCGTGCTCTGAGCCCCGCAAATGCTAGAGGCGGTTCTGACCACTGCTTGCTTTCACTGTGGTTACTGAAGAGCCATGGCTATTACCAGATGCCTCCTCTTTGCTACTGCAGCATTCATTAAATCAGCATTGGTTCAATGGTCCTTGTACTGTAAATCAGTGTTTGCCTCTTTCTCTCTCTCTAAATCATAGGCCTTTTGTTTGTAAAAGAGTGTTTTAGTAGCAACAGGGAAAACTTCACCATGCCTTTCATCACATCCTTTTCTCTTTTATTTATTTATTTTTAAATTTTATTTATAGATTTTAGAGAGAGGAAAGAGAGAAAGAGGGGAAAAGCAGAAAGTATTGTTTCTCAACTATACCTTGATTGGGCAAGCCCAGGGATGGATTTGAACTGGCGACCTCAGCATTTCAGGTCGACCACCTTATCTGCTGTGCCACCACAGGTCAGGCCCTTTTTTCTTTTAAAACAGCAACATAAAAATGGATTAAAGTAAGAAACTTTGTTACCTTTATTATTGGTCTATTTGAAAAGCCCTCTGTAATTTCTTCTTCTTTGTCTCCTTCCCCTTTTCCTTTCCTTTTTCATCATTTTCTTCATTTCCTCCTCCTCCTTCTCCTCCTCCTCCTCTTCCTCCTCCTTCTCTTTTTCCTCTTCCCTCTTCATTTTAGAAAGGAAAGACTTTTGGTAATTTTATTACCATGTCATTTATTTTTCTCTACTCCCTCTTCCTTCTTCATCAGTGCTTATTTTGCTCAAACCTTAAGTGTCAAAAATTCTTTTCAATCTGACTTTCTGCCACAATTCTTTAAATAGATCAACCCCTTTTATTGCCTAATATTGTAAAAATTCATTTGCAAAAAAGAGAATTGGAAGGTCCTACAGTATGGTTGTTCCGTGTTTTCCTCATGATGAACAAAGAAGGTTATTTCACTTGACAGCATTTTAAGTCCACTAGTGATGGAAGTTCTCCCTTTTCTATAAGTATCATAGGAATAAATAAAGAATCTGGAAATACTGCTC
Organism: Saccopteryx leptura; assembly: GCF_036850995.1. Lineage (NCBI taxonomy): Eukaryota > Metazoa > Chordata > Mammalia > Chiroptera > Emballonuridae > Saccopteryx > Saccopteryx leptura. The sequence goes on from NC_089504.1 coordinate 149,329,605, forward strand.
TTGGCATTTCTTCTGGATCTTTAGATAAGAGTCTTTTTTTTTCTTTTTTTAATCAGATGAGATGCAGAGCGGCAGAGAGACAGACTCCTGCATGTGCCCTGACCAGGATCTACCCAGAAACCCCTGTCTGGGGCTGGTGCTCTGCCGATCTGGGGCCGCCGCTCTGTTGCTTGGCAACTGAGCTATTTTGGCACCTGAGTTGAGGCCATGGAGCCATCCTTAGCACCCGAAGGCAACTTGCTCATTCGAGCCATGGCTGTGGGAGAGGGAGAGAGAGAGAGAGAGAGAAAGCAGAGGGGAAGGGTGGCAGATGGTTGCTTCTCCTGTGTGCCCTGACTGGGAATCAAAGCCAGGACATCCACAGGCTGGGCATCTGACAGTCTACTATTGAGCCAATAGGCCAAGGCCTAGATAAGATTCTTATCTCAGTATTTTGCCCTTCATGAATTTTCTATGTGCTTGCTTGCTCAGTAAGTGGTAAGGAAGTGGGTTTCCCACATCAGGCTACAAGTTACCCCTCATTTTTTGCTCTCCCACTGACCCCATATTTCCACATATTACTCTGTGTGGGGTGAGGTGGTTGCCAAGATAGGCAGTCTAGACTATAATTAAAACTAAGATTTTTTTCACTCTATAAATTTAACAGTTTATTTCTTGAAATCCGCCTGTTTCTCTTTAACATGGCTCTGGGAAAACAAACCACATGCGACACGTTTCTCCATGTGGTTTCCTCAGGCACTGTGGCCATCCTCACGTGGGGTGTTACGGTTTACAACAGCCTCAGACCCAGGTTGGGTGACAGTGGTGAGTATCAGAAAGTCTTCATGGCTGTAACCCCATTTGAGTAAATTAATAAAAAAAATGTATTTGACAAGATGTAAAAGCTCTTGGAAATTGCCAGGGCCAAACTACCAAAGTTCCAGACTGTTCTTATTTATAATTTAATGGAACAAACTAGACTCCTATAAGCACTAGGTGCTCTCTGGGCAGCATAACTGTGCCAGGAGCTAGACAGAACCAAAGATGGGCTCCCCAATGAAGACTTTAAAGTGTTCATAAGAAAGTGTGAATTTAAACATGTGCAGTGTTGCAAAAATCCTTCCAGAGTGTTTTGTTTTTATCTTTGAGCACTCCCCACTGATGTATAGTTTGCAATGTACATCTTGGTCTCTCCCATTAGTTTGCAAACCCTTATTGCTCACTGTGGTATCATGAAACTACTGTCCATGGAGAATATGTAAGAAATGAAAGGTTTGGGGTTGGCCCGTGATATAATCCCACTCCCTGTTCTGCCCATACGAATGCTCAGAAATCTTAAACTGTAACTCAGTTTTCTTTGGAAATTGATCACATCATGTTGTCTTAGGAGATGTGGCAAAGCTGCTGTCACAGCTTATTTAACAGAACCATAGGGCCCAGAGACACTAGGGCTGTGTGATTATGCAGAGCACATCTTGTAACTTTTAAGACACTTGGCTTTCCCTTAATCTGGATACTGCCTCGCTTCACTGGAATAACAAAAAAGTAAAATGATAACCACAATGAAATAAATGACCCTTGTACTATATGGCAGACACTGAGTTACGCGTATCATGTGCATTGTCTTATTAATTCCTTTCAACATCCCATGAGATCCCTGTAATTCTTATCTCCATTTTATAGATGAGAAAACTGAGGTACAAAAAAGCTAAATAGTTTATTTGAGGCCTGCCAGCTAGAGAAAAGTGGAAGAGAGAATAACACACTAGGTAGTCTGCCTTCAGAGCCCACATTCTGGGTCTCTTCCCTCTCCTGGGGCAAATATATTTGATCATCTATTATCAAGCAATTGGGGAGATCAAGATATACTCCAAGGCAGATTTTGTTGCCTTTTGAGTCCTTAATCATTCTTTCAAACTTTTCAGTTGGCGTGGCTCTCTGCTCATAAAAAGACGTTTCGTGTACCTAAGCACAATCCGGCAGTCTCATAATGCAGCTGGCGTGTAGCGGGTAAGAAGGAGTTAAAGTGCTGGCAGCCCTTCCTGCGCGTGTCCAGCCAGCAGCAGTTCATCACAAATACGGGACTTTGATCCTGACAGCTTTCCTTTCACTTAGGGGGAGCAGGGAGGGTTTGACATGAGGAAGCAGGAAAGACTATAGAGAAAAGGGTCTTGTTTGTTTCCTGGGTGGATTGCCTCCTTCTTGGCACACCTCCAGGAAGCAAGTCTTTTCCTGCCCTAAAACTCCAGGGAAATAAATCTCTCTCCTGTAAAACAGACCTGCCAGAGGCCCAGGGGGCAACTGCATGGATTCCTTCAGGTCTAAGGTCTGGGTTGTCAGGGTGGCCAGTGTGTGGCCTGGCGGGTTGCTACAGCCCCTGCCCAGGGTGAGAGGGTCGGGGATGTCAACATGACCCAGGGAAAAGAAGGGATGATGCTAGTGTGGTCTCTGATCCCAGGGGCCACACGGTGGGCGCTGTACAGAAATAGGTGTCCTTGCAGCTGATCAGCAGGGGAAGGAAGCCACAGAGAGAGGGCAAATTCGAGAGCATTTGTAGAGGGGAGGCTGAGAGGCAAGCACAAGGGAGACTGAGCTCAGTGCACCAGAGGCCAAGGTAAGACTGCCTTGTACAAACCTAAGAGAGGATCAGGAAGTGCAATGGATACAAGCCCATGAGAAACAGCCCCAACAGTAAGAGCAAGAGCAGGAGGACCAAGTACCTACTCCCTTTATGGCGCCTCATAGCCCAGGATCCTTTGTTTTTCTTTCTTCTTCTTCTTCTTCTTTTTCTTCTTCTTTTTTTTTTTTTTTTGCGACAGAGAGAGGGGACAGATAGGGACAGACAGACAGAAAGGGAGACAGATGAGAAGTATCATTTCTTCATTGCAGCTACTTAGTCTCCTTAGTTGTTCATTGATTGCTTTCTCATATGTGCCTTGACTGGGGGGGAGGGACTACGGTAGAGTTAGTGACCCCTTGCTCAAGCCAGCGACCATGAGGTCATGTCGATGATTCCACACTCAAGCTAGCTACCCCACGCGCATGCTGATGAGCCCCTGCTCAAGCCAGATGAGCCTGTGTTCAAGCCGGCGACCTCAGGATTTCAAACCAGGGTTTTCCACGTCCTAGTCCGATGCTTTATCCACTGTGTCACCACCTGGTTAAGCTAGTCCAGGATCCTTTAATTCTTGTAACCACATCCTGGTTTCTGTCTGTGGAATTTAAACCATGCCATTTGAAAAAGATGATCTATCGCCCCAGCTCTAGTCAACACAGGTGACTCCGTTTGTCATAGTAACTGGTATAGGGACAGGCGAAGATGCACCTGAGCTAGTAAGAAATAATTTTCTGAATCTTTCTTTCTTTCTGTTTTTCTTTTTTTAGAAAAGCAGGGAGAGAAAGACAGAAACATCTAGCTGCTCCTGTATGTATGTGTCTTGACTAGGGAATCAAATTGTCAACCTCTGTGCTCCTGGAGGATGCTCCAACTAACTGAGGCATCTGATCAGGTGGCCAGGGCTTAATTTTCTTATTTATTTATTGATTCTTAGAGAGACAGAGAAAGGAAGGGATATAGAGTGGTGGGGGGTGGGGGGCGGGAGGAGCATTTATTTGTGTTCCACTCAATTGTGCATTCATTGGTTGCTTCCCATAACTTTGTCCTTTCAGGCTGATGCTCTTAACCAACTGTGCTAACCAGCCAGGGCCAATTTTCTAGATCTTGAGGCAGGTATTCTTCTCTCCAAGGAGAAGTTGGTTAGAAGTAACTAGAGTTGACCCTTGAACAGTTCCAAGGTTAGGAACACAACCACTTGCACAGAAAATTCACATATAACTTAAGTTGGTCCTCCACATACTTGGCTCCCCAACTGTGGATAGAAAACACATATGTAAAGTGGTATCTAGTTGGGATTGTGATGGGGGAAGGATTCTGTGTTAGGTTTTATTACTGTTCAAACATTTATTTTTGCCTGCCCACTTTCCTGAGACATTTTCATTACACTGACCTTGGCTTTTGCCATATGCTATAACCTTACCAGTGAGTAGACCCAACTCACATTTGGGCTCTGCCATGTGACTTGCTTCAGCTAAAGGGATGTCAGCAGTTGCAACACAGACAAGAAGCTAGAAATGTGCTGGTGCAGTTGGGCTTGCTCTCTGTGCCTTTCCTGTGGCCAAGAGAAGAATCTTTCAGCCTACCTGCTCCCTCAGTAGCCCGATCTCAAAATGAGTCCCCAACCTGCATAGAGAAGCCAAGCTTAGCTGGAGTCCTGCGTGAAGCAGGGCCACTCAGAGCCTATATCAGCTGATTCTCAAAGGGGCTGAGTAACCCCAGTTGACATCAGCTGACTGGCAGATGTGTGACAAAGAAATGCTTATTGTTGCCTAACCAGGTGGTGGCACAGTGGATAAAGAGTTAAACTGGGATGCAGAAGACCCAAATTCAAAACCCCGAGGTTGCTGGCTTGAGCACAGGCTCAGGCTCACCAGCTTGAGTGCAAGGTCACTGGCTTGAGCGTGGGATCATAGACATGGTCACTTGCTTGAGCCCAAGGTCATTGGCTTGAGCAAGGAGTCACTGGTTCAGTTGGAGTCCCCCAGTCAAGGCACATATGAGAGAGAAATCAATGAACAACTAAGGTGCTGCAATAAAGAATTGATGCTTCTCATTTCTCTCCCTTCCTGTCTGTCTGTCCCTATTTGTCCCTCTCTCTGACTCTCTCTGTCTCTGTCAAAAAAGAAAGAAAGAAAGAAGAAAGAAAGAAAGAAAGAAAGAAAGAAAGAAAGAAAGAAAGAAAGAAAGAAAAGAAGAAAAGAAAAGGAAGAAATGTTTATTGTTGAATGCTTCTGATATTGTGTGGTTGCTGGTTTGGCATCATCATTGTGATCGTCACTAACTGGTGCAGCCTCTTTCAGAATGAAGCCAACATGGCAGTGACAGAACTAAAAGACAGAGTGAGGGAAACAAAACAGGCCCTGGTGACATCATTTGAATCCCTGATCAAGCTGTTCTTAGAGAGAGATTACTTTTGAATTTTCCCATTCTGTGAGCCATAGAATCTTTTTGCTTAAACCATCTCAGGTCAGATTTTGTCATTGAAAATAGGCCCTGATTGGACCAAATATAGGCTAAATGTAAAAAGGATCTGTATGACCCTACAACACAAGCACACAATATATACACATACTTAGAGATAGAGATACCTGTGTGTGTGAGGCAATAATAAGTAGACAGCTAATTAGAAACCAAACAGCAGTAGGAGGAAGGAGCTTATGATTAGTTCCCTGGGATACAGATTCAGAGATGAAAATTTGTGTACCAGTGAACACTGAGGAGTGTTTATAGGAGTAATACCCGTGGGGTTTTGAAGAAGCAGAAAGCTCAGGAGATGCCATGGGAAGCCCTGGAGAAGGACTGGCCCTCAGACTTGTCTCCATGGAGGCAAAAGAGCTAGACTTTTGTACCCAGCCAATTGCCCAGGCATTGGATGTGTTGGGCGCAAGGAGGCACTATAACTTTGGTGAGGTAGTTCCCTTCAATAGAGGACAAGTCATGAAGATAAGATCAGCTGTGATATCAGCAACCACATTCTGATAGTGGAGGGTTTTTAAGCCTTGATCCTAAAGGGAGGGATGGCAGTCTTGATGGGGTACCAGAGCAACCACTAAGAGGGCCACAACCTGATGCAGGGCTTAGGATGGTTCCTGGCTGAAATGATCTAACAGGTGAGAGCAGAATATTACCCCAGCAATCATTATTTGACCTACTTTGCTTTGTATTATCAGGAATGGAGAAGTAATTAGTCTGTCAACAAGTATTTATTTACTATGAAGAGGGTACAAAGGAGTCCCATATTTATATAATCAGAGAGACATAAGAGTGACAAGAGTTGTTCTATTTCAGAAAAGTCAGAAGAAATTTGTCATGAAAAGCCATGCCATAGTCAATGTTTTACTTCTCACAAAAATGATAGTGGACAAGAAGGATTTGGTTCTCTGACATATGGGTTCTTGTGGTGATGGTGTACATGACTAAAACATCACCACGTTACCAAGAGGTCTAAGAATTGAATTCTTACTAAGTGTGCCCCTGCAAAGCTGGAGGGACTCTCTTGATTCCAGAGTTGGCTAGCACTCACCATGTTGGGAAATGGGGGCCATTCTCCTCCCTTCAGCATCCTTTCTGTCCCTTGGAATACCCTTATTTTCTCCATTCTGTCTTTCTCAATAGTGTACAGAGCTTCTTGGGAGGCTAGCTTAGAAGACCAAGGAAAGCCCCTTTAACTATAGCTCCTCTTGCTGAGAAATTCTGCTTTTTGACTTTTCAGCACCCTTATGTGGCAATGTGTTACTCACAATGCCTAAAATATTTGGGGTGGAAGAAGTGGAAGCAGGGAAAGTAATAATATTGGGAGCACATCATAAATCCATAGAGACAAGGATGCTGAAAGTGGCAGAATTAAGGACTTTGGAAAGCACACAAGGTCAGCTGAGAAGAGGGCACTATTGTGAAACATTCAAGGACTGTTTTCTTAATCCTGGTGTGCAATATGGTAGAGGGAGCATTCAGGAGGTACACCATTAGAGCACTGATTTCACATGAGTTTAGTGTTTCATGTTAATCGTTTTGACATTTCCAGACATTGGCTAATATTGGTCCCCATTCTATAACAGCCTATTTCCCTCTTCTTCACATGAAAGGTAAAGCTGTTGAGTGTTCCATCCCTGTTGGGTCTGGATTTTTACCAATTGTTTGTTTTAGGTGAAGTATGATTTCTAGGTATAAAAGAGAACTACAATTTTTCTTTCTAGCTGGTCTTTTTTTGAGACTAAGCCAGGGAGCCAGGAGTTTGAGGGAGATAAAATGTATAGTGAAAAGAAGATTTTAAGACTCAGAATAAGAACATTTATTAGATTTATAAAGATAGGATTTGAAGTTTTCTTCTCTTGATCAGACCATGAAATGACATCTATAATTTGAGTTTTAGTACTCAAAATTTTTATTATTTTTTTTGCTGGTTTTTTTTTTTTTGTATTTTTCCTAAGCAAGAAGAGGGTGGTGGGGAGGCAGACAGACAGACTCCCGCATGCGCCTGATCGGGATCCACCCAGCATGCCTACCAGGGGGCGATGCTCTGCTGCAATAGGAGCCATTCTAATGCCTGAGGCAGATGCCATGGAGACATCCTCAGCGCCCGGGCCAACTTTGCTCCAATGGAGCCTTGGCTGCAGGAGGGGAAGAGAGAGAGAGAGAGAAAGGAGAAGGGGAAGGATGGAAAAGCAGATGGGCACTTCTCCTGTGTGCCCTGGCCAGAATCAAACCCAGGACTTCCACACGCTGGGCCAATGCTCTACCACTGAGCCAACTGGCCAGGGCCTTTATTAATTTTTATATTATTCTGTTATCATGGATTCCACTTAGAACAACGTTTCACTTTTTATGTCATCCCCTGCTAACAACTCTAAAATAGTGGCCCCACCATGATAAAAAGGCCCACTTTCCCCAAGGACATTTATTTATTTACAAATATTTTGCTACGATATTGACCAATTTGGAAAGGTTGTAAAAGCATGAAAGCTGTGGTAAGATAAACTTTATTCTGAATTACCAACAACTGATATAAAACCCTGCGTTTCAGGAGGTTTTGCATTTGATAAAATTCAGTAGCTTTTCTGGTAAGAAATCTTAGCAAACTTAGGATAAAGGATCTTTTATATTTTTTCCTTTACTTCATAAAGAGTAGCTACCATGAAACTACTGAAGCAGACCCTAAATGCAGAAATGAGACAATGATCCCAGCTGTCACTGCTCTTATGCAGCACTGTGGGAAGGCCCTAGCCATGGCAATAAGATTGGAAAAACAAATGTAGAAAGACTGGTAATAAAGAGAAAACTATTTAGCTAAAAAATCCAAGAAACTCAAATAAAATGCCATTTGAACCAACAGAATAATCCATCAAGGTACTCAGATATAAGCTATTAGGGGTATAGTGATGCTCAATTATAAACTCTAGAGGAAAAAAAGTCCCCATTCACAGAATCAACAAAAAATATAAAGCACTAGGAACAAATCTAGCAATAAAAACCTACATGAAGAACATGATGATACCTTACCAAAGAACATGCTTGAACCTTGAATAGATGGCAAGTTACATCACTTTCTTCAATGAGAAGATTCAATATTGAAAAGTTGTCGATTATCCCCAAATTAACCTCTTAAGTCACTGAATTTCCAGGCAAAACGAGGAACAGTTCTGGCTTCCCTGGCAGATTAAAAAAAAGGGTTTTTCCTTATCAAAGCCACATTTCAGTCTCCAACGCTTTTGGAGGTAGTGTCAGAGCTGCCACTTCTGAGGAGAACAGCTAGCTCCAGTTCCGCCAGAGATGACAATGCATGACTTACTCACTCGCTGCAACAGACTGCTGGCTGGCCAGTGACACCATGAGGCAGCAGGATGCCTTCAAGGCCAAGTCCTCTTCTGTGGATTCAGCCCAGTTTCTCTGGAACAATTAAGATCAGAACTGACCCTCAGTTCTTGTATTTATCACAAGATGGGAAAGGATCTCATGGAGTGGAGGGTTGCTCTCTAGATAGCAAGATGGGGCATTTTTATTTGAAAACTTAAAAAGTGTATGACTTTATTTCGCTTCCCACGCTAATAAAGTGGGCAAAATCAATTCTGTAATAATAAACATACGGATAATTAATTTGCTAACTTTCTTCTTTCCTCTAGACATTATCCTCTTTATTTAGAAATACATACAAATCAGTGCCTGTTCCTTCCCTTAATTAGATCATGGCATCTCTGAGAACATGTACTGTGCACCCTTCTTTTGGAAATGCTGATAAGTGGTAAATGAATTTTAAAGTATAAAAGGTCCAAAACCAGAAGGTCCGAAGGATGGTCAAGAGTATTGATGGAATCAGTTATTATATGTATCCATTCACTTAAAATTGTTTTTGAAAAGTCCAGGAGAACAGAGTAGATGCCAGGAAATTAGAAAAATGCAGCTATGGTGCAAATCTTCAAAAGGCTTAAGTTGAGCAGTCCTTTCAAATTACTCTCCCTCACCGTCAGTTTGGAAGATTTGGGAATAATTGTATAAAGCTGAATATGAAAATGGAGACACACAAAAAAGTTTAACAAAGCAATTTGAACTTGAGTATGTGCCTATAATAAAGGAATAAGGAGACTGGTCCACAGATGGTCACTGTGCTTTGCTCAAGCATATTGCCTGCCAGGACCCCACACAACTTCATTTATCAAATTCCTTAAGCTTAAAAGAGAAACTGTGATGACTTCACTTTATACTAGCCTTGAACACAGTGAAAAAGATCAAGGGGGGAAAGCCAGGCTATATATACCCAGAAGCAACAATGCCAGACAATTTGGAGAGGTTTGATATTATTCTGAGTGATCAGGAGTTCGCCAGGCCAGAAGACTGCAATCTAGGAAAGGCTCCTGTAGATTTGGGAGTTTTGGACACACCAAAAACACAAACAAAGATCTGAGAATTGATGCCAACAGGAAGTAAGAAGATGAAACCAGTGCCAAGAAAAAAAAATCAAGCCGACTCATCGGGAAAATAGATTCAAGTATTCAGAGTCAAGAGTAATCTGGAAAACCACAGTGACATATGTGATGTCATGAGGATAGTGACAACAAATTAGATATGTAATCAGTGTGTCTCTTCCTCAAGCTGCCTCAGGCATTCTACGTTATGCCTTGAAGTCCTAACACTTAGAGAGCAATCTGGGGCCATGTTTTTTGGGTTCAGTATACGAGGACACAGACATATGACCGTCCCCTTTAACAATCCCTGCCATTCTTCCACCCTCTTCTAACAGCCAGGATTTGGCTCATAAAAATTTGTCCTGAAAAATCTTAGAAGATATGGTACTTCTTGCCCTGCCATAAGGACATAGTGGTTTCTGGAATGTGACAAGGATGTTTGCAAGTGTCCAGAATCTTTTCTCTCTACTTTCCTCCTCCTGACCACCAGATGAGGAATTTGGAAAAGCAGAACCATCTTTTCAATAATCTCCTTTCAGAAATCACATTCCCGGCTGGGTTTGCCATTCATTTTTCTACCAAAAACTTTATGAAGTGGAAATGGCTGAATTCATCTGGCAGGGCTTGATTGCAGACGGCCAGTTCCCAAATCCCTGAGGTGTGAGGGCTGGGTTCTCCCCAGCATGTTCTTTTCAATAAACATTCCCACACTTGGCCTTTTACTCTAGCCGCCCCTTCCCTGCCCCCCACCCCCACCTCCATCCCAGCGTCTGGAGCTTTCCACCTTGGCTCTGGCTCCTTGGAGCCTGCGCTCAGCCTTCCAATTTCAGGTTGACCTTGGCTGAGTGCCCCACATGGTCATTCTTCTTGTAAGAGTAGAAAATCTCAGGCACAGATTTCTGCACTTGGCCTCTCTGCAGAACTTTTTAGTACTTGAGCCATATGCAACCTCCAGCTGACACTGAGTGCACTTGATTGCTAGAAGTCTGTGTTTACTGAATTGGATTTGGCCTTTGGCAATCCTGCTGCTGAGTCCATGGTGAGAAAAGCCGGAGCTGGGCCAGGTCTCAGGCCTAGCCTAGGCTTGTTTAGCACCTATGGGCATGTCGGGTTCTCTCACTGACATTCTCATACACACTTTACTTCCCACCCTGTAGGACAAACCCCTCTCAGAGTGTTCTTGACCATCAATGCATTCCTAGGCATTTTACTTAAAAATCATTGCATGCCTCATTTCCCTCCTTTGAAAAATAGTCACAATGAAAGTACCTACCAACTAGGATGGTTGGGAAGATTCAATGAGATAACTATTTAGCTTAGCTTTTGGCTCCCTGAAAATTATTGATTATTGATTGATTCAGACAGGTCAGATAACATTGATAAGGAAACACAGTGTGAGAGCAAATCAGAGAATCAGTTGATCTGGGAAGCTTCGAATCTCTCATTTTTCCCCTAGCTTTTACCTTATGGACAATCCTTCTATAATATAACCCATGGGGCAGCAGGTCTCACCTCACTGCTCGAGGGCTGGGGGCTTGGAAGAACCTCCAGTCCTTGCCATCTGAGAGGCCTGCAATTAAAGAGAGCTCTGCAATTTCTAGCTGTGTGACTACAAAATCTTTGAGCCTCAGTTTCCTTGTGGGTAAAATAGGTACCATAATCCTACCATACGAAGGAGTTGGGAAGATTATATGCTTCCAATACTTGACAAATGCTTGATTATCCTTATTCTAACTCCTGGTATCAGTCCCTTCCTTGGTCCCAACCGAGATCCCTCAGGCCCTGGCTTTTCATGACCTCTCAACACATGGCATGAATTATGTGGTTTAGTCCTCCACTTTCTATCTCCAGTCTAATCTAGTTGACTTTCCAGTTTTTCTTCCTTATCCAGTCAGTCCTTTGCTGGCTGCTGGCCATGGTTTGGTGAGACATGCTATATATTTATAAGTTAAATGTTTTAGTCCAATTTCTGGGAACTTCCTTGAAATTTTTCTTGAGTAAATTTACCATTCTTTGATTCATTGGTCACCCTTATCACTAGTGTCAGGGATGGCAAATATATGCTGCACATGTTGCCAGCACACTCTCTGGAGTCTGTGGCAGACATCACTAATTGATCACAGCACGCTTTCCCACAAGCTGGGCCAGTCTCACAGTCCCTTTGAGCACACCATGCCATCTTTCTGCACCTTTTACTTGTTACCTCTCTTGCGTTCATTATCCCCGTAGTGATCTGAACTTCCCCTGTCTTCTTTGTTTGACTCAGTATACATACATAATTTTTCAAGGTATATGTATGTTCACTAACCATTAGTCTAACTCTGTCTAAAAGACAAATTACATAGCCAATAGCCCTTACCTTGCCGCTATAACCAGAATCTGTCATTGTAGGTTATATAATTAAACAAAACTATGTTTTATTATACTTCTTCCTTTTTCTAGTTAATCATAATCATCTCCCATGACATTAAATAAGTATTCCTTAAAAACATGATATTTAGTGACTGTGCAAATAATCTATCAAATTGATATATTCCTGTTTATTTAACAAGTTCCCTGGTGTTGGACCTGGTATTTGATTGCTACTGGTGTCTAACTATGATAAGTCACACTGTGATGAACTTCCTTATATCTGTGTATGCCTGCATCTCCAATTAGTTTATTTATTTATTTATTTTAAATTATTGAATTTATTCAGGTGACATTGGTTAATAAAGTTATATAGGTTTCAGGTGTACAATTCTATAATACATCATCCTTGTTCTGTGTGTTCACCACCCAAACACAAGTCTTTTTCTGTCACCATTTATGTCCCTTTACCTTCTTCTAGTCCCCCCACACACACCCCTTTCCCTCTGGTAATTATCAGGTAGATTTCTAAAAATTGGAGCCATTGTGTCAAATGGTTAAATACAGCTTTAAGGTTCTTGATACACATTGCCATATCGCTTTCTGGAAATACCAGGGCTATTTACACACACACACACACACACACACACACACACACACACACACACACACACACACACACCCCCCACCCAGGAGTAGACAATAATATTAACTAGGTCCTGGCTGGTTGGCTCAGCTGTAGAGCGTCGGCCTGGCGTGCGGGGGACCCGGGTTCGATTCCCGGCCAGGGCACATAGGGGAAGCGCCCATTTGCTTCTCCACCCCCTCCCCCTCCTTCCTCTCTGTCTCTCTCTTCCCCTCCCGCAGCCAAGGCTCCATTGGACCAAAGATGGCCCGGGCGCTGGGGATGGCTCCTTGGCCTCTGCCCCAGGCGCTAGAGTGGCTCTGGTCACGGCAGAGCGATGCCCCGGAGGGGCAGAGCATCGCCCCCTGGTGGGCAGAGCGTCACCCCTGGTGGGCGTGCCGGGTGGATCCCGGTCGGGCGCATGCGGGAGTCTGTCTGACTGTCTCTCCCCGTTTCCAGCTTCAGAAAAAAAAAAATAATATTAACTAATTTTATCCTCATCAGTCCCTTATTTTACAACCTAGGAAACGGAAGCACAGAGTGGGTAACTAAATCTAGGCGCTACGTGGCAAAGCCTGGACTTGAGCCCATTCACCTACCTGGATAACCTAAAATACTTTACTGTGCCTTCAACACCTTGAATGCCATTGGATTTTTTCTACTGAAGTAAGCAAGGATCAAAGAAAATTTACTTTTGCTGGCATGCCTTGACCGTAGTCTTCTCCAGAAGCCGAAGGATGGCCCAGGTGACACTGTTCGGTCTTTGTTACACAACAAAATCTTACAAAGAACTGAAAGTATTTGGTGCAGAGTAACTGAAAAATTTATTATAACCTTACATGCACGGAGAGATAAAAGTGTTATCATTCAAAACAAGGACAGTATTTTTCTGAAAGAGGATTATCCATTTTCCCAGGAAACTCCTCAGTGGTCTAAGGCGGCTGTTAGTTTCACTTCAGGAACACACGTGCCCAGTCATTTTCGTTCAGGAGTCCAGGTGAACCAAGAACTGGCTATTTCTAAACTGGAAAGTGGTCCTAGGGACTTCTGCCCCTAATAAAAAAGGAATTACTTCAAAGCAGTCCAAAAATGTGTCAGCTGGACCACAGCACAACTCTAAGGTTATTGTACACCCCAGTTCTGTCTTTTTCCTTAAGTTAAAATGATTCTAATGCTAATTTAAACATGATCAGCTGTTAGAAGGCATCATTTTAGAACGTGTTTCTCCCTCTTCCTGAAATCTAAAGTTTAAAATCTCAACTTACAGGGGTTCCTGATCAGCAAAGGGATGTTTTTTCTTTTCTTTTGAGTCTTAGGCAAATGATTGATTTCCTTCAGAGTCTTGTATTCCTGTGATTTCTCAAAATTAGGATATGGCCAGGTGGTGGGGGTTAGGGTTGCCAGGTTTAGCAAAGAAAAGTACAGGATGCCCAATTAAACTTGAGTTTCAGATAGACAACAAATCATTTTTTAGTACAAGCATGTCCTATGCAATATTTAGGATATACTTACAATAAAAAATTACTTCTTGTTTATCTGAAATGCAAGTTTATCTGAAATGCAAGTTTAACTGGGGGTTCTGTCCTTTACTGGCACCACACTGGGGGAGATAAACGAGGAAGCCTAAGGAAGTCCAGGGAAGAGAGAAGAGGAGAGGGATTTTAAAAAATAATAACTTTGTTTCTCTTAGGTTGAAAAGGAAGCATGAACAGTGTCTGCTATCCTATTCATTGCTGCCATCCCTCAGGGTTCTGGAATTGTCTACTTCCTGAAGCGCATGCTGCTTCCTGAGTCGAGCTGTCCTGATGCCCAAGGGGAGTTTCTCAAGGTTGCAGATGTGCCCTTAGCACTTTCCCTGGAAATCACATAACGTCAGGTAAACATTACCATTCCTATTCTCTCAGTTGTCCAAGTACAGTTTTGATGTTGAGGGTTCCTTATGCAGAGGGATGTTCCTGAGACTGGCATTTCCCAGTTGCAACAGAAAGACTTTTAGGTTATTTTCGAAAAGGCAGTACAAATTGCAGCCACTTTGGCCGGAGTGCGTTTGGTGGTGGTGTTGAGGTTGTTTGGTGAAGAAGGGCAGAGGGTGGGGAAGGTCAAGGTGGGAGAAGTAATTATTAGAGGTCATCAGAAGCTGATCACAGCCTCCTAAGCCCTGTCTGTGCTGTCTACCCCACCTCTGCCTGTCTCCATCTTCAGCTGCCCTCTGGGAGACAGATCCATTTTCAGAGTTTCTGAGCCACACAAAGCTGCTGTTTGGATACTGGACCTTGACAAGTTAATCAAATCAAGGTACTCAGGAGACCCTGTGTAGACATCTCTTGGGATCCCTTCACATTTCCTACCTGAGGGCCTCCCTTTCTTTGATCTTCTTTGGGGGCAGTGCCTCACAGAGAGGGACAGAAGATGCCACAGTGGTCAGTGCAGTGGCCTGGCACTGGGATTCCCCCGGAGGAGTGAATGGGACAAGGAGGTGTAGAAATGACTGGGGTGCTAGTCTTCCCCAGATGTAGGAGATCATGGGCTTTTCTTGTGGTGGCAGAATTTAAATACAGGCCTTAAAAATAATCAAGTTACAAAATGGAAAGCTAATGATGCTTACTTTTACAAGAGTGTTAAATGACTTGCCCTAATTTAGTTGGCAGGTGAGTGGTTGGAGAAAAAAAAGCAACGAAGCCTTGTTTAATCACCAATAAGGATCTTTTTCTCTCTCTCTTTTTAAATCTTTATTTTCTAATTGTTCATTTAATTACAAATAGATGTGCATTTGTAATTGGCAAAAATAAATGACTAATCATAGGAAAATTTAAAAATGCCAAAAAATGTCAAGGTGAAAGGAAAATCAGCTTGATCCTTCATCCTAGAGATAATCACTGTTAACGTTTTTGTGTATTTCTTTCCAGTCTTTTGCATGTATATATTTACATCACTGGGTTCATACTAATTATATAGCTTTATATACTTTATCGGTACCCTCTGAGTGTTCCTCTGTGCTGTTAAACTGTTTTTGCATAGTACTCACTGAATAATGCCCTCCTGTTTGGATATATCAGGGGTCCCCAAACTTTTTACACAGGGGGCCAGTTCACTGTATCCTCAGACCATTGGAGGGCCGGACTATAAAAAAAGCTATGAACAAATCCCTATGCACGCTGCACATATCTTATTTTAAAGTAAAAAAAAAAGAAAACGGGAACGAATACAATATTTAAAATAAAGAACAAGTTAATTTAAATCAACAAACTGACCAGTATTTCAATGGGAACTACGGGCCTGCTTTTGGCTAATGAGATGGTCAATATGCTCCTCTCACTGGCCACCAATGAAAGACGTGCCCCTTCTGGAAATGTGGCGGGGGGGGGGCGGATAAATGGCCTCAGGGAGCCGCATGCAGCCTGGGGCCATAGTTTGGGGACCCCTGGGTTATACCAAGAACTATTTGATCATGTCTTTTAAGTTGCTTTCAAGTTTTCATTCCTACAAACAGTGCTCTTATACATCAAACTTTGTGCATTTCTAATTATTTATTTTATTTTTAAGAATACATGCTGCGCCCTGGCCAGTTGGCTCAGCGGTAGAGCGTTGGCCTAGCGTGCGGAGGACCCGGGTTCGATTCCGGCCAGGGCACACAGGAGAAGCGCCCATTTGCTTCTCCACCCCTCCGCCGTGCCTTCCTCTCTGTCTCTCTCTTCCCCTCCCGCAGCCAAGGCTCCATTGGAGCAAAGATGGCCCCGGCGCTGAGGATGGCTCTGTGGCCTCTGCCTCAGGGGCTATAGTGGCTCTGGTCGCAACATGGCGACACCCAGGATGGGCAGAGCATCGCCCCCCTGGTGGGCAGAGCTTCGCCCCATGGTGGGCGTGCCGGGTGGATCCCGGTTGGGCGCATGCGGGAGTCTGTCTGACTGTCTCTCCCTGTTTCCAGCTTCAGAAAAATGCAAAAAAAAAGAAAAAAAAAAAAAGAATACATGCTGCTTCGAGCATGCTTGGGTTTCCAGTTTCTTGAAATCCTGGCTATTGAGCCTAATTACCATGACTCCCAATATCTCCTTAGAAAACATATTCCTGACTTCACACAGGGCAACAGGAACGTATTTTTTTTGCCCCTATGGCCTCCCACCCCAGGCAGTGAGATGGGCAACCTCCTCTCTCTCCTTCCATGGTGTATCTAATGGAACAATGAACCTGGGGACTCTGTCAGCTCAGACACCATGAATGATGAATCTAAGGGCTTTGGGTAGAAACTCCAGTGGGGCAAACACAGTGGGGGGAAGGCGAAGAGAATTCTGCTGAAATAAATGCCCATCTCAAGCCCTTGTCTTCTGCTCTTTCTTTCTCTCCTTAAGATCTGAAGAAATGAACCACCTGCCTGTCTTCATACCGCCCCTACCTGTTGTTCAGAGGAAGACCAACTGGAGGATGTCCTGTGGCAATGACCGGGCAGGTTGCGGCTAGATTCTCCCTCTTCCTACTTCTGTGTCCACCTCATCCTGGGTTCAAAGACTGAAAACGCCCCCTTGACGGGTTTTTCTCAAGCTCGGGGACACCCTGTTCTCAGAAATGCTCAGGACACCTAGCACTTTGCTTGGCACATGATAAGCACTCCGTGCACATTTGTTACTTCATGGCAAACGCGATCACTTCAGCGGTGATTTTTCACTTTTCCAAAAGATCCACGGCAGGGTTTCTTTAAATGGCCGGCTCCCCTAGTGCCTTTAAAACGCGGCTTGATTTATAGGAATTCGATGTACATGGTTCTGCAGGGCCACATCAATCGTGTAAATTGAGATACATGTGCTGCTGGGTTCCCACTGACCGAGCGTGTTGGCAGCTCTCCTCCACCAGCTTGGAATGCACACAAACCCGGGGTCTGCGCTGCTCCCGGCTTTTATCACAAAGGAGCTCATTTTGTGAATGAACAGCCACTGCCAACAGCGTGATGCTATTCCCAGTGACCTTTGCCCGGGGATTGGATTCCCGCCCAGCGGGGAGACAGAGCCTTAGGAAAAGGTTAGTTCATTGATTGCCACAGCCTGCTGGGCTGAGGACCCGGGAGGAAAGGGCCTGGGGAACTTTTCCTTTTCCCTGAATCACCTCGAGAAGCCACCCTTGCCGCCTCCGTTGCTTTCTGTCTTCTTTGTGTGGGCAGATTGGATTCTGTTCAGCAGGGAAGTTTTATTGCTTCTGCTTGTGCTCCTGTTCCCTCCCACCCCCTTTTTGGGGGTAGCTGTGAATAATAATCATCCTAGTTTGCCTTGCTGTTTCCCAACAGCAATTCTGGGGTCCTCCCGAGCTTCCGCCTCTTCCTCCCCCTCCCCCATTTCCTCCTCCTCCTCCTCCTCACCAGACTTTTTCAGTTTGATGTTTTTAGGTATCAAAGGAAGGTCTCTAGGAACCCTGCAACTAAAGACTTTAATGAGGACCATGCCCAAGAAATCCTGGCTGCCAAAGACATGATGATGATTTATGTCGCTCACTCACTCCCTAACAGCAAGAGGACTATTTGTAAAAATAAAAAAGCTGCTCATATGGAATTAAACAAGAGTATAGCTGCTTCCTTTCAGACCCTGGGAGCTTAACAAAGAGCATCCACACTTCGTGGCCAGCAGCACATGGCTCCACGCTGATATTAGTCTTCCTGTCACATAAAGCTAAATCCTGTTAGTCCGGGCAGCGGCACACACTCTCCCTGTAGGTGGACCTCAAAAGGCACATTCCCAAGCAAGGACAAATGTTTCTCAGACACAAAAGGGTAGCCGCCTGACCTTGGGAGACGCTGAGCCCCAAGCAGCTAGATCTGTGTGGCAAGGGCAGCGGAGCTGCAGGGCTGCTGCTGTCAGGCACACAGTCTGGCGGCTGGGTCTTTAGGATCTCTTATTTGTTCCTGGAGTCAGAGAGTTGAGCGACTCGTGGATGCCAGTTGGGCTCTGGCCAGCTCAGTGGAGAGAGTGCTGGAGGGCGCTATCAACACTAATGCCTCTATTTTCTCTTTTGGTAACTGAGGTTACCTCATAGTATTGTTGTGAGGAGTGATGAGCTCGAGCATAGAGACCATGTAACACGAGGCTGGCACATGCTAATTATTTATTTATTTATTATTAATTCTATATCATGGCTGCCATGGAACCATGCCATTCAGACCTCTGGCTGCAGACAGAGGGACTGTTCCACATTCTCTCATGCAGTGCGGTGGTCAGGCAGCTGTGGCCACAAGAGGGGACACAGGAGGCACAAGGAAACAAGGTGAATATTCACAGGTCTTTGAGAGGAGGTCTCCACATGCCATGCGAGGTTACAGGGGGAAAACAAGGTTTTGTTGCGTCAGAGAGTTATCCTTGACCTCACCTCTTCTCCCTCTGAGGTGAGAACAAACAGAGGCCAGCCTCATGCGCTCTCTCTCTGTTTTCTAACAAAAATGGGCAATAGACAAGGTCTGAGAAGCCTTCCTCTTTAACCCCACTGACCTCTCTTTCTCACTCAGACCCCCTTAAGGAAGGAATAAAGGTACCCAAGGAACAGCAGTGGTTGTCCAGGAGACATGAAGGCCTGAAGTTGCATATACGGCTGGTTAGGGGAACACAAGACTCAGCTGTCTTCTGGACCTTTCCTCATAGGAATGGAGGGCGTATAGGAGCAAAGGGGTGAGGAGACAAGCCAGGCTGGGCCCAGCCTGTAGGTGTGGGATGCTCCACCATGTGGATCCAAGAGGGACTTGAGCTGGTGTTAGGGATCACCCTTCCAAGTGCTTCTCTTTTCTTCCCTTCCCCTTCACTGCTGGTTCTAACCCCTAGGGAGTGTGGGCTTGAGGGGCACGGCTCCCAGGCAGCGGAGAGAGACAGCAAGGTAGGAGTAGGAAAAAGGGATAGAAATTTTAGACAATAACAATCTGAGAGAACAGAAACTTTCTTCTAGAACTAGATGGAGGCAGAGAGGAGGGGAATGGAAGGGTACTTGATGATTATTGCAGTCACAACGTGAGAGAGGTGGAAGACACTGCTTGCCTTGGGGGGTGGAAATATCAGTCATTGCCTGGGACGTTCCCATGATAGACTTGAGCAAGAACTAGGAGAAGATGACAAGGATGCAAATAAAGGTGATGATGGCTACCTTTTGTTAGGGTTTCTGTGTGTCAGACCACGTGTCAGCACTATGAGTGAATTCTTTGTATATCATCTTTATCACAGCTCTGTGCAGTGGACATTGTCATCGTTACTTTGAAGATGAGAAAGATGAGGCTCAGAGGTATGAACAAAGCTTGCCTAAGGATAATAGCTGGTAAGAGCAAAGGTAGATTCCAAACTTAGCTGGACTATCTCTAAGAGCCATGCACAGTATCCCGCTACTGCATTCAATTCAACAGCACTTCACAAAGCATGAACTGTAAGCCAGGAATGGGAGGCTCATACAAAATAAAGTGGGACAACATTCACCCGTATTTTTTTAAATCTTACATTCCAGTATATTTCCAGAAGACTTCATTACTTCATTTCTATTTCTTCCTTGCACTGAGTCCATGTCACTTGACATCAAAGCCCCTTTTTAGGTTTTGAGAGCCTCATCATTGGTTTCTCTCAGGTGGGTCATTGTCTTCTCAAAGGAGGCATTAACATCCCTCATCACCTAGCCAGTGGCCTCATTGCCTGTCTTGAGCTAAGGGAGAAGACAGATGAGAACCCAAATGACTGAATTGTGCCTTCCAGTGTGGGTCTTGGTCTAGTTTTCTGTCAATCTAGAGCCTTGAATTCAGTCCCAGGAAGACAAGCAATGCTCCGTGTTTTTGTAAGGCCTGAAGCAGGAGGCTATGGTCAGGGGCTCAGGGAGAATACTTGGACCTCCTATCAGAGAATATAACCCTCTTCTTATTTTCAGTGTGACTTAATGGATAAATAAAAAAAGAATAAAAACCCATAAAAGATGCAACATCATGCCCTTCCATGGGCTTTCCCCTCCCCTTTCATTGCCTCTTATAATGGTGGTAAAGTAGCAATAATTATCCCATGAATTTGCAACATATTTCACTTTGCCAAGATGGAAGAAACACAAATGTCATGCAGTTGTCCATGTTAGATGGGTTGGTCAGCCTGAGGGGCCTCATGGAGCAGAGCACAGCACACGAGTTGTGTATCAGGGAGGGGAGGTGGAGATGGTGCTCATTCCAGGCTCAGCCAGACCCCAGATCTGGCCTCCACCTCTGAGTGCGAAAGTGTTATGTGCTGAAGTGTGCCCTCCTCAAAATTCAGACGTTCGAGTCCTAAGCACCAGCACCCCAAAATGTATTGATATTTGGAGTTAGGGTATTTACAAAAGTAACCATGTTAGCGAGGACATTAGGGCAGGCCCTAATCCTATATTACTGGTGTTCTTCTAAGAAGAGGAAATTTGGATATAGAGATGTAGACAAAGGGAAGATGATATGAACAGACACAGGGAGAAGACAGCCATCAACAAGCCAAGGAGAGAGGCGTGGAACAGATTCTTCTCTCGTGGCCCTAAGAAGAAACCAACCTTGCCGACATCTTGACCTTGGCCATCTAGCCTCTGGAACTGTGAGATGACAAAATTCTGTTGTTGAAGCTCCCTGGTCTGTGTACTTTATGGCAGCAGATCAGACAAATAACACTCTTCTCCTTCCTTGAAGATAGAATCGACCCCATTCTTCTTCCAACCTTTACACAGAATGGTGATGGGGGCAAGATGGCATTTTTCTTTCCTAGAGAACTGAGGATTAACCTTTGCCCATGGGAGGGAGAGCTGGGGAAGTGAGGCTTGAGGAAAAACAGAGAGAGCCAGGCTTCCCAGGTTCCGCAGTGAGCACTTGGGTCATGCAAGAATAACTGATGGAATAACACAGGTCCCAGAAGCATCAAAGGCAAAAACTGGGAAAGATACACTTTGCCCCTTTGATTTTAATGCATAGATGCTATTGGAGAGCAAAGAAAGTTATTTTGCAGGACTAAAAATAGATATAGGCAGTCTGATAAGAATCAGGGTAAGATCAAGCACACTGCAGTCCAAAGGAAAGAAAAATGAGGCGAGAAGGGGGACATGCTTAGGGACTAGAACCTAAACAGCAATTTATATGAAGCCTTTGTTTTGCCCCCCAAGAAGCCTGAAATGGGAATTCATGAGAAAGGGCTGAGTGATACCTCAAACTCACATCTTGACATTGCTAGAAAGGAAGGTTTCATTGGCCCTGGGTCAGAACCAAGAAACATGAGCAATTTTAACTTGCAGGGTGTGATGTGACGATCCAGTCACTTTCCTGGGGGCAAATCAAGTCAGACTGTGACAGATACTACATTATAGCAAATCGTGTCTGTCGAGGAGCTAACCAATGCCCAAAGCAGGGGCTGCAATATCTTAATGTGCAAACCATCTCCCAAAAGTAAAACATTGCATGAAATTGCTTTATTCACCCTGGTGTTTTTTGACATACTGAGGGGTAGTTTCCTGCTAAAACATTTTCTTTTTCATTTTTATATAAACAACAGAAACGTGTGGGGTTATTAAAGATAAATCTCCCAACTCAAACATACACACTGAATGCATGTGCCTCTTTTTAACATCCTTGAGGTGAGACCAAGTGGTCCAGTACACCTAATGTGACTTTAGACCTCTTTCTTTCAACTTAACTTGTGGAGCTCCCCCACCACACCCCCATCTGTGATTACAGGATAGGACAAAATAGCAGACAATGAAAGGCAAGAGAGAATTAGGCTCTAAATTATGCAACAGTATCTCTGCTTCCATTCATGCCAAGGGAAGTAGCTTACTGAGAATCCACACCCTTATTAGAAGGGAGCAGCCCTAAAGGGGGGCAAAGAGCAACCTTGGGGTCTACAGGAAGGGTGAAGAACTGCCCAGCCTCAAGAAACCAACAGTAGAAGGCACAGCTGAGGGGAGGGGACTCTGGGTGACAGCTATACCTGCAGAAGAGATAGTCACTTTTCAGGAGAATTCATTTATTTTTGAGAACCAAACAGGCATTAAGGGAATGAGGCTCAAGGACTGGAGAACCAATGGGATCACTCTTTAGATGCTAATTGTGATCTACAGCTTTGAAAGACTGCCCTGCTTACTTGCACTAGCCTAGGGAAGCCCTGTTCTTTTTCTTCTCATTCTGCTCTTAACCCTGTCTTTTCCTCTTACCTTCAGGATATCCTTAAGTAGAGAAAGTCCTAAATTGTATTTGCTACCCTCTTGCTAGAATAGCAGAAATGGGCATTTCCACCTGGGAATCTTGCTGACATTTTAGACTCATCATCTTTCCTCAGCAATCTCTTCCATAAAAACACAAAACCCCAAAGAAGCTCCTTAACACAACACAATTCTTCACTGTGGGTCAAAGCCTCGAACTCCTTGAATTCCTCCCTCATCTTCCAGTTCAGTCAACTACAGTACCATGTTATTTTTGACTACCTCTACAAAGAGTATGGACGATGCTTTTCCCTTCCTATCCCAGCTGACACCATCACTCCCCCTGCCATCATCATCTCTCAAATGAATTACTGCAACAGTCTTCTAACT
The DNA here is from genome assembly GCF_036850995.1 of Saccopteryx leptura. Classification (NCBI taxonomy): domain Eukaryota; kingdom Metazoa; phylum Chordata; class Mammalia; order Chiroptera; family Emballonuridae; genus Saccopteryx; species Saccopteryx leptura. The sequence continues at coordinate 149,352,601 of NC_089504.1, forward strand.
GATCTTCTTGCCTTCGTCAAACTGTACCCCTGTCCTTTAACTTTCTCTGTTATTCCATGGGTGGAATTCCCTTTGAAATGTTAGCTCAAGTGCCAGCCCAAATGCCACCATGTCCTCCAGGAATCCTCCAGAATATGTCCAGTGAGATGTGGGCTCTCCCTCTTCTGAAATCACACAGCCAAGATTTATTTTAACTTGTGTACATGAAGATGCATCCAAGGTTTATATTATGTATTTTGTGCTCCATGCAGACCTGCCCAATATCTTATTTAACTTCTCCACTTGGCTAAGCTATAGTCACCTCAAATTAAATGCTTGATTTTCTCCCTCAAAAGCACTCTTCCCCATTTTGTAAATAGTGACATGATTCTCTCTGTGAAACTAAAAACCATGGATTTATCATAGATTCTTCTTCTTCATTCCCATCAAATCTATCAAATGTTTCTACATTCCAAATATGGTATTTCTTGATTTAAAAAACCTCCTGTCACCTCTTTTATTATATTAGTGTGAACCAACATTTTTCCAGGATAATTGCAATTGATTCTTTTTTTTTATTTTAATGGGGTAACATTGATAAATCAGGGTACATATGTTCAGAGAAAACATTGCTAGGTTATTTTGACATTTGATTATGCTGCATTCTCATCACCCAAAGTCCAATTGTATTCCATCACCTTCTAACTGGTTTTCTTTGTGCCCCTCCCCTCCCCCAACCCCCTTCCTCTCCACCCCCCAACCCTGTAACCCCCACACTCTTGTCCATGTCTCTGAGTCTCATTTTTATGTCCCACCTATATATGGAATCATATAGTTCTTAGTTTTTTCTGATTTACTTATTTTGCTCAGTATAATGTTATCAAGGTCCATCCATGTTGTTGTAAATGATCCGATGTCATCATTTCTTATGGCTGAGTAGTATTCCATAGTATATATATACCATAGCTTTTTAATCCACTCGTCCACTGACAGACACTTGGGCTGTTTTCAGCTCTTCACTATTGTGAACAATGCTGCCATAAACATGGGGGTGCATTTCTTCTTTTCAAACAGTGCTATGGTGTTCTTGGGGTATATTCCTAAAAGTGGGATAGCTGGGTCAAAAGGCAGTTCGATTTTTAATTTCTTGAGGAATCTCCATACTGTTTTCCACAGTGGCTACACCAGTCTGCATTCCCACCAGCAGTGCAGGAGGGTTCCCTTTTCTCCACATCCTCGCCAGCACTTATTCTGTGTTGTTTTGTTGATGAGCGCCATTCTGACTGGTGTGAGGTGATATCTCATTGTGGTTTTAATTTGCATTTCTCTAATGATTAGTGATATTGAGCATTTTTTCATATGCCTATTGGCCATCTGTATGTCCTCTTTGGAGAAGTGTCTATTCATTTCTTTTGCCCATTTTTGGATTGGATTGTTTGTCTTCCTGGTATTGAGTTTTACAAGTTCTTTATAAATTTTGGTTATTAACCCCTTATCAGACGTATTGTCAAATATATTCTCCCATTGTGTAGTTTGTCTTTTTATTATTCTGTTCTTATTGTCTTTAGCTGTGCAGAAGCTTTTTAGTTTGATATAGTCCCATTTGTTTATCCTGTCTTTTATTTCACTTGCTTGTGGAGATAAATCAGCAAATATATTGCTGCGAGAGATGTCAGAGAGCTTACTGCCTAGGTTTTCTTCTAAGATGCTTATGGTTTCACGGCTTACATTTAAGTCTTTTATCCATTTTGAGTTTATTTTTGTGAATGGTATAAGTTGGTGGTCTAGTTTCATTTTTTTGCAGGTAGCTGTCCAATTTTCCCAACACCATTTATTAAAGAGGCTGTCTTTACTCCATTGTGTGCTCTTACCTCCTTTGTCAAATATCAGTTGTCCATAGAGCTGTGGGTTTATTTCTGGGTTCTCTGTTCTGTTCCATTGATCTATATGCCTGTTCTTATGCCAGTACCAGGCTGTTTTGAGTACAATGGCCTTGTAGTATAACTTGATATCCGGAAGTGTGATACCTCCCACTTTATTCTTCCTTTTCAAGATTGCTGAGGCTATTCGTGTTCTCTTTTGGTTTCATATAAAGTTTTGGAATATGTGTTCTATATCTTTGAAGTAAGTCATTGGTATTTTAATTGGTATTGCATTGAACTTAAAAATTGCTTTGGGTAATATAGACATTTTAATGATGTTTATTTTTCCTAACTATGAGCACAGTATATGCTTCCACTTGTTTGTATCTTCCTTGATTTCTTTTATCAATGTTTTATAATTTTCTGAGTGCAAGTCTTTAATCCACCTGGTTAAATTTATTCCTAGGTACTTTATTTTTTTTGTTGCAATGGTGAAAGGGATTGCTTCCTTAATTTCTCTTTCTGACTGTTCATTGTTAGTGTATAAAAATGCTTCTGATTTCTGAGTATTAATTTTATATCCTGCCACCTTGCTGAATCCATTTATCAGGTCTAGTAGTTTTTTGACTGAGACTTTAGGGTTTTCTATATACAATATCATATCATCTGCAAATAATTATAGTTTTACTTCTTCTTTTCCAATTCGGATGCCTTTTATTTCTTTTTCTTGTCTGATTGCTGTGGCTAGGACTTCCAGAACTATGTTGAATAAGAGTGGTGAAAGTGGGCACCCCTGCCTTGTTCCTGATCTTAAGGGGATTGCTTTTAATTTTGCCCATTGAGTATGATGTTGGCTGTGGGTTTGTCATAGATGGCCTTCATCATGTTGAGGTATGTTCCCTGTATTCCCACTTTGCTGAGAGTTTTGATCATGAATGGGTGCTGGGTTTTATCAAATGCTTTAATTGATTCTTATAAGACCTTTCTGGTAAGATGATTTATAGAAAATGCAAATTAGATTATGCCCCTTACCTGCTGAATACCCTAAGAGGCTTCTCATCACACTTAAAATAAAACTCAAATTCTTCACTCTCTCCTTTAAGGCTCTACCAGGCGTTCCTAAACTATGTCCTGCGGGCCACCTGTGGCCCCCTGAGGCCATTTATCCGGCCTCCTGCCGCACTTTCAGAAGGAGCACCTCTTTCATTGGTGGTCAGTGAGAGGAGCACTGTATGTGGCAGCCCTCCAGTTGTCTGAGGGATAGTGAACTGGCCCCCTGTGTAAAAAGTTTGGGGACCCCTGTGACTCAGAACTTATCTCCTCCTGCTTTCCTCCTTTCATACCTTGCTCTTTCTGTTCATTCTTTGAGTGTGTCACACATTCCCCTGCTTCAGGATCTCTGCTCTTCTTTCTTCTGTCTGGGGCATCATTTCCCACTTCTTTGCATGGCCAGCCCCTTCTCTTCATTGAACTCTTAGTTCACATGTAACCTTCTCAAAGAGGCCTTCCCTCACTATCTATTAGAAAATGGAACTCTTGCTCACTTCACCTCATCTCACCTCGCTTTATCTTTTCCACAACATTAACCTCTAGGGGAAATTCCCAATTTTTTTATTTTCTTGTTTTTTGTTTGTTTGTTTGTTTTTTTGTCTCCTTTTACTTTAAACATGAACTCTATAAAAGCAGGAATCATATCTGTTCACTAACAAACTTTCAACATAATGGTTCTTGGAAAATTGTATCATCTGTTGTATCTAGCCTCCAAAATAGCCCCAAATGATTGTCTCCTGGTATTCATCCTCTTGCCTCATCCATTCCCACACTGAATAGAGATGACCTACATAATCAAAAGAATATTTCAACAATGATGAAGCATAAACTTCTGAGGCCAGATCATAGAAGACATTGTGACTTCTGCCTTGTTTTCAAGTTCAACTCATTCTGGAGATAGCCAGCTGCCATATCATAAGGACACTCAAGCAGCCCTGTGAAGAAGTCTATGTGGCAAGAAACTGAGGCTTGCTGCCCATAGCCGTCATCAGCTTGGCAGCCATGTGAATACAGCATTTGGAAGTGGGTCACTGAACCCCATTCAAACCTTCAGATGACTGCGGCCCCAGCCAACGTCTTGACACAATTGCAATTTCTTAAGAAACCCCAAACTAGAACTATCCAGCTAAAATGCTCCTGAGTTCCTGACCCACAGAAATTGTGTGAGATAATAAATATCTAATTTTAAATGTTATAGGTAGTTTTAATACACTTTGTTTTTTTGTCTATGAGTTTGTTTCTTTTTACTAATCCTTTCACCTTTTTCACCAAGGTCCCCAGCCCCTTCCCTTCGATGTCTGTCGGTCTGTTATCTATGAGTGTTTCTATTTTGTTTCTTAGTTTTCTTTGTACATTAGCTTCCACATATAAGTGAAATCATATAGTACTTGTCTTTCTCTGCCTGACTTATTTCACTCGGCATAATGATTGCCAGGTCTACCCATGCTGTTGCAAAAAAATAAGATTTCCTTCTTTTTTTATGGCCAAGTAGTATTCTATGAAGCCACTACATTTTGACGTAATTTGTTATATCACACTAGATAATATACTACAACAGTTGTTGTTATGATCCTCCACCCCCAAATATAAAAAATATACCATACCATGCCCTGGCCAGATAGCTCAGTTGGTTAGAACATCGCCTGAAGCCCAGAGGCTGCTGGTTTGATCCCTAGTCAGGGCACATACAGGAACAGATTGATGTTTCTGTCTCTCCCATCCTCTCCCTTCCTCTCTCTCTAAAAGCAATAAATAACCTGACCTGTCATGGTGCAGTGGATAAAATGTTGACCTGGAACACTGAATTTGCCAGTTTGAAACCCTGGGCTTGCCTGGTCAAGGTACATATGGGAGTTGATGCTTCCTGCTCCTCCTCCCTTCTCTCTCTCTCTCTCTTCTCTCTAAAGTGCATAAATAAAGTCTTAAAAAATAAAAGCAATAAATAAAAACATATATATATATATATATATATATATATATATATATATATATATATACATAACATTACAATTTTGGCCAAAGAAAAACTCACAAACTTATTTAACACAACAGTACCTAGTTAAGGAATATCATATGGACAGATTTCAATTGTGTGCTATGTTTGAACAAACCTAGAAATTTTACTTTCCGTACCTGAGTCATACAAGAGAGTTTAGTACCATCTATTACTTTTCAGTCTGTTGTGAGCATGCCGCTTTCCATGTGCTCTTGTGATTAGACATTTTAAAGATGTGTTCCCCAAAATATTTTTTGTGCTAAAACTTTGTTTATAAGTACAAACTTCTGACACTCATAAGAATATCTCAAATCCCTCAAACTTGGTGAATAAAATGATGCAAAAAGAACACATGATTTAAAGAGTGATTCCGTCACACCACCAACTACAATGTAACTCTTACATTGCATTTATTTTCTTATAAAGTTTATGACATAAATACTTTTTTTATTGTTCAATTGTATATTTTTATATCTGTGGAAATTGTTTGGTATCTTAGATAGAAATGGAACACATCATAACTTTTCCCTTTAATATTAATGAAAATATTTTTTGCATTTAACTGTTTTTCATTTTGTGGCAAGATTTTGAGGAACAAATTAAAGTTCTTAAGTGAGGGATGAGATGGAGATACATGATTTATAGGAGGCAGCCAATAAATAGTCAAATAGATAAACAAAAGTTTCTACTGCTTCTTAAGCCCTGAGCAGGGCTGGTCCCTAAATCTCATAGCCAGTATACTTTCTTTATTGTGTCCTGCCTAAGATGGTAATTATTTGTATACAAATCTTGTCCTCTAATTCTTGAGTACAATCTCTTTAAGGTCAGACTTTCTTTATTCTGGTTATAATTAAAGTGACCTTCCTGTTCTCAGTGTACTTTATTAGAAATTAATTGTAGCCTTACCCATCACATTTATTTATACAGCAAGCATTGACTGAGTGCTCCTTCTGATGTTGGGGCACTGTGCTGGATCCTGGGTATCCAAAGATGAAGGCAATATGGTCCCTGATATCAAGCTGCTCTGAATTTAGTAAGAAAAAAGGAAAAACAAAGAGTTAAACATAGGGAAAAGAAAAAGTTAAATGCTTTCATGGAAAGATGAAGGAAACATGATGGTGGGAATGAATTGACTCTACCACAGGGAAAGAAGGATTAGAGAAATCTTTCAGTGAAAGGGACGCTTAAGTTAGATCCTGAAGAACAAGTGTTAGTAATCAATGAATGTTGGTTGACACTGCCTCCAAGACACTGTTGGCACGAACCCTGAATTGTTCTTGAGGTTGGATTATCTTTTTTCCCTGGTGGAATGTAGAAATTAATGAGAAAAGAGAGGAAGCATTGACCCCAAAGCTGGGAAGAATTTATTCCTCATGCATCTTAGATTAATTCAAAGAAAATGAATACAGAGGATTTTCAATAGTACTTCCTTGAGTTTTTCCTTTTCTTTTTAAACTTTGCTAAACAAAAATTCTCTTAAAGACTTTCAAACGCATAGGAGACTGTCAGTTGGTTGTTATGACTGAAATGGAAGGGCTGGAAGCATTTTCAGAGGTATCCAAGTGCATAAGGTGCAACTATTAGGTAATGAGTTGGAATTTTAACAGTCCTGAACGTATACATCTTAATGAGCATAGTCCCCCAGGGAGGAGGTCAACTGCTATTCCAATGATTTTGCCATTACTGGAAACATTCTGAGAATGCATGTCTTTCTGGAAATTGTCTTCAAACCTACAGCATATTCTTTTGAACTGCCTTTATGATGGGTAAATTTGAGTCCTTTGAGTCTGAATTCTTAGTTATTTCTAATAGGTAACTTTCCAGGCCATACCAGCCTGGGGGAATAGTTTAATAATAAGACAATGACATAAGCCCATTAGTCCACAGCTCAGCTCTACCAGCTGGGTTGCTAGAATTCTGAACCAGCTCATTCAGCCTCCAGGAGTATGTTGGGGAGTGAAGTGCAACATGTAACATTGGAATGAAGAGAGAGGAGGGTGAAGATAAGTTTAGGTATATATATTTTTAACAAATAGGCTTATCTTAACTAATTTATCTATTATTTTCTTCATAGCTTTTCAATTGTTTTGCAATCAGTCCAGTTGCTCCACTGAATCTAAAAGATACTTTCTGGAGATATTTCATGTGGTTGTTTGTCTTACAAGTTGGCTGTTATCAATTCTTTCTCTCCTAAGCACTTTCTACTTCCTTATTAGGACATGAAATCTAGCCCTGACCATATAACTCAGTTGGTTGGAGTGTTGTCCCAATATACCAAGGTTGCAGGTTCAATCCTAGGTCAAGGCACATACAAGAATCAAACAATGAATGCATAAATAAGTGGAACAACAAATCAATGTTTCTCTCTCTAAAAAAATTAGTCAATAAATATATTTTTAAAAAGAAGTGAATTTACCCTCCATTGCTTAAATCTGTGTGGATGTGTGACTGCTTTGACCACTAGAATACAGCAAAAGTGACTTTGTACCAATTGGGTGCCTAGCCTTTAAGAGGACTGGCAGCTTCTAATTCCTGCATCTAGAATTACTCCCTCCAAGGAACTCAGCTACTAAGCATAAGCCATGTAGTGAGGCCACAAGTAGTTACTCCAGTTGACAGCCCCCAACTGAGCTTCCAGTCAACAGCCTACATCAACTGCAGCCTTCAAATAACTCCAGCATGAGATACTCCAAGCAAGAACCACCCAGATGAGCCTAGTAAGCCCACAAAATCCTGAAAAATAATATTATTATTGTTTTAAGCCAGGAAGTTCCGGAGCATTTTGTTATGCAGCAGCACAGAAGTAGACTCTCCCTGTTCTATTACACAATCCCTGCACCAGTATTGTTGACTCACTGGTGTTGCTGCTGCTGACATTCCCCCAAGCAGCCCACTCAATGCAGTCCCTTTGATAGTTACCAAAACTGAGCTCCAGCTTGTCTGTTGAGATGGTAGTTGAGACTGTCAGCCAGAAATGAGTTTTCTTCTTCTTTCTTTATTCTCGCTCTACAGCTAAAACCAAGCCAGCAGGAAGAAGTTACATCATTTGTTCTCAGTACTAGGTGAGACTTGCCAGAACTTTGGCCATTTGGGTGGTGATTCTCCAAATTCTGTTCACTGAGATAGGACAGAGAATTCAAGTCCTTGCCTTTTCATCCATCCACACCACTATGAACACTTTTTCTCTCCTGGACTTTTAGCTGTCTTTTTCTCCTAGAATTTGTCCAGATGATTCAAACAAGTTTTACTTATTTTTTAATTTTTTCAATGATTTGGGAGAGAGAGAGAGAAAGAGAGAGAGAGAGAGAGAGAGAGAGAAGCATCAACTCGTTTCATTTAGTTGTTCCATTTAGTTGTGAAATCATTGATTGCTTCTCCTATGTGCCCTAATTGGGGGTCAATCCTGTGACCACTGATGTGCTAGGTTGATGGTTTTTACCCATTGAACTAGCCAGCCAGGGCCAGAAGATTCAAATAAGTTGTAAAAAATAAGTGCAGTACTGCACACAGACAAAAGGCTTCCCCAGCTCTGTTTGCGGTTCCCCTTACTTGTTCAGCAAGCATTCATTTAGATGCTTGCTTTATGTTTCAAAAATTTTTAAATGTATATGGGTGTGCTGGAATGGTGAGAAGAGGAAAGGCAGGAAGCTTTCACAAGAGGTAGAAACAGCAAAAAGCCTAAAGGAGCTAAGTCTCAAGAGAGAGACAAGTGACGAAGCTGTGGAATTTTATTTTTAGTAAAAAGATGTCATTTATATAATAACAGACTGGCTTTCTTTTGAGGGCCAGGTATCAGTCTTGAAGGCAATTTCAAAAGTGTATGTATCACTATGGTGACAAAACTTAAAATTTTGTTGATTTGGATCTGGGGTGTTGAGAGTAGGACATTTTTTTACTAAAACATGATTTGGGCCCAAGAGGTAAGGGATTAGGCAGGAAAAGGGAAGGAGATTAAGAAGTACAAACTCCTAGTTATAAAATAAGTCATAGGGAATAAAGTCAGTAATATTGTAATAACTACATACAATAGATGGTCACTAGATTTATTGTGGTGATTACTTTGTAAGGTATATAAATGTTGAATCACTATGTTGTACACCTTAAACTAATATAATGTTGTATGTAAACTATAATTAAAAATAAATTGCAAAATGTGTATGCATGTGAAATATTTATATGTCTGGAGCAATAGCAATATAACTGGGAAGAGCATAGGCTCCCAGGGTGAGTTTGAAAGAGACTGTCCCTTGGCATGGTCTTAAAAAAAAAAGCCAGTCTCACCATATCTACATAGTTTATAATGTGAGAAACGGGAAATGTGTAGGTGTGCCACATGGTTCTGCCCGGCCCAGCAAAGGGATCAGAAGTGTCTGCAGTGTGACTGCTTCTCCACTTCAAGGAGATGGGTCCTTCCGAGAAAGGAGATTCCTCCTGGGGTTTCTCTTACCTGAGTTTCAGTGGGGGCTGTTATTGTACAGATCTTTGCTCCTCGACTTTTCTACCAAGTCATCATCATCTCTCCCTTTGCAATAGCATCCCAACTGGCCTCCTTGCTTCTGTTCTTGTCCATCTCCCATGTGGTTATTCTACTCAGCAGCCAGAGGGATTCCTGTAAAATGAAAACTCAAATCACATCATTTCTACCCACAGAAACTTCGAGTGGTTCCCCACTTCTCTCAGAATAAAAGTTTGTGCAATGGTCCCTCCGATGGCCCAGGGTCAGCCTCCGGTCCCCAGCCACCTCTTTGACCTCATCTTCTCGCACTCTCCTAACCCATCACTTAGACACCTTGCTTCCCGACAGCTCCCTGAACAAGCTTTTACATGTGCTGTTCATTCTGCCTGGCACCCGCTCCCCTGGGGTAGCCACATGGCTCACTCCCACACTGCCTTTAGTCTTTGCTCGAATGTCATCTTACTTATGAGATTTTTACTCTCCTTTCTTTTAACAAGAGCAACACTTACACCCTTCTTAGCATTTCTGATGCTTGCTCTACTTTTCTCAATAGCAGAGAAAGGCACACTTGATTTTTTGTTCACTGCCACCACTCCCCCCGCCCCCAGCTAGAATGTGAGCTCCAAGAGGCAGGTAATTTTTGTTTCCTCACAACTATATCTCCAGCAATGACAGCAGTGGCCGGCACAAAGTGGGCATTCAACATAGTTGTTAAGTGAATAAGTTAGTTACTCCCGATGGCAGCGGAAGGGGAATTCATAACTAGAGGAATGGCATCAGAACCTGTATGACCGACCCAATGTGTACATGTTTTATCTTAAAAAGTTTAAAGACTTTCATATCCTCTTCTAGATTAGAATCTGTCAGATAGAAAGGACAATCCTGGAGTCAAATTGATGTTCCAAAATGATGGATGATGTCACTCATTCATTCATGAAGGAAATTTTGTTGAGCGCCTGCAAAGTGCCAGTTCCTGTGCATGGCCCTGGAAGGTAGAGGTGAACCCTTTCCTATGTCACTTTGTAATCTTTCTAGCACCATGTGCCCTCAAGGAGAATGTGTCCTGCAGGTAGCTAAGTTCAAAATTTAGGGGGCACTTGTAACATTCTCCCCAAATGCTGCTAGTAATTTTTTATCAAGTAATAATCGCCATTTCTTTTTTTTTTTTTTGGTATTTTTCCAAAGTTAGAAGCAGGGAAGCAGTCAGACAGACTTCCGCATGTCGGACCAGGATTCACCCGGCATGCCCTCCAGGGGTTGATGACCTGCCCATCTGGGGTATTGCTCCGTTGTGGCTGGAGCCATTCTAGTGCCTGAGGCGGAGGCCATGGAGCCGTCCTCAGCGCTGGGGCCAACTTTGCTCCAGTGGAGCCTTGGCTGCAGGAGGAGAAGAAAGAGATAGAGAGAAAGGAGAGTGGAAAAGGTGGAGAAGCAGATGGGTGCTTCTCCTGTGTGCCCTGACCGGGAATCGAACCTGAGACTTCCTCAGGCTGGACCAATTCTCTACCACTGAGTCAACCAGCCAGGGCCAATAATCGCCATTTTTAAAAAGTTTATTATGTGTTCTGATTTTTTATTCTGTATAACAAACCACCCCAAATTTTGTGAGCAGAGAGAATGCAATATTTCTGGTCAGGATATGGGCAAGGCACTGTGGGGACAGCTCCAGAGCTCTTGTCTCTGTTCCACATTGACGGGGGTCTCTGAGTGATTGGCTTGCTGAGGATTACATGTCTGGGGACTTGATTCTGAAAGTTGCCCTGGTTCTTTGGTTCTTCTCCCAGTTATATCTTCTGGACCTGAAATGAATGTTCTTTAAGTACCTGCCTTGTGCCTGAGCTGGAAGAATTGGGCTGGCCCAGCCTCTCCCTTTCTCCACTCAGCTTTGCATGTGGCCGGCTAGCTTGGGCTTCCACACAGTGTGGTGTCCTCAGGGTAGTCAAACTTCTCACATGGCAGCGGGTTTCCACAGAATGAGTCTTTCAGGCAACTAGACAGAAGCTGGAAGGTTTCTTATGACCTAACCTTGGAAGTCTCAGAAAGTCAATTTCACCACATCCTACTTATCAAGCAGGTCACTAAAACCAATTTGTATCCAAAGAGAAAGGAATTCCACTCTACCTCTCAGTGAAAGGGATAGAAAATTTTTTTTCTGGCCATATTTAAGTTACCACATTATATGTAGCAGAATGCTAAGTGGTGTACTTGTGGTATGTTTTTTGACCCTATGACAGCTCTATGAAGTAAATACAATCATGGTTTTCATTTCACAGATAAAAGAATTGAGGCTTTGAGGGAAAGTAACTTCCCTTTGAACTATGGAGCTAGTAGGGGAGCCAATAACAAATTAAAGCTCAATTTCCTTGAATTTATCAAACAAACATATAGCATTCGGCCTATGTAGAAATGGCTGTAGGGTGCACAGAGCAACGTGAGTGGCGGTGAGAGATTGGCTCTGATGGTAAGTCCTTGCCACTGCTCATCAGGAAGGACCGCGTCAAAGCACTGGCTGCATAACCAGCCCATCTTTGAGCTCAGACCAGAGAGAGAGTTTGGGGCTCCAGAGAGAATGTCGGCAACTATAAAATAAAGCAACTATGCCTCAGGGCGTGTGTGAACCACAGCTGGGAACCCCAGACTGGGATATTGATTTCTTCAGGGCAAATGAAAGAGAACATGCATGCCAAATTGTGTGTGCACATTTTTTTTTTAACCTAAGAAAAATAGTGGCGAGTTTTTGGACCAATGCTAACAATCCCACATTCATGAAGTAGCTCAAACCAGCAGGACTGTGTTTGGAATGGAAAGACCGGGGCCAAGGAAAAGGAGAGTGGAATTTCTTTTTGGAGTTTTGAAGTCCCCCCTTACCTCATGACTTTGTGCTGCCTGAAAAGCTTGAAGGGAATTTCCACACTTAGCACACTTCCCGTGGCTCCCGCCGCCTGGCTCCAAAGAGCATTCTGTGGGGTTTAAGTGTGTTCCATCCCTTAGCAATACAATAGATGCTGTCAGTAGGGATGGATTCGGGCCGTGTAAGGCAGGTCCCCCTGGAAGGGTTACCATGGCCCTGTTTCTTGACTGAATGCTTGGTTGATGGTATCTTGTCTGATTCATATCCTATTGGAAACAGTGTGAAACAGGGCTCTGGAGTAGATCTGGTTTTAGTCAATCTGGCTTATACAGCTATGTTTGACAGGCAGCAAGGGTTGGGCAGCTGGGTTTTAAAAGAAAATCCTACTTTGGGGGTAAGATTTTTTTTTCCCTTCAATAGACTGAGAAACATAACCATTGCTTGTGGCTAACGCAGTGCTGAACCCACATGATGTGCTTAGAAGAAAATAATCTCTGTTTGCTTATTTCATTTGTGTATGCACCAAATGTTCATTTAGATGCCTTCTTAATGTCAGGTATTGTACTAGGTGTTAGAGAGACAATTATATGAAAAATAGTATTGTTCCTGCCCTCATGAAGATTACAATCTAGTGGGAAATACAGAAATTGAACAAACTCAACAAACCTGATATAAATAGGTGCTGCAAATGAAAGATCCAGGTGCTAAGAGGGAGTATAACTGGGGGTTTGATGATGATAGAAGGCTCGGGAACAGAGAACAGATATCCAGGCACAGAGTTGGGGTAACAGTTTTCCAAGACAGAGAGAACAGCAGGGGTGAGGGCAAGTGACTTAAATCGGGTTTGAGAGAGAGCCCAGATCATGAGGAACCTGATGGTCAAGAGCAGGATTTTGTATTTTGAATTCTTTCTCCAATCCTTTTGTTTAAACCACTTTCTACTATTGTCAGTTTGATTAGAAGCAAGTACCTATCAGGCACTGAGCTAATTAGATCCTGAAACAGCCACTGAGGAGTCAGGGATGTCACTGCCACAGCTGCTGGCATCCTCCACTGCAGGGGTGGATGGGAGGGTCAATATGAGAGCACTACCTTGGCAGAAAGGGTAGGATTCCAATGTGGATTTATTGTTGGTATAATTTTCACTACCTTTATCCATTTGTTCTTCCATTTGATCAAAAATTACTGAAAACATCATACATCATATACGCAAAATGTCTTAAAGATTCAAAGGGGTCTGCAACACATCCATCCCTTCTCTCCAAGAGTTTATGACCCAGTAGAGGAGCTGGCTCTGTGACTCACACCATGAAACCACACACTCATGCAGAGAACAGACAGCGTCTTACACATCATCTGGTCCAGGTTCACAGATGGAGTCCCCAGGGTCAGAGAGCTCTATAGTGATTGTCTTATAATTTTGTGATTTTCATTTAATTATAATTTAAAACGTATTTTACTGGTCATAAAGGAAAAAAATATTCTCTTGTTCACACAAGTGATTTACAATCGAAAAAGTTTTCATGGAGTGAGACTTTAGTTCCTTCAGTTAATGTTTATCAAACAGGGGTCCCTGGAGAATTCAGGGGCCACAGATATATTTCCATGAACCCAGGACAATTTTTTCCCTTAAAATTTGTCTTTAGGTCTCCAATTTTGAAAAACTAATCTATCCCAGCATCTCACTTTTACAAATAAGAAAACTGGGGCAGAGGAGGGCAAAAATAAAATTCCTACAATATTTACATTACCTTCTATTAATTAGTGATTATTGTTTTCAAGGTCCTTTTGTAGTCTTTATCTCATTGCTTCTTTGTAAATATTCACAAACCACAAAAGGTAGACAATATTATCGTCCTTTTCTTAGAGATGAAGAAATTGAGTTTTGTAGCTGTTAAGTAACTTTCCCAAGTTTAAATAACAGTCAATGTAAATAGTAGAGTTGGAATGAAAATATTTTGATTTCCAGCCCTGTGCTCATCTCATTGTACCACCTGCCAGAACTCATGACAATGGATACGATCCATCATAATCTGCAAACCCTGTTCCAGGAGTGTGGTTTTGTTTTGCTTTACCATTTTCACAAAGATTCCTCATTTAGTCACAGTCATCCCATGATTGCTTCATGATTTTTTTCTGCTTAGCTGTGGCAGTTTTAAAATATTTACAAAGGTAAATATTTTGAATTTACCTTTGAATCTGGTTGACCCCTAGTGTGGGGTAGATGTGACTTCTGAGGCTAGGTCATAAAAGGTGATACAGCCCTGGCCGGTTGGCTCAGCGGTAGAGCATCGGCCTAGCGTGAGGAGGACCCAGGTTCGATTCCCGGCCAGGGCACATAGGAGAAGCGCCCATTTGCTTCTCCACCCCTCCGCCGCTCTTTCCTCTCTGTCTCTCTCTTCCCCTCCCGCAGCCAAGGCTCCATTGGAGCAAAGATGGCCCGGGCGCTGGGGTTGGCTCTGTGGCCTCTGCCTCAGGCGCTAGAGTGGCTCTGGTCGCAATATGGCGACGCCCAGGATGGGCAGAGCATCGCCCCCTGGGGGGCAGAGCACCGCCCCTGGTGGGCGTGCCGGGTGGATCCCGGTCGGGCGCATGCGGGAGTCTGTCTGACTGTCTCTCCCTGTTTCCAGCTTCAGAAAAATGAAAAAAAAAAAAAAAAGAAAAAAAAAAAAAAGGTGATACAACTTGCACTTGGTTCTCGTGGGATGGTTCCCCTTGGAACCCAGCCATCATGCTGTGCACAAGCACGGGCCACATGGAGAAGCCATGTGTTGGTGCTCAGCAGACACCTCCAGCTGAGGTTCCACCACAGCCAGCCTTAGTCCCAGACTTGAATGAGAACCTCTGAACCACTCTGGCCCTGGCAGCCATCCAATTACAACCGCAGGCAAGAGGCTGTGTGAGAACCATCTCACTGAGCCCAGATTGCTGGAAGATGATAATAAAACAATTCCTAGGCCACAAAGTCTCAAGATGATTTGTGAAGAAGCACCCGTGGCTGGAATTTGAGTGGAGCCCCTGCTGGGTGGGGTGAGGGGCTCCGTCAGGGTTTCTCCTGAGAGGCCCCACACTCTGCATGGCCCTGGGAGCTTCCGGATTGACTCCCTGAAACCTGAAGCTTGTCACTTACGGCTTGACTGTCCCTAACCTTTCTGGTCCTCTGACTAATATGTTCTCTTTTCTGTTAGAAAATACCGTACTGTGCTTTGGACCCCAGCTTAGTGCTGCTTTTGGAAACAGGGAATCTGCTCAGTCTTGAGTAAAAATCCCATGTTTCTTAGAATTCCTCCTGATGAAATGTCTCCATTTGCAAGTGCTGAATGGGTTTTCTCCCAGATCTAGGGATCTGTGAGCCAGCTTCCCTGGAGGAATGGAGGATCTCAGGCAGAGAGATGGGGAGTGACGGGCAATGAGCGTCTTCAGGGTTCGGGAAAGATGTCTGCATCTCTGGCCCTTGCTTCTGCCTCCCAGTGCAGTGCCTACCCAGATGGATCTGGGTTTTCTGAATGAATGTACCGAAAGTTGCAATAGCTTCTCCTGCTCTGATTGAACTCACAGGGCTGTGAATGAAATAATCACAGTACATACTCTCTATAAGAGAAAAGTTCCCCATCTTCCTCTGCCTATGTGGGGGGTACAAGGGAACAAAATCATTTGGAATTGAAGGTAAGTCAATGAGCGAGTAGAAGACGACTTTTAAAATGAAATATTTACCAGGGGAAGAATCAGCTTAATTTGACTGATTATTTTCTAGCTTACATTCACTGAAATGCAATGTCACTTGGAAGTAAGAGTCAAGAGTCAAAACGTCATTTTGTACAGGCTATGTGTTATCTGCAGAGATCTCTCCTATAGAAAGCAGAGATGCCTCCTGCATGATGCATCTACAGGATCCAGGAAGGCCTTGGCCTAGAAGTTCTTGCAGATGACCACACAGGCTGGGCACCACAAAACACTAGTGGGCACCATTCACAGAGACCAGAGCTTCTCAAGAATTAAAAGGCTACTTAAAAGAGATTAAGGTGAGATTCTAAGGTCTCCAGTCTGAAGAAGCTGAGGCATATAAATAAATGACAAACCACATATAATTGAGGTGTGCAGAACATATCATGAGAACTCAGAGGAGGAAGAAGCTGGTGTTACTGTGGGAGGGTCAGAGGCAGCTCCCCATAGTAGGTGATGTTTAATTGGGTCTTTGAAGGCTGAATAAGGGTTAGTCCAGTAAAGAAGGGGGCAGGGACATATAGTCAATAGGAACAAACTACTCCAAAGATGGGTAAGAACTGCAGAATATTCCAGATGGCATGAGCATGGGGACCCCAATGGAGGACAGTGGTAGGGAGGCTAAAACAATAGGGTGAAGCAAGCCATGAGGAGCTCTAACACCAAACTAGGGACTTCAGACTTTAACCTGTAGGCAATGTGAAGCCATGGTTGGTTTTTGTACATGGAAGTAACAAAATAGAGTGGCAAGAATGGACTTAAAGCTGGGAGACCATTTAGAAGACTTATAATAATTCGGCCAATAAGTGAGAATCTGAATTCTGAATTCCAAACAAAACAAAAAGCAAAGCAAAACAAAAACACATTAACTCCTGGCAAGCATCTGCTATGTTCTGAGAAGGTATGGTAGAGATTTGAAAATAGCATCGAGAAGTTGTCTGGATGGGAAGACAGACCCATAGATGAATAATGTGTTATGGGGCAAAGCAAGTGTCTAATTTGACTCAAGAAAGTCTAGGAACATGCACCAGGGAATGTAGCTTCTGAGTAGAGTTTGCGAAGAAGAGCTTTCTGGGTAGGAGACACACCATGTAAAAAGTCTTGTGAGTGTGGAGGAGCAAGACTTATCTGTGGGAAGGATTTCTGGGGAAAAATCTGGAAAGATTAAGTGGACACTTGACTGCAAAGACTGTTGCAATACTAAGGAGTTTGGCCCTGACTGTCCGGGTGCCTTTTCTGTTGACAGAGGGGAACATGGAGGGCCCAGGGAAGGCAGCCATAAACACATAGCAAGGAGTCTGAGCTGATAGACAAAGTCCAGTCCTTCTCCTGTGTCTCTGTGAGGTTCCAAAGATGGGAAATGACATACATGCAGAAGACTTTAGTCACAGAATGTGGGCTGTCCTGTTAAGACTAGTTTCTCAGTTCCTTGTATCTCAAAGTTGGTGAGCTCAGGAACGGGAGGAAACAGAAAGGCCCAGAGACTGGTTCAATAAGTGTTTATACGTGTTTGTGTGTGATGGTACCTGGCGGCGGTGTCTACAGTTGGGGTGGGAGGAGCACTGTGGGTCATTAGAGAATTAAAGATATTTGTGAATTCGGTCAAGGGTTTCTGATAGATAGAAACTAGAAAGTAGAACTTGGCTCCACAGAAGAGGACTTGGAGCCCCCACCCCAACCTATGTCACAGTTTTCATTGGACTCACGCTGAAACATATATATTTGGACATTTTCAAAGGCAAGCCAGTGCACTCTTGTAAGAATACTACTAATCTTGGTAGTAAAAATAACATTAGTAACAATAGTTAATTGTTAATGTTCATGAAGTGAACATAGTTAATGTTCATGAAGTGCTTATGATAGGCAAGTAACTGGTACAAGTGTTAGTCACCATTATTAGTGCTATACATTTATTAACTCAATCTTTAAAGTAACTCGATGAGACAAGTGCCATCATCTCCACTTTCCAGAAGAGGATACCAAGGCCTAATACCCTGCCAGAGATAATGCAGCTGGTCTATGGGGGGGGGGGGGGCAGATCAAGACCCAGCAGAGGGCCCCAAAGACACTCTCCTTGATTGACACTGAACCATCTCTAACCACTGGTTGCGATTTTGACAACTTGATTAGGCCAGTGGCAAGAGGCCTCTTTGCCCCTGTGTGTCCCCAGCTGGGTGGCTTGATCTTTCCTTCAGAAGGGTTGGAACCTGTGATCCCTGGACCTGCCATGGATATTGCCCGAGTCCCACGACAGCGTCTGCTTCTATTTCCTCAGAAAGGGCAAGCGTTGTTCACTTACCCCACTCTGCCTGCACATTAAGGAGATGGGAACTGAGAGTCAGAAGGAAACTTTAAAGAGCCAAGGAAATAATTTTTTTTTTTTTATCATTTTGGATCCATTCATCCATTAGCCAGTTGAGAAAACTTTGCAGAAAAGCCATTTCCTAATATGGCACTTTGGCTATATAGTGTCAACATTTGTGTTCACGAGACAAATAGGCTTGAAACGTTGTTGTTAAACTCTCTTGAGACACATTATTCTTTCTATTTTCTTCTCTGTGACGTGATATGACATTATACAGTGTTGGAGATGTGAAGAGACTTATGTATTTATGCGTTTTCCCATTGATTCACTCATGGTATTTCGATCATGCATTATTTTCCCAGAAAAATCATCATAAGCTATTTGGAATGCTCATGTTTTTAATAGGTGCTAAAGATTTTTCTCTCCAGCTTTGCCATCAGAAATAGAGACTCTGAGAGGGTCACTATCTCACAGTGAAATGGTGGTAGAACTAAGAATTTGCACTCTGAGCTCCTACTTCCCAGTTGCACTATCTCCACCCAACAACTATTCTTTCTTTCTGACCCTGGTTCTAACCTATATTTCAAAGTGGGAAGATCTGGCAAAAACCTGACACTAAATACCTTTGTCCCTTCACTTTGCATTAAGTATTCTTCTGCTTGATGAAGTGCTGGCTGACATAAAGCCAAAAGCTGACCACGTGCTCCAGAGGTCACTGAACTTGGCCCCGCATCAGACCTCAGAGTGAGTTTAGAAAGCCAAATCTTTTCACTAGGCTCTTCCATTCCTGGGCAAGGAGCACTTACTAGGACCCTCAGGGTCCTACAGAGCAATTGTGTAGATCCTTTTGGTGGGCTATGCTGACTTGACCCTCAACTTTATCCAGAAAGCCATTTGCCAGCCTCCCCTGGCTCTTCTGCAGGCTATAACCCCTTTCAGATCAGGTGGGCTTTGTGGGGGTGTGGGGCAGTGGAGACAGTGCCCTGGAGAGAGTCAGTGTGGAGGGCAGCCTGAAGCAGCAAGAGAATCCAGGCCGAGGTGGGAGAGCCTAGGCAGGCAGCCTCTTGGTTCTTCGGCCAAGTAGCCACAGAGCTAGTGGAAGGGCTCAGGTCTCCCAGCTCCTAGCCAGGAATATTTCCCAGAAAAGATCCCCTCGTTTTGCAGGCCTACCAAAATATCAGTTCCCTGAGGGTTTGGGGGTCATTCATCTCTAATCCTGCTGCACTCCTAGTATGGGAATAGCACATGGCAAATAAGCAAATATCCATAACTGAAATAGGGACTAAGTGCTGAATGAATGAATGAGAAATCCACTTTTTTCCTTCATGAGTTTCTTGTTCCTGTTTCCTACAGCCTCCTCAGTCCTTTCTTGGATCCAGGACTGGATCTTAAGATTTGCTATTGTATATGGGAGCAAAAGCATTTGTGTTTGAAAGAGCAATGTAATTCTTAAACTGAAGAAATGAATTCCAGTCAGTAAAAGTTTCAGTCTGCGGGCTTGTTATTGCATCATGGGAAAATAGCTGGATTGGCTGTCACTGGGCTCTGAGGCTATGTTTAGGATGGTCTGACTTACAGCTAGATTATGAAACACACAGCCAGTTCTTCAGGTAGAGGTCAGAATCCTCCTCCAGAGGATTTTCAGGCCTTGATGTGCAATCAAGCTGCTTTTCACAGCAGCATTTCCATGTGGTCGAGTTCAATGGTGAACAGCCACAGATTTATTTTTTTCACTGCATTAATGAATCCTAAGAAAGCCTTAGGGAAGCCAGCTCCTCACAGATGGCAGGATGACCGCCCCTGGTGAGGAGGGTGGGTCTGAGAGCTTCCTAGTCTCCCCAGAAACACAGAAAATGATCTACTTGCTAGCCCAACCTACTGCCCCCCACTCCTCCTTGTTTCTTATTTCTTCTGTAGGAAAACAAAACTGAATTAGGATGCTTGCTAGACAACACAACACATGCTGCTCTGGGTGAGAGGAAGGCAGAAGGGGAGCGGAATGCAGGAAGCAGAAGTCAGATTAAATTGTGGCTGCTCCAGGGGGGACATGATATTCAGGGCCTCACAGGAAGTGGGCACAGCGCACCCTGACTCCCTCTGCCTCAGGCCTCATGCCAGCTCAGGAGGGTGCAGAGGGCTCTCTGGTCCTAGGGAGCGGGTAGCCAATCAAAGCACTCTGGCTCTCCCTCCCCCACCCCAGCTCCAGGTAAATCTGTGCTTTTAACTAAAACCACAACCATGGAGGCCTCAGTCCTTAACATTTTCCTGGAAGCCAATTAAAGCACGGAGAGGCACAGTAGTAGATAAAATTAAACTATGTTCCAATTCTCTTGGCTTACAAGTCCCTGAATTGTTTGTTTACACATTAAGAGCAAAAAAAGGACTGTAGTCCTTCCTCTTAATTGCTGTAATTATACTTGTGCCACCCACAAGAGAGGCTGTTGATCTTGTTTCTAAAGGGCAATTGCTCTAGCCTCACTCTTCTTAGTGCTTTACAAGGTTTTTCTCATTTTCTGATTACCACTGGCCTGTTGAGCTGCCAGTAGGAATTTATTCTCCCTAGCCTAGTGCACCCTCCCTCTTTTTTCATTTTCTTTCTCTCCTGCTTCTTTCTTTCTTTCTTTCTTTCTTTCTCTCCTGCTTCTTTCTTTCTTTCTTTCTTTCTTTCTTTCTTTCTTTCTTTCTTTCTTTCTTTCTTTCTTTCTTTCTTTCTTTCTTTCTTTCTTTCTTTCTTTCTTTCTTTCTTTCTTTCTTTCTTTCTTTCTTTCTTTCTTTCTCTTTCTTTCCTCCCCCCACCCCCTGCCTTTTTTGCTGCTGCTGTGGCAGTTACCAGGAAGAGCTGACTTCCTCGGGATCAAAAGGGATTGCAATTTCTGTGATCAATTGTATGTGGTTAGGCATTCTTAGAATATCCTGAATGTGGAAGTACTCAAAAGCCCATAATCTGGATAATAGTGGTCTGTGTTGGCCACATCCCTTAGGAAAGGCTCAGGAAACCTGGGTCAAAAAACTTGCAAACTCTTGTCTGGCTCATGTGCATTCAATGCTGAATTGGGCTGAGCGTTTCCTTTGGGTTACTTGATATGGAGCAATTTGAAGTATTGTTGTAGCCTTCTATGCTTATCCCTGAAAGTCTTGCCTGAATCCTTTCCCTGTTTAATCGTGAAGGAATGCTGTTCCGAAGACTGGGGGTCAGAAGGGCACAATAAATCAATCCAGATACACCCCTAATGAATGGCAAATTAAATAGCATTTGTTTTAAGTTCAGAGGTCCTCTTGGAAGATGCCTTTTTAGTACAAGCAACATTCCTGGGTTGCAGGTATGGAGGGCAAAGGGTGTGTGTGTGTGGAGGTCTTACAGTTTCTGGTATTTTTAGCCACAGTTTAAAAAAGTACAACATATATCCCCAAAGTTTGTTTCCCCATCTGGCTTTGAATGTACAGTGCTTTTTGTAGCCCTTATCCTGGGAGAGAATTTTCTGATTACTGCGAACACTGGGGTGACCAGACTCTTGGTCCGGTTTCCCCCTTGGCTCATTCAGCTGGTGCTGGTGGCTGGATAGGTGTTTCTAAAAACCTGCCATTCTCAAGGCCGCGAAAATTGAGCTCAAACAAATCTGCCAGCCACACACAACTCGAATATAATCAGGGAGACATAGCATGTGGCTTTGAGAAGATTAAAGCACCAAGTCTAGTTGAGTCCTCCACCTCCAACCAATGACTGGAGTAAACTTTTAAGAGCTGCATCAGAAGGAATAGAGGAGTCTTTAGTCTCCCATGGCCCCTAAGCATTTTGGAAGTAAGTAATAAAAGAATTCATTACATGTTACAGCAACACTGAAATTCAAGTGCTGTTAACCATCACACTTTCTTCCTCAGTTGTTAAAAAGAAAGAAAAAAGTGTTTGGATTGGGAGGAGAGGACAGTAGAAACAGCAATTTTAAAACCCAAAGAACATGGTCAAGAGGGCCTTGTATATTTTTAATAGTCACACAATGCTGGAAGAGAGTGGGAGCGGACACAGATGGGAAGTCGGGAGATGAGGTTTCAGGCCTGCTGTTGCCACTGTCTGGCTGTGTTACTACCTTGGACAAGATAACTATCCTCTCTTGACTTTGGCTTCTCATTCATCATATAAGGTGGTTGAACACCTTCCTGTTTTATCAGCAATTCCTTCAGCTCTCTCATAAAACCACTGGGCTCTCCTTCCCTGAAATTCAGGGACATGTGCTTCTGAACCATGCTACCTCCACCCAGAGGGCTGGGCACAAAATAGGTTATAGGCAGGCAAGGGATGAAGCAACCTAGTTTGTGTCCTTGCCTCAGTTTCCTGTATGAACTGGGACCTTGGGCAAGTTACTTGGCTGAGCCATTGCATCGACATCTGGAAAATGGTGGTAGTAATTCCTCATAGGCATTTTTTAAAAAGTACTAAAAAATTAATTAATTAATTTTTTAAAAAGCTTATTTCAACCTCATACCTTCTCATAAGTGTATTTTGAATACAGAATCTGAAAATGAATGACAGGGCCTAGCATAGTGCTTGACATATAAGCTCTCCATTAATGGTAGCGGGAGAAACCAACAATAACAAAATATATTTCCTAGGCCTTAGTCTCTTTCTACCAGTAACTAAAGATAAATGGTGACTAGGAGCCAGAGAGAAGAATGCACTGGTTTTCATTCGGGACCCTCTGCCAAGCATGCATCAGCTGCTGAGGTGCTGGCAGGGGAGATATGGCAGCAAATCTCAGCATCCATGCCTGAATTTGAGAAAGGACTGGAGAAGCTGCAGGAAAGAGAAACAAGAGACCCATTAAGGAAAAAAAGGTGGATTTGTCATTCATTCATTCATTCATTCATTCATTCATTCATTCAGCACTAAGTGCCTATTCCAGTTATGATTTTTGCTTATTTGCCACATGCTATTCTCGTACTAGGAGTACAGTGAGATTACAGAGAGGAATGACCTGAAGCCCTCAGGGAGTTAATAGTCTCCAGGGCCATAATTCTTTGCAAAGAACCTTCAATTATATTAGAAGACCTTAAGTCTGGGGAGGTAAGCACAGGGAACATGGGAAATAGGAGGACTATTCCAATTTGCCTGGGACTGTTCTGATTTTAATACCAAAAGTCTCACATGCTGGCAAGTCCCCAGTCCTCAGTCCCAGGCAAACAGGGATGGTTGGTCACCCTAGTGGGAGGAGCCAGAAAAGCAGCACCTAGCCTAATCTTGCCAAGTCAGGGAGGGCTTCTTGGCAGAAGGAATGGCCTACAAGGATAAGTAGAAATTGACTAGGCAAGGTTGGTGAGGAGTGAGGGGCAGTGAGGATCTCAAGTAGAAGGAAACATGTGTACAAAGACCTAGAGGCAAGAGAGACCACGAAGAAGTGGGGACCTGGGGAGAGATGGTAGAAGGCCTTCCATTGCCATAGGCACAGATGTGTCCCACTGCCCCTTGAGCTGCCCCCTGACTCGTGGTGCTTGAGAATGTAGATCTGGAAAAAACTGTGGGAGATGCTATTTAAGCACCTCTCACATTAAGTAGGAAGGCAGAGAAAACTAATTCTTTGCAAAGAACCTCTCGACTCTTCTATTCTAAACTAGGAATCCATACCACCAGGCCATCTACCAGGGAAGCAGTCATTCTATACAGAAGATAAGTGGCCTGCACTTTCCCTATCTACTGCAGCCGCCCATTGAGAACCACAGGTCATCACACGGCTGACTTGCTGGCAGGGATGTGTCCATGTTACAGTGGCCAGAATAGATTGCATCACCACCACGGTGATGCAAATTTATTTATTTTGTTTTTCTAAATGAGGCATTTCACTGTTTTTCATACTTATGAGGGCCTAGAGAATCATCTGGACTTTTTCTTTTCATTATTCCCTAAATCGGCGATTTTCAATCAGTGTGCTGCAAGAATTTTTAAAATGTGCAATACCTGACTATTTAGTTAGGGACCCTGACCTCTTTTCCTTTAGATTGTCAAATAAAAAAATGACAACAGCCAACACAACAATAGCTGTCTGGTGTGAATGCGCTGTCTTGAACCATAAATATATGTCATATAATAGGGTTGCATTGTATTGGTCATGTCGCATGATAAGGTTGCATCTGATTGGTTAATTCTTGGTACCAGAAATCCTTGTATACAAGTATAGGTACCTAATTTTTTAAAAAAGTAACTCTGAAGCAAAAAGGGTAGGTAAGTCTTCTTATTATATATTTGCAAATCAATCAAAATTATACCTAACTTTTTGTCAGATTGGCAAAAAATATATATTTTGGTGTGATGCAGAATTTTAGTAATTAGCTTATGTGTGCCATGAGATGAAAAAGTTTGAAAATCACTGCCCTAAATGTTTGTTCCAAGGAATGCTCTTTGCCTTAACTTGTTTCTGTCCTTTGTAGTCTATTCTGCAAATATGAACAGTATTAAATCAAGAGGGTGTTTGTTTAATTTTTCAGCACTTCTTTCCCAAAGCAAATCACTTTGAGAAGGGTAATTTCTGAATTGCTAATCCTCCAGGTGTATGTTTACCTTTAATATCAGGCTGGTATAAACACATTGGGAAAAACAACTCAGTGTCTTCTCTAAAGCCTTTCCCAGAACAGAAAAGAGCATTATAAAAAAAGAGCCTTGACATCACTTAATAGTAACTCCTTTGCTACTATAGATAATGTTGCTAACGCATAGTGCTCAATGAGAGAAAATGTCCCAGGCTGCATTTTACGACAGGCAGGAAACTGAGCTGTCTTGCCAATGCTTTATACTAAGTGCCAAATCCTTATTACTTTCTTAGGCATTTATTGTAAGAACATGAATCATGATGCATCACTCTGGTATTCGTGTGGCTGCTCAGTGTTAAGTCCCCAGGACCTCCGTGGAGTTGACTTTATTTGGTTTTCCACTTCCGTTTCTGAGTGAGAGCCACATGAACTCATACGTGAAGGCTCACAGGGGCCTGAGTGGGAGGCCCTTTTTGTTGCTGTTTTGGTCTGCCTGTACTCATTTGGTGGTGGTGGTATGTGCAGATCTGAACCACTTCAGGGGACACTCAGCTGGAATTGCCCCCACTTCCTCAAATTTCCACTGAAACAAGAGGCGTGGGATGATGCTCAGGAGAGCTCAGACAGTTGCAAACCTCTGGGGCACTTGGGAGAAATGTGGCTGGAATTTTGGAGCACTGACATGTATGTTTTCAAACTTTACATATATAATCCTGAGAGTTGAGCTGGATGTTAAAATCTGGAGATAGGGGATTTCCTAGAGGACAGTTACTGTCCAGAAAGCTGTCCAGGATTTCAGTGTCAGGTTTTTGACTTGATGGAGAGTGTGGAGAGAAGCCTCTAAATATGAAAATTAATAGTGCCCATCTCAAAGCCTAAATGAAATGTTATATGCTTCTCTTACTTTGTGGATGTTCAGTTAACGGTCATTCTGTCTACCTTGAAAGTCTTCATTATGCTGGCACATCACTGGGGCACATACTTAGCACAGGCACCAATGAGCAGGATGAATGTCATTAGCAATGATTTTAGCACAGGGATTATGACTGTCACAACAGTAAGGCCCATCCTGTGTGTCTCCGCTGAGTATGTGCTAAGCACCAGCTGCTTGCAATGGCTGTGGCACCGACATTAAAACTGATGATTCATTCATTAGTTTGTTCAATAACTACTGTGGGCTTACTGTGTGTCACTCTCTTTGCTAGGCACTGGGGGTACAATGCTGAACAAAACCAGGCACATTCCCGTCCTCCTGGAACTGAAAGTTTATTAAGAGAGACAAATATTAATTGAATAATCACATTAAAATACCAGTTTTGATGAGGAATTGCATGAGGTAGTATGAGAGGCCTTTACCTAGCTGGAGATACTAAAAGAGCTGAGGCCTAGGAAGTAATTAGCTAGATTGAATACTACGGGAGAGAAGAGTTCTTTAGGCAGAGGAAATAGCATGTACATACATGTAAACTATGCTGTGAAGAGGCATTTGCCCAGTCATATATTTAATAACTGGCAAAGTCAGAGATGTGTGGGGTGCTCCAGGGGTCCCAGATGGGGTCTTTACTAGTCCTGTCTAATAGAACTTTCTACAGTGATGCAAATGTTCTAATGCTGTACTGTCTAAGATAGTAACCACTAGTTATATGTGGCTGGCTATTGACCACTTCAACTGTGGCTACTAATCGCCTAAACTGTGGTTTATGCGACTAACATATTGAAAAGTGCAGATGTGAACCAAATTCTGAGTTAGTTTGGATTACATGAGGCAGAGAGTCATTTAAAAGGGAGGGAGGAATGTTCTTTGAGAAGATGAAAAGTGTATTGACCTAAAGGTCTTCATTTATTCACTTACTATCTCAAAAAGAGAAATATACTGGGTACCCACTGTGTGCCAGGCACAAGGCTAGGCCTGGAGATTTCCCAATTGGTCGTCTTAGACCAAGTCCCTGCTCTCGAGGCATTCACAGTCTAATAGAGGGAACAGGTTCAGAGGCCTAATGGCCACATGCTGTGACTGAGGTGACAGGACTTGCTCTTTTAAGGTTGCTGTTAATGGGAAGAACTGAGGCGTAAGTCTCCTCTCACCCTGAGTATTCTCAATTCCATAGGCAAAGGTAATGGTTCTTCGATTTCAACTGCTCTCATACACCTCGGACTTCAAATAAAGGGGAAGAGTTTTCATATAACACTACACATTTTTAAAAATCTCCCAAACTCAATATATCTATAGGTGTTAGAAGGAGGTAAATTTGCATTCCCATAGACTTGGGCTCATTATATACAGGACATTTATTGCTGACTTTCAGAATTTGGGCCCCATTGATAAATATTCTTCAGACATAGATCATGGGATATGGTAAGTGACATCCCATTTTAGTCACAGCCAGGCTGTACTTTTTTCTTCTTCTTTTTTCCAAGTGAGAGGAGGGGAGATAGACAGGCTCCCACATGTGCCTCGACTAGAATCCGCCCAGTAACCCCAGTCTAGAGCTGATGTTCTGCCCATCTGGGGCCATGCTCGCAACCGAGCTATTTTTAGCACCTGAGGTGGAGGCTCCACGGAGCCATCCTCAGAGCCTGGGGCCAGTGCATTTGAACCAATCAAGCCATGGCTATGGGAGGGGGGGAGAGAGAAAGACAAAAAAAGAGTAGGGAAAGGTGAAGGAGTGAAAGAGTAGATGGTCACTTCTCCTGTGTCCCCTGTCCAGGAATCAAACCCAGGACATCCACACACTGGGCCAACACCCTACCTCTGAACCAACTGGCCAGGGCCACCACTATATTTTTATGGGGTTTTTGGGCATTGACTTTTGTTTCTCACCTAGGTTAAAAAATGATCTAATAACTTTTACATGTATATTTTTAATTCAGTGAGAGGAGGGGAGGCAGAGACAGACTCCTGAATGTTCCCTGACTGGGATCTACCCAGCAAGCCCACTAGGGGGCAATGCTCTGCCCATCTGGGGCTTTGCTTTGTTGCTCAGCAACTGAACTCTTCTTAGAACCTGAGGCAGAGTCCATGGAGCCATTCTCAGGGCCTGGGGCCAACTCACTTTCATGGAGCCATGCTGCAGGAGGAAAAGAGAGAGAGAGAGAGAGAGAGAGAGGTAGAGAGAGAGAGAGGAGCAAGAAGAGGAGGGGGAGTGGAGAAGCAGATGGGCGCTTCTCCTGTGTGCCAAACCAGAGTTCAACCTGGGACATCCACACACTGGGCCAACACTCTACCACTGAGCCAACCAGCCAAGGCCAACTCTTATATAGGTATTTTTAAAAAGCACTTTTTCACAAGTACTGCTGTTTAATCACTTCAAACATTTAAACCTCCCTCCCACTACATACAGAATGCCAACAGTTATTACATCTGCATAAGAATCAACTCCTGGCCC
Source organism: Saccopteryx leptura (assembly GCF_036850995.1). Taxonomy (NCBI): domain Eukaryota; kingdom Metazoa; phylum Chordata; class Mammalia; order Chiroptera; family Emballonuridae; genus Saccopteryx; species Saccopteryx leptura. Next base: position 149,380,725 of record NC_089504.1, read on the forward strand.
TAGCTGGTTGACTCAGTGGTAGAATGTCACCCAGTGTGTGGAAGTTCTGGGTTCAACTTCTGGTCAGGGCACACAGGAAAAAAACCCATCTGCTTCTCCACCCCTCTCCTCCCATCTCTCTCTTTCCCTTCCCCTCCCATAGTCATGGCTTGAATGGTTTGAGCAAAGTTGGCCACAGGGGCTGAGGATGGCTCCATGGCCTCGCCTCAGGCACTGAAGTAGCTTGGTTGTTGAGCAATGAAGCAGCGGCCCAGATGGGCAGAGCATTGCCTGGAAGGGGGCTTGCTAGGTGGATCCTGGTCAGGCACATGCAAGAGTCTTTGCTTCCTCGCTTCCCACTTAATAGGAGAAAAAAATCACTTCCTGATACTCAATTAAACTTGTTGTGCCTAAGTGTTCAATTCCTGCCAATTCACAATTTAAATCATCACTTCCAAATAATTTGTTTCCAATGATCAGGATCTAACCAATCACCTGGGGAAACATTATGTGGCAGGGAAAATAGTCTTTTCCAATTAAAATTCCAGGACACTTGCAAAGGAGCATCTTCTCATTGTACTTGGGTTTTTCCAATAGGCAGATCACAGAATGTCTTTCCATCTTGAAAACCCAATGGGGAGGAACGTAGAGGATGCATCTTTCTGAGCTAGTCAGTATCAGCTTTGACTTCCCAGCAAAATTAGCTGGGGAGCTTTTTAAAAACTGATGAGCAGAGAATCTTCAAGCAGCCTGAGAATATGCATTTTTAAATATGCTTTTTTTTTTTAAAGAGACAGAAAGAGTCAGAGAGAGGAATAGATAGGGACAGACAGACAGGAACAGAGAGAGATGAGAAGCATCAATCATCAGTTTTTCGTTGCGACACCTTAGTTGTTCATTGCTTGCTTTCTCATACGTGCCTTGACCATGGGCCTTCAGCAGACCGAGTAACCCCTTGCTTGAGCCAGTGACCTTGGGTCCAAGCTGGTGAGCTTTGCTCAAACCTGGTGAGCCTGCGCTCTATCCACTGCACCACTGCCTGGTCAGGGACATTTTTAAATATTTTATTTATTGATTTTTACAGAGTGAGCGGGGGAAGTGGGGGGAGCAAGAAGTGTCAACTCATAGTTACTTCACTTTAGTTGTTCATTGGTTGCTTCTCATATGTGCCTTGACCAGGCAAGCCCAGGGTTTTGAATTGGCAAACTCAGCATCCAGGATTGATGCTTTGTCCACTTTGCCACCACAGGTCAGGTAGAAATCTGTATTTTTAAAAACTACTTCAAGGGATATAGAAATGACTGGTTAACAGAAAATACCATCTTACTCAATTAGCATATTTTATATTGTTGCATTTATAAATTCTTTTAAATTAAATGAGAGGCAGGGAGGCAGAGAGACAGACTCCTGCATGTGCCCCGACCAGGATCCACCCAGCAAACCCACTAGGGGACAATGCTCTGCCTCTCTGGAGCATTGCTCTGTTACTTGGCAACTGAGCTCTTTCAGCGCCTAAGGTGAGGCCATGGAGCCATCCTCAGTGCCTGGTACCAACTTTCTTGAACTACTTGAACCATGGCTACAGGAGGAGAAGAGAAAGAGAAAGATGGGAGGGGAAGAGTGGAGAAGTAGATGGTCACTTCTTCTGTGTGCTCTGACCAGGAATCGTACCCAGCACTTCCATATACTGGGCTGACGCTCTACCGCTGAGCCAACTGGCCAGGGTGCATTTGTACTTTTCAAAGTGTGAGGTTTATTAATGTCTATTTTCTCCTGAATTAGACAAAGTACTTTCAGAATTTTCTGATTCCAAAGTGACCCTCCCTCTTCTATATTATGGCTGACCAAGACATTGTATTTCCACTGTCAATATTTATTTAAGTGTTCCAATGTGTTTTGCTTCTTTCTTTCTTTTTTAGTGAGAGAAACAGAGAGAGGGACAGATAGAGATAGGAAGACAGGAAGGAGAGAGATGAGAAGCATCAATTCTTTGTTGCGGCATCTTAGCTGTTCATTGATTACTTTCTTATGTGCGCCTTGACCGGGGGGGGGGGGCTACAGTAGAGTGAGTGACCCTTTGCTCAAGCCAGTGACCTTGAGCTCAAGCCAGCAACCTTGGGCTTCAAGCCAGTGACCTTTGGGCTCAAGCTAGTGATCATTGTGTCATTTCTATAATCCCATGGCCAAGCCAGTGACCTCTCGCTCAAGCTGGCAACCTCAGAGTTTTGAACCTGGGTCTTCTGCTTCCCAGTCCACTGCTCTATCCACTGTGCCACTGCCTGGTCAGGCTGTTTTACTTCTTTGTTCAATGCTTTTTGTATTTTCCTCTGGGTTAAATTTTGTTCCTGCTGAGATATTTTTCTTTCTATAAAGGTCTTAGTTGTAAACATTTTAGTTTTTGAAAGTCTGAAAAGATCTTTATTTTGCTATCATTTAAGAGTGATAACAGGTTGTGAAAAGCTGTAACAACAAATGTGTCCCAGTAGCACTTAAAAAATATTATTCCACAAATTGGTAGTTATAACACAGTCACAGGGAAGCAAACTACATCATAGGGAACATAGTCAATAACATTGTCATAACTATGCATGGTGCCAGGTGGGTACTAGACTAATCCAGGGTGATCATTTTTAAGACATATAAATATCTAACCATTATGCTGTACACATGAAACTAGTATAATATTGAATGTCAACTATAATTGGAAATAAAAAAATAAAAAATATTTATATAGTATTCCATTATTTCCTGAAATTCATTATTGCTGATAAAAAGTCAGCTGTTAATCTGATTATCATAAATTTTAAGGTTATCTGTCTTTTCTCTCTGGTAGCCTTTATGCTTATTTTTATGTAATGCAGTTTTCATATTATGTGTTTAGGTATGAATGGGTATTTATCCTATTTGGATTCTATGTTCTTTATCAACATGAAGATTTATAAATATTTTTTACATCTGAAAAATGTTTTTTACCATTGTCTCCTCAAATAATACCTCTTCCTCACATGTGGGGTTTCTCATTCTATCCTCAGGTCTTCTTCTCATCCTTTTTATATGCTTCATTACCGTTTTTGAACCATTGAATTGTGTTCTGAGTGACATGCTTACATTTATTCACTAATTTTCTCCTCAACTCTACATTGCTGTTTTACTCATATATTGCTTTAAAAAATTTTAATGAGTATATTTTTTTACAACTAGAATTTACATTTGCCTTTCTTTAAAATTATCCCATTATTACTTCAATATATTTTTTGTTTGCCTGCCTTTTTTTTTTTTTATTCCTCAGTTTATGGCTCAGTTGTCTCTGTTCTTATGCTTTTGCTCACTATTTTTCATGGGAGTTTGCTTTCTTCTGTGTTCTGAGCTCATTTTCAGGGAGAGTTGGTTTTCATGGAAGGTGTATCTTTGGGTAAGTGCAAAGTTTGCTTTTGGACCCATTTTTACATTAATTTCTCATTCCCGTAGGATGTAGGTAGTGTAAAATTGGAACTTACTCCTGGAAAATATGATCTTGGGGTTTCTGTTTTTCATAAGTGACAAGTGACTTTTGCCCTTTTTGGTGTCACACTCCTAACCTGGTGGACAGAGTGTTCCTAATGCTGGATCAAGACAGAACATCTCAGTGTCTGACTTTAGACAGGATTTTGGATTCAGCTTTATTGCCCACATGGGTATGTAATTTCAATACCAGTCCTGTACAGCTGATACTACTCCAGCTTCTATTGTATTCTAGCTCCAACATGCCCATAGGGAATTCCATCTTCACATTTGACCTTGAGCTCTCCTGTAGAATAGTAATTAAAAGCATAAAGTCTAGATTCTGAAACTTGGTATTACAATACCAGCTCTGCCATTTACTAGTTGTATAACTTTGGCTAAGTTATTTAACCTCTCTGAGCCTCAGTTCCCTCAACTGTAAAATGGGGAAAATAATTGTATCCTCATGGATTTGTGAGGATCAAATAAGTTCACATATGTGAAATACTGAGAATGGTGTCTGGCTCATGGTAAGCATTCAATATGTGTTTAACATAATTATTTCTTGCTTTCAAGCTTGCCTAAGTATTAAATTATTTGGTAATATAGTATACATAGGTATACATTAACATATTTCAATTATATATTATTTTGTAAAATATATTTTGTTTTGTTACATATGCATTTATTTACATATTTTCTGTCATAATTAATCTATGTTATATATGGATAACGTAAAAATTTCATTCTGTTGGGAGAAATTTGGTCTTTCTAAAGTATGGGCACAGTGATAGCAAGCAGGCTATGGGAAGCTTACATTCTATTCAGTTGCTACACACAGGACTTGGGGACTCCAGCTTCTCAATGGTTGAATTCTTTTTTCCTTAGTAAAAGGTCTGCTGGGCTTTGCTATCCTTCTCTAATTCCCATGACTGTCACTGCTAATCTTCACAAATTCATCTTTATTTTGAAGGTCATGGAACTCTAGAGATGTTTAGATGTATTTGAGCTGGCAGGAGAATTATTTACTTCATTCATTCCTCCATACAAAAGGTTTTTTATTTTTCATTTTACCATCTTATTTGACCACACCAGCAACTCTGATTAACTGAATGTGGTATTTTCACAAGGAATAATGATCTGAATGAAGGAAGGGGCCTGTTCCCAAAAGTGGGATTGTAGATGCTAGTCTTGGCTCCGTTTCTAGGATTTATTAAAAGAGTGTTTATAAAACCACTCTATTAGTATTTACCAAGAATTTTAGTGGGGTAAAGGGGCAAAAAGATGGCCTGGGATTCAAAGAGTCTCTGAAGATAAATCAATCATTAAGTAGATTGTATACATGAGTAACCAGGATTTGATGCAATATATCAGACTACTGAGCTCCTACCCATTGGTCAGCAAGGATTTAAATGAACAATCAACTTTCTCTCGTTCCTCAGAAATAAACAGTCAACTATCCAGCAGGCTGCTTTGAGGTTTCTTGAGTAGGAAGGTCTGAAATCAAGATTGCACCTACGTTTGCTATCCTTTAGCGTTCCAACCAATTAGAAGTTCTAGGGAGCTGACTTGCTCTTCCCTTGTAGATGCAATAAAAAGTACCATTTTTTGTGAGCTCTGTCTCTCTTCTTTCCTTTCTCACTTTCAGAAGCCCAGCACTGTAACCCTGTACATTGTGGGGGGAATTTAGTTTGTCAGAGGCACTAATATTCGACATCCATTTTGGCAAAAAAAAAAAAGCCCCTACCAATCAATCTTAAACTTCGGTAGGGGGTTTGAATGTGCACTCCATAAAATGGTGTGCAAAATGCATATGTAAACAGATGTACATTTGGGGGCTGGGATGGGGGGAAGGGTGTGTGGTAATATAAAGGGTCATGGAGCCAAAGTACAGTGAGAAACCTTTCATCTGAGAATTCCTCTCTGCATGGCCTCATCCCGTGTGTAGCAACTGAATATAAGCTGAATAGAGTCACGAAAACAAGGCGTGGTTTTGATGTGCATTACACAAGAATGTGTCTAAGCAATAAATAAGGCTGAGTTGAGTAAGTGTTTTTATTTATTTTTATTTCTGTAGATACACCCACTGTTCATTAAAGGGGGTCAATACATGGTGAACAGAGAGGTTAAAGTTTAGAAAAATTTTTTAAATTTTTATTTATTATTATTTTTTTTAGAGGAGAGAGAGAGAGAGAGAGAGAAAGAAAGAAAGAAAGAGAGAAGGCAGAGAGGAGCAGGAAGCATCATCTCTTATATGTGCCTTGACCAGGCGAGCCCAGGGTTTTGAACCCACAACCTCAGCATTCCAGGCTGACACTTGATCCACTATGTCACCACAGGTCAGGCACAAGTTTAGAATTTTTTAATTTTTTCTTTTTTTGGCGAGCAAGCGAGAGAGACAGAGACAAGGACAGATAGGGACAGAACAATAGGAAGGGAGAGAGAGATAAGAAGCATCAATTCTTCCTTGTGGTGCCTTGACTGGGGGGCTCCAGCTGAACCAGTGACCTCTTTCTCAAGCCAACAATCAGTGAACTACCTTGGGCTTCAAGCCAGTGACCTTTGGGCTCAAGCTGGCAACTCTGTGCTTAAGCTGGTGAGCCTGCACTTAAGTTGACGACCTCAGGGTTTTGAACCTGTGTCTTTGGCATCCCAGGCCAACACTCTATCTACTGTGCCACCACCTGGTCAGGATAAAGTTTAGAATTTTAATTCCAGTTGTGCCAAGGTATCATTAATAAATTTATTAATTAATTTAACAAATCCTTATGAAATATGTACTATGTGTCAGGTACTGTGCTAAGGCCTGGAGATATAATGGAGAACAATGCAGACACTTTCTTAGAACCTGTAAGTTGCATGCCTATAGCCAAATAACTTTCCTTCTCTGAGACTCATTTTTTTTTTCACCTTTAAAATAGAATTGCACTAAATATTAAAGGAGAAAATGTTTGGAAAAATACATGATAAATTCTAATGTTTTATATATTGGCAATTACACACACACATTCTCTTTCACACACACACACACACACACACACACACACACACACACACACACACACATGATTTTCAAGTCACTGCAAAGCAATAGTGAAGGATTGATGAAGTTTAATAAAGAGAATTTGACATAAATCTTCCTATTTCTCCAAAGGGGAGGTTGTGTGGAGACTTCCTTATGACTGAATTAAGATCCTGAGAATGACTGAGGCTTCCTCCAAGAATTTTTGGAGGAAAGCAGGTTATAAATTATAAACTAACCTGAGCATTTTTTGAACTTCTTTTGTGTGCATGCTCTTGGTGTCTGAAGAAGATGAATAATCTGACAGACCCCAAGGTCAAGGATGGAGACTAGACAATGTTACACTTCTCAGAAATGTGCCAAGAGTGCACTTGCAGAAATACCTGGAACAGGTTGGTCTTAAGAGCATTTTCTACCCAGACCCTAAGAAGCAGGAAAAGATGATAAAAAGAATGGCTTGTAACAAATACTTTGTGTTTGGGGAGAGTGATATTATTACCCTCCACTTCTCTTCTCCATGGCCAGTTCTCTAAAATCAGCCTGAGATGTGCATTCTAGACAGGGTTGGATGGATAGAAATGGACAAAGAATGCCCGAAAAAGGCCCTGGCTGCTTGGCTTAGTTGTAGAGAATCAGCCGGGCTTGTGGATGTCCCAGGTTCAACTCCCAGTCAGGACACACAGGAGATGCATACATCTGCTTGTCTCCCCCTCCCCTTCTCCTCTCCTCCCACAGCCATGACTCATTGGAGTGAGTTGGCTCCAGGTACTGAGGATGACTCCATGGCTTCTGCCTCAGGCGCTAAAAAATGGCTCTGGTTGCAACAGAACATGGGCCCCAGATGGGCAGAGCATTGCCCCCTAGTGGGCTTGCTGGGTGGATCCCGGTCTGGGCACATGCAGGAGTCTGTCTCTGCTTCCCCTCCTTTTGCTAAGAAAAAAAGAATGCCAGAGAAGCCCCAAGAGTGTCTTGCGATGAGATGCTGTTGGACAAGGGTCGGGCTACACCTCAGCCCTTTATAGCTCCTCCTTCTTTTTTAGACCAAGGATACTGTCAAGTACTCATTCTAATGAAAGCATAAAGGCAAATGGTATATTATTCTCAGAGGTATAACACACAAAAAAAGAGAAAGAATAGTGAGACAGGGAAGAGAACCAGATGGACAAATTAATATCCTAAATCAGGGGTCCCCAAACTTTTTACAGAGGGGGCCAGTTCACTGTCCCTCAGACTGTTGGAGGGCCGGACTATAAAAAAACTATGAACAAATCCTTATGCACACTGCACATATCTTATTTTAAAGAAAAAAACAAAACAGTAACAAATACAATATTTAAAATAAAGAACAAGTAAATTTAATTAACAAATTGACCAGTATTTCAGTAAGAACTATGCTCCTCTCACTGACCACCAATGAAAGAGGTGCCCCTTCTGGAAGTGCAGCGGGGCCGGATAAATGGCCTCAGGGGGCCACATGCAGCCCACAGGCTGTAGTTTGGGGACCCCTGTCCTAAATCTATCCACTTCTCCCCCATCCACTCTTACTGGATTAAGGGCAAAGGCCCTCTTACTGATCTAGATTTTGCTCTTGACTTCTTTCAATACATTTTTCACATAAAATTCAGTTCTTTTTCCTGCTAAATTCAGATTATGTCTCTCCTGTTTAACACTATTCTGTGTCTTCTTACACTTAGAAAAGACCCTAAATCCTTTGCTATGACCTAGAAGACCCTGCATGATCTGGCCTTTAAGATCTCAACAAAGGTAGCTCCTACCTGTTTCCTTTCTTCTTACACTGGCTTTTTTAGATTTCCCAAGCCTGTTTCTGCCTCAGGACCTTTGCATAAGCTGTTTCTTCAGTCTGGAAGACTCTTCCCTGGCTGATTATACCTCACAACTCCAACAGGCTTCCCTAGCATGTTAGCTGACGCACACCCTTTTCTGCTTTCTTTTTGTATTATAAGAACTCTGATGACTTCCTTCAAAGCAGCTGCCCTTTGAATTTCTTTCCCCTTAATTCTTACAGACAGCACAGACAATTGTACAGGCATGGCTTCCCTTTGCCTTCACGCCGTTGCACCTGTAGCTCCTGTGGCTGGGCTGCCTTCTCCTCTTGCAGGATCTCCAAACTCCTACTCATTCTCATTTAAGACCCAACATGACCCTTTCTTTTTCTGTGAAGCTTTCTCTCATCTCTCTTTTGTGTCTTCACACTACCCATATATATTCCTGTTACCTTATTGTAATTATATGTTTGCATTTTTTGTCCCCAGGCTCCCCATTGTGAACTTTCTGAGGACAGGAGGCATGTCTTATTTCTCTTTGCATCTCCAGCTCAGGCATAGTGTCTGGAACGCAGTGGTCGTCTGATCCGCATTGGGGGGAGTATACAGACTTTTACACATACCACAGAAAGAGGCAGGGTAGGGGGAATGCTAGCCACTTCTGGTGGATTCTGCCAAGTAGCAGGGTTGGTGATGGCATCCAAAACATTTTCCTCCTGTTCAACAAAGAGCCATCTAGAAATGGAGAGGATGGCACACTCACTCCCCTCTCCTCCCGCCCCATTCAGAGGTGAAGGCAGCCTGTGTCCATGCCTCTGTAGGGTTTCCCCTTCCTTTAAGAGGAGAATGTTCTTAAGGCAGATTTTCAAACTGAATTCATCCAGAACAAAAGCTGCTTTCCAGCTGTGGCCCAGCAGCCCAGAACCCTCCCCACACAGCAGCCCAGTACCCTCCCCCCACAGCAGTCCAGAACCCTCCCCCCAGCAGTCCAGTTCCCCTCCCCCCCAGCAGCCCAGAACCCTCCCCCCACAGCAGCCCAGTACCCTCCCCCCACAGCAGTCCAGTTCCCCTCCCCCCAGCAGCCCAGAACCCTCCCCCCCAGCAGCCCAGTACCCTCCCCCACAGCAACCCAGAACCCTCCCCCACAGCAGCCCAGTACCCTCCCCCACAGCAGTCCAGTTCCCCTCCCCCCACAGCAGCCTAGTACCCTCCCCCACAGCAGTCCAGTTCCCCTCCCCCCACAGCAGTCCAGTACCCTCCCCCCACAGCAGTCCAGTTCCCCTCCCCCCACAGCAGCCCAGTACCCTCCCCCCACAGCAGTCCAGTTCCCCTCCCCCCTCTCACAGCAACCCACTTCCCCTGCCCCCAGCAGTCCAGTGCCCCTCCCCCCACAGCAGTCCAGTGCCCCTCCCCCCACAGCAGCCCAGTACCCTCCCCCCAGCAGTCCAGTACCCTCCCCCCACAGCAGCCCAGTACCCTCCCCCCACAGCAGCCCAGTACCCTCCCCCCACAGCAGTCCAGTGCCCCTCCCCCCACAGCAGCCCAGTGCCTCTGCCCCCAGCAGTCCAGTGCCCCTCCCCCCACAGCAGCCCAGAACCCTCCCCCACAGCAGCCCAGTACCCTCCCCCCACAGCAGCCCAGTACCCTCCCCCCACAGCAGTCCAGAACCCTCCCCCACAGCAGCCCAGTACCCTCCCCCCAGCAGCTCAGTGCCCCTCCCCCACAGCAGCCCAGTGCCTCTGCCCCCAGCAGCCCAGTGCCCCTCCCCCCACAGCAGCCCAGTACCCTCCCCACAGCAGCTCAGTGCCCCTCCCCCACAGCAGCCCAGTGCCTCTGCCCCTAGCAGCCCAGTGCCCCTCCCCCCACAGCAGCCCAGTACCCTCCCCCCACAGCAGCCCAGTGCCCCTCCCCCCACAGCAGCCCAGTACCCTCCCCCCAGCAGCTCAGTGCCCCTCCCCCCCAGCAGCCCAGTGCCTCTGCCCCCAGCAGCCCAGTGCCCCTCCTGGCAGCAGCCATGGTGCCATTACTGCTTAAGGCCAGGGGAGTGTGAAGGTTTACCAGAAAACATCTGGCCCAGATCACTGTCAGCTAGTGAGACTAGGACCAGAGCGTTGCCCATCTGCTATCTTGAGGCTGCTAGAGCTGCAGAAACAGAAGAGAAAGTGAGAAGGAGGAGTGGCCCTTACTGGCATCAGAAAGGCTGGGGTCAGGGGTGCTGCCAGGCTTGTTCTGACCTTTCTTTCCCTGGTGGCCACCATGAGACTCTGGTTAGACTGTATATTTGTGAACTCAGGCCTTTGGCAATGAGTTGCTTCCTGCTTAGTACACCAGGTCTTAGGGCGGCCTCCAGGCAACCAGAGGAGCAAAACTGAGTTTGCTTCATTAACTAGGTGCATGTTCTTGTCAGGGTCTCCAAATTTCTCTTAACGCTGTCTCTTCTTGTCCTTTCCCAAGGACGCTCACGTTCTCCCATGTATTTTATCCCTCTCCGCGATGATAGAACAGGGACATACAGATTAGTGGTTTTTAACCTTTTTACACATGGGGACTAGTGAAAATAGGAGAATTATTTCAGGGACTGCTTAGGCAGAAATGAAAACCATTATCAATATTTTGTGTATTATTTTTTATTTAAAATACTATAAAATAAAAATTCTCTAAAATAATCAAACAGTAAAAAATTATTTTAATAGAATACACTGAAATTTCTACAAAGCAGTTTTTCATTTTTATTCTTTTAGAGAGAAAGAGGGACAGAGACAGAGACAGAGACAGAGAAGAAGGGAGAGAGATGAGAAGCATCACCTGTAGTTGTGGCATCTAAGTTGTTGATTGCTTTCTCATATGTGCTTTGGGGGAGGGGGAATGAGGTTCCAGCCGAGCCAGTGCCAGTACCCGCATGCTCAAGCCAGTGACCTTGGGCTTCAAACCAGCGACAAAGTGGGCTCAAGACAGTGACCATCAGGTCATGTTTATGATCCCATGCTCAAGCCAGCAACCCCGCAATCAAGCTGGTGAGCCTGTGCTCAAATTGGTAACCTAGGGTTTTTTTGTTTTTTTTTGTATTTTTCTGAAGCTGGAAACGGGGAGAGACAGTCAGACAGACTCCCGCATGCGCCCGACCGGGATCCACCCGGCACGCCCACCAGGGGGCGATGCTCTGCCCCTCCGGGGCGTCTCTCTGCCACAACCAGAGCCACTCTAGCACCTGGGGCAGAGGCCAAGGAGCCATCCCCAGCGCCCGGGCCATTTTTGCTCCAATGGAGCCTTGGCTGCGGGAGGGGAAGAGAGAGACAGAGAGGAAGGAGGGGGATGGGGGTGGAGAAGCAAATGGGCGCTTCTCCTATGTGCCCTGGCCGGGAATCGAACCCTGGTCCCCCGCACACCAGGCCGACGCTATACCGCTGAGCCAACTGGCCAGGGCCAACCTAGGGGTTTTGAACCTGGGTCCTCAACATCCCAGGTCGATGCTCTAATTCACTGCACCACCACCTGGTCAAGCTACAGAGCAATATTTAATGCAAGTAAAGCAAGTGTGAAATCTGCTGTTGCTTCTTTGGAACAATACTTGCTGAGGCTGTAGTTTTGTTTCCAAGAGACGAAGTGCTGCATTGCCATCCATTCAGTTTTTCTGTTTGGTTTTTATTAGTGATAGGGCTGAAAAATTCTTTTCACACAAGTAAGTTGTAGAAAATGCAATTAAAATTTTAATAGCTTTGTAACTAAGAAATGGATATTCTTTTTCCAGTGATATCCAAAATTGTGACAATGGTTGCATTTTGCATTTTAAGTTTGGACACCAGAGTGAATCAGAAAATAAATCTATCAGTTTTTCTTTTTCACAGTGATGAAGGGAGCAGGAGGTGATATCTTCCATGCATGGATTATTGATCAGGTTACCTTTATGAGGATCTTCATTTTCAGAGTAATAATGATCAAAGTTTTGAATACTCTTAAATGTTGACTAGTTATAATCAACATAAATTTTTGGTTGATGTCTGCAGCAATCAAAGAATCTTGGAGCCTGACCTGGCAGTGGTGCAGTGGATAGAGCATTGGACTGGGACATGGAGGACCCAGGTTCAAAACCCTGAGGTCACTGACTTGAGTCAGGCTCATCTGGCTTGAGCGTGGGCTCACCAGCTTGAGCGCAGGGTCACTGGCTTGAGTGTGGGATCATAGGCATGACCCCATGGTTACTGCTTTGGGCCCAAAGGTCGCTGGGTTGAGCCCAAGGTCACTGGCTGGAGCAAGGGTCACTAGCTCTGCTGTAGCCATCCCCACCCCCACCCTGTCTCCTGTCAAGGCACATGAAAAAGCAGTCATTGAAGAACTAAAGGGCCTCAATGAATTGATGCCTCTCATCTCTCTCCCTTTCTGTCTGTCCTTATGTCCCTATCTGTCCCTCTCTCTACCTCTTTCTCTCTCTCTGTCTCTCTTTCTCTCTCTCTCTCTTACACACACACACAGTCTTGGAAAAGTGGAAACATTTTTACATCTTCCTGTATTTTGACTTTTCCAAAATTTAAGTTTCTTTTTGAATGCATCCATCTTTTTTCTTAATGTGAAAGTGTTTGTGTTCAAGTCCTGAAGAGATATATTTAGTTCTTTTAAGAAATATTTAGTTCTTTTAGGGATATTCCAAAATGAATATGAAGCAATAAAATATCCCCTAATTTTTGCGAGCAGTAGATACTCACCATATATGCAAGCTTAGCCATCTATTCTTCATCCAACAAAAGCTCTACTAATGCAGGGTTTCACTCTCGCAGGAACTGTTTCACTTCTCTCAGCTCAAAAAGGTGTGAGGAACCCGTCCTCTTGAGAGACCCCTCACTTCTATACAGAGAGGGAGATGTTGGTGTTGTGAGCCCATGCTTTCACATGGTGTCATGAACAGCCTGGAGTTCAAACCTTGACTACGAATATCATTACCAATCTTCACTGTGTCATTGATCACTGTGTTCAATTCAGGAGACAGTTTCTTTGCAACTAAATGCTGCTGGTGAATCATACAGTGCATGGACATTTCTGGATGTGCAGTGTCCTTTATTTTTGCAGCTACCCCTGCGTGAGGTCCATCCATGCTCCCAACACCATCTGTATACACTCAGATGCACTTTCCCCAGTCTAAGCCCTTTTCTTGAAACTACTCAATAAGAGCATAAAACATCTCTGAACTAGTGGTCTGACCAGGTATATCAAGACTACAGAATAGTTCCCTAAAGTCTTTATCATCAATATACCTCACAAAGCAAAGTAATAGCGTTGATACTCACTCCAGTTGATTCATCAAGTTGAATGGCAAAACATTTCAATATCTTTATCCCCTCTAAAATTGCTCTTCAATATCATTGGCCACATCAACAATTCTTCTCTGAATGGTATTGTCCAAAAGCACTATAGCCTCAAGTTTTTGTGTGGCTTGAGGACATAAAATTTCCCGAGTGACATCTAAGATGCAAGGTTTTACTGATTCTTCACCAATAGGAAATGGGTTTTTTTTTTCATTTTTGATATTCGAAGGGCATCTAGATAAGATGATAGAAGCAGCGATCTGTCACTAGTCATCATTTTCTGCACTTGAATTTTCTTTTTATTTGGTTGTGTAATCTTTAAAAAAGTCCAGTGGCTTTTCAATAAGATTACTATGTTTTTAAAGCAAATGACAAGTAAGTTTGAAAGGTTTCACTGCATCATTTGACAGAATTTCAGAACATACTATACACAGGGCTGTGGCTATAACTCATTCCCAAGTACTGCAGTGAAACCAACTTTAAAATACTCCTTATCGCACTGCCTAACAAAGTTTCCTTTTCTTTTTTTTTTTGTTTGTTTCTGTTGCACCTTCCAAATTATTGACCTTTTTTCCCCCACTGTTTCTTTCAAACCTGAAGCATTAGTTCTCAGTTTACTTTTGGAGTCATCAGCGGTGGGAATCAGCTGTTTCTCACCGGTTCAGCAGAACTGATACCAAATTTTTTGTTGAGTTCAGTGAACCAGCTATAAAATGGCACTTGTAGTCAAGGTTCTCTCTAAGGTGGGCACCTGGGCAGCCACCCAATATGGAAATCACAAATTTACATTCCTTACTCTTTTTTAATGTTCATCTGTGCAACGGCATATTCTAAGCGCCCATAGTAATGTTCATGCCATACATAGGTGAAAAAAATTGCATGTGAGGATGCCAATCAAGAAGCAATATGTAACTATCTTAAATAAAATTTTATTTTTTTTTGTCAGGTATATTTAATATTTTTTCATTAATATTTTAAAACTCTTTCTTATAACATAATCTAGTTATTATTCTTAGTTAAGTATTAAATGCATGAAATAATAAACTACCTTTTGGTATACCAGTTTTTTATACTTAAAATGGTCATTAAGGCAGAGAACTAGAACTGGTTGTTAAATTACTTGGATCCCACTACTGGGTGTCATCACTCCTTCTGACTGTTGTTTTCACTTTTGAAGAAGGTTAAAATGTTTTATTTCTTTCCATTTTTAGGGTTAAAATTTGTAGCACAATGACACTAAAATACACAATAATTTATTTGGAAACAATATAGATGCATTCTGAACAGATGAGTACATACATGACTATTTATGCAAGCATGAAAAAAATGTGCTACTGAGAGAGGGAGAGGCCAGAAACAGAAACATGCAACAGAGAATTTTATCCTACTGTGAACGATAGTGCATTACCGTGCAGGCTGGTATTTGGTTTCTGAACACTGCATAAGTTCGTCCGAATGCTTTTTTTCTCTATTGCGTGTGATTTTTAAAAAATGTTCTGCATGGTGCAAAGGGTTGTTTGAAACAGCTTACAAGTTCCAAAGGCATCTAAGACAACCTCAATAATATTTTCATTGATGACACGGCTGATAAGTGGCAGTCACCCCAAGCATAAGTGAGTTCAACTAAGATCATTGGGACTATAATCTTCATACAACATCAGGGTGGTTAACTCTTTCACGGACTGGCACAGAATTTCTGGCAGACCGGCACTTGTCTTCTGACTGGCAGTTGAAAAACACTGACCTAGACTATATTCCAGATCTTTCTTTTTGTGCCTTTCCACTCTGCTGAAGGCAGCCATTCTGATAAAGGTTTCTGAGGTAATATGGAAATAGATGGTTAACACCTAACTATGTTCAGGAATATATATTTTTTAAATAAAAATTTTAACAGTGACTTTTCCTGAAAACTAAGAAAAAAAAACTCAGCAGAAAAAGTATGGTTTTTCAGATCTGTGGTAGCCTTTTGCGGAAGACTTACATTTTAGCAATTTCTCAAATCAATCCCCCTAGACACAAATTCCAGGTCCGATTTTTCCTCTGGAAGCCCTGGAGTACACACCCAGATGAACATGGGTTTGGACTTTTAGGGGGTCCAGGCTGGCTAGTGAACTGTCTATAAACTGGCTGCAGCCCAACAGAGTAGACATTATCTTAATGGTACTGATAGATCATGAGTGTCACACATCATTAAAATAGCTGATTGATTAGAAGAAAATAATTAGCTTGCCCTGCCTTGCTAGAAAGCTTTTTGACATACCAAGAAGGAGATATGGAAGGGACGAGGGGTCATCCATCTTTTGATCATTTGTTTTCCCTCCAAGGTGATGAAAAAAGTCCCTGATAACCCTTAGGGAAGGGAAAGAATATAAACAAGTCGTAGTTCTTCTTTGCCATTTACTCTGAGAGAAGCTATCTGCAGACTTTCTGAAGTGTGGTGTGTTTATTCCAGTTACATAGATACACTCCTTTAAATCAAACACTCTGTTAGTGCCCTGGCGTTGTAAATCAGTGGTTCTTTTCAAGTGACTTGATAGAATGTGATATTCTGCTCTCCCCTGACAGCATATAAACACAGAAACCTAAATATTATAATCAAGGCCAGCCATTGGCATGACTAAGAAGAAGGGCATGTAGATTCTAGTGGCTTTTCAAAGCCTTTCTGGCCTTCCGTGTTATCTGCATTTTTCTGGGTATCCATAGTCATACTCTTCACCCACTTGGGAGAAAAGTTGACCAAGTTATGTGTACTCGGGAGTGATATGATTTAAGGCATTTTTCTGCTTAGAGACATTTGGATTTTAGCCAAAGTCACAAGACCTTTAAACCCAAAGGAAGTCTCTAGAAAGGTATTTTGCTGATGCCATTGGCCTTCTCACTATCCTGGAAATCATGCTGCTGACTCAGTGGGGCTCCTGATAACACTGCACCCTTAGGGAAGAGAGAAGATAGAGTGAGAACAGTTCTGGGTCACCTGGGAGCCTTCAGCCTATTCTGGATATATCCTATCCAGAATAGGCTGGATATATATATATATATATATATATATATATATATATATATATCCAGATAGGTGGATATATATATATCCCTACCACCCTCCCTTTCCTCACTCTCCATCATTGCTTCGAAGAGCCACAAATGAAAGTATATTATTATGTTCACATTACAAAGTAAAGTGGTGGAACACTGCTGTCTCGGAGAACAGAATCTAAGTTTGGAGGTCAGCCAGAATCAGACATTCTGCCCCTTATCAGCCCACTGACCTTGGTCATATTAATGCCCCAACAGCAATAGAATACTGACCTTACAAAACTTTATGAAGCTTGTATAAGGTAATGTAGGAAAAAATACTTAGCCAATAAATGTTAGTTTTCTTCTTTTTAAAAAATAATCAGGATTTCTAAATTTCACCTGAATACAGTCTGCTGACTTTCCACTGCTAATCAACATATACAACATTTTTTTAAGTTACCGGTAACATTATTGACTTTTTTCTAAGCATATAATAATACATATTTGTTGTGCAAATTTGAGGAACTAAAAGAAAAGAAAATCTCCTCTAGTTTTACTTTAGGCAGAATCCCTAAATTTTTAAGAAAAAATTTTTGATACTTTTTCAGTGCATCTAGGCACTTCCTTTTTGAACAGTGCTTGACATCGTCCTACACACACACTTCCTGCTGGGCGGCTTTCTTTTCTCCTCTCATACATCATGAGCACTTTCCCATGTCATTAAACATGCAGAGTGTGTGTGTGTTTTATAGCTGCTGCCATCACTGATGACAGCCATTAGTAAGATGACACTTGTTCTTCTATGACACATGTCAGTCATTGAAATGACTGCTCTCAAGACAGAAGTAGTGGCCACTTTTTGGTTGTTATTTTTAATACCCTCACTTCCACAGCTGGCTCTTGGCAAAAACCTGGAGTTCTTGTTGGGATTTTTGTCTCTGAACAGTAGGGATGTAGGATGCCGGTGGACTTCAGCCTGTCTTTCCTTTCACTGGCCATCAGTTTCCTCTATATTCTATGACAAAGGCCAGGCCTCAATGGCAGTTATCCTTCAATCTGCAATTTGCCCCAGGGCAGTATGGGGTTGTGGCAAAATGGTTTTTGAATGAATAAATGGGTGCGTTAGGCAAGAAATTTTCTTCTCATTCAGAAATAAGGATTCTGTGTTGTTATAGTTATTTTTAGCATGATCTTATGGATACTTTTTAGCTTTTCTCTTTTATGTTACTTAACTTCTCTGTGCCTCAGTTTCATTACCTATAAAATGGAGATAATAATAGTACCTATGTCATGGGATTCTCGGGGTGTAAAATAAATGAATACATGTGACGTACTTTCCACATTGCCTGACTAAAAGCAATTGCTCAATAAATCATAGCCATCATCATCATCATCATCACCACTGTTATCATCACATGTGCTTTTCTACATTTTCTAAAATTTCTGCTGCCCAGCTACCCATGCACACAATGTTTTCTAAAAGAAATGACACAGTCATGGGAACATAACATCTTAGGTCAATAAAGTGAAGCAGAATTAGGGAGGAATTGGTTAGATACCAGAAAAAGAGCTTGTTGATGCAGACAGAGAGGGACAGAAAAGAACACAAGAGAGATTTAAAAAAAAGCAGTGAGAAAAGAGGGGACAAATTTTGAGCTGGCCAGAATTCTGGGACTGGAAGGGCCAGGCATGTATATTTAAAAATTGCTCCCTGGGCCTTGAACTGCACCAGCACCTCGACGAGGGAACTCACAGAACTTTCCACACCTCTTCATCCCCTGGCACTAGTCTGGAAAAGGGCAGGGGGTGAGCAGAAGGACGTGAGAAGAAAGTCAGAGTAGGAACTGGAAGGTGAAACAACTGAAGCTTGGGAAGGTAAATCAACTTGTGTTGGTCTCTCAGCTAATTGCTGGCAACACTGGGTCTAGGACTCAGCTCTCAAGATATCCAGATTAGTTCTCAATACCTCTCCACCCTGCCTGCCAAGTTTTCTCTGTACCTGGATGCCTAAATATAATAACTGACCCAGGAAGTTGGAATCTGCACCTTGGAAATTAGAGAAGCCATATATTGAGGATGGAACAAAGATGCTGGCCAGTTGAAGGTTCTAACAGTGGCCTGTGGAGGATTGAAAGATATCCATATGCCACACCCTGCCCTCCGCCACCCAACACCCCTGACTTCCAAGCCTTCTTGTGGTGTTTGCTAGAACTGCCTGTCTTAGCAGAAAATAGTGCAAGTGCCAAGCCAATTGCCTTATCAGTTAATAGCTCATTATATTTTCTGTACAAAATATAAGGGAAAGAATCTATTGAGTGCTTCATTTTTACACCAGCAAGTGTGTGTGTGTGTGTTGTCAAAGTGATTTGATCAAACAAAACTCAGAAATTTTTTCCACACCTGGGCTGATGGGCTTGGCTTCTGGAATTCTAAGCCTTGGCAATGTAGTTTGGCCATCGACTCTATGAAAACCCAACTTTTAATTTTTTCTTTCTTTTCAAGGGGGAGCCATTTAGAGTATATTTAGTGCTACAAATTTGCAAACAGTAGTCAGATTTAAGTATACTTTTTAATATACAAGAATTTCTGTGTTATTTTTCTGCATTCATTTTACTGAATTATTGGATCAAACATGAATGTGTGCCCTGTGAGAGAAACTTCTGTTTGTGTTTTCGTTTATAAAATGTTGGGAGTAAACCTCTTGGCTTTGTACGAAGTCTATCTAGGGGCCTAGATCAAAGATGGTTTAATATAGGAACAGGGAAGAAAGTAAAACTAGCATCCATTAATTAAGACTAATTAGTGATATTTTCTATGAAAAGAGGTGTGAGTTGCACTTATCTGCTATCTGGCAGCCACTGAAAAAACTCCAGCAGTGAATAAAGATTAGAAGCCAAGGAAGTGCATTGGGTGGGAGGCAATCTTGCAACAAAAGCTGGTACAGAATCTGAGACAGGATTCCTTGAGAAGATGCCATATTCTTTGAAAAGAAGGGTGGTACAAAAATCAGAGCATTCTGAATCAGTCTAATTTATGTTTCTAGAAGTGATATTTTCTTCCCATGTCAAAACTTTACAACTGAGAAAATAAGTAAGAATGTCTTTGACGTTATGAACTTGAAGTAAATGATGACAATTTTGAGATACATGCCAAAATAGGATATCCTCACTTTCCTCATTTCTCTCAAGGTAGCGGTCTGGACTTGTTCACGTCTAAAAGCTGCAGCTCAGGGCCTGTTGGAGCCTCCCCCTTCCAGGGTCGTGAGGGTTCCCTTTGTTTCCTCCTGGCCTCCGAGTTACACCAAAGCTATACAATTTAGGACCAGCAGATGGCATGTGGCGTCAGGCTCATGGACTGTTGGAGCCTGGGAAAGTCATCTTTTTTTCTACCATAGGATTCTAAACTTCAGAGTTAGCTATTACATATTGTGCTTGATAATCTGGCTCTGTCTTTTTATGATGTCTAGTTCACCTGTGGTGGAAACAAAACAAAATATAACAAACACCTTTTCACTCATTTTTTCAACTGGAAATGGATAAGGTTTATCATTTTCCTCAACTGGTCCAGGACACTCTTGAGAACCTCATAGGATCCTGTGCAATGAAATAGCAGGGTAAGCAATACATAGATCCTGGGGAGAAGAGAATGAGAACACCATCCCCATGTGTTCTGAGAATGGAAATAGATGATAATCATTATAATCCACCTCATTCTTGCCCTGTCCTGCCCACAACAAAGATGTCTGGAATCAGCATGGAGTTTCCCAGAATGCCTGCTGCTAGAATCTAGGGATAGCTGAAAATATCAGTTGAAAATTTGAAAGTAGATTATTTCCATACTTATCAAGCAGAATTTACCTTAATCTCCTTGTTTTCAGTCCAGCACCTTAGTCCTGCCCTCCCCTATGCTTGGTATCTCTGAACCTGGAATTTCGACAGGGAATAAATGTCTAGTCTTCTAAGAGGATAGAGGAGGGGAAGAGAAGGATGGAGAAGGGTAGACATATAAACGCATTGCTGCATGGGTGGATCAGAGAACCTAGAGGTCTATCTTCTATAGATTTTCAACCAAACCATGTGTCAACCTCACCTTCTACAGTATTTAGTGTCTCTAGGACCTGAATTTTTCTGGGGTTCTAATGAGAAAATTGTTTATTTTAAAAAACCCTCTTTTACAGACACCTGTTATTCTGTTTAACCCCGGCTGTATATTTGCATAGTTTCCTACCTTGTGTGTCTTACTTTCTTGGTGAAGAATTTCCCAGCACTCCTTGCAGCCAGGGAGCAGGCATGTGACCTAAGACCCACCAATCAAACACACCTACATGAAACTCTGATTTAGAAATTTAGCATGAGAAAACAGACTGGGTTCTGAGCACTGTGTATGCATTTTGCAAGTGAAGTTGCTGGCAAAGAGTGGTGGCGGCAGTGGTATCCTCATCAGGTTGCTTTTGTAGGAGGTTCTGAGCTGCATTCCAAGTAGCCTAGACTTGAGCTTCCTTTCTCTCCAGACCTCTCAATGAGTCACTGAGCTACTAATAACTCTTAATAAATTCTTCTTAAATTAGCCTGAATGGATTTTATCATTTGCAACTTAAAACAAAGAAAGAGAAAGAAAAGAAATGAATAAAACTTTGGTCTGTGAAAGTAGAGTAAAATCTATTAAAATCTAAAATGTACAATTGGGCTTACAGGGTGAGGGGCGTTGTTGGGCAAAGGCAGGGTGTCTTTTGTTATACACCAAGTACCAGGGTTAGCCAGTGCTGCTTTCTTAAAGGAGGCACTCTCTGACTGTGGCCACAGTGTTAGATGGAGAGAAGCCTCATGATATGGAGCTTCGAAAGGCTGACTGAGACAACTGCTTTCCCAAAAGAAGCTGTTAGAAACAATGACCTCAAAGTAGTAGCCTTAACTAGAAAGGCCCTATGCTTTTCTCCCATTAATTAACAGTACTCTGCAATATACCTTGTTTGGGCCCATTGGAAAATTTTGGGTCCAGGGGTGTCTCACCCTTAAAATCTCTGATTTCAAACAGTCTCAAGAAGTAAACATTGAAGAAAGACTAGGGAAAGACAGATCACCAATATCAGAAGTAAAGGGAGGAAATCTTCAAGTGTAAAGACTGTCCACACAGGGTCTTTGGCTATGTCTTCATGCACGTGCAACTGGCAAGAAGCATGTAGAAGAGAAGCCAACTAAGGTTTTTAGGAACCCACATTGTCAAAGACATCTCAAGCCTGCCTGGTCACTGTCTATGATTTCATCCTGAAAGCAAATCCCAGGACTCTAGATTGGCACCAGAATGAAGAAGTCTTTGGGAGCTCTGTATCCTCCAAGAAGGCTATGTTCTTTACCCAGCAAGGATAAATGCATATGTGATAATTAACAAGGAAATCATCTCAAAAGGTGGCTTGTAGAATCACCAACTAAGTAACTATCTGGCTGGGAGTCATTGTTATATCCCTATTCAGCAGGAATTGCTTAATATCTGTTATTTCCTATACTTCTATTTTTTAAGGTGCAAGTTTTACAAATCTTGGTTATCCAGTTTCTTCTCTACCATTGTATAACACATGTGTTGTGAAATGACTAGTTTTCAAGTTTTGGGCTTTTGGTAAATGATGGTTTTAAGAAATAAGTACTATTAGAAGCCTTTACTATTTAAAATAGAAGATACTTCAGAAGAAGACACGAGAGTAAGAAAGACTGTGTTCTGAACTCAATTTATTATTCAGATATCTTAGCAAGGACAGAAATCTTGAAGGAGCTCCAGATACCAGTAAGAGTCATTGTGATATCCTCTTTCTTATTATCTGTTAGAATTTTTTCTATTTTACATGGAGTTGATGAGAGGGGATGTGGTCTAGCAAGGATGACAGTGGTGTGTAGATAGGACATTGGTGGCCCTTCAAAATGGGGCATGGTCACCTGTGAACATAAACTATGATGACCTCCCTGTTCTGTCTGTCCTTCTCCACTGCTCCTTACAATGACTTCCTACCTGGGCTCTATCAAAATAGCCCCATCCTTTTTTCTCTGGATCCAACTGGCTTATAGCGTAGTTAATCTAGAGGCCAGCTGAAGTAAACATGAAAGTGGCTCAAACCCCTTTACAAACGTGGGGAAGGAGTTTAAAGTAGTCAGTCAATGGGCTGAGGATGAAGGTGGTGGGAGCTTTTCTCATTAGCTCAGTTCACACCTCACACCTCTGCCGATCATTTCCAACCTATGAATGCTGTCTCATTTCTTCGATTGCCTTCATTTCTACCCAATATTAAGGAAAAGAATAATGCAAACAGACAGAGAAATGAAACTAAGAACTTCCTGGATGTAGGAGAAAGCTGAGGGAAACCAAGAAAGTCTTTGTATCAAGGTAATGCAAATAACTTTAAAAACTTCAGAATTCTTGAGGTTAGAAAGACTCTTGGTAATTTCTGTCAACTCAGGTTCTAATATTGCTGCCACTCAGTGTTTCTGGGGGGTCTTCTCTCCTTTTCTTCCTGCTTGCCTCTCAGAAGTAATAATCTCAGCTAAACTCTTTTAACTATGCCCATATTTGAATGCAGAACAATTTAACTTTCATTCTATTCGTCTTTCTTCTTCCAGACTCTGGGTCTGATTTATCTTTTTAAACTCACTAACCTATTAAGGTATTATAACAAAGACTGTTCCTCTGGAAGAATTCTGATGTATCTGTTAAATACATTTAAGACATCCAGTTAATGAAACCAGTTGCTTGCTTTATTTATTTATTTATTTATTTATTTATTTATTTATTTATTTATTGTTTGTATGGCTATTGTTTTGGCAAAAAGTGCTCATTAAAAATTTCAAAAAGTATAAAGAAGTGAAAAATCTGTAGCATCCAAAACTTGGCATCTCTTAAGAACAGTCCATTTTGCCTGACCTGTGGTGGCACATTGGATAAAGCATTGACCTGGAGTGCTAAAGTCGCTAGTTTGAAGCATTGGGCGTGCCTGCTTAAGGCACATGTGGGAGTTGATGCTTCCTGCTCCCCCCTTCTCTCTCTCTCTCTCTCTCTCTCTTTCTCTCTCTCTCTCTTCTCTGAAATAAATAAATAAAATCTTTTAAAAAAAAGTCCATTTTCCCCATATGTCATTCATGTGTTTTGACCTCCCCTTTCTAAGCAAAGGATCACTAGCTTAACGTTTTAGGACTGCCTCACTTAATTTTAGAGAAATACAGATCCTGTTAGATCTATATTTCTAACAAGGAAGAATTTGTCAGCCTTAAAGTCCTCCCTTATCTCCATCCATGCCCACAATATTTGGCAGGTGTTGCTCATAGTTGGTGGTTTGGGATTGTGTTTCCTTATTTTATTCATGATGGTGAGATTATTCTCTTCTATCTCTGTTCCATTTATTGTTTTCATTGAAATTTTAGAAAGAGAAATGGCATAAGCATTTTAATTCTACTGTCTTTAACAAGATTTGCTTTTTAAAATAATCATGTGTCTGTTTTTAATTTTTTATTTAAAAAAAGTTAAGAAAAGAATGTCCACAGATTCTAGTTAACTTTTAGTTGCTTAGGTGCCTGATAAAGAGACGCTTCGTGAATGGCAGTCAGTTCTGTTCTGAAGATGGCCTTCCCATGACACTGGCACTGGCACTGGCACTGGCACTGGCACCCCAGTTAGGATTTTCTCAGGGAGAGATGGCCTAGCTCCCTGGGAGCTGTCACCATAGAATGCCCAGGCTGAGAGAGCAGACTGCAAATTACAGCAGCCACGGACACCTACCGAGCACGTGCAGAGAGGATAGAGGCTGATGCCTAAAGACTGGAGGAGTCATACCTCAGCTGTTGGACAGCAGGGGCCTGCAGAGGAAGGCAGCCTGTTAGTTATGCATCCTCCCCCTGCTCCATGAGAATCCATAAACTTCTCCATCACTCAGATGCTAGCTTGGGGAAAGAAAAGTGAGGAAACCCTTAGAAGGCAGAGAATTGGCTTCAATAGAGAATTTCAACATTGAATTCACCTCTCCCCTCCATTTTTTTCACCTGGAGGAGAGTGTTACTTTGCAAGTTTATTTCCAGCATCTATAGGAAGGAGAGCTTCAGAGCAAGATTAAATTAGTTATTGAAAACACATATGCTACTGTTTTTATACGTCTGGTTTGTAAGGTGTAAATCTTGACCCTGTGACATTTTTCTGAGATAGGCAGGCTGCTGGCAGGAAAACTACTCAGGACGGCGAGTTGACCTCGTTTTATTCCTGGCTCTGCCACCAACTGGCTGTGTGATGTTGGTTGAAACAAATTTCTAGTTCTAAATTTTATCAACTCTAAAATGTAAGGGTTGAACCAGATCACTAATTTCCAAATGTTCTATTTCTTTTGTTTATTAGCTGTAACCTTTGGTAATAAATAAATAAATTACTTAAATGGACAATATAGAAAACAGATACTGTTGGGGTTTCCTCTGGCAAAGTTGGGAGATGTCTGGGACCACGTGCATTGGGGAGTCCCTTGGTGTAGGGAATCACCCATCTAAACTTGAACCCTCTGTTGACTTGGATTGGGGAACTTGAGTTAAAAACCCTGAGTGAATGTCTCTTGGATGCAAACACCAGGAAAGTGTGAGTGAGAGACCTTTGTGCAGACACAAAGGAATGCATGTGACCTGGCTTTAGAAAATTAGCTTAGAGGTTCTGGATTATCCCTTCCTTTGGTCAGAAAAGAATGTTCTGACCAAATTAGCCCTTTCTCCATCTCAGCAAAATGGCCATTAATCATTCTTCCCCTTGTCATCTGATCTCCTCCCTTGTAATCCTGTTACCTCTGTTCCGCTTCTGATAATAAAAGCTAAGGGAGAAGGAGATTCAGGAGGTCTCTCTTGCCTCCCTTGGCAGGCCTCCCTCTCTCTTCCTCTTGACATAAGTTTGTGTCCTAAGTAGGTTTTTCCATGTGACATCTGTAGTTCCCAGCGGGCTGGAGTACAAGTGGTGACCCCCCGACATGATCGTGTGGAATCCGTGTGTGAAGTATAGTTTAGTGGACGCATCTTATGAGGAATTATGATGAGGAACAGTTCCTACTCGCCTTGAGGACAGGATCGAAACACATAGGTCAGAAAGAGGTTTCCTTGTGGGTCAGGTGCTCACCCAGCAGCTGTGCATTTACATTAGAAATTTACAACACTTGCTCCATGCTGCGGTCTTAGAGCACTGCCCACGGTTCCCTGATGAGAAAACCTTAGATTGTGAATTATGGGAGCAAGTAGGTAAAGTTGTGAAAGGCTGTTTGAACGAGGATTAAAGGATTTTCTTTCCTCTTCTTACAACATGGCAGAAAGTAAAAGAGAAATGTCAGCATACATAAGGTATTTTTCCCCACCAAGGAAGAAGGAAGGGCATAGCCATGAAGTGTGGAATAATAAAAGCTTTATTCAGAGTGCTTCCTGAATGATGTTCTCTGGTCCAGGGGCCAGGGGCCAGAGAAGTCGCATGGGGGGATATGTGTGGGGGAAATTTAAAGGGTTGTTAGGGTGGTCAAGTTAATATGACATGGTGAAATATCACTGGCTGACAGACAGTCGCCTTTTCTCAAATGACTCCTGGAAAGTTTCTTTGGTGCGCATGGGTGTGGGTGGTTCCAGCCAAAGTTCCCGGGTCTAGTTCTTTACGTGACCTTCCCCCATTGCCAACCGACCTCACAGCATAGTCAACCTGAACCACCAGTTACAGCAACAATGAGATTTGAGGAGGCTGATAAGGAGGACAGAACACCTCTTCCCCCTCAATTGGCTTCCCCCATCCTCTTCCACCTTTTCCCCCCAGGACCTGGGAAGAGTTATACTCCTTCCTTAATGGAAAATTGTCTGTGAGAAGGATTAATGTTAGGAGACCCAGATGTAAAACTACAGCTCTCCCTGTTACTGTACAATCCTGAATTTTTCTGATTTTCTTTAATGTTTTAGCTATAATCCTCTGCACTATCATTTTGTTTCTTCCCTATTCTTTGTCTTGAAATTAGTCCCAGATTAAGGGTCCCTGGAGGATCTGACTACAGTATTTCCCAAGCAGCTGCTGAGTGTAATTTTCTTGGGGAGATTTTGTTAGTTCCATCCTCCAGCACCCCTGTCACAAAACGCCCTGACTGAGATCAAGCAGGCATGTTTCTGGTCTGATTGTGCACTGAAATCCTGGGTTCCTCTCTGGTTTGTCTGACTCTGGTTTCTGTTTAGTTTTTGTCTAATATTGTAACAGAATGGATAACACCCTGTCCATTCTTAAGGATAGTCTCCCTAGGGTAAATTCTGACTAATTGGTTGACCTATGCTTATAAATCTATAAAATAATATCAACTGAAAATAGCCAAAAATGTGACTTTTTTGAGGCCTGAATTAAGTTCTTGCATGCAAAAATCGGAAATGCCGGCTCTAATATTGAACTAAATAAAATAGTTATATTCCTGAATTGTTGCTTTAAAATTGAAATATGTAAGGAATGCTCATTTAAATGCAAATAGAATGGAATCCAGAACTTGTTTCTTGGTTTGGAGTCTGTGAAGTCTTGCCATGCTGTGTTCTTTGTCTTTGGAGTTGGGGGCAAGTAGCAAATCTGCTATTAAAATTAATCAGATTTATTTATGTGTCATGCTCATGTCTCTGTACCATAATTGTCTTGTTTGTGTGTAAAACTGTCTGTAAAACAGAGGGATAAATAATGGATGGCTGGTTTTTAATTTTGGCCTTTTTCAGTTGGAACTACTAAACTGTGAGTCTAAAAAGAAAACCTTTGCTGGATAAATGAGAGCCTGAACTTGTTTAGCTCCAAAGGTAAGGGGCACTTCCTCCCTCCAGCCTGAATCTCGGGTATTCTTAGGTGACTAAGAATCTCTGTGGAGGTGTTGAGAGGGCAACTCTCATGAAGTGTAGGTTGCCCCATAGGGACTTCCAAATTCAACTGTAATTAAAAAATTGGCTTGTCTGGGGACACGCATATAAAGGGTGGTTATATAGTGCTCCAAGTCCTCACAGCTGTATTAGGCAGCTAGGAAGAGAAACCAAGACATGTAAGAGGGTTAGGATGACTTGGGAGGTGAAATTCCCTTGGAGCTCAACCCACAAGCAACACTCTTGAACCCACTACATAATATCCCTATAAATTTGTTCAGACTCTGCAGATATACAAAGAAAGCTAAAATTAACATGGGAAATAGTACCTTTAAAGCTGACAAGCCCCAAGGACACCAGCCCCCCATTAATAATCCTGAAGGTTAACTTATAAGTATCTACTAAGGTGAAAAAACTTCAGCTTGAAGTGGCCAAAAGTGGGGACCTTGTGATCCTGCCTAAGTGACATTTTTTTGCACACTTAATTAGAAAATACCAGCTCTAAAATTAATATTAAATAATCGTAAAACAAACAGTGATTGGAAATAGAAGCTTCTGGGTGAAGCACAGAAATTCTTTGGAAAAAATATTTTTTAGAGACTGTCTCTGAAGTAATGAAGGCCTTTAAAGTTATTGAATGCTAACCTCACATTAATCTTCTACAGCTTTTCCACTATTTGTTATCTAATAAGGTGACCAATCGTCCTCCTTTAGGGAGGATAGTCCTTCTTTGGTAAGTTCTGTCTTCCCTCGAAAAGTGTCCTCCTACATGTCCTCCTTTTTGATATTGGAAGACTAATCTGTAAATGTCTGTATTTGATCAGTGCAGAGTTGATCCATTGCATGTGATGTGACGTATTTGTATTTGATATGATGATTCATCAAGGATCAGTATAGTGCAGTGAGGCACAATTATAAGGTGCATGTGCTCCACACAGGAGACCTTGAGAGAGTGTGTGATATATGGAGTGTGCAAATGGCTTTGTATACTTCTTACTGAAACATGACGTGGCATATACAATATTGTAGCCTCATGGTTATTTTTTTCTCAGTGAATATTCAATCATAGACAAGTAAGCATAATTCATGTTTTATTAATTCATTATCTATTTAATAATTTTAAAATATGTATAATTTTATTTACAAGTATTTTCCTGAAATTTGAGTTTTAAAGTGGAAATATAACCTCAAACCATATCTATTTTTTTTTTTTTTCCATTTTTCTGAAGCTGGAAACGGGGAGAGACAGTCAGACAGACTCCCGCATGCGCCCGACCGGGATCCACCCGGCACGCCCACCAGGGGGCGATGCTCTGCCCACCAGGGGGCGATGCTCTGCCCATCCTGGGCGTCGCCATGTTGCGACCAGAGCCACTCTAGCGCCTGAGGCAGAGGCCACAGAGCCATCCCCCGCGCCCGGGCCATCTTTGCTCCAATGGAGCCTCGGCTGCGGGAGGGGACTAGAGAGACAGAGAGGAAAGTGCGGCGGAGGGGTGGAGAAGCAAATGGGCGCTTCTCCTATGTGCCCTGGCCGGGAATCGAACCCGGGTCCTCCGCACGCTAGGCCGACGCTCTACCGCTGAGCCAACCGGCCAGGGCCAAACCATATCTATTAATAACACATTTTGATTAAATAGTTGCATAAAACAGACATTTTTTAATTAGAAAATAATAAATGCACCCAAATATCACTCCTAATTAGTGTTTTTTTTTGATATTTAGATTTACTAAATGAGAACTTTTTTCTACAATTATTATTAAAAATTAATAAGCATGTAAGCATAATTACAATATAAAATACTACAAATGTTTTATTATGCATTTATCATATTATAGTGTATTATTGTTGCAATGAAAAAAGTTTTTTTTATTTACGATATTGTTTTCTTCGATTTATTTTTGTCCTCCTTTTTATTGTAAAAAAGTTGGCCACCTTATATCTAAGCTTTCTTGTCCAGACTCCCCATCCCTTCTTTCCTTCTCTTCTATCTTTGCCTCCTCTGCCACCACACCCTACTGACTTAGGGGAAAATAAAATAGGAATTCAGACATGAATAATCCAGGAATTCTTGCAACTTCATTTGAAGAAAAGCTGGTTTCAGGTATAAAGGAACCAGTAGTTATGTATATCCCTTAAAATAGAATTAACCTAAATGAAAGATTTCTATAATTTTATCTGGGACCCTGATGGATTCACAAAGAAATTTAATATTTAACTGTTGGAACATTTGATTCTGGCTATTCTGACCTATTCCAAATAATATATTTACTGGTCTCTGGGAGCCAAATAACAGAATTTACTTAGCTCAAACTTTTGGAG
This sequence comes from Saccopteryx leptura, assembly GCF_036850995.1. Lineage (NCBI taxonomy): Eukaryota > Metazoa > Chordata > Mammalia > Chiroptera > Emballonuridae > Saccopteryx > Saccopteryx leptura. The sequence goes on from NC_089504.1 coordinate 149,410,475, forward strand.
CAATGATGGATCATCTTGTTTTAACTGTGGGAAGACTGGACATATGGCTCAGGATTGTAGAGCACTCAAGTAGGAGTATTTTTTTTTTTTTTGTATTTTTCTGAAGCTGGAAACGGGGAGAGACAGTCAGACAGACACCCGCATGCACCCGACCGGGATCCACCCGGCACGCCCACCAGGGGCGACGCTCTGCCCACCAGGGGGCGATGCTCTGCCCCTCCGGGGCGTCGCTCTGCCGCAACCAGAGCCACTCTAGCGCCTGGGACAGAGGCCAAGGAGCCATCCCCAGCGCCCGGGCCATCTTTGCTCCAATGGAGCCTCGGCTGCAGGAGGGGAAGAGAGAGACAGAGAGGAAGGAGGGGGAGGGGGTGGAGAAGCAAATGGGTGCTTCTCCTATGTGCCCTGGCCGGGAATCGACCCCGGATCCCCTGCATGCCAGGCCGCCGCTCTACCGCTGAGCTAACCGGCCAGGGCCGTCAAGTAGGAGTATTTTTTTTATAAAAAGCCAGGTCACCTTAAAATTATAGGAAGATGAAATGGGATTAAAAAAAATATATATATATATATTAAACTTATAATTGTATCAAGGACTATAAAAGGCCATTTCCCTTTCTCCTTATGAACAATTTATGAGAAATTAAAATTACCATTACAAAAGAAAATTGCTAAGGCCCTTATAGTTACTGGGAGCTACTTTATCTGTTCTTAACCCTACCCAACTAAGTTGCATCCTACTTCAGAGTAAAGCTTATGTACAAATGGTAGGAATATGTAATCAACCAATGATTGTTAAATCAAAACCAGTCCCTTTCCAACTAGGGAATATTAAGGAGCAATATATATTTTGTTAATCAAGTTTGCCCCAGTTAACCTAACAAGATAAACTTTTCTTAAAACCAATGACTTCCACATATCTTCCAAAAGTGTAAAATGTATTTAAAAGTAAATCAAATACTGCACCATTTGGAAAAATATTAATTTTTTTGGAAAAATATTAATTTTAAAGAAATTTTCATTTAAGGAAAATAATCTTGAGACTAAAGGTTTGTTGAAGGACATTCCAATACAACTTTGGACCATACTCAGTACAGATATTGGCAAAATTCACCAATATCCTTTAAGATCTGATGCACTAGTAGCTGAAATTAAGACCATTATTCTAGATTACTTAAAAAGGAATTTATAATTCTATATACAAGCCTTTGTAATTCTAGCTTTCCAGTAAAATAGATTTATACAAAATCTCAAAGCTATAAATAAGATAGTTATTCCCAGACATCCTGTGGTTCCAAATCCACATAATCTATTACAAGCTATTCCAGTGGATTATTTTTCAATAATAATAAAGTCATGTAATGACTTTGAACATGTCTATAAAATAAAAGAACAGGAACACCTCTTTGCTTTCATCTGGGAAGGTTACAAGTTTAGTTGGACAGTAATGCCCCAGGGATATACGGAGCATCTCTTCTATTGTCTTAGATACTAAAAGATGATTTGAATAGTACTGAATTTTCCAGAGATTTCACTCTAATCCAATTCATAGATAAAATACTTGATGCTCTAGGATGAGCTCTGATTCTCACCTTTAGTGAAACACTTGGGATATCTCCTATAAAGCCATTAGCCATGGCCACCATCACAGCCGCCTGGACCATGCAGGTTCGCCTTTGATTCGGACAGTTGGTAATGAATCAACAGAACCAAGAACTGGTGGGCCATTACCTTTAATCCTAGCTTGCACTCGACAGGCGAGTAAAAACACACACTGGGCTCCAAAACCCACTCATTCAGTGCTCACAAAGCTACTGACTTATCCGAGTTTCCTAGAATCAAAGGTTTCTAGCTCACCAGACTTGTTCACCTCTGTTTCCCATCTCCTTCTCTCTGCACAAACTCTACACAAACTGGCTTCTCCTTCAGCATTCTGCCATCTTGGCTGCTTCTCCTGGCCTCCTCCACGTGGTCTTTCTCTGCTCTCCTACAGCATGAGCTTCTCCTAGAAAGTAATCACTCTTCTTTCTCTGCTCTCCTTTCTCTGCTCTCCTCTCTAATGCTAATCTCAGGAACCGAGAGAGAGCAAGCTCCCAGTCTGCTCCATTTTATAGTGTAGAAATCAAAACCTTTAATCCAATATACAAACAAGGAAGTCTCTGATACAAAGTCACTTAGAGTGGGAAAGGCTTAGTCTTAAAACTAAATCTTAGGGTATAACAACCCTGCCTGTTTACAGGCTGTCCCCCACACCCAATGCAAACTATAAGCAAGCAAACCTATATATCATATTTACAAACTTACTTGACCAACATCTCCCATTTAAAAATTGGCTACTGTTGGGCAGATAAAATATATTATGCTCACTTTGTTAAAGATGTTGCTGCCCACATGGAAGCCCATCATCCAGGAGATATTAATGTGTGTTGGGGGCAGGCTTTGGGCAGGCAGGATCCTTGTAGCCTGGGGCTTGGTTTTAGGACTAAGTCTTTCCCACCCTTTTTGATGTGGGGTGGTGCAATCCCATCATGCCTCAGATAAGTGACTTTGTATTAGAGACTTCCCTATTTTGTATATTGGATTAAAAGTTTTGATTTCTGCACTATAAAGTGGGGCAGACCAGGAGCTTGCTCTCTCGGTTCCTGAGATTAGCATTAGAGGAGAGCAGAGAGAAGAGAAGAGAGAGGCCATGTGGAAGAGGCCAGGAGAAGCAGCCAAGATGGCAGAGTGCTGAAGGAAAAGCCAGTTTGTGCAGAGTTTGTGCAGAGAGAAGGAGATGGGGAACAGAGGTGAACAAGTCTGGTGAGCTAGAAACCTTTGATTCTAGGAAACTCAGATAAGTCAGTAGCTTTGTGAGCACTGAATGAGTGGGTTTTGGAGCCCAGTGTGTGTTTTTATTTGCCGGCAGGGTGCAAGCTAGGATTAAAGATAATGGCTGTAAAACCAGTAGCCAGGGCTAGCATCACAGCAGCCCAGCCCATGCAGGTTCGCATTGGATTCGGACAGTCAGTAAAGAAACAACGGAGCCACAAACTGGTGGACCATAGTCTTTAATTCTAGCTTGCACCTGGCGGGCAAGTAAAAACACACACTGGGCTCCAAAACCTACTCACATTCAGTGCTCACAAAGCCACTGACTTATCCAAGTTTCCTAGAATCAAAGGTTTCTAGCTCATCAGCCTTATTCTCCTCAGTTCCCCATCTCCTTCCTTATCCCAGATACAAACTCTACACAAACTGGTATCTTGCTCAGCACTCCGCCATCTTGGATGCTTCTCCCGGCCACATGGCCTCTTTCTGCTCTCTGCTCTGCTCTCTCCTCTAATGATAATCTCAGGAACCAAGCGCGCAAGGTCCCGCTCTGTCCCCATTTTATAGTGTAGAAATCCAAACCCTTAATCCAATATATAAAATAGGGAAGTCTCTAATACAAAGTCACTTTCTGAGGCATGATTGGATTGTACCACCCCACATCAAAAAGGGTAGGAAAGGCTTAATCCCAAAACCAAGCCCCAGGCTACAAGGATTCTGCCTGCCTTTAGCCCACCCCAACACACATTAATATCACCTGGACGATGGCCTCTTCGTGTTATCTTTAACAAAGTGAGCATAATACATTTTATCTGCCCAACAATGGCCCACCAGTTCTTGGCTTTGTTGTTTCATTAACATCTGTCTGAATCCAATGTGAACCTGCGTGAGCTGGGCTGCTGTGATGGTGGCCGTGGATACTGGCTTTACAGCTACTAATTAACCCTAAAACCTCAGAGAAATCCCATCTTTCAAAAACAAAGTGATTTAAAGGATTTCTGGGTTTGATTGACTATTGTTACAGGTATCCCTTATAATCCAACAGGACAGGATTGTATTGAACATTCTCATCACACCTTAAAATTCTATCTTAAAAAACAAAAAAAGGGGAGTCAGTTGAAACCACACAAGGGTAATTGTACAAGGCTTATTTTACTTTTAATTTTTTGAACATTTTCTCCTCTGGTAGTAAAGCTGAGAGGCATTTTATACCAGCCAACCAACGGCCTAAGCCTCTGATGTTGTACTAGGATATTAGTTGGCCCTAAGTGGCAAAATCCAATCAAATTATTAACTTGGGGGCAATGGTATGTTCCAGTTTTGTCATCAACAGGTCCTCTTTGAATACCAGAGAGGAATGAGAAGCCTGAAGCCTCATCATGAATTAGTATAAGTTCCTAGAAATCAATCTGGTTCCAGAGATCCAAAAGCCAATAATGAATCCACCACTAGCAATGAACCCAGAAAAGGACACCTAACTCACTTGCAAGCATTCAGGGAGTGCCTGATCACCTGGGACACTGAAACAACTTACCAGGTATGCTAAAGAACTTTTACAAAATCCAGAAATGCCTGTAACCCCTAAAAACCTGTTTCTCTCTATGCTTGTTCTTTACCTTCTACTACAATCAACTAACCATCTTCCTCTCTGTTAATCTTTACTAAAACAAAAAAGGAGGATAATGAAGGGAATCACCCATCTAACCTTGAACCCTCTATTGACTTGTGTAAGGCCAGGAGCCGCCATCGTGGCCATTCACATGCAGGTTCCCATTGGATTCGGGCAGACGATAAAGAAATGGCGGAGTCAGAGGATGGGGGGCCATCCTATTTATTGGTGTCTCACCAAGACAGGCAAACCACAAAAGAAGACAAGGGAAAAGCAGAAAACCAGCTCTTCCCATGAAGGGCAAGGGATCAGGGAAGCCCCTGCAATTGTGATAGCAGGAACTGTGTGTCCAAGCTCCTGGTCTGTCCCACTTTATAGTGTAGAAAACCAAAATCCCTTAATCCAATATACAAACAAGGAAGTCTCTTATACAAAGTCACTTATCCAAGGCATAATTGGATTCCTCATGAGAGTGCACCACCCAGATCATACAATCAGTCAAGGGTGTGGGGAAAAGCTTAGTCCCAAAACCAAACCTTAGGCTACAACGACCTGGCCTGCTTATAGCCTGTCCCCCACACCCAATATAAGTCACAAGTGAGAAAACATATATATCATATTTACAAACTTATTTGACCAACAACTTGGTTTGGGGAATTTGAGTTAAAAGCCCTGAGTGAAGGTCTCTTGGATGCAAACACCAAGAAAGTGTGAGTGAGTGAGTGAGTGATCTTTGTGCAGACACAAAGGAATGTATGTGACCTGGCTATAGAAAATTAGCCTGGAGTTTCTGGATTGCCCCTTCCTTTGTGCTTGTTAATTAGCAAAAGAAAAGAATGTTCTGACCAAATTGGCCCTTTCTCCATCTCAGCAAAATGGCCATTAATCATTCTTCCCCTTGTCATCTGATCTCCCTCCCCTGTAATCCTGTTACCTCTGTTTCGCTTCTGATAATAAAAGCTAAGGGAGAAGGAGATGCAGGTCTCTCTTGCCTCCCTTGACAGGCCTCCCTCTCTCTTCCTCTTGACATAAGTTTGTGTCCTGAGTAGGTTTTTCCATGTGACATGGGTAGTTCCCTGCGGGCTGGAGTACTACACCTTGGGTGCCCCCAGGAGTCCCTCAGTCACCACCCAAGGCTAGGAGTGGCTGACAGCAGCATGCAATGAGCTGTTCCATGGCCCATGGACATCTAAAAAGGTTGTTTCTGATTTAGCCTTTAATGGACAAGTCCATTATCTTAAAGTAAAAACAAAAAAGTTACCAAAACTTCATGATGGTTGGAGGGTCTTTTATTTACAACCAAAAACAAACAAAAAAAGGCCCATGAACTTTACTAGACATTGGTCACCATGGTACGATTTACATGATAGAGTCATGTCCAGGACCCAGCAACACTTTAGTGTTTCATATGTGCTGAGTTCTATGAAGTCCTGGTAACACCCCAAGAGGTGCCTAGAATCTTCACTTAAAGACACTATAGCAGGTCAAGTAGCTTCCTTACATACCACACACTACTATAGTGAAACATACTTTAAAAAAAAACAAAACACTTACTGTCATAAATAAGATGTATAAGATGTTCAAATATAAAATCAGTTAACCCAAACTATGCCACTTCTCCTCCCATAGAAACTACCATTCAGTAATCCCCAGAACATTTCTGCACATTATATGGGTAAGGAATATGTTTGAAGTTAACAATCTTAATTTTATTTTTTTATGTTTTTTTTTAAATTTTATTTATTGGGGTGACACTGATTCACAAAATCATATTGGTTTCAAGTGTACAACTCAAACGAAGCCTCACCTGTGCACTGTATCATGTACCCACTGCCCAAAGCAATGTCTCCTTCCTTCCCCATTTTCTGCCCCTTTACTCACCTCCACCTACATTCCATCCCTTTCGCTCTGTGTCTATTGTGTTATATACCGTGTGTCTGTAAAGTCATGATGCATTTTTGACCGGTCACAGGAAAGCAACAAAAGATGATAGAAATGTGAAGTCTGCACCAAATAAAAGGAAAACTCTCCCAGTTTCACACCTATTCAGTGCAGTTTGATGTGGGCTCATGCACAGATTTTTTAGGGCTCCTTAGGTAGCTATCCCGTATAGCCTCTACAGACTTGTCACTGACTGATGGCCTACCAGAACGGGGTTTCTCCACCAAACTGTCGGTTTCCTTCAACTGCTTATCCCACCGAGTCATGTTATTCCTATGTGGTGGCGCTTCATTATAAATGCGCCGATATTCACGTTGCACTTTAGTCACGGATTTGAATTTAGTGAGCCACAGAACACACTGAACTTTCCTCTGTACCGTCCACATCTCGACTGGCATGGCCATGGGCTGCTCCGCTGTATACACGGTGTTACGTCATCATCTGCGCATGCGCACATGCTGCTACATCATCCTACAGAAACTGGGAGGGTTTTCCTTTTATTTGGTGCAGATTTCACATTTCTATCATCTTTTGTTGCTTTCCTGTGACTGGTCAAAAGTGCACCATGACTTTATGGACACACTGTATATTGTTGTCTGTGTCTCTGTGTTTTATATATTCACATGCTGTCTGTGTCATATACATATATATATGTATAAATTTTTTTGCTTAATCCCTTTACCTTCTTTCATCCAGTGCCCTCACCCTTCTCCCCTCTGATCGCTGTCAGTCTGATCCATGTGTACATGCGTCTGTTTCTATTTTGTTCGTCAGTTTATTTTGTTCATTAGATTCCACATATAAGTGAGATCATATGGTACTTGTCTTTCTCTGACTGGCTTATTTCACTTAGTATAATAATCTCCAGGTCTTAATAATCACAGCTGTTGCAAAGGTAAGATTTTGTTTGTTTGTTTGTTTTTCATGGCTGAGTAGTATTCCATTGTGAAAATGTACCACCGCTTTTTTTTTTTATCCCCTCATCTACTGATTAGGAACTTGGGCTGTTTCTAGACCTTCACTATAGTAAATAATGCTGCAATGAACATAGGGGTACATCTATTCTTTCAACTTAGTGTTTTAGGTCTTTGGATATACTCCAAAAAGTGGGATTGCTGGGTCATAAAGCAGTTACATGTTCAATTTTTTGAGGTAACTCCATCTTGCTTTTCACAGTGGCTGTACCGATCTGCATTCCCACCAACAGTGCACGAGAATTCCCTTTTCTCCATGTCTTTGCCAGAACTTGTTGTTTGTTGATTTATTGATGATAGCCATTCTGACAGGTGATATCTCATTGTGGTTTTAATTTGCATGCCTCTGATGTTTAGTGACATTGAACATTTTTTTTCATATGTTTATTAGCCATCTGCATGTCTTCTTTGGAGAAGTGTCTATTTAGGTTCTTTGCCCATTTTTAAAATTGGGTTGTTTGTCTTCTTGTTGCTGAGTAGTATAATTTCTTTATATGTTTTGGAAATTAAACCCTCATCAGATATATCATTAGCAAATATGTTTTCTTCAGTGGGTTCCCTTTTCAATTTGTTTATGGTTTCTTTTGCTGTGCAAAAGCTTTTTAGTTTGATGTAGTCCTATGTATTGATTTTTTATTTTGTTTACCTTGCCTGAGAAAATGTATCTGGAAAAATATTGCTATAAGAAATGCCTAAAATCATACTACCTATATTTTCTTCTAGGATTTTTATGGCTCTGTGACTTACATTTAAGTCTTTAATGCATTTTGAGTTTATTCTTATGTATGGTAAAGTTGGTGGTCTAGATTTATTTTTTTGTATGTATCTGCCTAATTTTCCCAACACTTTATTAAAGAGATTGTCTTTAGCAAATTTTCTATTCTTACCTTCTTTGTAAGTTATTAATTGACCATAAAGGCATGGGTTTATCTCTGTGTTCTCAATTCTGTTCCATTGTTCTATATGCTTGTTCTTATATTGATACCATGCTGTTTTGATTGCTATGGCCTTGTAGCATAGTTTGTTATTAGGTACTGTGATACTTTCAAATTTGTTTTTTTTCCCTTAAGATTGCTGAAGCTATTTGGGGTCTTTTGTGTTTCAAACAAATTTTGGAATATTTGTTTTAGATCTGTGAGATATACCACTGTTATTTTAATAGGCATTACATTGAATCTGCAGATTGCTCTGGGTAGTATGGACATTTAATGTTAATTTTTTCTATTTATCAATATAGTATATGCTTTCACTTATTTGCATCTTCTTTAATTTCTTTCTTCAATATCTTATCATTTTCAGAGTATGTCTTTTACCACCTTGGTTAAATCTATCCCTAGGTACCTTATTTAATTATTTTTGTAATATTAAATGGGATTATTTACTTAATTTCTCCTTCTGATAGTCCATTGTTAGTGTATAAAAAGTCCACTAATTTCTGAATATTAATTTAATATTCTGCTACTTTGTCAGGTACAGTTAGTAATTTTTGTTGGAGTCCTTAGAATTTTCTATATACAATATTATACCATCTGTTAACAATGACAGTTTTACTTCCTCCTTCTCAATTTGAATGCTTTTTACTTCTTCTGATTGTTGTGACCAGGACTTCTAGTACTATGTTGAATAAGAAAAGGCATCTTGTCTTGTTCCTATCTTAAGGGAAATGCTTTTAGTTTTTTCCCATTGTGTATAATGTTGGCTGTGTGTTTGCCATACATGGCCTTTATTATGTTGAGATTTGATCACTCTATTTCCACTTTGTTGAGAATGTTTATTTCTAAATGGGTGCTGGATTTCACCAAATGCTTTTCTGGCATCTATCAATATGATCATGTGATTTTATATTTTGTTTTGTTTATATAATATATTATGTTTATTGATTTGCAAATTGTACCAACCTTGCATTCCAGGATAAACCCCACTTGATCATCGTATATGATCTTTTTAATGTATTGCTGAATCTGGATTGGTAATATTTTGTTGAGGATTTAGCATCTATGTTTATCAGAGATATTGACCTATAATTTTTTTTCTCTGTAATGCCTTTATCTGGTTTTGTATTTAGGATAATGCTGACCTTGTAAAGAAAAAGCTTGGAAGTGTTCCTTTCTCTTGAATTATTTGAAATAGTTTGAGAGATAAGTGTTAGTTCTTCCTTGAATGTTTGATAAAATTCACCTGTTAAAGTCATCTGATCCAGGACTTTTGTTTGCTGGGAGTTTTTTATTATTATTATTATTTTAAAAATTATTGCTTCAATTGTATTAGTTGTAATCAGTCATTCAAATTTTCTGATTCTTCCTGATTTAGTTTTGGAAGGTTGTGTGTTTATAGGATTTATTCATTTTACATAGGTTGTCCAATTTGTTGGCATATAGTTGTTCATTGTAATTATTGTTGTTATTTTTTTTTACCATCCTTTTTATTTCTGTGGTGTCAGTTGTTACTTGTCTTTCATTTCTTATTTTATTTATTTGGGTCCTCTCTCCCTTTCTCTTTCTCTCTCTCCTTTTCTCTTTATAAGTCTGGTTAAAGGTTTGTCAATCTTGTTTATCTTTTCAAAAAACCTGCTCTTGATTTTATTGATCTTTTGTGTGTGTTTTGTAATTTTCATATCACTTACTTCCACTCTAATCTTTATTATTTCATATCTTCCTTCTACTTACTTTGGGCATTGTTTGTTGCTCTTTTTCTAGTTTCTATAGGTGTAAGGTTTGTTTTTTTCTGAAGTGAGAAGCAGGGAGGCAGATAGACAGATTCCCGCATGTACCTGACTGAGATCCACCTGGAAAGTCCACCAGAGAGTGAAGCTCTACCCATCTGGGACATTGCTCCATTGCAACTGGAGCCATTCTAATGCCTGAGGTGGAGGCCATGGAGCCATCCTCAGCACCTGGGCCAAATTTGCTCCAATGGAGCCTTGGCTGCAGGAGGGGAAGAGAGAGAGAGGAAGGAGAGGGAGAAAGATGGAGAAAGAGATGGGTGCTTCTTCTGTGTGCCCTGGCTAAGAATCAAACCCCGGGACTTCCACACGCTGAGCCAACGCTCTACCACTGAGCCAACCAGCCATGGTGGTTCAGTTTTTTAATTTAAGATTTCCTGATTCTTAAATTAGGTCTGTAATACTATGAACTTCTCTCTCCGAATTGCTTTTGCTGTGTTCCACAGATTTGGGGTTGTTGTGAGGTCATTTTCATTTGCTTCTAGGTAACTTTTGATTTCTTTGATATCATTGTCAACCCATTCATTGTTTAATAACATGTTATTTAGCTTCCATGCATTTGAATGTTTTTCAGAAGCTTTTTATTGATTGATTTTAGAGAGACAGAGAAAGAAAGGAAAAAAGACAGAGATAGATAGCTAGAGAAAGAGAGAAGCATTAGTTTTTTTGTTTCACTTTGTTGTACATTCATTGATTGTTTTCTGTATGTGCCCTAACTGGAGATCTAACCGGCAATGTTGGTGTTTTGAGATAATCCTCTAATGGACCAAGCTAACTGGCCAGGGCTGTTTCTCAGGCTTCATTTTTTAAAGTTGATTTCTAGTTTCATAAGACATTTGATATAATTTCAATCTTCTTGAATTAAGATTTATTTTGTGTCCAACATGTGGTCTATCTTTGAAAATGCACTTGAGAAGAATGCATATTCTACTGCATTAGGATAAAATGTTCTGTAAATATCAATTAAACACATCTGATCTAGTGTGTCAAATGTGTCATTCAAGGTTGCTGTTGCCTTGTTGACTTTTTTAACTGGAAGATCTATCTATTGATATCAGTAGATGTTAAAATCCCCTACTATGACTGTATTGGTGTCAATCTCTCCCTTAATATCCTCCAAGATTTTTTTTTATATATTTAGGTGTTCTTATGTTGGGTGTTCTTATGGTGGGTGTTTACAAGGTTTATATCCTATTGTTGGGTTAGCCCCTTTAGTATTATTTAGTGACCTTCTTTGTCTCTTGGTATAGCTTTTGTTTTTAAGTCTATTTTGTCTGATGTAAGTATTACTACCCCAGCTTTTCTTGATTTCTATATGCATAGAATATTTTTTTCTATCCCTTTACTTTCAGTCTGTGTGTATCTTTTGTTCTGAGGTAGGTCCCTTGTAGACAGCATATATATATAGGTCATATTTTCTTACCCATTCAGCTACCCTATGTCTTTTTATTGGAGTATTTAATTCATTTGCACTTAAGCTTATTATTGTTAGGTATGTGTTATTGCCAATTTATTCTTTTTACACATGTTCCTCTCTCTTTACTTCTTCTTTTTCTTGAAGCAAGCCCTTTAACATTTCTTGCAATACTGGTTTGGTGGTAATAAACTCCTTCAGTTTTTATTATTATTATTATTATTATTATTATTATTATTATTATTATTGTCTGGGAAGCTCTTTATTTCTCCTTCAATTTTAAATGATAGCCTTGCTAGATAGAGTAGTTTTGGTTGCAGGTCCTTGCTTTTTATCACTTGAAATATTTCATGCCAATCCTTTCAGGCCTGAAGTGTTTCTGTTGAGAAATCAGCTGACAGCCTTTTGGGAGCTCCCTTGTAGTTAACTAACTGTCTCTCTCTCACTGCCTTTAATATTCTCTCTTTGTCATTAACATTAGGCATTTGAAATATGATGTGTCTTGGTGTGGATCTCTTTGGGTTCATCATTCTGTTTAGGAGCCTCTGTGCTTCTTGAACTTGTGTGACTTTTTTCTTCACCAGGTTAGGGAAGTTTTCAGCCATTGTTTCCTCAAACAGGTTCTTTTTTTTTTTTTTGTGGCAGTGAGACAGAGAGAGTCAGAGAGAGGGATAGATAGAGACAGACAGACAGGAAGGGAGAGAGATGAGAAACATCAATTCTTCATTGTGGCTCCTTAGTTGCTCATTGATTGATTTCTCATACATGCCCTGACCAGGGGGCTATAGCAGACCAAGTGACCCTTGCTCAAGCCAGTGACCTTGGGCTCAACAAGCTGGTGAGCCTTGCTCAAACCAGATGAGCCCGTGCTCAAGCCAACAACCTTGGGGTCTCTAACCTGGGTCCTCCACATCCCAGTCTTACGCTCCATCCACTGTGCCACCGCCTGGTTAGACCAAACGGGTTCTTGATCCCTTGCTCACTCTCTTCTCTTTCTGGTACTCCTATAATATGGATGTTGTTAAACTTGTTATCCCTGAGGTCCTTTAGACTTTCCTCATTTTTCTTAATTCTCTTTTCTTTCAGATGCTCTCCTTGGGTGCTTACTGTTACCTTGTCCTCTGAATCACTGATTTGATAACTCTGCTTCATCTGAGTTGCTATTGCTTCCTTCTAGTGTATTCTTTATTTTAGATATTGTATTCTTCATTACTGACTGGTTCTTTTTTAATGGGTTCTATGTCCTTCTTATTTTACTTTATTGAGTTTTTAATTTAATTTTCAAATTTTATTTAGAAAATTAACTTTAACACAGTGACATTGGTTAATAAGAGTACATAAGTTTTAAGTAAACATTTCTATAGCATTTTAACTGTTATGTTGTATACCCATTACCCAAAGTCAAAACATTTTCCATCACCTTCTATTTGTCCCTCTTTACATTCTTCATGCCCTCTCCCACATCCCCTCCCCCCTGGTAACTACTTCACTGTTATCTATGTGCATGAGTCTCAGTTTTATATCCCACCTATGTGTGAAAACATACAGTTTTTAGCTTTTTCTGATTTACTTAATTCACTTGGTATAATGTTCTCAAGGTCCATTTATGTTGTTGTAAATGTCACTATGTTGTCATTTCTTATGGCTGAGTAGTATTCCATTGTATATATGTACCACATCTTTTTTATCCAATCCTCTATGGAAGAACACTTTAGTTGTTTCCATGTCTTGGCCATTGTGAATTATGCTGCAATGAAAATGGGGGTGCATGTATCTTTACATACCAATGTTTAAAAGATTTTGGGAGAGATACCCAGTAGATGGATTGCTGAGTCATGTGGTAATTCTATTCTTAACTTTTTAAGTAACTGCCATACTTTTTTCCATAATGGTTGTACTAATTAGCATTCCCATCAGCAATGAATGAGGGTTCCTTTTTTTCCACAGCCTCTCTAACACTTGTTATTACCTGTCTTGTTAATAAAAGCCAATCTAACGAGTATGAGGTGGTATCACATTGTAGTTTTGATTTGTATTTCTTGAATAGCTAGTGAAGATGAGCATCTTTTCATATATTTGTTGGCTATTTGTATGTCCTCTTGAAAGATGTGTCTGTTCAGTTCCTCTCTTCATTTTTAAATTGTATTGTTTTGTTATTTGTTGCTGAGCTTTGTGAGTTCTTTATATATTTTGGATATTAACTCCTTATTAGAGCTATTGTTTGAAGATATCATCTCCCATTTATTTGGCTGCCTGTTTGTTTTGTTATCAGTTTCTTTTGCTGTTCAGAAGCTTTTTAGTTTGATATAGTACTATTCATTCATTTTTTCCTTTACTTCCCTTGCCTTAGGGGTTAAATTCATAAGTTGCTTTCTACGGCCAAGGTCCATGAGCTTAGTACCTCTGTTTTCTTCTGTGTAATTTATTGTTTCAGATCTTATATTTATGTCTTTGATCCATTTTCAATTAATTTTTGTGCAGGGGGACAAATTTTAGTCAAATTTTATTCTTTTACATGTGGCTTTCCAATTTTTCCAGCACTATTTATTGAAGAGTCTTTCTTTTCTCAATTTTGTGTTTTTGTCTCTTTTGTTGAAGATGATTTGTCCATATATATGTGGTTTCATTTCTTGGCTCTTGATTCTGTTTCATTGGTCTCTATGTCTGTTTTTCTGTCAATATCATGCTGTTTTGATTATTGTGACTCTATAGTATAATTTGAAGTCAGGTAGTGTGATACCTCTGTCTTAATTTTTTTTTTCTCAACATTGCTTTGACTATTCAGGGTTTTTTAAGGTTCCATACAAACCTGGTAATTTTTTGTTTTATTTCTTTTAAAAAATAGCATTGGGATTTTGATGGGGATTGCATTAAATTTGTATATTGCCTTGGGAAAAATAACCATTTTAACTGTATTGATTCTTCCAATTCATGAATATGGAATCTTTTTCCATTTCATTGTGTCTTCTTCAATTTCTTTCAATAATGTTTTGTAATTTTCAGTATATAGGTCATTCACATTCTTTGTTTGTTCCTAGGTATTTTATTTTTTTGTTGTTCTAATTGTAAAAAAATTTTTTTTTTAATTTTCTGATGTTTCATCATTGGTGTATAGGAAAGCAGTGGACTTTTGTATACAAATTTGGTATTCTGCAACTCTACTTTATTGGTTTATTGTTTTTAATAGTTTTTTGGTGAAATCTTTGAGGTTTTCTATATACATCTACAAAAAGTGATACTTTTACTTCTTTCCTGATATGGATGCCTTTTATTTCTTTCTCTTGCCTAATCACTTTGGCTAAAATTTCCAGAACTATGTTGAATAAGAGTGGAGAGAGTGAGCAGCCTTGTCTTATTCCTGATTTTAAAGAAAAAACTTTCACTTTTTCACCAATTAGTATGATATTAGCTGATGGTTTGTCATATATGGCCTTTATTACTTTGAGATATTTTCCTTCTACTCTGATTTTATTGAGTGTTTTAAACATAAAAAGATGTTGTATCTTATTGAATACCATTTCTGCATCTATTGATGAAACCATATGATTTTTGTTCTTTGTTTTGTTGATGTGGTGTATTATGTTGATCAGTTTTGTATGTTGAACCATCCTTGTGCTCCTGGAATGAATCTCCCTTGATTGTGGTGTATTATTTTTTTAATGTGTTGTTGTATTCAATTTGCTAGTATTTTATTTAGGATTTTTGCATCTGTATTCATTAGAGATATTGGTCTGTAGTTTTCTTTGTTTGTGCAGTCTTTGCCAGGTTTTGGTACGAAGGTTATGTGGGCCTCATAAAATGTGTTAGGCAGTTTTCCTTTTATTCTATTTTTCAGAAAACTTTGAGAAGGATAGGTACCAAATCTTCTTTGAATGTTTTGTAGAATTTAGTGTAGCCACCTGGTTCTGGACTTTTCTTTTGGGGGAGGTTTTTTATTTACTTATTATTTATTTTTTAAATTTTTATTAATTTTAATTTACTGTTTTAACATGGATTTAAGTGTCTCACTCAATATAAATCCCTCATTACCCATCACCATGTCCCCCATTACATCCTCTTTGCCACCCTCTCCCTAACTCCTTCTCCCCCTTCCCTCTGGGATTTTCTGTATCTATGTGTTATGTATATATAATTTCACTAATCCATTCACCTTCTCTGGTCCCATCCCTTAATCCCCCTTCCCTCTGACACCTGTCTCTCTGGTCCCTGTGACCTTGCCTCTGCCTCTATTCCATTCTTCAGTTTACTTTGCTTATTAAATTCCACTTATAAGTGAGATCATATGATATTTGTCTTTCTCTGCTGCACTTATTTCACTTAGCATAATAATCTCCAGGTTCATCCATGCCTTCACAAAAGATAAGATTTCCTTCTTTTTCATGGCTGCATAGTATTCCATTGTGTATATGTACCACAGCTTTTTAATCCACTTGTCAACTGACGGACACTTTCACTGTTTCCAGATTTTGGCTATTGTAAACAATGCTGCAATAAACATGGGGTGCATATCTTCTTTTGAATCAGTCATTTGGTGTTCTTAGGATATATTTCTAAAACTGAGATAAATGTGTCAAGAGGCAGTTCCATTTTTAATTTTTTGAGGAAACTCCATACTATTCTCCACAATGGCTGCACAGGTCTGCATTCCCACTAGCAATGCAGGAAGGTTCCCTTCACACCCTCACCAGCACTTATTGTGTGTTGATTTGTTAATAAGCACCATTCTGACAGGTGTGAGGTGGTATCTCATTGTGTTTTAATTTGCATTTCTCTGATAATTAGTGACATTGAACATTTTTTTATATGCCTATTGGCCATGTGTATGTCCTCTTTGAAGAAGTGTCTATTCAGTTCTTTGCCCAGTTTTTAATTGGATTGTTCACCTTCCTGGTGTTGAGTTTTAGAAGTTCTTTATAAATTTTGGTTAACCCTTTAACAGATGTATTAGTGAATATGTTCTTCCACTGTGTGGGTTGTCTTTTAATTTTGTTAATGGTACCTTTTGCTATGCAAAAGCTTGTTAGTTCAATATAGTTTCATTTGTTTATTTTGCCCTTTATTTCACTTGCCCATGAAGATAAATCAGCAAAAATATTGCCATAAGAGATATCGAAGGGTTTACTGCCTATGTTTTCTTCCAAGATACTTATGGTTTCTTTACTTACATTTAAGTCTTTTGTCAATTTTGAGTTTATTTTTGTGAATGGTGTAAATTGGTGGTCTAGTTTTATTTTTTTTTCATGTACTTGTCCAATTTTCTCAACACCATTTATTAAAGAGACTGTCTTTACTCCATTCTTTGCTGTTACCTCCTTTGTCAAATATCAATTTACCTTAAAGGTATGGGTTTGTTTCTGTGTTCTCTGTTCTTTTCCATTGATCTGTATGCCTGTTCTTATGCCAGTGCCAAACTGTTTTGATTACAATGACCTTGTAGTATAAGGTGATATCAGGAAGTGTGATACCTCCCACTTTATTCTTTATTTTCAAGATTGCTGAGGCTATACATTTTCTTTTTTGGTTCCATATAAATTTTTGGAATATTTGTTCTATATCTTTGAAGTATGCCATTGGTATTTTAATAGAAATTGCATTGAATTTATAGATTGCTTTGGGTAATATAGACATTTTAATGATTTTTTTCTATCCATGAATATGGTATATACTTGCACTTGATTGTATCTTCCTCGATTTTCTTTTTTAACATCTTATTATTTTCCAAGTACAAGTCTTTTACCTCCTTGGTTAAATTTACTCCTAGGTACTTTATTCTTTTTGTTGCAATAGTGAAGGAGATTGTTTTCTTAATTTTCCTTTCTGACAGTTTATTGTTGGTGTATAAAAATGCCACTGATTTCTAAATATTAATTTTATATTCTGCTACCTTGCCAAATTCATTTATCAAGTTTAGTAGGTTTTTGAGACTTTAGGGTTTTTTATGTACAGTATCATATCATCAGCAAATAATGATAATTTTACTTCTTCTCTTCCAATTTGGATGCCTTTTATTTTTTCTTGTCTGTTTGCTGTGGCTAGGACTTCCAGAACTATGTTGAATAAGAGTGGTGAAAGGGGGCACCCCTCCCTTGTTCCTGATCTTAAGGGGATTGCTTTTCATTTTTGCTCATTGGGTATGTCTTTGGGTCTGTCATAGATGGCCTTTATTATGTTGAGGTATGTTCCCTATATTCCCACTTTGCTTAGAGTTTCAATCATAAATGGGTGCTGGATTTTATCAAATACTTTTTTTGCATCTGTTGATATAATCATGTGATTTTTATTCTTCCTTTGGTTTATGTAATGAATCACATTTATTGATTTGCAAATGTATACTAACCTTGCCTCCCCGGAATGTACCCCACTTGATCTTGATGTATGATCTTTTTGATATATTGCTGGATCTGGATTGCTAATATTTTGTTGAGGATTTTAGCATCTATGTTCATCAGGGATATTGGCTTATAGTTTTCTTTCTTTGTAGTTACCTGGTTTTGGAATGAAGATAGTGCTTGCCTCATAAAAAGAGTTTGGAATTGTTCCCTCCTCTTGAATATTTTAAAATAGCTTGAGAAGGATAGATGTTAGTTCTTTGAACATTTGGTAAAATTTGCCTGTGAAGCCATGTGATCCAGGACTTTTGTTTGCTGGGAGGTTTTTGATAACTGTTTCAATTTCATTTATTATAATCCATTTGTTTAAGTTTTCTGATTCTTCCAGATTTAGTTTTGGAAGATTGTATGTTTCTAGGAATTTATCCATTTTACCTAGGTTGTCCAATTTTTTGGCATATAGATCTTCATAGTATTTTCTTACAATCTTTTGTATTTTGGCAGTGTCAGTTGTTACTTCTCCACTTTAATTTATAATTTTATTTATTTGAGTCCTCTCTCTTTTCTTCTTGAAGAGTCTGGTTAAAAGTTCATCATTCTTTTTTACCTTTTCAAAGAACCAGCTCTTGGTTTCATTGATCTTTTCTATTGGTTTTTGGGTTTTTTTTTTTAGCCTCTATGTCATTTATTTCCACTCTGATTTTTATTATTTTCTTCCTTCTACTTCCTCTGGGCTTTACTTGTTGTTCTTTTTCTAGTTCTTTTAGATGATGCAGTGTTAAGTTGTTTATTTGAGCTTTTTCTAGTTTCTTAAGGTATTCTTGTAATGCTGTAAACTTCCCTCTCAAGCTTTTTCTAGTTTCTTAAGGTATTCTTGTAATGCTGTAAACTTCCCTTTCAGGACTGCTTTTGTTTTGTTTCATAGATTTTGAGTTGCTGTATGTTTCTTTTCATTTGTTTCAAGGAAATTATTTATTTTTTCCTCAATTTTATTGTTAACCCATTTGTTATTTAATAACATGCTATTTAGCCTCCAAGTATTTGAATATTTTTTTTTATTGTAGTTGATTTCTAGTTTTATGCCATTGTGGTCAGAGAAGATGTTTGATATGATTTCAATCTTCTTAAATTTATTGAGACTCATTTTGTGTCCTGACATGTGGTCTATCCTAGAGAATGTACCATAAGCACTTGAAAAGAATGTATATTCTGCTGCTTTGGGGTGAAAGGTTCTGAAGATATCAATTAAATCCAGTTGATCTAGTGTGGTATTTAAGGTTGCTGTTTCTTTATTTATTTTCTCTCTGGAGGATCTGTCCATTGATGTTAGTGGGGTATTAAAATCCCCTACTATTATAGTATTGCAGTCAATCTTACCCTTTATGTTCATCAAAATCTGCTCTATATATTTAGATGCTCCTATATTAGATGCATAGATATTTACAATGTTTATATCCTCCTGTTGGATTACTCTTTTTATCATTATGTAGTGACATTTATCCCTTACTATAGCCTTTGTTTCAATGGCTATTTTGTCAGATGTAAGTATTTCTACCCCAGCTTTTTCTTAGTTTCCACTTGCATGAATTACTTTTTTCCATCTCTTCACTTTCAGTCTATGTGTATCTTTTGTTCTGAGGTGGGTCTCTTGTAGATATTATATGTAAGGGTTCTGTTTTCTTATGCACACAGCTACCCTATGTCTTATAATTGGTGAATTTAATCCATTTACATTTAAGGTTATTATTGATATGTACTTTTCTTTTTTGTGTGACAGAGAGAGTCAGAGAAAGGGACAGATAGGGACAGACAGACAGGAAGGGAGAGGGGTAAGAAGCATCAATTCTTTGTTGTGGCACTTTAGTTGTTCATTGATTACTTTCTCATATGTGCTTTGACTTGGAGCATTACAGCAAAGCAAGTGACCCCTTGCTCAAGCCAGCAACCTTGGGCTCAAACTAACGACCTTGGGCTTCAAGGCAGCAACCTTTGGGCTTAAGCTAATGACCATGGGTTCATATCTATAACCCCATGCTCAAGCCAGCAACCTCACACTCAAGCTGGTGAGACCATACCCAAGCCAGATGAGCAGTGACTTTGGAGTTTCAATCCTGGGTCTTCCACATCCCAGTCTGATGCTCTATCCACCATGTCACTGCCTGCTCAGGCTGATATGTATTTATTTATTGCTGTCTTATTCTTTAAATCTACCATCCTCTTTTTCTTGATTTCTTTTTTTCCTTTGCACTTTTTACAGCAGGCCCCTTAACACTTCTTTCAGTACTTGTTTGGTTGTAGTGAATTCCTTGAGGGTTTTTGTTTGTTTGTTCTTTTGTCTGGGAAGTTTTTTATTTCTCTTTCAGATTTAAATGATGGCTTTGCTGGACAAAGTAGTCTTGGTTGTAGGTTCTTGTTTTGCATTACTTTGAATATTTCTTGCCAATCCCTTCTGGCCTCAAGTGTTTTTGATGAGAAGTCAGATGTCATCCTTATGGGGGCTCATCTGTAGGTAATTAACAGCCTTTTTCTTGCAGCTTTTAGTATTCTTTCTTTGTCTCTTTGGCATTTTAATTATGATGTGTCTTGATGTGGGCCTCCTTGTGTTCCTCTTTAATGGGATTTTCTGTGCTTCTTTAAGTTGTGTGACTTTTTTCTTCATTTTAGTGAAATTTTCAGCTATAATTTCTTCAAACAGGCTCTCTATTTCTTGTTCATTCTCTTCTCCTTCAGGAATCCCTATGATGTGGATGCTATTTTTTTTTTCATGTTGTCACAGAGGTCTCTTAGAGGTTTCCTCGGTGTTTTTGCACTGTTTTTATTTTGCTGCTTTGCTTCTGTGCTTCTGTTTATCTTGTCTTCTAAATCACTAATTCAATCTTCTGCCTCATCCAGCCAGCTGTTGATTCCTTCTAGTGCTGTCTTCATTTCTGATATTGTATTTGTCATTTTTTGACTGGTTCTTTTTTATGATTTCAGTGCCCTTTTTGATGATTCCTATCTCTTTATTTAGGTTCTTATTATGACCACCCATTGTTGCTCTAAGATTCTTGAGCATCCTAAAAATCATTATTTTAAACTCTGCATCTGGTAGTTTGGTTACTTCCATTTCATTGAGTTCTTTTTCTGGGGATTTCACCTGTTGATTTATTTGGGTCATATTTCATTGTCTGTCTATTTTGTTTGTGTATTAGGTAGTGCTGTTTGACTTTTAAAATTTTTGTGGTGTTTTTATGAGGAAGATGGGCTTATTGGTATGGACTCCAGGCCACCTATTTTCCTTGCTTAGAAATGCTTCTTGAGGGTGCTATTTTTCCTCCTGTTGTATGTGAGTATTGAATGCAGTTAGTCCTTTTGTGGATACAGGTATCCTTTCAGGCTGTCTGGCTCTAAGGTCAACCTTGATCATGTGTATTACACACTGTGCAATGTTTGTCCTGTTGAGTGTATTTATTCTCCACAGTGTCTGGTGCCTGCTAGACTTTTCCTTAGGCATGCTGCTTATATAGCTAGCTGAGTCTAGAGTTGGTGCTCTCTGCCACCCAATACCAGTTGTATTGGTTCTACATCTTCTGGGGTTGGTCAACCATTGTTTGTAACCTGTTGTGAGCTACCTGTCTGCAGCTACTGCTCTTTTCACTGTTTGTGTTAGTGTTTTTTGTGCCTGCATAATGTGGAAGGTGCCACCTGTGTGTAAGAATCAACTTCTTTCTGCTTAGAGATGACAGCAGCTTT
The DNA here is from genome assembly GCF_036850995.1 of Saccopteryx leptura. Lineage (NCBI taxonomy): Eukaryota > Metazoa > Chordata > Mammalia > Chiroptera > Emballonuridae > Saccopteryx > Saccopteryx leptura. The sequence continues at coordinate 149,432,001 of NC_089504.1, forward strand.
TTAAAAGCCCCAAAGTCCATAAAATTTGCCTTCACTTTTCAGCTACTCCACCCCCTCTTGCAGCTGTGTGATCTTCCAACAGAGTCTTCTATAGAAAGACTGTAGTGTGGGCTCAGACTAGCATCACCCAACCACCCCCTCTATAGGTTGCAAACTTGTTGGGTTGGGACAATCGAGGTTGGGAATACAATGTTAGTGGGATGCCCTACTTCAGGGATCTTTTGGTCAGGATCTCAGTATGGGGAATGTGGCCTCTACTCCAGATCCTAATCCCTGAGCCACTGCTGGATACTCAAATTTTATTTCTCTCCAACAAGGTGAACAGCAGGTTCAGATTGAGTGGAGCTGACAGTTCCCTCTGCAGAAATTCTTAGAGCTGGTGAGACCCTGGTCTCAGGGAGGAAGACTGAGCAAGTCCTCTCCTGGGACTGACTGTGCCCCCCCAAGAAAGTGGCTAAGGCCCTGACCAGTTTCAAAATAGGCTCACAGAGACCCACACTTTAAATGTCCATGATGCAAGCCTCTCTCCCTTTCCCCTGTGGAATCTAGCCCAATACAGCAGGACATTCAGCACCCAGGCTAGCTGACTGTGAAGCTCCACCCTGTCCAATGCACATGAGGTGCTGTGCTGGTGCTGATCACAGAGAGAAGAACTCACCTCAGCCGAACCAGGTGTGAGGAGCTCTTCCTTAGTATACTACTCTAACAAGAATTGTTAGGTCCTGAACTGATGCTCTCCACAGTTGGTCACTGATTGTGCCAGCCCTGGGCCTCCCTGGCAGGAACCTGGCACAGTCCAGTGGGAGACACTGCCCATGAATGGCCCTCAGCAACCTTCTTGGAGCTACAAGCAATCCAGAATTTGTGGCCTCCTCTGCTGGGCCCAGGTGTACATGGAAATACCAAGCTGCACACTTATGCTGGCTTTTATCCACACTGGGCCTAGAGGAAGGTCTTCTTAAAAGGCCAAGGTTCTCTGAGTCCTGCCTCCTGCATCCTCTGTCTGCTGGCTACTTGTTGGACTCAGACACTGAAAAAACCTCTTGTACAGTCTAGAACTTATGGCAATTCAGGGACTAAGAAGGGTGCTAGGTGTGGCTCCACCCCTGGCCCCAGGTGTCAGTCTGTCCAGACTTTTTTACAGACCTCAGTAGGGTGTGGCCCCAGGAGTCTGGTGGATGTGGCCTTTGAGACCCAGATGTATGGTCTGCTCACAGTCTGGACAGTTTCTATGGAGTCTCCTGTGAAGCAGAAGCACCAGACTTAGACTTTGGAGTGTGTGGGGGAAACTTCAGCCTTAGCACCAGAAAACTGAGTCACTGACATGCTCCCTGCTTCTTGGCTTCTCAGAATGACTCAGTCTCCATGACTGGGGTAGGAGAGACTCCCAAGGGCAGAGCAGTTGCTTTTTCCCAGGTAGATGCCACTCAGAGGGGACTGTTTCACCCAAGAAAGATGGCAACTGAAGTATTGGAGAATGACTTAGCACAGAGGTTCTAGTAGCTGTCCCCTACAGTGTTTTCCTGGGCCTCCAACTTAAACTCTCCTAACACAACTTTAGTCCTCTCAGCTCTCCTTCCACTAGAGCCTCAGTTAAGTGGCTGTGAACTGAATTTTCTGTACTGGCTCTAGAAGATAAAGCCTGCATCTCTGAGAGCTCCATCTCTTTCTTGCAGACAGAAACCCTGGCTCTTTTCACTGCCAAATACTGTCTGATCACCTCTTCTAGACTCTGGGACTGTAGACTGGGGTCCTGGCCTGGGGCTAAGGACCCACACCTCTCAGGTGACCCTCCCTGCAGTGAGAGTCCCTCCAGACCCTCAGCCACTGTTCACTCCTGGGAGTGGGACAGCCCTTTCCACATCCTTGACCTCTCTACCAGCCTCAGTGTGGCTTCTTCTGTGATTCTTGGTTATAGACTCCTCTTCATTTAGTCCAAAGTTGGTTTTTCAAGATGATTGTTTTTAAATTAAGTTGTAATCAAATTTGGTCCTGGGAGGTGGCAGTTGGAACATTCGCCTACTCCATTACCACCTTGGACTCTCCGAAGACTGTCTTTAATTCAAATTGCAGCAACTTGAGAAGACAGTGGACTCAGGTAAAAGAAAAACTATCTTAGCAGTCTCCTTTGCTGACTTCTTTCTTGGTGAAATTTTTGATAGGTATTTCTATTTCATCCCTGCTTATAGTTCTATTTGGGTTTTACACTTCTTTGTGACTCAGTCTAGGAAGATTGTATAGTTCTAGAAATTTATCCATATTTCTCTAGGTTGTTGAATTTGATGACATAATCTTTCATAATATTCTACTATGATTCTTGGTATATCTATGATGTCTGTAGTACTTTCTCCTCTTTCATTTTAGATTATATTTATATAAGTTCTTTCTCTTTTTGTCTTAGTGAGTCTAGTGAGTGGTTTTTTTTTTCTATTGATTTTTTCAAAGAAACAGCTCTTTGTTTTATTAAATTTTTACGGCATTTTTGTTCTATATTTCATTTAGTTCCACTCTAATTTTTACTATTTCCTTTCTTCTGTTTACCTTGACTTGTCTTTTTTCTTCTTTTTCTAGTTCTTTAAGGTATGATGTTAGGCTGTTCACTTGGGATCTCTCTCATTTCTTAGTATAAGCCAGTAATGATATAAACTTCTCTCTTATTACTGCTTTTGCTGCCTCCCAGAAATTTTGATATGTCATTTTCCTTTTTCTTTATATATCTTTTGATCTCTGCTTTTATTTCTTCTTTGACTCAGTCATTTTTTAGAAACATGTTGCTTAATTTCCACATTTTTATGGGTTTCTTTATTTCCTTTTTACAGTTACATTGTAATTTTGAAACTCTATGATTAGAAAATATGCTTGGTATAATTTCAATCTTCCTGAATTTGTTGATGTTAGTTTTGTGGCCCAACATATTGTCTCTCCTTGAGAATGTTCCATCCACACTGGAGAACAATGTATAATATGATATTTTGAGATATAATGTCCTATAAATCTCTATTATGTCCATTTGGTCCAGAGTGTCATTTAAGGCCTATATTTCTTTATTGATTTCCTATTTGGATGATCTATCTAAAGCCATCAATGGTGTGTTGACATCTCCAAGTATGATTATGTTTTTTGTCTGTTTCCATTTTTAGATCAATTACTAAATGTCTTATATATTTTGATGCACCCTAGTTTGGTGCATATATATTAAGAATTGTAATGTCTTCTTGATACGCTATTTCCTTTATCATTATGAAATGTCCCTCTTTGTCTCTGGTTACCTTTGTTGTCTTGAAGTCAGCCTTGTAAGATATGAATATGACTACACCTGCTTTTCTCTGAATATTATTTGCTTGGAAAATCGTTTTCCAACCTATTGCTTTGAATTTACTTTTGTTTTTGCAGTTTTAATGTGCCTCTTGAAGGCAGCATATGGTTGGGTTTTGCTTTTTGATCCAATCTGCTACTCTGTGCTTCTTTATTGGTGAGTTCAGTCCATTTACATTTAGGGTAATTACTGACACTTGAGGATTTTCTATAGCCATTCTACATTTTGTTTTCTGGTAGCTCTGTGTCTTGTTTGGTTCTCTCTTTTGTGTTTCTGTCAGTTGTTTTGTTTGATGATATTCCATACTTCTTTCCCCTTTTTCTTCTTTTTTTTAAGCTGTGTGTTTCAGTGGTGGCTTTTTCATGGATGGTTACCATTAGGTTATTAAGAGAAAACTGTTCATATGTACAAGAGTTTTTTTGTGTTATTAGTGCTTCTACACTCCATCCCCCTTTACTACTGCTGATCTTTATCCTCTCCCCTTTAATGTTATTGTTGTCACAGATTATCCTTGTTTTTATTGTGACCTTGTTGGAGCTCTTACTTGTAGTTTTGATTTGTTTTGTTTTTTGTATCTGGTCAAGTAACCCCCTTATTTCCTGTACTAGAGTTTTTTGGTGATAAAAAACTTCAGCTTCTGTATGTCTGTAAAAGTATTTTTCTTTCATATTTGTAGAATAACTTTGATGTATATAGTATTCTTGGCTGGTAATTCCCTTTTTCAGTATTTTGAATATTTGGGCCCACTCTCTTGTAGAATTTCTGCTGAGAAGTCTGATGATAACCTAATAAGCTTTCCTTTATATGTTATATTTTCTTTTCCCTAGCTGTCTTAAAGATTGTTTCTTTGTCATTGATTTTTGACAATTTTATTATGATGTGCCTTGAGGTAGTTCTGATTGGGTTGAGGTAACTCAGTGTTCTGTTTGCTTCTTAAATTCAAGGTTCTTACTCATTCCACAGGCTTGGGAAATTGTCATCAATTATTTGTTTGAGTAGGCTTTTCATTCCCTTCTCCCTCTCTTCTTCTGATATACACATTATTATTATATTCCCCTTTCTGAAGGAGTCAGAAAATTCTTGTAGAGCTCTCTCAGTTTTCATTTTTTTTAATTTTAATTTTTTTAATTATTTATTTTTTTAAAAAAATTTAATTAATTGTGTTTACATAGATTCTAGGGTCACTTCAAATGCATCCCCCCTGCCCCCTATACCCCTCAACATCTCCCTTGACCACCTCCCTACAATGCCCTCCCCCCTTCCCTTCAGGTTTATCCCATCCTATCATCCCCTTTTCCTCTGTCCTCTTTTCCTCTGGTCCCTTTGATCCCTCCTCTGTCTCAATTTCGTTCCTCAATTCTCATTATTCCTTGGATTCCTCAAATGAGTGAAGTCATGTGATATTTTTCTTTCTCTGCCTGGCTTATTTCACTCAACATAATAATTTCCAGGTCCCCCCATATTGTTGCAAAAGGTAATATTTCCTTCTTTTTCATAGCCCCATAGTATTCCATTGTATATATGTACGACTGCTTTTTAATCCACTCGTCCACTGATCGACACTTGGGCTATTTCCAGTTCTTCACTATTGTGAACAATGCTGCCATAAACATGGGGGTGCATTTTTTTTTTCAGTCGGTGATATGGTGTCCTTGGGGTATATTCCTATAAGTGGGATGGCTGGGTCAAAGGGCAGTTCCATTTCTAATTTGTTGAGGAATCTCCATAGTGTTTTCCCAGTGGCTACACCAGTCTGCATTCCCACTAGCAGTGCAGGAGGGTTCCCCTTTCTCCACATCCTCTCCAGCACCTATTGTGTGTTGTTTTGTTAATGAGTGCCATTCTGACTAGTGTGAGGTGGTATCTCATTGTGGTTTTAATTTGCAATTCTCTAATGATTAGTGATGTTGAACATTTTTTTATTTGTCTATTTGTCATCTGTATGTCCTCTATGGAGAAGTGTCTATTCATTTCTTTTGCCCATTTTTGGATTGGATTGTTTGTCTTCCTGGTTTTGAGTTTTACAAGTTCTTTATAAATTTTGGTTATTAACCTCTTATCAGATGTATTGTCGAATATGTTCTCCCATTGTGTGGTTTGTCTTTTTATTCTGTTTGTATTGTCTTTAGATGTACAAAACCTTTTTAGTTTGATATACTCCCATTTGTTTATCCTGTCTTTTATTACATTTGCCTGTGGAGATAAGTCAGCAAAGATATTGCTGTGATAGATGTCGGTGAGCTTACTGCCTAAGTTTTCTTCTAGGATACTTATGGTTTCACGATTTACATTTAAATTCTTTATCCATTTTGAGTTTATTTTTGTGCATGGTGTAAGTTGGTGGTCTAGTTTCATTTTTTTGCAGGTAGCTGTCCAGTTTTCCCAACACCATTTGTTAAAGAGACTGTCTTTACTCCACTGTATACTCTTACCTCCTTTGTCAAATGTCAATTGTCCATAAAGATATAGATTTATTTCTGGGTTCTCTGTTCTGTCCCATTGATCTGTATGCCTGTTCTTATGCCAATACCAGGCTGTTTTGAGTACAATGTCCTTGTATTATAACTTGATATCCAGAAGTGTGATACCTCCCACTTTATTGTTCTTTTTTAAGATTGCTGAGGCTATTCATGTTCTTTTTTGGTTTTATATAAATTTTTGAAATATGTGTTCTATATCTTTGAAGTATGTCATTGGTATTTTAATAGAAATTGCATTGAATCTATAAATTGCTTTGGGTAATATAGACATTTTAATGATGTTTATTCTTCCTAACCATGAGCACGGTATATGCTTCCACTTGTTTCTGTCTTTCTTGATTTCTTTTATCAATGTTTCATAATTTTCTGAGTACAAGTCTTTAGTCTCCTTGGTTAAATTTACTCCTAGGTACTTTATTTTTTTTTGTTGCAATAGTGAAGAGGATTGTTTCCTTAATTTCTCTGTCTGACAGTTCATTGTTCATGTATAATAATGCCTATGATTTCTGTGTATTAATTTTATGTCCTGCCACCACGCTGAATTCGCTTATTAGGTCCATTAGTTTTTTGACTGAGACTTTATGGTTTTCTATATACAGTATCATATCATCTGCAAATAATGATAGTTTTACTTATTCTTTTCCAATTTGGATGCCTTTTATTTCTTCTTCTTGTCTGATTGCTATAGCTGAGACTTCCAGCACTATGTTGAATAAGAGTGGTGAAAGGGGGCACTCCTGCCTTGTTCCTGATTTTAGGGGAATTGCTTTTAATATTTGTTCATTAATTATAATGTTGCCTGTGGGTTTGTCATAGATGGCCATTATCATGTTGATGTATGTTTCCTGTATTCCCACTTTGCTAAGAGTTTTGATCATAAATGGGTGCTGGATTTTATCAAATGCCTTTTCTGCATACTGAAATTATCATGTGGTTTTTCTCCTTCCTTTTGTTTATGTGGTGAATCACATTAATTGATTTACAAATATTGGATCATTCTTGCCTCCCACTGGATCATGATGTATGATTTTTTTCATGTATTGCTGGATCTGGTTTGCTAATATTTTGTTGAGGATTTTAGCATCTATATTCATCAGGGATATTGGCCTATAATTTTCTTTCTTTGTGTTGTCTGCCTGGTTTTGGAATCAGAATTATGCTCGCCCCATAAATGGAACTTGGAAGTGTCCCTTCCTCCTGGATTTTTTTTGAAATTTCTTGAGAAGGGGAGGAGTTAGTTCTTTGAATATTTGGTAGAATTCACCAGTGAAGCCATCGGGTACAGGAATTTTGTTTTCTGGGAGCTTTTTGAGAACTATTTCAATCTCTTTTGTTGTAATCAGTCTGTTTAGGTTTTCTGATTCTTCCAGATTGATTTTTAGAAGATTATATGTTTCAAGGAATTTGTCCATTTCATCTAGGTTCTTTAATTTTTTGGCATACAGTTCTTCATAGTATTTTCTTACAATATTTTGTATTTCTGTTGTGTCAGTTGTTATTTCTCAACTCTCATTTCTAATTTAATTTTTTGAGTCCTCTCTCTTCTTTTTTTGGTGAGTCTTGTTAAAGGTTCATCGATCTTGTTTACCCTTTTGAAGATCCAGCTCTTGGTTTTATTGATTCTCCATATTGTTTCTTTAGCTTCTATGTCATTTATTTCTGCTCTGATCTTTATTATTTTCTTCCTTCTACTACCCCTGGGCCTTACCTGCTGTTATTTTTCTAGTTCTTTTAGATAAAGGGTTAGGTCGTTTATTTGAGCTTTTTCAAGCTTTTTAAGGAATGCCTGTAGTGCTATAAACTTCCCTCTCAGGACTGCTTTTTCTGTGTCCCATAAATTTTAAGTTGTTGTTTGCTCATTATCATTTGTTTCTAGGATTTTTAAAAATTTCTTCTTTGATTTCATTGTTAACCCATTCGTTATTTAATAACATGTCATTTAGTTTTCATATGTTTGAGTATTTTTCAGTTTTTCTGTTGTGGTTGATTTCTAGTTTCATGCCATTGTGATCAGAGAAAATGCCTGATATGATTTCAGTCTTCTTAAATTTGTTGAGACTGCTTTTGTGTCCTAACATGTGGTCTATCTTAGAGAATATACCATGAGCACTTGAAAAAAATGTATTTCTGTTGCCTTAGGGTGAAAGGTTCTAAAGATGTCTATTTAATCAAGTTGATCTAGTGTGTCCTTTAAGTCTCCTGTTTCTTTGCTAATTTTCTTTCTTGAGGATCTATCTAGTGATGTTAGCGGGTATTAAAATCTCCTACTATTATAGTATTGCTGTTGATCTCACCCTTTATATCCATCAAGGTCTGCTTTATATATTTACAATAAGTGCTCCTATATTAGATGCATAGATATTTATGATGGTTATATCTTTCTGTTGGATTGCTCCCTTTATCATTATGTAGTGACCTTCTTTATCTCTTACTATAGTCTTTGTTTGAAAGTCCATTTTGTCTGATATAAGTATTGCTACCCTAGATTTTTTTCATTTCCATTTGCATGAAATTTTTTTTCATCCTTTTACCTTCAGTCTATGTGCATCTTTTGTTTTAAGGTGTGTCTCTTGTAGACAGCATATGTACAGGTCCTGTTTTCTTATCCAAGCAGCTACCCTATGTCTTTTGATTGGATCATTTAATCCATTTACATTTGAGGTTATTATTGATATATAGTTATTTATTGCCATTTTATTCTTTAAAGCTGTATTCCTCTTTTGCTATGTTCTTTCCCACTTTGATCTGTTTACAACAGGCCCCTTAATGTTTCCTGCAGCTTTGGTTTGGTTGTAATGAATTTCTTGAGTTTTTTTTTTTTTTTTTTTTTTTTTTTGTCTGGGAAGCTTTTTATTTCTCCTTCAATTTTAAATGATAGCCTTGCTGGATAAAGTAGTCTTGGTGGTAGGCTCTTGTTCTGCATTACTTTGAATATTTCTTGCCATTCCCTTCTGGCATCAAATGTTTCTGTTGAGAAGTTGGATGTCATCGTTATGGGGGCTCCTTTGTAGGTGATAGCCTTCTTTTCTCTAACAGCTTTTAATATTTTCTCTTTATTGCTTAGCTTTGGTATTTTAATTATGATGTGTCTTGGTGTAGGTGTTTTTGGGTTTCTCTTTAATGGAGTTCTCTGTGCTTCTTGACCTTGTAAGACCCTTGTATCAATTTAAGGAAGTTTTCAGCTATAATTTTTTTTTTTTTGTATTTTTCTGAAGCTGGAAACGGGGAGAGACAGTCAGACAGACTCCCGCATGCGCCCGACCGGGAACCACCCGGCACACCCACCAGGGGCGATGCTCTGCCCACCAGGGGGCGATGCTCTGCCCCTCCGGGGCATCGCTCTGCCGCGACCAGAGCCACTCTAGCACCTGGGGCAGAGGCCAAGGAGCCATCCCCAGCACCCGAGCCATCTTTGCTCCAATGGAGCCTTGGCTGCGGGAGGGGAAGAGAGAGACAGAGAGGAAGGAGGGGGGGTGGAGAAGCAAATGGGCGCTTCTCCTATGTGCCCTGGCTGGGAATCAAACCCAGATCCCCCGCACACCAGGCCGACGCTCTACCGCTGAGCCAACCGGCCAGGGCCTTCAGCTATAGTTTGATTGAATAAAGTTTCTATCCCTTGTTCTTTCTCTTCTTCTTCTTCAGGAACCCCTATGATACAGATGTTATTTCTCTTCATTTTGTCACAGAGCTCTCTCAGAGTTTCCTCAGACTTTTTGAGTCTCTTTTCTTTTTTTTGCTCTGCTTCTGTGCCTTTGTTCATCTTGTCCTCCAACTCGCTGATTCATTCCTCAGCTTCATCCATCCTGCTTTTAATTCCTTCCATTGTGGTCTTCATTTCTGATATGTATTTGTCACCTCTGACTGATTCTTTTTAAATATTTCAATGTCCTTTTTTATACCTGCTATCTCTTTATTTAGGTGTTTGTAATGACCATCCATTGTTGTTCTAAGATCCCTGAGCATCCTAACAATTATTATTCTTAACTGTGCATCCGACAGTTTGGTTATTTCCATATCACTCAGTTCCTTTTCTGGAGATTTCTCTTGTGGTTTCATTTGGATTGCACTTCTCTGTCTTCTTATTATGTCTCTGTGTTTGGGTGTTTTGTTTATAGGGCTGGTGGAGTCTAGGTTTGGTGTTGTCTGCTTCCAATTTTCAGTTGTGTTATTTCTAGGTCTTCTTGGGTTGTTATCAGCTGTGTTTTGTAATTCACTGTCAGGTTCAGCTTTTCTAGTAGAGCTGCTTTGAAGTCTTGATTTGTTTATTTTCTTCTGAGTTATCTCAGTGGTAGTCTTGTTTACTGATCTCAGCAGGGGCTTATTTGAAACTGTATCCAGGAATGTGGTGGGTGTAACCTGAGACTCTGAAGGCCTGATCTGCCAGTTACTCTCTTTGGGGGTGGGGTGCTTTCTCTGCTTTAGTAGGGGGAAGTGTATCTCAGATATCCATGGAGACCTGAGTTACTGCCCCTTCTCCCCACTTCTTGTTTTCAGCTGTGTCTTCTTATGCTGATTGGGGCTGGAGAGATATCTTCAGATGGGTGACCCGGAATCACTTGTCTTGTGTTATATGGAAGGATAAACCCCTCCCCCAGCTATGGCCACCTCCAATACTGGATGAGTCAGCTTCTCAGGTCCTCCCATGCATCCTCTGCCCGTCACTGTCTGTCTCTCTCTCCCCCCTTTCCTTTTGGAAAATAAGCCGGCCCTTTCAACACACCTTGTTCCCAGGTTCCCAGGCAAGTGGCTGTGAGCGATATTCACTCCTCTTTTCCTTAGAATGAGAGCCCTTCTGGGCTCTCAGCTTCACAACCCCTTTGTTCCTATAAGCAGGGGAGACTCACCACTCACTCTTTGGCATTCCCTATCAGGCTCAGTGTGGCTTTTTCTTTGCTCCTTGGTTTTTGAGAGCTGTTCTTGTAGTCCAGAGTTGGTGTTTTCACACTGATTGTTCCTAAATTAATTTGTAATCCAGTTTGGTGGTGTGATCTGGGAGTCTGTGCAGCTGCCTACTCTGCTGCCATCTTCAGATCTCTCTCTCTCTCAGTTTTTAATGTATGAGTCTCTCTCTTCTCTCTGTAACATCTCTAGTTGCCTGTCTTCAATGTCACTGATTCTTTCCTCTATCTGTCTTTTTCTATTAGCTAAACTTGTGACCTCAGTCTTTAATTCATGTATTGAATTATTCATCTCTGTTTTTAAAGTTTCTATCTCCTTGGTGAAGTATTCATTTTGTCCAATAACTTGATTTTTAAGTTTATTAAATTGACTATTGGTGTCTTTTTTCATCTCATTGAGTATTTTTAGACCCTCAATTTTGAATTCTCTATTCCTCAACTCCATGTTTTCCATGTGATTGAGATTTTTTTCTGGAGATTTTTATTTTCTGTGTGAACTACATCTTTCTCTTGTGTAGCCATGGTATTTGATTTCTTCTTCCTTGATATTTGAGAGTGATATTGTTAAGAACCCTAACCAATAAATAAATAAATAAATAAATAAATAGAAATAAAAAATTAAAAAATAACTTATATAAATATAAAAAATTTAAAAATTATGACAAGAAGGAAAAAAGATCAAAAGCAAATAAAATATCTAAAACAAAACACCAAAAAAATAAGAATAAAAATATAAAATTTAAAGAAGATAAAATTTAAAAGAGAAAAAAGGAATATGAAGTAAAGAAAAAAAACAAAAAATAAATATTGGTTTTGAAAGGTTTTTTCCAGTAGGTGTTACTGTATTGCAATGTTTAGCTCTGTGAAGTTTCTGGGCTCTCCTCTGTGGAGATGTTGCTGTCACAATGATGTAGGCAGGGCCACAGTCATTTTTCTGGGTGAGGCGTGTTGTGAGGGCTTTCTGGCTTCAGCCTTACAGCTTTGCCTTTACAGCTTCAACTTTCCAGCTAAATGGCTCTAGTAATGGTAATCTCAGGCTTCTGAGTGCTGTTTCCCATGTCTCAACTGACCTGGGGACTGGACATGGAGCACTTCTGTTCTTCAGGGGAGAGAATGGCTCTGGGGAGCTAGCTGTGGTGTTTGTCTCTGCCACTCTTTGTATTGCAAGATGATAGAGGCAGGATCTGGGAGGCTGGGGGCTGCACTTTAGCTTTCTTTGTCTCTGCTGAGTTCAGGCTGCAGGCAGACCACTGCAGCCTAAACACTGGCCGTGACCCCATGTTCTGGCCACTTTGATTTATCTCCCCCCCTTCCCCTCTGTCTCACTGCTCTTCCCAGCAGAAGCAGAGCCAGTCACTCAGAGTTTCCCTCTTCGTACCCCCCAGATAAAATTCAGGGAGCCCAAGCTTCCCTCCTCCCCTTTCCAGGTTTGTCTCCTCTCCTCTCCAAAGGCCACCACGAATGTGTTTTATCATCTACACCACTTATCACCTCATTCTATCTTTAGTCCATTCGGTACATGGATCTTTCAGGCATGCCTTTGAGACCAGCTAGAGTTCCTTCACTGTGTTATATTTGTTCAATTAGATAAAATTTCAAGGGGAGAGATCAGGATTATTTTCCCGCTGCCATTACTCTGATGTATCCTCTATGTCCTTTTTAATGCTTACTATGTCTTCATTTAAATTCTCACTGAGATGATTTATTCTTTCACTAAAGTCTTTGAATGTCTTTAAAACCATTGTTTTGAACTGTGCATCTGGTATTTTGGTTGCTTCCATTTCTTTCTTTCTTTTTTTTTTTTTTTTTGCCTGGAGATTTCTCTTGTTCTTTCATTTAGGAAATATTTCTTTGTCTCCCATTTTATCTCTTTGTGTTAGGTAGATCTGCTATAACTCCCAAAATTGTTATGGAAGCTTTATGACGTAAGTGTCTTGTTGAGTTCAGTGACAGTGTCTTCCAGATCACCTGAGCACGGTGCTACAGGAATGTTTCTTGTGGGTTATGTACCGTCATGTTGTAAATGAGTCTTGAATGCACTTGGCCCTTTTGTGGGTGGAGTTAACCCTTCAGACTGGCTTTTTATAAGAATAAACCTTGATAATAATGTATAAATCACTACTCAGGGGCTGTCCTCCAAGGTGGAGTTGTTACCAGCAGGGTCTGGTGCCTGCCAGAATCCCATTTGGGTGTGCTGCTTGTGTGGCTAGTTGGGTCAATCTCCAGTGTAGTCTGAAGCCCACCACTAGGTGTTTTGAATCTGAGCCCATTTGGGCCAGATTCAGGTACAGATCAATGTTTGACATGTGTAAATGGCTTCAGACTACCTGTCTGAAGATACCATGCTATTCACTGTTTGTGGCTGCATCTACTGGTCTTGGGTGTGCATGGGAGGAGCCAATATGTGTACAAGGGTTGATTTCCTACAGCTTAGGGCTGGAGAGAAATCTATAAAACACCTGAGATTCTCTGAGAACTGCCTCTACCTGTCTACTCCATCTCCTCCTGTGGTTGCTTGGTTTTTCTCCAGAGCTTTCTGAAAAAAGACTGTGTAGAATGGGTCCATACCAGCTATGATGCACAGACCTGTCCTCAGGTCATGAGCTTGATAAGGCAGGGTGACAGGGGTCAGGATGGGACTAGTGGGTTCCCTACTTGGAGACCACATGGTCAGATACTCATTGAGGGAAAAGTGGCCCCTGTTTCAAAGCAAAACCACTCAGTCTCTACCAGAGTCTCCAACTCTAGCTCCCCCAGGAGCAGTGCACCACAGGTCCAGGTTGGGTGCAGCCAGCCATCCCCCCTGCAGGAGCAAGGCCAACAGGGTAGGACCTTGTTCAAGGGCTCAGGAAGACAGATCAAAAAAGTCTCTATTTGGAAGTGGTGCCAGCCAAGCTGAAGGAGGGAGACAAGCATTTTGGCCCAGATCCAGACACACTCTGAATGTCCCTGCTTCCAGTACTGAACCGAACTCAGCTGGGTGGGGGCACTGGCACTTGGGAAAGCTGATCTAAACAATCTCCATTGGGGGTGTTGCTGGCAAGCCTTGTGAGAGGGGATGAGCACTTCTTCCCCTTTCTTTTTTTATTTTAATTTTTAATTTTCTTCTTTTCCGAGTAAGATGAGGGGAGATAGAGAGACAGACTCCCACATGCACCCTGACCAAGATCCACCTAGCAACTCCTTTCTGGGGCCAATGCTCTACTCATCTAGTGCCAAGCTCTCAGCCAAGCTCCTTTTAGCGCCTGAGGTAAGGGTTCCACAGAACCATCCTCAGTCCTTGGGGATGGTGCACTCAAACCATTCCAGCCATGGCTGTAGGAGGGGAAGTGAGAAAGAAAGAAGAGGAAGAAGGGAAGGAGTGGAGAAGCAAATGGTTGCTTGTCCTGTGTGCCCTGATGAGGAATCAACTTGGGCCATCCACACACCACCCAGTGCTCTACCACTGAGCCAATTGGCCAGGGTCTCTTCTCCCTTCTTGTATAATGTTGGCTGAGTTTGAAGAGATGGAGTGGCCCTACCATGATGCAGCCATATAACCTAGTACTCACCCATCTGATTCTTAGATAAAACCCTCCCTGGGAAAGTCCCAGCTCTGCAGGGCAATCTGATCCTCATGTGTGACTGAACTCAGCAGGGTGAGGCCACAGATTCAACAGGCCCAGTGATTCAGCCGGTGGGGGTGGGGTGTGCTGGCTGTGCACTTAAGGTAGGGAAGAACAGTCCCCTTTTCAAAGCTATACAATTCAATCACTGCCTGAGTCTCTATCAAATAGCTTCTTCAGTAAAAGGAAAAGAGCACCTTAAAGGTCTCTGCTGGGTGCAGTCAACAGACCCCTTTGTACAAGCCAAGAATGGCAGAGTGGTGTCTTCAGGACCTGGAGGTCTGGGCAGTGCACTCCCCAGGCCGGTGCTATAACAACAGGAGTGTGCTACCCTAAGAAGATGGCATCTGGGTCTCTAGCAGACTCTCTTCTCTACTAGGTGGACTGAATCCCACCAATTTTCACCATGAAATGCTATGTAAGCTCCTCCCCCTGTCTCTGTTGCTCCTGTTTGAGGTTTCCCACATGGAGTTGAGACCTCTTGTTCCTTGGGGGAGGGAGTTTTGCAGCTGAGATATCCCTCTGGCTTCACAACTGCCACACATGAGTGCAGGGGTCAGCCCTTTTCATGTCACTGTCCTTCTTACCAGTCTCTATGTGGCTTCTTCTGTAAATCATTGATTATAGTATTTTAGTTCGGCTAGACTTCAGTTGGTTATTCAGGTTGATTGCTCTATAATTTAGCTGTAAATCTGGTGTGGTGCCAGGAGCAGGTAAATGTATCTTTCATCTACTCTGCAGCTATCTTAAAATCCCCAGAATCTGAATTTTAAATGTAGATCAAATGTTCCTGCAGCAATAAAGAAAGCCTGTGGGTACTTCAGGGAGGTTTACCAAGAAAACAGGCATCTTCCTTCTACTTCACTGACTTACATTTTAACAGGTCTGGCCATTGCAGTTCATGCAGAAAAATATTGTCAAAGGAATATTTACAACGTGGGTCATATATTAAAAATTTAGTTCTATATACTTAAATATTTCTAAAAGCATATGTGAAATAAATCTTCAGTCTATAAACTGAACTGTACAAAACATTTCAATTTCTTTATTTCTTTAAATTAACTTAGTTTTCAGACTCTCAGCCTTCATCCTTCCTCTAAGATGGTAAGAATGGCTATCTCATAGGCTCCCCTCTCCTTCCCCATTCACACCAAAACCATCAAGCTTTATTTGGAATGAGGACAATTTAAGAAGGGCCTCTAATCTCTGGTTTTTCAAGGTACCACTGGCATCCATACTGTGAGGCCCTGATTGGTGCCCTGGATTTTGTTGGCACCATTTAGGGTTAGAAAACTTTGCAGATTGTGCCTTCCTTTCAAAGTCATCTCCAGGAAGCCATCTCTTCTGGGAAGGGCCATCTACATGGCCAAGTGACCTATATTGTTTCACAGGGCCTCACACTCAGAATCCTGAATTTATTTTAATGCTCTGCTGTTGCCATCTTTAGATTTGCACAGCAGGCCTCACGGTTATATTTTGCACTGCCCCCTGCAAATTATATATATAGCTGATCCTGCTTGTTGGCTTAGTCACCATCTCCTGTGCTTTCTCAATGGGGCTTTCAATCCTTCTCCTCTACCCCATTAGGCAGTCTCTGACTATCTGCCCTGTAATGCAATGCATTATCCTTCTTTCTTAGAGTCTGGGGTGCTGCAGACCAGTGTGGCTAGTAATTGTCCAGATCCTGGGTGAGAACGGTGTGGAATAAAGAAATAAACTCAGAGAGAAAAAGGATGGGATTGGGAGGTCTCTGCAATGCCAATAGCTTGCAAGAGCAAGTCTCCACCCCCAAACTGCTTTATTTATAGGGCAGATCAAAGTCATTAGCAAATCAAAGAGATCTCTGATACAAATTCACATTTCCAAGGCAACCCAAGAATTCTTTCCAGTGCAGAAAACCCTCCACCAGGGGTAGTCAACCGTTTTATACCTACCTCCCACTTTTGAATCTCCGTTAGTAGTAAAATTTTCTAACCACCCACCGGTTCCACAGTAATGGTGATTTATAAATTAGGGAGGTAACTTTACTTTATAAAATTTATAAAGCAGAGTTATAGCAAGTTAAAGCATATAATAGTAATTACTTACCAAGTACTTTATGTCAGATTTTCGCTAAGTTTGGCAGAATAAATCTTTATAAAACAACTTACTATAGTTAAATCTATCTTTTTATTTATACTTTGGTTGTCCACTAACACCCACCATGAAAGCTGGAACGGCCACTAGTGGGCGGTAGGGACCAGGTTGACTACTATTGCTCCACCCTGCATGACATCTTAACTTCACAAAACAAAGAGTAAAAAGAAAACTGCCTCCAGTCTCTCCGAGGGACATGGTGGATAGGATGAGTGGAAACAATCCAGCCTCACAGCTAACATGGAGGTGTTGGGGAAGAACTTAGCCTTTAGCAACCAAGCAAGTGAGGTGGGGGGTTGGGCAGTCTGTCAGCTTACTGCCAGTCCCCCACACCTCGGTCCCCCCAAAATCTAAACCACAAGAACCCTGTCAGCTTGTAGTCTCCAACACTGGGGTAAGTATCTTTTCAATGCTTGTAGGCATTTATAAAAAGCAGGCAGATTTCAAGGGCTCTGCCTTCTAACCTGCAAAAGTCCCTGAGGCAAGGGAACACAAAAAGAACTGGTTTCTTTTTTAACTTGGAAAAGACAACAAATATGTGGGGAGGAAAAAACAGACCCTAATGTGGCCATAAATTATTATGCCACACATATAGTTGTGCTTCAATTTACTTGTTGGTTGAATAAGTTTGTAAATATGATATAGATGTTTGCTCGCTTATAGTTTGCATTGGGTGTAGGGGACAGGCTGTAAGCAGGCAGGGTCATTATAGCCTAAGGCTTGGTTTTAAGAGTAAGCCTTTCCCACCCTTTTAATACTAAGATCTTTTCAAAACTAAGTTTTTCCCACACCCTTGACTGTTGTATGATGTGGGGTTGTACACTCTCATGAGGAATCCCATTATGCCTCAGATAAGTGACTTTGTATCAGAGACTTCCTTGTTTGTATATTGGATTAAAGGTTTTGATTTCTACACTATAAAATGGGGCAGAGGAGCCCATGCTGGAGGAGAGCAGAGAAAGGCCACATGGAGGAGAGGAGAAGCAGCCAAGATGGCGGAGTGTTGAAGGAGAAGCCAGTTTGTGCAGAGTTTGTGCAGAGAGAAGGAGATGGGGAACAGAGGTTGTAAAGCCAGTGTTCGCAGCTGCCTTCAAAGCTGCCTGGCCCATGCAGGTTCGCATTTGATTCGGACAGATGGTAATGAAACAATGGAGCCAAGAACTGGTGGGCCATTAGCTTTATCCTAGCTTGCACCTGGAGCAAGAAATACACACAGTGGGAAAACACTTCCCTTTCCACTCAGGGCTCCCAAAGCCACTGACTTATCCAAGTTTCCTAGAACCAAAGGTTCCTACCTCACCAGCCTTATACACCTCTGTTCCCCATCTCCTTCTCTCTGTACAAACTCTGCACAAACTGGCTTCTCCCTCAGCACTCAGCCATCTCGGCTGCTTCTCCTCTCCCCCATGTGGCCTTTCTCTGCTCTCCTCCAGCATGGGCTCCTCTGCCCCATTTTATAGTATAGAAATAAAAACCTTTAATCTAATATACAAACAAGGAAGTCTCTGATACAAAGCCACTTATCTGAGGCATAAATGGGATTCCTCATAAGAGTGCACCACCCTCTATCATGCAACAGTCAAGGGTGTGGGGAGAAGCTTAGGCTTAAAACTAAGGCTTAGGCTACAAGTACCCTGCCTGCTTACAGCCTGTCCCCCACATCCAATGCAAACTATAAGCGAGCAAACATATATATCATATTTACAAACTTATTTGACCAATAGAGGTGAATAAGGCTGGGGAGGTAGAAACCTTTGATTCTAGGAAACTAGAATAAGTCAGTGGCTTTGGGAGCCCTGAATGGAAAGGGAAGTGTTTTTCCTACTGTGTGTATTTCCTGCCTGCCAGGTGTAAGCTAGGATTAAAGCTAATGGCCCACCAGTTCTTGGCTCCATTGTTTCATTACCGTCTGTCTGAGTCAAATGTGAACCTGCACCGGCCAGGAGGCTGTGATGGTGGCCGTGGCAACTGGCTTTACATTACTGTAAATGATTTTCATGATTAGTTTTGATATTTTGGCCTATAAAATAAGTCTCTGGGACCAGAACCCCAATACACATTGCTACACCCATAAAAAGCAAGGGCACAAAGACCTAAGTTGGGTGCCATTATTAATAGGGTGCTATATACATTCTAGTTCAAACTGGGTCACTTTTGAAAGGGACATTATCATTAACTACACCAGAACAGTAAGAGTGAACTGGGACCACCACAAGCAAACAGGGATATATGGTCACCTAATCTATAAGGGATGGAGCCAGGATTTGAACCTAGGTCTGTGTGGATCCACTGTTTTGGTATTAATTAGGATAATCTATAGCTAGCTCAGCCAATGACTATGAATACTCTCTCTCATATCCATGCTGTTGTGGTCCTGTCAGCACAGCCTTAGAAAGACTAAGTTCACAACTGGAGAGTTTTATTCATGAGGACCCCAAGAACTGCATTCCTCAATTGCAATTGGCCAATGCTCCAGGCATGAATGAAGGAAGTTTCATCTTTAATATTTACTGAAAGCAGACGCTGAATTTTGAGAAGCAAATGTAAAGTGCTCATTTCAAAAGCCTCTTTATATACATGTTAAATCAGTTTGTGGGAAAGAGACCACAGAGATTGTTTAAACATTCATACTGATGACACAACTGTTCTAAAATATGCAGTTCCTTGTAGTTCTATGTGGAATTAATTGCATATGGAGAAAATCATCTTTTGAAACTGGATTAAAAGAAAATAGTTTATAACCTAGGGATATCAACATGCACACCATTGTGCCTAGGTCTCAGCTTCAGTTTTTCTCATCTCTGCCACTGTCTGAAGACAGTGTTTTCCCTTTCAAGGTACCATGACTGAACTATGTAGCTCTGTGGACAGAGAGAAAAAAAATTCTGGGCCAGAATGGAACAGATCTCATTTTAGTAGAAGTGGCGCTGTTAAGAGTCTCTTTTTGACCTTGGATTCTGGAGTTAAGCCCACTTTTCCATCTCTATCCCCTAGTGGAGGACTTGAAGAACTGGTCCCTCTCTACCCTTGAATGCCATCAGTGTCATTAGTACCACAAGTGTTTGAGAGTACCATTTTCTCCTTTAGCACATAGTGCATTTCAATATTCACCCTTAAATGAATTACCCACAATTCTTAGCAGGGTCTCTTGTTAACCAGAGAGCAGATAGCTATGTTTAGAAAGAAACAGCTCCTTATCTGTAGCACTTCAAGGGAAACGAGCCGTCATTTCCTAGAAATGGGCTTTGTGTTGCTGTGGGGTTCCAGCTTCTCCACGATACAATCAGCCCTCAACCAGAGCTACATAAAGTGGTGGAACTCCCCCGCATGTCTCACTCATGGCAGTAATCACACTTTTAGTACATCTGTTGTTTTTACATTTCCAGTCCCATTAATTCTTCCTTAAAAAAAAAAAGATATGAGGAGTTGAGAATACCCATATTCACTTTGAAGTACCCTCACTTAAATGAGAGACTTGAAAAAAAAAATCGAGACATGAGGCAATCCTGAAAATATGAATAAAAGAATATAAATATTTCTCCAGCCTCTCTAGTCTTCATTAAAATATGCAAGAGGAAGAAGCCGGTTTGCCCTTTTATGTTTAATTTAAACTCTAACCTCTTTGAAAACTTTGGCAATGTGATTAATTTTAGCTTATCTTATGGAATGTCTCTCCACCTATAAAAAAGTCTATTCATCTTCAGAAGTGCATAAATGTGTCTCCTGTTTTACAGTTATATTTTAATATGTCTTACATACAATTGTAATGAGATCTATTTCCAGGACAATAGCTAAGTATCAATTACATTTCCATTACTCTCTATTAGTTTATGGTTGGAAAACTTAAGCAAAAGTAAGTTCCCTTGGATGAATATGAATACAGTGTTCAATGGAGTAGCGTGAATAAGTCAAAGATACTCTGTTATTTAATCCAACAAAGTTAAAACGTACAAGAAAAGAAGAGAAGACAGAGAAGGGAAAAGGAGAAGAAAAGGAAGAGGAGGAAAAATAAGAGCTTGAGAGTTTTAAATTGTAGGTAAATGTGTAAAAATATTCCTTTTCACGTTTTCTTCTATGTTATTTCACATAATGTTGGAAAATCCATGAAACTGTGAAAAGAGGAAGGGACAGGCACCAGAAGATCCTAAGTGTCAAATTTTCCACCTTTATTAGCTAAACATCTAATTCTCTACTTTTTATCTCCCAGAACCTCCAGGCTCATATGAGGTCTATGCATCCATACAGGGAAGTGCTTTGTCTACGCGAATGCACTGAACACAGCATTGCATTATTTGATGCCTTGAGACTGATGATTTAAAAATTATTTCCAGTGTGAAGTTATAATCAAACAATTAATAGTACTTATAATAATATGTTTCAAATTGGTGATAAAAGCAACCTACTCAATGAGAGATGGCATAAAAAATCATATTGCTACAGAAAATAATTATCTGGCATATTAAATACCACAATTTATTTCCTATATTTGAATTCAAATCTTTAATATGAAAACTTATACATGGGGAAATGAATAATCAGTTTTTTTCTTCCTAGGCTTTTCTCTGCAGAAATATCTTTCCATTGATAAATAATGAGCAAATGCAGAATACTTAAGTAGTGTTCCTCCCAGTAGTGTGAGTTGTGTCAACACTAACCAGCTGGTCCTTGTCTATTTTGCAGTCAAGAAAATGGGAATGTAGCTTGTATCTCATTTTCCGAAGATAGGAAGATTTGATCTACCAGGTGTGCACATGGTTCAGAATGCCTAAAACCAGGTAATTTTACAAAAAACCTTGCTCAGGCATAGCCAACAAGGCTGTGGAAGCCCTAGGAAAGCAAGCACAAGGCCATCATTGCTAATTCTGCAAGAGGTTACTCTCTGCAAGACATCCTTGGGTTTTCTCTAATTAGTAATCAGTGTTCAGGGAGCCAGTTAGAGTCATGAAAAACTGTTACAAGTGTTGTGATTTCTGCCATTCATTAAATCAACACAGTTATTTCAGTAATCAAACGTGTATTCAAAGCAACCAAGAGTGTGGAAAGCAGGGGTGGTGAGTGAGGAATTACCAAATAATTGTCACCTTTGGCTCCTTTGTTTCTATCTGTACAATCTTGGAATTGGGATCATATTTATTAACACATTTTGCAGGCAAAGCTTTCAGGTACTTGCATGTAATTACTGTGTCACAAATCTTGGGCAATAATATGCTTTGCTTTTGTCTAACCCAGAAAAGTGTGTTAGAGTGATTTTCTAGATAATTCTATCCAATGGAATAATACCCTGTTTTCATGTGATGATGTCAAGGTTCCTGCAGCTCATGCCTTAGAACACAGTTACATGGGAGACCATGTTTGAACAATGTCCTTTAAGGTGTTCAGTAGCTAAATCCTACTGGACAGGAGCCAAGACAAGACTCTCCTATGCCAAATTCCACTCTGATGGGTCATGTTATTGGATGGCGCAAGTGAATTTGGGCCAGAAAAAAAAAGGGTTTCCTTTACCTCAGTAGGCTTTTTTTTTTTTTTTTTCAGAGACAGAGAGAGAGAGTCAGAGAAAGGGATAGATAGGAAGAGAGAGAGATGAGAAGCATCAATTATCAGTTTTTCGTTGCGACACCTTAGTTGTTCATTGATTGCTTTCTCATATGTGCCTTGACCACAGGCCTTCAGCAGACCGAGTAACCTCTTGCTCAAGCCAGCGACCTTGGGTCCAACCTGGTGAGCTTTGCTCAAACCAGATGAGTCTGCACTCAAATTGGTGACCTCGGGGTCTCAAACCTGGGTCCTCCACATCCCAGTCCGATGTTCTATCCACTGAGCCACCGCCTGGTCAGGCTCAGTAGTCTTTTTTTTTTTTTTTTGGTCTGAATTATCCAGATAATTGCTTTATTTTTCAACTTTCTTTTGCCTGCATGGAGTAGAGAGGCAGTCTACTTACTTAGTTTTGTATTTTGTCCTAATGGAATCATTACCTGTAATTCTCAGAACTCATTCTCATGAAAGTGTATAACTTTTGCAGATATAAAAAAGCACCCCCTACTTCTAAATAGTATATATTTTTGTTAGTTCATTCAGCAAATATTTATTGGACAAACAAAAGACATATTATCCTTATGTTCATTTATTAAGCTGTTATCTAATCGGCTAACAAAGCACCAAGGAAAAGGGAACAATGTATGGAAAAGTTCTATATTTGCTTAAAAACAAAAAAGTGAACTTCCAAAACAAGTGTAATATGTGAAGCTGACACAGCACCGTTTTCTTGAGAAGATTTCAGGTATTAACATTTAATCCTGACAACATTTGTCTTCCCAAAATAAACTGTATCTCTCTTTGAAGGCTGGAGAAGTGGAAAATTTCTACTGTGTCTTTTCCTCTACTGGGTGGTCATTTAGAACCAGTCTGCTTGTCTCTTACCTGCTTCACTCACCAGGTCGTCCTGTGGAATCTGAAAATATGAAACGAGACTATATGCAGAGTGAGGTTTTCTTTTTCCTTACCCCTTATAACTGCTCTCCCAATATTCCTTCCCAAACTTAGCAGCCTATTTGAAAAAGAGAGTAATTTTACTTCAAGGTAACCAATGTGTTTTATATCTCTTCTTCTGCTATGGTATTGATAATTGCTGTCTTGTCTCTTGTAAGCAATAACAAAGAAAAAATTACAAATGGATATCAGCCTGCTGAATAAAAGAAGTTATGTTGCCCCAAGGTCAGAGAGAGGAAAGTTATGTCCTGAGGTTCAACTTTGGATTTGCTGATCATTTTTAGATCCTTAGAGATGGTCTGTGGTGACCTGGCAGCTGGGAATTGAGGGAAGAGTGTGGACAATCTCAGTTATATGACAATAAAGCTGGGCGGCTCACCTGTTGTCTGCCTGGTTTTGTTACTGCTCTCATGAGTACCATCTCCACAACTCCAGCTCTTCAGAAGAGGTCAAGCAGAGGACAGACAAGTTTGTAGGGAGATGCAAACGTCAGATAAGTAAGCGAATTGGATGATCAAAAATTATTTTTTTAATCCGCAAGTTGTGTAAATCCCAATTAAAACTTTTGTTTATTGCTGAAGTGTTTCATCCTTTGTATGTGCAAAGGAATGTAAAACATACACGTAAAGAAAAGTACATACATAAACATCTGTGAAATCATCATTTAGATAAAAATATAGAACATAGCCTGTCATACCTCAGAAGTCTTCCCATGACTCTTAGTAACCACATGCCCACTATCCTGACTTTTATGGTAAACACCTCCTTTCTTTATAGTTTGTTCTATCCCCTAAGTGTGGATCTCTAAGCTGTTTAAATTTGTCTGTGTTCTAAACTTTATATAAAAAGAACCGTATACTTGTATGCTTTCCTATTTTTTGTTCAACTTTATGTTTATGAGATTGACTCATGCTGTTAGATATAGATGCCTTTCATTCATTTTGGTGGCTGGACCCAGGTAAGGTTTGATGGGTGTAGGCTTAGGCAAGTCTTGAGCCTCTATGACTTAGTACTTCATTTATACTCCAGCAGAACTGACTACTGGGTTCTGTCACAGAGAATAGAATCCCCTTTAGTTTACTTACTTGGGGATTTCCTGGGGGTGTTTAAGTGGCATGTAGAATCACTGGACGGCCCAACCAAGCAGTCTCCAGGGTGAGTTTTCGGTAACCTTCCTTCTCTCTCTTCAGACACAACCCAGGGCACCCAAGTGGCTCCTACCTACTTTAGGATTGGGACTTCTCAGACTCCAACACTACCTTGTCACTGCCTTGATCCTGAAGCCACTGCAATCAGAAACTGTCCTGATGAAGAAAGTCCCCTCTTGCCTCCTACTCCAGAACCATTCTGTGCCTGATACAAACTCCCCCAGGGGAAACGGATGTGTCTTTCCTTTCTACTTGATACCTGGGAAAGCTCTCTATGCTAATGACAAAACTTCTGATGGCATTGAAAAGAACAACAAAACACTTTCATGTCATACTTGCCCAGCAGAAATAACAAAAGCAATATGAAGGGATTTGGTTTGTAGAGCCTAAAAACATCTGGAACTTTAGCTGAAGGAGGGGGAAAATTGAGTCTTTACATTTCCAATCTGTTATATAGGAAATTATGGCAATGCTTTACCCATTGGGGACCAGGACCCCATCATTAGTTAATCATGAAGCACTGAAAAAATAGAACAGAATAGAAATTTCAGAGGCCATCAACTCGGTGTGAGTAAGTAACTGTTTTATGGAACACATACACATGTGTATCCTGGATTGCAGTGTAAGATGTTTTTCTTATGGTGAGTTGAGTTAAAAAAAAAAGTTTGAAAGCCACTACACGAGAAAGAGGGCGGGATAGATGTTGAGTGTCAATTCACTGTATCCTCTGCAACTGCTACTATTGAACATAGAATAATAAACCTGTTCATCAATGAGACTTGGCAAGTGTTGTTTGACCAGTGTCTTCTAACAATCCATGTTGGAACATCTTAGTTCTGGATTACCCTTTCAGCTGGACGAATTCAAAGGCACAAGACAAAGCTGGCAACTTGGATTAAGTCCGCCTCACAAGTTTCTTATTATCTAGGATCAGCTACAGAAAAGAAAGACTTCGGCGAGCTGTGCGCTGCCAATAACTGGTCAAGTGCTCTGACTGTTGCCACAGATGTTTGTGTCCACCTGCTCTGCTTTTGAAGTCACCCTCCATGAAACCCTAGTGAACTTTCTGAAATACAAACCCGATTATTTCATTCTGTTTTAAAACATTCAGTAGCACCCTTTGACTTACAGCTGTGATTCCCAAACTTGAGGTGTTTGTTAAAATACAGATTCCCACATCCTCCTCAGAGATTTTAATTTAATAGCTTTGGGATGGGGTCCAGGAATCTTTACTTTTAGTGGGAATAAAAACCAGACTCCTTAGCATGAAAAAATGATTTGGCCCCACACCAACCTGGCTGGCCCTACCTCCGTTTTTCCAGCCTCTTCTTCCTGCTTTACCACCAGTTCCCCTTTCCTCTCTCTAGCCTTCCCTTTCCTCCAGACAATGCACTACTTTTATGTCCTTACATTATGTCCTTACGTGCTGTTTCTTCTGACTGAGACATTCTTCTTATTCCCACTCTCATCAAATATTTCCCAATCTACTACTTACTTTAAAGAACCCAGATCCAATATTACTTCTTTAAAAAACCTTCTCTTATATGCTAGTAAAGTTTATGTTCTTTTGGTATTATATGTTTTATGCCTGTACTATAATACATTGTTGTAATCACATTGAATTATGATTATTTGTTGACATTATTTTTCCCCACTAAAAGCAGGAGCTTATGGGATATAAACACCTGTGTCTTACGATTTTTGGCATCTCCACTGGCTGGCAAATGTAAAAAGTACTATCAATATTTTTGAATGAATGGATAATATATGGATAACTAGTTGTATGAACACACATTTGAATGAATCAAATGACTTCTCTAAGATACATTTTTTTCTCTTGATGTTAGTCTTCAGCAGAGAATTAGACTGTTACTACTAAACTGCTGGCCTTTTATCAAGATAGCTAATGCCTCTGGAAATTAAAACGGATTATATATTAAGACCAGGATTTATGTATTCTACAGGATTTAGTGTGAGCCATCCATGGCTATTGGGTAGAGTTTTGATTATGAACCGAATATTGGTACAATCTCAAAATATCTTCCTACAAAGTGCTTATCTGTTATAAGAAGGAAAATGGCAACTTTATGGTGGAAAAATTGATAGACATGAACTTGACCTATTGAACAGTGACCTCGCTGGTTGTGGGACAGATTGGCCTTAGGTATCTCTGGATATGATATTCCAAGAAAAGCACAACATAATAGTATTCCTACAAAGAAAATGTGACCCAAATCTGCACATGAGAAGTCATTAGACAAACTCAGATAGAGAAATGTATACAAAAAAAACCCATGGAAAGAATAAAAATAGATTTTGGCTTGAAGGAGACTGGAAATCCATGATGCCTAATGCAATGCATGATCTTTACTGGGTCAGAAAATAAAGAGACATTGTTAGGACACATATAAAAACTTGAGAGTGTTCTGTAAACTGGATAGTAGTGTTGCATTGATATATTTTTTTAAAACTTGGTTGTACTATGTTTATGTAGGCCAAAATTGTTTTTTAAAAATAGACTGAATGAATTAAGAGTGATGAATCATTGGGTTTGCAATAACTCAATTACTGTTTAAATGTTTTAAAAAGAATAATAAAAGTGTGATAAAATATCTGGGTAAAGAGGATATGGGAGTTCTTTGTCTATGTCTTGAAAATTTTCTATATGTTTGAAATAATTAAAAATAAATTATTGACTTCCATTTGTGGCCAAGATAGAACAACAGAGATCAGATTTACCTTCTTGCCTCAAACAGCTGCCAAAGTTGCTTGAGTTTGTAGATCAGAGTTCCTGGAACAGAAGAGAGAGCTTCATAGGGAAAAACTTTGGAGATCTGCAGAGATCCTGTTGAGTATTCAGCAGAGTATTAATCAGCATATGTATACAAAAAAACTTCACAAGTCTGGAAAAAGCATTAGAGAAAAAGTATTCAGCATTCACAAAGGGCCAGGAATAGTGTCTGTTTTCACCAGTCAGCCTGGAAAACCTCGTAACTCATGGGCCACGGCATAAAGTACATAGTTAGAAGGGTTTGCTTCAGTACTAAGGAACACATTACCAAGATTAGACACTGCTTTGGTCCAGGTTAACAAATCTTAAAAAGCAATACACAAAAGAATAAAAATGTTTCCAAAAAAACTTAACTACATCCAAGAACAAAGCTCAAGAATATGTATAGTTGTACAACAATATCCAGACACAACAAGGTGAAATCACAATGTCCAGCATCAATTAAAGAGAACCATGCATTCTAACAAAGAGGAAAATATAACTCATAATGAGGAGAATAATCAATCAATTGAACCTTACTCAGAACAGATATAGATTTTAGAATAGCAAATATATACATTTAAATAGTCATAACTGTATTCCAAAAGGCTCCCAAATATGACATAGAGATGTAAAAAGCATACAAAATGAATACAAAATAATCAAGCAACAGAAGCTAAAAACTATAATGTTTGAAATGAAAAATACACGGGATATACTCAATTTCAGATAGATATCACAGAAGAGAAAATTTGTGAACTTGAAAGCAGAGCAATAAAAGCAATGCAAGATGAAATGCAAAGAGGAAAAAGGTATTTTTACAAAATTATAAAGGCTATAGTCATTCTGAGACAACTTTTAGTAGCCTAATGTAAGTGTAGTTAGAATCCCCCAAAGAAAGGTTAAGTAGGAGAGAAAAAAAATATTTGAAGAAATGACTGGAAATTTACAAATTTGATGACATCTAAAAATCCACAGATCCAAGAATTTCAATGAACTTCAATCATAAGAAACACAAAGAAAACTATACCAAGGCTTATGATAATAACATTTCTCAACAAAAGTGATAAATAAAAAATCTTAAAAGCAGCTAGAGAAAAGCCACATGTTCCCACAGAGAAACAAAGGTAAGGAAGATAGCAAATTCCTCATATAAAACTTTGCAAAACAGTAGAACAACATTTTTAAAATACCAAAAGAACATAACTATCAACCTAGAAATCTATATCCAAAGAAATAAAAACTTTCTCATTCATACAAAAGCTGAAATAATTTATGACCAGCAGCATCTCATTAAAAGAAATGTTAAAGGAAATCCTGCAAGCAGAAGTAAAATATTATCATATGAAAATATGAATCTACTCATAAGAATAAGGAGAATTATAAATGGAAACTATGGGAAATACATGTTATTGAGATTTATTTAAGAATATTTGATTATTTAAAGAAAAATTATAACAATGTTTTATGAGGTTTATGACATGTGTAAATAAAATGGTTGAGAACATTATCATAAAGGCTGGGAAGAAAGAACGTACACTATAGCTCTATAAGATAATATTGGAGGATTTTAACAACTCTGTCAATAATTTCAACAACCTAGAAGAAATGGTTAAATTTCTTGAAAGACAGAAACTATCAAAGCTCATGAAAGAAGAAATATATAGCCTGATTAGGATCATATCTATTAAAAATGAATTTACAGTTAAAGACTTTCACACACACAATAAAATTCCAGGTTTAGATGGCATCATTAATGAATTCTACTAAATATTTAGTGAATAAATAATACTAGTTCTATACTAACTCTTCTAGAAAACTGATGGTAAGACAATACTTCCTATCTTATTCTGTAAGCTTACTATTAACCTGATACTAAAACCAATAAGAATCTATACATCAACATTCTTTATAAATGTAGATACAAAACTTTAAAATCAAATTTTATAAAAACAAATCCAAGCATATATGAAAGACATAATATATCCTATTAAAGAGAAGATTATTCCAAGATAATAGTTTAATGTTCAAAATCTATTAGTGTAATTCATCATATTGACACACTAAAACAATTTCATATCACATGAATACATGCTGTAGTAGCATTTAACAAAATTCTACATTAATTCCTGATAAAAACTCTCAGCAAACTAGGACTAAAAGAGAATTTCTACTCAACCTGATAAAGGCCATTTAAGAAAAATCTACAGCCAACACAATACTTAATGGTGAAGACTGAATGTTTTCACCCTAAATTCAGGAAGAGGAAGAAAAAGCAGCTTCTCCTACTCCTACTCAGCATTATCCTGGAGGTTTAGCTAGAGCCACTAGGCAAGAAAAAATGTATTTATTTTAAGATGTAAGAAGCAAATTGTTTTTATTTGCAGAATACATAATTGTCTATGTAGAAAATCTAATAAAATCTACAAAAAACAACTATAACTTATTAATAAATTCAGTAAGTTTGAAGGATGAAAGAACAATACTGAAATAAATTGTATTTTTATATATTAATAATTGGAATTTACAGTAAAAATACTATTTGGGATAGCATTAACAATGTACGATACTTAGGGATAAATCTGACAAAATATGCAAGCTTTATACACTGAACACTACAAAATATTTCTGAGGGAAATGAACTATGACCTAAATAAATGAAGAGATAACTTTCCATGGGTCTTAAGGTTCAATATTATTGAGATGAAAAGTTTATCTGTAGATTCAATGCAATGCCAATTGAAATCCTAGTGGCTTTTTTTTTGTGGGAAAAAATTAGAATACTAATAGTAAAATTTATACAGAAATTCAAAGAACCTATAGAATAATCAAAACATCTTTGAAAAAGGACAATGTTGGAGGGCATACACTACCTTATTATAAAAAAATTTATTTTAAAGCCTTTATGTAGACTTATTACAAAGCTAAAGTAATCAGGACATTTGGCATTGATGTACATATAGACAAATAAACCAATGAAACAGATACAGAGTACAGATATAAATCCACACATATAACAAACATAGATATGTAGACAGGGTACCTACAGGCAAGTAATACTTAACACAAGCGCAAAGGCAATTCAGTGGAGAAAAAGTAGTTTGTTCAACAAATGATGCTGGAACACAAATGCAAAACAAACCCCAAAACAAAACCAAAAACGCCTTAGATCCATACCTAGAATCATATAAAAAATTAACTCAATTAGATCATTGACTTAAACATACACTTAAAATTATAAAAGTAGAAAACATGGGCAAAAACATTTTAGATACATCATATATATATGTTCTACAAAAGAAAATATTTGAGTGATGAATCATTAAAAACTTGTGCTCTTTGAAAGCCATTGTTAAGAAAATTAAAGCACAAACTACAGATGGGGAAAATATTTATTTATAAAACATTAACCTCATAAAGAACTTTTTTCAAAATGCATTTTAAAAACTCTCTCCCTTTCTCTTCTCTCTCTCCTCTCTAAAAATTAATAAAGTCTTTAAAAAACCTCAAATGATAATAAAAAAAGAAAACAGCCAACTAAAAACTCATTTAAATATGGATAAAAGATTTGAACAGATACTTCATCAAAAATGACATAGGAATGACAAATAGGCACTTTTCATTAGGTAAATGCAAATCAAAACCATAGTGAAATATCATTATACATGAATTACAAAGGTTAAAGTTAAAAAGGCTGAACATGCCAATTGTTGACAAAGATATAAGGAAATAGAACCTTCATTATTTTTGGTAAGAATAAAAATGTTATAACCAATTTAGAAAATAGTTTGGCAATTTCTTAAATAGTTAAACATAAACCTACATATGATCTAGCCATTTTACACTTAGGTATCTATTCAAGAGAAAACAGAGCATACATTCATATAAGGATCTGTACTCGAATGTTCATAGCAGCTTTATTTGTGATAGTCAATTATCCATCCATAGGTAAATGGATAAACAAATTGTGATATATCATTCCAGGGAATACTAATCAACAATGTAAAGGTATGAACTACTGAAATATACAACATAGAGGAATCTCAAAATAATTATGTAGAGTGAAACAAGCTAAACAAAAAGAGTATGAGGTAAGCACATCTGTAGTAATAGAAAGCAGATCAGTGATTGCCTGGAGAGGAGAGGATAGGGAGGGATAGGAAGGAGGAATTACAAAAAGACATGAGAAATATTGATTTGATATCCTTCAACTAATGTTCACTGTCATTGTTATGATGATGGTTTCACAGATGTATACATTTGTCAAAACTTATTTATTTGTACACTTTAAATAAGTACAGTATATTATGTCAATTATATCTCAGTAAGTTGTTTTTTAAAAAGCAATAAAATAGACCCTGGCCAGTTGGCTCAGTGGTAGAGCATCGGCCTGGCGTGCAGGAGTCCCTGGTTCAATTCCTGGCCAGGGCACACAGGAGAAGTGCCCATCTGCTTCGCCACCCTTCCCGCTCTCCTTCCTCTCTGTCTCTCTCTTCCCGCAGCCAAGGATCCATTGGAACAAAGTTAGCCTGGGCGCTGAGGATGGCTCCATGGCCTCTGCCTCAGGCGCTAGAATAGCTCTGGTTGCAACAGAGCGACGCCCCAGATGGGCAGAGCATCACCCCCTGGTGAGCATGCCGGGTGGATCCCGGTTGGGCGCATGTGGGAGTCTGTCTGACTGCCTCCTCGTTTCCAGCTTTGGAAAGATACAAAAAAAAAGCAATAAAATAAAGTATAAAAAATATTAGTCTTTTATAGAAAGATAATGCATATTGATTGCTTGGAAATTGAATGGAGGTAGGCAGATTAAAAACAGGTAGAAAAACTAATGAAGTAGGAGATATGTCAATTGGATACTCTTTATAACAGGAAAATTAGAAAAACAACAAAACAAAACACCATTCTTATTCTAGGTTATATATCTATAGGACAAAAGTTGTATATTAAGGACACACTATTACACTTAGTAGACATAATCTAGAAAAAGGTTAACATTCTTTTTTTTTTTTTTTTTTTTTTTTTTTTTTTTTTTTTTTTTTTCATTTCTGAAGCTGGAAACGGGGAGAGACAGTCAGACAGACTCCCGCATGCGCCCGACCGGGATCCACCCGGCACGCCCACCAGGGGCGATGCTCTGCCCACCAGGGGGCGATGCTCTGCCCATCCTGGGCGTCGCCATATTGCGACCAGAGCCACTCTAGCGCCTGAGGCAGAGGCCAAGGAGCCATCCCCAGCGCCCGGGCCATCTTTGCTCCAATGGAGCCTCGGCTGCAGGAGGGGAAGAGAGAGACAGAGAGGAAAGCGCGGCAGAGGGGTGGAGAAGCAAATGGGCGCTTCTCCTGTGTGCCCTGGCCGGGAATCGAACCCGGGTCCTCCGCACGCTAGGCCGACGCTCTACCGCTGAGCCAACCGGCCAGGGCAGGTTAACATTCTTTACATTTATTGTCAGAAGAGATATGTCCTGAAGAAGAAAACTAGAATTCTGAAGTCAAAATTTAGGCAGGCAGGAAAGAATTACCTGTCTTTCTCTAGACTTTGCACTTTAGGGTCTTGTTGAGCAGCAGATTTTTCATCTCTACTTGGAGATACCCATCAATAGGTTATTCCCCGCCCTCTTAATACCTCCTCTCCAAGAGAAGTGCGATGACTTAATTAATAAAGAAGCCTGACCTGACGAGATGCTGCCTAAAACTGGGATTGGGTACATTTGTAATTCTGGTGTACAATATTAAGACGAACTCATCATACCCCCCTACCCCACCCAGATTTGAGCCACCAACTCCTAGATCAATTTTATCACCAATCAATAAGGTGCTTTTGCCTTCATTTGCTGATGACTTTTATTTTTCAGTTGGTTCAAAATTTAGTGGGTATTATGATAGATTGGGTTCTCTCAAAGACCCAGTAAGTGAGGACTTCAGGGTCAAAAGGATCTTAATTAAGTGTGTTCCCAGGGGCTTTATCACATTCAAATGGGTTATGAACTCGGCAGAAGGGCATCCCAGATGGGAGCTCCAAGCTGTAAATAAATAATTTTGATTTTAGAGTTTCAAAACAGTTTCTAGCCTTGATTTCATGTTTTAACAGAGATATGGCCAAAATCTTGTTCTCATGTCTAGTCTGCTAGAATGTCAATGGAAAATAATCTTCTCTCCGAACCATCAGTTCACAATAAGTATGGGGCTAACAGCCATGACAAATGAAGTGCTAGCCCAAAAGATTAAATCAAGGCTATATCTCACACCACAACTTCTGAAAAACAAAAGAGGAAATACAACGATAACAGAAAACTTATATAATTTGGTCTGTAATATTTAGAAACATCTTTCTTTCCAGCTTTACAAGTAAAAATATTCAAATGTTGGAGAAAAAACATTGTAGGTGTTCCATTATATTGTAGGCGGTCTACCTATATGCTCTGTTCATTTCTGCTGTTTTGGTCTCTGAAGCTGCCTGGACTGGTGTCCTGGCTCACATCTTTCTTCAATTCATTGAGCTTCCCCAAATCTTTCCATTAAAGACCTTTCTCTGTTCAGGTTAACCAGAATCTTTCTGTTGATTGCAACTGAAAAGCCTTATTTGATACGTCTTGCTTAATTCGATATTCATATCTTTCCATTTCCCTTGTTAGAGCAAGAAGTCCATCTCTAGATTTCGGTTCAATGATTAAAATAACTAAATCTAAATGAAATGACCATGGTTTCCCTATGAAACTCAAACTCTTTGGAGTTTAGGAAGGAGGATATATTGTAGTTTCCTACATCTATGCTGTTTTAATAGAAATAATGTTGGGGGTCTCTGACTCCAGGAGGTTTTGTGTATCCCCAGTCTCAATCAGGGAGCCTACCACATTCCAGGCATAAAGCCAAAGAGGGCACTCATCATACCTTCACTACTGTGGGTGTAACTCAAAGGCTAAATTCTTTGTCAAAAAATACTGTGAAGTGTTACTTTGCCAATTACTTAGAAAGCTCAGATGGAGTTCATGGTCCTCCCTATCATCCACAGATCATTATCATTGCCTTGCATTCATGGTAGTGAATTAAAGTTCTATTCATAAACTGCTCACCACTGTGCACTGGACTCTCCTTTTATGACCCAACTCTTGGCTTTACTTTCATATGAATAAAGGAACCAAGGTTTCCAAAAGCCAGATGATTTGAACTATTCTAGCAGTTTTGGAGATTTCTTTTAAAGCAGTATGAGCAACATATGCCTTCAAGATTTAAAGCATCTGCTCAAAGCATTTAGACTGCATCCTTGATCTGAGAGCAGATTGTAGAATAATCCTCTGCCACCTGGATGATTTGCGGATATATAGAGTCTGCATGTCCTGCCCTCAAAGTGAGCAAATGCTCTCTACCTGCAAATGATAGAGAGCATTTATGTTAGAAGCTGTTTCTTGGCCCTGGCTGGTTACAAATTGGTAGAGCGTCGGCCCGATGTGTGGATGTCCTAGGTTCAATTCCAGATCAGGACACATAGGAGAAGCCACCATCTGCTTCCCCATCCTTCCCCTCCCCTTTCTCTCTCTTTTTTCCTCCTACAGCCATGGCTCAATTGGTTTGAGCAGGTGCTGAGAATGGTTCCATGGAGCCTCTGCCTCAGGTGCTAAAAATGGCTCAGTTGCAAACATAGCCCCAGATTGGCAGAGCATTGGCCCCAGAAGAGGGTTGCTAGGTGGATTCCGGTCAAAGCTCATGCAAGAGTCTGTCTCTCTATCTCCCCTCCTCTCAACTTGGAAAAGAGGAAGAAGAAAAAGAAGCTGTTCCTTTAATGTTTAACACTTGTAACAATGTAGTTTAACCATCTGTTCTGAGACAATTGCAAATATCAAATCCCATTTCAATCAATAGGTACATCTTACTGAAGGCCATTCTGCACCATGTCATTCAAGGTTTTCAGATGGCATGCTGTCATGATGGCAACAAGGTTTTTACCATGCAATATAAATAGCAAGCAAGCTTGGAGCCAGGGTTTGAATTCTTTTTGGGGGGGGAGGGGCGCGTGTGTGTGCGCATGGGGTTTATAACTCTGAACAATGAGTATTTTCAGTTAATCAGTACATTGCCAATAATCCCATGAGTTCATCAAATATTCTTGTTTTATGTGAAACAGAATGCTTCCTTATTGTGGTGAAGGCCAGAATGAATCCCATAGGTGGTCAGAAGCAAAGTACATGTATAGTGAAGGGACCATTATTTTATAGGCTTCAGGGTAGTTTGAAAGCTTCACCTGGTTGTAAAAATTTCAGAAAAACAGGATAAATGATACCATGTTTGTCCATATGCCTCTAAACTATTATTATTTTTTAAAATGTGCAGGTTCCAGGATTTGATTATAAGTATTTTTAATGAATAGAATTAATATTCATTGAAGCATACCAGTAGTTCTTGAAATAATTTGCATTGTCTGTCTTCTAATTGTGCTTGTTTGATTAAGGTGACATGTTTTGTCCCCAGAAAAGACATTCAATATCTGTAAGTATTATAGATGGAACCTGACTTATTCAAAACTACTCTGGTTCCCTCATTTACCCTGTAGACAAAATTGACTGCATCCTGCAAGGTCAGGAAAGGAAGTTGCACCAAGTTTTCTTTCTCCTCCAACTCCATCCTCATTAGCCACTCTACTCCTTGGCATCCATAATAATAGTCCTTTATGTGCCTAGTATATTTTAAGCCAGTGGTTCCCAACCCCCAGGCCACGGTCTGGTACCGGTCCGTGGGCCATTTGGTACTGGTCCGCAGAGAAAGAATAAATAACTTACATTATTTCCATTTTATTTATATTTAAGTCTGAATGATGTTTTATTTTTTTAAAATGACCAGATTCCCTCTGTGACATCTGTCTAAGACACTCTTGACACTTGTCTCGGTCACGTGATACATTTATCCGTCCCACCCTAAAGGCCGGTCCGTGGCCCAAAAATGTTTGGGGACCACTGTTTTAAGCCATCTACAAATAAGAGCTACTCCTCTGAACCTTCTATTGCAGTAATTCCCCAGAATTGCAAAAAAGGCCATCTGTTGTCTCCACTATCTGTAGAGCTGAAGCGAAAGCTTAGCTTAATGCTCTTCAGCAGAGCAATAGGAAAACATCCATCACCCAGTGACAGGTTAGTTCGTCTGCCCTAACGAACGGATGTCTGCAGTTGCACACAAAAAACTAAGAACTACTGCAAAGGGGTCAGATTCTTCCATAATGCAAAGCTATTTCCTAATTGTATATCTGGTTCATTCTAAATTCACATTAAAGTCTCAGGCTTTGGTATGGCTGACTGGTTAGAGCAATGAGGTACTCGTTGCATTAGACTTTTGACCTTTCCACTCCTGAAATAGAATAAGCAGAATGATTCTGCTCACCCTGTGGGGAGACAGGCTGGCTTTGTAAGCCACGTGGAAGCCCTGGGAAAGTGGTGAGAGGCAGTCTCCACAATGGGACAGAGGTACGCGGGATTTCTAATCTCTAACAGTCAAACATCCCCTCATTCTCATATTCTAACTTGCTCAGAAAACAAGTCTTTATATTGTATCCTCTTCAATTTCCCAGAATTGAACTTATAAACCTGTTTTAACCTGCCATTCCTTCCACTTTGTTATAAAAAACAATCACTGTCAATATTTATGGAGAATTTAGTGTATAACGGGCAATATCTTCAGAACTTTGTATGTATAAACCCAATGAATTCTCACAGTTCCGAGAGACCAGTAACTATATTATCAATCTGTATTATTAAGGCCATTCAAACAACTCATTTAGCTACACAGTAGGGAAGTTGCCGAGCCAGGATTCAAACACAGGTATTTGACTGCAGAAGCCATGTTATCTACACATTGTACCAAATAAGGAAAGCCACCTGCTGTTGGCAATGCCTCTTTCTGCGCTCTCATGTCATCCTTTTGTAAAGATTATTGAGTGCCCACTTCATATCAGGCAGTATATAATGGCATGCAAAAACAGATATTAGATATGTAGTTGCACTAACTCATGAATAATGAATGGCAAAGTGAGAAAGAAATACACTACTAGGAAAACATATAATAAAGAACCTTGACCTAGACTGGATGATCAAAAGAGTCCTAGGAGAAGAGATGTTTACGCTGAACAATGAAGAATGTGTGCGAGGTACCTTGAGGAAGAGGAATAAGGACAGTTATTGTGAAGAAAGCAGGAAATGGCAAAGATGAGCTTCCACCTAGCTCATAGTTGGCTCATCTGAAACCAAGTTACTCAATAATTTTGGAAGAAAAACACATGGGCAATTTCCTGATCTTTTCCTTTGACTGGAAGTCATTTCATTATATAGTATTTTATATATCTTGTACTTTTAAATATTTTAACAAATATATAAAATACATAATATAAATGTGTGTAGACAAACAGACAGGTTGATAGATAGATATACAAATGCATGTGTGGGTGTGGATGCACCCATGTGTGTATCTTCATCCAAAAGTAGAAAACAAGAAAACTAAGCCTGAAGGCCCTGGTCAGGTAGCACAGTTGGCTAGAGTGTCGTCCCCATATGCCAGGCGTAGTTTGGTACCCAGTAAGGGCACATACAAGAATCAACCAATGAATGTGTGAATAAGTGGAATAACAAATCAATGTTTCTCTCTCTCTCTCTCCCTCTCCCTCCCCCCCTCTCTCTAAAAGCAATCAATAGTAAATAAATAAGAATAAAACCCATCCTGAAACATGAATAAATGGCATGATAGAGGGGGCAGAGCAATGACCAAGGAGCCAGAAGCTCATGACTCTAGTTCTGGCTCAGCAATTCAGTCATTAGTTCACCCTGTGCCTTGATTTCTTCATCTGTAAGAGAGATAGCAGTGCTTGCCTTGTTTCAGCCCCACAGTCGTTGTAAGGACTAAATGATGTTATCCCCTGGGGGTGGGGCTGGGGGTGGGTGGGGGGGAACCAGCTTTGAAAACATTCCCATGCTTTGGCTAAGAGCCTTGAAAAGTGCTAGTTAAGTGGAGATTCCAGGGAAGTTCGCTTCAGTTTCCTCTGCATTATTGGATTTCTTGTTAGGAAAAAAAAAAAGTGTGTGCTTTGTGAATCAGGATTTTAGAGCCCCAGACTTCCTTAACAAGTACGACACATGTCCCTGAGGGTATACAGTACACACTCTGCTTTTAACAACTTCACATTTTACTTCATGCTCAGCATTTCTGCTACAAAATGAATGCCACCCCACGGCTGGTGTTGGCGGTGTGCGCCAGGTTGGTCTTAGTTCATTTGTGTCAGTGATTAACACAGCTGAAATTGGTTGGGAAAGGAGGAGAAGTGCTGTTCTGCTTGATAAAAATAAAATGCATTCTTTCAATAAAGGGAGAGAGAAAACATAAAGCAATTGACTAGGGAGAAAGGGGGTGGTCTAACAACTGCAGAAGGGAATTTATTAATAGTTTGGCATAGGAGGTTATGGCTTTCCAGGCCGAAATGTGAAATATTGAATTGTAACTTAGATGTGCACATACATGCACACACATACTTAGGTTTCTATACAGAAATCTTTGCATAAGTATGCAAATATGTTATTTATATTCATAACATACCCCTTATAGATTTCAGTAGGCTCTAAATCAGTGGTAGTCAACTTGGTCCCTACCGCCCACTAGTGGGCATTCCAGCTTTCATGGTGGGTGGTAGCGGAGCAACCAAAGTATAAATAAAAAGATAGATTTAACTATAGTAAGTTGTTTTGTAAAGATTTATTCTGCCAAACTTAGCGAAAATCTGACATAAAGTACTTGGTAAGTAATTATTATTATATGCTTTAACTTGCTGTAACTCTGCTTTATAAATTTTGTAAAGTTACTTCCCTACTTTATAAATCACCATTACTGTGGAACCGGTGGGCAGTTAGAAAATTTTACTACTAACAGAGATACAAAAGTGGGCGGTAAGTATGAAAAGGTTGACTACCCCTGCTCTAAATTATACCAATGTCATTTTATAACTTAAGGTGATTTTCTGTTATTTTAAGAAACTGCAAATTTTATCTATGCCACATTTATTTCTATTGTTACAAATCAGGATTTTTAGTTATAAGCAGCAAACAGAAAGCCATTCCGGGGAAGAATTTATTAAAGGGCTTTTGAGGACTCATGGAGTTGCCAGGTAACTCAGAGCACACGATTCTGAGCTCTACCGACAGGAACAATGCCCGGAATCAAGGTGTTGAGCTGCTCTGGAGAGCACATCACAGCTGCTATGAACACTACGCTGCAGCTGACACCTCCCAGGCTGCCAGCTCGGAGCCCGGGCTGCTGCCTCTGGCATGGCTGCCCCTGCTGGCTCGGGGCCTCGGTCACCTTGCAGCTGCCACCACCGCCAGAGTGTTTGACATGACCCAGGCTCACCAATTCCAGAGTCTGAGTCTGTGATGGCTGTATCTGATTGCAGGAGCCTGGGTCCCATGTTTGGGCCCTAACTGTAAAGAAATGTGGGAAACAATGAGTATGCAGCATTTTCAACTTCTCTGCCAGTCAATGCCATGACCTTCCATCAAGAATCTTAAGGTGAAGAAGTCTCCAAATATGGGGAAGGAGTTCAGATGTTTATCAGGCTAACCAAACATAAGGGACAATGTCTAGAAATACTAGAGTAGTATTTCCAGGTTCCAACTCCAAAGCCCGAGGCTTGAGCCAGGCTGCATTCTCTGAGAGAGTCTTTGCGAGAGGGAGTCTGCGCCATCTACCTCTGGTGCCCAGGACACTTGCACAGCACCCCAGGAACACCTCCACATATCACAGCAGTAAGACAGCAGCAGTGCAAATGTAAGGAACAGCTATTTCCACACAGAAACCTAAATCAAGAACAAAAGCACAGCCATTGATATAAAACATATGAATGTTTTAATTGGAACATCAAACCATCTCTCACTTTTTTCCAAAAAAAAAAAAAAAATTGTTGTTTCCAATAATGACCCCCTGGTTGTCTCTGGGAAGAGGTGAATTTTACCAAAAGGCTGTTGTTTGAACTCTTCAAGTTCATGAAAAAACACTTCTGATAGGCTGAGGAACTTCCTGCTTTCCAGTGTTCCATAACGGTGGCCAATTTATCTGGTGAGTTATACAAAGCTTCTACTCATCCAATAAAGTTTGCTATGCCTCCAGTCAAGAAAAGAAAAGCCTATTACTTCCAGAACTGTCATGTCTTAGATGGGTGTTATTCGTCCGCGGGTCTGCAAACAGCCGCTCAAACTTGCATGCCAGTCTGCGGAAAGAGTTAACCACCCTGATGATGTTTGAAGGTTATAGAACCAATGGTCTTAGTCGAATTGGCTTATGCTCAGGATGATTTTTGCCTTAGCAGTCCCTGAAATGATTCTCCTCTTTTCACTGGTCCCCAAGTGTAAAAAGGTTGAAGACCACTATTTTTAGATCATTTGCAGCGTTCCTTTATTCTCGAGAAAAGGGGGGAAGGCGAAGGCGAGAGCCTTCGTGAAAGCAGCAGTCATGCTCCTCGTGGAGCCACCACCTTGACTTTGGTGAGGAGGTGTGGCTGGGGGAGGGGGACCCCGTTAAACAAACCTCTGCGAAGACCCAGCTTGGGCACAGCCGCTGCGTCCTCACGCCAAGGTCTTCCCAGAATGAGTCTTTAGAGGATTTAGGTCTCCGAGTGTGGAAAGCTGGTCGGCAGCCAGCACACCTCCGGAGACATGGAAACATGAGGGCGCAGTATCAAACAGACATTTTTTTTTCTTTACCTGGAAAAAAAATATTTTAATGTCAATTTTAACATCCCACAATTGCAGAGTGGCCACCTGTCACCTCTCACCGCAGATCAACAACCACAGTTCCCCCAGAGTCTCTGGCAGAAGGTCCTGCTTGCAGAGGAAGCAATTTAGTGGGTCTCTGGAAGGCAGCCGAGCAGCAGCGGGAGGCCTATTAAATCCACAATTTTAGACTCTCGGGGTGGGCATTTTCTCGTGGCGTATTAAGTAACACACCTACTCAAGTTACTGTGTGAACTCAGTGGACAGCTGCCCTTTCAGTGAGAAGCCGATGCTTGCGCTGCACTCTGCCCACCCCACCCCACCCCTCAAGCTCAAGCGTAGTCTCTTTAGAGAAGGATGAACTAGAAAAAGCAGTGAAAAAAGAATAAAACCTGAACTAAGATTCCACTGCCCAGGAGTTCCCAAATGACAGGAAACTCCAAGTGCTTGGGGACTCACCCCCAAAGTCACAACTAGATAAAGAATGCATTGACCCTAAGTAGAAATTGAACCAGTTAGAAGGGTCCCTTTAAAATGGAAAGGGTCTCTATGTTCATGTTTCTCTCGGAAGAAATACTGGAGGCAGGCTGGAAAGTGATGCTGCAGGGAATAGATTCTGGAGTCAGAACAACATGAGTTCAAATTCCTTAAAGAATTGGCATGGCCTTGCACAAGTCTTGCTTAATCTCTCTTAGCTTCATTTTTCTCTTTCATGATTAAAATAATAGAATATCACCTCATAACGTTGTTGTGGGAAGTAAATGAGATATTAAATGTAAAACAGGTGATCCCTACTAAGCACACACTATGCATCAGCTATTTTAACCTTTTCATGGACAGCCGTCAACTGGTGTAGTTAATATGTCCCTCATTCCTCTGCTTGATGAATGAGATATATTTTCCTTCAAGGCGGGGCCATATGCTATTCATATTTAATATTTTATTTCATAACCTGTTTTCATTTAATGAAAAACCTAAAAAGAAAACGTCACTCTGTGCTTCTTGCTTTGTGCTTTGTGAGGTAGGTGCTCTCCTCATAGAACTTCCTGAAACGGATTTTTAAAATTGAGGTGTAACTGACATATAACATTCTATTAGTTACAGATGTACAACATAACGATTCAATATCTGTATGTATTGCAAAATGATCACCACAATAAGTCTCATTAACATCTATTGCCACACATAATTACATTTTTTCCCTTGTGATGAGAACTCTTAGAAACTTTCAATATGCAATCCAGTATTGTTAACGTTAGCAACCATGCTGCACATTACGTCCCCATGACTTATTTATTTTATAACTGGAAGTTTATACCTTTGATCCCCTTTACCCATTTCACCCACGCCCCACCCCCTGCCTCTGGCAACTGCCAATCTGTAATGAATTCTTAAGGAATTAAATAAGAAGAATTCTGTGTGAGAGGGAAAATTTAGTACCCCAAAAGGGAACCCAAGAAGGAAGGTAAATAAAGAGAGGAAAATGTGTGGAAATACCATTTACAGGAAGACCCCCTTTCCCTCCTGTCTAGACTGAGTAATATAACATTGACCAATATAGGGTGTCATAGAAATGCTCATGCATAATGGAAGTGATGATCAGACTTGAACAGAGTTTACCTCTGCTTTTATTGTGCATTCCTTTCACAGCATCGAGTCCAACTTTCTGTGGTGAGGTAGAAGGGCATGAAATATAGATTGTCAGGCCTTTGGGGATTCTGAGGAATGAAAGGTACTTAATAAGGATAAAATTCATCCTGGGCTTATTACCTTGCCCTCTCCCGTCTCAGAGTCTCTTGTATCATGAAGTCTGGCAAGCAAGTAGACAAAAGAGAGATCATTTTAAGTGATGGAGCAGGGAGTCTGTTCCTGGGCAATTTCTGGCAAGTTTGAGAATAAACAAGGAGAAAGATCATGAGACTACCTCAGCAATCCTCCAACTTTTTTTTTTTTTTTTTTTTTTATCCCTTATTCCTTC
Source organism: Saccopteryx leptura (assembly GCF_036850995.1). Taxonomy (NCBI): domain Eukaryota; kingdom Metazoa; phylum Chordata; class Mammalia; order Chiroptera; family Emballonuridae; genus Saccopteryx; species Saccopteryx leptura. Next base: position 149,474,547 of record NC_089504.1, read on the forward strand.
AGAGAGGCCCTTTGGTCTCCCCTATTAAGGAGCGAGGGATGGGAATAGTTTTCTTTTGTTTTACCTCTGAAGGAAAAGAGGTTCTGGGAGGCCAGAACAAACCCTAGGAGGACACAGGAGGTGCAAATGAAGGAGGGGTGGGAGTCAAAAGGAAAGAGTCTTTGGCAGATGTGTGATTTGAAAACAAGGGTAATCAGAGGTCATAACGTGGAAAAGCATCTACTTATGTACTTACATCAAATTTCTGTTCAGAATTTGACAGCTCTAATTTTTTTACACTTTTTGGAATTTTCCCTACGGCCTTTACTGTGGTTCCCAATTTGAAAACATTTGACAAAAAGGTTATGAATAAACAATAGAAAAACTCTGTGCTCCAAACTTGAGATAAAAAACTCTTTAATTCTGACATTTTCTACTTTAAAAGAGAAATCCCCCCCTTCCATATGAAGCACTAAACAATAAGAATGAATTGATACTTTGGAATTTTTTTCTAATGAAAATCTTATTCAGATGCATGCTCCGATTGACAGAGGCCATGAAATGTCCTCAATTGCCAATTTGAAATGATAAGCAAGTCTTAGAACTGGAGACACTTAGACATGGAACTACCATACAAGTCAATTTGTTCAGTCCACCTGCTGTATGAGTTCTATGTATGACATCCCGTTTGAGGCTCACTGAGCCTCTTCACGATCTACTAGACTTGGTGAACTCAATAATTCCCAAGACAAATCATTCCTTTGTGTGAAGCTATCATGTCAGAGGTTCCTTTTTTGAGTCAAATCTTACCCCCTCCTCTCATCCCAATATTTACCAATTGGACCTAGTTCTGTCCTTGACATCTTAATTAAAAAATAATAATATCTCTTCTACAAAAATTGCCTTTAAAATAAGTGAAGACAGTTCTCATTTCTCACCAGTTTTTCTCTTTCTCAAGTAAAGAGATAGCTCTTTCTGCAGCCATTCCTCAGTTGATATAATTTCCAGACAATCCCTCATCCCCATAACTCTGCAGAAGTTCTTTCTTCTTTCATTTATGATTTTTTTTTTCTGTTTTCAAGGGCAAACTTTCCTAGAAGAGCAAACAAAATGCTCTTTTCCAAGATCTGATTGGGCTTAACCATTCCATAGGCATTATGGCATGTGATAGTGGACTATAAAATCTTTTATTGCTTTGCATTTGAATAGAGGATGACTGCATTTGTTAAGCAAGCTCTTTCCAAACAAGTCATAATAAAAACTTTACAGCATCCCACTTCATCACATAACTTTTTAAGGCCTCTCCTTTTGTTTGGTTTTGGTTCTGGTTTTCAGTCCTTCTTCACTTTTTTCCCCTTGAAGTATCGGAGTTATTTTGGAAATTCCCATGGAGAATTTCAAGTTGGAAACCTGGTCCTAAAACGTCTTTTCCTGGAGACACTCTGCTGGGTTTGGACTGTGAATCAGACTGTGTGGAAATAATGATGCCATCCACGTGGTAGGGCGAGTGCGGTGCATATGTGCAGTATAAAGTCAGTTTATATAGGGTTTGAAATTGTATCCCAGGGTTTGGAAAATGCAGAAGTTTATGTGATGGATATCATGACCACACATGAGGTGTTGTGGAGATACATATGTATCTTAAACTATACATAGCTACAAGGATATACATATCTGTATATACTTTTCATGGAAAGCTTTAAACTATCAAATCCTTCAGGCAAATATTTTACAGCTATCTAATAGCCGGTATTTATAACTTAACCTCTTGACTTCAAAAGTTGAGATTTGGCACTGGCACTGCAAACACCAAGTGAATACAAGCCATGATTAGTGTAGGAAACTCACGCCATTGGCATCAAATAATTAAGGTGGTCTTACTTTAAACATTTGTTCAAAAGGGTAAAGGAAGTACTAACATTTTTTAAAGCACACCAAGACTGATTTTTAAGATGCCTCTCTCTGGGATTCTGATTTTAAACATTTATCTTTGGGCTTAAAAAAAAACACAAAAAGTCTCTATGAAACGAATAACTTATCCAAGTTAAAAGATTTAATGTAGTCTTTCCTTCTTCATCACCCACACTCCCTCCCTGAAATATTGTTAGTACTTGTGGGTATGCTGGGAACAGGAAGATAAGCCAGTCAGTTTAGCTTCAGTTAAACTGTAACTACTTTAAGGTATCAAATCAGGAACAGTTGGAAAAGCAAGCTTGATTAAAGACAGCTAACATCACTTCAGGAAGGGGAGTCGAGCCTAAGTAATTTGTTGGAATTCTTTGAGAAAATCACTGCCCCAGTGAGCTGGGTGGGGGAAGGGCAGATATTATAGTCTGAATTTTTCAGAAAGGGCTCTATTGGATTCTCCACTGTTGGTTAAAATGTTTAAGATCTGAAGTCATGGAAGTATAAGACAATTGACACATTGGACTAAAAACTGACCAAAAGCGAAGAAAGAAAGGGTAACTACAGACAGAATGTGTCAGCCTTGTAGAGAGGATCATAAGAGAGATGAGAATTGAAACCACATTTATCCAAGGCTTTCCAGGGATGCCAAAGGTGTCCCTTTGGGAAGTTTACACGAAGGGAGGTTGAGTGGGGGTGGTGAAAGTCAAGAGAGAATTGGACTGAAAGCAGACAGATTCTTTTAGTGAAGACTTTTTCTCCACTTGGAAGGGCACTGAATTATCATGTCCTGGTTGTCAGCCTGAGCTCCATAGTACATTTTCTTTTTTTCCTAAGAATCTCAAAAATAAAGACACTAAGCCATTCTATTTGATTAAAGTCCTATCGTACTGTCCACCCAGAGCAATCTGGATATATTCTAAGATGAAACTGCCTTTTCCCCTTCCCAAAGTTGTTTAAAGAGATAAGAGAATTCATGAAACAACATTTTATACCTCACTTTCAGAGACTGAATATTCTGTTGCCTAGAGTTTGACAATTCTGACTGGGAGTTATGTGGCTCATTCCTCCCCATCTACCTCCACACTTTCCCCTGATTTGGCTGTTCCTTTGCTTATTAGTGTCTCTGGCAGGGTCCAGAAAGGAAATGTATCAAAATTAATTTATTTTCGGGCCTCATGTACTTTCTACAAGACAAGCGAAACTCTAGGGGAGTAACCAATTACCTTCCTTTGAGTGTTTTGTTTTGCAGGATTATAGAAAAAGAAAATTGCCTGCATGATTACACCCCAAATATCACCGCCACCCCCACACAGGTTCTGGATAAAATACAGGCTTTCTTTGAAAAAGACAACTATTAAATCTTGGTTTCAAATTAAATTAACAAGTTTGGGGAGGGAAACATCAGGAAAAGAAATTCCGATGAAGAATCTGGGGTGAATGTTTTCAAGGAACCAATGCCTCAGGGTCCAGACAGGAAACACTAATGAGGAAAGAGGTGAATGCCAGAGAGTGGGGACAGGGAGCCTCTGGTGCCTGCAGAGCATGCACCCCGAGGAAAAATGTCCACATCCAGAGACACCTGGAGCACTGGGCTGGCCAACCCATCCCATCTGCTGGCTGGATGAGGCCCTTGGGCCATTTTTATGGGACCTCTGGATTAGTACAATGGTTTCCAAACTTGTGAGGGTGAGAACCACTTTTCAATGTAAAAACGAGTGAGGTCTTCCAATATAGCCATTTCATATTCTACTGATTGAGAAAATTAACAGACCAAACAATGTTTTGATGCATTATTGCAATGGGTGAAAATGAATGTTGTGAAAACCACCGAGCCTGGTGGTGTGAATATGAGATTGAAAGTGAAGTAGCCCCTCCCCAGTCTGGTAAGCCAGGGACCAAGTACAGAGATGGTCAGTTTAGAATCTGTTTACTGATAGAAGAGAAGTTAGCTTGTGGTGCCGTCAGGTCACATGGGAAAGGCGCCTAACTCAATTTGGCAGAGTTCAGGGAAGACCTTTCCAAAGATGTGGCAACTCAGTGAGGACTAAAGAGTTAGTGGCAGTTGGTCAGAAGTTGGCATACGTGGGGCATTTTCAGGAAGAGGTGAGAGAGCAGGTTTCTACGCGATAAGCTTGGGAAAGGAATGAGAGTGAAACCCAGGAAGGAATAAATGCAAAGGGCAATCACTGGGCAACCTCACGCAGCATGTTCACTTGGCTTTAAAACTAAGAACAGAATGACTATATGAATCTTAGAGACCCTGGAAAGAATTCTGAAGCTCTCCCAGGTTGGTGGTAGTGAACACTTGGGGAACCAAATGTACAGCAAGTGGAACTGTGTGGCCTAGTATATTAGTTTGCTGAGGCCGCTGTTATAAAGCATCATGAACTGAGTAACATACATAACAGAAATATATTGTGTCACAGTTTTGGAGGCTGGAAGTCTGAGTCAAGGGCCTATGGGTTGGTTTCTTCAGAGGGTTGTGAGGGAAAACTTATTCCGGGCTTCTCTCTTCAGCTTATTGATGGCTACCTTCGTGTTCATGTGATATTCTCTATGTACACATGTCTGTCTCCATATTTCCCTTTTTAAATAAGGACACCAGTCTTTTTGGACAAGAGCCCACCCTAATGACTTTATTTTAACTTGTTTACCTTTATAAACACCCTATCTCCAAATAAAGTAAAAAAATGCAATACTGGCTGTTAAGACCTAATCATATAAATTTTGAGAGACACAATTCAACTCATGACACCCCAGTTTGATTACTCAAAGAGATTCGGGGATCCAGAGCATTTGGTGACTTGCTGGAGGTTTCAGGGTACCTGCAGGGGCAGAGGGATGGAGAAAGACAGCAGAGGAAGAGGAAGGGAGGGGAGGGGTTGCAACGACCAGACTTGGCTCTTTCTTGATTATTGCCTCTGTTTGGCTCAACTCCATCATTCCGGACAAGCCGGCTCTACCAAACTGCGAGGAGTAATCACTGCTTTTCACAGATAAGGAAAAGGTTGAAGTCACTTCCTTCACACTGTCTAGCAACCATCTTGCAAACAAAAAAGATCTCCAAATGAATGCTTCCCTCTTGTCATGAGAGAGCTTAACCCAGAGTTAATTTTTGACCTTGACTCTTTGATGAGAGGCACCTAATCAAACTGTTTCTCAGGAAAGATGTGGTCTCCTCATCCTCGCCTCCCACAGCCAAGAGCCTTCTTCCTTAGGGCTCAGAGTAGCTCAATTGTCAGAATTAGGCAGTGTTGAAAAGACCACTTAGAAATAGCCACTCATCCATTCAGTTTGGACAAAAACAAACCTAATGAAACAAATACAGCAAAGGCAGATTTCAGTTCTACATGTGGAGCCCCTCAAGAGAGGGCAGTTAATAAAAACCAAACTATTGGAGGTGAATTTTGATACTTGTTTTTTTTTAAGTTTGTTTAGGCCGCACAGAATCAAAGTTTCTGTGTGCCTCTGTGGGCAGCATCTTATTAATTGTCTTGAGGAATTCTCTGGAAAATGTCAGTTGATTTGAACCCTCCTATTAGTTTTATTTAATTTCCAGATGTGCTCTGATGTTCTTTGGAAAATAAGCCTTCATGATTAATAACCCCAGCAGTGTTCAATCAGTAGAGATGCTGGGACTCTAACTGCTATTTTTCCTTACTTAATCTCTGTTTTCCTTTCAAATTAGAGATGAGTCTTCATCGTACCAGGTAAAGGAAAAAAAAAGCAAGATTTTAAAACGTGAAGATACAGCAATTTTCCGAAAAGCAAGTCAGGTGGAATGGGTTTTCCATACTTTCCTGGCAACTACCCACTATGGAGGGAAGATGAGCAAAGAGATGTTTTGGAACTATAACTCATAGCTGAGAAAGAGTCCTTCATTCTTTTACAATAAAAAGGTGAAGGAGAAATGCTAACTGGAGGCCAATTTTCTTGGTGTAAAAGGTACAATTAATTTTTAGATGCTTCCCTTTGAGGCCAAAACTCTATAAGGATTCCTGCTCCTTCTCCCCTTCATCAGCAGAATCTAAAGTCCATTTCCACCTTTCCTCCCAACAGTGAATGTAGGTTTGTCCGGTCATGACTGTCCATCCGAGAGACAAAGTCTCAGAGACGAGTGCTTTCTCATATTCAAAGGCATAGCCAGGTAATGTTTCCCTGTAACTCAAAACTAAAGCTCTGCACTTCGGGAGCACAGGGGCAAGCTGAACAGTTTGCAGGAGTCACTTATAGATCTCTAGCATTGTGAACTGACTGTATGGGTTGCGATATAATGTTTAAATCTGAACTGAAGGACAGATTGAACAATTCACCCTTGTGAATGGGTGTTGACAGTAAGATCATTTTGTTACTGTTTATACTTTTTTTTTTTTTAGTGAAAGAGAGACAGACAGACAGGAAGGGAGAGAGATGAGAAGCATCAACTTGTAGTTGCATCACTTTTGTGGTTCATTGGTTGCTTCTCATACGTGCCTTGACCAGGGTGGCTCCAGCCAAGCCAGTGGCCCCTTGTTCAAGACAGTGACCTTGGGCTTTAAGCCAGTGACCTTTGGGTTCAAGCCAGCAACAATGAGATTGTTTTGATGATCCCACGCTCAAGGGGTCAAACCCACACTTAAGCTGGTGAGCCTGCACTCAAACCAGCAACCTCTGGGTTTCAACCTGAGACTTCAGCATCCCAGGTTGATGTTCTATCTACTGCACCACCACTGATCAGTTGTTATTGTCTATACTTTTAAATAAACTTAATGTACATAGAGTTTAGAATAGTGCTTGGAATGTGGTAACTATAAGGCCACCTTTTTGATAGAAAATGGCCTGAGAATATGTTAAAACTACGTATAAGTACATAATTTGTAAGTTGGGATTCCAGCTACCTGTTTGGCTTTTAATGTGCAGTTTTATGTAAGACTCGATGAGCCCTTCTGCAGAATGAGCAATATTGTCAACAGAAAATCATTTTTTATTCTTGTCATTTCATGAGCCATTAAAACGGGGATTGTACTATTTGAAAGAGAAAATGGAACAATTGGTAGTAAAATGTATCAAGGGCTTACCATATAGTAACTGTGTTGAGCTCTATGCTCATTGTTCTATTTAATTCTCTTAGCAACCTTGAAATGTAGCCTTAGAAAGTTAAAGCAATTTGTGTAAAGTCAATTTGTTAATGAGTAGACAATCTGAGTTTCAACCCCAAATCCATCTGACATCAAAGCTGAGGTTCAGACACTGCATTACACTTTGTTTGGGCTAGTAGTTCATCAAATATTTAACCCTGATCATGGAGTATCAGAATTATGAAACTTTTTAATCCATTTGCAGTTAATTCTTGTAAACAGTGGTTATGTGCTATAATGTCACTACAAACATGGACTGAGTAAATACTGAATGATAGCTCATAGAGGAAACGTAGGGGAAGGTACTGAGATTCTCTGATCACATTTTTGTTAACCAGTCAATAAAACGTTGTTTTATATGTGTTTCTGTTTAAAGACTTCTTATTTGTAACATGCTATTGATTTATTACTATTTATTGATTTATTACTATCCTGGCTAAAAGCCCTGTAACTTATGTCCAAACAAGATTTATCTCACAAAGCTTCTATTTTCTCCATAACATACTTCACACCTTCTCACACTTTGGGACCCCAGACAACACTACACTGCGGGGGGGGGGGCACATTTTAAAAAGCAAAATTGCCAATACAAAGCACAAAAATGCAAAAACATGGCATGAAATAGTAGACCACAAAAAGTACAATTTTTTTATTGTAAGGGAGTTGAAACAAAAGGCTAGAGTGCCGTTTTATTCATCCTCAGCTGGGGATGTGTGCAGCTCAGCTTTTCACCATTCTGCCCAGGTCAGGGAAGGACCACAAGAGTGCTATGAGTATTGATTTTAAGGTTACAAATAAACTATAGTGAGTAGAAAAATTTGTAATTATAAGACCTATGAATAATAGACAGACTACTTCTTAATAGTTAGTAAGCTAGTCCAGGCAAAAATAATCTCACATTTCAGAAGAAAAATGAAGTATTGCTTTTTCAGACTAAATGTTTGAATGCAAAAACCAGATCATTGCCAAATAAGTTTCTTTAGTGTCTGCTCATTTAAGTTCTCTGAATCCAAGTATGAAACTCTTAGTTTATTTCATTGTTCCATGTAGAGAAAGAGTTTTACCAAAAGCATTTACTTTTGAAGTTTCTAGAATTTCTTTTGAATTAAGTTCTTAATGAAATTTTTGCCTCTTCAGAGAAGAGTTCAGTAAACAAAAGAGTCCACAAGTGCAATACTTAATTTTATTTTTTATTCTTTTATCAATTTTTCCACAGGCTTTTGGATAGCTGCTCTGCAAAATTCATTTAAAAGTACTATTATCTACTACATCATCTACTGAGGTCCTGGAGGGTAGCTCAGTTCATTAAAGCATTGTCCCAATGTGTCAAGGTTTCAGGTTTGTCTCTGGTCAGGGCACACATGAGAATCAACCAATGTTGGCATGAATAAGTAAAAGAACAAATAAATGTGTCTCTCGCTCTCTCTCTTTCCTCTTTCTTCTCTCAAATCAATGGGAAAATTAAAAAAAAAAGGAAAACATGTCAATAAACCAATTTGCACTAAATTGTGGCTGAGAAAATATCTATTTACTGATTTTTTAATTATGTATTAAAGGGTTTCTGTTAAGCATTTATCTAGATGTTAAAAAATTTTTATTCAATACCAATTATGTGCTAGACATTTTGGAAAGTGATAAAGCTATAGGAATGGACAAGATCAAAATGAAGATAAAAAAAAGGTCTTTGTACTCCTGGGACTTGTAGTCTTATAATATTCATTTTCATTATGTTTTCCTCTTTATCTTAGATGGAAAAGTTTTCAGGAAAAGTGATAACATTCACCTATTTTGTTTTTGGAAATAACCTTGTGTTTAACCAGCCTGCCAAAAATTTGGTGCTTAAAGACGTGGCACTCACACAAGGGAAGTCTTCACTGTCCTATCCGAACTGCTCAGGAGCCCCTCACCCATACCCAGTGCTTCTCATTATTTCTAGATGATAATAATCGTTTTACCTACTTTCCTAGCATCTGCTGTCAACCTACTCCAAGCAGATCACAAGCCCCCTTGGGCAGAATCTTCCTCTATCTCTACATTACCATTGTAGGTGCTTAACAAATGTTTAAATGAAATGAAGGAATAGAAGAATAAATGTGAGTTTTCCTTATCTGATGTTCTTTCCTTTGGGTAAGTGTTTTGGGAGAGAAAGGATATATCTAGAGCAAAGGGGAAAGATGAGTTCCATCTTTCTCTAATATATGTAATAGCCTTTGTGAAACATGCGTGCTTATTCTTATCAGGCCAGTTGGAGTGCAGGGACAGAGCTGGGTATCTTGCCTTTAGGTGATTTAAAAGTGACAAACCTCATGTATGTTTTTCATTTCCTTAACGGCTATAATATTAGCCCACCCCGTAAGTCACAACAGTTGGTTCTGTCTTAATGCCATAAGAATTTCTTTAATATAGACTGTTCAATAAATTATCAGGTAGTTATTAGTAAGAACAAGGCAAATTTGATTTAACTGTAGAAATCTTCTTAGAAACTTATAGCTCTGAGGTTTGGATTTCAAACACTTTGGATGTCACCGTGAGATTTGCTCCTTGCAATTCATTGTCTATATTCTCCCTGGCAGCTTTGCAAAACAGATCTTGGAAAGCACCAGGAGAAAAACCATTCTTCCTAGAAAACTTGGAAGTCCTTTAAATTCATTCTGAATGCCAAGGACAGTGAATGAAAGTTTTTTTGTCTTGTTTGTGTATTTACCTGCTGCTTTGTTCCTTCACTCATTCTTTTATTTGTTTTTTAATTGATTATTTACCTATTCAGTTTTTCAAAAAAAAAAAAAAATCAAACAGCCTGCCTTACCTGTGGTGGCACAGTGGATAAAGCGTTGACCTGGAACTCTGAGGTCACTGGTTTGGAACCCCGGGCTTGCCTGGTCAAGGCACATATGGGAGTTGATGCCTCTCCCCTTCTCTCTTCCTCTCTCTCTCTCTCTCTAAACATGAGTACATAAAATCTAAAAAAAAATTTTAAACAAAAAAATAGCGAACAACCAAAGTTTTAAATATCACTGTACTCTATGGTTAAGGGACTGTGTCAGTCAAACCTAGGTGGTGCCCCACAGCGGCCTGGAAGGTGGGAGGCGGACATTGCAGTGGAGCTCTCAGGAACCGTGGTCACTTCGTTAGGTATATAAACGTGGAATAACTATGTTGTACACCTGAAACTAATATAATACTGCATGTTAACTATATTTTAATAATAAAAAAAAGAATGGAACAAGAACCACAGAACACCCAGGCTGATCCTGAAGAGGAGGAGGGAGCTTCCTGTGTGGGGGTGTAGGGTGGGACAGAGCAAGATGTGTGCTTGGGTTTCATTTAGAAAAAACAAACATTATATTGCAATATAATTTACTTCTAGGTTTTTATTTGGAAAATGATATAAAAGTACCCAACTTTTGTTGAATACCACCCTCCTAACCTCCCGGATTAGGTCAAGGTCCCTTATAATTTCTTCATTGAAATTGCATCAATTTTAACTGTTAAAGTTTTTGTTATTATTTGTTTAATATCATCCCTCTTGGAATTCTATAAAGCAGGGACCTAGCAGCATAGTTCACTGCTATATGCCTGGTGCCTAACACAATACCACCTAGCAAGTCATAGGCGCTCAGCAAATGTTTTGTTTGCTTATTTGCCTGCTGCTTTTTGCTTGTTCTTTCATTGGTCATTAATTTATGCATTCCTCTGTCTCTACCCATCCCCTAATCATTCCAGTTTACCCTTATCTTCTATCCCCTCCCCCATTCCTGTCCCACCACCCTACCCCATTCCCAAGCGCACCCTCCCTCCCTCCCATTTATGATGAATTTTAAAAATAAACAAGTTGGGGGAAATAAATGTATGAAAGCAGTCTTCAAATAGCCAGACCCTCCAAATTCAGGGAAGAAATATTTGAAGTTAAGAAAAAGACGGTTTGGCCAATACAAAAGAGAAAGCGTGGCCTCCTTAGCAGTCATTTCATGCTGTGGCTTTTCTGAGCAGGTGCTACCCCTCCCGAATTTGGACAGCTAGAGGCAGATTGGCAGAGTCCTTCCTTCTGAATGCTCTGGACTGGGGACAGTTGGCTGGAATCACAAGTGGCTTTCTGGCTAACCCCAGCAGTACTGCAACTTTCATAAATGGCTCATTTCTGGAGTTGCAAGGTTCCAGCACATGAGGGATTTCCCTTTGTTAGATCCTGAGCTGCAGAGCTGTGTTCCTAAGCCAAAGCTGTTGTGTCAGTCTCTTCAAGGCAAAGGAAGGAAGGAAGGAAGGAAGGAAGGAAGGAAGGAAGGAAGGAAGGAAGGAAGGAAGGGAGGGAGGGAGGGAGGGAGGGAGGGAGGGAGGGAGGGAGGAAGGAAGGAAGGAAGGAAGGAAGGAAGGAAGGAAGGAAGGAAGGAAGGAAGGAAAGGAGGGAAGGAGGGAGGGAGGGAGGGAGGGAGGAAGGAAGGGGAAAAAGGAGGAAGGGAAGAAAGTAAAGAAATAAGAAAAGAAAGGCGTCAAATTTTGGAGAAGATTGACTGTTATTCACAGATACCTAACTTGCTATTTGTTAAAATACATGTCAAGTTAACATTAACTAAAAGAAGCTGTTGTAATATTTGGTGGTCCCTCTCTGCTCTGCACTGAAGTGGTGTGAATGGAGAGACAAGGGGCAGCCCCTCCCTTACATTGTTACCTACTTAAGAAACAAAACATAGGGCTGGAAAGGAAGTGCAAGTACAGATGCCAAACCCCTCACTGTGCAGACGAACATAATGAGGCTCTGGAGTGAGTGATTCGCTCAGTCCCTCAGTTCAGGAGTCAGGGCCAACACTCGGGTTTCTGAGCAGTTCTGGGCCCTTTCTACTCCATGGACTGCAGTTTTTTGTTTCAATTAAAATTAGTTTCAAACAGACTGTCTTCCATAAATGTGTTTTCTCAACTCATTCTCCTGTGTCAAAACCTCACAGGGGACCCAAATTCTGATGGCAAAGGACAAGCATTATGTTCTTTTAAAAATGGTCAGAAGGAAACTTACTGGCATATCAATATCACATCACCCTGTGATTAGGAACCCATCATTATTGTGTAGGTCAAAAATAAATAATTAAAGAAATAGATTTCAGTTAGTCCCCTATATAATGTGTGCCTCTGAAAAAAAAACAAGTAAAAAATATTTTTCAAACATTCTTCCATGGACTGCATGCATCTGTCCTATGTAACCTGAAAGGGATTTCCCCTTGTGAAATCATTTGTGCAAAGCTGCCAACAATATGAATTATTTTGTTTGTCTACTGTCTCAAAATAACTGATCTTACATACATTAAACTATTTAATAATTAAAATAGCCAGGCCCTTTCTTTGAAGAATCCTAAGTCTTTTTTAAATTGTCCTTCAGAGGGTCAGGAAAGCAACTCTTCTGGAAAAGTCTAGAATTTGCTTCAATCTATTAAGATAAAACCAAAGAATGTGTTTTTAATGCATTGATAAAAAAGTACATAAAAATATTTGGTATTTTTAGTCAGTCTCCAACTTACTAAATAGTCATATCCCGACAGTTAGTGAGTCAATGGGTTGCCTGGAATTCAGAGTGCATTTTCCCATAGAAACAATGTCACCCATAGGAGTTAGTTCCCAGAGTACCCTCTTCTAAGTGATATTTAACCCATAGTGGAGCAAACTATTGCACATTTTTTTGTATAATCATTTTAGTTTTAATATTTTTAATCAATTGGCACAAAAATTGATTATTTTATGTATTATTTTAAATGTTAACATCTAAAAAGACTAGTCTTATTATAGATTTTTAAGCTAATAGAGACTTTTGAGTAATTTCTGGAGAAGGTTTAGGGGTACTTTTAAAACTCTAGTGATAGATGGTAGCAGGTCTCTAAGTGTCTAATTCCATCTGATCACTGTGACTAAAGGGGGAAATAAAAAGAAAAAGGACCCTGGTCCTAATTTAACTTTCACTACCATCAAGGTGACCAGGCAAGAACTTGGAAAGAAGGAATGTGTACAGAGGTTAAAATTACATGCATGAGTGTGCACAGAGTATCTGAGCAGTGAACAGTGAGAGATGGAGGGCAGTAAGACTCAACCACGAGAGGGGAGGGGAAGGGACCTGGTTCTGAGAGTTCTCCGTGTTGTTCTTAGTGCTGGCCTTGGGCCTCTGTGTGACTGATCAGAAAGTTTAGAAAAGAAAAGGAAAGTGTTAGGGGGTAGTCTGTGATTGTATGCATTGATATTTAGGATATTCAGTCACAGGTGTTTGTTCCTCAGAGGAAAGAGTTATCTGACTTAGGAAAAACTGGCCTCCCAGTTTGAATCCATCCACACCTACTGAAGACCTACAGTGTCCCAAGAAATGGAGATAGAAGCTCAAGTGCAAATATCATCAAGCTATCGTCCTGTACCTTGTAGAGACAATAGTTGATACCTATGACTTGTTTTTACTCATTTCATCTTCACAATGACTCTATGTAGTAGGTATGATTATCATTTCATTTTAAAGTGAGGACGCTGAGACACAGACAAGATAAATAATTTGTCCAAAGTCAAATTGCTAGTAAGTGCTGGGGCCAATATTTGAACCCAGGGTGTCTGAGGACTGAGCTTGTGTTCAGAACCTTCAGGCTACACTCCGCCCTGACATTTCTCTGGTCAATGTTTTTGTTTCTTGCCCCACCTTGATGCCATTTGGGACTTGGAACGCCCTCAGAGAAAGGGCTGTGTCTGGAACCTGGAAATGGAAGAGGCATCCAAGGTCAAGCTTTTCAGGCTCCCTTCAAATTCTATGGCTACTGTGAAAAAAGTTGCATTCCCACAGAGAGCATGTCAGATTGGAAGAAAATTATGACAAAAGGTCTCCAAAAGGACCTCTAAAACTTGGTTCCTATTTCTTTCCATAGCTGAAAGCCAGTTTCTTAAATCAAAGAATGAAATGAAGTACATCTTTATTCTGACACCGCCCCCTTAGTATAACTAGACAGGCACTCCCATTGGTTCTTTAAATAATTTTTAAACACTCCTGAACTTTGCTTGGAGACTCTCCTCTAAAACAAATTTATCTCTCTAGACAGACTAACAGAAATATATATATCTATATTATTTTTTATTATTATTTTGACCTGGCAAAAGTTATTATCCCTCATAAAACTTTACCTTCTCTTTTCTCTAAGTCATCACAGAAACCATTCCTCCTGATTATACACGCCTCTTCTCAAGCCATATCCATTACTCTGTCAACTTCCTATTGAAGCTAATCTACTAGTGAGAATTTAAGTGGACCCCTGGGGCAGAATGGATGGAGCTTAGACTGAAGTCAGCCAATCCAGGCTGAAATCTCAGTTCTGCCATGCGGGGCAAGATCTTTAACCTTTCTAAGTCACCATTTCCTCACGTGTAAAATAAATATGATACTAGTAATATGAGCAATAGCATGGCTGTTCTGAAAATTAAATGAGATATTACATATAAGAAACAATGCAGGGTAAACACATCACAAAATACAACAAATGTTAGTCTCCATTTATTACAATTCTTTTGGAGTGCAATACACACACACACACATATACAAAAAGATGGATATAAAGAAATGTTCAACACACCATTTTTTATTAGAGTGAAAAATTAGAAACAATTTATGCCTGACCATAGTGGAATATGTGGCCAGTTGAAAGACATATTCTCTGCACTTGTCTGGTCAAGGTATATATGGGAGTTGATGCTTTCTGCTCCTCCCCCCTTTCTCTCTCTCTCTCTCTCTCTCTCTCCCTCCCTACTCTCTAAAATGAATAAATAAAAATAAAAATTAAAAAAAAGACATATCCTGAATACTGGGAACTATTCAGACTATATTGATTAGTTTTTAAAAAACAAAACCTGTAGAATATGACATCTTGGGGGGGGGGTATGCTTAGAAAAATGATTAAGAGAACCTAAATCATAAAAGTAATCTCAGTCATTTCCACAGAGTCAAAGTGTTTGGAGTATAAATGGGTATTGTGGTTACAGATTATTTTTTTTAATGTTTTATATTTTTCTGTATTTTCTAAAATTTTCACCTTTTATAACTAGGAGAATTATATGCTATTGTAAAAGACTGTATAAAATTTAGTCTTTCCAATGATCTCCCAGCTCTGGTTAATCCAGACATCCAGTTCACCCGCTTCCACAATGCCTTTCTCACTCTCTACAGATTCATATTTCTTCCGCACAGCTGCAGTTGGTTTTGAATACTTGGCAGAGTCCATAGTTGGTGTTTAGATATATTTATATGGGTTCTTTTCCCCTCATCAGATTGCGTTTCCAGGAGAGTAATTTTTCTGTGTTTCCTCTATAATTGTGCACAACAACTTGGAAGCTCTTTGTCTCAAATGTTAACTGATTGAGGTCATTGTAAGTAATTTGAGGAGAAAAACAAACTTGTTTAAATTGCTTCATTAATAGCATTAACATTTATTGGGAGCTAAGGCTCCAATGTTAGAAATGGAGGGGCTTCTTGACCAGTTGAGACTCAGACCTTATGCCTGAAACAATGTTATATATTTTTACAGCTATTTTATTTCCTTCTAGAAATATCACATTTCCAAGGCCTTTCTCATTGAAGAAGAGGTTAAATGACTACTTCTGACCAATAAAATGAGGTGTATGACAATTTCAGGCCCTGAGTCCTTTTGTCTGTTCCTCCATGAACTCCTGCTTCTCCTGCTGTCTGCAGGCTGAATAGTGCCAGGGTGACCTGGAGGCCACAGTATGAAAGAGCCATGGGACGGAAAGGACCTGGGCCTCTGAGTTTCTGCTTAGAGGAGAACCACCCAAGACAATGAGCTGAACAGAAACATCTGAAAAACACAGTGTTGATGAAAAGGATGACATTTACTATATAAAGGCATTGAAATGTAAGGAGTATTTGTTCCTGTAATAACCCTACTTCAACTAAAAATAAAAAATTATATAAATAATAAAGAACTCAAGATAACATAGTCTAAGCATCAAACAAATAGTAGAATATAGTAAACATTTGTCTAAGGTTTTACTTTCTCCCCAAGATTTTTTGACTCCAAATACTGTACTCTTTCCCCTGTTCTTTACCTCTGGGCATAAATACTACAAGAGTTCTGAGCTGTGAGCAATGATTAAATTACAAATATAATAGAAGATGTTTTACCTAAAGTGTTTAGTCATTATTTCTCAAACAATGGTTGAACAAGAAATTAATATATGTCCCCAAAAAATAGAGTTCCAAGGACAAATGAATTTAGAAAATACTGGGTTAAATAAATGTGACCAGGAGTTTTCCATTTACTGCCATGCTCTCAGAGCCTTTAATTTATGAGACAGAGGCTCACATAGACGTGGTATACCTGTCCCTTACATCTGACCACAGTCATCAGGAAGAGAATAGACTGAACAAACCCTGAGCAAGGTTGTCCTAGATAACTTCTTCAATTCCCCATTGCACCTTGCTTCCACTCTGTTCACTTTTTCTTAGAGTATATTTCTCAGCTAGTGTTGGAGATGACAAAATTCTCAGATAAACCCATCTAATCAAGATCAAATGGGATTTCCAGGATATTAAAGAAATGCATTCATTTTTAGCTTATTCCAAATAAGAACAGGGCATATTCATTGCAGCTGGAAGATAGAAAATACAAATAAACAGAAGAAAAAAAAAGATGCAAATAAACTAACTTCTATTCAACCCAACCAGCATAGTCAACCTGTGGCATTTACTATTACAAGGGGCTGCTGAGGCAGGAGAGAGTAGGATTTGAGGAAGGATTAGATAATTTTATGAGCATGACTAATGTTTAAAGCTATGTGAGTGAGAACAAAAGAGATACAAGGAAATGAAGTCTCAAGTTCCAGGATGTAAACTGATCACATGTAGAAGGAGGGGCAAGAAGGAATTCCCACCTCACAGCCTAGCGTGGGATATTACACAATGAGCCAGGTGCAATAAGCTTGGCTTTCCCCTCTTTATTTTCCTTTTCCTTCTCTCTGGTACATATGATTCTGGCTAAACAAGAGGTGGGGATTGTAGCCCTGACAAATAGCAATTTGATCCCATAGGGCAAGTCCTATTGAAAGCCAAGATAACACAAATATTTTCAATTCTTCAAGTTGAACCCAGACTAAGTATTTTGTTTTGTTGGTGATCTCTCTGTTCTTTTATTAAGGAAATATCATTTTATGAGAGCTAAGAATATCTGCATTCCTAGCATGGGAAGAATTTAAAATTCTCAATCAATACATTGTCCAAGCAAATAAAAAGAAATGGAGAGAGTTCCTGCAAGGGAAGATAAGATTATCTGAATTAGTTGAGATTCTTGAGCAAGGATGAACCCAATCTTGAAGTACTGGCTATTTTAAAATATGACTTTCATCTTAGCAGAAAAAATAAATTGTGTATTGAGCTACAGTATTCTGAGCTTGGTGATGATTAGAGGTCCTATAAGAAAAGATGGCAGTTTACATTGGATTGGGTGGGTTCTTACCCTCTATCTCTCTATGGGAAATTTTTTGAAAATATTTAACTCCTGTGATTCACTACAAACATTTGAGCCCTAGGGAATCAATGAAAACTATGTCCCATCTGAGACTAGCAGAATTAAGAAACAAAACTATAGAGGATAGACAACAAGGAAAAAACTAGCCTTATGGTACCAAAAAATTAGTCTTCTTTCATCTTTTAACCAGTAAGTCCCTCAGACTTATGATTTTCATTATTAAGCCTAGAACCAGAATCAATCAGATCAGGGATAATGGGCTTTTTTCATTGTAGGACCTTAGTTGACTTTTTCCTAAAGTCTTAATTGTTTGGTTGTGTGACTGTACTGCATCCTAGTAAGAACTCTAAATGTCATTTGTCAGGAAGGACTTTTCCTCTTGATACTCAGCAGTCTTTCTGAACCCATGGCAATGGCAGACACAATGTCTATACAATCTGTTCTCCTACCCTGTCTTCCTTAGCAGAGACCAATTTTCATGATAACAACTTGAAATTCTGGATAGGCAGCTAGCTTTCCAGCATTAATTTGCACATAGGATTAGCTATATGACTTCTGGCCATTTCTGTCTTGAGAATTTTTAGAAAATATTTTTCTTTTTGATAAAAAGAGAGAGATTTAAGAAGGGAGGGTTTTTTTGTTGTTGTTTTTTGTTTTTGTTTTTGTTTCCTTACTACCCCATCTTTTTAATTTTGTTGTAGTTTTTTTTTTGTTTTGTTTGTTTTTGTTTCTTTTACAGAGAGAGAGAGTCAGAGAGAGGGATAGATAGGGACAAACATACAGGAACAGAGAGAGATGAAAAGCATCAATCATTAGTTTTTTGTTGTGACACCTTAGTTGTTCATTGATTGCTTTCTCATATGTGTCTTGATCGTGGGCCTTCAGCAGACCGAGTAACCCCTTGCTTGAGCCAGCAACCTTGGATCCAAGCTGGTGAGCTTTGCTCAAACCAGATGAGCCTATGCTCAAGCTGGCGACCTCAGGGTCTCGAACCTGGGTCCTCCACATCCCAGTCCGACTCTCTATCCACTGCGTCACTGCCTGGTCAGGCTTGATGTAGTTTTGAAAGAATATAATGCTTGTAATTGTGGCTGCCATTTTGTGACAGGAAGATGACAAGCTTGAGGATCAGATGCGCTGTAATAGGATTGACAAATTGGAAGCACAAAAACATTTTAATTCTGTGATATCATTGAGCCACCCTGAGACCATGTACCACTTGGTTTCTTTTTGGTCTTAAAACCACTTTTAGATGGAAGAAGTAACAACTGACACCACATAAATACAAAGGATTGTAAGAAAATACTATAAAGATTTGTACTCCAAAAAGTTGGACAACCTAGGCAAAATGGATAAATGCCTAGAAACCTATAATCTTCTGAAACACAATCTGGAGAAATCAGAAAACCTAAACAGACTGATTACAACAAAAGAAATTGTAACAGTTATCAAAAAACTCCCAGCAAATAAAAGTTCTGGACCAGATGGCTTTGCAGACAAATTTTACCAAATATTTAAATAACTAACACTATCCTTCCTAAGCTATTTCAAAAAATTCAAGAAGAGGGAAGACTTCCAAGCTCCTTTTATAAGGCAAGCATAATCCTTATTCCAAAACCAGGTAAAGACACTATGAAGAAAGAAAACTATAGGCCAATATCCCTGATGAACTTAGATGCTAAAATTCTTAACAAAATATTAGCAAATTGAATCCAACAATACATGAAAAAAATCATACATCATGATCAAGTGGGGTTTATTCTGGGGAGGCAAGGCTGGTATAATATTCGCAAATCAATCAATGTGATTCATCATATAAAATAAAAGGAAGAATAAAATCACATGATAGTATCAATAGATGCAGAAAAAGCATTTGATAAAATCCAACACTCATTTATGATCAAAACTCTCAGCAAAGTGGGAATACAGGGAACATACCTCAACATGATAAAGGCCATCTATGACAAACCCACAGCCAACATTATAATTAATGAACAAGTATTAAAAGCAATTCCCCTAAAATCAGGAATAAGGCAGGGGTGCCCCCTTTCACCACTCTTATTCAACATAGCTACAGCAATCTAACAAGAAGAAGAAATAAAAGGCATCAAAGTTGGAAAAGAAGAAATAAAAGTATCATTATTTGCTGATAACATGATACTGTACATAGAAAATCCTAAAGTCTCAGTAAAAAAACTACTAGACCTGATAAATGAAATCAGCAAGGTGGCAGGATATAAAATTAATATTTAGAAATCAGTGGCATTTTTATACACCAAAAATAAACTGTCTGAAAGAGAAATTAAGGAAAAAATCCTCTTCACTATTGCAACAACAAAAAATTAAAGTACCTAGGAGTAAATTTAACCAAGGAAGTAAGGGACTTGTACTCAGAAAATTATAAAACATTATTAAAAGAAATCAAAAAAGATACAAACAAGTGGAAGCATATACCATGTTCATGGATAGGAAGAATAAACATCATTAAAATGTCTATATTACCCAAAGCAACCTATAAATTTAATGCAATTTCTATTAAAATACCAATGGTGTACTTCAAAGATATAGAACAAATATTCTAAAAATTTATATGGAACCAGAAAAGAACACGAATAGTCTCAGCAATCTTGAAAATAAAAAATAAAATGGGAGGTATTACACCTCTTGATATCAAGTTATACTACAAGGCCATTGTACTCAAAACAGCCTGGTACTGGCATAAGAACAGGCATATAGATCAATGGAACAGAACAGAGAACCCAGAAATAAACCCCCGCCTTTATGGTCAATTGATATTTGACAAAGGAGGTAAGAGCACACAATGGAGTAAAGACAGCCTCTTTAATAAATGGTGTTGGGAAAATTGGACAGGTACATGCAAAAAAATGAAACTAGACCACCAACTTACACTATTCACAAAAATAAACTCAAAATGGATAAAAGACTTCAATGTAAGTCGTGAAACCATAAACATCTTGGAAGAAAACATGGGCAGTAAACTCTCCAATGTCTCTTGTAGCAATATTTTTGCTGATTTATCTTCATGGGCAAGTGAAATAAAGGACAGGATGAACAAATGGGACTATATCAAACTGAAAAGCTTTTGCACAGAAAAAGACAGCATGAACAAAATAAAAAGACAACCCACATAATGGGAGAACATATTCGCCAATAGGTTTGATAAGGGGTTAATAACCAAAATTTATAAAGAACGTCTAAAACTCAACATCAGGAAGGTAAACAATCCAATTAAAAAATGGGCAAAAGAACTGAATAGCCCTGGCCGATTGGCTCAGTGGTAGAGCATCGGCCTGGCATGCAGAAGTCCTGGGTTCGATTCCCTGCCAGGGCACACAGGAGAAGCGCCCATCTGCTTCTCCACCCCTCCCCCTCTCCTTCCTCTCTGTCTCTCTCTTCCCCTCCCGCAGCGAGGCTCCATTGGAGCAAAGATGGCCCGGGCGCTGGGGATGGCTCCTTGGCCTCTGCCCCAGGCGCTAGAGTGGCTCTGGTCGCAACAGAGCGACGCCCCGGAGGGGCAGAGTGTCGCTCCCTGGTGGGCGTGCTGGGTGGATCCCGGTCAGGCGCATGCGGGAGTCTGTCTGACTGTCTCTCCCCGTTTCCAGCTTCAGAAAAATACAAAAAAAAAAAAAAAAAAAAAAGAACTGAATAGATGCTTCTCCAAAGAGGACATACAGATGGCTAATAGACATATGAAAAAATGTTCAATGTCACTAATCATGAGAGAAATGCAAATTACTGATTCAAAAGAAGATATACACCCCCATGTTTATGGCAGCATTGTTCACAATAGCCAAGATCTGGAAACAGCCCAGATGTCCATCAGTGGATGAGCAGATTAAAAAGCTGTTGTACATACACACAATGAAATACTACGTGGCCATAAAAAAGAAGGAAAGGCTTTTGTGACAGCATGGATGGACCTGGAGAATATTATGCTAAGTGAAATAAGTCAGGCAGAGAAAGAAAAATATCATATGATCTCACATATATGTGGAATCTAATGAACAAAGTGAACTAAGGAAAGGAATAGAGGCAAAGCTAGTGTCACAGGGACCAGAGGGACAGCAATCATAGGGAAGGGGGATGAAGGGATGGGATCAGAGAAGGTGAAGGGATTAGTGAAACTATATATACATAACACAGAGATATAGATAACAAAACAGCAAATCCTAGAGGGAAAGGGGGAGGGAGTTAAGGGGAGGGGGCCAAAGTGGGTATAAAAAGGGACACAGGGGTGGGGGGGCTGAGGGAGTTATATTCAGTGGGACATTTGAATCCACGTAAACACAATAAATTAAAAATTAATAAAAAATTTAAAAAAGGAAACATTTAAAAAAAACAAAAACAAAACACTTTCAGATGGATATTCCATCATAGCCCAAAGCCTTCTTATTAAATACATCCATTAAAAAGGTGGCTGTGTGTTCCAGTAAAGTACAGAACTCTGAAGAAACCTGTAGTCTGTGGCCTCTGGTCATCTCTCATTTCTGATGTTCACAGATGTAGTTTGGTACATTTCCTCTAGAAAAAATGGAAAACCAGAACTTGCCTGACGTTCGTTTGAGAAGTCACTGGCTAATGTTGGTAGAGCCGACGAAGGCTAAGAACACTCTCATCCCTAACTGAGGAAGCAGCAGTCATTGATGTTACAGTTCAATAGGAGAAAAAAAAGAGGCTTTCACTCCACATTTCACACACTGTTTCTTTACCTTTCTTTCTCATTTCCCACAATCTACCTTCTTCTTTGTTTCTTACTTTTTGACTTCAGAGAACCTCTTTTACATTTCTATTTTGTCAGGGCTGGTGTTACTTACTTCTTCCAATTGGTAAAGCAATAAAAAGAAAACTGGTTGATTGACTCAGAGCCATGCCAAAAATGTATATATGGAATGTTAGGACATGCTTTATTGAATAATCAGAAATTTAATTAATCTCCAAAGGAATCCAATATTCTCACTCTCCATCACCATACTTGTCCAAATTTCACATCCTCTGATCCTAGTAACTAAGTGACTCCCGAGACGGGCATATCTTCCACTTTGCATACTTTAAACTAAAAATCCCAAACTACTGTTACTTACCGTGGTACAACTCAAAGGTCTGTGAGAAATTCTGCACTATGAGAACATAGTCATTTAAAAATTTCTTCATTTCAGAAGTTCTGTCTTCTTGAAGAGTTTAATTTTCATCATACATGAGCAGAGAGCTATGATGTGTGCCATATTTTGTAACTTAGTTAATTTGAAGATATGCATGTTTTTTTCTTTTACATCTATTGGATTGTTGATTAACAGTAATAGTGTCCTGAGCTAAAAGCACAGAATCAGAGATAATTAATAATATGATTCAGATTTAGTATTGAAGGTAAAATATAGAAAATTTCATTTTTCTAAAGGACAAATATTTAGCATGTGCAAGAGGAAATAAAAGCCTGCCGGAAAAAAAGTGCTGTTTGCAAGGCTAGGAGGGTGTGTTTCATATGTGAAAGACTAAGTATGATTTATGTTGTGTGTTTTGGGTTTTGTTGGTTGTTTCTGTTTCGTTTTTTAGCTTTTGTTTCTCAGATAAAAGAAGGAAGGTTTGCCTGAAAATAAGAAAGATGGATCCTGCCCAGCAGTGGGCTGTTAATTAATCTCCAAAGGAATCTAATATTCTTACTCGCCACCACCGTCTATTGTGGTGGTGTTCAGTGATTGCTCTTTCATTTCAGGTGTTGATTTACCAAACATCACCTCTTTTTTGTATTATACAGACATGGCTAGACATAACCACCTCTCCATGTTGAGAAGGTTTCTTGCCTCCCATCAAACAAAGGGAACAACTCTTCAAGATCAACAGTACAGCCTCCACTAGCTGGATGGCTGAGAAGTCTATGATTTACTACATATTCCTTACTTATAAAAATTAAAGACAACTCAGGAAACTTTCTGGGTCTGTTTCTTTGGCTGCCAAGTAGGATGGTAACAATGTTGTAGTAAGAAATGGTATTAACAATAATTATAAAAAAAATGTTCAACAGCATTTGTCATTAGGGATGGCTAATTGAAATAATAATGAGATACAGAAATTCTTATTCATTGCTGGTGGAAACACAAAATGGTACAGTTCCTTTAGAAGGCTGTTTGGTAGTTTCTTACAGAATTAAGCATACTCTTAGCTTCCAACAATTGTGCTCTTCAGTATTAACCTAAGAGAGTTGAAAACTTATGTCCACACAGAACCTAAATATGAATGCTTACAACAGTTCTATTTATAACTGCCATAACTGGCCTTTGCCAGTTGGCTCAGCAGTAGCATATTGGCCTGGCATGTGGGTGTCCCAGGTTCGATTCCTAGTCAGGGAACACAGGAGAAGTGGCCATTTGCTTCTTTATCCCTCACCTTATTCCCTTCTCTCTCTCTCTCTCTCTCTTCTCCTCTCGCAGCCATGGCTCAAATGGTTCAAGCAAGTTGGCCCTGGGCACTGAAGATGGTTCCATGGCCTCACCTCAGGTGATAAATTAGCCTAGTTGCTGAGCCACAGAGCAGCAGCCCCAGATGGGTGGAGCATCGTCCAGTAGTGAACTTGCTGGCTGGATCCCAATTGGGGCATATGCAGGAGTCTGTCTGCCTCCCTGTCTCTCAATAAAAAATAAAAAAAAAATTGCCATAACTTGGAAATAACCAAGATTGTATGTGAATATATAAATAAACTGTGGTATTCATATAATGGTATTACAACAGTAAAAAGAAATGAGCTATCAAGCCATGAAAAGGCATGGAGGAATATTAAGACATACTTCTAAGTGAAAGAAGCTAATTTGAAATGGTTATAACTGTATGCTTCCAGCCATATGACATTCTGGAAAAGGCAATATTATGGAGAGAATAAAAAGATCAGTGGTTGCCAGGGACTTGGTGGAAGAAAGGAGAAATTAATAGGTGAAGCACAGGGTATTTTTTGTGTGTGTGTGACGGGCAGAGAGAGACAGAGAGAGGGACAGACAGACAGGAAGGGAGAGGGATGAGAAGCATCAGTTCTTCATTGTGGCACCTTAGCTGTTAATTGATTGCTTTCTCATATGTGTCTTAATCAGGGGGCTATAGCAGACTGAGTGACCCTTTGTTCAAGCCAGCAACCTTGGGCTCAAGCTGGTGAGCCTTGTTCAAACCAGATGAGCCTGCACTCAAGCTGGTGACCTCAAGGTTTCGAACTTGGGTCATCCACGTCCCAGTCTGACACTCTATCCACTGTGCCACCGCCTGGTGAAGCTGAAGCACAGGGTATTTTTAAGGCAGTGAAACTATGATTATACCACAATGATATATACATGTCATTATAATTTTTAAAACTCTTAGAATCTAACCAATGTACCACCAAACAGTGAATCATCATGTAAACTATGGACTTTGGTTAGCTATGATGTGTCAATGTTGCTTAATTAATTTTAACATAACAGGGTGTGGAGTGTTGATGACGATGGGGGAGGCTGGGTGTGTGTGTGTGTGTAGGAAGAGGATGATTTTGTGGAAACTATGTACTTCTCACTTAATTTTCCGCAAACCCAAAATTGTTCTAAAAATAAACTCTATTAAAATAAATTAGGCCCTGGTTGATTGGCTCAGCAGTAGAGCATTGTCCCTAAGTGTGGAAGTCCCATGTTCGATTCCCATTCAGGGCACACAGAGAAAATGACCATCTGCTTTTCCACCCCTCTCCACCTCTGTTCCCTTTCCACAGCCATGGCTCAAATGGTTCAAGTAAAATTGGTCCTAGGCACTGAGGATAGCTCCATGGCTTTGCCTCAGGCACTAAAATAGCTTGGTTGCTGAGCAACGGAGCAGCAGCCCATATGGACAGAGCATCACCTGGTAAGGGGCTTGCTGGATGGATCCCAGTTGGGGTGTATGAGGGAGTCTGTCTCTGCCTCCCTGCCTCTCACTTAATAAAAAAAAATTTTAAAATCTAAATCAAGTATTGTAAAGTAGAAAGTGTATATAATTGCATAACTATATAAATTGGGAGAAATGATTGTTGAATGTATGCTGTAGGATTAGGTCCAGCTCTATATGACAGAAAAGCAACAACAAAATGCTGGCTTATAAAAAGTAGAAGAATATTTTTCTTTTATGGAATAAAAAAAGCTTAGAAGTTGGCTCTCCTGGCTGGAATAGTGATCCATTGAGTTTTAGATCAAGGCTTCTGACTTTGCTGAGACTTCCACCTCAGCAATTAACTACCATCCTATGATTTGACATGGTTTCCAGAGCTCCAGCCATGACATCTGCATTCCAAACAGCAGAGAATGAAGAAGGGAATAATGGTGGAATGATGGCATGACTTTCTCTCTTTTATGGAGACTTACTAAAAGTTCCACATTACACTTCTGCTTCTATCTCATTGGTCAGGTACTTAGACAAATGACATACCTACTTGTCAGAATCTGGCAAATGTTTAGCTATTTAAATTGTTTTTTTTTTAATTGGTCAATCAGAGTACGTAGATTTAAAGAAAACATCTCCACATCCTTTGGACAGTCGATTATTTAAATTGTTTTAAGTTGGAAAATAATAGAGAGAGGTCCAGCTCAAAAGCAGGATTTTATTTTTAAATAAAAAGAAGAAGTAGGCAGCTTGCAGCCTGAAACATTGAGCAACAGTTGCTATGTTTAAAATACAGGGTTGGGTGCAGAGGATGTAAAGACATTAGCTCAAGAAGGGAAATAAACATGTAAGCATATAGACATAATATATGGTGGTGATTTGTTAATGACATAAAGATTTCAGAAGAGGACAGGAGCATGCCCAGCTGGAGGGACCAGAAAATGACTCCTAGAGGAAAGAATATTTTACAAGAACCCAGAAGGATGGAAAGAATTTGGGAAGTAAGAAGTGGAGGGGAAGCCAAACTTAGTATAGGGATGATATGAGAAAAGGTAAATTCTGTTGTTTGATAATAAAGGCTATGCCTGTCTTTGGCACATATTACATTCTACACAGTTAGAAAAATTTCCCAGACATGGAGAAATTGATGTCTGTAGTTTGACTACATACACTAATGACATCAGTTTCTCTCTTCACAGTCTGTCCCTGGGATAGGGAGTGAGAAAGAATTCCATTCAACAACACACACTTTGAGCAACTCAGGCCAAGAGAATTTTTTTTTTTTGTATTTATGATAAAACACCCAAATATATATCCAAGTGGGATTACCAGTCTGGGTTGGATCCAAGAGACTGGTTACCAGAGCTATTTCTCATCATAAATCCCTAAACAAGTTGAGTTTTTCACTTCCTCTCCTAATCTGCCATGGAGCACAGCCGAGTTACTTGAAGTCATCTACTTTTTGGCAGTGGCTAGAGTTCCAAGATGATAGAGTGATTCTTTTCCATATACATCATTATTATTTCTAGTATAAATATTTATCAAGCACTCACTGTGCAATAGAGAAGAGCTCCTGCTTGGTGGTCCTCCCAGCTGAACAAAACAAACCCGAGTAGAGGCCAAGGGAAGAGGTGGGAAGAGAACCTCAGCTGGTGGGAAACAATGAAACAATAGGAATTGATTCCTCACTTCCCCCCTTTCATTCATGTCGGATGGTATTTGGACTTGGCTGCCATATTTCAGATATGTAAATTTAAGTGTGTTTTTATTTGTTCAACATACCTATGTATAGGGTGTGCTATGCATTGTTCCAAGTTCTTCATCCTCATAGGAATCCTGTGAAATAGGCACTATTTATTATTTACAGATGAGGAAACTGCAGCATAGAGTCATTTGCTTAGGTCACCAAGTCATAAAGCTCAAGAGCCACACTGTCCAATAGAACTTTCTCTGCTATAAGAACTGTTCTAAATCTGCACTGCCCAACAGAATAGCCACTGTCCCATATGGCTGTTGAGCACTTGAAATGTGGCTTGTGCAACTAAAGAACTGCATTTTAAATTAAATTAAAATTTTTTTAATGAGAGGACGGGAGGCAGAGAGACAGACTCCCGCATGCACCCCAATTGGGATCCACCTGACAAGCCCACTAGGGGGTGATGCTCTGCCCTTCTGGGGCTTTTGATCTGTTACTTAGCAACTGAGCCATTCTTTTTTAGTATCTGAGGTGGAGGCCACAGAGCCATCCTCAGCACCAGAGGTCAATTCACTCGAACCAATCAAGCCACGGCTGTGGGAAGGGAAGAGAGAGAGAAGGGGGTGGGGTAGACAAGCAGATGGTTGCTTCTTCCATGTGCCTTGACTGGGAATCAAACCTGGGACATCCACACAGCAGACTGATGCTCTACCACTGAGCCCACCAGCCAGAGTCTAATTTCATTTAATTTTAACTACTTTAAATTTAAGTAGCCACATGGGACTAGCAGAGACCATAATCAGCACAGTGGCTAAATTAAAGTCCGTGCTCTGTACTATTAAACTATGGTTTTCTTTTCTTCTTTTAAAGAGTGAAGGCCAGAAACATAGGGATTCTTTTGTAGAACAGAGTTCCTGTCTGGTGCATTTGCTATTTCATTATGATAAACAATGTGGGATGGAAGTTTATGGGAGAAAATAACAAATTCCTCAGGTGGTGTCTTTCTCCATTTATTCCGTGGCTATTGAGGAGGACTACAATAAAGCTCTATCTCCAATGCAAGTTTTCTCACAATTAGGAGCAGATGAGAAGGTTAAAAGGGAGAGACTAAGGGCTGGTGAGGTCATGCATATTTGGTAGCATAGCACATTTTTTGAAGCAAAAGACAACTTTATAGTATCTGGTGTCTGCTCAGAAAGGTAAAGAATAGAAATCTCATCGAGACTTACATTCCTGCTTTCTCTTTTTCCTGCCCATCCTTATGTATCTATAGTCTATTTCCTATCAAAGCTAACCTCAAAGCCACATCTGCCTTGGAGACTATTCTCATCTTTCCATCTGAAATCAACCTTGAGCATACAGAACCTGTTAAGTATCAGAAGATATGGTCATGCTACATCTATGTAAGACAAGCCCTAACTCTCCCATTGTACACTCAATCTTTAAGGTCTGATTTATCCTTGTGCTTATTCTCCATAAACCATGCACAGTTCCTTGCTCACATTCTATAGATTATTATGATTTCATCTCTGTTTTCTTATGGTAAACTCTAGCACTGTGTAGTTTTATTATAGCATTGACTGAATTGTATTGAATAATTTGGTGGTAATCAATTCACACTGGTGGGCTATTGCTGTGTTGGCTATTATTATAGCATTGACTGAATTGTATTGAATAATTTGGTGGTAATCTGCCTCCCCAAAAAGATTATAAACCTTTTTAGAACAGCTCCATTCTCATAATAGATGCTTAATTAATGTTGAACAAATAGTTGTTAAGGAAATGGACATTGTCAGAAATTTGAAGTATATTTCTATGTCTTTTGTTTAAACCAGAATGGAACCCTGCTCCAATGGCAATGTTCTATACTAGCAGATTAAGCATTAGGTTATATCAAACTAATGTCATCATTTTATCAGAGCACTGTTGTGGGTAGAAGCAAAGCATAATTATTGTAGACAATAAGTCCTTTTTTTTTGTTTAACTTTGCCCAGGCAATGCAGGTTATCCAAAGAGAATTGGATTTTTGTGAATTGTACAGAACCCAGTATAAAAAAAAGTGTGAAAAATGGCCATTAGTCAAGATAGTGCAATTTTCTACAAGTTCATAAAGCTCAAACTCAAGAGAATACTTCTGAGAATTTTAAGAAGTGTATGTGAAGAACATTATGACATTATGTGAAGTGGAGGGAGGAGCAGAGAAAGGCTGAGATAGATCAAGATCACTTTAATAGCCTTTGATTTAGTTTAATTGATTGAGCGCAAGAAGAAAAAAGGGAGAAAAAGAATGAGGAGATGGTGAAATTGACAAATGTAAAATACTGTAACAGAAATTACTACAGCTTGCCTTGAGTAGGAGTGGAAAAGTTTGTTATACTAGGAAACAGTCATTTAAATGGAAAGATGGTTTTTCATGTCTTTTATGGCTGTTGTAAATGATTAATTAAATACTCTGAGTGTTTCATTAAAAGTATACATTCCTTCCAAATTAAAGTGTGTAAAGACTCGTTATAAATAATTTCATTGGGTGAATGAAAGAAGCATTTACTTCTAAATGAATATTATGGGCTAATTTCATTCTTGACATTGATTAAATAGACTGAATTTATTTTAATGTGCAATACGAACAAATTACAAGGCTAATTGGTTTTTTACCTTAGTATTGCATTATTTAATGCATTTATAAGTGATTCAACATTTTAAGAATTCACTGCATAAAATCTATTTTGCTGTTAAAAATAACAGATAAGACATGCTTTCTGCTTCACTCATTTTCTACCTTCACACTTCACAGAACAATTTTAGTGCCTACTACATGCAAAACATTTTACTGGATGCTGCAGATAATAGAAAAAAGAACAAGACATGTCTGCCCAAGTTCAGAATGTCATGGGAAAGACATATGCCTGAAGTAACTGTAATATAAGGCAGACTCAGGTAACTAAGTGCTAAACTAATAAAGGTACAAAGTGCTTGGGGAGTGTAAGAAATGGAGGGATTAAGTCTGATGGGGAAGGGATCAAGAAAGGCTTCTTGGAGGAGGAAGGATTTGAGCTTGGCCTTGAGAGATGGTTGGGAATTTCACAAGGAGCCACAGGGGGAGAGAAAGAGAGAAAGGGTCTGTGTGGTCTGGGTTGCTGGGCTGTTCTATGAAGAGGTTTTAGTGTTTTTCTGGACAATTGAACTGTCACGTGGGAGAGATGTGTCACACAGAAAATACACAGATCAACTGAAAACTGGTCTGCACATACAGCTATGTGACTTCAGAGAGAGAAACCATGTTAGGCTGGAGTGTGGGCTACAGAAGTGACAGGTATAATTAGACATTGAGCAGATCAACATTTTTTGATTAATAAGCTCAGTCTTCTTATACATTGACTCATGGGCCTAAAAGGAACCTCAGGAAGTTATTTAGGTCACCCCTGACTGTGATGTTTTTCTATGTTGTTCCTTTAAACTTGGCCCTATAATATGAGCTCTTCAAATGCAAAGACCAATCCTTCATGCTCCGCGTGAAGACCAGTACAATCAAACACAGCAGTGGCATTGGTAGAAACAGCCTCACAATAGCACCATTTTTTTGTAGCTGTATTATAACATTGTGCGGAAATTGAGGCGAGGATTTGTGGGTCTCCTAAGGCTTTCTTTCTGTCAGCCCCCACCGCATGATATCTCCTGCTTGAGGTGAAAACTGATCATTGAATTGATTCATGCTCATTTTCTACTGCTTTGCCTTAAGAAAATTTATCCCTATCTAGCTGCCACTTAGAGGTGTGAAGTTAAAGAATGGTAGAGCTGGAGGAGCTGTTAGAAATAATCAAGTCAAACCTTTCATTTGTAATTTGACATGGGATGAAACAGAATCTCAGGGAGAAGAGTTTTGCATAAAGTCACACAATTAATAATTAGCTTACCTAAACCAGGACTAGAATGCAAGTCTGTAAGTTTCCTTACTTTCAGATCAATTTATTTCTCCTGCCCAATGCTGGCTTCTTTATATGCTGCCATAGGTGAGTGTGTGAGTGTGTTTGTGTGTGTGTGTGTGAGGGGTTGACTATTTTCAATAATTCAAGTTAAAGCATTCAGTATGATTATACAGAACAATAATTTTCAAACTTTATTTTAATCTCATGGCACACATAAAATAATTACTAAAATTCTGTGGCACACCAAAATATACATTTTTTATTGACCTGACAAAAAAATAATAGGTATAATTTTGATTCATTCACACTGGTGGGCTATTGCTGTGTTGGCTATTATCTTTGTGTGTATGTGTGTGTGTGTGTATGTGTGTGTGTGTGTATTTGTGGGTGTGTATGTTTTAAGAAAAAAGAGGTCAGAGATCCTGACAAAGCAGTTAAGTATTGCATGTTTAAAAACTCTAGCGGCACATCAGTTGAAAATTGCTGCCATAAAACAATGCATGCTAAGCTAAAGAAGGAAAAAGTATTGGATCAAAACCCTCCCACTTGAAAAACATTAGAATCCTGGGAATTTCTTGAGATGCAAGAAAGCTCAGCCCCCAGGACTTGCAGTGTAAACACTGTGGCTAATTTGTTGAAGTGAGATGACATTGATGATTCTCCGTGCCTTGAGAGATGACAGGACTCCCTGATGGAACAAAGCAGATTGCTGTTAGCAAATTTCAGAAAGTGATCAGTAAAAGACAAGACATTTTACTGAGACAGATAATCTTTCTTGAAGCAAAGATGGGGAAAAAAGACAACTAAAAAGGCATCCCCCCCATAAAGTCTGCTTTTCAGAGGGCAACCCTTTCTACAGCTCTGCTTCTGTCCACAGAGTGTTGGACATAACCTGGAGTTAAGTTTGGCCAGGCAAGTAGTACAACAGTTCTGCAAAAGCAGTTCTAAGAACAGGGCATAGCATACTATAGAAAGAACCCTAGACACTTGACCCAGGAATGTGCAATATCAAAGTTGATGAGAACAGCATTCAATATGTTTACTTTTTATTTATTTATTTATGTATTATTTATTATTTACTTATTTATTCCATTGATTTAAGAGAGAGTGGAAGGGAGAGATAAAGAGAAAAAAGAGGAGAGAGCAAGAGAGAAGCATCAACTCTTTGTTCTACTGAGCTGTTCCATTTAGTTGTGTACTCATTGATTGTTTCTCATGCATGCTCTAAATAGGAACAAACCCACGACCTTGGCAGAGATGACACTCTGTCCACTGAGTCACCTGGCCAGGGCCTCACTTGTTATATTTTTATGTTTACTCTTATAAACAAAAATGATACTCTGCTTTGGCACCTTTTTCTTATTAAAAAAAAATGTCAAGTCTTTGTTGAATAACCTGTCTAACCTACAAGAGTGTTGTCATTTTGATGTGGTTCAGTTTGGAGCTGCCCTTTTCCTTTCCATTTATTTTTGAAATTCTATTTATAACAGGAGGATAATGCAATTGTACAGAGACTTGTTTTTATTCTTTAAAAAAATTCTAAATTGTTTCCATTCATCAGTAGAGTACTTTACTTCTATTGCTATGTAATAACTATTTCTGCTTCTACAATAAAGATGGTTTGTCTAATGCTAGAACAGAAATCTACCCTGACAACTATCTACTTCCATGTCCTCATGTTCTGGATGCAGAACTGTCTAGGGATTAGTAGACACCCAGGGCTTACTCAGGGGAGCAGGCACCGTCTGGCTGGGACTCACCCATCTGTTCCCACTCTTTCCTGAAAGGTCATTTTCCTTCATTAACACAGCACCTTAAGTAATATTTCCCTTAGCGAGTATATCTCCCTTTTGTTTTTTGTTTGCTCACCTTCAAAGATGTTTTAGGAAAACCACAAATTGCCTTCCCTCCAATTTTAGTGGAAAGTAGAAATTTCTTTCCATCTTAAATTCCAGGGAGGAGAACCCCTATTATTAAGTTCATTATGTTTATTTATGACTATATTAGTCATATTTTTAATGTGCCACTTTTGGGTAACAAACAACCTCCAAAACTCTGGCTCACAGCAATAAACAACTTTTTGCTTTCAAGTCTATTGCTTGTCCGGAGGTTCAGTTTCAGGCTGTGGGTCGACTTCAGGTTTGCTTTACTTGTCTCTCATTCTGGGACCAGCTGATTGTGACTGGCTCAGTTCATGGCAGATGGCAGAAACCCAGGACAAGACCAAACGCACAAGCACACTGAAAGCCTCTGCTCAGAACATATCTGCTAACTTTCCATCGGTCAAGGCAAGTCACATGGTATTGCTCATAATTAGAGATGAAGGCCCTGCCTGCTCTACTGAGAGACACTACAAAGTTATGTGGTAGGGGACATGGAACCATAATGCTGTTATAAAATGAGAGTGGAAAACTGAGACCTGTGTGACAATTTAAGATAGAAAGGAGATATTACTCATTTCTAGAATCAGAAATTATACTACTGAGTTCTCCAGGATGCCTAGAATAAGACAAAGCCTTATTTAAAACTTAATTCTCTAAATGCCTTTACATTTTATGTATTATCCCTTTGAGTAGTGAGTTTTTTTCATGTTCGCTGACTCCCGGGAGTGAGCTTTTTTCAAAAAATGAAATTAGTTACAGTTACAGTTTTATTAACTTAAAACCATGTTTGTTTGATAACCAATTTATGGAAACAAGAAGAACATACATTTGCCTTTTTTAAATGTTGCTTTACACATTTTTAAAATAAATCGGTCATACTCTGGATGGTCAAGAGACATGAGGACATACATAAACACTCATATTACTCAAAGGGCTATCTAGCACAGAGTAGATCCTCTAGATATTCTATAAATATTCATGATAAAAAATACTACATCCATAAGGAACTGCTTATTTTATAACATTAGCTCACTTATTTTATTTATTTATTTTTTTCAGAGTCAGAGAGAGGGATAGATAGGGACAGACAGACAGGAATGGAGAGAGATGAGAAGCATCAATTATTAGTTTTTTGTTGCGACACCTTAGTTGTTCATTGATTGCTTTCTCATATGTGCCTTGACCGTGGGCCTTCAGCAGAATGAGTAACCCCTTGCTCAAGCCAGTGACTTTGGGTCCAAGCTGGTGAGCTTTGCTCAAACCAGATGAGCCCGTGCTCAAGCTGGCGACCTCGGGGTCTCAAACCTGGGTCCTCCGGATCCCAGTGCGACGCTCTATCCACTGCGCCACCACCTGGTCAGGCTAGCTCATTTAGTGGTTCAAGATATTGTTAAGTGCTACCCTTGTGAAGCTTATCTTCTCACTAAAAGAGGCAATTCAAAATAAAATAAAAATAGTAAGTAAAGTGTATCGTAGGTTAGTAGATATTTGCTATTGCTATGTGCTTTAAACAAAGAGCAGGCAAAAAGCGTTAGGAGGACTAAGGGTAGGAGTAGAGACAGCCTGCAATTTTTCTATGGTGTGATTAAAGGTTTAACTGAAGAGGTGACATTTGACCAGATATTTCAGAGGTGAGGGATTTTTTTTCAGTCTTCTCTATGTAGCCGTAGAGTTCCACGGTGGGTTCTCAGAGACCATTTTGAATGTGAGTGTTGGAGAAGGGGTTCTTGAGGGAACACTAAGAGTCAGGGCTTTCAACTAACTTTCACCTCCACCTAGCAACAACCAGAGGACTTCTAATTTTACATTTAGATTTGGCCATAAGATTTTTCTAAAGTAATGTCCTGCCATTAAAAAGTTAATAACAGAATGCAATCAAAAGTTGAAATGCGCCTGACCAGGCGGTGGCGCAGTGGATAGAGCATTGGACTGGGATGCAGAAGACCCAGGTTTGAGACCCCGAGGTTGCCAGGTTGAGTGTGGGCTCATCTGCCTTGAGCAAAAAGCTCACCAGCTTGAGCCCAAGGTCGCTGGCTCAAGCAAGGGGTTACTCGGTCTGCTGAAGGCCCACGGTCAAGGCACATATGAGAAAGCAATCAATGAACAACTAAGGTGTCGCAACAAAAAACTGATGATTGATGCTTCTCATCTCCATTCCTCTCTGTCTGTCCCTATCTATCCCTCTCTCTGACTCTCTGTCCCTGTAAAAAAAAAAAAGAAAAAAAAAAGTTGAAATGCTGTTGGGATGTTTACCTGAAGCCTATGTATTCTTTGTTTGTTTGTTTGTTTTTTGTTTTTTTTGTATTTTTCTGAAGCTGGAAGCAGGGAGAGACAGTCAGACAGACTCCCGCATGCGCCCGACCGGGATCCACCCGGCACGCCCACCAGGGGGCGACGCTCTGCCCACCAGGGGGCGATGCTCTGCCCCTCCGGGGCATCGCTCTGTTGCGACCAGAGCCACTCTAGCGCCTGGGGCAGAGGCCAAGGAGCCATCCCCAGTGCCCGGGCCATCCTTGCTCCAATGGAGCCTCGGCTGCAGGAGGGGAAGAGAGAGATACAGAGAGGAAGGAGAGGGGGAGGGGTGGAGAAGCAGATGGGCGCTTCTCCTGTGTGCCCTGGTCGGGAACCGAACCCGGGATTTCTGCACGCCAGGCCGACGCTCTACCACTGAGCCAACCGGCCAGGGCCATATGTATTCTTATTGACCAATGTCACCCCATTAAATTTAATTTCTAAATAAAAAATTTAGTAATAATAAATGCCTCAAAATATTATGTTAGACTTTAAACTCATCAAGGTCCAAGATTTGTATAATGTCTTAAATAAGAACCCTGAGAAGTTTTTTAATTAATTAGAAATTTTTATGATGGCTCAATTTTGTAATAGCCACCTCAGTTGACTGTTGGGACAGTGACAAACCCTTCTCTTGTTTTTTTCCCCTTGGATGTTTCATCTAGTCCTGTGACCTTAAATACCATTCATATCCTAATGAGTACAAACTGTATGTCATCCCTGACTCCTCCAATAGACTCTGGACAGTTCCACCTGGATAACTGAACATGGCAGAAACAGAACTCTTCATTCTTCCCCATCACACCTCTTCCTGCTCAGTGTCCTCATCTCAGCAAACGGCACACCCCATCGCTTGTCTTTTCCTAGCACCTTCAGCTCCACATGCACATGTCTTGCATCTTCTCACTTTACTCCATCTCTACTCTTCCCCAAGCCCCATTATCTCTTGCAGCAACTACTATTGTGGCCTCCTAGCTGGTTTTACTGATCTACAATGGATTATCTATACTGCAGTCAGTTGTCTTTTAAAAACATGGATCATATCATGTCATCCTCCTTTAATTTTTTACATGGCAATAAAGATAAAATATACAAGCTTCTTACTATAGTCTGCAGAACCCAATGTCGTCTGGGCCACACATTTATCCCTGACCTCTTTATACATCTATCCCTCACACACACAATGATAGCACATGCTTGTCTTCACCTTAGGGCCTTTGAACTTGCTGTTTTATTTGCCCAGATAGCTCTGCCAACCCTCAACCCTATAATTTGATAAGGCTGGTTTCCGCAAATGACTCCTCTTTCAGCTCACATGTCTGCTCTTCACAGTCGTCCTCTCAGAGCACCGAGTCATTCCTGATTATGTCACCCTTCATATTTATCACTCGGCCCAATTATGTTGTTAATTTGTTACTTGATTACTGTCAGTATTCCAATACTAGAATGAAAGCGCCACTGCAGCAGACATTTTACTGATGTTTCAGAAGCACCTGGAACAGGTGTTTGAAAAGTACTGAACACATAAATGAAGACTGATGGTTAATACCTTTTCAGGGACTAGGTGTCACTAGAAAGGAATCGGAGAGCACACCATAGCACTGAGTGTTATGGAGGTGGTCGTGCCGGATGAAAATGTTTGGCTTCACAGCAAGGTGGAAATGGAAAAGAAATGAGAGTTCCAAGAAACAAGATTTTGCTGCTGTATAATTATGATTGAGTCTGGCCTCAGATATTGATCTTTTTGATATCTCAGATCCACTCTGTTTGCCTGTATCTACTAGGTGCTTTGGCTGCAAGCTACAGAAACCCATGCTGAAACACTTAAGAAAAAAAAAAGAAGAAAAAAGAAACTAAAAGATTAAGGAGTATCTCATAGATGGGAAGTGAAAAAAATTTTAAAACCAGATCTTAGTACAGGAAAAGCTTCAAGAACCTGAGGCCAGGAATAAATGGACACTTTCATCAAGCCACCCAGTCTGAGATAAAAGAACAATTTTATCTTTTGACACTGTATTCAAGTTTTAGTTTCTGGGGTAGTGATAACCTTACACAATTTGAATCCTGGGCCTGCTCCTAGATCCAGGCATGGGGTGACCTCCCACTACCATAAACCCAGTGAACTGTTATCAGAGAAAGAGGTAATGGAAACTGGAAAGGCAACACAACAGCTGTCCACTAAATTCCATGAAAATATCATAGGGTGAGGTGTTTCATTTTAGAGGGTCATAATCTAGTTTGCAACAAAGTAATACGAAAGGTCACTTATCTCAATGAAGGTAATGTATTATTGCTGGGAAAGGAAGGGCATCCTTCCTGTTCACCTATGAGAAACTAACAGAGCTTTATTCCTACACATGCATTTTCTCCCCAGGGGCTCATTTTAAGATCGGCATCTCTGTCTCCTATGGACTGCCAGCTGGAGCTGGACATGTCCCACCTTCCAGAGCATGCTTTTTCCTGACTGTGGGGTTTCCTCTCTTCTTGCCCACACCAGATTTCATAGCAGCTTGGGCAACAACTTCAGTGTTGAATAAAAAAATTCTAAGCATAGTTCTCAGTAATTCACAATCTATTCCTCCAGTGCATATCAGTATGAACACACGTGTGTGTGTGTGTGTGTGTGTGTACATGTATGTGTTAGGTGAGAATTAAAGGCTTGGGGGGGCAGTGTAGAAAAAGGGCAGGAGAAGAAAAGTTGGGGATGAAGCTCAACTACGGAAAAATGAAGGATACTCCTAAGGTGAAAATAGTCTATGCCCCAAAGCTCATATATTTTAGGGCAATTTGCCTAGTGGGAGCTAGATTTTGAAATATAAGTGAAAAGTGATTAAATACATGAAGATTCATTTTTGTATGCCACTAGTTATATGCTATAATTTCTTTGCCTATTTGTTTCTTCAACAAACGTTTCCTGTGCCTACCCTTGTGCTAAGTGCACGTGAATGATTCAGGTGTGTTCCCTGTCTTCACGGAGCTGATGAGGGACTGGCGGCCGCAAGGCAGGTGGAAATACAGAGACTTGGATGAACATTCGTTGCTGGAATGTGGAGCAGGGTGGTGGGGAGAGGGAGGTTGACATGGGCTCCTGCCGTAGAAAAAGAAGCCCTCGTTCTACCATGAATGATTACATTTGTTTTTTATTTTTGGTATTTTTGACTGTCACCTTTGCCAATCTTTGGCTTCCGACCTCACATATCTGAAGACTGGAAGAACATTTCACAGATTAGCTTCTGGCTCTGTATATTTCACACTCTGCTTCTCCCCCACAGCTTACATGCATCTGGGCTTCCATGACGAGGGGGTGGGGTATGTTCTCATCCTGCTATGACTTCTGGTCATGCCCCTTTGTGTCAGCAGTGCACTTCTTTGAGGAGTATTGCTGGAAGCCATTCCAACAGTGAAGAGACCAGAAATTACTTAACTGTACAAGAAGTGCCTGTGAACCGCAAAAACATGTCTCCGTAAATCCAAATTAAACTCAGCTTTCCTTCTGCTGGATGCCCAACATGCCCGCAGCCACTCTAATGCCGCTGACCACAAGGGGAAGTGTAACAGAGGAAAGCTGGAGTAGAGAGAGACAGTAGTGTTAACGGATAGTAGTTAACTATTATTCTTTTGCAAGTGTTATTATCCGTAGGACCAGGTAAACGCAGTATGGGCCCTCTCACGGCAGCACAGATAACTGTGCAACTGAAGGACTTTGAACTTTCTCAGACCCTGGAGTAGGCCTAGGTATTCAAAATTTCAGAATAATAAATACCTCATTATGCAAAAACAAACAGACAAATAAAACCCCAGAATTCAGAATAGCAACAACAAAACTATAATACAGAGTGTTAAGATCTGGGAAACAAGCCTGACCTGTGGTGGCGCAGCAGATAAAGTGCTGACCTGGAATTCTGAGGTCACTGGTTCGAGACCCCAGGCTTGCCCGGTATATGAGAAGAACTATTATGAGTTGAAGTCTCCCATTCCTTTCCCCCTTCTATTTCTCTCCTCTCTTTGTAATCAATCAATAAAAAAATTTTTTTTTTAATTTTTGCCCTGGCTGGATAACTAAGTTGGTTATAACACCATCCTTGAACGCAGAAGTTAACAGTTCTATCTTCGGTCAGGGCACATGCAGGAACAGATTGATATTCCTCTCTCTCCCTTCTTCTCCCTCTAAAATCAATAAAGTAAACATTAAAAAAAATAGGTCTGGGAACAGCCCTGCCACCTAGAACAGAAGAGAAATGAGTGAGATTTTAGAATGGTTCGTAGGGCTTTATAGCCAGTGCAAAGGTTAACTAGAAGGTCTGCACTTGTAAACTGACTAATCCTAATAATTATGGTAATTAAAATACTAGAGCATTTTCCTTTGCGCCAGGTATTGGCCTGACCTTCTGTGTACATCATCTCCTATTGTATTTGTGCTGGCCAAGGGAGCAAAGGCATGGAGAGGTTCAGCTCAGGGTCATACAGCTGGGCTTAGGAGCGCTGGCATTCATCCAAAGTCTGTCTAGTGCCCAACCTCCCTTTCTTCACCTTCACACCCCACTCCTTCCAAGCCTTCTCTCCCTGTAAGCCTAACCAGTTACTTCCTGGCTAGCATCCTTCACCCCATTCTCCAACCATACCTGCTCCCAAGGAGGGATATTCTGTTTGGGGCTGCCTCCAAGTGGCCCTGCTTTATAATGTACTGGACATAAATGGAAACAGAACGAAACCCCAAGAAGTAGAACCAAGAATTCAAAGTTGGATTCTAAACATTCCAGACCCACAGTGCCAAACTGACTCTATTCCATGGAAGTTGAGGCTGAAAATTTAAGAGCAAAATTTCGAGCCTCACTTAGCCAAAGCCTTCCCAAGCCAAGAGATCTGACACATAACAGCCAACACTAAAGCAGCACTCACTATGTTCTGGCTATTGTTTTTAGAACTGTAAGTGCGTGGACTCAATTTAATCTTTACAAGAGTCTCATGAGGTGGGAGTGCTTATTATTATCTTCATTTTTAAGCAATTTATCCACAAGTTTGCCCAGCTAAGTGAGTGGTTGTGCTAAGATTTGAACACAGAAAGTCTGGCTCCAGTGACATGCTGTTGTGCCATTTGCTACATCTTTTTCTTTTTACTTTCCAGCCTGCTCTTACCTTGATGGTGGGTGCGCTGTCAGTAGAGACTAAGATTTGAACCTCATGTTTGTGAACATTCATCAGTAAGAATGGTGAAATGCTTTGCTAAACACCCAGTATAAACTGGGTAGAAATAGCAGACATGATCCCTGCCTTCCCTAAGCTTGCATTCTAGCAGAAGAAAACAGGCCTTAAAACAATAAACATCTGTGTTTAAAATTAGAAAGTCAGTAAATAAGGATACAGATTTAAACCATATTGCATGTTATGAAGGAAGCAAACAGGGTGCTCTAATAGTTAATTACAGCAAGATCTACTTAGATATGTGGTCAGGAAGTTTACCTCTGACTTTGAACCTGATATCTAAAGGGTGAAAATCTAAAAACAATAATATAAGGAAAGAGACACTCCAGTTAAACCTGTAAGACAGATGACATTTTTCATCCTTGCCCCTTCCATAAACCCCACTAAATCTTGAGTAAAAAAAGAATTATTAATGAAAAAAAAAAACTGAGAAGAACAAAGAGAATGGGTGAAGAGAAAGATAATTGTGGTTGCAAAGAGTGAACAAATTTGTGAGAGATAAAAAGGGAAGGAGAACTTAGCAAAACTAAGCATGCGGAGTGCCAAGTGCTTGCTGAAGGGATGCTAGTGTGAAAGAAGTCACGTCACAGCCCTGACTGCCCTCGAGAAGGCTCAGGAATGGAAGGCGCCTGTGTGGGGCGGGCAGGGCTGGGGGGTGGGGAGATCAGGAGAATGACGGGAAAGTCAGCCTGAAGTGCACTTGGACTCCCAGATTCTCCCATCTACCTCACCTAGCCAGGAAGCTCTCCCTCCTTCTCCCTGCCAGGATTCCAGAAGACTTTTATTTGATGACAAAGTTGAGTAGCTCCCTACCTAGGATGCCAGGCCTACAGGAAGTAGGCACGATATGCATGAACAAGAGTTTAAGCACAGGTCTATGTATTGGAACACGATTTCCACTCCCCTGGCTTCTCAGCGCTCTAGGTTTGGGTTGAAATCTTGTTGTATCATTTGGTTCTTTTCAATTGTGTGCTTTTAATTCCTTTCATAAAAATTATACACGCACATACACGTATTTCTTTTTCTTAAGAGAAGTGGAAAGGCATTCCTAGCAGAGGAAACAGCATGTGTGAAGGTCCTGATTGGTGCATACAGGGAACGGAAAAGTGGTCCCTGTGACAAGAGGGCTGAGGCTAGAGGAGGGGATCTGGGAGACAGGGTTAGAGAGAGAGCAGGGCCAGACGTTGCAGGACCTTGTGCGCCATCAAAAGGAGTCTGAATTTTCTTTGAAATGCATCCATGAAAGGTTTTTCAGCCATGGGTAACATGATCTTATTTAGGTTTCAGGAGTTACTCTGGTTGTATAAAGAATAGATTGTCACATATTTTGCTGGGCCCTCTCATGAAAAATTATGTATCCCAGTACTTTAGAGCGGAAAGGACCTTCAAGATCATTTAGTCCAACCCTTCCTTTTAAAAGATAAGCAAACTAAGACACAGAAAATTTATGATTTGCCCAAGGTCATATAGCTAATAACTGTGTGAGGCTTTTAAACCAGGAATTGGAGGGTGATAGATTATACTTTTAAGAAATCATTCTACTCTATATTTCCTTTGGCCAGAAGTGATGTCTCCCTTTTCTGAACTTTCATCTCACCTTATTTTTCTCTCCCAATGGTACTTACTCATTTATTACCTTGATCATAGTTCTTTGTGTTCACATCTT
Source organism: Saccopteryx leptura (assembly GCF_036850995.1). Classification (NCBI taxonomy): domain Eukaryota; kingdom Metazoa; phylum Chordata; class Mammalia; order Chiroptera; family Emballonuridae; genus Saccopteryx; species Saccopteryx leptura. Next base: position 149,516,584 of record NC_089504.1, read on the forward strand.
TTGTTGTCTCCTTTATGAGATTGTAAAAGCAGTTTCTGGAAAGCAGGAAGTATGGTCTCTATCTAATGTGTCTATGCAGGCTTTGCATGTGGTAAGTGTTCAGTCAACATTTGTTGGATGGATGGATGGATGGATGGATGGATGGATGGATGGATGGATGGGTTCTCCATATACTATAAACTAAAGAGAGTGTCTACTGATTGAATATGCACATGTAGATTTTATTCTTTCTGATTTATTATTTTAGATAACCTCCTAGCTATATTTTTATTCATATGAACATATTGAAAAGTGGTAATTATTTTTTTATCAGATAAAAAGAGGTGGCCTAGAAAAATGTCATAGTTCTAAATCAGGCAATTCTTTCTTCCAAGAGTACCAGTAGGGAGAGCCCCTCCACACTCTCCCCACTGGCTGGGCTTATACATTCTTTCTCAACCCATGATCTTTTGGGAATTCATTTTTTATCAGAACTCCCCTTCCCACTCTCTAAGAGATGCCTGAGACTGCTTATAAGAAACAAATCCAGTGTCCTGAGTAAAAGAGTGATATCACAAATAGGAAATACAGTTTTCTTAAGTTCTAAAGAGAAAATACTGGGCTGCAGATATGTCCTCTCCAGCGGAGGAACATACAAACATATCAGTGAAGACTAATGGCGCCACCCTGGTTACATGGCTCAGCTGAACAAGCATTGTCCTGAAGCACAGGGGTTACCAGTGAGATCCCTGGTCAGTGCACAGACAGGAACAGATTGATGTTCCTCTCACTCTCTCTCACTCTCCCTCTCCCTTCCTCTCTCTAAAATCAATAAATAAAAATTAAAAGTAAAAAGAACACTAATGCTGCCACTAGTGGAGGAAGCCCTGGATTATATCTCTGCCTTCAATTTTAACTTGTTGATTGGCTCTGGAAATTTGTGAAATTCTCTCTCTCTGTGTTTCTTTCTCCATAAATGAGAGATGAAAATATTTGCAACAATCAGTCATAGCTTCAGTCTCTGCTACAACTAGGTAACCATCAATTTTGCTAATAAAATAAGTCAGACTGGTTTTGGGGGTTACTATTCCTTTTTGCAGCTCACTGACTTGGCTTTCTGCTCATACATACTTAAGGCACATGCTGAGAATCTGTGCCAGAGACGAGGTTCTAGGGCGTAGTAGCTTCCTGAAGGGAGGAATGAGCTTCAGGGCGTGGAACTTCCTATGATCTAAGATCTTCACTCAGGCAATCGGCATTCAGAAGACAAACATGACTCATTGCGCATGGGATCTCAATCAACTGTTCACAAACTTCAGGTTGAGGGTTGGGATGGTCTGGAAAAGATTCCAGGGTGAAGCTTATTTAGAAGTGTACAAATTGTTTTCTTTGTAAAGTGACACATGTCAGAATTGTGAAACAGTAGAAACTGGGAGTGAGTGCCTTATGTCAAGTGTCATGGAGTCAGCCTGCTGCCCAGCCACAGGCATCCCTGTTTATTGATTTGTTTTTATTTATTTATTTTCTTCTCCGATGTCCCAACATTTCAAAGAAGCCACTGCTCTCAGACCTTTTCAGCTACTTTGCCATGTAAGTTGTCTTTTGTTAAGAAACAAACTGTCCCAAAAGTTAGTGGTCTAAGGTCACAGCACTTTATTATTTCCTCATGGTTTCGTAATGTGAGTGAGGTTCCAGCAGGACAATTGTTTTGATGGCCTTGGCTGGGGTCATTCATGTAGATGCTGTCATCTGGAGTCTCAGCTGGGCTGGAACATCCTGCATGACATCACTCACATGTATGGACCTCAGCTGGGGCAGCTGGAACAGCTGGGCACTGGCCTGGCATCTGTCTCTCTCTCTCTCTCTATCTCTCCAGTGGATACTCCACCAAAGTAGCTGAACTCTGTGACAGGGTGACTCATGGCTCCCAAGGGCACAAAAGCAGAAGCTCTCAGGCCTTGTTAAGGCCAAACCTAGAACATCGGCCTGTTTTGTGGTGTTTTGTCAGTTAAAGCAAATCACAGGTCTGTCTAGATTCCAGGAGGGGGAAGCAGATGCTGTCTCTTTCTGTAGAGTGGCAGAGGATTTCTGACTATCTTTAATCCACCACAAACTCCACTTATGTTGTGGAACAGGTTTTGTGGAACAAATGAGCATTCTGTTCCCCCAGCTACAGATCACTGCTGTTTCCCATTCGGATGCTCCGCTGTTACAGGGAAGCCCCACTCCAGGCTTCTCTACCTGCTGCTTCCACTTCTCTGCCACCATCAGCCAGCTTCTCTCTAATCACTCTCTCCGCTGCATAGTTTCTTATTATTCATGGGCTCTGCTGCTCGATGGTATTACTGCCCTGCAGCTATAAGTTAGTGTGGAGAAGAGTTAACATGGAAGGCCTGACTCTTTTGTTTAAGGAGACCTGCTTGTGAGGTTGATCCTTGACAGGCATCTGGGAACTTGGGTTTTGGGAGGTGTAATAGGCAGGGTTCTCCAGATGAACAGAAACAAAGGATTATGTGTCTGTGTAGACAGGAATTGGACCGTGTGTTTATGGACGTTGGTAAATGTAAAATCCGTAGTGTGCATTAGCAGGCTGGAGCCTCAGGAGAGCTGATCCAAAGTCTGTAGGCAATCCACTTGAAAATCTCCTCTGCTGGGAGGCCAGTCTTTTTGTTCTAGTCACGGCTTCAGCTGTTTAGATGAGGCCCACCTACAGTATGAAAAACTATCTACTTACTCAAAATTCACTGATTTGAGTCTAATCTCATCTAATGAAATTCTCCAAATAGACACACCATTTTCTGTGCCTAAACCGTTTGAACAGCAAGGTGGCCCATATAAAAACTTCCATGATTTCCGTAAAGAATAAAGAGAGGAATCCCAACCTGGACTTTTCTTTCAAGCTAGGCAGAGTGCCTACGTGATTGGCCCTCAGATGAGCTTCCCTGGTAAACAACACTTCCCACATGCTGTTACAACTCACAGTTGGAAGGATCAGGCAGGTATTCTGTGCCTTTGCTGGGAGGGGACTCTTGGAAGCTTTCCTCTGGATTTTGCCCACATACCGTTTCCCTTTGGTGATTTTGCTCTGTATCCTTTTGCTGTAATAAATCTTATCATGACTTGACCATGTGCTGAGCCCTGTGACTACTCATAGCAAATCATTGAACCTGGGAGGGGTCTGGCGGGTCCCAAGCACAAGTAAGAAATGGAAATGTTGTGTCATTAGCATAGGTCTGTCCTTAATTGTTAATGAAACAAAGATGGAAATTATTTTATATATTTAAACAAAGATATGAAACAAAGATGGAAATTATTTCATACATTTAAGGTCTTGCATAAGTATAACTAAGGTGACCAACATTTTTACAATGAAAAGGAGGACAAATATAAATTGAAGAAAACAATATCGTAAATAAAAGAAACATTTTATTCATTGCAACAATAATACACTATAATATGATAAATGCATAATAAAAACATTTGTAATATTTTATATTGTAATTATGCTTACATGCCTATTAAGTTAATAATAATTGTGAGAAAAAAGTACTGATTTAGATGCAAATACGTCACATCACATGCAAAGGATCGACTGCATCGATCGAATACAGACATTTACAGATTAGTCTTCCAATACCAAAAAGGAGGACATGAAGGAGGACACTTTTCGAGAGAGGACGGAATTTACAAAAGGATTGTCCTCCCTAAAGGAGGACGATTGGTCACCTTAGTGTAACATTATGCTATACATCATGATGCATTCAAAGGAGATGTTAGGAACCTAAATGAGTGAGCAGGGCTTCCTAGAGGAGGTGGACTATTTGAGTGAGTAGGAAAACTGAGCAAGGAAGGTAGTAGATCCCGGTGCTGGAGAGTTTATACTCTGGAGATATGGCTAAGTCCAAATTGTGGCTTTAGTGGTCACTAACAAGTCATTAATCAACATAAGCTTTAAATTTCCACATTAGAAGGTATTATAATAATAATAACATCTAATATTGATTAAGTACTTACCTTGTCCTAGCCACTTCATATATTAACTCACTTAACTCCCGCAACAACCTTATTAGGTATTATTTTAATCCTTATTTTACAAATATAGAAACTGAGGCCCAGATAGAGGTCTTGCTAATACCCATACATAGAGTACTGGGAAGCTTAAATGAACTAATAAGTACAATGCTATTTATCTGGAGCATCAGAAATATCCACTAAATATTAACTTATCTTTCAAAACATAATAAAAAAGAGAAGAGAGGAAGAACTTGGGAACAGAACAAAGGCCCCTGCATGAACAAAGCACAGGAGTGGACCATAGCAGAGTGATTTATGAGTAGTGGGAAGACTGATGGATGAAGAACTTTGATCAAATACTCCTGTGTGCCAGGCACTGTACTAGGAGCTTCAACCCACCACCTACAGAAAGGGATGTCGGATTAATGAGTAGTAGAAATATGACTTGGGGACAGAGTTCAGAGGGTCTTGACCATTATATCAGCACTTACCATCTAGGGTTGTGACTCTCAAATTGGCATATGACAGAGTGACTAGAGACCATAGTCTCTGTAGGCAATATAAAATAAATATACATACTTATATTAGCTGATGATTAGAATAGAAGTTTAAGAAAAATACTTAATGGAGAAATATTTAAAATATTAAATTTTAAATGCTTATTTTAAGAAATGATCATTTCCTTTTTTGTATATGAGTGAAGTATCATATTATTTGGTTTGTACTAGCTTCAGAGCTACTGCATTAGACAATGGAAAAAGATGCATGATTGAAAGCTACATCTGGTTTGGGACACAGAATTCGGATTAAAGTGGAGGAAAGAGAATGATTAGGAAACCAATTTGAGCATAAAGGAATGCAGGTCTGGCTTCAGGTGAGTTTAAGGAAAGTGAAAGGAAGTGGATCAGTGTTGAAGGAATAATGAACATATTTGCAGTCCATAAAGACCTGGGTGCAAGTCTTCACTAATTAAGAGCTTCTAACTTCTCTGAAGCTGTTTTCTCATGGGTAAAGTGGAATTGATAACAATTACATTAGTGGGGCTGCTATAAAGACTGGGTCAAACGGAGAATGAATGTATATTGCACTTGATACAGAAGCTGTTCTCATAATAAATAACTGTAGGAATATGCTATTATAAAGACATGCAGAGTTAGGAAAACAATTAGAGACAGTGAGGCACCGGAGGGCAAAAGCCCTGAGCAGACGAGAGTCCAGGGGCCTCCCTGACCCGTACTGGAAACAGCAAAACAGCAGGATAAGATTCAGTAACAGAAAATGTTTAGGCTCTCAGAACAGAGATGAAAAGTTAGCATGCTCCTTGTCCTTACTTCATCCCCTAAAAACTTCTGCTGTCTGCTTCCTTGAGTTACTTGTACTGGCTAATAAATATCTGAGTAAGGCTGGGGACAGGGCTTCAGTCGTTTGGTCTGCATGTCATCAGGTCTCCTGGGAGTTCATTGTCTCAGTGACAAATAATGCTTATCTGAATGTTGGAAAATGAGGATGTGGGAGGAATCAAAGGTGGCTGCAGGATTTGATTTCAGATGTCTGGGAAACAGACCACTCTGGGGAAAGCAATAAGAAAGAAGGAAGTTTAATCCAGTCCTGAAGGAAGAGGATTGGTTTCATTTCAAGCACATTGAATAAGAACAATGTTTGTAAATTTGCTATGCTGAAAGGAGAGCTCTTAATAAGTATGGAAAAGGAAAATTATAATCTTAGAAAGCATGATACATATGTTATCATTTTCCTGTTTGTGGCATCTTGAATTGCCTTTATTGTTCTGTTTATTAAAGTAGAGTATATGGAAAGATTTTCAAAGAAATACAGATTTAGGGAAATGTTGGGCAGATAATATATATTATGCTCACTTTGTTAAAGATGGTGCTGCCCACATGGAAGCCCATTGCCCAGGTGATTGCTTGGGATGGGTGTAATTGTATTAATGTGTGTTGGGGGCGGGCTGTGGGCAGGCAGGATCCTTATAGCCTAAGGCTTAGTTTTAAGACTAAGCCTTTCTCACCCTTTCTGATGTAGGGTGGTGCACTCTCATGAGGAATCCCATTATGTCTCAGATAAGTGACTTTGTATCAGAGACTTCCTTGTTTGTACATTGGATTAAAGGTTTTGATTTCTACACTATAAAATGGGGGCAGACCAGGGGCTTGCTCTCTCTTGGTTCCTGAGATTAGCATTAGAGAGGAGGGCAGGGAAAGGCCACATGGAGGAGGCCAGGAGAAGCAGCCAAGATGGTGGAGTGTTGAAGGAGAAGCCAGTTTGTGCAGAGTTTGTGCAGAGAGAAGGAGCTGGGTAAGAGAAGTGAATAAGGCTGGTGAGGTAGACACCTTTGATCCTAGGAAAACTCAGATAAGTCAGTAGCTTTGTGAGCACTGAATGAGTGGGTTTTGGAGCCCAGTGTGTGTTTTTACTTGCCCGCCGGGTGCAAGCTAGGATTAAAGCTAATGGCCCACCAGTTCTTGGCTTCATTGTTTCATTACCATCTGTAAAGCCAGAAGCCACGGCCACCATCACAGCCGCCTGGCCCATGCAGGTTCGCATTGGATTCGGACAGATGGTAATGAAACAACGGAGCCAAGAACTGGTAGGCCATTAGCTTTAATCCTAGCTTGCACCCAGCAGGCAAGTAAAAACACACACTGGACTCCAAAACTCACTCACATTCGGTGCTCACAAAGCTACTGACTTATCCGAGTTTCCTAGAATCAAAGGTTTCTAGCTCACCAGACTTTATTCACCTCTGTTCCCCATCTCCTTCCTTCTCCCTGCACAAACTGCACAAACTGGCTTCTCACTCAACACTCCGCCATCTTGGCTGCTTCTCCTGGCCTCCTCCACGTGGCCTTTCTCTGCTCTCCTCTGCTCTCGCTGCTCTCTCATGCTAATCTCAGGAACCAAGAGTGCAAGCTCCCGTTCTGCCCTTATTTTATAGTTTAGAAATCCAAACCTTTAATCCAATATACAAAATAGGGAAGTCTCTAATACAAAGTCACTTATCTGGGGCATGATGGGATTGTACCACCTCACATCAAAAAGGGTGGGAAAGGCTTAATCCCAAAACCAAGCCCCAGGCTACAAGGATTCTGCCTGCCCACAGCCCGCCCCCAAAACATTAATATCACCTGGGCAATGGCCTCCACGTGGGCAGCGCCATTTTTAACAAAGTGAGCATAATATATTTTATCTGCCCAACACCGTCTGTCCGAATCTAATGCGAACCTGCATAGACCAGGCGGCTGAGATGGTGGCCATGGCTACTGGCCATACAGGAAAAAAATGAAAGGAATCTTAGAGCCTAGAATAAATTGCACATAATTTTAACAAAAGGATTATAACTGGATTTTTATATAATAAACTGTGATTATTGTATGATTGTTCAGACTTACATTGATTCTATAAATTAAAATATCCTGTGCATAGTTGGAAATAGACTCTTTTTTAAAATTACTTTTTAAAAATGTATCGATTTTAGCAAGAGAGAGAGGGAGAAAAAGAGACAGGAACCATCCATCTGTTCTTGTATTTGTCCTGACCAGGGACTGAACCAGCAACCTCTGCACGTCAGGATGATGCTTTAACCAACTGAGCTATCTGGCCAGGGGAGAGAAATAAACTTTTTGCATGACTTTCTATGAATGGTCATATCATTCATGTCCAAATTGAAAATACCACTTGGAATAAGATAATCTTGGCTTTAAATTCCAGCCCTGTGTGCTAATTTGGATAATATTTTTTAACCTTTCTGAGCCTCAATTTTCTAGCATGTAAAAAGTGATAGAAATAAGACCTTTTTTATAGGGTTCCTGTGAGAATAAATATGATTATATTTGGCATTCATACGTATTGATAATTAATATAAGTTCCTTATCCCTTTGTTCACTCTATAATAGCATTGAAGCTATTAGCTGTAGAAGAAAGTTATATATATAATTTGAGAAGTTTTAGAACCATATTCATAACCTGGCTTTTGCCTTAGTAGAAGATGATGTACAAAGAAATAGTCTTATAATGTCTGGACTTGGTGACTAAGTTTGGAATAGAACTATTAACAAAAAGCACATTGTATTAAGTATAGTAGGCCCTGGCTTATTGGCTCAGTGGATAGAGCATTGGCCTGGTGTATGGACATCTTGGGTTTGATTCGAAGTCAGGGCACACAGGAGAACCAACCATCTGCTTCTCTCCCCCCCCCCCTCCCCTTTTCTCCCTTTTCCCCTCTCACAGCAAGTGGCTTGATTGGCTCAAGCTTTGGCCTCAGGTTATGAGGATAGCTCCATTGGTCTGAGCGAATAAGCCTTGAGTGCTAAAAATAGCTCAGTTGATTTGCGCATCAGCCCCAGATGGGGGTTGCCAGGTGGATGCCAATTGGGGCGCATGCATGAGTCTGTCTTGCTATCTCCCCCTTTTCTTACTTTAAAAAAAGTATTAATAAAGCACATACAAGGTTGTACCTATAAAATCATATTTTAAATCTTGAAGCTTTGTAATTCCTCTTTTCAATTGATACTATGTTAAAAAACATTCCAATAAAGAGTCATTTTATCACTTAATATATGATTTGGAAATTCATGGAGTTGATTAAAAAATGCCAGCCTTGTTCAGGGAAATACAATGAAAATACCAGCGGCCAATGGCAGCCAAATCACTTATACTTTTGAGAACAGGCTTTATAAATGGAAAATCATAACATGGTCTTACTGACCCTGCAAATCTGATGTGATGCCCCACATTCCATGAGTATTATTTTAGCACCTAGAACTTATACCTGGTTCTACATCTGGCTGTGCTTGTGTAATAATGTCTTTCCCTCTGAGTCATAAGCTCTATGATGGAAGGAAACATACTTGTCTACCTCATTGTTATTTTCCTAGAATCTAGCACACTGCCTGACACCTCATAGGCACACAATAAATGTGTATGAAAGTATGAAGGAAAGGAGGTGAGAGTGAGGAACGTGCTACAGTATTTGCAATAAGGTCAGTGTTTACAAAAAGCTTATTTAATGGATGGAGTAAGTCACATTTCCTGTTTTTCTCTTAGTCATACACTTTGTAGGACAGAACAAATGTGTCTCAGGCCTCAAGGAAATGTCTCAAGGCAAATGCATAAATATTAATGAAAACTATGGTAATATTAAAATATTGACTAAAATCTTATGAAGTGCTTACTATGTCCTAAGCACTTTATATGCATTAATTCATTAACCTATTTTAATTATGCTCTGAGAGAATTTTCATTGGACAGATGGAGAAACTGAGGCTCAATGTGTTTTTTATATGGTTGTTAATAGTAGAAATAGGATTAAAATTCAAGTCCGCCCGACCCTTTGCTCCTCTGCACACTACCTAAGGAGTCAGCACTCCCTCGCAGTGGTTTCCAAGGCTTCACTCACAACACAAGGGCAAGGTGGTCGAGCCTCCTGTGGGCAGGCTAAAGGAGGTCACATCTGCTTGAACACACAGAGACAGCCCTCCTGGGTTCATACAACCCATGCATGACAGGTGTTCTTCCAAATGTCTGGCCACACACAGTTCAGAACGAAGGATGCTTGTGGGGAAAATGAATGGTCAGGAGCAGCAAGGCACGTTGTCTTCAGATTAGACTAAAACAAACATGAATCTGGAAAAACAAAGAGCTTGAATCTGAAGGATCAGGCCGATAATGGGAGAAAATTCATTGCTGTGGAAATGGTAGTATGGAAGTTTTTTGTTGGGGTCTTAGAAAACTTAGCAAAGGCATTGGGTCAGAAGGTGATTGATGGAACACAACAAGAAAGGAATGTCTGCACAAGGCATGATTCTTTGTTCACCGCCAATACTATCCCTATGTCCACACAGCCTTTCTCCTCTCTCCCCCACACACATGCTTATGCATATGCACAAGCATACCTCTGATGCCACTAAAATGTTCTTACACACCCCAGGTTGCTGGCTTCCGCTCATCATACAAACCTTTGAAAAACAAGGTTAAAATGTCTGGATCTACGGTTGAACTGACAATGCTTATGTCTCTGTCTCCTTCATCTTGAGGCAAGAACACGTATTCCATTTCTTTTTTATCCCCCTCACAGCACCTATTACTAGATACCATATGCTCTGCACGTACTTGGCACTCAATAAATGCTTGCTGAATGGCTGACTTTTCCCGTCTCCCCCACCCTTTCCTTCCCACCCCGACTTTAAAGATCTGCTGCAGAGCTATGGGGCGAGGTTTAAGGTCCGTTTTGACAAATAACCCTTATGGGTGTTTAAAGCCAAAAGATCGAATATTTAAAGCAGAAATATGAGCTGTGACTTCATGGGTGTTCTGTGAAGAGATGCATAAAGCTGTACAAATAGATAGCTTTTCAGACAGGACATAACAGACCCAGCTTTGTGCATTTGCAAATATACAGAGGAGAAGAGACTGTACTTCACTTTGAACCCTATGTTTCCTTCTGAAACCAGTTTAAATAGAAGAGGGAAAGTAGTTAAATCTTATATATTTTTTAAAGGAGATCTTACAAATACTTCTGGATTTAAGAGTCTATGTCATTGATTCATAATATAAGAGTTGACATTAAACCTATCCTCCATCCCCACAGGCAGGAAAATATAAGCAGAAACAAGACTTGATTCCATGGGAATGATGGAAGCAAATTGATTGCTATAAAAATGGGCTTTTAGACTCTCAGACATGAGATCTTGATGCTGGGAAGTCTTAGAGAACTAAAGTAAGGGTCTAGAGCAGCTGATGGTTGAAGAATCACAGCAGAATCAGAATCACACAGTGGCTCTGGTGAATGACTTCATGATGATGCAGAGCTTAGAATACAAACCCCAAGAGAGAAATTAGCATAAACTAAGCAGGTCCATTGCTCCATAGAATCCATTTTCTCTAAAGGATGTTCAGAGTTTCCTAGCTGCTTAGGTTACTATGGCAGACACAAGAGATATCTTGCCTCACATTTGGCTCCAGCTCTGACTGCCCCAATGGAAAAATAATGAATGTCCTGAGTTCTTAGTTCGTCAGTCTATTGTATATTCTAGAGCTGTTCTCAGCAAGTGGAAGCTGCTTGATGTGTATTATTTTTTGTTTTAACTTAAGTACATCTGGTTTTCATGGAGCTATGTTTATTTCAGTGACTGAACAGGTTACTTAGAGCTGAGAGTTTATATGACAGTTGACTCAAATATACTTTACTAGCTAGCAAGAGAAATAAAATTAAGGGACTATATTACTAATTTTTATATTGTTAAGATCATAAGTATGCCCACTTTCCAATTCATGCTTTGTTCTTATTTCCTATAGATTTAAAGTAGATCAATACCTTTGGATTCAATAGAAATTATATTAGTGCAAGGTTATAAGCCAGATAATAGAAATGTAGATAAACACACAATATCTTAGTTTTCTTGATAGTGTTTTATAGTTTACAAAGAAACTTCTCATTTTTCATCTAATGTAATTCTCCAAAAAATCTATAGGATAAGAATTATTATTACCTCTTTACAGATGAGGAAATAAAAGATTAGATAATTTTATTCAGTTATTCATTCACTCAATTAGTATAATTTTGGACCTAATTTTATTCTAGGCACTGGATATATAAAGATAGAAAAAAAAAAACAAAACACCTAGTCATGACCTAAAGGAGTTCACCATTTATTATGCATAACAAATAGGTAAATAAAACATTGATAGTGGCATGTGATGAGTGCTGTGTTAGGCAGAGGTTCTATGTACAGTGATGGCAAAAGGAAAGAATTACCAAATTTACCTGGATGTGAATAAGTAGTCTTTTCAAAGGAAGAGAACTTTGAAGTGGAGCATAAGAATAAATTTGCGAGAATGATGAGCATAAAGCAGGGCAGCAACAAGTGGCAAGGCACAGGAGCAAGAAATTATATGGTGAATTAAAGAACAGCAAACAGTTCATCCTGGTTGTGAGTACAGAAAGCAGAAATCTGAGATTAAAGAGTACTTCTTTGGGAATAATTACCAGTGAGGAACAAGGAAACTCTAGATTAGTACAGTGAATCCATGAAATAGAGTCTTCAGAAACTCAGATTCATTCAATTTTGTTTCACCACACATGCCTTCCATAGCCAAGATCTCTTCCTGGTCCAAAATAGTTACTTCAGATTTAGCAGTTGCATCTATTCTGAACAGCAGAAAGAAGGAAAAGGGGAAAAAAAGGAACATAGACCTAAGCCAACTGTCTTTTAAGAGACTCTCTTAGAAGCTGCTATAGGATGCTTCCGCATACAACTTATTGGGCAGAACTAGTCAATAGAATTCATTGGCCACATTGATGGTAAAGACTTCTAATAGATTCTATTATGGTGACTAATGTGCTCAGTTAAGATTTTGTGTTGCTATTAATATTGAATAGAGAGAGAATGGAATCTGGAAGATAGCTGTAATATCTACCACTGAGTAACATGAGAAAACTGACCATAAATGGCTATGAAATATCAATTTTGCCTTCTGGATAATGGGATTTCATTGAAGGGTTTTGACCAAGTACTTTAGATGACCATATTTTTATATACCATTAAGAGGGTAAGATTGGAGACAGTAGAACCAGTTAGGAGAATATTATGGTGGTCCAGGTGAAAGACAGTGGAAACCTGAACTAAGTAGCAGTAGAGAAGGGGAAAACATAATGAGGAGGGGAAACATTGAGAAAGTTACCTGCCATGATAATTGAGTTGTAAGGGACGGGAGCCAACCCCCAATCTTCAACTCCGCGTCCATGGACATGAAATCTCTGTCTCTTAACCAACATGATGGCAAGCTGGATTTCAAACTCCCATCAGCCCTTCATAGCCAGTCATGTTGTCAAAATCAGATAATATGATCTAGATCTAGGAACCGAAGAGCTCAAAAACAAGTTGACATTTGTGGCAGGATAACATTTTGAGATATTTTCCATTTTTTCTTTCTGCATTCAAGTGTGTAAAAAAAATTTGGGCTGGGCTTCTTTGCTTATGGGAGGTCTATAATAGGACTTCTGGGGTTTGATTTCTAAGTCTCAGCACATGTGAGAAGAGAGATTTTGAAGAAGGAGAGATTTCAGTCGGAGTAGGAAGACATTCTCAGACTCTGGAGGAGGAGGATGGATTTCCTCTATCTCTCCTTCTACCCACTGGAGGACATGGCAGGAGCTGAGGGGAAAGGCCATGAGCTGGCCTAGGGAGGGCATTTACTTGTGAATGTTCCAAATAACTCAGACCCCTCCCTTCTGCCCAGGAGACAATATAGCATCACTTCGCTGGATACTTCAGGACAGATGCACTTCATGTTTGAAAATATCTTGATAATATTCCAATTATTGTTTGATTTTTTTCTTTTGCTAATACAATTACCAAATCAGGATATTTGTATACAGTATCTATGCAAACATCCTTTATATATTTAATATTGACAACATATAGAACCAGCATAATTTGCAAAATCAGCATGATTCTTTTTTTTAAAGCAACATTCCCTGGGTATGATCTGAGTTTGAAAATCAAGTTTATTATATTTTCTTTCTGGGGACAACATGTCAAACCTTAAATATGGCTATAAATCAGAAGCTTTGGGGAAGCAAATTTCAGGCCTGCAAAGAAGGAAGTAAGTTATATTCCATAGAGTTAAAAATAAATGATAATGTTTTAGAAATCTGAGAAAAATCTATGTTTTTTGTCTTCCTCTTCTATTTTGCCCACTATAGTCATACTTGTTCTCTTTACACTTTATTTAATTTTCTCTCTGCCTTTAAGTAGTTTTATTTTATCTTTAAAATATTATAATCGAAAAATATGGCATGGGGAATTCAACCAAAAAAATAATAATCAGAGCCATTCATGGCTCATGTGCCCAGACTAAGCTGTATTTATGGAAGAGTTGGGGTTTTTTTTCTAGAAATTTAATGTGTAAATTAAGTTGCAGCAAGGCAAGTCAAATTATTCCCCGGCCATTTGTAGTATGCAATGTTTTATGTGACTTTTTACCCTCTTATTCAATAAAACAATGCGTACTTGTATAGCAGCCAGACGAAGTGGTGATTCACACTCGTCTAGGAGATGCCAAGTACTGCACTGCCTTGAGGAAACACACTCACCCATGTGTAATGAGAACACTTTGGATTTCCTGGAGTGATTCAACATTCAGTTGAATTCAGCATTGAACTGAGTATCCATAGATGTTAACACTCATAAGATCAGATGTACTTGAGTTTCATTTGTCTTTGTGCAACTCCCACTCATTTATTACAAGTTAAGAGATGCATTCTTGTTAAGTTGAATTGAAAATATTTTCACTCAAGGAAACCAATTAAAGAATTTGACTTGTTTCTTATTCATACAAAATAATCAAGGATTTTTTGGGAGAGGGTGGCCAGCTGTGGTTCTGTGATAGAGAACTCCCATCAAGCCCTTCTCTTAAATTGTGTAACTTCTAGCTCAAGGAGAACTGGGAGCCAGGCTGGCCACTGGCTATATTATCACTAGTTTGATCCTTTTGTTCCTGTTCTCCATTAGGAAAAGTGCTTATAAAAATCCATAGCATGTTAGATATCAGGCCACCAGAAATTATTGCTTTTAAATGTAGGCAGAGGAGTAGAGATTTGATGCAGCAGCACTAGGGAGCCTCAGAGGGTCATTGAATGAGGAAGTAAGGATTTCATTGAAAATTCAAGTTTACTCCCAAATGCATAAACACAAGGGCTTAGGGAAATTCAGCTGCTTTATCCTTTGGAGATAGTAACCCAAAACAGAGGTTCTTGGACTACAGGAGTAAAATGATAAGAACAGGAGTGAGGATGGAGAGAAAGAAGCAGCAGCAGGAGTGATAGTGGTCATGGCCACTGGAGGGCAGAGGGTTTTCTGTACAGCTTGAACCAAGCCAATTAAAAAAAATAAGGTCATCTGGACATGTATGAAAGGCAGTCACCGGAGAACTTGAGTTTGTAATCCACAGCATTCAGGTCTTTGAATCACAGAGTGTTTGGAAGGTTAGAATTTCAACCTAAATTATAAAAGTGTCACAGCAAGGTTTTACTAAACTAAAAGTAGGGAAAACCGAACTAAATTGCCAAGAAGAAAGCCTGAAATGAGTATCTGGAGCCAGACTTTAAGGAGAGTACAGTGTAAGACAATGAAAGGCCACTTTCAAACTACCAATCAATCACTCTGAGAAAGCCTTCTTTTCACCAACAGGCATCATATGTTTAAAGGCTGGGTCTGGAGACACAGGAAACCTTTTGTTTCCCAAGAATTGATATGGACTTGTTTTATTTATGCAGGCTAGCTTTGCTACTAGCAGCTGGCCAGAAATGCAAAACACAGCTCCCCCTCCCACCTAGAGAGAGTGGGATGCATTATCAAGTTGGACAACCAGACTATTCCATTCCCTTGGCCTTAATGATTGAAGGAAGGACCATTTCAGTGTCCTCGCCACCCCCGCCTCCAATTACCTCCATATGGATTAAGAGAACTGTGATTCTTCTTCCAAAAGTTTGTTAAGCAAACAACATATGAACCTCTAAGATCTTGACCTATGTGGACAATGGAAGCTCGAGTGTCTATATTTCTGATAATGTGGAGAGAGCTTTTTTAAAAAATATTTTAATTAAAAAATTAATTTTAACAGGGTGACATTGCTCAATAAGAGTACATAGGTTTCAGGTAAAAGTTTCAGAAGAGATCTTGGCTAAGAATAAAACTGGCGTCAGAAAAGAGAGAGAGAGAGATGAAGCCATTGGGTATGTACCCACATAAACCTTCCATTGAGCCCAGCTTCTTTCCCAAGCTCTCCTCCAGGCAAACAGTTGTGATACTATATTTTAATAATTCTCTGATGTATATTGTAAATATTTTAACTTCTCTGATGTCAAATAAACTTTATACTTGTCCACATTCTATTGGTCATAACTAGGAAAGCCAAGGAAATGTATCATAGCTGTGTGCCTGGGAGGAAACAGAACACGTGTCAGCCTCTGCCCATGGCCACCTAATACTTGACCAAATCAATTCTCTATTAACAAGAGAAAGGGTGTGAGTAGCTATAGGATAACCAACCCACAGAATTTACAAGGTTATACGTGTGGAAAACAAGCTTTAAAGTAGCATGTTCTTCCATTATCTGCTTGTGTAAAAAGTGGCCTTTATGAAGTATAACTCTCTACCTCTGAAGTGTGGGCTGCACATAGTGAATTCTCTCCCAAAGAATACAGATGCAAAGGTGTGGGGCCAGAGGAAGTGACTTTACAGTGGGAAACCTGACAAACACTGCCTTAGCCAGGTGTTAACATCAACAACCATAAGGTATGTGTCAATAGTCTGGACATTTGATGGAATACAATGAAAATGGCACTGTACTGATATGGTATTCCTCCCCAACCCCATAACTAATCTTGAAAAACATTAGCCAAATCCAATTGAGGTATTCTTTAAAATACATGATCAGTGTTCCTCAAAACTGTCAAAGTCATCAAAAAGAAAAGTCTGTCACAGCCAAGAGAAGCCTACAGAGATGTAACAACTAAATGTAACGTAGTTGGCATCTCTGGAAGGGATTCTAGAACAGGAGGACATTAGGTAAAAATTAAGAAATGCTGAATAAAGAGCAGACTTTAGTAATAATAATGCAAAAATTTGGTTACTTAATTAGGACAAATGTACTATAGCAACTAACGTAAATTGTTAATAAGGGAAAAGCCTCGGGTATATGAGAACTCCTGTGCTACCTTTACAATTTTTCTATAAATCTAAAATTATTCCATAATTAAGTTTATTTTTAAATGGCCCTTTTCTTGAGCCTGAAATAAGCAGAGTTTGTTCTTTTTCCCTTTTGAAAAATATCTTTGTTCAGAAGTTGCTGCTGTTAAACGCGGTGAGCCTGTGCCCATCCCAACGACTTGACTAAGATGATTTCAAATCAAAGCATTTCCTATTTCTCTAGAGCCATGTATTCATTGAATTTTTGTGACACCGGTGAAATTGGGCTATTACTCAAATGTTGTTTTATATTGCATGCTGCAATAACTTATAGAGGATAACTTCTGGTGCTATAAATAGCAATTGTGCGCTGCTCCTTCCCAGCTCCCATGCACATGAACTGCAAATATTCTTGCTGCTGCTTTACAGAGCCTTGCAGTTAAAAGATACGTAGACAGCCGAGTTACCGGCTGGACCAGTCACAACACGAAAGGAGAGGCTATAAGAACAGTTCTCCATTTCTCACCACCATGCCATCCCCTCTCCCAACACATACAAACACACACAGTGTGTGCACACAGTGTGTCCGCTTGTATGTGTTAATATCTATATAATGCCAAGATCACCACGGCTGACTCTCCCATCTGTGTTCCCAGGAGAATGATAAGTGAGACACTTTTCCTGCAACAAAAGGGGAACACACAACATTGTGCGCTGTGCATTCAAACTGGTGCTAATTCAACAGTAAGATAGAATACAGTATTTTGAAAGATCTCAATGTTTAAGTTTTAATTTATATACTGATACCAAGATATCTTCTTGCTCTTTAATTAGAAAATGCCTTCAAAAGAACATAGGTACAGCCAGATTGCGTTATTTAGAGAATTACCGACTCCTTTTTTTCCGTTTTTCTTCTCAAAAATTTTGAGACAATTTAGATAAAGTCTAACAAAATTTTGGAGTTGAAAGTTTGAATTTTTGTTTGTTTGTTTAAATGGAAACTATTAAGAAGAGAAAGTTAAAGGAGGTATTTTTGTCAGACTAATTAACCATAGGCCCTGAGCCTTTTCTGCATCAGGCATCATCAGTCTCAAGATGTTTGGTCATTTGCATGAGGTGTACACAGTGGTGGGATTCAGCTGGTTCACACTGGTTCGGCAGAACCGATACCTAATTTTTTGTTGAGTTTAGCAAACCGGTTGTTAAAATTGCAGTTGTAATCAGGGTTCTCTCTAAGGTCAGGCCTGAGCACTGCAGGCTCAATATGAAAATCACAAATTTACATTCTTTACTTTTTTTTAACATTCATCTGCACAACAACATATTCTAAGCACCTGTAGTAATGTTCATTCCATCTTTGGGTGAAAAAAATTGCAAGTGAGTACACCAATCAAGAAGCAATATGGAAATATCTTAAATAACAGTTTTATTGTTTTTTTGTCAGGCATTATTTAATATTCTTCATTAATATTTTAAAACTTTTTTATAACATAATCTAATTTTGTGTACCTCTTTTATTAAGTATTAAATGCATGAAATAATAAACTACCTTTCGACATATCTTTTTTTATACTTAAAATGGTCAGTAGGGCAGAGAACGGATTGTTAAATTATTTGAATCCCACCTCTGGGTGTACAGAAAAGCAGCAATATCTGATAAGCAAAAGATGCCTGAAATTTGTCATTAAATGTAATAAGAAAAAAATTCTAATACATTCTCATAGTGCTTTCCTCTTTGCATGACACCAACATGGAGGCATGAGAATGTTCTCAGGTAAAGAATTCTATAAGCAATTAGACCTCAAATATTACACATATTTCTCTAGTTAAAAACAAATATACCCTATCATGATACAAAATCCTGAAACACTGAGCCACCATTTTAGGAGCTAGTAATTTACATTAGGCAAGGACACTTCACTTCACTGTAAGCTTTTCTTAGTGACTAATTAACCTATTAACTAATCAGGGTGCTAAATGTTAGATTTAATCATATGAAGTTGATAATCATTAAAATGATGAAAGTAAAAATTATGTTTTAGCAGTCATAAATTCTATATAACTTTTAAAGTATGTCAATTTTTTTTGTTATTGAGAGACGAGAAGGCAGAGAAACAAAATCCTGCATGTGTCCCAAGCAGGATCCACCCTGCTAGCCCCCTATAGGGTGATGCTCTGTCCAACTGGGGCTACTGCTCCATTGCTCAGCGACCGAGCTATTTCAGCGAGGCCATGGAGTCATCCTCATCGCCCAAGGCCAACTTGCCCGAACCATTCGATCCATGGCTGCAGGAAAGGAAGAGAGAGAGAGAGAGAGAGAGAGAGAGAAGGGGAAGGGGTGGAAAACAGATGGGCACTTCTCTGTGCCCTGACTGGAAATCGAACCCGGGACTTCCACACGCCAGGCTGATGTTCCACCACTGAGCCCACCAGCCAAGGCCTAAAATGTGAAAATGTGTCAATTCTATAAAAAAGATAGTACAGCTGTAAGGTTGGGGCCTAGGAAATAAATTAACTGAAACAGCGTGAACAGAGCAGCTGATAAGAAAGGGTGGAACTTGACACAGATAGATTTAACATACAGATTTAAATGGCACCTGAAACTTACCAATAGAATCCAGAGAACCAAGGAAGCATGGAATGAATACTTTAAGACTGAACGGTGACTAATATGGTCTTAAAGAAATCCTTTTGCTAGAAGTATATGCTATTTAACTGAGTGATTATGTTCTAAGGGGCTAAAACGTTCCCAAAAGGTAATATGGCATTCCACAGTCAATCTCAGAGGTAGAAGAAGCCTGGATGTGACATGTCTTGAATGAGCTCTATCTGAAGCAGAACATTTTGTCTCCAACATTTATCATATGTTATTTGGACCTAAAGTAGCACAGACTATCAGTGAGCATAGGTTTATCAGAAAATTAGATGACTAACATAATAGAGCAATTCCAAAGTATTCCAGTTTTTCTGATTGATTAAGAAAGAGAAATGTCTTTTATTCCATTTCTAGTGAATATTATTTTTAAAATAACACAAAGTGAAATGAACAGCAATTAAATTAACACTGTATAAAATTTAGATTTACTAAATTTGTCCTAGGGATATTGTATATATTGAAGTAATTTTCTCTTTCTCTGCCTGACTCTCTCTCTCTTTCTCCCTCTCTCCCTCTCCCTCTCTCTCTCTTACACACACACACACACACACACACACACACACACACACTGGAATCCATAAAATCATGAGGATCAAAAAACTGGTGGAGGAATCACATTTGATAAGCATTTCCCAGAGAAGAAAGAATTGATCCCCATGAAAATTTAAATAAAATTTTGAAAGAAAGAAAGCAATTGGAAATGTTTATCTGATTCTGATGAAGGATTAGTCAAGATTTAAGGACAATTTCTGCAGAAAATGCTTTTTTTAAAAAATGAAAATGCATAAATGTTGTTCACATTCCCATTTAAAAGCTTACTTTTATAATCTCAGCCTCAAATATCCTCAGGGTCAAAAGAGTGAGAATCAGAAATGTTCTGTGATTTCTGAGTCATTATGTGAACCTCAAGAGATGCCACTGTACTCCTCAGGTTCCACATGTATTGCTGCTCCCTCTGCCGGAAATTCCCTTCTCTGTCTTATGGAGAACTCAAGATTTCTACCGCAAGACACAGTTGACAAACATGCCTCTAGCTTGGTCTCTCCTGACCTCCAGGCAGAATTAGGTACTTTTACCCTATGTTCCCTTGGGTATCTTCTATGAAGATTTTGTCATAATGCTGTGATTTCTTGTTTACATGGCTATCTCATACACAACATTGTGGATCTCTCTAGGGTACGGCTCATGTTTTAATCCTTTGTTTTTAAATCCTTGGCACATAATAGACACATAATGAAATAATGCTAAATAATTGAGTGGATGTATAAGTGAGATCTTCATGCTACCCACTCAATATGATCAAATCTGCACTGCAACTTCAAAGATGTATTTTTTTTTTTTTTTTTGGCAGAAACAGAGAGAGAGAGAGTCAGAGAGAGGGACAGATAGGGACAGACAGACAGGAAAAGAGAGAAGTGAGAAACATCAATTTTTCATTGCTTCACTTTAGTTGTTCACTGATTGCTTTCTCATACATGCCTTTACCGTGGGGCTACAGCAGACCGAGTAACCCCTTGCTCGAGCCAGTGACCTTGGGTCCAAGCTGATGAGCTTACCTCAGACCAAATGAACCCGCGCTCAAGCTGGTGACCTCCGGGTTTCAAACCTAGCTCCTCCACGTCTCAGTCCGACGCTCTATCCACTGCACTACCACCTGGTCAGGCTAAAGATGTACTTAAGGCAAAAGTTCTTTGTTAAGATTTTAGATCAGTACTAAACAGTGGTGGGATTCAGCCAGTTTGCACTAGTTCAGCAGAACCAATACCCAATTTTTTGTTGAAGTCAGTGAACCAGTTGTTAAAATGGCACTTATAACCAGGGTTCTCTCTAAGGTGGGTGCCTGGGCAGCTACCCAATGGGAAATCACAATATTACATTCCTTACTCTTTTTTTCTTTTTTAGATTTTTATTTATTCATTTTAGGGGGGGAGGAGCAGGAAGCATCAACTCCTATATTTGCCTTGACCAGGCAAGCCCAGGGTTTCAAACCGGTGACCTCAGCATTCTAGGTCAATGCTTTAGCCACTGTGCCACCACAGGTCAGGCTCTTTACTCTTTTGTAATGTTATTCTGAACAGTGTATTCTAAGCACTCGTAGTAATGTTCATTCCATTCATAGGTGAAAAAAGTTTGACGGAACTATGCTTGTAATATTTATTTACTCATTCCATAAAACTCATTATACCTCTGATGAAATACTACATTTTAACTCCCTCATGTTTGTTACTTCAGTAAACCAGCATATAATATAAATAGAAAAACTGCCAAACAACCAGGGAATGAAGCTGTCATTGGAAATATCTTAAATCACACTTTTATTGCTTTTTGTCAGGTATTATTTAATATTTTTATTAATATTTTTAAACTCTTTTTTATAACATAATCTTGCTTTTTGTACCTCTTTTATTGTTCTTATTTAAGTATTAAATGCATGAAATAGTAAACTACCTTTCGGTATACCTTTTTTTTAAATATACTTAAAATAGTCATTAGGGCAGAGAATCGGTTGTTAAATTATTTGAATCCACCACTGGTACTAAACACGTATTTTGTGATGCCTCTTCCTTCCTCAGCAACACCCTTCTCCTCTGCATCTTTCCCTCATCCACAACCAAGAGAAGCATTGAGTTTACAGGAACCCACCGGGGACTGAGATGACCCGTTGAGGAGCTCCTCTCCATGGGGCATCGCTCGAGTGTGGGAGCACTTCTGGGAGGTCCTGAGGTTAGGTCAGCCAAGGGCTTTTTCTTTCCATCCATTATCAATTTGACTCTGGATTCAGCTGAATATAGTTAAAGGATTAATTGCCCATCATTTTGTTCCCTAAATTAGGAGTCATTGTGGTAAGAAACAAGCATAGCAATATGGGCCAACCACAAAGAAATAAATTACTTTGTAAGTTTCAAAAGATTTTCACCAAATTACTGCTCTGGGCAAATGATGTTGGGTGTAGGGAGAGAGAGTTCCAGAGTTTGTTTGAGAAACATTTTCTTTTGTGACTATAATAAGGTATGCGTACCCCTGCTGAGATATGAGTCACAGGCCCTGTGATAGGAAACTGTGGCTGGTTTATGTGGGTTTGGGGTTTTATACTAAATTTTCAGTGCCTCATGTTTCCTATGACTGATGAATGGATCATCACCTGACTGACTATTTTGCTATGGATCACCAAAGTGTAGCTTTTAAAATTCAGTAATGTGGTCCCCAGCTGCTCAGAGCTTTAATATGGAGGAAGAAACACCAGAAATGTGTAATCAGTACTTTAAAATGGACTTTATTGAGGTCACCTCTTCCCATCCTTTGCCAGGATTATAATTAAAAAGATCTAGATTGGCTTGTAATTTTTATTTTATAAGACCTACAATGCCCTCTTTTTAGTCTAAGTAATGTAGGTAGGTGTGCTAGTCCATTCAGGTTGCTATAACAAAACACCACAGACTGGGTGGCTTATGAATAACAGAAATTTATTTCTTACTGTTCTGGAGGCTGGAAGTCCAAGATTAAGGTGCTGGCAGTTTCAGTGTCTGGTGAGACCTGCTTCTTGGCTAATAGCTGCCTTTTGACTATAAATATCACATGGCAGAATCAGGGAATTCTCTGGGGTCTCTTTTATGGGAACACTAATCCTGTTCATAAGGACTTCACCCTGAGGACTTAATCACCTCTTAAAGGCCCACATTCAAACACCATCCTTACATTGTGAACTGGATTTCAACATATGAATTTGGGGGGGGGGGAACACAAATATTCAGGCCACAATACGATATATGATAGGTATATGATAAACACTTGGGTTTTTAAAAAATCCAGATTAAAGACATGCCACCAACTTCAACTTCAGCATTCTGGAAAGCAAATCTGTATTTATTAATTTGTGCAACAAATATTTATTGGAATAAGTGTGCCACTTACTGAGATAGATAGAGATGAATTAAGGTGAGGCCCCTACAATCAAAATGTGGGCAAAACATACAATTAAATATGCAAGTGCCATGATAGGGGTGTTCACAAGGTACACAAAAGGAGAAGTGATAGACCTAAGAAAAAGCATGTACAAAGTCAGGATGTCGGGAGAGAGGACAGCTAGTAAAAGATCAATTCAGCATGGCTGACACACAGACTGGTGGCATTGCTAGGGAAAATGTAAGGGATAGACTAGAGAGGGAAGCTAAGATCTAGATCAGGGGTCCCCAAACTTTTTACACAGGGGGCCAGTTCACTGTCCCTCAGACCGTTGGAGGGCCAGACTATAAAAAAAACTATGAACAAATCCCTATGCACACTGCACATATCTTATTTTAAAGTAAAAAAACAAAACAGGAACAAATACAATATTTAAAATAAAAAACAAGTAAATTTAAATCAAGAAACTGACCAGTATTTCAATGGGAACTATGGGCCTGCTTTTGGCTAATGAGATGGTCAATGTGCTCCTTTCATTGATGACCAATGAAAGAGGTGCCCCTTCCGGAAGTGCAGCGGGGGCCGGATAAATGGCCTCAGGGGGCCGCATGTGGCCCGTGGGCCGTAGTTTGGGGACCCCTGATCTAGATCTTAGAGACTTACGGCTTTCTCCTAGGATCCAGAAGGGGCCCTGAAATGTTTCAGCAGAGTGGGGACACAAGACAATTTGCTGAAATGTTAAGAAGAGATGAGATGAAGGCAAAGTAGGTAGGTAGGCAGACCAGTTAGGAGCCATACTATCACGATAATCTAAGGAGAAATGGCATGGATCCTGAATGAAAGTAAGCTGGGTGGGAATAAAGAATAGGAAGAAAAAATAGAACTGACAGGTTCTGCTGTTTGACTCTGGGCTCCAGTTTAGAGTCCTAATGATCAGACTCTTAGTGTTGGAAGCCAACCCTCTGCCCACCTGAAGAGCACAATCCTTGTCCTCTTTTTCTTTTTCCTGGAGGACACTTACTCCCTTGGCACACTTAACCAATGCCATGATGAGATCTGAATTTAAATCTTCAGGTCATACATATCTAAACTTTAGACTTGATTATTTGACAGCCTAGGTAACATCTCCACTCGGACATCTAGTAAAGATGTTAGACTTAACATGCTCTAACCTGAAAGTGAGTCCTCCCCTGAAATGTCTTTTACCAACAGTTTTCTCCATTTCTGTTAATAGCAATTCCACTTTGGTTGTTAAGGTCCAAAATGTAAATGTAACTGTTGACTCTTGTTTTTTAGTTATATTTCACATTCAGTCCATCAGCACATCCCTTTAGCTTTAACTTTGAAATTTACAAAAAATCTGACCACTTCCCAGCACATTCGCTGCTACCGCCCAGATCTAAGCCATCATCATTTTATTCCTGGATGATTCTAATAGCTTCCTAACTGGTCTTCCTGCTTCCTCCCTTGCCCCTACAGTCTACACCAGGGGTCCCCAAACTTTTTACACAGGGGGCCAGTTCACTGTCCCTCAGACCGTTGGAGGGCCAGACTATAAAGAAAACTATGAACAAATCCCTATGCATACTGCACATATCTTATTTTAAAGTCAGAAAACAAAACGGGAACAAATACAATATTTTAAATAAAGAACAAGTAAATTTAAATCAACAAACTGACCAGTATTTCAATGGGAACTGTGCTCCTCTCACTGACCACCAATGAAAGAGGTGCCCCTTCCGGAAGTGCGGTGGGGGCCGGATAAATGGCCTCAGGGGGCCGCATGCGGCCCATGGGCCATAGTTTGGGGACCCCTGGTCTACACAGCAGTCAGAACGCTGTAACTCTACCCCAGCCAACTTTTTATTTGAAACTTCTCAAGCATACAGAAAAGTTGAAAGAATTGTACAATATGATATATCTTTCACAGCTTTATTTTTCTGATCCAGTCAAGTTGCATGCGTTCATTTGTTTATTGTATTTTTGTCTCTTAACCTAGAAAAATCTGCCTGTTTTTTTTCTTTAGTGACATTCAGTTTTTCATATAGAAAATCTCATAAATTCCGAATTTGTCAGTTTGCTCATAAATGATGTTGTGTACATCATACTGTATCACATCAAGAGGCACATAATGTCAGGTTGTCCTAACATTAGTGATACTGTTTGATCACTGAGTTAGTGTGGTGACGTGCCAGAGTTTTCCTTGTCAAAGTTAATGTTCCTCTTTTTAGTTAGTAAGAAATTGTGGGGTAATATTTGGCACCATCCAACTATCTTATCTGCCACAACCTTTTACCCAATGGTTTTAACATCTATTAATAACACTTCTTAGGTTATTTATTTCACTGGATGTTGCAAAACAGTGATCTTAAAAATACATCCATTACTCTTTTTTTAGCAGACATTTTATTTAAAAATATTGTCTTTCTTTTTTCCCCTTTCTTCTCCTTTCACATCCTTCACCTACTTGCCTTTCTCCTCCATCTCTTCTTCCTTTCTCCACCTCCTCCTCTCCCATTTCCTCCTCCTCCTCTATCTTCTTTTGACTTTTACAATGGACCCATACATTGTTTCTAATTCGATGTGTAATAATCAGTTGCCAAAAACAATTCATTTAAAATGTGTATCAGTTTATGTTCTACTCTGCCACTTGAACCTTATTGATGACTTCCCATTTCACTCAGAGTAAAAGCCGAAGTTCTATGGTGGCTACAGGGCCAGTATGACCTCACCCCCAGTCCCTCTCTGTCCTCCTTCCTTGTGCTCACACCTCCGGCCAGCTGGTCTTGCGGCTGTTTTTCAGACGCTCTGTGCACACTCCTGCCTCAGGGCTTGTGGAACCACCATGTCCCTTCTCTGTAATGCTCCTCCCCCAGATAGTCACTTCATCTCATCTCACCATCTTCAAATATTTTCTCAGAGTCACCTGGCCAGATATATACATATATAATATGTGTATATATATATATTTTATATATAAAAATTTTTATATGTGTATATATATATAAACATATATATTTTACTTAAAGTCAATACTCTCCATCTGCCTTACTATATTTTCTCTGTCAATATTATCACATTTTTACATTGTTTACTGTGTTTCTTATCTGCTCCCAACTGGAATATAAACTACTTGAGGGTAGAGAATTGTGTCTGTTTTAGGCACGGCTGCATCTTAGTGGCTGGAATAGAACCTCTTCGGTATATGTTTAGTATGAATGAATACATTGATTATATAAGAGATGTAAGGAGAGGGAGTTGCTCATTTTTCAGGTCTGGCTATGACAGTGTTCTACTCCCTGAGGTAGGGAACATAGAACGAGAAGCATATTTGGGAAGAAACTTTGAACATGTTGAGTTTTAGATGCCTGTGACATAGCCACGTGAAAAAACCCTGTAGTAACTCAGCTAGACCTGGATAGACTGGGTATGAACTAGTTTCCAGGCACCTTAAGCAAAGTCATGTCTTAATTCATTTTAAATGAATTGAACATTAGTGAATTGAATTAATGAATGAAAAGGCTAAGGGTCTTTCACCTACCACTCTGGCATGTCAACCAAGCGTGGGAAGAGAGCTATTAACACTTTTCTGAGTCTGGAAGGTTTTGAACTGTTGGACTCAAAGACAGCACTAAACACCTGGTAATAGTTCTAATGGTTTGTCAACAAAGCCGGACCTGTTAGTCTTCTAGGTGATAACTGTTTCTAGTAGTCTAAAGACTTGGTTAAAGACACCTGCATCCTGTATATAGTAATTAGTACTTTTAAATTGTGGTTTTTCTGTTGATCTGGGATAACCTTTGTAATTCCTTTAGTCAAAGGGTAAGTAAAGCAACATCAAAAATCTTTTCTTTCATCAAGGCCCTAATATTTCCTTTTCCTTCATGCACCTTCTTAATTCTTTCAAGTCTTGAGAAAGCCTCCAATAGATGAGCTGTAAGAATGCAGGAAGAGTTTGTCTTGTGTGATATCTCATCAAAGTTTAGACCAGCACCCAGCCTAAAATAGGTGCTCAGTAAGTTTTATTCAGCTACATATTAACATCCACCTTCTTGATTTTCAAACCACCATCTACAATCCCTTCTCTGTCCCGAAATCTCAATCTCCCATTTTAAACAAAGTCTTGAGCCACTCAGTCAGTTTTCATAGCTAAAAATAAAGGTAACTACGAAAGTGGGAAAAGTCAATGGCTTTTCAACCAGCATGAAAATTGTCCATTGCTTTGAATGTGAGGGATATTTAAACTCATTCCAACATCATAAGACTGGATGCATACCAATGAATGGGAATATGAGTCTTTTTGAATGCTAATGGAGAATTTCCATATTAGTTTGTAAATCCTGCCCACATGGTGGGTCATTTTAATATAAGTTCCTAGAAGATTTTTTCTTTTTAAATGATGGTGAATAAAGTAGATGCTGTCATTCATATCTTAAAGAAAAAGAGATCAAAGTAAATTATGGGCATATGTTTCAACAATTTCAAAAGATTTTGTCAGTCCTGGCCAGGTGGTTCAGTGGATAGAGCATTGCCCTGGAGCACTGAAATTATGGGTTTGATCCCTACTCAGGGCACTTATGAGAAACAAGCAATGAGTGCACAACTAAGTGGAATAACGAATTGTTGCTTCTCTCGCCCACTCCCCCCCTTTCAAATCAATGGGAAATTTTAAAAAATATATTTTGTCATTATTTATGACAAAAAGTGGTATACTGATCTAGAGTACTTTGAGACAGCAGTGTTACTAAGTTAAGGACTGGGTAAATCAGAGGAGCCTCCCCTCCCCTTTAGATACAAGGAAATAATTAGAGTCTGAACTGGTCCACATTAAGGTCAAAAGTGAATGTATATTTAATCTGTCCATTGTTTTTACAGCTCTCCTTGTTTCTTTTCTTTTTTTGTTGGAATAGAAAGTGGCGACATAGTGAAGTTAAGAAGGCCACTGACATTAAGAGCATTTTCTAGCGTAACAATGACAAGATGGCCTGATAAGGATGGCATCAACCACAAAAATGTAGAGCCACTGAAATTCACCTCAATGAAACTGGAAACTAACACTTGTTTAAACGGTGGCACTGGAACAAAATCTTGCTGTTCTGACCTTTCCTAGGGACTTGATTTTCAGTCATCTATGCTTTTTTAAAATTTTTCTCTGCAGAATAGATTTTGCATGTAGCAATTACTAGTGGAAGACATGTAGATGTATGGATGCCATCCTTTCAACTGAAGGCATATACATACCTTATTAATTTGAGTATTAAATTCAGTAACAACAAATTTTCATAATAGACCTTTATGAATCATAAAGCAGGAAAAAAATTAAGAAATACAATAAAGTATTTTAAAATAATTTAATAAAGTTAAATATTTCTAAAACAATAAAAAGAGATCAAACAACTTAAAAAGAGGATATCTAGCTATGATATTTTTTCAGATAAGCAAGACTAAAAGAATTGAAAATGGCTAAATAATCCATCTAAAGTTGGGTGGTTACTATTTTATATAATATAATATTTTAATTACTTTCCATTTATTCATTCTAGAATTCCACAGATGCCCAAGCACTTAAACTTTAAGTCACTTAAACACTGACATAGAGGTGGCAACTCCTGAAAACATCCCATCTGCTTCCAATAAGAAACTTGATATTCTTTAGGATTTATGGGTGATGGGAGGAGGTTGCCGAAAGTGAGGTTTCAGAAATGGCCGGAAAATCCTTGTAAGTGAAACCCATATTTCTTTGACTGTATGTAGTTCTACATTTATATCTAGAAACTAAGCAATAAGCATTGAGCACATTTTTTGGCCAAAGACAGATAAATTACAGATTTCTGGTGAATCCAGTGCTCATACTTATATACAAATCTTTTGGGGAGTAGGGGTGGTGTAGGGAAAGAAAAACATCTGATGGTGGATTGAAAATATTTGTAAGTTCACACTCATTTGCACTCATACAACGGTTCCAGATAAATATAATAAGAGTAATAATAATAATAGTTATTACCCCTAGTGACTGTTCTTTGACTCTTTTCTCCCATCCTATTTCCAGGGTCTGAAATGGTTCCACCTGGTCTGAGCTGAGGCCTGACCCAGAAGCTGTACTAGATGAAGATTCAACAATTACCTTTAAGCCCAATTGAAAAAGGCTGAAAGAACCACAGATCCTGGCTTTTACATGTAGAGATACTAAATTGAGGCCAGTAGTCACCTCTCTCCAAACTTCTTATTATATTAAGAAAATAATCATCTAGGTATTTAAGCTGCTGTTGATTCAGTTTGCTATTATTGGCAGCAAAATACATTCCGATCTGAACACGCCCAACCCCAGCTTCCTCCGATACTCTCAAAACCATGTTAGATTTGGACTGACCTCTTTAGGTTTTAGAAAGTAGACCCAAGCCTCACTGTATAGATTTGACTAAAATTCAAGCAGCACAAGGTGAGCAATGATAAAGGTGGAAATGTTCTGCTTCTCCTTTCTCTCCACAGCCCCCTTTCTTTTGTTTATGAGTCCTACTCCAACCCCCAACACAAATCTAGTAATCTAACATGCCTCCTCCAAAATCTTGATTTTTAAAAACTTGTTCTGTGAATCCTATCTCCTAACCTTGCAGCTCATTTACTCTGATGCCTCCACTGCCACAATTTTCTACTTCAGTGGCCCCTCCTCTTTTTCACTGTTCATTTATCCTACAACGCTTGCACTATTCCTGACCCTTCGTGTTTTCACTTCCCTTTTTTACTCAATTTAGATTCCATTGTGTGTCACTGCAAACACCCTCAACTCCCTTCTTTCTCTCTGCATCATGCTCTTCTGCTTAAAATTAAGTAAATCAAAACAAAACAAAGAAAAACAAACAACCTCACTAAAACCTAACCCTCATCTATCTCTTTGCATAAACCCATGTTGTTGTGTTGCTGGATAAGATTCCACCAAAAGGACCTATTTTAAAATCATGACCCCAAATCCCAAAATCACTACCCAATAGTTTTAATTTATTCGCTCTGTAACTTGCTTTCTTCCTCTTTGAGTTAACATTCAATATTTTCTCCTGTTGCTTCAAACCTCCCTTGTTTCTACCACTGTCTCAGGCATGGGTGTCTCATACTTTATTGAGAAAAGAAACTTCCCAGCATTCCACTGGCTCACCTAGGTATTTACACATTTCTCTGCCCCTTTAAATTGGAGAGGCTCACGTTTTGGTCTTCAGCCAATATACTTAAAGAATAATTTCTATACCTAAAAAAGGTAAGAAGTACTTTCATTTGTGCTCAGATACTACCTCCTCTCCCCTTCGCAAGGACATTTCTTTGACAGATATTAGCTTCTGTGCATCACTGATCTCTTGCTCTACTGAATCATTTTCATGTGTTAGCATCATCCTTTGACAACCCTCCATTCCACTATTCAATCATTGCCCCGTTTCTCTGTTTCCTTTCAGAACATAATTTCTCAAAAGACCTCTAAACATGCTGTCAGCACTTCAGTCACCTCCCATTCATTCAGTCTCCAATGCATTCCAGTTTAGCTTCTGTTCCCACCACTCTATTGAAACTGCTCTGATCACAGTCACCACCAGTGGCTTCCATATGGCTAAATCTATGTTGCTAGAACATTCAGAAGGACTGAATACAGTTAACCACTCCTTCTGTTATGAAACACTCTACTCTCAACATTGATCCCACCAAACTTTCCTGTTTTGTTTTTGTTTTTTCCTTCCTCATTAGTCAGTTCTTAGTCTCCTTAGCTAAAACTTCATTTGTTTACTTGACCTTTGATGGTGGAAAACCTCAGGTTTTGGTCTTCAGTTTTCCTCTTTATTTATACTTTCCTAAGGAATTGCATGTTTGTGGCTTAGAATATCACCCTTATGCTGCTAATTTTTAAATGTTTATCTCGAACCATGACCTCCTTCCTTGAGCTCCAGATATTTATAGTCGACTTCCTATGTGACAGCTCCACTTCACTTGGATATCTAATAAGAATATCAAACTCTTAATATGTGCAAAATGAATCTCCCACCACTACAGACACCACGCTCCTCTGAATCTTCTTTTGTCAATAAAGGGTATCATCTCTACCCATCTGTTCAAACCAAATATTTAGGATCATATTTAGTTACTTCTCTTTTCTTCAACCCTCATACCACTTAGTTCTCTGGGTGCTACTTCCAAAATTATGTCAAATCCATCAGTTTTTCTTCATCTTCATTAACATTTTTTTTTTTTTTTGGCAAAGCCACAACCTTCTCTCACCTGAACAACTGAGATAATTTCCAAACTCTTCTTGTCCCTCCCTTATGGCATTCTAAACCCCACAGAGCATCCAGAGAGATTTCCTTCATTATATACATTTAATCTTGTAGAAAAAAATTCAAATTCTTTTCCTTGGCCCACAATGTCCTGCATGGTCTTGGTCTCCCTTTCTCTGTATTCTCTCTCCGACCGTTCCCCTCATTCTCACTATAGCCTAGGAACCAAGCCCCTTTTCTAACACCAGGCTTGAGAATGTGTTGTTCTCTCTAACTAGAATGTGCTTTCCTCCACCCCTTCATATAGCTGACCCACTCTTATCCTTTACTTTCCTTTCTAATTAACCTCCTCAGAGAAGCTTCCCTGGACACACCATCTAAAATGGCCTTCACCACTAATTCTCTATCTCATCAACTTATTTGTTGTTTGTAAAGGACTTTTCATAGTCTATAATTATATTATTTGCTTACTTTTTTATAGTTTACCTCCTGCACTGGAGTATAACCTCTGTACCCCAAGTTCACTTCTGTATCCCCAATGACTAGCACAATAAGAGCTCAATAAATTATGTTCCCAAATGAATATAACTCTACAAAGACTGGTATTTTTTAATAGCCTGTAATTGCAGAAGATTATAGATTAATGCACTTTAGAACCATCTAACCCAATTATTTAATCTACTGATAAAGAAACTGAGGTGCAGAAAGATAAAGCGACCCCTATGGGTTCATAGACTATTTTAGGACCAAGACAAATCTGACTCCCCATCCAATGCTCCTCTTTTTGTCCTATGACAACTCCCTCTCGTTCTTCAGTTATAAACTAAGTAAACTGACCCTGGCTAATTTAAGCAATAAAAGAATCATTAGAAAGGTTTGAGGTTGTTCCCAGAATTAAGGGGAAATACACTACCTCAAGCTTTAGAAAGGACAGACACTAACAGCTCTGGGTATTTAGGTAACAGGTGCTGATGGACAGTCTGTCAGGGCACTGAAGTCAGGATGAATTAACTCCACCTTTCCTCTTCACTCTGTCACTACACTTGCAGGTCCCATTCCCAGGAGGAAAAATGGGAGAGTCCTAGTGTGTGTCTGGTTCCCACTCCTTGGCTAATCAAGTATTGGTCCTGCCAATATTGCATGTGATGGGGTCTGGGTGATTTCCTAAATGGAAATGGAGTTGCTTTTACCAGAAGAAGAGGATATGGATGCTGGGTAGTCAGAAACAACAGATGTCCACACACATCATCATGCACAGCTGGTAGGAGCTGTGCTTGACATCAAAACATTGGCCTTGTGAGAAGCCCAGCCCCCACGTTTGTATTCTGGGTTGCTTGAAGTTATTTGGTGATGGCTCTCTTTCTGGAGGATTATGTGATTTTCCCCCTGTGTGAATTCTTTCATAGAGGCCCAGGAGGCAGACAGTACACCCTCTGCCGTGTGAACACGGCCAGCCCGAGCAGTGGCACTCACTTCCTGCACACGATGTTGTGTTTGCTCATGTTTCCTTAGGCGGCGGGTTGTCATAAATGTGCAATTTTGTTCTTTCTCTATCCAAATGAAGTAGGCCTGAGAAATACATTCTCAGCTGTTGAGAAGGTAGGTAGACTAGCCACATTTTCTGCTTTTTAATGATGTCCCACATCTGAATTAAAGATAATAAATATAAGCATTAACTCACCAAATACACATGAATCCCTAGGCAGGGATTTGATTACACTGAAGAGAAGTAGGAATGAAACAAATGCCGCCATTATATATATTTTCCTTAGTTTTGGCTCCTTCTAGCCCCACCATGACTACCAGCCACCAACACAGTGCCTGGCTCAGCCAACCCATGTCTGCTGCTTTAGTGCCGTTTTATGGATGAAAGGGAAAGAGAGAAAAGCAAAAGGAGTGTGATGGAGGCTTTCCAAACTGGAAACAAAGTTCAAAAGAACCAAAGTATCTTCTCCTTCTGTCACTAAATAAATCAGTAGCCATTGAACCTAGAAGATTGAAGCTTTCAGGCAATCTGCCCTGCTCTGTTAGAATGGAAAGATATCAGCCATTGTTCTACTTTTTTTTTCTTTAATTATTCACCCTGTGTTATAAAGTGAGATGAACTCTGAAGCTTTGGTAAACCCCAGTGCTGGGGAACAGTAATGGAATCTTGTAAAAGGATTAATTAAAAAACTCAATATTTAGAGAACTATTCCCAGAGACTAAAAGGAAACAAAAACATGTGTCACCAGACAGCAGTGTGGGATATAATCAGAAAACTCAGAATCAGTTGTTTAATTTGAAATGACTTTGCATAGCATGGCGTATAATCTCATTTACCTAGACCAGGGGTCCCCAAACTATGGCCCGCGGGCCGCATGTGGCCCCCTGAGGCCATTTATCTGGCCCCCGCCACACTTCCGGAAGGGGCACCTCTTTCATTGATGGTCAGTGAGAGGAGCATAGTTCCCATTGAAATACTGGTCAGTTTGTTGATTTAAATTTACTTGTTCTTTATTTTAAATATTATATTTGTTCCCATTTTGTTTTTTTACTTTAAAATAAGATATATGCAGTGTGCATAGAGATTTGTTCATAGTTTTTTTTATAGTCCGGCCCTCCAACGGTCTGAGGAACAGTGAACTGGCCCCCTGTGTAAAAAGTTTGGAGATCCCTGACCTAGACTATCTGGCATTTGGCAAAATATAAAATACAAAAAATCTGACTAATGTATAAAGATATTTCTATTCTGCTCCCCATATGGAAAAAAATTACGTGGAGAAAGACACATGCTGTGTAAGTGTAAACTGTCCCCCCACCCCCAGCCCTGTGCATCCCTGGCCCAAATGCAGTTGCACGGTGTTAAGCAGGAAGCTCTGATGAAGAGGATGGAATGATCCCCTGGGTACTCCTTAGGGTTCACTTGAAGATTGTCCCTTCCTGCATCACCCAAAAGTGGGAGAGATGAGGCCTCAACGAGTTGATACTCTACACCAGGCAACCTAAACCCTGCACTCTGTGTGGTAGAATTACTTAGTCACTTTTATTTCAGTTAAGACAACATGTGCAAATGGCAGCATAAAACTGGAATCAAGGACTTCAGGAACCTTTTGAAGCTGTTGTCTGGAACTAAATCCCATCCCTAGAGCAGTGTGTCTGTTGCTCTGGCTCAGGCTAGGATATGAACAATAATAAAAGCTACTATTTATGGAGCACTTGTGTGCTAGGGACTATGCAAGTGCTTTTACATGGATTATATCATTTTTATGGACAATACAACATACAATAGATATTATCACTGTCCCAGTTCTTGAAGTAACCAAAGTTTAGGAAGACTAACAAACCTGACCATGGTCACACAGTTAGTAAGTGGTAGAGCCACAGTTTGAACACTGGCAACCTGACTCCAGGGCCTGAACTTTTGACCATTGTATAGTAGTCACCCCCATAGAGTTCCAGTGCTTTGAATTTTGAAGCAGATCCTTTGCAGGTTTTTGTTTGTTTAAACAAACTTAAAAGTCAGATGATAGTGCTCATAATTTGTTAAATTTTAAAATGATCCGCCTGTCATTTTATTTTTCTGAAGTCACAAAGATAGTGAGCGGTAGATTGAGACATGAACATGAATCTCTATTTAATTACCTCTTATTCACCCTGTTGGTAAGGGAGGGGGATGGCCAAACTCACAGCACCCAACACTGCACAGATGAAATAAATGGACAGCAGTTCATTAGTCACACATACTCACAGCCCAGGGCACAAAGACACTGCATGCCATGCAGGGGCACAGAGGGGCTACACTTGGGAACTGTAAACAAGCAGGAGCTGTAAGAGGGAGGCTTTATAGCGTCAAAAGGGTGGGATGCCTCCTGTTCCATAGGAGGTCTGATTAACTCGTTGGAATGATTCTGTGGGCAGATAGGGATCTGAAAACAGCTCTGCAGGAACTACACATGATCCTCTATTAAGAAAGTTTGTTTGACTAGAGGTCCCTTTCTACAGGAGCAGAGTGGGAAGGGGGACTTGAATATAATCCAGTTGAGGTTCTTCTGAATTTACCAAATGTCAAGACATCATATCATATTGGACCTTAATTTTAAGGCTTATACCACGATCTCTCTACAAAACACAAACAGATGAGAAATACAAGGAAAGTACATGAATAAAGATATGTGTCTAGAAAACAGCAGGGGGTATTTGAATAACAAAGCCTATGTGGAAAGAAAAAGTATTAAATGAGGCTAGAAAGCTGGTAGCCAGGTTTCCAAGGGCCTTGAGAACCTATCAAAGATTTTTCAACAATAGAAGAACATGACCCAAAATAATATGTTTAAGAGAAAAGCTATCTGTAATGAGCATGGATAGGAAAGGAGGAGAGAGTAGAGACAGACAAAACAGATTACTGTTTGTTGAAAGAATGACAGTGAGAAATTTTTATCATTTGAACTGGAAAAGTGGCCTCAATGGAAAGATAAGCAACAGAGGGAGTCAAGAAAAATTACAGTAGCGCAGGTCACAGGAGCAATCAAATGATTTCTTGTAGGGAGTAAAGGAGAAAAAGGGGTAGAAATTACTTTGAGATAGCTCATCTTTATCAAAGTTTTGATATTTAGTTTATCATAGGGTTTTTTTGCATTTTGATTTTTAGAAATAAATATTGTTTTAAAATATTTACCTTGATTACTGAGTGTATTAGTTTCTTGTGGTTGCTATAATAAATTACTACAACTTTAGTGGCTTAAAACAACAGAAATTTATCTTCGCATAGTTCTGGATGCCAGAAGTCTGAAGTCAAAGTGTCTAAAGGTTCAGACTTCCTCCCAAGGCTCTAGGGGAGAAGCCATTTATTGCTTATTCCAGCTCCCAGTAGCTGCCAGAATTCATCGGTTTGTGGCTGCATCACTTTCATCTTTACCTTGTAATCACATTACATTCTCTTCTTCTGCTTGTGTAAAATCTCCCTCTGCCTGGCTCCTGAAGGACATTTGTGATTGCATTTAGGGCCCACCCAGATAATGCCATATAATATCCCCATTTCATGATCCTTAACTTTATCATGTCTACAACATTTTTGCCATATCAGGCAACATTCACAGGTTTCAGGGACTGGGATATTGATTTGGGGGGTGGCAATTTTTAGCCTGCAGCAGTGAGCTTTTTGACATCTCTATATCTTTATATTCACTAGGGCAAGTGAATTCCCTTACTGTCCTTATTCTAGTCCTGGCCATGGATCATTTGGGCTGAAACATTGGAAGAATAGTGGTTTTACTTACAGAAATAGGAAATTCAAGAGAAATAACTCATTTGGAATTGAAATATTGCCTACATACTTAAAATGCAACTGTTATTTTTGTAGACATTATAGGATAAAGCCTGATTTTTTTTATTTTTTAATATACAGGGACAGAGATAAAGTCAAAGAGAGGGATAGATAGGAACAGACAGACAGGAACAAAGAGAGATGAGAAGCATCAATCATCAGTTTTGACACCTTAGTTGTTCATTGATTGCTTTCTCATATGTGCCTTGACTATGGGCCTTCAGCAGACCGAGTGACCCCTTGCTCGAGCCAGCAACCTTGGGTCCAAGCTGGTGAGCTTTTTTCACTCAAACCAGATGAGCCTGTGCTCAAGCTGGCGACCTCAGGGTCTCAATCCTGGGTCTTCTTCATCCCAGTCTGACGCTCTATCCACTGTGCCACCGCCTGGTCAGGCAAAGCCTGATTTTTATATTCCTTGAACATGGCCTCACTCTCCTGGAGCCAAATGAAAGCCCACATTGAGAATAGGTTGAAATGCTTTACGTTTTTACACAAGGCTGAGAAGATGATACTGCCCACCACAGATTTCCTCTTCTTGGAACTAGTACTGGAACTCATCTTGGGGAACTGCCTTTCATCTACCCTCAGACTCTGTAATTAGATGGCCTTTATTCCCAACTCCTGGATTGGAATTTGTGACCCAGACCTGCTCAATCAAGGGAACTGCCTCTCCCTAGCTACCAGTTAGTTGTTGGTTTATAACTGAGTACTTGTCTCAAAACTGAGCTAATAAAAATGAACTCTGGGATTTCTGTGAGAAGCACCAGGAGAAGCACTGAGTTTTCTTCTCAATTGGCATCTGTGAATATGTTGTCTTGGAGCCTGAAGCTAGCAGAGGGAAGGCAAAGCTAAAACACAAAGATCCCAATGAAATTATTTAATCCACTAAATCAAGTTAGACTTGAAACCAGAACTACTTCTAGGCTATTTCAAATACCTGAACCAATAATTTTCTCTTATTGCTTAAGCAAGATTGGATCTGATTCTTTTTTTCTCTGTCATTTAAAACCATAACTGATAAAAAATTTTAAATAAAACAATTATAATTTAAAATATTTGCAGTCCAATGGAAATGTTGTAGTGCATGGAGTAGGTAGGAAAAAAACTTCTTCTACTGAGATTGTATCCTGGGACTCTCATGTTTTATTTGGTGAGAGTGTGGATTATTTAATTCTTTGTCATGGAATTTATTCAGTGCCACAAAGCTTCCAGTGGAAATAGGACACTTTCCCTCAAGGAGAGAGGACTATTTGATCAATCTCCGGGAAATACATTGATTGGGAGCAAAAAAAAAAAAAAAAAAAATTAGAGGAAAGACTAGAAAGTTAGTAGATGATCTTGGGCAAAGTGACTGGAGTAAGTGAAAGGGGAGAAAACCTTGGGGACATTTAGGGAAGCACTGTGACTAGAAAAAGCTCTTCAGGTATTCAGAGAAGTGATAAGGTGAGAAATTCTTATTAGTTTGCATTCCCTAGAGTTGCTTTTTTCTTGAATCATTGTGGGCTTTCTTTACAAAAATGGCAATGAACTTATAAATGACTCCAATCTGCTGTGTACTGCACACACTTTTTTGTTGGAATAAAGAACATTAAAAATAAAAAAAATCAAAACAGAAGATGTAATTAAGATAATAATTAAAATAACTTTCTTTTCATTATTCCATTAGCATCCTGAGTATCTGGTAGAAATGATTATAGGGCTCTGTTATGCTAAAATAAAGAAGAGTGAAGTTTTCATAATATTCTCACTTTAATCATCTTCTCACCACTTTACATCTCAATATATGACCTCAGGAAAACCCCTTGCCAAAATTGTGGGTTTAATCTCTGGTCAGGGCAAGTACAAAAATCAAGCAATGAATGCATAGATAAGTGGAAAAATAAATTAATGTCTCTCCTTCTTTCTTACTATCTCTTTTCCTTCTTCTGTCTCTAAAATATATATATATATTTAATGTATATGTATATTATATATGTATATATAATATATATTTTTAATATGTAAATTAAGAGCCTATGAAGATATTAACAGTTTTTCTTGATCTTAAATTTTCAAGCACTATTCAAAGCTCTTTTGGGACAATAATCACTAAAGTCTATAGCATTACTGTTACTTGTATTTAGCAAGATTCTCCTTGTCAATTGCACAGTGTGAGACTGAACAAGAAAAACAACTAAAGGGAAAAAATTTGGCAGCAACAATAGGAAATCATCTTGTTCTTAGCCTTCACTTACATGACTCAGGGAGGTAAGGGACAGTCATCACAGTGCATAAAAGTAAGAGGTTACTTTTTCCAGGAAATTCAGATTCTCTTTTATTTAAGAAAGTCAATTCAATTGACCTTGAAACAAAATTTATGTATGTTGGAAGTAAAAACATTAAAGGATCAGATATGTGATCAACTTTAGGAGAAAGTTTAAAGATTTCAAACATGGCATTACTTATAAATATACAATATGTGTATTCATACATGCAAACATATTCTGAACATTCTGATGAAAAAATGTTGTTTATACTTTTTAGATCAGTTCCAAAATTCACTTAGGAAAACCCTTAGAAGCTCTTAGAGATGAAAACTCTAGTAAATGAAGCCTGATTTTTATGAATACCTGTACTCAAGGGCTATTTGACCTGAATTACACAACACGTTTTGAGCTTTGTAACTCTTAGAGTGCATATAATTTTTAATTGACTTTTCTTTGGCAATATCAGTATGTTTGTATTATATTCATGGGACTCCCTCTGCTGTATAACTTAACACATGAAAATTCTTGTTTTACTCTTTACCAAATTTCCTTGCAGCCTGATGGATAAGGTGTCTAATTATGGAATACTGCAGAAGGCTTTAGATCAAATCATGTTTTTATTGAAAATGAGGTAATGTTGGGTTGTGTGATATAGCTAAATAATCATTTAACTATTTTTCCAAGCCAAACACAGGGTCATTAGGTTTAGTAAGATGGCTTCCTCCCTAAGATTCATAACTCAGACATAGTAGTTTGGGAACAATATGGGTGGAAATTGTGCATGTCTGTCTTAGACACTTAAATTAATGGCATTTTCTAAGTAGATTGCATTATAGATAGAATTTAATTTTGTTTTTGTTTTTACTTGGGACAGTGATTGGGAGAACATCTTCCAAATAATTGTCTAAAATTTAGTGGTCTTAAAATTTATCACTCCAGTATTAGAGGCAATGTAATCAATGAATTAGGGAGTGCTGGATAATAATTTAATCAGTGATATCTTCAAACATTCCTTAGACTATTTTTATAGTAGAATTCTAAATACATGATGGAAGTTTTGATTTAAAATATATTGTTATATTATCCTCCCTGGTTCCCCCCCTTCAAAAAAAAGAAAATCGTTGAAATGTTCTAGCTTTAATACTACCTGTTTCAAATGCTTGGGTTGCTAAAGTATCTGGAAGACCTAGTTTAGTGTTCAAGAAATATGACACTCATGCTGTATCAAGATCAATTTGTTTACATTTTGTTAAAACAATAAACAGATTAGTCAATAACTTTATGTTCAAACAATGCTTAATTTTTCACTTTTTAGGATATAAGCTTAGATACAAATATTTAGAATATAGGTATAAGATTATTCCACTCAAAATTATGACTTTCTTATTTCTCTTTTTGAGATTAGAAATTAAAATTATAACTCCACTCAAGAAATGAAATTTACTAAATATTTCACATTATTGAGTTGGTCATGCAAAATCTTTTCACATTTTAGCTTTGGCACACTAAATAATTTCATATTTATGCCTGAAAAAGTTATTGTGTAGTGTATCATTATTGAATTTCCATATTCATCTTAGGTTTACTACCAATATTACTTCAAAAATATGATATTATCAAAATTATTCTGTGAAATGAAAATGCCTTGTAGGGAATCCATGAACAGCTGTATTGAATAGCCTGACATCTGTGAAATCAAAAGTGTATTTCGAATTCAACTTTCAAACCACAAAATTCAAGTAAGCAAAAACTTACCATGTGTTAAAAACACTTGAAACTCTTCCTCTTGTAACTGTTTATCTACATTTTTAAAACTCTGTTTACATTGTAGTAACAGCTGTGTTTAAAAGGGACATGACAGAGCAGACTAATTTATAATGCAAAACTCTATTCTAAAAAAAAGCTTATGTTTGAAAAAACACTTCAAAAGAGGGCAAAAATGATTAAAATAGACACAACCATTTGTTTAAACTATGACTTTCTCAAGAAAAAACAGCCTAATGTAAACTGGCCTATGCATGTTCCAAGCAGCTGTTCTGTGTAACGCCTCTACAAAAACTTTTCCTTTGGGGAGTGGGCAGAAAGAAAATGAGCAACTGACCATAACAAAAGGTCATTGCCATTTAAGAAACAGCACAAATTAAGGATGAAATACTAAATATTTTTAAAGCGTGCCAAGTTAGTTAAAATTAAGGTTGAGGAGACAGAGCCAGTGACTGTCACTCTAGTAAGCGACCTTACAATTAAAATGTAAAAATATTACCCTTGACCAGCATTCATTCTCAGGGTTTCAACAGAAAAACTGCAAAAGTTTTTGATAAGGAAAAACAGCCAAGCAAATGTTTTGTCTATATTTTACCATATCATAGCTAACCTTTTTTTTTACTTCCTTTTTTGTTAAAACGAACCATCATTGCTTGGGCATCTCTTCGACATGATCCGCCATTTCAATTGGGGGTTTTTGGTGCCTGATTCTGTTGACCATTCTCTTTTATAAAATTTTTGCTTTCTTTGGTTCCCATGATGCCATTTTGTCATCTGACCTCTTAATCACTTCTATGGATCTAGATGCAATACCTTTTCTTCTACTTTTTCCTGAATATTTCCTTAAGTGCCACCTGCAGCTACCTTCTCTTTTCAGATGCAGAAAAACAGCCTTCTATACCTGAAGGAGGCCAGGAAGCAAAGTTTCCCATATCTCAGCCTGTGCAGCCAGACAGCTTGCCATGTGCCCAGGGTGTCAGGAATTAGTCGAGAAAGCCATACCTGAAAACATCTGTTTTGACCGATGACAAGGAACAGACAGGAGCAAGGATGCTTCAGCAGATGCCAACAAAGAACCTTGCTTCCCCAATCACACATGTCAACCCTGGAAATGTAGACACAACCCCAAAGAATGAGGCATGAAATTGCAACTAGATTAAGTTGAGGTTTACACTCCACAGCAGAATAAGAGCTCAAAATGGAAAATACACTCAGTTAAAGAAACATAACAGGCCTGACCTGTGGTGGCGCAGTGGGATAAAGCGTCGACCTGGAACACTGAGGTCGCCGGTTCGAAACCTTGGGCTTGCCTGGTCAAGGCACATATGGGAGTTGATGCTTCCTGCTCCTCCCCCTTCTCTCTCTCTCTGTCTCTCTCTCTCTCTCACTCCTCTCTCGCACAAAAAGTCAATAAATAAAATATTAAAAAAAAAAAAAGAAACATAACAGTCCCATTTCACATGTGACTCTGTAGAATGACATTCTCAGTCATTCCCAGCACTGTGCCTGGAATATAGTTGGATTTCAAAGGATATGACTTTCTTTTCTCTGTGGAGAATCACCAACTCTCATATAGCATTATCTTATGAGTTATATTGGATGGACTCTAATTCATTCATTTATTTACTCATGCAACAGGATATTTTAAACAATCTGTGCCAGGCAATATTCTAGGCACTGAAAATATAA
Organism: Saccopteryx leptura; assembly: GCF_036850995.1. Lineage (NCBI taxonomy): Eukaryota > Metazoa > Chordata > Mammalia > Chiroptera > Emballonuridae > Saccopteryx > Saccopteryx leptura. Next base: position 149,559,099 of record NC_089504.1, read on the forward strand.
TAACAAGTAAATGAAGTTCCAGCCCTTTAGAGACAAAGACAGCTGGAAAATAAACAGCATAGGATGGAATAGAAAAGGCAGGAAATGAGAAGAGAGAGGAGAGGAGAAGAGAGGAGAGAACAGGAAAGGAAAGGAAAAAAAATAACAGGAAAGGAAAGGAAAAGAAAGAGAGATGGAGAAGGGAAGCAAGGAGGAAAGAAAGAAGGAAGGAAGGAAGGAAGGAAGGAAGGAAGGAAGGAAGGAAGGAAGGAAGGAAGGAAGGAAGGGAGGGAGGGAGGAATGGAGGGAGGGAGGAAGAAAGGAAGAATCAGAAATGGCAAATGTAAGGAGATAAAACAAAGCAGAGCATTAAGTAAACATGGAAGGGGAGTGTCTTACTCTCTTGGCTATAGTGCACAAAAAGTAGTATTTCTGAGTAGATGAAATCAACACAGAGATCAGCATGAAGTTGGGAATGAACCTTGGAGATCTGTGGAAGGAATATCCCAGGCTGGAGAGCAAGCAGGGTATAAGCCTTTGAGAAGTCTTCCAAACCCGTTATTCTTTAAAAGCATAACTCAAATTAGCATGTGAAGGAAGAAATCTATAAACTTAGTGTAAATTCTAACCACTCCTTGAGTTCCATTAATTTAAGAGTCAAAATATATTTTGGAAAAGTAAATGAAGATAAAAGTAATGATTTTCTTTTATTAAGATGCCCTAAATGCACTTGTTAAAATAAGGTAGAATTAGCTATAAAGCTTATATTTGTTCTCATGTGTATGTTTGCATATGCCTATAGTTGCATAATCTATATCTATATTTACATCTGGATATGCTATATAATCTGGATACATTCATATCTACATCTATGTTGGTCAAATAAGTTTGTAAATATAATATATATGTTTGCTCACTTATAGTTTGCATTGGGTGTGGGGGACAGGCTGTAAGCAGGCAGGGTTGTTATAGCCTAGGGCTTAGTTTTAAGACTAAGCCTTTCCCATCCTAAGTGACTTTGTATCAGAGACTTCCTTGTTTGTATATTGGATTAAAGGTTTTGATTTCTACACTATAAAATGGGCAGACCAGGAGCTTGCTTTCTCTCGGTTCCTGAGATTAGCATTAGAGAAGGGAGCAGAGAAAGGCCACATAGAGGAGAGGAGAAGCAGCCAAGATGGCAGAGTGCTGAAGGAAAAGCCAGTTTGTGCAGAGTTTGTGCAGAGAGGAGGAGATGGGGAACAGAGGTGAATAAGGCTGGTGAGGTAGAAACCTTTGATTCTAGGAAACTCAGATAAGCCAGTAGCTTTGTGAACTCTGAATGAGCGGGTTTTGGAGCCCAGTGTGTGTTTTTACTTGCCCACCGGGTGCAAGCTAGGATTAAAGCTAATGGCCCACCAGTTAGTTCTTGGCTCCGTTGTTTCATTAACATCTGTCCGAATCAAATGCGAACCTGCATGGGTCAGGCAGCTGTGATGGTGGCCATGGCTACTGGCTTTACAATCTATCTACCTGCTAATCTACCTATCAATACACAGCTGGATGTTTGACATAATTGTTTTGCTTCTCAAACCTCAAACTTAATTAACTTATGTTTGAAAGAGGTGAACTGTCCTCCTGGGAAATTCCTCATAAGTAGAATAGATAACCACGTACATAGAACGTGTATCTACGTCTGTATCTGGCTATGTTTATAATTGTAGTACGTATACATAAGCCTTCAGTTTAAACATTTCCAGGTTATTTTTACAAACCAACGGGATCAAAGATCTTCAGCATTTATTCATAAAACAAAATTGGGGGTGTGTGTGATCATTTCTTTTACTATCTTATAAAAGAGATGTCAAAAAGAGCTCCCCCAAAGATAAATTAATTATAAAAAGTATACAGTCTTACTTTATTATTTGGAAAAATGTCAAAATGTTCCCACTGCTTTGCAGAGTCTCCCTAAGGTTTCCTCTTGCAAAAGGCCGTCCCTTCCTCCCCCAGAGCAAAATCTGATGATGGGTTACAGATGTCAATACAGTCCTTCCAGAGTAGCTGACATATCCATAGCATTTTTTAAAGGTTATAATATGTGAATTCTATTTTAAAAGAGTTGTAAACAAGTCTTGGCTTTGTTTATGGTCAGGGCCCTATAGGTTTTTGTTTTTTGTTTTTTAAGTACTCTTAGGATACTTTGTTATGAAAAGAGAGCCTACATTTTCTGATGCCTAGTAATACTGATATTTATCACTTACCACCCCGTCACACTCTGTAATGACTATATAAATCATCATAAAAATATATGCTTAAAGCCCTTGAAAGTAAGATAGTCATGAGCAGTCTTCTTACACTAAAGGAGTCATCTGAATGTAGTCTTGTATAATTAGAATGGCCATATGCTTGATTAGCTTGGGACAGTCCTGGTTTATGTCTACTTTCCTGCTGTAACAGCAATGCCCACATTGACTTTCAAGAAAGTACTGGTAAATTGTGGTTGTTTTATATAAAATCAATTACAGAATGCTTACAGTAAAGAAATTTTGTAAATTTAGTGTTTGGTCTGAGATGGGAAATACCACCTGCCACTAAAATCTGGCCAATATGGTTATCACAGTACAGTGGTACCTTGACACATGAGTTTAATTCGTTTCATGGATGAGCTCGTGACTCAATTTGCTCCTGTATCAAATTCAGTTTCCCCATTTAAATTAATGGGAATGCAATTAATCTGTTCCGGCCCCCAAAACCACACAAATTTTTTGTTTTATATGCTTTTAAATAAGAAAATATACTTTATAGATAACAAATATATATATAAAAGAGAGAATGTAAAGAAATAAACTGATTTTTGAAGTGTATTTACCTTCAAGGTCAGGCAAAGATGCTGGTGGAGGGAAAGGAGATATTAGCATAACAATGGCCCTTCCCAAGGAGGAAAGTAGTTAGCAATTTCACAGATAGCTGCCCAGAGCCATTTTTTTTTCTAGAGCCATTTTTAACAATAAAAGTGAGCAAACTAAAAAACCACAAATTTTACAAACTCATTTGCCCAACATTCCACCCCTTTTGCTCACTTTGCAATTCACACCACAGGCATTCCTGTGCAAGGAATTAGGCACATCACACAAACAAATTACAGCAACAGCATAAGTCATACAATTTCAACCAGACCTGCTCCCCCTTCCATCAGGGTCTCTCATATCGTCCAAAAGCTGCATGTCCATCCAACAAGAGAGCTGGTGCCCCCTCTGGTCGCAGTCCAAGAGTCAGTCCACGCACACAAGGCCTCAGGCCTCCGCCTTCATCCCTGCCATCCTGGCAGCTCTTAAGATGTGGCCCAAGGTGGAGCATGTGACAATGATAGTCAACATTTCCACCTCTGCTCCAGAGAGCATGCTGCCATCCACCCCTATATCCCATAATCGTAGCAAACCTACCAGGGGCTTAGTAGGTACTCTTTGCTGCTGAGCTTTTACCTTCTGGAATCTTCAGATGACAACTTTAGCCCCAGTCTCCTCATCCTCAGAAGAGGAGCTGGAAATGCCTGCTCCCGCCGACTCAGAGCCACTCTGCCGGCATGGCTCTAACTTAAGCTTTTGCGGCTGCTGGCTCTCCATAGCTTCCAGGGCAAACTGCAACTCACGAACCTGTAATTCCTTCTCCAGAGACTGCTCCATTTCTAGGTGCAACTCGTGAATTCGGTTGGCCTCCTTCTCCAGCGCTTGCTCCAATTCCAGGATCTGCATCTCCTTCTCCCATGGCCATTTCAACCCCTTCCGCACCTCGGTTTGCAGGCCTTGAGCAGCCTCTTGTATAGAACTCTCGGTTTCCTCTCACAAGACTGTAAAAATCAGTCAGCCCACAGTCCCCAAAAGGACAGTCATGGGGAACCATAACAACAACCAGTCCTCTACCCCACCCCTCAAGGGTGATGGTGATTCTATACTGATCTGATCTGGATCCTGCTGCAAACTATGCCATTTATATGGCCAGTAGTCGTAGCTGTCATGGCCATACACCTGCAGGTTCCCATTAGATTTGCGCAGATGGTAAAGAAACAGTGGAGCCAAAAAATGGTGGGCCATTCCTTTATTCAAGACTCAACGAGCAAGTACACACAAGGCTCCTAAAGGCACTTACACATTCTCCGGTTCTACAGCCAGGAGAATCTTCTCTGGTTTTTCCTAGAATCAAAGGCTCCCATCAGTCTCAGTCCCTCTGGTTCCCCATCTGCACACCTTCTCCCTTCTCCTCTCTGCACAAACTGGCTTCTCCTTCAGCACCCTGCCATCTTGGCTTCTCTCTCTTTCCCTGCCATGTTGGCTCCTCCTTCAGCACTCTTTATTCTCTCTGCTCTCACTTTGCCATCATATACAATAGCTTCTTCTCTTCCTCCTTCTTCTTCTCTCCTTTTTAAAACTTTTCTGGCACCAAAACCTCTCCTCCAGTCAAATAAGCATAACAATGGCCCTTCCCAAGCAGAAAGGTAATCCACAATTTGCAAACTGCCCTGCTCTGAGGGCAAGCACACATGTCTCTGCCCAGTGCCATTTTTAACAATAAAAGTGAGCAAACTTAAACACGAATTTTACAAACTCATTTGCCCAACACTCATGATTCAAATTTCTGCTCATGACACTTAAAGCAAAAAATCCTGCGAGTGACTGCTCGTCTCTCAAATTGCCAGTGATTTAAAGTGCTCATGTATCACGGTACCACTGTATACAATAATTAATTACTTAAATAATTTTATTCTTTGGAGAACCATAGAATTGATGAGTAAGAAAGAAGATCCGGAGCCCAGAAATAGCCACACTACCACCAGCATCCATATAATACCATGAATACACAAATATGACAGGTTTTTACAACTTTATTCTCTTTTAGAAGTGAAATAAATGAAATTGATATTTGTAAATGTATCTCTCTGGCTAAATTTTACTTATATGAGCTAGTAGAAAATTAAAGTTTGCAGCAACTAATCATTTCCACTTTATTTAATACTAGCAGAAAAAAGTTATTAAAAAGGAAGACTTTCCAAGGGATCTGTCAGTCCCATGAATTGATCCTCACCCCAGTAAATATATATATTTGGTTACATGAGAGAAGACGTTTAGATAATCTTACATTTTCTAATATTTTTCTGTTCTATACTTTTCCACGTATAGTAGAGTTGTTCTTCAGAACAGCATTTATGTGTAGTATTTAAAAAAGTACTTGGAGCCCTGGCCGGTTGGCTCAGCGGTACAGCGTCGGCCTAGCGTGCGGAGGACCCGGGTTCGATTCCCGGCCAGGGCACACAGGAGAAGCGCCCATTTGCTTCTCCACCCCTCCGCCGCACTTTCCTCTCTGTCTCTCTCTTCCCCTCCCGCAGCCAAGGCTCCATTGGAGCAAAGATGGCCCGGGCGCTGGGGATGGCTCTGTGGCCTCTGCCCCAGGCGCTAGAGTGGCTCTGGTCGCAATATGGCGACGCCCAGGATGGGCAGAGCATCGCCCCCTGGTGGGCAGAGCGTGGCCCCATGGTGGGCGTGCCGGGTGGATCCCGGTCGGGCGCATGCGGGAGTCTGTCTGACTGTCTCTCCCCGTTTCCAGCTTCAGAAAAATGAAAAAAAAAAAAGTACTTGGTATTTTTAGAAGGGGAGGCATGTAATTTTTGGAAAAAATGAACTAGTTTCATTACTGTAAAACTTTTCAGAGCCTTTAATATTCTAATATACACGGTGACTCTAAGAGATGACTATGGCATGAGACACTTCCCAAACATGTTTGTCCATTGAGCCCTCTTTTCCCACAATATCCTGCTGTTCTAATGTCTGTGTCACACATTAGGGGAAATGCCTCCTTAGAATAGTCTTATTCTTCACAAATCTACATGGAAAAAATATCTAACCTCTCTGTTCATGGTTTTAAAACTACTAAAAATGCAGTTATGAAAAAATTATCAGAAAATTCACCTACATTTATTCATTTATTTATTCTGCAAATACCAATTCAGTACCTACTATGTGCTGCACACTTTTCCAGCGACTGGCATTGTAGCAGTGAACAGACATGGAAAGTTCCTGTTCTCAGAGAGGTTGCTTTGTAATGGGAAATAAACAATAAGCACACACCTGCATGTATAAATGAGTAATTGTATTAGGGTGCTAATACTTTGAGACTTTTGTTCTTTCTATTTTTGAATTTTCTCTAATGTGAGTATAGTACATCTATAAAGTCAATGTGACTGCAATCAACATCCAAAGGGATTATTTTGTGAAACTTAATATGTTGATTCCAAATTTTATCTAGGAAACAAAAAGTCAAAGAGAGTCAGGTTGACTTTGAAGAGTAAAAAATCCCTTAAAATATTAAGGAGCTGTAAAATTATAAGCACAGAAAGTAAATTAATGGTACAAAACAAGGAGTCCAAAACAAAGACATGACTACATGGCAACTTGATGAGTGTGGAAATGGCACTGAATATCAGTGAAAGTGACGGACTGATTACTCAGTACACAGCGCTGAGACAACTGCTTTTCCAAATGGAAAAATAAATTGAATCACTGTTTCACATCATACTTATAAAAGAAATTTAAGGCAAAATAAAAGACTAAATATGAGAAGAACGACAATAACCTTTAGGAAAAAATATGGAATATTCTATGATCTCATTTGTAATTTAAGAATATCTTAAATTATAAGCTCAAAGCATAAAAAATAAAGATTAATAAGAGTGACTATGTTAAAATTTGAAACATAGGTGATCAAATGTATCATTAAAAAATATTACAGATTGTGAAAAGGTATTAACAATAAATATAACTGACAAAGAACTCCATGTATTGAATCCCCACAATACATGGAGAACCTCTTCAAACCAAGAACTCGAACAAATAAGAAATCCCCAAATAAGAAAAATTCAAACAAACAGAAGAACAAGCAAAGGCTATAAACAGATTATTAAGAAATAAAGTGAGATTGGGTCAACAAACATCTGAAAATACTCAACCTTATTAATAATTAGAAAAATGTACATTTAAACCACACATTTAAACCATTTTATAGTCATCATTTTGGGAAAAAAGATAAGAAGCCATGGAAACTATTATCTTGGTTGAATAATAATGTTCAGTTTCAACTCCTGGATATAGACTCTAGAGAAATCCTAGGACATGTGTATAGTAGACATATATAAGACCACTAGAATAGCACTGTTTATCATTGTGGAAAATTGAAAGTGACCTAAATGTTCACTAACAGCATTTAGAAGAACGGATAGATATATTTTCAGTTAGCCATCCAAAGGCATATTCCACAATAGTGAAAATTAATAAACTAGAGCTTCATCTATCAATGCAAATAAATCTCAAAAACAACGTAGAGAAAAAGCAAGTTTCAAAAAGATATAAAAAGTATAACTCTTGTATAAAAATTAAGATATATAAAACAATACTAAATACATATTATTTACAAAAACATATATATATGAACTTAAAGTATAAAATCTGGAAATAATCATAGGAAGAAAGGGGATTATGATCTGGCGGAAGACATAGGGATCTTCAACTCTACAGGGTGTCCGTAAAGTCATGGTGCACTTTTGACAGGTCACAGGAAAGCAACAAAAGATGATAGAAATGTGAAATCTGCACCAAATAAAAGGAAAACTCTTGCAGTTTCATACCTATTCAGTGCAGTTCGATGTGGGCTCACGCACAGATTTTTTAGGGCTCCTTAGGTAGCTATCCCGTATAGCCTCTACAGACTCATCCCTGACTGATGGCCTACCAGAACGGGGTTTCTCCACCAAACTGCCAGTTTCCTTCAACTGCTTATCCCACCGAGTCATGTTATTCCTATGTGGTGGCACTTCATTATAAGTGCCGATATTCACGTTGCACTTTGGTCACAGATTCGAATTTAGCAAGCCACAGAACACACTGAACTTTCCTCTGTACCATCCACATCTCAACTGGCATGGCTGCTGGCTGCTCCGCTGTATACACGGTGTTACATCATCATCTGCGCATGCGCACATGCTGCCACATCATCCTACAGAAACTGGGAGGGTTTTCCTTTTATTTGGTGCAGATTTCACATTTTTATCGTCTTTTTTGCTTTCCTGTGACCGGTCAAAAGTGCACCATGACTTTACGGACACACTGTATTTGTACTTTTTTTTTGTAATTGGATGATGGATTCATAGATGTTGGTTTTGGTCTTATTACTTATTTGTACTTTTATGTATGACAAATATTTCACTAGAAAATGTTGTTCTGAAAGAGAGTGAATGGATGGTAACATCCCTCATAATAGTGTTAGTCAATGTTATAATCTTCTTTGGTGTTTCTGTTTAATAGTCTCCCAGAGTATTAGTCTTTTTTTTTTTTTTTTGGTTCATCTAATGGTGATCAAGTGAAAAACATTTAGAACCACATTATAATACCTTAAAAAGAGAGAGAGAAAAAAAGTGAATTAAATAGTTTTTTGTCTCAAATATGAGAAAATCAAAGGAGATTACAATTTCATTTCATTCAGCATTATGACTACATGCACACACACCCTCACACACACAGACATATGTACATATATGTATAAAACCACATGGCTCTAGGTAATTATGGAAAAAGGATTCAAGCAATCTCTTTCCACAATATCAATGCATTTAAAGATTTCACAAATATAGCCCTGGCTGGTTGGCTCAGTGGAAGAGTGTCAGCCCTGCGTACGGAAGTCCTGAGTTCGATTCCTATTCAGGGCACACAGGAAAAGCTCCATCTGCTTCTTCACCACTCCCCCTTCTCTCTCTCTCTCTCTCTCTCTCTCTCTCTCTCTCTCTCTCTCCCTCTCTCTCTCTCTCCCTCTCCTCTTTCCTCAGTCATGGCTCATTTGAGCAAGTTGACCCCAGGAACTGAGAATGGCACCATGGCCTTCCCTCAGGCTAAAAGAGCTCAGTTGCCAAGTAATAGAGCAACCACCCCCTATTGGTAGAGCATTGCCTTACAGGGAGGAGGCTTTCTGGGTGGATCTAGTCAGAGCACATGTGGGATTCTATCTCTCTGCCTCCCCACCTCTCACTTAATAATAATTTTTTTTAATCTTACAAACCTTTAAAACGTTTGAATTTTCACAAGACTAAATTCGAGCCTGTAAAGCATAATAGTCATAAAACATGCCCCCCTTATATAACAGTTAATCTAGAAGATAATTCTAGGTACACTGAGCAGCCTCAGTGGAAGGAGGTCCTACTGTGGAGTAGAAATTGCCTCTGGACTTAGAATCCCAAGGAAGGAGCTCCGTTCCAGCCCATGTTTCCCTGAGGGTATGATATCAGGCAGATAATTTTTTACCTCTGTGAGCTTGTTTCCTCATCTATAAAATGAGGATAATGATAGTATCACCCTCACTGAATCATCATGAGGATTAAAGGAAAATGTAGGAGAAAGTGCTTTGTAAATAGTAACCTCACTTTAGCAAAAATAATAACATTTCTGAACCAGTTGAAGGCAAAAGATGTTTACCACTTGAAACTTGCTTGAAGGGAAGTTAAGGTGAGAGTAACAGGAAAACCATAGCAGGGGGAGGGAAAGGGTGAAAAAGGTGAAGGGATTAAGCAAAAAACAAAAAAAATGAAAGAACAAAAAACCTCAAAGACACAGACAACAGTATGGGATTAACCAGAGGGAAAAAGAGGTGGGGGAGGTAGGAGAGGGTGGAGGAGGGACAGATGGTGATGGAGGGAGACTTGACTGGGATGATGAACACACACTACAATATACAGATAATGTATTAGAGAATTGTACACCTGAAACCTGTATAATTTTATTAACCAATGTCACCCCAATAAATTCAATAAAAAAATAATGAATAAATAAATAAGAAAACAACAGCAAGTAGTAAGAAAGAAAACAGAAACCCAAAGAAAGGAACGTTAAATTATGCAGCTGAAGAGAAATGCAAATCAAAACTACAATGAGATACCACCTCACCCCTGTTAGATTAGCTATTATTAACAAGACAGGTAATAGCAAATGTTGGAGAGGCTGTGGAGAAAAAGGAACCCTCATACACTGTTGGTGGGAATGTAAAGTAGTACAACCATTATGGAGGAAAGTATGGTGGTTCCTCAAAAAACTGCAAATAGAACTACCTTATGACCCAGCAATCCCTCTACTGGGTATATACCCCCAAAACCTCAGAATCATTGATGCGTAAAGACACATGTAGCCCCATGTTCATTGCAGCACTGTTCACAGTGGCCAAGACATGGAAACAACCAAAAAGCCCTTCAATAGAAGACTGGATAAAGAAGATGTGGCACATATACACTATGGAATACTACTCAGCCATAAGAAATGATGACATCAGATCATTTACAGCAAAATGGTGGGATCTTGATAACATTATATGGAGTGAAATAAGTAAATCAGAAAAAAACAAGAACTACATGATTCCATACATTGGTGGAACATAAAAATGAGACTAAGAGACATGGACAAGAGAGCGGTGGTTCCCAGGGGTGGGGGGAGGGAGGACGCAGGAGGGAAGGAGGGAGAGAGTTAGGGGGAGGGGGAGGGGCACAGAGAACTAGATAGAGGATGATGGAAGACAATCTGACTCTGGGTGAGGGGTATGCAACATAATTTAATGACAAGATAACCTAGACATGTTTTCTTTGAATATATGTACCCTGAATTATTAATGTCATCCCATTAACATTAATAAAAATTAAAAAAAAATTATGCAGCTGAGACTCTCAGGATTGTAAATGACTGCAGTGAGGATCAGGGTCTGAAATGATACATGACTTTGGCTGTACTTGGGGGCTTGATGTTTCCATCAGGGAAGATGTGGAGGAGAAGTTCTAAGTAAAGGGAAGAGAATACAGTATATTTTAAAAATAGCAATGATAAGCTTAATTTATCTAACTTTGTTAGGGTCTTCTTATGATCTTTCTAATCATGTTTCTTATTAAGGGTGGAAGGTTAACCTAACTTTAAACTTAATATTAAAAAGGAGCTTGGTAAACAACAAAAAACAATACTTACAGCTGGTAACAATGTTATCACCAGGGTGCATAGAACTTGCCCTTAGCAGTTGTTTTATTAGGTTCACAGCATCTTGTCATAGTCCTTATTTATCCACAGCTACTTGATCACCATGAAGATGATCACCATGACTGTGAGAAATCTCATCTTTGCTTTATCAACACTCCAGACTTTAAGTTTACTGCTTCTAAATTGGTCTACAAATGAACCAACAAACATGCTATGATATTCTTCTTAACCAGCATGGCTTGCCAGATCTTGAGATAAGTATCTTGGCTTAAATTTCGTCTACTCTAAATAAAGTACTTATCACACAAGAGGAGAAGGCAATGGCACCATAGAGGCAGAGACTGCACTGAAGTGGCCACAAGACAAGGACCAGATACCAGAAGCTGGAAGAGGCAAGAACAAATTCTTCCCAAGAACCTCCAGAGGGAGAACCACCCTGCCAACTGCTGAATTTTAGCCCCAGCGATCCTAGTCTCAGACTTCTGACCTCTGGAATGGTTAAACAGCCTGGAAGCTCCACTTCAACAGACCTCAGTGAGAAGTTGAGTAAGAGAAACCCAGTTTCTCACTCAAGACACCCCCATCTCCACCACCATCTCTGAAGACATACGAGAATGCAGGAAGGGGTAGGAAGGAAGGGATGTGTCCACACCTGATGCCAATAGGGCTCACTGTGAGGTCAGGAGTAAATCAACAGTCAGTCTTGGCCTTACCTTCTTAGCTTTGTTTTCTCTCCTCCCAATTTCTCTCCCATTCTCAGTGTCTGGAATGAGAGAGAGAACCTTAGATGCTGGGTATGAACCCAGAACCTTTGTTTCATTGGCTTAGAGAGTGGAGCGTGAGGTGAAAGCATCAGACACCAAGATGAGAATTCACCTGGACTTGGTATAAGAGAAAAGCGACACTCTCAACACTGATGACAAAGAGAACCAACGAGAAGAGAAAAAGAAATAGTTAGAATACATTCTGATTGTGAAGATGTAATAGTAATTACCATCCTTTTGCATGATCTGACTATCATTATCATTGGCAGCCCCCAAATTAGAATGAATTCCATTAAAATATAACAAAATAAATTAAAAAATAAGGTGTTTATTTGAATACTCTCTATTTTTTAAACAATTATCTTTAATTCTTTGTTTTAATCTGCACAAAATATTAGGTTGAAATAACTACTTCTGCCTGATTTTATAGACAATCTGTGGTTCCTGCTGGATCCTGCTCAGGAGAAACATGAAACAAGAATCTGGAATGCAAAATTGTGTGGCTAAAAATTTTTCAGACTTCAATAATATGAAAAATGTTATGCTGAGATTTTTGTTTATAGTGAAATGTCCTGTCATCACACTCCTTTCATTAAGTGGTATGTGATATATGTTTTTACATAAGTTGTCGTTACTTTGCTGAAGATAAGACAATATTGAAATTTAAGATAACTGATTTTCAAATAAAATCAATCCTATTGATAGGTTTAGAAACAAAAGAGTCTCACATTTACATTACTGCCTTCTTTTTGTTATAGGAGGGGAGGTGGGAGGAGCTAGTGTGTATGAAGAAGGGATTGTTTTTTGTGGAGACAAGCCTAGTATTTCAGGGAAATAAGAAAGTAATAACAGATGTAAAGTCAAGGTGAGAAATGGCGCACACTTCTCTCTCCTTCCTGCTTCCCACTTCAAGTTACATTCCATCTGGGATACTTTAGACCTTTCCCCAACATTTTAGTTACTGAAAATAAACCTGGAAATTTTAGTCTGCTTACCCTCTGGTTGGGGCACTAAGAATTAAGCCTTTTTTAGTAAGTGCTTGTGATTTACTTATATAGTAAAAACTAACCAAAACTCAAGCACCTCATAGTAGATTTTGGTCAAAATACATCATCCAATTCAACTTTATTCTTTTTAAAAAAACGATGCTGCCTACCTCACCTCATGTCTACCACCCACCTAGCCGCGAGTTTCCCTTCCTTCTGTGTTAGCCAGTCCTTCAAAGCTGAGACCAGCATGAGCCTGCTCTCCAGAGCAACCAAAGACTTGCTGTAACAGCCTCAGCTTCTCTTTCATTGGACCTCAAAACACCATCCTCCCATTCAAAGGGCCTGGAGTACACAGTCCCACCACATTACTCTCAGACTCCCATTTGCTGTCAGTCATATCTGACACTTGCAACTAACTGAGGGCCTCATTGTCCAAATTGTCCCCCAGCACTACTCATTCCATTCACCTGTTCAAATTACAGTACTAGGACACTTCCTTTCAGTCTGTTCTTAAATGTCCAGCCTGTTGTCTTGTTTACCTCCTCAGATTTTTTTTGAGACTTGGTACATGATCCTGAATTCCAACCTGGTGCCAGAGCCACTGGGCTGTACTCTGTTCTTAAAGGTCCTCTCAGGAGTTCTAGTCATCTTGTCCCTGGTCTCTGTGGGAGCTATGAGCCAACTGAGCAGCTTTCTTTCTTGTCTACACATTTCCAAGACTCCTGGTTGATCTGTTCACCCCAGCCTTTAGAACATCATCTTGAACTATGCTTCCTAACTGCCCTTTTCCCACCCAACTCACACACACCCTGGGCTAAGAGCCCCCAGGATTATCACTAAGCCTGGTATGTCCCTCAGACATCAGCTTCCACAAAGTATTTTTGAACGTAAATATACACTGAACTTCCAGGAAAGCAATTGACCCTGCAAATCAAAAGAAGAATGGACATTTTGCTTTAGAACGTTACTGAGAGTTATTTGCCAATTTGAGAGATCATGTCACCAATTGTCATGATGTTCACAATCTTCAGCAGCCTATATGACAAACCTGTTTTAGTCTGTGTCTGTTGATATCATCAAAAATCCTAATAAAAGAAATCTGAGATTTTTAGAAAGAATTTAACATCAAATATTATATTAGTAGAAACAGATAAAACAGAGATTGGATTGAGGTTCATTAAAAAAGGCTGGTTTACAATATTTTATATTCAAAGATTCTGAAGCAAAATAATAAAAAACTTATGCTGTAAAAATTATATTTTGAAATTATTTGGTGACTTGGAAGATTGTTTGCAGTTTTTAAGTCTTACTCTGATGCTGTCACCAGAAGTATGCCACACAACTTGTCTACAGCCTCTTGAATTACAGTTCCTTTTCTTAATGTACCTTCCATAATTCACCATTTATCAAAAATACAGTTTCCAAGGACCCTTAAAATACTAGAGACTGAACACATGTCTGAAAAGAGAGGGGATGAAATTTTCTTTGATATTTTGTCATTCTAATCCAAGTCATAACATTAGAAATTATTTTGGTATTGCATTTATAAACAAAGTCCAGCTCATTTGTAAAAATATTGAACTTCATTTATTTTTTACACTTTGACTCTGTATTTCTTTTTGAGATTTTTGTCTGACTTAAGTTAGGATTAACTTTCTCTTTTTATTATGATATACAAATATACATGACGTGTTATTACTTATCCTAACACTAGTTTTTATTCTTGTGTCTATTTGTACTTTTCCCTGTTATTTTTTCATTCTTTTGTGTAAAGAATGGTTTTTTGAATTTTTAATGCCAATCTTGTTCATGATAAATAAGTGTAAACTACAACCTCTTTATTATGTCTTTTAGTGTATTGATGCCTGTGCATTTATAATATATTGAGATGTATGATTTTTATCAGAAATTACTTTCCCATAGTCTCATCTATATATAACAGATGTTGCATTGTAGGCAGGTAGGTTGTATTCTTATGAATTTTATTTTAGAATAATAACAGGGATTGTTATAAAAAGGGAGCATTGAATTTGATAAGGTTGTTTTAACTGCTCTAGAACCAGATATTAACAAGTAATTTCATCCTGGAAAGAGCTTCCTGCAAGGCAAAAGTGAAACTTAGAGTAACAGCCAGTGTAGTGTAAGCACCAACCCAGCCATAAACAACAAGTAGAGCAGAACCAGTGGACTTTAAAGAATATGAGTTCACAGTGTGACTCAATTTCAACAAGGCACAATTATGCCCCGTCTCTTCACCTAAGGCAATGGTGCCCAAATTTTGTTCGAGACATTTCTTATGTATTATCCCATTTGATCCTTTTTTAGAAAGCACTCTGAGAATATATTATCTCCAATTGAAGATAGTGAAAAACAGAAGTGTGTATAATAAACTCACACAGCTAGCAAGTAGCAGAGCTGAGATTATAACACAGATACCCTGCCTCCTAAAACCATACTTGCTTCACCCCACCCCACCCCCATCCTTCCAATTTTATGTTCATTTATACAACTACTACACAATTAACATGACAGAAAGCACATATGATAGTTGGTTGTGAGCAGCACTTTTCACCAAAACAAGAAATAACAAATAATATAACAATAGGACTCAGAATCATCTGATAACATTTGGACCTTGCCATTGTGGACCTTATTGCAACCTAGCAAGTATAGAGAGACTGTTGCTTACAGTGTGACACATTCATGTGGTCTTTTTATTTACCATCCACTCAAATAATGGTAATAAGAGAAAATTATATTATTTTGCAGGAACTGATTAAATTCTGTGAGCTCTTTGAAGCCGGGGGATCTTCATCTCCTCAACTTCAGTGCTAAGCATAATGTCTGCTACAAAGTAGGTGTTTAATAGATGTCTACTGTTAACATTGGTGACATAGCATTCTGCAGCAAAGCATATGAAGAAAGGTATGTAGTTATTTCATTTCCTGTCTCTTTGGCTTTGAAATCTCATACATTTTTGTTTGTCATAAACTCCTATAGAAGGATCAGGAGACTATTTACAAATTCACTCACACTTTCAAAAGTTGACTCCTTGAGCTTTGTTAAGTACACACAGCTGAAGGATGATTTGGAAGGTAACTGGAAGGATGAGTAAGTAACAAGGCAGCTTTGGGTAAGAGAGGCTAAGAGAATAATTGTAAATTCAATAAGAAAGGAAAATAAATAGTTTCTCTACATGTGGGGTTCAAAGCTCTACCAATTCTGCAACTATACTGCTCACAAAAATTAGGGGATATTTCAAAATGAATATGAAGCAATAAAATATCCCCTAATTTTTGTGAGAAGTAAATTTTTGTTGTTACAATTCCTGGATATGTAAATAAAATGACTTCCTTTACCAACTTATTGTTAATATATTCTTGGATAGAAAGAAAAATAAATTTATAACATTGGAGGTTGGCTAAAGATTGATGATAAAGAATTTCAATTTGACTCAAGATATGAAAGTAAGAATATAAGCTTCATGAAGGCAGGGACTATATCTGCTTCATTTAACACTATTTCCTGGTTAGCTAGCACATTGGTACTAATTAATATGTGTTGGATGTATTAATGAAATCTTATAAGGCAAAATCTGGTAAGTAGGGATGGTATGCTTCAGGACTTGGAATGGTATTCAAGCTAAAAAAAATAGGCTTCATAGAGGAATAATACATAGGGAATAGTCACGAGAAAATGAGATTATTGTGATTGCCTGTCCAAGTCACTGTGCACAGAGGGCCCAAAGAGAGTTGGGGGGCTTTTGGGAACTTGGTTTTAAGAGTTCCAAACAACCATTTATGTTACAGTTCCCACAAATGGTAGAAAAATTTTATCTCCACCACTGAATCTTGGGTGGTGAATCCTCTGGTGTATTCAAGGTCTTATTTCTACTTAAAAGGAAGGTACTTCTGAAATAATAAATGCTCTCTATTCCACTGACTGACTGACTCTAGACAGGATGAGGGTCGGGGCAATCAGACTTTCCTGACAGGTGGCTGGGGGAACCTGACAGAAAAGTGTAGGATAAGAGGCTTGGTATTATTAGGCATTGAAGGTTGCCTCAGATGATAGGAAGGAAGTAGAATGAGTAAAAGAAATGATTCTGAGGTTATCACATGTAGAAACACAGAAGACTTGTGACCCATGCTTACTTCTACAATTCTTTACCCAGGCAAAGTTGAGCAATTTCCCTGGCTCAGGGAATTCTTATCTGGAAATTGGGAGACTTCAGTGGATTATCTTTAAGTTTCTCTGTTAAAGGTTGGTGATTCTAAAAGGTACTTACAATCTCAGCACTCTGTGAAGTAAACTAAGTTCTGGCCAAAGATTAGGAAGGGGAAAAGTGCCCATTAACAAATGGGAAAGGTATCGGAATGGCAGTCAGGAGACACCGCTTTTGGTCTCTCTTCTGCTACTAAGACCAGACAACAAGCCCATTGACCATTTGGAACATCAGAATCCTTTTCTCTAAAATCAGCAAGTGAGTAGGATGTCCTCCGTCACCTCCAGTATTCTCTGTTTCTGCATTTCACAATTTGGGAGGTGGATAGATATGGCTGAGAGGAAAAAGTGTTTTCATAATGGTCTCTTAACTACACATTAGTGCGCCAGGAGGAGAGGGCCATCCGAGGCTATCAGCCTGAGTAACAGGCGACACAGACCCCTTGGTGTTCTTTTTCCGTGGTTCTCTCTAGAATAGCTTTCTTCCCTTTTGAACTTTTATTGGTCCTATGCAATTTCAGGTGTTTAGAATGTGACCATCTCAGAGATTTATAAAAAAACAGATTAAAGGACAAATATTTCAACACAGCCTGTCACCATCACTTCATTTAATTTCTCAAAAGGGAAAAAAAAAAAACCCTATGTTGGAAAGAACAACTTTTTAAAAAAAGCAATGAGCCCAAACTGAAAAAAAAGAGTAAATGTTGATAATAAAAATGAAGAGCTAAAAAATTATGTCAAAATATGCTAGTTTTAGAAATAGATAGTATTTTATTTGTGATATACAAACTACAAATTGCAAGCCCCTCCCCCCCCAAATAGGTGCTCAAAGGTGTCCTGATTTGAAAGAGTGTGTCAATTTCATGTGCTGCTCTCTGACACCACCTCTTCAGCAGCCTAGGTTTCCCATATCTCTCAGATGTATTTACATCGAAGGGGAAAAGTTAACTTTATGGTTGACTTACAAAGCTAGTTAAAACAAAGGTGATTGTATTAGTTTCCTGTGGCTGCTGTAACAAACTACAATGGTGGTGACTTCAAACAGCTGAAATCTCTTCTCTTACAGCCCTAGAGGCCAGACATCTAAACAGGTTTTAGTGGTTTGAAACCAAGACGTCAGTCAGCAGGACTGCATGCTTTCTGGAAGCTAAGGAAGAATCTGTTTTCTTGCCTTTTCCAGCTTCTAGAATTGCACTCTTTGCTTTCCTTGGCTCATGACCCCTTCCTTCATCTTCAAAGCCAACAGTATAGCCTCTTGTTTCAGAATTCACACTGCCTTTTTCTTCTGTCTCTACAGAGTGTGACAAAAGTAAGTTTACAGTTGCAAGTACATAAAACACAGAAGTTTATTCTTGTATTATTTATTAATTATTGTATTATTTCCCATACAAACAACTGTAAACCCTGTATAATCAAGGCTCCCTCTTATAAATACACTTGTGATTGCATTTAGAGCCCACTAGAATAATCCAAGATAATCTCCCCACTTCAAGAAACTTAATTCAGATCTACAAAGTCCCCTTTAGCACACAAGATAACTTTCACAGTTTCTAGGAATCAGGATCTGGGTATATTTTCTTTGTGGGGTGGGGGGTGCATTCTTCAGCCTACCACAGTGATACAAGCATGACTTGAATAGGAGGCTGGTGGTTCAAAGTTCTACTTCCAAATTAGGAAGAAGACAGAGACAATTACACTAATCATCAACTTTCCAAAATAATTATGCATGAAAGAAGCATAAATGAAACAAAAGAGAGCTGAGGTTACCTCCTGTGATAACTGTAGGTTGCCATCAGCACGTGTAC
Organism: Saccopteryx leptura; assembly: GCF_036850995.1. Taxonomy (NCBI): domain Eukaryota; kingdom Metazoa; phylum Chordata; class Mammalia; order Chiroptera; family Emballonuridae; genus Saccopteryx; species Saccopteryx leptura. Next base: position 149,577,884 of record NC_089504.1, read on the forward strand.
TTGCTCATCTTGAAAAGTAGAAAATAGGCACCAGGTATTCCTCATGTCACTCTAATGTCAGAATAGAAATGTTTGCAACAGGCTTGCAGTCACCGATTATAATTGCTAAGAAAATTGAGGATGCATTTCTTCTTTCTGTTTTCCAAAATTAAAAATTTTGAGAAAATGACACTGTCCAGTGTTTATATTTTCCAGTGGCAGGGAAGTTCGGAAGGATAAATAGGTCTCATTTCTCTTCTTCTTCAACTTGAATATTGTGTAATGGTTTAACTTACGTTGCACTCACTCCCATTTTAAAACACTCTTATTAAATATGGGTGATAATCTGTAGTTCAAACTTGTTTTTTCATTTCAGCTCCTAATTTGTAAACTGAATTGATGATGAACTCAGTTAACTGAATAGCTGGAAGAAAACAGATTTTTGTGGAACAGTCAATAATTTGATACTGTTTGCAAACTCTACATAAAAATGATGAAATATGAACACTAACACATATTCTATAAATTTGGTATGTGTCACAGATCTACCAACCGTTCTTGATTCATACCCATGGATGCCAAGACATTCAATGTCCCTCATTCCAGTTTTATAAATCTCCAGCGGGGAAAACTGAATGGTTGTTACTGTATGATGAAAACCATGATTCAGGACCTCATGATCTGACCTCTTTAGCTTAATAATATGCAAAACACATTGGTCTTAGAAGACCTCAAAATTTTCTTCCAACCCTAAATCCTTCAATTCTCTGCTTTTATTTTGTTGGTAAAAGAACAAGAAAAAAAGAAACCAAGATCAGCAAATATTTATTTCTCATTCATGGGTGAAACATTTGCTTCTGTTTTGGCTTGAAATGCTCGCTTTTGGAAACAGAGCCTCGTGTCACATTCTTGCCACCATTGCTATACTTTCAGTTGAGACTGCCACCAACAGGGTGACATACCTGAGAACCACAGCAGTTCCCAGAACCATAATTCTAAATACCATCCTAGAAGTCTCTAAATTGCACGGGTTCCCTTGTAAGGTGAGAAACCCAGTCTCCTGGAGGTTTGTTTATCTTGCAGTTAGGAAAGGTAAGGGACTCCTTTGTGAACCGTTTGCTTGGAATTTTAAAGTATAGTATTGCTGACAGAGTGTTGAAAATTCATCACATAGTGTATTTAGCATTTTCTCTCTCTAAAGGTGGCGGGCTGGGGGTGTCCCCTCCCTCCTTCCCCATCCAGTCATTCTGACCGGGAGCGGAGTAGAGCTGCGATGACTCAGCCACTTGCTCATAAGGGTTCCCTTACCACAGGTTTGTTTGGAGGGCTCACTTCCAAAACAAAGATTAAAATGCCTTTTCTCTTTAATAGTCTCACTGAACACTGTTGCTTGTTAATGTTCAGACACTAATAGCACTGGAAAAAGTCGTTGCTTGTGTCAACTCATCAAGTAGTCTAAACAAGCCTGTTGGAGGCTGGCCAGCTCTGGCCAGTCATTGACCACAGACATGATCGGGAAGGCTATTACAACTTGTGGAAGTAAGAGGTAGCTCTGCTTCCTGTCTAGCCCACTTCCCAGGGATCGTCCCCAGAAGCACTAGACTCTGAACCAGTAGGGACTTTTGTTCAGCTATAGACTTAAAATGTGCCTGATTTTTTAGCACCAGAATTGAGATGTGTGTAAATGCTTCAGAAAAGCCAGAAATAAGAGCATTATCCAAAGTGATGCTTGGCAGCTGGAGGTTTACACTATAGTTTTGTGGTTAGAAGGTGCTGATAGGTTTTTATCCTACTTGCGTTTTTGATGAGTGGATAGAGGGATTTGTGAGCATTCTCTTCTTTGGATGGTGGTTGTGCTTTTACAGACATCTCTAGTCTTCTTTTGATGAGCCACATTTATCCCAGCCACATGCTTTCTGTCTAGCTTTGTGATCACCCCACGTCCCTCAGGAAGATGGATGGAGAAAAATCTTCAAGTATGCCCTCTGGCAACAGTAGGAAAAAAAACTAACCAAAAACTCAGAAGACTATAAATTTTTGGTGGAGTTGTTTTTGTTTTGTAACTCTGAAGTATTCCTCAGGAGGGAAAAAGTAGCTATATCTGTTACATTGCATCTAAGATCCAATTCTTGTCTCATTATTTATTGAGAATTTTTTATCACTCTGCCAAGAATCATGTTAGATACTAGGGATTCAAAGATAAAACCACATGGCTGTTGCCCCAAGGAGCATATATCCTTAAAATAAAGTAGTTGCTATGATGGAAGAATGTAGAAAGCACAAAAGAGAGCACCTGAAAGAGACTGGGAAGACTTGAGTAAGGACATTCTATTTGAACTGAAACTTAAAGGACTATGGGGATTTGTCAGATGAAGAAATCAGAGAACGGGGTGGGGGTGGGGGTGGGGGTGCTGTGCCTGAAGTGTTGGAGCTTCCAAGCTTTGGAAGCACTGAGCAGGAGAGGGTATGGTAACCCAGGAAAACGTAGACCCCCTTCTGCCATCTCAGAAAGGGGGAGGCCTTGGCGAGAGATGGGGCTAGATAGACCAGCAAGGACCCGTTCATTCAGTGCCTTGTAAAGCTGGGTTTAGATTTTCTCCTTCAAGTGACAGCAGGTGATTAAAAAGTTCCAAATAAAAAAAATGGCATGATCACATTTGCAGGTGAATAAAAAAAAATCACTTTCAAAAACTGAATGCATGCACAGTGGGATCCATTCATCACCTGGCATCTCGTCATTGGGGATGGCCAGGGCATACAGAAAAGCTATCTATCTCCCTGCCTGTCTTTCTATCTCTATCCTAATCCAAAATGGATTTAAGGAACTTTCCAAATCTTATTTCTAGGTTTATGCAAGACATGGGGAAGTTTGTTGAGGTTTCCCAACATTAGATCTCTGTCTAGGTCACAGGAATTTTTTTTCTTTTGCAGCTTTTCTCCAGTATCCTATGATGACTTGTTATTTTTGAGCTAGTGATCTTAAGGCTCTTCAAAACATATTCAAATGTGGGGTAAAGCTATGATAATTAAAACAATGTGATATGGAAAAGGCAATGGAAAAGATATAGCAATGGGGGACATAGTTGATTTGGAATCAGATTTCGGTATGTATAAAAATGTAATATATATGAGAAACAAATCAGCAAAAATCAATCTTTTATAAAAAAGTATGATTAATACAAATAGTTGATAAGCAACAAAGTTCAATTTTACAAGTAATCAAAAAAAGCTAATTAAAGTAAAAATAAGACCAAAGACAATATTAAACAATAAAAATTACTTGTAATGCCTATGAAGTACAGATAAGGACACGCTCTTAATCAATGAAAGATATAACTTTTCTTAAAAAGCTCTTACATATTAAAACCTGTGTTTAAAGAAGTTTTACCCTTAATTTCATGGTTTTACTGACAAAAACATGTTTTAAGAAAAAAATTAGAGAATTAGGCAGAAATTTATGCACGAAATGTTCACTGCAGCATTATGTATATCAAACATTCTAAGGAGAGGTACTTTATAAAATTAATCATACCAATAGTCACTCTCCTATATAGAAATAAATGTTTAGTGAACTTCTACTATAGTCATTGATAAACTTATCTCCTGTGATCTTCCCATGTTATAGAATAGTGTATTGGGGCTCAGAAGTATTTGGTAATTTGCCTCCAAAATCACACAATTTTGGTGCTTATTTCAAGTAGACATCAAAGCCTTGTTCTTTCCGTTACACCTCACTACTTCTATTCAAAAATGTATGTCAATTGTTTGCTTTAAAAATATCTCCAAGTAGCTCCACAGCTCTTTCTGTTTTTCCAACCTTCCAGAAAATGAGATAGTTCTGCTTTTGGATTCCTGTGGTGTGAGTGGGGGAGCAAGTGCCTATAGTTTGAAGAGTCAGTGAATTCACCTGAAATATAGATCATTTGTTTCCCAAAAGAAAATAATGAGCTGTAAGAATGCAATGTTCTTCCTGGGAATCTTTCTTCTCTTACTCTTGGAGCAAATATAGGGGAAACAAGCACTTCAGACACTGAGTACATTCCAGGAAGGATCTGTAGCGAATATTGGCTAGTCCATTTGCATTTAGTGTGTACGAATATTTATAGGGCTCCCTCTACTACGGGCTAGCCAGTTTCTCAGAGTTAAGGAAGTACAGTATTGTCAGTGCATTGAACATAGAGAGAGTACACTGTCTAGTGGTAGAAGTAAAGGACTACAGTTATTTCTCGACAGTCAATGGCTTGACTCAGTCCTTTAAAAAGGCTCTGGTTGACTTCAGTTTTTGTAAGGATGGAAAGTGGAAGTAAAAACAAACCACCAGCCTCACAGGATCAAAGGTCCCTCAGCCTATACTTGCAAATTGCCAAGAAACACATTGCAGGAATACTGAGTGTTGATGGTCAACTGAAAGGTCATAAAATAAATAACATTTGTTTGCCTCCTACTTGTAGTTTCTTATTTTGAAGGTGTTGGAACACTTGTTTTAATTATTATTACTACATAATGTGCTATTTTGCGATATTTAGTTAGAACTAGTGGCTCGGATCAGCTTTGGATTTCCAAATAGTGGGAAGCAATAGAAAAGGCCTCATAAGAAAAATCTCTCCTTTCCTGCACTCTTTCTCTTTAGCCACTCCCTCTCTCTTTCCTTTCCCTCCATAAAGAATAGAACTGTGTTTATATTTCATCAAATTCAATGTAACACATTATAAAACTAACCACCTTTCAGGTATAATTAAGAAAAGTACTGCCAATTAAAATGACAAAGAGCTTTTTCTTTTTAACTTAGAATTTTATTTTGTTCGTGTTGAAAGAGTTCATTTAAGCTTATTTTAAATATAGATTTTTCTTTATCATATATTGTTCCCCCTTGCATACATATAAAAAGGAAAGTATAAGTAAAATAACTAGGTTAAGGTATACTCAAAGCTGCTTCATTAACTTTTCTTAATCATTTTTTGATTCAGAATTTCTTCCCCACACAATATTGTTTTCTGTTCAATCAAAAATATTGTTTTTGCAGCACAGGAGTGGTCCACTCTTATCTCAGGGATTTTCTATCAAGTCATAGACATCTGCCTGACCTGTGGTTGCTCAATGGAATAAAGTGTCAACTTGGAACGCTGAGGTAGCCGGTTCGAAACCCTGGGCTTGCCTGGTCAAGGCACATATCTTTCTCCCTGCCTCTCTCTCTCTCTTCTCTCTAAAAATGGAATAAAGTCTTTTAAAAAACTCACAGACATCTATTGCTGCAAATGTTGGTTATTGCTTGATCTCACCAGATCAAAGAAGGGTTTTCAGACAACAGCCAGAATTCCCATTTCTTCTCAAATTATCTTTTGTTTGTTGACTAAAATATTGAAGGGTTGCAATTATCTAGTCATGCTTCTAAAATGTCAACCAAATTCAAGATCATGGGAGCAAAACCAATGAACATGTCAGGACTTCTACATGGCCAACAGTGATTACAAAATGCCATTAATTGTAAGATTTCAAAGACGTTAAAATGTCAGTAAGTAAACTGAGAAGGGAAGGAGTGCATCCTAGAACTAATGATGTAAAGTCCGTATTTACTTTCTATTGCATAAAAGAAAAGTAAGGATGAGGTGTAGAATCGGAGGTTGAGGATGGGCAGTGGTCTTCTGACCATTATTTACGCCAAGTCTGAGTTTTGGTGGCTTCTCATAGTATCCTCTCAAAGTATCTGACAAAGGACTCAGACAGTGTTTGTGAGCTGACTCCAATGCCTTAAAGGAACTGCTAAAGTCTTTGGGAGCTGTGTCATATAATGAAGGCCTACATTTACATCAGTATCTAATTTCCATTTCATTTCAAAGATTTTTGAACTTATAATTAATTCTTACAGAAATATATACACTATAAAGAATCAAGCTTTTTACTTTTCTCCCAACTCTGAAGTTTGAATACATCAGACAGTATTAGGAGTCTTCCACTAACTTTAGTGGGAATCTGAGCCACAAAATTGATATGTGGGGACAAGCCTCTACCTTTACATTGAAGTGAGGCCCAATTGCATGTTGATTTCATTGAGGTTGCATTGGAGGCATTGTTTCCTTGACTACTCATACAAGAGCGGGAATTTAACCCAAAAGGTAATAAATAGCAGTATTCAGTGTTTTATGGTAAAAAAAATACAAAATATATGCTTCAAATTGGATGGACTTGTACAGAACAGAAGTAAGGGAAGGACATAGAGGAAGAGAAGGATAAAGAGAATGGAAAGTGAGACTTTACCTCCAAAAAGATAAAATGTTTGAACAACAGATATTTTCATGACTTCATGTCTTTCAAACACACATTCTATTTGGAATTGACTTAAGTTTGTTTTATTTTTTAAAAAGCCCTTAGTTTTTTAGGAATAAACTACCTTATGTTAAAACTATATCACTCTGGTTAGCTCTGTAGTGGACCACTTTTGGTCCAGACCAAAGCCAGGAGACAAAACTACAAAAGTGACAGATTCCATGTGAGGAACAAAAACAACAAAAATGTTAGGCTCCTTGTATGCAGAGAACAACTTTAAATTAAAAAAAAATGATCTGCAGATATTAGTTTTGTAAATTCATTAAGTTTTGGGTGAAAAAAATATGGAAAATGCACAAAAGTTGTCCAAACAGATCTCAAAAGGGATGTTAATTGGAGCCACTGGCTATATGTTATCTCTACTTCACTTTGTATTAATACTTTGCATATACTGTAGTTCATTAATAGAATTAAAAACATAAAAATGCTGATAAAATATTATCCATTTTGCATTTTAACAAAATATCAAGGCTAACACCCCTGAAGATGTTTTCTCATCCGGATACACAGTAGGAAACGTTCTTCATCTTATCTTTCGGTTCTGAGAAGTGATTTGCTTTTAACACCAAATGATAACCTTCATATTTTATATTATTTTTTCATAAGGTATCAGTTTCATATAACTTTATTGTGATTTTCAGTCTAGCTTTGTTTTTTTGATTAATCTATTTTTCTTTGTTTCATTTTAAAGAAGACCCTTAGGAAAATAGATAGGAAAGAATTTAATGAAATTATCAGCTATTTGTCTGTATTCCTGGAATGTTAAATCTTCCCCCACATTTAAGCATTTCCTCATAAGTCTTATTATACAGTAATTCTTATTTGATACAGGCTAATTCTTATCCCTGCCTTGTTCAAATTCTCACAAACCCGACTTAATGAAGGACACACCTTCATTGAGTGGATAGATAGAGGAGAGGCTACGTACTGTAACCATGCTGCTGGTGGTGGCCTGGGCATTTAGCCCGAGGGAGTAAAAGCAAAGGATAATGAATCATAACAGTAACAAAGTGGAGGTCTCTCATTGATTGGAAGGACCAACCCTCATCTCTGTGTTAGAACCCCTGCTTTTTCCAACTCACTCTCATCCACTTCAAGATCTTTAATGACACCTGAATTGTCCTAAGGGTAATTATTTAACTGCTATAGTTTATTCTTTACCCATCTGTCACAGTAACATAACTGCTTTACTCTCTTCAACTTTCCTGTACATGTGCATGCATACATGTGCACACACACACGCACACACACAACCACATGTATATACCCAGGGACTGATGTTCAGTAAGCCATTCTAAGCCCAAGTCTAGGGTGCTGTTAAGAAGTTTTTGCACTTCAAGTTAATGAAGTACCCTTGCCCCTGGGTGCTGTTCCCCTTCTCTACCCCATTCCTCTTTTGTGCCAGGACACCAATGTGTCTTGCCTCCCCAGGAGAAATTCTGTTTCCAATAGCCAGTTCCCCACTTACGTCCCCAAATCCAATCCTTCCTTCCCTGGTGGACTCACAACAGTGTCATAAGTTATAAAATCACATTAGCTTCATCTTTTAATGAGACAGATAGACAGGACAGGTATTGTTAGGGCCAAGGAACAGGTGGCTTGTAAGGCCAAGGGCTGCTGCCATGGTGGTCATTCACATGCAGGTTCTCATTGAATTCGGGCAGGCAGTAAAGAAACAGCAGAGCCAGAAGATGGTGGGCCATTCTGTTTATTGGTGTCTCACCAAGACAGGCAAACCACAAGAAAGCAGGTTTCTGCTTTTCCCCTGGAGGACAAGGAAGGGATCAGGGAGGGAAAAGAAATCCTACGCACCTCTCAGTGGTGGGGGCAGAATCTCTCTTCCCCTTCTGCTCTTTCCTTTCAAAACTTTCTGGTGGAAAACCTCTCCTCCAGCAAACATTAGCAAAACAATGGCCCTTCCCAAACAGGAAGGTAATTAACAACTTCACAGACCACATAAGGTAATTAACAACTTAACAGACCATTACTGTAATGCAAACTGTAAGCGAGTCCCCAATGCAAACTGTAAGTGAGCCCAGTCCCTAATGCAGTCCCCAATGCAAACTGTAAGCGAGCAAACATAAAAATCGTATTTTACCAACTTACTTGACCAAAACATGGCTTTTCCTCACTTTTTGTGCTCAGATGATCTGTGTGGGTATGTGAACCTGGGCCATAAAATCACTAACCCAGGTTTTTGGCTTCTTGATTCCTCTACCCATGAAACGGGAGACTATGTATCCTACCAGCCAGAGGATTATGAAGACTGTTTACCCAACACACTTTCTTATGTTCAAACTCCCAGTACGAAGACTTATTTCAGGATAAGTTGAATTTTTATGCCAGATATGAAACATGGTTGGAACACTGATGCCATCATCCTTTGTTCCAGAAATCCTGAAGACACGATCCTACTGAAGTAATGTGCCGGTTTACACTTCTATATGAGGCCAGAGCATGCCTACTACAGAAATCTCAGTGACCTGAGTGGCTGCAGGTTTTGCGTTTTTGGTTTGTATGATGTTCACAAGAAGTTGGGGGGGCACCCATTTCTGCCTCACGTGGATTCTTACCCAAAGTTAGGTTTACACAACAACATAACCAAAGCCTAATTTCGCCTGATTTCCACCTGAAACTAATTCATCTCAGGTTCATTTGCAATTTGCCTCTATCTAATTTAGCGCTCACCACAGATACACTCAGAGTTTTGCAAGCTTCAGCAAACCTCTCAGTGACCTTGGCCTAAATTTGAGATTTTGATTCAGAAGCTTGGAGTTTCCATTCAGGAGCTTTGCATGATCCTCAGCTATCTTGGACCACAATCTGTAATCCCGTCAGACTCACTTCAGACCATAAGGAGTAAAGATAGAGACCTCTATGGCTCTTACCCACTCGCCACACTTTCATTCCTATGTTTCTATATCCTCAGCAGACCTCACCATGCTTCTGCAGAGAATATTTTTTTTCTATTCCTTAAAAAAAAAAAAAGACATTAGTCTCAGTGGCTGTTAGGAATGAACTGGTCAAAAAGACTATCAATTGCTTGACACTCCATTACATATGTTGAAGAATTGTTTCCAAAGTGTTTCCTTTCACTACCCTCAACAGACATGTTTGCTGCTTTTAAATCCCGTAACCACCCCCAACTATATGATGTAGTAAGATCTTAAACTATTATTTCTAATTATGGTGATGACTTTTCAAGAAAGTTCATTATAAAAGCCACACACAAAAATGCTAGTCAGTCTTTAAAATACTCTTTTTGCATGCTGTTGATATTTGTAATAAATGAGACAGTATAAAGTTGTATATATTTAAAGTCTGGGATTTGTACCATTGATTTTTCCCTATGCTACTTACTGTCCCAGTGTGAGAATCTATTTTCATCACAAGTTCTCATTTCTACTGAAATGACTCATATTTTTATGATATACTGTATTTTGCTGCTGTTTACAGTATAGGTAATAGTAGATCATAAGAAGAAATGGAGCGGCCCGGGTCGGTTGGCTCAGAGGTGGAGCAAGCATCGGCCCGGCATGTGGAAGTCCCAGATTCAATTCTCAGTCTGGGCACACAGGAGACGAGACCATCTGCCTCTCCCCGCTGCCCCCCCATCTCTCTCTTCCCCTCTTGTAGCCATGGCTCAAATGGTTCAAGCAAAGTTGGCCCCAAGCACTGAAGATGGCTCCATAGCCTTGCCTCAGGCACTAAAATAGCTCAGTTGCCAAATAATGGAACAGTGGCCCAGATGGGCAGAGCACCCCCTTAGTAGGGGGCTTGCCAAGTGGATTCTGGTTGGGGCTCATTCAGGAGTCTGTCTCTAACTTCCCGCCTCTCACTTAAAACTAATACTAATAATACTGATAATAATAATAATAATAATAATAATAATAAGAAGAAGAAGAAGAAGAAGAAGAAATGGAGCAAACCCACATAAAATAGAAAAATTTCTATTAGTTCTAACAATGGGGAGAAATTTCTGTTTCCTTTGGTGAATAATGCAAATGAAGAATTTTTTTCTCAGTTATACTGCTTTGGGGGACAGACATCTGGCTGCAAAGTATTGAGTTTGTCCAGAGAAGAGTGCTTTACAATTGATTTCCAAGTTATTTCTCAAATCCTCAGGAAACAGATTAGCTTTGCAGTATTTATTCAAACATATCAGAAATCAAAGTGAGTTTCAACTGGTAAAATGTCTGAATTGAAGACTATTTGTAAAAAAAAAATGCATCTGGATTCCTTTTAAGGATATACAGTCATTGAAACATGGCTAATAAAGTTTCTAAGCCAAATCCTTTGAAGGAAACTCTTTCATGAATAGAAGAGACAGTTGAGAATAAATTATAATCAGCAAGTCAATTGTTTCTAATAAGTGGGCTCTTGAAAACTCTTTGTTCCTTTCAGATTTAAGATTCTCCCCAAGTCTAGTTTTCACTATTAATTTTCTGGGTGCACTTTGTGCTCACAGAGAATACAAATGTATGCTTCAACCCAGCTTCTGAATCAGTGAGATTTGTGAAAAACTAGGGGCATTGTCCAACCCCTAGGCTGCTGCCTGTCTGGCTAGTTCAGTTATCATTGCTGGCTATATTTTCTTTGTTCTCTTCCATTGCCACAATTTCCCAGGCAAATAAATGCATTTCCCCTCAACAACCATTTTCTCTGATCCTCACTGAGCTCCCTCCCCCAACCCAAGATCACTATTAAGCTTCAAACATCCTTCATCTGTCTTTCTTCCTCCTCCCCAGAGTTCAGTCAATGACCAAGAAGAATCCAGCCAATGATATCACAAACTTACCTCGATTCCTCTGCCAGAATGCTAGCTCAGCAGCTTACCTTTTGTCACCTGGCTTAGCCACAGCCTTCAGGGAATCCTCTTAAAGCTCTAGCCATCATTTTGTCAATCCATCCCTTAGAACACTGGGAATTGACCCATCTATGACCATACGACTCCTCTGATCAGAAACTTTCCCTGGCTCCTATGCCTGCTGAGCTCAGCACAGACCTACTGCCTCAGCTGTTGGGAGCCTCCTTAAGAAATGATTCCAGTTCTTTCCAATGTGAGCTCCTGCTCTCCCTCTGGGTAAACCCCACACTTGAACCAATCAGATGATTATTTTTCTGTTCTTCAAACATACTGTGAGCCTTTCAACCTCTTTACATAGTCATGTATCATTCCCACATTTTTTTCCTCAAAATCTTATTAATCCTTCAGAGCCCAAAACAAACATTCCAGTTTCCATAGTGTTTGTGTGTGGGTGTATATATACTTTCCAGTAATATAACATATATAATTACTTATAGGCATATCATAGATGAAAGTGCTAGTCATATTTATAAATACACAATCACTGAGTGCCTTTATAAATGTGCGTATCACATATTCATATATATCTTGTACTCACAAAACACTTTAGAGTTAACAAAAAACTTTCACCCATATTATCTCACTTACTCCACCATACAAACCCATGAGATGGGCAATATGGACAGTTGACAAACAAACAAGCTAAACTGAGGAAATCGCGTGGATTACCAAAGGTCATCTAGCTAAAAAGTGACTGAAGCAGTTTTCACACTCAGGTCTTGCAACAGCTCCTGGCACCTTCAACCCAATCACAATGACCTCCTTACTAATGGGACAGTGACACAAATGAAATAGTTTCTGTAGCAGATGGGAAAAGGGGCCAGGCCACAGAGGGTCCGGGGAGGTTTGTGAGAAAAGCAGTGGCATGATCAAAGCATTGCTGCGGGAAGATTGATCTGGTGGTGCTGCACAGAGGGTTGGGAGCAGCAACGCCCTGCTGGAATCTGTCTCTCACTCTTTGGAACTCCTGTGGCTCTGTGTTTGTGCTCCGCCTGCAGCATTTATCCAGGGCTGCACACACGTTATTTATTTGTTTATTTACTCCCTTTCTATAAACACTCAGGATTTAAAGTGGCTTTAAACTGTCTTATTTTTCACAACAATATTAATACAACTAGATCTTATCTCCTCCACTGGATTTTAAGCCTTGCCCATAAAAAAAAAAAAATGTATATTTTACATCTTTCCACTAACCACGTGTTTGACATGGGTCGTACTGATTGTGGATGTACAGAACCCAGTGAATGAATGAAAAGTGAATGAAAGGGCATCTGAGAGATTTCTGCTAAAGATGAGATGGGGAAGGGGACATCATTAAATAAATTACAATATTTATACTTTAAAATAATATGCAACTTTTTACAGGATGAGATACATCTATATGAATTCAAATGGTGAGAAGACTATGATACAGTATATTGTTTATTAAGTCATGGAACACACACACACATGTATAAAACAACAGTGTGCATGTGTTGTGTGTGTGTTGCACATTGAACTGTTATCACTGGCTACTTTTGTGAAAAGTAATGGGATTGGAGAAAAGTCTTATAGACTTCTATGCTATAGTTTGTATACAAAGTTTACATAATTCTGTATAGTTTTAGAAACCCTGTAATGTATTTTACAGTGGGTTTGTATGACTTTGTCTTCAGAGAATTTGGTAATGTAAATCATAATAACTAAGGGCTAACACTACAGTTTCACGTTGTGGTGTTGCTTTAGCTAGTTTAAAAGTACCATGTGCTGGATGTCTTCGTTTAACTTAATCCTGGAGATTCGTTCCAGCTTGTGATCAAGACGCAGTTCTAAGTCCAATTTCCTTCCTTGTGTTGGCTGCCCCCCAAGGGGCCACAAAAAATGCCCCACACATGGGCTTCTGGTCTCCTTTTTGTCTTTCCTCTTCTAGGACTTTTAATGGCACATCTTGGTCCCCCCTGGTTTGACTCTCCCTCTTCTGCTTGGGACCGTCTACCCGGATCTAGCCCCACAGCCTCCTGGCCAAGGTTGCACAGTGCTCACTAACATTTTTAGTGCAGCTCGTGAGACTTTAGTTACATGTGGGAAACCACATTGGACCTGTTCTTTTACTTACAGGAAGAAAGACTATGGTACCATGTCTGACTCATTCCTTTCCCCTTCTCTCTACCACCCTCAGACCAACAACCATTACTTTTCAGAAGGAAATTATTTTCCTTATATATTTAATGGGGTTCTTTACTAATGATAACATATAAGCATCAGTCAGTTACAGCTTTTTAAACTATTAATACCCAAATAGTAATTAGAACTATGATTTTCTTCATTAGTTATCAGCTTTTCTTTCCCTTGCATTTGAGTGCTCTTTTTTCTTTTAACTCTCTTATTTACTCACTCAGCCTTCCTAACATTGCATTAAATCTCATTTATGTTTCATTCTTCTAACACTTAAATGATGACCAAAATAGTCTGGTCCTATGAGACAGCAGCATGTAATTTTGTCTTGTACGACTAGGTCAGTGGTTGGCAAGCCGCGGCTCGTGAGCCTCATGCAGGGGATGCGCAGCTCAGCATCAGCTAAATCACAGCCCTGGACGAGGAGGCCTCAGGAGAGCCCACACATGAGCATCTCTGTCTCTTGTGTTGGCCTAACCCCACTACTGCCAAAGAACCCAGCAGCAACCTCCTGTTGATATTTGGCTCTGTTGACTAATGAGTTTACCGACCACTGGATATTTGGCTCTGTTGACTAATGAGTTTACCGACCACTGGACACCATAAAACGTGAGGCTAATGAATAATCTGCAGGAATCTGAGGAGATTGTTCATCGTTACCAGGCACCCTCTACCATGATTGTGCCAGCTCTCTCACTTTCCTCAACTTCTTACTGAGTATACTGGATGCTCAGTACCCTTAAACATCCAGTAGCTCTCTCTCCCACAGTCAAGTCTGAGACCAAAACCCTTTCCCCAAAGAACCAGCTAGATGTTGGTGCATCCAAAGTGCCTACCATATGTTCCACAATCAACCCACCTCATGAGTTAAAAATTATTGCTTCAACTTGCAAGCATAATGACACTTTCCCCAGTCACATTGTACCCAAAGAGCGGTTGATCGCACACAAAACAGGTGGAACTAAAAAGTGGACACTGGGTAACCTTTTACAATGGATAATACAGAAGAACCCAGGCAGATTTGTGAAGTTCCAAGTAAATTGTACTGTGCTTCTCTAGTTTCACCAAGATTCAATTTTCTAGGAAAATTCATTCTCTCCCACCTTTGTGTCCTGGAAAAGGAACCAAGCCATGGCTTTAATGTTTTGTGGCTGCAGATCTCTTGAGAACCTGATGAAAACCATGAGGTCTCCTTTTCCTGAAAAAACAAATGCACTTCTGTTTATATATATGAAAATTTACAATTTCAAGGCATTTGCCTACCCCCAGAAGTCCTTCTGTAGGTCCTAGGTTAAGAACCCCGAACTAAAGGGAGAAATCAATCTTCTGGAAGAAAGTCCAGGATAAAGAGTTTCCAAAGGGAGCTTATAGGTGGGTCTCACAGAGATGACTGGGAAGAGGAGGGAGGTGGTGGCGTTTAAGGAAACAGTAAAACACATGTTATTGATATAAAGGATTGGCATAATGACATCATGCTTGGGAGTCAATCTGTGATGATACAGAGAACAAAAACCTAGGCAAAACTGCGAAATTCCCTCAGGTAGTGTAGTTAAATGCTTACAGTAGACTTTGGTATCAGACGGATGTGGGTGAGGGCTGGCTCTGTCCTATAGTGACTTTAGACAATTTACTCAGCCTCCCCTAAATGTCATTGTCCTCAGCTGTAACGTGAGGATAGTTACAGTTTAACAGGGCTAGGGTACTAAATGAATTACTTTTGAAGTGCTTGTTACAATGCCTGCACAAGTGTTACCTATTAACATTATGCTGTTTTTCTTTTTCATTCTGTGTAAGTCATTTACACTAGAGTATGAATTAAAATAAATTAAATGATAACTCACTGGAACCTATTTGCACAGTGAACCCTCTTTCACTGTAGGAAGTTGTCCCATGTCAGTCCTTGGCCAAAAGGTAGAGGTGATGTGTATAAGGTAAAGGAGGAAAATGAAAAGACAGCTTAGCATCCTTTAAATCACATCTCTGAGACAGCTAAACTAGACCTGGGGGAAAATTCACATTGAGGGGCAAAGGAGAACTGCAGCATGGTTCACGGAGTAGGGAGGCACACTTGATCCTGGGCCTCAAGCCCTCTGTATTCTATTCACTGTGTTTGAACTCAATGATTAAAATATATACATGGTCAGCAACAGGCATGGTGTTCAGTCATCTGGAAGGAAGGTCCTGTAGCCCCGCCCACAAACTTTAAACTGAGCAAAGATGTCAACTACATGAGTTTAAAAATTATTGCTTCAACTTGCAAGCATAATGACACTACATCTACACCAGGGAGCATTGCAATATTGTAAGCATAGTTGATACAGTACAGAGGCATTAATAACAAAGGAGGACAAATGTCAAGCCTATCTATGAAATGGCCCAACTCTTGAGGTTTTGGAGTACTGATAGTAACCATGCTTTATGATTCAGCCATGTAATGCATTGTCCTGACCACTGCTTTGGACAGAGTTTCATTATTGTGATAAATAGCGTGGTTAAAATAGCCAAGCACGGTTCCTACTGAGACTGCTCTGTCTTTATTATAACCGACGCCCATCCACTCGACTAAGTCTCCAAGGAAAACATGTAGAGCCTTTAAAATGATGACATAGTGTGATTCAAAGAAATTTAAGCTTTTATTTATCAATTTCTATACTAGTCATCTCAACTGCTTAAAGTATATAAAGATTTTATTTCACGTTCTATTAAAACAGACCTGTAGCACTTCCTCTAATTTAATGATTCAGGTGCATATAATTTTAAAACATTGAAAGCCAGACTGTATATATGCTTATTGTTTGTTAGTGTATATATATGTTACAAACATATCAGGTTGTTTGATGAAAACTTATGTTTCTGGATTTCATTTTACTTCGAGGAATGAAATCTGAAACAACTCTGAGATTATTTAAGTAGATTACTTAAAGCATAACATTGATTGTGCAACTTGTTTTGTTTTTTAAATCTTTAAAGGTCCATTGAATTGTTTGACCCTACAAACAGAGATTTTGGTTTCTAACTTGGTCTGATCTTCATTAACAACTGTTCCTTCCTTATAAACAGAAGAAATAGAAATGCAGAGCAGAGGAGAGTGGTCTGCCTCCTAAATCTGATGCTTCTTTCTCCTCCCTTCCTCACCCCGTTCCTCATCTCTCTTCATTTCTATTTCTCTCTCCCTCCTTTTCTATCTTCCTCCCTCTCTCTCCATCTCCACCTCTCTCTGACCAGATAACTTTTTAATGGGATTTGTTAACTGTTGGTTAGGAGGGAAATTAAATTTGGGAATCTGCTTCTTGGAGAATTACAAAGATTTGTAGAACTATCTGTTATGAGGGACCATGCTTATCATAAGGCAACAGCTTTAATTTCTTGGCGCTTACTTCACATTTTGTTTTGTTTCTTTGATTAGTTGAAAACTTTTACTGGACAAGCAGGCTTTTTAAAAATGAAAGGTCTAATTCCAGGGCAAATCCCACTTATTTGTGAATGAATGGAAAGTTAATTGAGAAAAAGGGCAGTGTGTATTTTGTTTGCTGTTGGTTTAAGTGGAGCTGATAAGCAAAGAAGTAAAACATTATTAAATTCCCAGGTATGTTTCTCAGCTTATGTCAATATCTTGGATTTCTTCTTCATGATAATTCTAAAGGTCCTAGTTGTATTTTGTTCATTTGTTTTTATGAAAAATTTTACTAGATAAACTTCTTTCCTAGAAAAGCTTTTCTAGCTGCAGAGTGCTAAAAATGTAATGAATTTAGTAAGAGACCTGATCAAACTTGGAACATTTGCACTTAGTTTAGTAAGACAGTCAACTCTTCTGTTAATACGTTTCTTAATGTTGTACAATTCTTGCTCAGATGAATGATTTTACTTTTACTAGAAGTATAATTATGCAAAAAATCTTAAAGTTCCCAGGGAGTAATACTGCAATCCTGGAGAACAGACCTGTAGTAATGTTCTATGAAACTCTTCTTTGTTTCCATTATTTTTACTTTGGTTTTGGTTTTCTAAGAATTTGCACCCTTGATTTTGGCACTCATTATTTCAAACTCCTACCTGGGCCGGTTCACCCCTCCTTAGGCAACCTGGTGGTCCCTTGCTCCCAGGAGGTCACCATATTGATGCCGAACTTAGCGCGGAGGCCCGATCGGCATAGCGCACTACAGCCCAGAACTCCTGGGCTCAAGCGATCCTCCTGCCTCAGCCTCCCCAGTAGCTGGAACTACAGGCACGCGCCACCACGCCCGGCTCAAACTCCAATAATCCTAAAAATGAAAGCTGAAACTATAGAATTTTTTATGGTTTTAACTTGATCGTTCCTTTCACCTAGAAAAGGACAAGAATTTGCCCTCAACTAAGCCAAATTTATGAAAAAGCTTGATAAAAACGGCGAATCTTTTGTGTATGCAGTGATGTCCACAGTGGTGTGACCTTTTCTCCTTTCAAATTTTATTATATGAAATGTTCACGCCACTCTTCTAGAAATGCTAACCTTATTTTTTAACACTCCTTTCATTTATTTTTTTTTCAGTCAAAAATGGGGTAGTAATTTGCAAGGAGTTTGGTATTGTAAGAATGTACAGGGGTTCATGCTTTAGCGAGAGCTCAGAAATGGATTACAAATAAAGGCAGTTCAGTGTTCTCATCCTTAGAAATGGAGAGAAGGCTCGTGGTTATAAAAGAAAGAACCAAAAATGTGTTTGCCTTGTAAGACATAGTGAAGTGCAGCAGGAAATTGAAAAGTTTACAATAGTTGTAAAGAAACAACATCAGCAACAAATTTCAGAAAGATGAAATGTGACAGTTGAACATTCTCCCTCTTGTTAGCTGGTCTTTAAATAAAATAACCAAACACTGTTCTCATAGGCTTTGTATTTTATTCTTGTCTCTGCTGCTGATACTGACTGATCAAAAAGGAGTGTTTGGGCAGATGCTGTTTATTGACAATCTCTTTGCTGCTCTCAGATTTAAGGAAAGATAAGACTGTGGACACACACACACACACACACACAGGCTTTACATCCTGACATTTTCAAAACTAACACCAATATTCTAATGTTCCTCTGCTTTTTTATCCCAAACTGTGGATTACACCTATTCCCTAAGATTTTTAAACACTGTAAAATTTTTTAACCATCCCCTTCTTGTTTCTTAGTCTTTCAATCTGGTCCTCACATGTTCGTTTGGGCCTTCCTGTCGTCAGGCTTCCTGTCATGGCATCCAGATAGAAAGAATAATATGGAAAAGAGGAAAGTAAAGAGATGAAAATGTCAACAGATAGGAAGGAATGGAAACAAAAGATTAAGGCAATTCTGTACTACAAAGGCATAGAAAAAGAGGAAGAATCTGGGAAGGTTAATTATATTAGGCCTGTAAAACATTTGAGCTCTTCAGAGAAGGCTGGGAGACAAAGAACTGGTCAGCAAATGGATATCAATGTTGCTAAGACAAGAGAGGAGCTCTGCCTGTGGCTTGGGGCTGTGCCCAAGGGTGGGCTGTACATTTAGACTAGGGGTCCAAACTACTGCCCATGGGCTGCATGTGGCCCCCTGAGGCCATTTATCCGGCCCCGCCGCACTTCCGGGAGGGGCACCTCTTTCATTGGTGGTCAGTGAGAGGAGCATAGTTCCCACTGAAATACTGGTCAGTTTGTTGATTTAAATGTACTTGTACTTTATTTTAAATATTTTATTTGTTCCCGTTTTGTTTTCTGACTTTAAAATAAGATATGTGCAGTGTGCATAGGGATTTGTTCATAATTTTTTTTATAGTCTGGCCCTCCAACGATCTGAGGGACAGTGAACTGGCCCCCTGTGTAAAAAGTTTGGGGAGCCCTGCAATAACCTATCAACTCTTCAGTCTAGAGGAATGTGAGCCAGAGCAGCTCACAAGTAGCAGAGGACATCCACTCTGCCATCTCCCTGAAAGCTGGGGAGTGGGGATGACAATAATTCTATGGTCTCAGTATACAAATGTAACTGGCATTTCTGGCTATAGAGAAAGGCAATAAATGTAACTAACTGTTGAGACCAAAGTTCCAGATTTGGGGGCTTGCATCTTGTCTGGAAGAATTTTTTAAAACTAGGATTTCTTGGAGTTCATGGCTCATTGGATGATCACTGGGACCCACCATTGGAAATTCTGATGTTCACCTCTAGTAGCAAATTTGCTCCGTAAGGCACGCTAAATAAAGGTGTGTTTCCACAAGCCTGTTCATTTAACATCTCCGAAGAAAAAACACATTTTTAATTACAACTAAAAATTTAAACAAGAAAAGACAGGTCTGCTCTTGGTTTTTTGGTCACTTTGAGAGAAGGCAAGCAAATACAGCAATAAAATAATTTAGTAGGTCAGCACCCATCATCCAAACTTGTAGAGAATTTCTTCTAATATTAATCACCCTTCTTAGATATAAATTTACTTTTATATTTAATCATCAAGACAACTTGTGAGATGGTAATTATTTAACAATTGAAGAAAATAAGGCTCAGAGAGGTTATGTAGTCAGTCCAAGCTAGTAGGTGAATATTCTTATAAGAATTCAAATAAATTGTACAAATACAAAAAAAAAAAGAAAAATGACAAAGGAAGAACCTGTTGTCATACGCAGTATCTTAATGAAATACACTTGCACATGTTTCATTTCTGTTTAGAAATTCACAATAAACAACCAGAAGGGGCTTTTTAAATTCAGCTTTCTTTGCCAGATACTCTAGGAAATTTTCAACATTAAGATACATTAAACAGGTAGCTGAGATATAGTTTGATAAGAACACATTGCTTAGTGACTTGTTACTATTCAATAACCTATGATCAAGAAAGTCTTCAGATACTAATGTCCATTTCTCCCATTGCCATTAATGTCTCATTTCTCTTTACTCAATCTCTCAGTATGTGCCAACATAAAGGCTATAAGGATAACAAAAAAAAATTAAACATGCTTATTAGTAATCATGAATCTTCCCTTACTAAAGTCATAAATTTAACTCCTTTAATATTTTAAATTGATATAACTTAAATTTCTAATCCTGGTGGTGTTCTCCTCTGAAATACTTCGGTTCTGATATTGTTCTTTAAAACATACAGGCAAATTTGACTTTTGGTCTAATATTATTTATTTATTTATTGTTTTTATTTAGTAAGAGAGAGACAAGAAGGAAGAGAGATGAGAAGCATCAACTCATAGTCGTAGCACTTCAGTTGTTCATCGATTGCCTCTCATACATGTCTTAACCTGGGGACTCCAGCTGAGCCAGAGACCCCTTGCTCAAGCAGTGACCTTGGGCTTCAACTTAGTGACCTTTGGGCTCAAGCCAGCGAGAATGGGATCAAATCTATGCTCCCATGCTCAAGTCGGCGAGCCTGAACTTAAGCTGGCAACCTTGAGGTTTTGAACTTGAGACCTCAGTGTCCCAGGTCAATGCTCTATAAACTGCGCCCCCACCAGTGAGGTGATTTTTGGTCCAATGTTAAGCACCTCATGCCACAGTTAGTATCTTCAAGGCTCTTAATAATGCACATAAAAAGCTGCCCACAAAAGAAGCAAACTGTTTACATGATGTCTCTGAATTTTACCTTACTTACTATAAAACATATTTTTAGTTAACTTAGTGCCTAGAAAGAAAATGACAGGACAGTATAGATGGTGCTGCTTGAACACTTCCCCTGTGTTGCAAGAAATTTTAACATGTTTTACTATTATACTTTACTCATTCTCTAAGGAAAAACTATGTATACAATTTATTTATGAATTGCTGTTATTCTTCATAAACTAAAAATTCTCTTTCTTCCTCTTTTCCTTTTCTTCACCCCTTCCCAAGTGCACCTCATCTTATTTGTAAGATTTCAGTTTCTGAGAGAAAGTGATAATGCCAGCTAAATTTAAAATTGGACTTTCTTCACCTACTTCTGTGATATGTAACAACCCACTTAAGTTATCAAAGACTTTTCTTTAGTTAAAAAATTTCCTTGTCAATGAATTGTTGTGTTTCTTTTTATCAACAAAATACCTATTAATCATTTTGATCTTATATGTACCTGGCTCCATTAAAACTAGAAATCATAATTATACAGCACTAAGTAAATTGCATAAAGCTTTCTTTGATAAAATGGAAAATAAATTACATTTCCCTTTTCTTTGCTAAGTGAAACATATTTTTCTAAGTTTTGACTTATGATTATATCCCCTGTACTTTTTGGGGGGGTTAAATCATTAATAATAATTTAAATTGCTTTTAATAGCTGAAGTATGTGCAATTTAAATTCTCTAATAGTCCAAGGATACAAAAACCCTTAACATTTATCTTTAATCATCAAAAAGATTAGTTTTCAAAACTGGGTGTTATTCAAGTCCACTTTAAGTTAGCATATTTTTCTCTGTGGGTAACAGTTGCTACTGAAAAATCTTGTCCGTGTAAATATCCAGTAGAATTATCAATAATCGCGTTAATAATGTTAATGAAACTGTACAGTTAAATGACGGAGACAATTAGTTCACACCATTTTGGTTTATTTATTTAGCAAGTGAGCATTGTTTAACATGTCAGTCCTGAGAAACAGAAACGGCTATAAAGAGGCTTAACATTACTAATAAAACAATCAGTATCAAAATATTTTATGTAACAATTTGTCCGTGTTCATATAATAATCTGTCAACTCTATGATTTTCTTATTATGTGAATTAACTCCGTAATCGCTGCGAGATTGGATTCAGTGACACCGTTTAACTGCTCCCGAGTCTGGGGCTTTTAGTCGGTATTTTTAGGGAAGGAGCTGTCAGGCTAATCTGAAGACATTTTGGGAAAGCCAATAAACTGTCACAAACTTGTAACAAGTTAGATTTCTCGTGGTTTGGTAAAGCCTTTAACACTTCTCCCTTCCTACCCTCCACTCCACTCCGGCCCCTCCCTTCTCAAATGCTGTTTTGTTTTGTTTTTTATAATAATAATTTTAAGTACTAATTCAGCTCTAACTGGGGAACATTAAATAGGCCTGCACTAAATTGTGGCAGAGCAAAACACGTTCAGGGCGAAGACCGGGGACGTTTGCGTAGAGAGAGAAACTTAAAAACCCTTCGCTCCGCCCAGTCGCGAGCAATTGAGCGCCGCAGACCCGGGAGGCGACGCCATCTCGGTGACGACCTTGGTGGGCTACCAGGAGGCGTCCTGGGGAACAGCTGCCCCTGTCCTCTGGCACCGGTCCGCCTGCTGCCAGAGGAGGTGTCGGTTCGCTCCCAGCCCTGCCCTTGGGATAAAAACGTTTGTTTCTTTCGTGCGCAATTTTTGCGTTCCAGGCACTTGGGGCCAATGGCCCTTGCGAAGGCCAAAGGCACCAAGCTGTGGGCAATGGCAGCGAATGCGCGGGGTCCAGACGCACAGCCCGCCAGTCCCGGGACCGGGTGCTGGCTGTCTCTGTGCGACAACCAGACTCGGGACTGGTGGGCTGGGGAGGGGACAGCGGCAAACTGCGAACTGGGACTCTGAGGGAGGGGGAGAAAGAATCACAAAAGCTATTTTTAAGCACAAGAGCCAAACACCTAAGAAGCATCAATGAACTGCAGCCTCCACCCACCCATAAACATAACCTAGGTGCTTACTGGTTAAGTTGTCAGACTTTCCTTTAGAAATTCATTCCCATCCCCACCCTTCCGTTGGCAAGGTTTCAGCCACTAGACTTTTTTAAAATTTCAGAATGGAAGTTGGATAACATCTCTTTATAGAGTATTTCTATTTAGTATATGTATATTTTTAAGTTACCCTGATAGAAAAATCAGAAATAGCATACTCATAAAAATTAGTTTTTAAACTGAGTCTTCTAACAATATATTCCAAAACCTGTCTATTCCCATCATTCCAGACAGGTAATTTTAGGAAGTGAAATTAATGATCAAGATAATTTTGGAAAGGACTAGATGATGAGACTCACATTCCTTATCAGAAACTTTATGGCTGATTGTGATTGAAGAAGAAAGCAATGCGAGGAATGTCACGTGCGCCTTAGCATCCTGTCTGGACAAATATTCAGAGCTTGACTTTACAGAGAAAAGGACTGTCCTGTGCAGCACATTCCCAAGAGTAAATAACACATACAAAGGAATCTTTGAAAGAACATCATTTAGTGAGCGGAGTGACTGAGTGACTTATTTTCATTCAATAAATATTTGAACAAACCTCTCTCGCAGGAAGGGTAAAAAAGAATTGAGAAAGGAACAGAATATGAAAAAATGTGTTGCTTCTATCCTCACAAATCATCCAGTCTTATGATGGAAACAAGGAAGGAACTTTAAACCTTAGCAAGGGTTAGAAAGTGCAAACATCTCAAGATAGGATGTAATTACAATACTAGGGAATTCAGTGGAGGTAGGATTACTCCTAGTTAAAGGATTGTACTATAATAAGGAGAATCTGGCCTTCTGAGTAAGGGAAGGAATTCACTAAAGTTCCTTTCCCTTATAAGATGGTCCTTGATACGAATTTAGCGTGCTGCCTCTTCTAGAACCTTCAGTATGTTTCCGTCTTTCAGCTTTAAGTTGTCACTTTCTTCCTTTTTAAGTTTCTTAACCACTAATATTTGGGGTCAATTCCTGTAAATTGAAGCTGAGCTGAGGTGACACAATAAAAGGGAATTAAAAGCTATGAGCTAAATATGTTTTCCTTACTACTTCTTTGCTAAAAGAATGTGGGTGGTCTATGACCGAAAACACCCCATTTCAAATAAATTGGTAAAATCATAATTAAAAACCAGAAAAAGTGAAAACTTGAAATAAGACAATCTTAAGAGTTAATATAATTACTGGGGTCAAGCTTCAGATTTGGCTCTGAGCTCCTTAGCAGCCAAGGTAAAAAGAGGAAAAATCCTAAGTGACATAGGTCTAGCTGCTGAAAAATGCAAAGAATGCCTTTTTTTATGAAACTGAACTATAATAGAAACTTGCTACATGAAGTGTCATAAAGAACACTGAAGGATATAACAGGCAGTGTCTCAACAGTTTTTTTTTTTTAGAAAAGAAAAGAGGGTATCACAGCCCTGATTCATGTAATAGCCTTCCATAAAAATCCAGACTGAAGTGAAAGTGAGTCTGCAGACTAAGTGTGTATAATTCAGTATTTGGGGGCATCCCTTGAATGTGAAATGACACTCACTGGACAGGCTTCCCTGTATAACACTTCCCTCATCTGCAATCTTGATAAGAGCCAAATAATTTAAAATTAAGATGATTGTCTCTGGCATGAACCCAGAGTGTTGGCATTACTTTTGGGATCGTAAGATACAGATTCAGAGGGTTTGGAAAAACAACTGGGCAAATGCCAAGTTTGTCATCCTGTTACTAAGGTTGCAGAAGTAAATCCGTGTATTCATACTGGTGAAGACCACCCTAGTTTTTCTCAGAGGTAGGCTGCAGGAGCATCTCAAGGGTGAGCCAAATTTTTACTTAGGAAGTTGCTTTGAATGAGCTCCAGCACTTGAATAAATGTTTAATAGAGTCCCCAGAGTTCCATACTGGTTTGGCATGGAAAACATTCAAAGTTGGTGTTTCCTAATCTCCCACAGCGGCTTGGGGAAAACATCAGAAGGACTCCGATAGTACCTAGGACTGAACAATGAGGCTTTCTGATGGGACTCCAGGATGAGTTCATTAAGAAATGAAATTGAAAGAGTTGACAACAGCTCCCGCAAACCATGTCTTTAATTTTATATTGGTTGGTTAGTTCATTAGTTTTGAAAGTTGTTAGATACTGCCACCATTTGGGGGGGCACTTTTGGTTTATGACAACAAAAAAATGCCACTAGAGTATAGAAGGATGTTTATTTTCCTATTTACTATGGCGGGGGGGGGGGGGGCTTTAAAAGAAAGGAGAGATCATTCTGTTTTATACCACTCAAAGAATTTTTATCTGATCTGCCAGGACATAGTTTCTGCTTTCTTGAGTCTTATAGGGGGTGTTACAATATAGGTGGGGTTTTTTTTAATTTTTTTATTGCCATAAAATTTACATAATATACAATTTACCATTTAATCTTTTTTAAATGTTCAAGTCAGTGACATTAATTAAGTACATTCACATTGTTGGGCAACCATCACCACCATTCACTTCCAGAAGTTTTTCATCTTCCCTAACTGAAATTCTGTTTCATTAAACACTAACATCCTATTCCTCCCTTCCCTAGCTCGAGGCAACCATCACTCTATGAATTTGACTACTCTTTATGAAGTAGAATCACACAGTATTTGTCTTTCTGTGACTAACTTCACTTAGCATAACATCTTCAAGGATAATTTTTAAAAGAACATTAACTAATAATTTACGGTTAAATCCTTCAGTGTGACTCATAACCAGTTCTTATGCACAAAATGGAAAGTTGGTGAAACCTGCAAACCATCTGACATTCTTCCAGGCAGGTTTTCCCCAAAGCAATGAAAATGTGTCAGTGAACATTAAGAAACAGTAGCTACCTTTGTAATTTACTTGCTCCTTAGGTATAGTGTCAGTCCCAGGGCATCTGAAATATAAAAACCTGAAAAAAGTTTTAAAGGAATGAAGCAAAAATATTCTTGGGTTTATAATTTGTGAGATACAGAGTTGCTGATAGATTATTATAAGTGAACACAGACAGGATCCTACCAGAGTGTTGTTTGAAATAAATAATTTGGTAAAGACTAGCACACACCAATCAGAATAGGCAAAGGTCAGTTCTGGTAGTGTTTCAGAGATCTATGGTGAACAAATGTTCCCTAAACCCAACAACTTCAAATAGCCATTTTGCTTTGCTAACAATTTTGTGGCTCTGGAATTTGGGGATGGCTCTCCAGGGATTCTCAGGTGGTTGTATTAAGAGGTCAACTGAGACACCCAGCATGGATGGGTAGATGATGTTGGCATTTGGTTGGGAGCTCAGCTGGACCTGTGACTCCATTAACAGATTGGACCTCATTGTATAGATTAAGAATGCCCGTGAAAGGTGAAAAGCAGATTTGGGTGTTTGGAAATCACACTGATGGCAGGTCAAAGGGTGAGTAAAAGAGGGTGAGGGCAACAGAGGTCAGAGAGACAAGTTAGGACATCCTTCATTCAACAAACATTTGCTGAGTGCCTATTCTGTCTGCATACTGAGACACCAAGGATGCAGCAAAAAGCAAACAAGCAAAAACCTCTGCCTTTGTGGAGTTTATATTTTACTGGGGAAAACATAATAAACAAAAAAACACAAAATTCAAAATGTAAGTGCTAAGAAAAAAACTTGAGAGTAGAAAGTAAAGTGGTTGACTGCTATTTTATGTAAGAAGATTAAAAAAGGCATCTCTGAAAAGAAGACATTTGAGTCAAGAACTGACAGAGGTGCTCGGCCTGTGGTGATGCAGCAGATAAAGTGTTGACCTGGAATGTGAGATCCCCAGCTCAAAACCCCAGGCTCGCTCGGTCAAGGCACATGCGAGAAGCGACTACTATGAGTTGACGCTACCCCCTTCTCCCCCCTTTCTCTCTCTCTCTCTCCTCTCTCTAAAATCAATAAATAAAATCTTAAAAAAAAAAAAAAAGAAATAACTGACAGAGGTGATGGAGTGAGCTATGCAGATACCTGTGAGACAGCATTCCAAGAAGAAAGAAGGAAGCCCACCATCCCAAAAAAGTGGCAGGCTTAGCACATTTGAGGAGCAGTAAAAAGATGAATTTGCTCAGAATAAAGTAGTAGGAGCCCAGTGTGATAAACCTGGTGGTAAACTGGGAGGCTCTGACCAACTGGAGGAGTGGAAAGGAGAGGAGAGATGGAGCTTGCTGTGTTTACAAGGCTTGATGGCCAGTTGGATCTGAGGAGGGAGAAACGGGAAGGAATTTTGTGATTGTCATATTTCTGGATTGGGCAAATACATAGGGGCAGCATTGATGGAAGAGGAAATACAGAAAGGGTGGCACACCATGAAATCAGTTTTGGACCTGTTGAGTCTGGTGTGCTGATGGAAATCCCAGTAGAAATACTTGTAGACATTGTAGACGTGTGTGTGTGTGTGTGTGTGTGTGTGTGTGTGTGTGTGTGTGTGTGTGTCAGGAGAGAGATATGGCTCAGATATATGGAACATTAGCACTTTATTAAGATCATCTGCAGAGGTTGGTCATTCATTCATTCAGTTATTCACTAATTTTTATTGAGCCAAATGCTGTACTAGATCCTAGGTGTATAAAACACACATATGGAGTTTACAAGTGGACAGGCAAATAAACACCAAAATAACATAATTACAACTTAAAACATGATAAAAAGAAAACAAACCCAATGCTAAGAGAGTTATAGAATTTCTCTTTATATTTTTGCTTAAACCTAAAGGATAAGACAAAGCTAACATGCACAGTGTGGGGAAGAGCCTATTTTAAGACTTAAAGAGAAAGCCACAAAAGATCATGAAGAAGGTACCCAAGATGAATTTAGAGAAATAAGCAGAGATGGGGTCATACAGATCTGGTAGAAATTAGCACAAATAAGTTTCAACACTTTTAAGAATGTCAGTGACAGGATCTGATCAATGGTTTAAAAAGAAAAAAAATCATCTTGCTCTGGCCAGGTAGCTCAGTTAGTTAGAGCATTGTTCCAATATTCCAGTGTTGTGGGTTCAATACCCAGTCAGGACACATACAGAAATGAACCAATGAATGCATAAATAAGTGGATCAACAAATTGATATTTCTCTCTCTCTTTTCCTCTCTCTCTAAAAGATCAATACATTTTAAAAAATTACAAAATCATCTTGTGTATTTGTGGGGCAAGTGGGAGAAGCTGGGGAGAGGCAGGAAAGAAAAGATGAGAGGGAGTAATAGAAGTCAGGATAAACTACTACACAAGGCTGGTACAGCAGTCCTGGTGAAAGAGTTTGGACTAGGGTAGGACAGAGAAGATAAAACTGGGAGCTATATTTAGATATATTTGGGAGGTAGAATGATTAGGATTTGGTGATGGATTGGGTGTGGGGAGTACAGAAGACAGAATAAAAAATGATTTCTAGGTTTCTGCCTTACTCAGTTAGGTGCTTAGTGGAATTACAGGATTTGTTTGGATGAGAAGACTGGAAAGAAAATTTGGGAGATGTGAGATTAGGAGTTCTTTTGTGGACCTGTAACGTTTAAAATGCCTGAGAATCAGTAAAGCAGATGGAAGTGTAGGACTGAGCTCAAGGGAGGTATCTTCTCTGGGGATAGAAAATTTGGAATCGTCATATAGATGGAATTAAAATCCACAGGATGTATGAGATCACCTCGAGACAGACAAAAGAGAGTGAAAAGAAAACCTTGGGAAATTTTAGCCATAGGACTCAGAAAAAGAGGACAAGGTGACAGCCAACATTGGATATATTTAAGTAACAATATGAATTCTTGAGACAACTGGTTGGGGTAAAAAGATATATTATGACACCATGGTAGAATTTTCTTGTATACCTTTTGAACATACCTCTGCTTTCCATTGGTACTTTTTTTATTTTGAGTCACATGCCCCACACAAACTATAGGAATATTTGTTGTTAATCCAAATGTTTGTTGGATAAAAGACAGTAACAACTGTCCCCTCCCCCATGTCATCTGTCTCTAAATTTGCCAAATGGAAATAGACTATTTTTTAAAAGGGAGTGGGGGAAAGGTTTCTGAACAAGGAAAGGTATGAACATGCAGTTTAATTTCAAGTATTCAAACATTATCATTGCATGAACATTGTGAACATGGTTCCTTTTTTATTTTAATGCCCCTTTACTATATAATACTGTTGGAATCCATGGGAGTCCAAAAGACCAGAGTAACAGGCTTTATTGAAAGGAAGAAAGGAACTCTGCCGGCACTTCTCCCGGGGAGAAGAGCATCGAAACAGGCTCTAAGGCAAAAATGTATTAAGGTGGGGAGAGCTTTGAGCAAGTGTGCGTTGAGTCAGCAATTCTAGTATGCTCCCTTCTGCAGTCCTACAATTTCGGCTTCCTGGAACGCTTCTCCTTGGGGTGGTTGACCAGCTTCCTAGAACTGTTCTGCTTCAGGGGCAATAGTAAGCAAGCAAGGATGGGGTCAGATAGACAAGTGGAACAGCAAAAGGGCAGTTGGAAGTTCTGGTAAATTCATGTATCTATCAAATACATTGCATTTGACAGCTTTGTTAAGGTGTGCCTGCTGCTGCAAATCAACCATTTTCATTAAATAAAGACGTTCTGAAACAAACACCAAGATGAGCAACTGCATTTAGGAGCAGAGAAAGGAAATCAGCTTTTATTTCCCTGTAACATAAAATATGGACAAGTACATACCGCTCCCAGTCAAAAGAAGAAAAACAATTTATGTTGTGTAGTCAGTGTTCCCATTTCATTTAGAGGTAGATGGATAAAGGGAAATTTTTAGTTCAAATTTGCAATTAAAAAAAAAAAAAGAGACCTAAAAGAAGGCACCTCTCCATCACCACAAACCTTTTTGCCATCGGTACCTTATTGGGCTCTCTCACTATAATACAACAAACCAAACACACCTTTACTTGCAGTTCCCAAGGACACAGATTTGAGCTCTGACTCAACGAGAGATCAGAGGTCTCTAGGAATGCCTATTGAGCTTGAAGATCCAGGATGACATTTTTATAAACGTCTTCTATTATTTATTTTATCTTCCTGCCTTCTTCAATCGTTCCAGTTTTTTTTTGTTTTTGTTGCTCAAAATGTTTTTGTGCAACATTTCTTCATTTCAAAACTGTCCTTAGTCACTAAATTTTAGGAATCCCAAACTACCTTGCAGGTCACGTTTCTACGGTGAACACGGAGAACATTCAAACATAAGATTCGGGGAAAATTGGGTTTTAACACCCCTATGCTTGTTCCCATTGTGTTCATTTTGGTGGGTAGGGTGGGGTGCCCCCTCCAGCACACACACACACACACACACACACAGATGTAACTCTCACTCCTCTACGTCAGCAAATATTTAAATAGGCTCCTTTGAACAGATGTGACCTGTGGATTTATGCTATGATTCCATCGGAAATAATTTGGAATTGGGGAAGAAGACTGCCTTCCTCTCTAGGAGAGCATTTATTATGTACTCTAGTTAATGAGTCTCTGAGCCTCAACCTGGGCGCGTTACTATTGGTGTCGACCAGGCTGGAGGAAGATAGTAGCAAGTAGCCAACGTCCCGGGTCCCCGGGGCCATCAACTCTAGCTTCCTGCTGGCCCGAGGGCAGAGCTGGGAGAACTGGGCCCGGCTCCTCTCGAGTTCCCCAGCTGGTTTGTGGAGGGGAGAAAAGTAATCGATCTTGTCTGGGGCTGCGGCGCGCCTAACACTTCCTGCGGTGATTTGCAGCCGGACTGGAAGGTGCGAGCTTCCCATTGGCCCGCGGGCCGACGCCGCGCAGTCTGGAGGGGCGGGGCCGGGGGGCGGGGCCCGCCGGGAGCGGGGCGGAGGCTGAGTGAATTTAACTCCGCGTGCTCCCTTCTTGGGGGTCCCTTGTCTCCTGCAGTTTTTTCTTTTAAGAACGAGCGGATGTCAGTGACAAGTTAATAGCTCTCTCTGCGCTCCAAGGTTAAACAGAACCTCATTTGTGCCCGGAGTCTCCTTCCACCGACCTGCGGGAGTCCGCCGGGGCTGGGACTCAACCAGCCAAGGTGCCTAGTGGCGCGGTGCTTGAGGCTCAACTGCCTCCTCGTTGGGTTCCTGCGGGTCCCCAAGGCAGGCGTCCGCTTGACCCCGGCCCCGACCTCTCCACACCCGGGGCGCGGGGTCCTGAGCACCCCGCCACGCGTTCGCTCATACCTAGCGATCTTCTTTCACAGAACACTTTTCCACTCTCCTAAACCGCAGCGTGTGGACACTCCAACCCTCTTTGACACACACCCCTGCCTCTACACAAACTCACTCCTGCCTCCGCTCGCACACACTCACCCTAGCCTCCTCCCACACATTGACCCCAGCTTCTCGTTACACACCCTCAGCTCTCACACGCATAGTATTCATCTTTCTTTAACATGTGCACGTTTATTCCCTCGTCTACACTAGGCACCAGCCCGTGTTCTAAGCTAGCCCGCTGGTCCAGCTGATTGTGGGAAACAGGCGGGGCCCCTTCGTCCCTGTCTCTCCGTGTGATCATCCATCTCCTTTACAGTTGGCCCGCCCAGACTTCAAAGGCGGCTTGACTGATGGAGGCCCGCCTCCCGGGGTCCCGCCTGGTCCAGAAACCGACCAGGAGGCTGGGAGCCGCCGGCCAGGAGCGCGTCCCGGCGGGGTGGCCTAGGCCGGGGAGCGTGTGCGCCTCGCGGCATCTCACGTGGCTGGGCGGACGGGCTCCAGGAGCCAAGCTCCCCGGCGTCCACGTGCCGCGGCGAGTCCGGACGCAGAGCGCGAGGCCGGCGTGTCGGGAGCCCGGGGCGCCCAGGCCGAGCACTAGCCGGCTCTTCTGGCCCCACGCGCTAGCGGCCCCGCGAGCGCGCACCGGCGGGCGGAGCCACGTTTGCTCCGCAAGGGAAACTTTAGCTATTATTGCGGATTCTTGGTGCCTGAACCCTTCTACTAAAGAAAATGAACTCCCCTGGAGCTTAAGCCACATTTCCTTCCTCCCTTTTGGACACCCCTCATTGACAGGCTCTAATCCTCGGATCGGAACTACTTCTGCCTGGAAGATTTGGCCGGCTTTTCCATTTCTCTCAGCGTTTCTGAAAAGCCAATCGGTTCAGACCTACACTGATGGCGGGCTAGGGGAGGAGGGCTACTTCCAACTTCTGGCACCACCTGGGTGGTCGCCATAAGGAGTGATTCCTTTACAACTATTATCCTCCACAACTTTATAAAGACTGTTTTGCATAGAACAGTTAAAGAAGCTTAAATAGTCTATTTTGGCATTGATCTTGCAGGAGTGTAATGACTAGTTTATCTATATTGAAGTAGAATATAAGTCTTATTTTAAAACAAATAAATAGTATCTTTATTTCCCAGAAAGATATGTTCAAAAGAGTGTTTTGTGAAACCATGAGCATGTTTTTTAAAAAAGAAAGAAAATTATTGTGATTTACGTGAGAAATGAGAAGATAGTAACTTCGATGACAAGCATGCTTCTAAAATATTGCCTAAGTTTATGTTAGTGAGTTTTGTTACCACCTGGTGCTGAGAGTTACTAAGAGTCTACATCCAACCTTAAAATCTAAGAGGCTATGATTTAAAAAACCAGTTCAGGATTAACCTAGCTATAGTTGTCTTGATAACATAGATGTTCATATAACCTCAAGTGCTTTTATATTGCTTTCCAGCCCAGTTTCCAGATCACAGACTATGAGAACGGGGGTGTGTACTCATTTGGATGATTCCAGATCCTAGTGCAAGCATATAATTAGCACATTCGGTTATGGTGAATTCAATTGAACCAGCTTTTTAAATGAAGCAATGCAAACACTTGCTCAGATTCACTTAAAATGTTACCTAAAGTTTTCCAAGAAGAGAAAAAATGAAAGAGAAAAATGAAAGGAGGATGGGGGAGGGAATTCCCCAAAATAATTTCACACCCTTTGAAAGGAAGGTTAGATTTAGATTTAGATTTTTAAAGCTAAAACAGACGATCCTGCACATCAAAGTGAGAACACAGAAGCCCAGAAACCATCATTAAACACCTCAAGTTTATATTGTTTTCCAGGCTAACAATGCCAGCCTCCCTTAATATATAACATTCTCTAACTTTGAATTGTCTTTACGACTTTTGTGACCCACCTCCAAACTCCACATATAAGTGCTGATCTGTGAACACAGGGCTAAACTGGATACAGATTGTTCAAATGTAGAAAAGGGCAACTTTTCTTTTTTCAGTTATAGAACTTTTATTTCACTTAAAGAAAGGGCAAAAATTGACCTAACCAGATTAGCTTTTCAGAACAATTGGTGGCACTGTGGAGGCATATTTAATATTAAATACAGAGTAACTCTTTGACAGGGCATTAATGAACATAATATACCTTCTTGTATATTGTTCACAGTGTAGACGTTTTTCATTCAACAATAAATTTTTGAGATATATCCAGTTGACACATGTTGCTCTTTATTTTAACTGCTGTATAATATTCCCTTAAATGAATATTTCAGAATTTACTTATTCATCCTTACATATGGACATTTAGAGGACTTTTTTTGTTAGAAATAATATTATAATGATGTCCTTGTAGTGATAGTCTCCATGTTTGCTCATAAGAGTGTTTCTCTTTTTGTCCGTAGAAATTAAATTGCCGGGTTGTAGGGTTACATATCTTCATCTTTACTAAATATTGCCAAATTGTTCTTCAAAGTGCTTATAACAATCTGCTCTCCTATTAACAGTGTGTCAGAAACACATTTCTCACAGCCTCAACAATACTGATATTATCAAACTTTTCCACTTTTCTCCCCAACCTCATGGATACAAAATGGCATGTCATTTAATTTATATTTTATTACTTACTCAAAGTGTTTAAAAACTCTCTAAACCAGTGTAAAGCCAGTAGCAACGGCCACCATCACAGCCACCTGGCCCATGCAGGTTCACATTTGATTCAGACAGACAGTAATGAAACAATGGAGCCAAGAACTGGTGGGCCATTACCTTTTAATCCTAGCTTGCACTCAGCGGGCAAGAAATACACACAGTGAGAAAACACTTCCCTTTCCATCAGGGCTCCCAAAGCCACTGACTTATCCGAGTTTCCTAGAATCAAAGGTTTCTAGCTCACCAGCCTTATTCACCTCCGTTCCCCATCTCCTTCTCCCTGAACAAACTCTGTACAAACTGGCTTCTCCTTCAGCACTCCACCATCTTGGCTGCTTCTCCTCTCCTCCACATGGCCTTTCTCTGCTCTCCTTTATAGTGTAGAAATCAAAACCTTTAATCCAATATACAAACAAGGAAGTCTCTGATACAAAGCCACTTATCTGAGGCATAATGGGATTCCTCATGGGAGTGCACCACCCCCTATCATGCAACAGTCAAGGGTGTGGGGAAAAACTTAGTTTTAAAACTAAGCCTTGCCCTGGCCGGTTGGCTCAGTGGTAGAGCGTCGGCCTGGCGTGTGGGGGACCCGGGTTCGATTCCTGGCCAGGGCACATAGAAGAAGCGCCCATTTGCTTCTCCACCCCCCCCTCCTTCCTCTCTGTCTCTCTCTTCCCCTCCCGCAGCGAGGCTCCATTGGAGCAGAGATGGCCCGGGCACTGAGGATGGCTCCTTGGCCTCTGCCCCAGGCGCTAGAGTGGCTCTGGTCTCGACAGAGCAACGCCCCGGAGGGGCAGAGCGTCGCCTCTGGTGGGCGTGCTGGTGGATCCCGGTCGGCGCATGTGGGAGTCTGTCTGACTGTCTCTCCCCGTTTCCAGCTTCAGAAAAATACAAAAAAATAAAAAAATTAAAAAATAAAATAAAACTAAGCCTTAGGCTATAATGACTTTGCCAGCTTACAACCTTTCTCCCACACCCAAAGTGAGCAAACATATATGTCATATTTAAAAACTTATTTGACTAACAACCAGCATTGTCTAATAGAATGTTCTGTGATGGTGGAAATGTTGTCCCTTTCACGGCTTGCTTTTTCCTTTAGTTAGTCCTCCGAAGTAGCATTAATTTTCTTAAAGGAAATCTGATCATGTCAACCCAGCAACTTTAAAATATGATGAATGCTGAGAAAGTTGAGATTATCTACAGTTATTGCCAATAGGCTGCACCAACTTATAAAACTTGGCAGTCAAGGTTTTTATACCTAGCTCTGCTCTGTAAAGCAACTTTATCTCTAGTCCCTCAGTCCTACAAGCTGTGTGCTGAACCATTTGTTAATATACCACATGCAGGCTCACCTCCATACATGCAGGACTCTCATCTTGCTAGGTCCTTTCTTCCTTCCCCTATTAGTTATGCTTCTTTACTTGTGTGTCCTCCCTACAGCACCGAGTTTCATGAGGAGAAAGACTTTTTCTTGCTTATTTCATTTTTTTCAATATAGTACCTATCCTAGTGCAAGCCAAATCGCTGGAGCTCAGTAAATATTTGTTGAATGTTGAATAAGTTAATGGATGAGTTGTTCTAGGAAAAACAAGTGGCCTGAAGGAGAAAATCTAAAATACAGTATTATAACTTTAAAACAATAACCCTGTGTCTTAATTTTTTTGGTTGCTATAACAAAATATCATAGGCTGGTGTTTAAAAACAAATATTTATTTCTTACAATTCTGGAGGCTGGGAAGTCCAAAATTAAGGCATCAGCAAATTAAAAGACTGGTGAAGATCTGCTTTCTGAGTCATTGATGCCCATCTTTTCACCATAACCCCGAACAGTGTAAGGGGCCCTCTCTCAGGCCTTTTTACTCTAAGGGCATTATTCAAGTTTATGAGGGCTTCACCTTCATAACCAATTCACCTCCCAAGGCGTGTAGTACTGTCACACTGGCCATTGGGTTTAAGCATATAAATTTTAGGAGAACACAAATATTCAAGACTATTGCATACTCTATCAACAATAGGCAACAGGTATTTAGATATAGGCACTTCTTACATTGATTTTTATTCTCTTCCACGAATCTTTTCATTTCATTATGAGTTAGTTTGTTCCTATTAATATAATAAAGAAAAAACTCAGAACCTCTCAGAAAGATAGGAGAGAAAGAATGGGGCAGAAAACATATTTGAAGAAATAACTAAAAATTCCCCACATTTAGTTTATAAAACAAATAAACAAAATTGACCTACATGTCCAAGAAGCTCTGTGGCCCCCAAGCAAGAATAAATAGAAGGAAAACTGCATTTCAGTACATCAGAGCCAAACTGCTGAAAACCAAAGACAAACAAAAAATTTTAAAAACAGCCAGGGGGTGGAGACAAATTATGTACAGGAGAATGATACAAATGATGGCTGACCTCTCATCAGAAACAATGAAGTCATAAAATGAGTATATATTACTTTTATAATATTGAGGGAGGAAAAAATGAATGAAAGAGAGGAAGAAAAGAATAGTGGGAGGCAGCCAAACAGAAAGTGAACCACTGGATGCCAGAAGCGTATTTGAGGATGCCTCATGTTAGTAACTTGGCCAACTCTACCTAATCTAGAGAATATAAAGAAAATAACCTGTAGGAAGCCCTACCCTCAGGGAGCTAACAGTATCACTAGTAGTATCCGATTAGTTGTAATAAGTTCAAAGAAAGAAGAGCTAGAGGTATACTAGAGTGGCTGTGGAACGCTGGAAGCGGTCAGGTGGGAGGAGAGACTAAATTGTACTTGAAGAACACAGTCAGACTGAGGTAGAGATGGCACTTAGCATAGGAGAACAGCACCAGCAAAGGTAGAGGCGAGGTCAAGACACCCAGGAATCTGACCTAGATGGAAGTGGGCAGGAAGAAGTGATAAGATCAGAGATGATCCTACCTTATTTTTTTCCTTACCTTTATTGATTATCTGTATGGAGCTACAAGTATTATAGGATAGGGATTAAATATGGAGGTTCTGAAGTCAGACTGCCTGGGTTCAAATTCTCTCTTTAGTACTTACTAGCCAGTTGCCAAGGCAAGGCACTAAATATCTTGGGGTTTTTTACCTTCTTCCCTTGTAAATAGATAATAAAACTATCTGTATCACAGGGAGGTAGTGCAGATGGAATGCAAAAATATGTGTAAAGCTCTTAAAACAGTGCCTGTAATATAGTAAATGTTTAATTATGTTTGCTATTATTATTAAATAAGGTTCTCCATATATATGTGTTGGCTTATTGTTAGAGAGACTAGTGGTATTAGCTGATGCAAAAGTGGTTGTTCTGGCCCTGGCCAGTTGGCTCAGTGTATAGAATATCGGCCCAGTGTGTGGACTTCCTGGATTTGATCCCTAGTCAGGGCACACAGAAGAAATGACCATCTGCTTCTTTTCCCTTTCCTCTCCCTCTTTTCTCTCTCTTCTTCTTTTGTTGCTAGTGGCTCAATTGGTTCAAGCATTGGTCTCAGGCACTGAGGATAGTTCCATTGATTTGAGCATTGGCCCCAGACAAGGGTTGCCAACTGGATCTTGGTTAGGGTGCATGGGGGGTCTATTTTTCTATTTCCCCTACTCTTACTAAAAAAAAAAAAAGTGGTTCTAAACAAGAGCTAACGTACATTCAGGTAAGCTTGGAATTTAGGACTATAAAAAGTCAACCACAAAAACAGAAGCTACATCTGAGGTGATCTTGTCACCAGTTGCCTTCAGGTGATGTGAATGAGAAATGCAAAGCAACAGTATCTCATTGGAGAAGAGGTTGAAGATACTAATCTCAGAGGAAATAATCTTTAGAGATAGGTAACCTTAAATCTGACTCGAGATATGTAATTTTTCAACATCACTTGAAAACAACTATATAAACTCAGATTTTTTGCTTAGCAGAGTAACTTCTAAGCAAGAAAATAAACTCTTAAGGCCTTTGCAAATGAAGATTTTAAAAATGAAAATTGGCCAATTAATACAGTGTGTCCGTAAACTCATGGCGCACTTTTGACTGGTCACAGGAAAGCAACAAAAGACGATAGAAATGTGAAATCTGCACCAAATAAAAGGAAAATCCTCCCAGTTTCTGTAGGATGATCTGGCAGCATGTGTGCATGTGCAGATGATGATGTAACACCATGTATACAGTGGAGCAGCCCATGGCCATGCCAGTTGAGATGTGGACGATACTGAGGAAAGTTCAGTGTGTTCTGGTGCTCGCTAAATTCGAATACGTGACCAAAGTGCAACATGAATATCAGCGTGTTTATAACAAAGCACCATGACATTAATCACTTAAAACAGAGAATCACAGACGTTATTCAATCTATTACACCAGACGTCCTTACCCATATGTGGCAAGAACTTCACTATCGTTCGGATGTGTGTAGGGCAACAAATGGAGCCCACATCGAACTGCACTGAATAGGTATGAAACTGGGAGAGTTTTCCTTTTATTTGGTGCTGATTTCACATTTCTATCGTCTTTTGTTGCTTTCCTGTGACCAGTCAAAAGTGCACCATGACTTTATGGACACACTGTATAATTGGATTCTTCAATTACTATAAAAAGTTGCACTTTTTTTCTCCACAGAGCCATGACCAATGTAGACAGGGAAAATTTTCATTTTATATTCTTTTGTGGGAGAAAAAAAAATATCCCTCTTGAATGAATACTGTCTAACCCAAGGCTGCATGTAAGAATTTAAAGGACTGTTTACCCACCACAGGACATCTTCAAGGTCCCTGTAGTTGATAGGCTGTCTCCAAAATAGGTGTCCTTAAAGTTATTAATGGATGTTTTCAGCAAAGAGCTCTAGCTCATGATATCCACCATCTAAATGAGAATTTGAAGCAGAGAAGAGGGCTCACTTCTCAGGTTACCACCATATAATAGGATTAACTTGTACTTTTGAGCTGCCATATGTCCAACCAACTGATATTCATCTAGCTCCAAAAGATTTTACCTGTTTGTCAAATATGTCATTCTACATAGGAATACTTTCCTGAGAGCTATCATAAGCTGTGGTATTTTCTGGAAGTACCATAATCAATTTAAGATGAAAGGTAAATTTAAATGTCTGCATAGTGGGAAAGGAGAAGTTCTGGGACTTTGTGGAATCTGGAATGAATATAAAATCTTTGGTCTAAAGGTTTAATTGATTTCTGTCTCATCTAACTAGTTGAATGGACATTTAAGTCATTCCAAGGTTTTAAGAACTGATTCTATTTCTAAGTCCTAAGTAAATAAATGGTCAGTTTAATACTGAATTATACTTTCAAATTATTTGTGGAAGTGTTTGGAGACAAAGGAAATAAATGGTTTACTAGACAAAACCAAAATCAAATCATCAGTTTCTATAAGACTTTGAAGATGGATAAAGTGTATCATGCAAAGAAATTCATCTCAACCCATAGAGTCCAGTGTAGGGGAAATAGTATATTAGCAGTATCTCTCAAGCCTCTTCCACTAGAACTGCTTAAGCTATGTGAAATTTTTATCAGGTACAGGAGAGAGGAAGTAACTGACAAACACACTCTTGCCATAGACACAATGACCTTGGTAGGGACTGCTGCTTTTGCAGTCCTGAAGCTACATAGATTGAATAATTTTGACCAAGAAGCACCCACATGACCTAGTAAATAGGAAAAACAAAAACAAAAAAAACAAAAAACACCAAGATTCTGAAAGCACACTACAAGTAAAATTCTGGTATTAGTTGTTCTCCTATTGGATTGTAGACTGAAATTTTATGAAATCTGGTCATAGGGCAGATTTGTTGATGCCTTGGCAAATGTGAGTTCTCCTCTCATTCCTCAGGTACCCTTCAGGATTAGTCAGTCCCCAAAGCCTAAAGATACCATTGCAACTGTACCCTATGGACAGCACCCCTGAAATGAGCCAGGCTGGTTTTGGCGCCATACCCATTTCTCGACTCCCTTGTTCCCTCTTCTTTCTCTTATCATTTGGGAGGCCTGGCAATCTTACATGTTTCATTCAGAAGCCTATCTTGGTAGTGTTGTTCCAGGAATTCTGTCATCACTCTTTCAGTAATCAGTACAGTAGAACCCAACACAAGTGAGAGGGATATATGGTGGCATAGTTACTGAGAAACAAAACAACCTTCAGCAGTCCTTGGAATATCTGAGATGTCAGTATCATGCTTCCCCTTGTAAGCTGGTAGGCATGAAACTTTTAATTTGCTGCAAAACAATGCTTTCTTGACATTTCAACTCTCTCTCTCTTTCTGGGCAGTGTCACAGCCCCTGTGTTTTACACGTGGGAAGTTTTACTTCTGAAGTCTTCATATTTTTTTTTCTTTGTAATTATTTGAATCTATCTGACAGCCTGATTGCCAGAGACAAGTTGTATAGTCCAGTCCCCTCTCCTTCCCTAATGCATGGACAGCCCTTTCTCGATTGAAGAGCCTAATATCCATCTTCTTACACGGCAAACTTCTCACTTTCAGTGCTTATGGAAAACACAGAGTATTTGTTTTTATGTAAAATTATGTTAGGCATCTGAGCCTTTAATGGATTTTGAGACTCTGCAATTCTTTGGGTGGATGGGGGGCACTGTTCAGTGGAATAATGCCTTGAATTCTTAAGGTAAGAATTTTAATGAGAAACAACTGTTGAAGAAGCTCATTTTCTGAATTTGTACCACAGTTTTTATTTTGAAAAGTGAATGCTTGCTAAAACTTGACCAGAGTTGGGGAGAAGGGGCTGTTCCAAGTGTCTGAGCAAGACTGAAAAATAAGCGAACACTCTAAAACAGAAAGGACATGCTCTCTCTGGTGAAGAAACAGGAGAGCTTTCCAGCTATCCTTCCAGGCCAGTGTTTTCCCTGCTCTACACCACTCTTGTAAATTTGTAAATTTGCCACAGCTTACTTGTAAATTTGCCAGGGTGGCAGGGACGCATGACTCCTGGCTGGGAGGCCTGCCAGCTATCAGAAGCCCCCAACTCTTGGAGGGAGAAGGGGGAGGGTGCTCAGAGACCACCCCGGATTATATTTATTTGAGGGGATACTTGCTGGTACAGGTAGCAAATCTCCCCAGACAGATGCAGCCCACATTGGAAGAATGTGTTGCTGAGAATTCCATCAGCTCCCCAGTATCATATCTAGCACCTTATAAAATAAATCCTTACATTATAACAAAAGTAAGTACAGCCTTCCTATCTGGCCTTATATGTCACCTGATCTTTCAGATTCGTCTGTGCCTGAATCCATCTCACCAGAAACCTCCTGTTTATTCTTAGTAAGCAGAAACCCATAATTCTTACGCATTTTATCGATTTTCCCTGTTTACAAATCTCCCTTTATTCCTCCTCATTCCTAGTTACCTCATTGTCCCTTGGCCTCCAAAGAATCATCTCACACCCACAAGTCAGACAGATTAATGTCCCTATTTCCCAAGGTGTGTGTTTGGTCTGACTCCAGCTGACTGCTGGGATTTTGAGCCATGACCTTTTCTTGAGGGGAAACTCCCTCCCTTTTTATACTAAATTTATGCATATTCATGATCCTCAGTTTGAGCCTTTAAAAAACATCTCTTTAACTTTCCAAACATTTCTGAGAAGAAACCTAACACTCTCTTATCAAATACAAACCTCACTTGAACCTTCGAACCCTGAAAGGGAGTATAGGCCCACTTAGAAATTTGGAATGATTCGCATTGCATTATTAGGGAATTTTAAATCAATATCTCTCAACCTGGGTTATTCAACCAGTGAGTTTACTGAACTAAGTATAGATGAGATGAGCTGGCTTCCTCGACCCCTTTGTCATGCCCATTGAACTCGCCACCAAGGCTCTGCCATACAGGGACTCAGAAGAGCAAGGCAAGTTTGGCAGTGGTGGCTGAAAGATGGGCTTAGGGAAACAGAGGTCAAGAAGTCTTTGGTCCTTTTGAGGAAAGGAGGAGCCAGAGAAACAGTTCTAGAATAGACTGCTAGCATAAATTTTATTTTAGAGATGCTATCTCAGCTGTTACAGTTTTACTGGGCTTATTATTTCTCCACAGTTTTTGAAGAAGCAGTCAGAGTCATGTATTTCTTGTTTACAGAAAAAAAGGTAGTTATTGTTGGTCACTTTAAGAATTTAGAATAACTTTCAGAGAAAAAGTTGTGTAAACATATTATGTGTTAGTTTTGTTGATGTTTATGATGTTGCAGGATTACATTCATGTCATGACATTCGCCACATTCATGACCTTTATTCAGAGAAACACCAGAAATGAATAGTAGCAATACATCTACATAGGGAGAATTCAATGTCAAAATATCTGGGAGAGTGTCTCCCTCTCATGTCCCCTTGTTATCTCCACTTCTCTTTCTTCCCTGCCTCCTTCCCTTCCTCCTTTCCTTCTTTTCTTTCTCATAAGCCAGTGAACCAGAGGAAGCCATTCATCTAAAAGATTTTAAATGTAAAATAAATAAATGAACAAACAAACAAGTAAAATTTAGTTCTTGGCAGATCCTTGCAAAGATTGGAACTATCATTCATTACATACATACACATATGTGCACATTGCAGTGAGCCCAGTTAATGTCCAAAATTATGATGGGGTTCAAAACAATGGTTAGATGCTTTAATTAGATGGTAAGTTCTTGGTTTGATTTTATTTCATTGGCTGGGTCATTTAAGGTGAGGCAGTGAGAGCAGTGCAATGACGAGAAATTATGGTCCCAGGGGGAGCAGGCTGAGAAAGAGAGTTTGAGGGGACCAGAAGAGGTGGGAGCAAACTAACCAGAGTCTCCTTTCTCGAGTACTCTGTGCTGATTGGCACAAGGGATTTTGGCATGCTTGCTCTGGTGAAAATGAATGCCAACCATCAGCATATGCCCAGCTACCTTCACACATGGCAGAGAGTTCTTTATAAGACTAGTGTTGACAGTGTCGTTGTCATTTAATGGAGTCACAGCAAATGATTAATCAAATTTGTGTCTGTGCATTGCTTTACCTTAAATCCAGGCACCTATTTTAACTTTCTTGCATCTATTTAATAAAATAGATAGCTATGTCATCTCCAAAAAGAAAAAAAAAAACTATAGATTTTTGAAACAATGCATTCAAGGGTAATGTTAGAGTAAAGGAGGTGAAGCATATGCAGTTTTTTTCTAATATACTAGAGGATATAAATAATCAAACAGAGCAGGTTTCAAGTCTTCTTGTTTCCAAATAAATTATCCATTTCATGGTGGTTTGTACTTTCCAAGATGGCTATAGTAGGATCTCCCATCACACATATACTTCTTACAATCTGATGTTGACACTCCTCTGAAAGGTGCACTTTCTGTCCACTCTTCTCCAGTCTGAGAGGGCCCATGACTATGGCAGAAGTGACACTACATGACTTCTAATAATGGTCATAAAAGGGGATCCAGTTTCTGCTTTGTTTTCTTAAGACACTGCCTCTTGGAATCCTGCCACTATGCTGTGAAGAAACCAAATAGCCACAGAAAGAAGCCACAGGTAGGTGTTCTAGCTGACAACCTATCTGTGTTCCCACCTGTCATCCTGTATCATTCACTGGTTATGTGTGTAATTT
Source organism: Saccopteryx leptura (assembly GCF_036850995.1). Taxonomy (NCBI): domain Eukaryota; kingdom Metazoa; phylum Chordata; class Mammalia; order Chiroptera; family Emballonuridae; genus Saccopteryx; species Saccopteryx leptura. The sequence continues at coordinate 149,621,203 of NC_089504.1, forward strand.
AGTCTTCAGATGATTTCAGCCTCTCGGAGTCATCCCTAGAGTGTGAACCAACTAGTTCATGCTCTGTGGAGTTGTCTTTGATGAATGCCACCCAAATGACAGCTTTGTGACTATCTATATAGTTATTGTTTTAAGCCACTAAGTTTGTGGTGTTTTCTTATGCAGCAATAGATAACTCTAACCCTGAACTCTCCCCTCCCTTTGGAAGTTTTCTGATGGTCCTTTAATTACCATGCATAAAAACATCCACATATAATGAAACCATTTGAACCAGAATTTTGATTTCTTAAGATTTAGCCCCAGGAAAAAGTGAAAGTCCCATGCAAAATGAGTATCATGGACTAAGAAAAAGAACTATAACGGCAAATGCAGCTATAATTAATAATGCAGTAAGAGTTCTCACTTCTGGGTATCTATAGTGTATCCTCCAGTGTATGATAGCAGAGAGGAATTAGAAGATGTTTCTTGACAGAGGTAGTTGCCTTCAGAAGATCAGAAAAAGGAGAATTTGAAGAAAGAATAGACAGGCTAGCAGAATGTGACATGAGCTAAGTTGTGGACTTAGGATGAATCTGGTATCACAGAATTTCAGAATCTTAAGATTCTAAAGGGCCAATTAGACTTGTTCTAATTCACCACTCAGGTCGAATCCCTGAATCTCTTCTGCGTGTACCAGAAAAGTTATCATCTAGTTTCTGTTTAAACATCTTTAGGGCCAGGAAGAGCCTTCTTAACTTCATGGAGAGGTTAGCTGTTAGACACATCTTCGTTGTGTTAAACTAAAATCATCTCCCTGCAATTTTTATATTTGAGGTTTATTGTGAAGTTGCAGCTTTTGCTAGAGGTTTTGTTCTAAAGTCAGTGTGAGGGAACAATTGCCTACGGTCTTGAAAGTTTCTCAGGAAATCACTCCAATAGTCATCAGCCTATGATTTCTCAGCCAGCATTCCCTCTGGTGTTGAAATCACTGTTGAAACAGAGATCACTGTTTCTTTGATTGAGAACCAAAGTAGTTGGCTTGTGTTTAGGAGCTAGATGGATAAAAAAAGATGCATTTTTCAAGGCCAGAGTCCCACTCAGACTGGGGAGATGGGTCCTGAGATGGGGTTTTCACACTTCTTTGTCTTTTGCTCATTTGGGGGCATAGATATGCTGGTTAAGTAGAATAACTGGAAAAGTCAGCCACGTTATTTAGATTGTACAAGGTTAGGCAGAAGGTTTATAGTTTTCTATGGAAAATAATACAATAAATAATAATTAATAATAAACTGTGTGTTTCACATACTCATGACTGAGTACTCACAACTCATTACTTTTGCCCCTACTCTGTATTTTTTCCTTAAAATATGACTATTTTTAAAGTTTCTGTCCATTAAAGACATATATGACATAACATCACTGTAGGCCTATCTTTTAAAGCTACATAAGGCAAGTCTAATATTTTCTCCATGGAAGCCTATAAAGACAATTATTAGATTCTTGACACTGCTCCACATGAAATATCACCATTCCTCCAAATGTTTCTCATAGAAAGTGACTTTGAGGCCCTCACTCTCTTATATTTCTCCTCTAAACATGTATCCTCAGGTATAAATCCTAGCACTGATCAGACTGTCCACATGCAATTAGGTCAGCACAGGATAGAGGAGGCAGACACACATAGCATTCTTAATACTGGATTCTGTTAGTCAAAAATTATGTTTGGGGTTTTGGCAACCATGTTCTATTGTTGAATTATAGTTACCAAAATCCTAAATGTTCTTTAAAATTACAAAATATTTAAACATGTAGAAAATAAAATAGCAGGCACCCATAACTTATCAACAAGATCATAAGATGTTAGTTGCCTTATTTACCTCTTTCTTTGTATGCATTTATATTTGCCCAGGTCTCCCACATACTGTATTTTTGTACACATATAATCACACTATGAAGAGTTAACTGATTCAATAATTATTTATTGACTCCCTTCTGTGTCCTTTTTTATCTTAATTTTGTTATTTAAATGTATTATGCATTGTCTCAGCATCACGTTAGTCACAAATTTGATTAGGGTCTCTTCATATAGAACATTTATTATAACAATGAATGGGATAGAGTTGATGACAAAGCACTGTGACCCACTGTTAATGACTACCTGAAGCATTATTATATTTCTATGGCTCTGTGCCTTTGTTTATGTTGTTCCTTCTTCCTGGAATGATTTCTTACCTTCTTCCTTAATCTGACTTCTATTAATGAACCCTTTGAGACTCGGTGTCACCCACTCCAGGAACCCTTCCCTCATTATTACCTGCTCATTTAAGTGCCCCATCTTTGTACATTTCTCTATCATAGTGTCCAGGCTCTATTGTAATCATTGGCTACTTTTCTATCTTCCCCTCTCATCTTTAAGTTCTTTAATAGCAAAAATATCCTTAGGTCTGTTGTTATATCCTTAACCTTTTTTAGTGTGTCAGAACTTAAAAAGTGCTAGCTCCTATGAGATGCCCAAAAATGCTTGTTAAATAAAGATATAATAAGAAGACAATTTAGTCAAATATTTCTTCCTTTTATTACAAGAATATTTTCCACAATATCTCCAATAGATTATCACTTCTAACCACAGGGAATTTGCTACCCTACCGGACAACCTATTCCTTATTTGAATGGTTCTGGATTTTGAAAATCTTTTCTCATATTAAACCCCAAATCAGTTTCCTATACCAACACTGTAAGTTCTTATTATAAATAAGCTGAGGCTCTTTTTCTGAATGTCAAGGATTCTTTAATGGCACTCACTTGGGTAACTAAATAGTTATTAGTGAATATGTTTTACATAGAGCTAGCAGAACTGAAGAAATTATTTCAGTGTTCAGAATTGAGGCACATTCTGGGGCATCCCATTAAGGATTTCTAGCCTGAATTCTTTCCAGAAGCTAATTGGGGCTGTGAAGACCACAGAGCACAGGTGTTCCGTGTTCTATACAGCTCATGTTCCTATGTAAACACGCCACTACTTTCTCAAGCATTGCAAACTCCTGGGTGGTCTCAGGGCTGCCTTCAAAGGGAAACAAGTTGGAATTTTCTCAGATTGCTAATCATTTGAGGACCTGGTTAGCATACAACTAGGCTGTACTGTGGAATCTCTATTTATTGGGTCCACGAGTTCACACCTGAGGAGAAACCTAAGTGACTAACCCTGGACCCAAACTGGATTGAACAGCCAAAGAGTCGTAAGGAAAATGAAACTTAAATAAACAGGTAACTAACTTCTGTACTAAGATCAATGCCTTTCTGTAAATTCTTGATCATAACTGTTACTTAGCATGGTGGAAGCAATTGATATTACCTCCTGAAATTATGGAAGCAAGACATTTCTTTAACATGTAGGCTTTCAACCTACAGTTTGCAGAGTTTTCAAAATGGTGATCAGTTGGCAAAGTTTTATAACAGAACAATCATTATTTTTTTTTGTAGAGAATGTCAGTGAGTGGTTCTTGTGTGTCAGCACAGTAGTGGGAACTTCACAGACCTTATTACCATCACAACAATCCTGAAAAATAAATATTATCTTCATTTTATAAATGAGGTACTGGAGGCTCAAGAAAGTTAAGAAACTCTTTCAAAGTCTCAGAATTACAAAGTTGCAACAGTAATTTAAATCCATATGGTTCTTACTCTAAGGTCCCTGCGCTTTCTACCAAGCCTGGTGGCCCTTTATGGGCTTCACCGTGTGATCTTCCACTCGGAGTTGAACTCCGCCTTCACTCCTGGGTCCTGTATTCCTCGACCAGCTCTTTAATCTGCATACGGTGGGGTGCCATCTTCTTAGAACAAAGTTATAACATCTTTGCTTTATCAAGAAAACTGTATCTACTTTTGTTTTACAATTTCACCCTTAAATATATCCAGGAAGTATGAAGATGACTGCATGAATATCTGCTAACTTCTCTCTTTTACCTCAATTTTGAGTTGGCAAGAGGGGAGGTGTAGCAAGAGGTGATTTTTACTTAATAGGGCCTAAAAGAAGTATTTAGTAAAAAATTTTAGTATTTAAAAAAAAAATCTCAAGTCATTTGGACTGAGAAACCAGGAATGGTTTTTGTTGGTATTCATTGTGAACTTTTCACTCACATTATTTTGGTGTTTTTCTTCATCTACCCCCACGCTCCATGCTTCATGGCAAATTATTGAGACCAAGGCTTGCTCAAAGCTGACTCATGGCCTATTTTTGTAAATGAAGTTGTAATGGAACACAGCCATGCTCACTCATTTATATATACTGTCTGTGGCTATTTCCACACTAGTAAGGCAGAGTGAAAATGTTGCAAAGAGACTGTATAGCTCACAAAGCCTAAAATATTTACTTTCTCACCCTTTACAGAAACATTTTGCTGACTTCTGCTTTAGGTAGAACAAAAATATATGGGTGTTGTGGTCCAACAATGAATCTCTGTGTCTAGACTAAAATGTGAAGGAATTTGAACTTGGATGGCTGAACTAGAACATCTTTAAAGGCTCTTCCAACCCTGTACTTCAAGGATTTAAAAATTCAGCATGATATACCTATATATTTTTTTTCCTCATAAATAAAGCCTATGAAGTAGGACCAAGATAGCAGATGTGAACTTGGAGTACAATAGGTATGTTAAAAACAGGCATTTCTGTTTTGTTAATTCTTACTATGCTGATGCTCAAATAGAGAAAACTATGCATTCAGCACATTAGTTAAATCTTGAGTAGTCTCTAAAGACAGTCAAAGCTGGATACATGGAAGTGGGCCATGTCTGATTATACTGACATCAACAAGTATTGGAGAGAAATCTATCTACATAATTGTACCATTTTGCTTGTCGGTGTTTGTAAAATATTATTTGTATCTTTGATGAAAACTCCCTCCAGTCATGGAAGCTTGTAATTATGTGAATGTTACAAATGTGTATTAATTCATTTATTGACCATCAACCTTCTGCTTGCTTCCACATGAAACAATAGAGGAAATGTGGTCTCTGCCCTGGAGGACAGTGTCGCACAGTTCTTGGACACTTTTTCCATGCCTCAAGACCTGTTATAATGTTTTAGTTATTTTTTAAGGTATTTCCAAGTATCTAAGAAGAATGTTTGAAAAACTTTGTGTAAGGCCCAAATCCTTGAGACCTAATGCCTGCTAGTGTCCCTTTTGCATCCCTGGGAACTTCGGCTACATTTTTATTAGAAAAACCATCTTTTGAAAATACAGCTTTTTAAAGCCTCTTATATTCTTTGTAGATCTTTCATTTGGCTTGCTGATTAGTCACGTGGTCTGTCAACTTGGGCCACACTTTCTCTGAATACAAGAAATATATCAAAAGTAGATATTTACAGATCCCTGATCCTTGATATATTGCTTAAAATCATCACATATAAATATCTTAAAATATTTTAAGCATCTATTCTAGAAAATAAAATGATGGAATTCAATTTGTTTTTCTATTGAATTTAAAATCAGATCAGACTTATCTGAGTAAAACAACAGAAAGTATGAAAATACCTGTAGAGTTTAGAATGATTTGCATAGGGAGAAAAATATCTTACTATTCAAAAATTAGAAAGAGATTTTATCTTGGAAGGAAATAAAGACATTTTGCCAGAGAAAACATTTTTTCATGTGTGTATATTAGGAATGGATTTGCAAGCATGACCCAACAGGAGGTCAGAGCTGTCTGCACACTCCACTTGCTCAGTGCCGTTGTGAACTTGTTGATAGGATGCTTGTAATTGACTCAAGTCAGCCAGTATAGGAGGATTTTGTCTTCTGAGTTGGTAAAGAGCAGAATTTTCATCACTTGTTTAATATCCCCTCTCTTTTCTTTACCTATAAAAATATAATAAAAAATTTTATATTTGTAAGTTTTAAAATTGTTTAAAAAACTTGTGTAATAGTTCTAGATGAACTCATTAGAGTTATTTCATATAATAACAATTTGTTAATAAATCATTTGCCTCAATGATGAATTTTCCCACTTAATAATTTATAATATTTTTTAGCAAGTAATGCATTAACATGAATTTGTGTTTCATTCAGACTATTCAATATATAGCTTACTTTGGAAAGACATTTCCTAGGATTTTGAAAATTCTGGTAACAGGGCCCTGGCCGGTTGGGTCAGTGGTAGAGCGTCGGCCTGGAGTGTAGGAGTCCCGGGTTTGATTCCCGGCCAGGGCACACAGGAGAAGTGCCCATCTGCTTCTCCACCCCTCCCCCTCTCCTTCCTCTCTGTCTCTCTCTTCCCCTCCTGCAGCCAAGGCTCCACTGGAGCAAAAAGTTGGCCCAGGCACTGAGGATGGCTCCATGGCCTCTGCCTCAGGTGCTAGAATGGCTCTGGTTGCAACAGAGCAATGTCCCAGATGGGCAGAGCATCACCCCCTGGTGGGCTTGCCGGGTGGATCCTGGTCGGGCACATGCGGGAGTCTGTCTGACTGCTTCCCTGTTTCCAACTTCAGAAAAATACAAAAAAAAAAAAAAAAGAAAAGAAAAGAAAAAGAAAAAGAAGAAAATTCTGCTAACAGGCATGTCACCGATCTCAATGATTTTTTGAATATCATATGGTGAGTTTTTATCTTCCAATATATTTTCAATCTTGTTTATTGCTTTTTCTGCTTCTTCAAAAAAATTTTTTTCTTGACTGGGAAAGGATGGAGTTGAATTACAAGAAATTCCCTGGGAACATTTTTATATACAAACAGGGAGGGGGTTTTGTGTGCATGTGATAATGAGTGCATGCAATGATAGAATGAGAGTGTGAAGATGTCAAGCAGTTTTAACTTTGGAATTTTCAAGCAGTTATGCTAATAACTATACAGCAGCAAGTTCTTTGTGAATCAATAATATTGAAAAGTGAGTCTTTGGGAAAATTGGTTCTTTAATGAATTGGTAGTAAATGACTTACTATTTGGCCAATTTTCTCCACCACTGGTCTGCTTATAAAATCATCTTTTCTCACCCAAGAAAGACCCACTTGGGTGGACTGTCAAAACAGTCTCATCTACAAACAGGTGAATGAAGCTTTTGCCATATTTTCCAGCTCTATAGCTTTACTACAATCAATTGTGGCACTCCATATAAACAACAACAAAAATCTCCTAAAGTGTTTTTATGGAGGAACTTTTAGTTATAGATATTTCATTGTGACAGCATTAAAAATAAGACTTTATTTTGATCACTAAAATGACTCATAATTCCCAGTAATAAAGGCTCCATGGAGCCTCTGTCTCAGGTGCTAAAAATACCTCAGTTGTGAGCATGGACCCAGATGGGCAGAGCATTTTGGCCCAGGACAGGGTTTCCAGGTGGATCCTGATCAGGGCACATGCCGGAGTCAGTCTATCTCTTCTCCTCTCACTTAGAAAAGGAGAAAAAAATTTTTTTTCAATGAAAAAAAAGGGGTTGGCTATGTATAACAGGAAGTCAGAAATAAGAAGAATAGATGTACAAAAATGAGTAAAAACACTTAAGGCTGAAAGAGATACGGGAAATAAATATGCCTGAGTAGATAAAATGGCACAGAGCCATTAAAGGTTGGTGGGTAGTTAAGTATGTTGTGTGCATTCTAGTATGAAACAAAGGAAAGTTTATTTGTATTAAAGATATAAGGTTCAGCCTCCCAAACATTCAGCAGTAAATAGTTTGTTATAGATATAGGCAATTCTAGGCTTGCTTTGTTGATCTCATCTGCCCACATACCTTAGTAATTAAAATGGGGATCCAAGGACCATAAGGCAGGGTGTGGATTCTGCAATTGCTATGACATTGGACAAACTCCACTCCACTAATGTTTTCAATGGTGACAATCAGAGACTGAAGTCAAGAGGATACTTGACACAAAATGAAAGGTACTAAACGTCACTGCCAAAATACGGATCTACATTTTTTTCCTGTTAATAGGACGCTGGCATCCATGAAAGAAAAGCCTGTAGAAAAAAATCTCAAATATCGCTCTAGCAAGTTTCCCTTTGCAACTTGTGCAAGGTGTTCAGGGTTTGGAACAGAACTTTCCAGTCTTTAATGGTAAAAGTGTTAGCTTACTTATTCTAGGTATCAGTGCAGAGCCTAGGTTTCTCACCAACCTGTCTTCCCAACACAAAGAACTATATTTCAGATCCTCAGAAACTCTTTTTAGTATGAGTGTTTGTCTTTCCACTTCTTTTTCCTTTTGCCTCCGCTTGTTTTCACTGGATTGAATCCATGCCTTTCTTCCCTGCAGAAGGAGCCGCATCAGGCCTGGACGATCAGGAAAAGGTTTTTTTCACCTCCATGATTTAGGTAGCAACACAGACATCTGGCAGCAAGGAGTTACAGAAGACTCCCTCACTCTCCACCCCCGCTTTTTAAGGGAGCCATTCCTTCAGGTAGAAGCTATCAGCTAACATATTTCTGCAGGCATTGGGCTCTTTCAAGACCTCCATTGGTGATCAAACCAAATATTTAAAAGGACATTCCTGTAAACAAAAGCATGGTCTGCATTCACAAACCATTTTCAGTAAGATCTTTTTCCAGTCAAGACTCTGACCATCTGCTTGCCATCTTATATTTTTTAATATTATTCTGTCAAATATATGCTCTGTCAATGCAGGTAAAGGAATACTTGAAAAATCTGAACATACACAAATCAGTGGGTCCAGATGACATGAATCCTGAAGTCTGGAGGGAATTAGCTAATGCAGCTTTGCAAATAAGTACCCAAAACAGAGCAGCCTCACAATAGTTTATCAAACTGCACTCCTTTCAAGAAGTACAAAGGTAGTAAAATAAATACAGTACAATCAACATTGTCTTAGACTCTCCTGGCATAAATTGGTACCTTGGACAAATTACTACTTACAAGGCCACACATATGAGCTTACTCTACTGCTATAAAAAGATAGTGGTATGTGCGTGTTAGGTGTTAACATATCACCAAAAACCAAAAAAATAAATGCATGTAAGTGTTTTACTAAAGATTATAGAGGAAATCTGTAATTTATTATTTATCAAGGGTGGTTTTTCAAAATTTAGAAAATGATAAACTACATATAAGATGCAGCTGAGCAGTTTGAGGGAGCCAGCTCAGTACTGGAAGCCAGAATGACCCCAATTCTGGTTCTATTTGTCATGTGGCTATGCAACCACAGCCATGGACCTCATATGGGCAAAAGCTAAGAAACTGGCTATCTCTTTTTTACTTATTGTGGTAAATTAAAGAAAATGGCTTCAAAGTCTTTGACACTTCTCTCATTGAGGGGTGGGGTCTATGTTCCCTCCTCTTTTATCTGGGCTGCTTTATTACTGCTCTAACCAACAGAGTATGGTAGAAGTAATGCTATACCAGTTTCAGGTCTAGCCTTTAGGAGGCTTCTACTGTGCTCTCTTGAAGACAAACCACCATGAAACAAGTTGAACTACCATAAGACTGCCATGTTGTATGGAAGCCCAAGCTCCTTACCCAGAGTCATGAGCTTAAAATGGTGGTTGTTTCACATTACTGCCTGAGGGTGGTTTGTAGCAGGAAATAACTAGCAAGTCTCCTTTGGCTTTAGAAAACTTTACTCATCTCTTATTCTGTGTGTCTCTTCTTCATTTTTCCTGTTTTCTCCCTTTATTCCTTGCTATTTTCCCATATCTGCCTCACTAAGATAACTAAGCATATTTTTATGTTGGCTTTGTTTGTAAATGAAGTGGAATTTCAGTACTGTTTTTGTCCCCTTGTTTATTATTCTAGAAGGTAAACTGTGCTTAAAATTTTCTCTCAAAAAGTAAAACTAGTCAATTATTATTTTAATGTAGTCATGAATGAACTTTTGTCAGTGACAGAGAACATTTAAAAAAAGTTAATTGCAACTATGAAAAATTAGAAAAAACTTCAGTGTCTAACAAAGTGATTAAACACTATGCAACTAATAAAATTATCTCTTCTGACTATATAGAAGCTTCTAGGGATGCCCCTGCCTGGTCTCTGAGTACTCTCACTGATCCAGTTACAAAGGCCCTGATACTGTTCCTCAAACATACCACACATGGTCTCCCCTCCCCCCAACATGCTGTTGCCTCTGCCTGGAAAATTTTAAGAAATGCACACAACTTTCTTTCTTTTTTATTTTAGGCCTCTGCTTGTCAATGTAACCTTTCCTGATCATTTTATATATAACATAGGACTCCTTTCCTTCTAGATACTCCTATCTCCCTTACCCTGCTTTATTTTTCTCCTTAATGCTTATCACTATCTACCATATTGTAGATTATTTATTTGCTCACTGTCTTTTCCTCCTTGAAAATTAGCTCCATGAGAGCTGAGGCTTTGTGTGTTTTGTTCAGAGTCTACTCTCAGCCTCTTCAACACTGTTCAGCATATATTTTTTATAGAATGACTCAAGGAAGCATGCTGTGCAGCTGAGATGCAATTAATTTTATCTGCTGCCAAGCTACTGACAATACACATATCATTAAGATACAAGAACAGGTTATGAAATGGCACAGAGAGTTATGTTTTGAAAATGTGTAATAGGCTCAACAACTGGATACATAACTAGAAAAGAGTCTCATTTTGCAAGCCAGATATAAAGTTGGGGGAAGCCTTGGTGCTCTAACTAGAGTGACAGAATAGCACAGGGCTTACTAACAGAGTAAGTAGCTGGGGCTGTGGGTGCAGGAAAGGAAAGGGAGGCAGAACATGGGCTGAGCCAGAACTAGAGGAGACACTACTTTTCCTATCCAGTAGCAGTTTCTTTCTCTCCTTTACAAACTCCAGATTTCACTTGGGGGAAAGATGAGCCCAGCCAAAAAGACTCAATTTCTTGAACTTCCTTGCAGTTAGGCGACTACATGAAAAGTGCTGGCTAATGAAAAATCTAAAGTGAAGATTTCTGAAAAAGCTTTCACTTTTCTGATATAGGTACTACCTTTCCTGCTCTCTTCCTTCTCTCTGCCTCAGAAGGGAATGAGGCCTAGAGCCATAGCAGCCATCTTGCAACCATGAGGCACAAGATATGAGGCAAAGACTTTTCATAATAAGTATAATAAAATGGGTAGAAAGAGCCTGATTCCTGAAGGAATCATGCAGTTATGGCACCATCTTCATACTGCTTTCTCTGTACATCTCATTATTGCAGCCAGATGTGATACTAACATATACTTTGGTAGTTTAAAATTTGTTTATTTTCTCCTGAACAGGTGTGGCGCAGTGGATAGAGTGTTTGGACTGCGATGCGGAAGACCCAGGTTCAAAAACCTGAGGTCTCTGGCTTGAGCGTGGTCTCACCAGCCTGAGCATGGGGTCACTGGCTTGAGTGTGGGACTATAGACATGACCTATGGTCACTAGCTTCAGCCCAAATGTCACTGGCTTGAGCACAGGGTCACTCGCTCTGCTGGAGCCCCTTGGTCAAGGCACATATGAAAAAGCAATCAATGAACAACTATGGTGGCACAATGAAGAATTGATACTTCTCATCTCTCTTTTTTTCCTGTTTGTCTGTCCCTCTCTCTAACTCGGTCTCTGTCAAAAAAATTTTTGTTTATTTTCTTCTTTCAACTTACTTATTTTATGAGCATATGCTACTTACATAATTAAAAAAAGTAATATGTGTATGCATGCATGTATATACATTTGAGAATAGTTGTAAAAAAACATTTTTTTCTAAACCTGAGACAGAAATTCTTTTCTCTTCCCTGGTCCTCTTACCCAAAGAAGAGAGACCATATCTTGCATTCCCAGACCAGCCACCTTTCCTGATGTCACCTCATTTTATACATTGAGACTGCTGCAACTCATTGGTCGTAGCTGATGCTGTGATTGTAAATCCCTCTGTAATAACCAGCTCTGGGGAACTAGCCCCAGAGTGATCCAGACAGATTCCAGTTCTCTAGCTTAAAAACCTAGGAAACAAACAAACAACATTGTCATCTTCTACTTGACATTATGGTAGCAGAATAAAAGGAATTTAAAAAGAAAAGAACATATCCCCTTAGGCTTGGAGCAAAACTGGGCTAGTTTCAAGCTCCTTCCTTCCCCACCTCCTTTTTGCCTAGGCTGAATCTGACTGCTGCCTACTCACTGAAGGGGAGGTACTTCGTGCAGAATCTCTCTCTCTAAAAGAGAGTTTCCCACCATACAATCTGTATACCGCTCTGCTTCTCCTACTGAAATGTCTCTTGTCAGCATCACAGCTCAGTTGTGTAGGTCTAAATTCTTCCTACCTGAGCTACCTAAGCTATTATATCTCCTCGACCTTACTTTCTCTTTCTATCTACCTGGTTGGGGGGGCCCAATGAACAATTTACCTGCTTTTTTTTTCTTTACTTAAACTCTGGACTATGTCGGAAATAAGACAAAAAAGTAAGGCAGATAGGAATACAAACTATATTTTTACTGAAAAAGCTGATGTTGAGTGTTTCCACTATCAAGTTGGCTTTCAGAATAAGACATTTCCCAACCCAGTCACAGTTGGCATTTGGCAACCATAGTTCCTTCCCCAAGAGAGGACCTGTTTCTATAAAACTGTGACATAAAAAAGTAAAGCAACATGCTGTCTTCTCATTGGTTGGCAGCTCTCAAAAATAAAATAAAGAGGAATGTCAGTGCACGCCTAGCTTCTCTCTCCAAACTCATCAGTCAGACCAAGGTAATCTTTTTTCTGTTGAGGATTCCTGTGTAGCTCACTCCTGCCCTTCCACACTCCACCTAGGCCAAGGTCAGCTACCCCACTTACCCTGATACCTCACCAGACAACATCCTCCACGTGTCCAGCTCCTCCTTGCAGGAAGCTCACCCCAGAGTGGTGCTTTGTTAGGGTGGCAGATGCTCCAACTCTCCTTCCCACTCTTCCACGGACAAAGGTTTAATCTCTTCCAGCTGTACCCATTCATCTATCTACCCTTTGCATCAGTTGGGTCTCAGTCTGAAGATCTTACTCCAGATAAATACTCTCTGGATTAGGAACATATGAAAAGACATATGGAGTCTCTTCGGCCAGCTCTGACTTCAAGAATTATGAAGGAGAAAGGAGTTCTTTTTTTTTACTATTATTATAGTTTTGGAAATAGAAAGTTTACTATCAGCTTCAGGGAAACACCATAGTTTTCATTGCTATTTTTGCACTCTTAAGACTTTGATGCTTGTTTTTTTTAATCTGTAGAAATAGATTAAAATAGTGTAATTCATATCATCTCTACCTTGTAAAACACTTTTTGTAAGTTTCCCCAGAACAATGCCCAACACATGAGAGGTAATCAAGAAATACTGGTTCCCATTTTTTATCTCTAATTCAGTGTAAGAAAATTTTCTCTCGGTTTTATGGTAGTCATTTTAAGTCTTTAGGTCCACCTAAGCTTTTGGATAAGTCTGTTCTTTCCTATCAATAAAAATCATAAGGGAAAAAGATAGCTACTTTTTCTCCTTAGTCCTTTCTAGATACTCTACTAAAGCCAATCATAATCCAAAGGCAATAACAGCAATGACAGAAAACAAAAACTCAGCCCACTGCCCCAAGTCAACATGGCTGTTCTAGAAAATAGTGGAAACCCTAACGAACTGTGATTGTTCTTCCAGCCCCATGTAATCCGCTGGGAAAGTGGTGGAGAAGATCAGGCATTAGTTTATTCTCAAAACATAAGAATAGCCTAAGCCACCACTCCTCTTTGGAAAGCTTATGTCTAGATTGGCGATACATTTTTTACATTCACCATGAACAATTATGATTACTTGCCTGTGAATGAACCACTAGTATTTACCTTTATGACATTCTTTGAATGCCTAGCTGCTAACCTAAGGCCAGGAGCTATGGGCTTCGTGCATGTTTTACTGAATGAATGATCAATCTAGGACCAAATAGCTGATTCAGAGAGTGTCTAAATAAAAAGCATCATGGAAAAGAGCATTCCTGTGATTATTTTCAGTAAGTCTATCTTACTTAAAAATAGCTTTTCCCAGTTTAACATAAGAAGAGCTTTCTTTGTACAATAGTTTGGGGTGTCATAGATTTTGTTTATTGCTAGACTTCAAAGATATCTAATCACTCCTATTAGCAATGAGTGAATGAATCACAAGAATGTCTCAAGTAAATTTGTGTATTTTCCCACTGGGTTACAACATAATTTCAGGATTATTTTGATTTTATTCTGATCAAGTGGCTTTAGTTTCAATACATTTGTCATCTTTCAAGAAGATACATTCAGAATCTTTTTGTAATGTAAATTCTCACTCCCCTAATTTATATGTTGTCAAGTTTGGGTTTTAGTACAGAGTATTTGACTTTCTTAAAGCAGAGCACACCTGAATAAGCTTTGGGGATAAAAGGAATACAAGAAAAAAAATTATGAGCAAAACATCTGATATAGTTTTACTTGCAAAGTTCAAATTTTCTGAATGGGATCAAGATGGCATGGCTTGAAATGTAGCTGAAGGGAATAAGAGAAATATGGTAAATGTCTACATATCTGAAAGCAGTAGTGATGAAGGTCTTATACCATATTTCCTTGTGTATTTCTGCTTAGATATTTCCACATATGTACATACATATTGAAGAAAGCAAATGGAGAATTTCCCTGTCTCTTCCCTAGAATCATTACTGTCCCATACATTCTTCTGTTATGTGATAATAGCCACTCCTGCCAGCATTTACTTTTTAAAGTAGATTTTGCTTTGACTTTACCAAACAAGAAAAAGGATTGAATTTTAAAAGCAATGAAATTCTGCTTTCTACCGGGGGAGGAACTGTCCTCGAATCTCACTCTCCTGGCCCTTCAGGGGCCTCTCATTCCACCTTTTAATTTTGCTTTACCCTTGAGTCCACATAACAAACTTTTATCCAGCACCCTCTAGGGACTCAGGTACTGTAAGTTTGTGACTGTGTGTGTGATGGGGTGTGGAGTCAATTGAAGGGTGTGCTGTCCTTGCCCTCACTGTGTTTACAGTCCAACCAGTCATGTCAGATAATAGAGCCAGTGACTGTGTCCGTGTCAGGCACCCACCTCAATTAAAAGTGATACTCGTAATGAGTCCTATATCTTGTCCATATCTATCTTTCTATAATTTTCTTCCTTGTAGCTTCATGGAATAAGGTTTATCTCTCTTCTGAAGGAAGTTTCAAGTTTTTGACAACAGCCACCTTTTCCTTCTGAGCAATCTCTCCTCTGAGCTGAGCAGACCTCACTCCTCGGACACTCTGACAGGACTGTGAATTCCTCAAGCCTCTGTGTTGGTCAGGTTTGCTACCAGGGACTGAAAACCTGACCACCATGGTTTAAGTAAGACATGAGTATAGTTTTCTGTCTAAAATTTCAAGTGGGTGACCTATGACTAATACGGTCCCTCCACAATACTACTCACCCAGGGTTCACCTAGCTTACTCTTCTGTTGTACCTGGTTTCCATCCCAAGGTATGAGTAGGAGTGCTCAAGTTCTAAGCCTCAGGAGAAAGGAGGGGACAGAAGGGGCCAAGTGTGCATGTGTACTATCCCAGCAGAAAAGTGTCTAGAAGCTATTGCTTCTGCTTATATCTCATTGATCCACACTTAGGGACATGCCTACACCTCTAAGGAAGAGAGGTTTGGGAAGGCAGTGTTTTTCAGGGAGCCTTATGCCCTTGGAGGTAAGCCTTAGAGATACTGTTACTTTAGAGCAATGGCTAGTGGAGGCAACCAGTTGTATTTAACATACCATCTCATTGTCCCCTTTTGTCACTCTTGAAACTCTGTGGCCAAAGCTGAGTAGAACTATCGCTGCCTTTTATTATTTTTAAAGATAGCACATGGTAAAAATATGAATTTTATTTTATCACACACAGATGCAAGAAATTATTTTTACTTTTCTAAATCAAATTAAATCTAACTCTGAGCCTTTCCTCACCATACTGATAAAAAATTCAATAGCACTTATTTATTATTGCCTCCGCAAGGTCACATAGGGAAGGATTGCGATTGAGAAGGTATTATGTGAGTTCTGGAAATTGAGGAATGTGCCTGTTATCTTCAGACAATCAGTATCACCCATGGGAGTTTCATTACCCAAGTCCATTATGGTCCATGTAACAATAGGAGCATCTCTCCCTTGTATTTCATACTTGGGCATGAGATTCTCTGCTAGACCTAGAACAGCTTTGATGCCTGGTGCCTAGCCTTCCTCAGAGCATTTCCTTCTAAGAATGGTACCTCTCAGGGACTCTACAAAGACCCCTCCAGTCTATTCCCAGGCTTGCAGCATGCACTCCTTCCCAAGGTCAGACTTTTCCGTCTTTACTCTCGAGCTAGCCTTTGATTTTCTCACCTCTGGATCAGTCAGCATCATATCCCCTCAAGGACCTTCAGGAAAATGATGTTTGCTTCTTTGAGGGGTCTGTGGTGAAAGGAAATCTTGGCACCAGTTTTTGTTGTTCTGTTTTTGTTGTCTTGCTTTGTGTACTCTCACCCAGGTACAAAATATTTATTAATGCAATTCCAAATCTCTTGGGCCATTTTTATAATTACATTGTATGGCTGACCAGTATCAGGAATTGGGTTTCTCTTTTGGTAACAGATACCCTACTAGAGGGGTAGTTGGTCAATAGTTTATGCTCTCGCATAAAGGTTCTGAAGTAGTACAGTTCGGAGCTGCGGCAGCAGCTCCATGGTAGCATCATGCACCTAGTCCTCCCTTGTTTTCCTTCTTTACCACCCTTGCTCATGTCCATCATCAATGACACAATGTGGCTGCCTATAAGGACTCAGCTGTTGCATCTATGTTCCAGGCAGAAAGAAAAGGGAAGGGAAAAGGCAAAAAGACATCCCTCTTACATAAGTCAATACTCTTTAAATAGCTATCTGAAAATTTATTTGCAATATATTCCGTTTATATCTCATTGGCCAAACTTTTCTTTAGAAGAGACTGGAAAATACAGTCTTAGCTAGGCACAGTGCTGCTCTAAATAAAATCCAGATTTTACCATTAAGGAAGAAGGAAAGGGGGAAATGGATAAGTAACACATAGGCCCTGCCTACTGCACGTTGTTAACTCATGTGTCTGTCCTCTGTCTTATCCTTACAGAGTTAGATAGCAGTACCTAAGCAAAGGACTGTAAACTTTATCTTATAATGAAGTGCTCTTTTCAGCTTTTGAAAAAAACTTTTTAGATCCAACATATTATTCTTCAGAGCCAAATCATATAAATGAAATTTAAGTGAGCCAGCTGCTGAAAAGCTCTTTCTGACTTTATACCAGTTGGTGAAATGATGAAGAGATGGTAATAATCTATCTCCAAATATTTTTCTCTGAAGCCTTCAGCTTCAAAGATTTCCATCTCTTATTCCATAACTTTGAGATCTTTTTGAACAATCTTTGCTTTTTCTTTTTATAGAGACTTTTTATTGCTAGAGATATGTAGTTTTTATTTCAAAGAAAACATTTCTCGTTCATCTTACCCTTCTTTTATTTTATCTAGTAGAAATGGCTATGCCATTCTTTAAAATGTTTAAAGATGCCTTTAAAATGTTACCTGCATCTATTTCAGTACTACTGTGTTTGTATTTCTTGTTTCTAGAAGGTCTTTAAACTAAAGTAAGAATTATTTTTTGCAGCATAAGCTTTGCCTTGTCAATTATCAAGTCTCTGCTCCTTTTAAGAGGGCTTTAGGGTAGTCTTTCTAAATGAGTGTATCCTTCAATTAGAAATTCTAATTTGTCATATAATCCTCTGGGTAGACAGATTTGTTCAGAAATAGTTTAAAGATCAAGAGTTAAATAATTGTATCATTGATCTTGTTTCATATTTCAAGGTTTTTAAAGATATGGAAATAATGATGTTGCAACAACAAAAGGATTATTCTGAACCTTGTAAATAAGACTAAATAGTGAGAGAATGGTTGATCATTAATTCCAGTTTCTCTCTTGAGTCCTCATTCACAAAATATTCTTTCAGGTCCTTTTCTCTCACAATAAGAATTAATGACCCTTTGCAACATTTTAAAATCTGTGCACTCTCTGTTGAGGGTAAAGGGGCCCAGCCTTCTACTGGAGGGGAGGGGAAATTCTTTGCATTCCTTCCTGATGAATCACACACACACACACACACACACACACACACACACACACACACACACGTCCTGTCTTGACTTCTCAGTGGTTCTTTGATAGAATAACCTGTTACAGAGGCTGAGGTCCTCAGTCCTAAATTCTATTGATTTTTCATTGTGTGCATTTGGTCATATAGGTAACTTTTCCGGGTCTTGGTTTCCTTGCCTGTTAAATGGGAAAAGTGATACCTATTGTGCAGGGTCTTTAGGGTTAATGAAAGAATACAAGACACATCTAATCCAGGAGATCCTCCTTAAAGATGAAATAAATATGATTAGCTAGTCATCATTTTCTTTCTTTCTTTTTTTTTTTACATTCCGTGTTCCACTGTCAATGCACAAGTTTGAATACTATGCTGCTTTGTAACTATTATAACATAGGAAATAATGAACTGCCTTGGTATACCTGCATGCAAAGGTGTATGTACTGGTTGGCAGTGGCAAAGCAGAAGAAAGCATTTATTGTTTCATGTGTCAAACACTGTCCAAATGTAAGAAATTTTATTTCTCACAATAATTCTATGAGTAGTATTGCCTAATTGTGAGAAACTGAGGCTCAGAGAAGTTAAATCACAAAGCTAACAAGTGCAGAATTGAGAGTTCATGTTCTCTTTGTGTGTCAAAGGCTCATACTCCTTGGTAGGCAGAATAATACGATAGCCTCCAAGATTCCCACTCTTCTGATGCCCACATACTGTATAATTGCCTCCTTCTGAGTGTGGGTAGGACTGTGACTACGAGGAGGTATTCATTCTGGTGATTACATTGTGGTGTTGAAGACTCTGTTTTGGCAGAAGTCAGGGAGATTCTCTTGCTAACTTTGAAAGAGTAAACTATCATGTTGTGAGGCTGGGCCTAGAAGGAAATCTCTAGGAGGTAGAGTGACATCTGGTCAACAGCTGGGAAAAAGCAGGTACCTCAGTCCTACAATCTTAAGTTACTAAGTCCTGCCAACAACCTGCATGAGCTAGGAAGAGGATGCTGAGCTCAGATGAGAACCATAGCATGGCCTGTATCTTGACTTCAGCCTTATAAGATACTAAGTGGAAAATCCAGATTTGCCATGTGGGGACTCTGACCTACAAAAACTGAGATAACAAATGAGTGTTAATTTAAGCTACTAAATTTGTGAAGATTTGTACAGAGCAATAGAAAGCTAATACATACCCTATCTACTAGGTTCGTCTGGACCCACAGTCAGGAGATGGGAGCATCAAATTTTATGTGCTGCATCATCTCCTGTGGCCTAGAGAGCCGGCTCCATTCATTTGAGGAGCCAATAATACTTGTATGTTTTATGTTGCATCCACCGGGTACGAGAACAAACGTTGGAGACTTTCAGGAGTTTAGATGTTACTTTATTGGCCAGTTTAACCTGCACAGGGGCAAACTCCCAAGATGTCCGGAGACACAGTGCTCACAAGGAGCTGCAAACGGAAGCCGCGCCTGGCGCTTACAGCCAGGTCCTTATATATCCTAAGTGAGCAAGCATACATAATACAGAAGCAGATGTGGCAGTTTAGCTATTGGCTAGGGAGGTCGCACACAGCATAGCAACAGGGGCCGGCATAGCAACAGGGGCCGGTTTTAGCTTAGTGGCGAATTTCAAACATAAACTTCTGATAAGGGTCTCTGACCTTCTTTGTTCTCAGCCTCACAGGGGCCCTATCAGCACTCCCTGTTCCTTCAATAGTTACACTCTTGGCAGCCCCAGCATATCAGTACTCCCTGAATCTAACATTCCCCCATCTCTTTTGGGCATAAGTCAAACCCTTGATTCTTCATCAGTGGGAAGACTGATGTAAGGTTGGAACAGAACTATTAACTTTACTACATCTATCCTCTCCTTTATGAATGCAAGGAGCTTATTAAGGATTATTGATGTAAAGGTAAGAGCCAATAATAATAATAGGAGGGGTCTAGCAATTGCGGATATGAGGGTAGTTAACCAAGGAGAAGTCTTGAACATAGAGGCATACTAGCTAGGGCTGTCTTCTTCTAGGTTCCTATTCTTTAATCTGTTTGCAAGTATCTTGATATTCTCTCTAATTACTCTAGAGTGGTTAGCGTAAAAACAACATTCTTCTCTTAAAGCAGCACACAGTCCTCCTTGCTCAAGGAGGAGGAGGTCTAGCCCTCTCCTATTCTGAAGGGCTACCTCGGCTAAGGAGTCTATTTGCTTCTTGAGGTATATTACCTGGTTTAGGTGGACTCTATTAAAATTCACTGACCAGCCCTGGCCGGTTGGCTCAGCGATAGAGCGTCGGCCTAGCGTGCGGAGGACCCGGGTTCGATTCCCGGCCAGGGCACACAGGAGAAGCACCCATTTGCTTCTCCACCCCTCCGCCGTGCTTTCCTCTCTGTCTCTCTCTTCCCCTCCCGCAGCCAGGGCTCCACTGGAGCAAGGATGGCCCGGGCACTGGGGATGGCTCTGTGGCCTCTGCCTCAGGCGCTAGAGTGGCTCTGGTTGCAACATGGCAATGCCCAGGATGGGCAGAGCATCACCCCCTGGTGGGCAGAGCGTCGCCCCATGGTGGGCGTGCCGGGTGGATCCCGGTCGGGCGCATGCGGGAGTCTGTCTGACTGTCTCTCCCCGTTTCCAGCTTTAGAAAAATGAAAAAAAAAAAAAATTCACTGACTAGGGTCTTACAACCCTACTTTTTACAAAAATAACCTGAATGAGACCCGCATATGCGACGCCGTCCGAAAGGGGGTTCAGGGCAAGCATAGTGTGGAGTATATTATAAAGCCCTATTTTTTTACATTGGGGTTACACCTATTACCTAACGTGTATGAGCTAGACAAATCATCAGTGAAAGGGCTCCTGGCTGAATCAGAATGTCTCCAAGCTGCTGGTGAATCACAGAACTTGTCTTCAAAGAACTTTGATAAATCAGCTTGGGGAGTTATGAGGTTGTTATTATCCCAGGTGTTATTCTGTGCTATAACTGTGCTATCTGCTGTCCTGATTAAAACCTATTCCTGCAACTCTAGTCCCTTGCTGGGTAGACAATAAAAAGTCATCAGTCCTAAGTGGAGGAGAAGGTGAGCTTTAGAGGCTCTCCAGGGGTCTGCTTGACTTGCCATCTCCGAGATCCTTCGTCAGGTGGTTAGGCCGGCTTTACGTGGGAGAGGTGGATCCAGTAGGGCTTTTCAGCTACCTTAATAGCTGTGGGTGTACTCAGGATCACCTGGAATGGTCTATTCTACTGTGGCTCAAGGTTGCCTCGTCGGTGGTTGAGAATCTACACCTATTGTCCAGGCTCCGGTGGCTCCGGTAATCGGGAGCTGTGTTCCGCATTCGATTGGGCTGATCTCTGGAGGGCCTGCACCTCGCTTCTGATGTGTTGCAGGGCCTGCAAGGAAGTTTGCATCACAATCTGGGCCTTCTTGGCGGAGACTCGATACCCCATTCACCCGAGATCTTGTAGCAGGTCCGAGGTAGCTTCCTCACACTCTCCTTCATCCTTGGCAGCTATGAGGATGTCATCCACATACTGGAGCAGTACGATCGATGGATGGGAGGAGCGGAAAACCTGCAGATCTTTGCTGAGGGCTTCATTAAAAATGGTGGGGGAATTCTTAAACCCTTGTGGTAGTCTGGTCCAAGTGAACTGCCCCACCAGTCTATTATCTGGGTCATTCCATTCAAAGGCAAAGATCCCTTGGCTCTGAGGTGCCAGGGGAATACAAAAGAAGGCATCCTTCAAATCCAGGACAGAATAATAGGTATGGGTTGGGGGCAATGAGCTCAGTAAGGTATACAGATTGGGCACCGTGGGATGAATAGTCTCTACCTGTGCATTTACCTCCCACAAGTCCTGGACTGGATGATAGTCTTGGCTCCCTGGTTTCTGGACGGGAAGCAGCGGGGTATTCCAGGCTGATTGACACCTTCGAAGGATGCCTGCCTCCAGCAGGCGTTGCAAGTGCCAGGTGATTCCCTGTCTAGCTTGGGCTGGGACCAGGTACTGCCTGATCCTAACCCGTCTAGCAGTGCTAAGCAGTTGCACCAGGACAGGCGGTTGGTGAGCAGCCAAACCTAGGGGGTTGGTTTCCGCCCAAACCTCAGGTACCTGGGCACACAGGGCATCTGGAACCCCTTCCTTGGCCTCCTTACCTTCTAGGACGGTGGCAAGTAAGTGTTCTTCAGACAGTGGGACAGTTACTTCCATGCTGACCTCTGCCTCTTTGTTCCCCATAGGGCTTTCCTCCCGTTGGAAGGTTATGGTGGCCTGAAGTTTCTGCAATAATTCCCTTCTTAGCAGTGGGTAAGGGCAGTCTGGAATGACTAGGAAAGAGTGGGTGATGGTACCTCGACCTAAGTCAGTAATTCTTGCGGTGGCCCATGGGTAGGCTTCTGCTTTGCCCGTTGCCCCTATTATCTTAGTAGTTGCCTTCTGCATCTGGCCCTGTGGTTTCTTTAGGACTGAGTAGGTGGCTCCCGTGTCGTCTAGGAAGTCTATTGGCTTTCCTTCGACTGTTAAGATGACCATGGGCTCCTGGGAGCTGACGGGAATGGAGCCCTGGCCCTGTCAGTCTAAGGTTTGGAGCAATACCTCTGGGGCTTGTTTTAGCCTCTGGCTGTCGGCCCTCAACTTTGGGCACTCTCTCTTCCAGTGTCCTTTCTCCTTGTAATAGGCACATTGATCCTTGTCTATTCACTGTCCTAGACCCTTCCTCTGTCCCCCTTTTCCTTTGGGGGGAGGTTTCTGAGCAGCAATCAGGATCTTGGCTACTTCCTTTGCTCTGCCAACCTCTGGATCATCCCTGTTAATATATATACTTTCTGGGCTATTTCTAATAGATTACTCCTATTTTCTCCTTTAAATCCCTCTATCTTCTGAAGCTTTTTCCTAATATCTGAAGTGGCCTGAGTCACAAAGGCTATATTTACTAGTCTCCTGTTCTCTTCTGCCTCAGGATCTAGAGGGGTATATAGTCTATAAGCCTCTATGAATCTCTCTAGAAAGGCTGCTGGGGATTCCTCTCTTCCCTGGATGACTTCACTTACCTTGCTAAAGTTGGTTGACTTTCTAGCTGCTGCCTTGAGCCCCCTCAACAGAGCCCAGTGATACTGGAGGAGCGCGTCCCTTCCCCCAGCGGTATTAGGGTCCCAGGTAGGAGGTTAAGACAGGAGAACATCTTCTATTTCCCTTCTTCCCTTCCAAGTTTCCCTTTCTTCTCCTAATACCGCCTTAGCAGCTTCTCTTATTATTCTATCCCTTTCTTCAGAAGTGAAGAGGGTTTGTAAAATCTGCTGACAATCGTCCCATGTGGGTTGATGGGTCCTAAAAATGGTCTCAAGGAGAGATATTCATCCCTGAGGTTTCTCGGAAAATGAAGGATTCTGATGTTTCAATTGTATAAATCACTAGTGGAAAAAAAGGCACATAGATGAGGCGAGGAGGTGCCCGTAGGCCAGCATCTGGTGCCGGCGGCCCTTCCCGGAGGAGACAAAATGTCTGTATCTACCCACACATCCATATACAGGTATTGGTCTGGGTGGGGAGCCCTATAGACCGTGGCCCTGACAGCAAATAAAGTTGGAAGGTCAAAAGTGCCCTCTGTGGGCCATCCCACATTAAACGCAGGCCATTCCAGCTGGCTCAAGGTCCAGAGGAAACCTGGACTCAGCTGAGGACTTCCGTACCCCTGAGCCCTCTTCTGGAAATCAGAAAAATTCTTCAACAAGCACCCGAGCAGGGATCCCGGCACAGACTCCTGTTGTCCCATCCTAGATGACTCAGGAATAATGAGAAAGGGTAGGATACAGGCAACACACACTATTAACACAAGGAACACACTTGTCTCTCTCACACTCAACTCAGTCATTTGAGCTCAGACAAAACGCAGTGCAGTGCAGCGCAAAATGGATTCCTAATGTGACCGGTCACTCCTAAAGTTAACAAATCCAAATATCCAAATTTCAGAGAGCAGTGTCCCGCTTCTGAAAGCCCTGGGTAGGTTACCAGCAGTGTCCCACCTACTACCTCAGGATTGTGTGCTCCGGAGCCGAAAAGCCAAACCAAATGAGGATCCTCCGTGAATACTTACTCAGCTCCAGCTGTCCTTCCGGTCTCCGACCCAAAACTCCACCAAGGGAGAATCCCGGATGAGCCCCCAAAATGTTGTATCCACCGGGTATGAGAACAAATGTTGGAGACTTTCAGGAGTTTAGATGTTACTTTATTGGCCAGTTTAACCTGCACAGGGGCAAACTCCCAAGATGTCCAGAGACACAGTGCTCACAAGGAGCTGCAAACGGAAGCCGCGCCTGGCGCTTACAGCCAGGTCCTTATATATCCTAAGTGAGCAAGCATACATAATACAGAAGCAGATGTGGCAGTTTAGCTATTGGCTAGGGAGGTCGCACACAGCATAGCAACAGGGGCTGGCATAGCAACAGGGGCCGGTTTTAGCTTAGTGGCGAATTTCAAACATAAACTTCTGATAAGGGTCTCTGACCTTCTTTGTTCTCAGCCTCACAGGGGCCCTATCAGCACTCCCTGTTCCTTCAATAGTTACACTCTTGGCAGCCCCAGCATATCAGTACTCCCTGAATCTAACATTTTACTTGACAGAGTACTTGTGAAACTTATCTGAAATAATGGACATGAATGTTCTTTGTCAGATATAAAGTGCTTATCCAATGGTAATATTTGAAATGTTTAATAACGAGTTCAGTGTGGGAAGCAACCAATCAGAAAGGATGATGGCCACAAACAATATGATTACACTAGTGCATGCTGGAAAATATTTCTTGTAGGGCAGATGAAAAGGTATTTCTAGGTTTGAAGGTCAAAGTGTGGGAGCCCAGGACAGTATCAGCCAGGAGGGAGGTCACGTTCATAAAGGAGGCACCTCCATTCAACAAATCAATATGGTAAAAATATATGATGTTATGCCACGATGAATTCTTCCCAACCCTGCACTCATTGATCTCACTTTGGTAACTTGAAATCACCTATGATGAGAGTATTTACACCAAGGAAGTTGGCAAATGTAACAAATCAGGTGCCACCCTTCCCTCCATCTTGTTGTTTAATACTTACCAGTACACCACTGCTTAGGATACACTTTTCAAAGATGTTAGGAATTAGCAAGATAGAAGGGGCAGTAGGAGGCAGGGCAGTTCATTTCAGTATAAAAGGTCCACCTTGTAAGTGCTAACATTTCCCAGGATCAATACACTGTTCTGCGTATCTCATAGCTTTTTTCTTTCACAATATTTTCTTTGAAACCTCTCATATTTTTAACAACCATCACACCAACATATTCTTCCTAAAATTTGTGAAAAAGACACCACTTTTTAGAGAATGAACATTCCTTACCCTCTCCCCAATTCTGAGAAACAATGGTGGTATTAGCTCTTCCTTGAGTTTGCTAGAGCAAAACAAATTGGAAAAATTATCATTGAGTGCTCAAATGTATACCATTGAATGAGAAATGAGAGGTTGTCTCTTTTATAGTGTCATTCACATTTATTCAATTTGACTGTATAGATGCAAATTTTGACCTTCAAGTTTTACCTTTTTCCTATAGATCTGTTGCTTTTTTCCCCCCTGTAGGTGTTTTTTGTCTTTTTTCTGAGACTCAAGCTTCCCAAAGTGTTTCAGTTGTTTTAGTGGCCTAATTGTGCAGTGGCATATTTAAAAGTCATTATTTTTCACCATCAATTAAATGTAGCCTGGGACAGCTTAAATAATTGGGTGAAGCATTTTTGTAAAAGCATTTATAATGCAGGCTACCAAGGAATGTGCAGCTGCAGGAGCTTCTTTCTCTAATCTCAGACTGTTACTTGAAAATGTATTAAAGGTGGATACCTATGAAGAAGAACCATTTTGACCTCTCAGAAATTGCAGGCATTGGAAAGAAAGAGATACTTTGAACATGCTGACTCTATTGATCCTGGGAAGTGTTAGCACTTACAAGGTGGCCCTTTTATACTGAAATGAACTGCTCTGCCTTCTACTGCACCTTCTATCTTGCTAATTCCTAACATCTTTGAAAAGTGTATCCTAAGCAGTGGTGTACTGATAAGTGTTAAACAACAAGATGGAGGGAAGGGTGGCACCTGATTTGTTACATTTGCCAATTTCCTTGGTGTAAATACTCCCATCATAGGTGATTTCAAGTTACCAAAGTGAGTTCAATGAATGCAGGGTTGGGATGGATTCACCATGGCACAACATCATATATTTTTACCATATAGATACAATAGACAAGTAATCTCAAGAGCAGAGATAATAGTAAAATGAAGTAAAATAAACTTAGGAAGCAATGATCTTTAAGTATTTTTTTACCTTTTAAAAATATATGTAATTTAATTATAAGTTTATATCACTTTAGATTTTAAATGGCCATGGTTAACAACTGTCTTCAGCATATCACTGAACCTGAATCAAGAAGATTGAATGTGTAATTGAAGGATAAAACTGAGGTTATTCTGCTTTAGTTTTGGTGGAGGCACCAAAGTCTAAGAATATGAGGTGCTAGACCACCCACATGGGACTTACAAAGGGGGTGACCCCAAGTTGGCTCTGCCTGCATTGTCTCATTCTAAGTGAACTGGAAGAGGTGGGGAGTTTCCTTGGGAAATATTGTTAGATTATACTTTACATAAATAATAGGGTCTTCAAGGGGACATCTCAAAGAACTTATAAGTACCCCCTGGAATTTACAATCATAAGGACTGATGTCTGACACCCACTAAGAATTGTAAGTGTGAAGGCTGTGGCTGTGGTCATACCATACCACTGATGGTGGAAAAAGAGGTTGCTTGGAGCTCACATGTAGACCCAAAAGGATCCAGCCCGGGGTTACCTTAGAAGGGATCCTACCCAATGAGCTAAGAGACTACCTGGAAAAATGATGTGACCCTAAGAGAGGAGTAGGTGGCAAAAGGCCTCCAAGGGGGCAGTGTTAGTCAGAGGTCCCTGGCCAAGGATTACTGAGGAGCCAGCAATAAGCTTGCCTGAGAGAAAAAACAGCTTTGAGCATCTGCCTTTCCAGGGCCACCAAGGCCATGTTGCAGCTCCTTCTTTCATCTTCTTTATCCCTTGATCCAATCTTATAAGAGTCAGAAACAGCAGCAAAAGGGAAGAAAAGGAAAGAAAGTAAATGAGGAAGGGGTTAAAAAGTAATAACCACGCCCAACTAAAGTCTAAACAGAATGTTTTAAATTAGGCAAAATGATTATTACTGTGGACTGGACTATAGTCATATGAATTTTAAAATGACTTTAAATGACAAAACAAAAGTACTTTTCATTTATTATCTAAGAGCAATGAAGAAAACTAGACAATATTTCATCTGGGGATAGGAAAGGAGAGGATCCAGAAATTAAATTTGAAGAGCAGAAGTTTGATTTCTTCTTACGACCTATGAATGTGAAATTAGTCAGTTAACCAATCACAAATATATTTTTTGGAAGATTTTCTGAATACATTAAAATCTTTAATACTCTAACCAATTGCTACTTAAAAAATGATAAATTAAGTCTTATTCATCAGTACCTGGTGGTCTTTTTAGAAACAAATGACAATAAAAACTTAGAATAACTTTTAGAATTAAATTATAAAGTACTTTACAAAGAATCAGGTGTCAAGCTTCTCATCCTCAATTCTAATTGATAAATCTTGGTCCCAAAAAGATCAGAGGAAAAGATTAGTTGACTTGTAAAAGTCAGAGTGAATAACACGTTCCGAAGGTTGCCTAAACACAGCGAACAGTTCAAATGTGAAAATAAAAACACATAAATATTTTTCATTACAGAACACAAAACAACTGATTCCTTTTGAACTGCCTAAGTTACTTTTTGTTTGGACTGTATCAAATACACAGCCATAGAATTCCTGTTAAAAGGAATTTCAACTTTTCCCTACTCAATATAATTGTAGAGTGGAGGGGTAATTTTTGGGGATGGTCTGTGATCAAGTGTAAAATCTCACTGGTTTTATGACACAGCCTTGTCTGTTCCACTCACTAGTAGGAAATTATATTTACAACAATGATTAAACTCAGAAAATTCTATGAGGTTGGTAGTAACAATAGTGCAATGACAAAGCAAAAAGAACCAGGAGGAAAAGTGATGTAACAACACTGTCAGGTCCCTTTCAATGTTGCATTCTGACCATCATGCAAACTGAGATGCCCACAGTGACTGGAACATTGATTTAAAAAAGAAGATGGAAGGAGAAGAAGAAGAGGGAAAGAAAGAAGGAGGAGGAGAGGAAGAAGAAGGAGAAGGAGAAGGAGGAGGAGGAGGAGGAGGAGGAGGAGGAGGAGGAGGAGGAGGAGGAGGAGGAGGAGGAGGAGGAGAGCAGGCAGTTATGAGAGAAGACTACAGCACAAATGCTACAATAAATAGCTATTGACGTTCTGCTTCAGTGTCAGGCACCACAGGAAATACAAAAAAGTGTGGTGACCTGAGGACCATGCTACAGTCATCCCTGTTGACTATGCCCATGAGAAGGTGAATTCAGCAGCCAAAACATCCAAGATGTGTAATATATGAAACAGTCACATAAAGTTCCTGAGGGCAAGTTATATTGAGGGGGAAAAAGGTGAAGGCGCAGAGGTGAAAGGGAAGGACTAAGGTGTAATGGATGTATTTTACTATTTCTGTAAGGTCAGACTTAAATTTCATATTTTAGGCCTGACCTGTGGTGGTGCAGTGGATAAAGTGTCGACCTGGAAATGCTGAGGTCGCCGGTTTGAAACCCTGGGCTTGCCTGATCAAGGCACATATGGGAGTTGATGTTTCCAGCTCCTCCCCCACTTCTCTCTCTCTGTCTCTTCTCTCTCTCTCTCTCTCTCTCTCTCTCTCCCTCCCTCTCCTCTCTAAAATGAATAAATAAAAAAAAATTATATAAAAAAAAGATCACAGTAAAAAATAAAAAAATTTTTCATATTTTAGGAACTTAGGTCACTATGGATCAAAAAAACTAATAGGAACATTACAGTAGTTTCTTTTTTTCTCTCTAAATAAAAGTAGTTGCTTTTTTTAAAAAAAAGCTTTGGTTTTTAGTTATTTTACAACTCATTTTTTTATAAATTTTATTTTATTTTAATTTATTGAGTGTACATAGATTCCCTGAACATCTGCCCCCTCCCCCATGTTACCCACCACATCCCCCTTGCCTTCCTCCCCACAACGCCCTCCTCCCAGTTCTGCTTTTCTGCTCTCATCCCATCCTATCATCCCCTTTCCCTCTGGCCCCTTTGATCCTGACTCTGTCTCTATTCTGTTCCTCAGTTCGTATTGTTCATTGGATTCCACAAATGAGTGAAGTCATATGGTATGTTTCTTTGTCTGCCTGGCTTATTTCACTTAACATAAAAGTTTCCAGGTCCATCCCTGTTGTTGCAAAAAGTAAAATTTTCTTCTTTTTCATGGCCCCATAGTATTCCATTGTGTATATGTACCACTGCTTTTTAATCCACTTGTCCACTGTCAGACACTTGGGCTGTTTCGAGATCTTGGCTATTGTAAACAATGCTGCCATAAACATGGGGGTGCATTTTTCCTTTTGAATCATTGATGTGGTATTCTTAAGATATATTCCTAAAAGTGAGATGGCTGGGTCAAAAGGCAGTTCCATTTTTAATTTTTTGAGGAATCTTCATACTGTTTTCCACAGTGGCTGCACCAGTCTGCATTCCCATCAACAGTGCAGGAGGGTTCGCTTTTCTCCACATCCTCGCCAGCACCTATCAAGTGTTGTTTTGTTAATGAGCGCCATTCTGACTGGTGTGACGTGGTATCTCATTGTGATTTTAATTTGTATTTCTCTAATGATTATTGATATTGAACATTTTTTCATACACCTATTGGCCATCTGTATGTCCTCTTTGGAGAAGTGTCTATTCATTTCTTTTGCCCATTTTTGATTGGATTATTTATCTTCCTGGTGTTGAATTTTACAAGTTCTTTATAAATTTTGGTAATTAACCCCTTATCAGACGTATTGTCGAATATGTTCTTCGATTGTGTGGTTTGCCTTTTTATTTTGTTCATATTGTCTTTAGCTGTGCAAAAGCTTTTTAGTTTGATATAGTCCCATTTGTTTATTCTGTCCTTTATTTCCCTTGCCCGTCGAGATAAATCAGCAAATATATTGCTGCAAGTGATATCTGAGAGCTTATTGCCTATGTTTTTCTATAGGATGTTAATGGTTTCATGACTTACATTTAAGTCTTTTATCCATTTTGAGTTTATTTTTGTGAATGGTATAAGTTGGTGGTTTAGTTTCATTTTTTTTGCAGATAGCTGTCTAATTTTTCCAACTCCATTTGTAAAGAGACTGTTTTTACTCCATTGCATGCTATTACCACCTTTGTCAAATATCAATTGTCCATGAAGGTATGGGTTTATTTCTGGGTTCTGTTCTGTTCATTTGATCTACATGCCTGTTCTTATTTATGCCAGTACCAAGCTGTTTTGAGTACAATGGCCTTGTACTAAAACTTGATATCAGGAAGTGTGATACCTCCCACTTTATTCTTCTTTTTCAAGATTGCTAAGGCTATTTGTGTTCTTTTTGGTTCTATATGAATTTTTGGAATATTTGTTTTATATCTCAAGTATGTCATTGGTATTTTAATAGAAATTGCATTAAATTTATAAATTGCTTTGTGTAATATGGACATTTTAATAATGTTTATTCTTCCTATCCATGAATACGGTATATCCTTCCACTTGTTTGTATTTTCCTTGATTTCTTTTATCAATATTTTATAATTTTCCGAGTACAAGTCTTTAACCTCTTTGGTTAAATTTACTCCTAGGTACTTTTTTGTTGTTGTTGCAATAGTGAAGGGGATTCTTTCCTTAATTTCTCTTTCAGACAGATCATTGTTGGTGTATAAAAATGCCTCTGATTTCTGAGTATTAACTTTATATCCTGCCACCTTGCTGAATTCATTTATCAGGTCCAGTTGTTTTTTGACTGAGACTTTAGGGTTTTCTATATACAATATCATATCACCTGTAAATAATGATAGCTTTACTTTTTCTTTTCCAATTTGGATGCCTTTTATTTCTTCTTCTTGTGTGATTGCTGTGGCTAGGACTTCCAGTACTATGTTGAATAAGAGTGGTGAAAGGGGGCACCCCTGCCTTGTTCCTGATCTTAAGGAGATTGCTTTTAATTTTTGCCCATTGAGTATGATGTTGGCTGTGGGTTTGTCATAGATGGCCTTTATCATGTTGAGGTATGTTCCCTGTATTCCCACTTTGCTAAGAGTTTTGATCATAAATGGGTGCTGGATTTTATCAAATGCTTTTTCTGCATCTATTGAAATTATCATGTGGTTTTTCCCCTTCCTTTTGTTTATGCGATGAATCACACTGATTGATTTGTGAATATTGTACCAGCCTTGCCTCCCTAAAATAAATCCCACTTGATCATGATGTATGAATTTTTTCATATATTGCTGAATCCAGTTTGCTAATATTTTGTTGAGGATTTTAGCATCTAAATTCATCAGGGATATTGGCCTATAATTTTCTTTCTTTGTGTTGTCTTTGCTTGGTTTTGATTTCTTCCTTGATCTCATTGTTGACCCATTTATTATGTAATAATAACATGCTGTTTAGTTTCCAAGTGTTTGAGTGTTTTTCAGTTTTTCTATTGTAGTTTATTTCTAGTTTCATGCCACTGTGATCAGAGAAGATGCTTGATATGATTTCAATCTTCTTAAATTTGTTGAGACTCGTTTTACGCCCTAACGTTTGGTCTATCCTAGAGAATGTACCATCAGCACTTGAAAAAAAATGTATATTCTGCTGCTTTAGGGTAAAAGGTTCTGAAGATATCTATTAAATCCAGTTGATCTCGTGTGTCCTTTAATTTTGCTGTTTCTTTGTTAAATTTCTTTCTTGAGGATCTATCCAGTGATATTAGTAGGGTATTAAAATCCCCTACTATTATAGTATTGCTGTTGATCTCGCCCTTTACATCCATCAAAGTCTGCTTTATATATATATTTAGGTGCTCCTATATTAGGTGCATAGATATTTATAATGGTTACCTCTTCCTGTTGGACTGTTCCCTTTATCATTAGGTAGTGACCTTCTTTATTCCTTACTATAGTCTTTGTTTTAAAGTCTATTTTGTCAGATATAAGTATCGCTACCCCAGCTTTTTTTTCATTTCCATTTGCATGAAATATTTTTTCATCCTTTTATTTACAGTCTATATGTATCTTTTGTTTTGAGGTGGGTCTCTTGTAGACAGCATATGTACGGGTACTATCTTCTTATCCATTCAGCTACCCTATGTCTTTTGATTGGATCATTTAATCCATTTACATTTAAGGTTATTATTGATATGTAGTTGTTTATTGCCATTTCTTTTCAATCTACATTTCTCTTTTACTAGATTTTCCCCTCCTTTCTTCTGTCTACAGCAGGCCCCTTAACATTTCCTGCAACATTGGTTTGGTTGTGATGAATTCCTTAAGGTTTTTTTTTCTGGGAAGCTTTTAATTTCTCCTTCAATCTTAAACAATAACTTTATTGGATAAAGAAGTCTTAGCTGTAGGTTTTTGTTCTGCATTACTTTGAATATTTCTTGCCATTCCCTTCTGGCCTCAAGTGTTTCTGTTGAAAAGTTGGATGTCATCCTTATGGGGGTTCCTTTGTAGGTGATAGATTGTTTTTCTCTTGCAGCTTTTAGTATTCTTTCTTTATCTCTTAGCTTTGGTATTTTGATTATGATGTGTCTTGCTGTTGGTCTCTTTGGGTTCTTTTTTAATGGGGTTCTCTCTGCCTCTTGAAACTGTGTGACTCCTGCATCAATTTAGGGAAATTTTCAGCTATAATTTTTTCAATCAGGTTCTCTATTCCTTATTCTTTCTCTTCTCCTTCAAAAACCCCTATTATGCAGATATTGTTTCTCTTCATGTTGTCACAAAGCTCTCTTAGAGTTTCCTCAGACTTTTTGATCCTTTTGTCTTTTTGCTGTTCTGCTTCTGTGCTTTTGCTTATCTTGTCCTCTAAGTTGCTGATTCGATCCTCTGCTTCATCCAGCCTGCTTTTAATTCCTTTTAGTGCAGTCTTCCTTTCTGATATTGTGTTTGTAATTTCTGTCTGGTTCTTTTTTATGATTTCAATGTCCTTTTTGATGCTTGTTATCTCTTTATTTAGGTATTCACTATGTCCATCCATTGTTGTTCTAAGATCTTTGAGCATCCTAACAATCATTATTTTAAACTCTGCATCCAGTAATTTGGTTATTTTCCATCTCACTCAGTTCTTTTTCTGGGCATTTATCTTGTTGATTCATTTAGATTGCATTTCTTTATCTTCCCATTTTGTCTGTGTATACACTCCTCCTTTGGGTATGTTGTTTGTGTAGCTAGCTGAGTCTAGGGTTGGTACTATCTGCCTCCAATTTTCAGTTGTGTTGTTTCTAGGTCTTATTGGGTTGGCATCAGCTGTTGTTTGCAATCTGCTGTGGACTGCTTATCTGCTATCACTATTCTTTTTGCTATTTGTGTCGGTGTCTTCTATGTCTTAGCTGGGTCAGGTGTGAGGAGCCCTTCCTTAAGCTACCACTCTAACAAGGGTTGTTAGGTCCTGAATTGATGTTCTCCATATCTGGCCCCTGGATGTGCCTGCCCTGGACCTCCCTGGCCGGAGCCTGGCACAGATCTGTGGGGGTCACTGCCTATGACCGGCTCTTATCAACATTTTTGAAGCTACAGGTGATCCAGATCTTGTGGCTGCCTCTGCTGGGCCCAGGTGCCATTGTACATTTCAGATGCACTCCTAGACTAGCTTTTATCTACTCTTGGCCTGGGGGAAGTTCCTTTAAAAGTTCAAGTTTCCCTGAGATCCGCTTTCTGCTGGCTCTTATTGCTGGCTACTTGTTGGGCTCAGTACTGTAATTCAGTGATTAGGTGTGGTACTGGATGTGGCTTGCCCCTTAGCCTCAGATGTCTTTCTATCCAGAGTTTTTATTTATTTTATTTTATTTTGTTTTGTTTTCTTTATTCTTTTTCAGCACTCAGAAGGGTATGGTCTCAGGGGTCCAGTGGGTGTGGCCTCTGTGCTCCCAATGTGTGTTCTGTCCACCAGCCCCCCCCCCCCCCACTACCACCACTGTTGCCACCTTGGACGTTTGGGCTTGGGCACTGCCAATGTAAGCCCACCTCAGCAGCTGCTGCAGCTTCTGCTTCCGCAAGCAGGCCCACATGTGTCCCTCGGACTGCCTCCGAGTCGCCTGGGCTCATGCCCGGGGCAGGCCTGCGTGCTCGCTCTGACCTCTGCAGCGGTCGCGGCAGCTTCCTCCTTCACAGTCGGCCGGGGCGCACTTGCTCAAACCATCCTGGCTCCTGCAGCCGTGCCCTGCCGCTGCTGGCCTGCCTGCCTTCAACAAGCACTCAGCAGCGTTGGGGGGGGGGGGGGGGACAGTGTAGCTCAGACCTCAGCACTCACTATCTGTGTCCCTAACATGCTGCCTGCCTCTAAGCGCCTCTTGGCTCTGACTGGACAAGGAGAGCCTCTGGTGGGCAGGGTAATTTCTTCCCTTTGCTGGTGTTGCTGCTCCGAGGAAAAATGTTCACTTTAGATTTGGGGTGTGATTCAGCACTGGGGTTAGGGTGTTTATCCCTCAAAGTGTCTTTCCTTGTGCCTCGGAGATCACAGTCTCCCCTGGCAACTTCAGTCCTCCCAGTGCTCCCCGCTCCTGGAGCCCCGGGCAGGTGACTGTGAGTGAGGCTCTCCGGACGGTCCCTTTAATATGGAGCCTGGGTCCGAGAGTTCTGTTTCTTTCTCTCAAAGAGTATCTAGGCTCCTTTCTCAGCCAAATACAGTCTGTTCGCCCCTTCCATGCTCCAGGGCTCTAGGCTGGGACTCCAGTTCTGGGGTTGAGGACCCACAACCCACAACTCACTGGGCACTCCTCCCCACCACAAGAGTCTTTCCTGGTTGCCGCCTGCTCCCGGGAGCGGGGCAGCCCTTTCCGTATCTCCACCTTTCCTACCGGTCTCAGTGTGGGTTCTTTGGTAGTCCTTGGCTGTAGAATCCTCTCAGTTTAGTCCAAAATTGGTTTTTCAAGATGACTGTTCTCAAAATTAAGTTGTAATCCACTTTGGCTCTGGGATTGAAAAGTTGGAAAGTCAGCCTACTTCAAGGCCATCTTGTCTCTCCTCTAGTTCTTTTTCTTTAAGAGCAGACTTTGGATGTATGGTCTGATGCAAGTATAGATCCTGTGGTGGTACAATGGAGAAAGCACCAACCTGGAATGTGAAGTCGCCAGTTCTAAACCCTGCAAATCTCTTCCAGCGTTCAACTGACTGATGGAGAAGTCGTTTTTGGCAGTTGTTCATGATCTCTCAGCTGCAGCAGTTTTCATTAGCTAGCAGTGTCCCAGTCAGTAATTTCACATGGTTGGCTGATCAATACTGTGAGGGCTCTGGTTCTTGTGATGAGAGGAGGGTTCTTTCCCTGTGATGGCAGAAGGTCCAGTCACTTCAACTCTGGATCCTGTGATGGTAGTGTGGGTGACATCGGTGAGTTCATCTCCCTCAACTCTCTGTTTTACAACTCTTTAATTAATCGATTAATTAATTAATTATATTTTAAAAAATATCCATAGAGGTAGCATGTACAGGCCAAATCCATTCTCAAAATTTCTGTGAATTTCCCAAATCATTTAATCATAATGGAATTGGGTTATTATGGCTATAAAATATCAACTTGATATCCAATGACTGGAGTGAACTCGCTAGCAGGTGTCTTGATCTCAGTAGGAAATATAAAGAATTCAGACCTCCTTTCTCTTCATTATATCTGTCATTTCCTTATGATTCAATATTGGTTTTGATGTACTGTTTTGGGTGTGGGGTGAGGGCAAATTCAGAGACTTCCATGTAGCCTTTCCCTGGATGCTTTGACAGCTCTGACCCCACGGACCAGCATAGGAGCCACTAGCTGCCAAGTATAGCTACTTCAGTTGTACATATGGAGACCAAAGAAATGACCACCGGATGGGTCCACAGTCTCAGTGGCTCCCTGGTGGCCAGTCATGGGCCAGGACTCTTCTGGCCCTATGTGATCACATGCTAACAAGGAGCAGATGCTTTGGGTCTCTGGGCATCAGTGTCCCTTCTCCCTAGTAAAATGGCCATAAGTTTCTTTAGGGAAGATCAGAGGAATCATCACTGCACTCATTTGCTGTGGTATATCAGTACCCTTCTTCCTGGGGTCCTAGCCTCTTCTTCAGCCACTGGGTTCTAAATTCAAAACCTGGCTCAAGTTCAGAAACATTTTATTGGGATGCCTGCTCTCAACCTCCTTAGCATCCATCTTTGATCTTTTGATTTTATGGATTGAGTAGTATCCTCCCGGCTGCGCATCTAGTTTTCTCTTAGTGATTCTGTATTCTATGAACAGAGTCCAGAATAATCTGAGCATAGACCTCTCTGTCTCCCTTATGACTTTGCTTCTCATTGCAATAATTGTGTCTACCTGAGGCTCCTATCACCCCTATTGTTACTGGAAATGGCTTCTCCTACCATCAGCCCTGTCCTATATGGTGACGGCTACCACTGAACTTCCTAGCGATGCTGGTATCCCTTTTACCAGCATAGTTTTGTTGCTTGGCAAAAGATGCTTCTCCCTTGTCTCTGGTGGATTTTGGCCTTACACAGCATACCGGCTTCAGCATGCCCATTTCCCTAAGCTTTCCAGCTCCTCCCACTATCTATCAAGGCAGTGCTGGCAGATGTCATGTCTGCCTCACTTAGTGTGCCCCATTGATTTTCTAGAAGGCATCTTAGATGTGCATTTGTACTGTCTACCAGGTTTCTTGCCAGGGTATTAAATCCTATATCTTGGATGAACTCTCCCTTATGTAGCCTTACATTTCACTACCCTTCAGCAAGACTTCCCAGAATCCAGACTGGTACACCTTCATCTGCTCCTGTCCATTCACCAAAGTTTTAGGGTCCAGCTCCTTTCCTCCTGTATCAGACCCATTACGTTCTTTGTTGATTATATTGTGACTGAATCCTAGCTACTCACCTTGTAGCATACAAGGGGAAGTACTAACCCTTCTAATGGGACTTGTGGGCTCCTTATGTGTTCAGGGGAATCTGCAAATTTATAATTATCATGTACATCAATCCAATTGTCCTGTCCTTATGCCAGGTTCATCCCCCGCCCCGCCCCCCAGGCCTGAACTTGGCATAACAGATCTGCATTGTTTGGGAGCTTAACCTGCCTTTGAGTTCTGCTACAGTTATTATTAGGTCCTGGCCTAGTTCTTATCATTCTCTGCCCTTTCTGCAGATGAGAACCCCTTTGTACCACCAAGGAGGCTCTCTCTGGTTTTCACTCTTATCTTTTAAAGTCTGTCATTCTCGTTTGTTTTTGTTTTTGGTCATAATTGCCTTTTCTAGAGTTTTTCTAGACTGTTTGAACTTAGTATTCCACCATCCTCAAAGTTACCACATGTTTCTCAAAATTCTGCTACCTTGTACCAATTAGTTCTTCCTCTTCCACTGGTCATTGGTATCCCATCCCAGTTCACCACTGATAAAAGTGTTAACAGTTGTACTTCTACCTGTTTTAAAGGTTACAAGGGCACCAGCTACCTCAGTGATGGAACTGGAATTGCCAGACAAGAACACCAAAATTTCATCCCAATACAGGGGGTCCTTGGGTTACGACACAGTTCTGTCCTGACAACAGTTACATAACCTGAATTTTGGTGAAAGTCAAAACACACTCTAGCCTAAGTCACTTGCCTATCCTAACACAGTTGTAAAATCACAATCTAATGTAGTCCTCCAGCCCACTGGGAACTATTAGTGTCGTGTGGAAGAATTGCTCAAG
Source organism: Saccopteryx leptura (assembly GCF_036850995.1). Lineage (NCBI taxonomy): Eukaryota > Metazoa > Chordata > Mammalia > Chiroptera > Emballonuridae > Saccopteryx > Saccopteryx leptura. The sequence continues at coordinate 149,659,090 of NC_089504.1, forward strand.
ACACAAACTATTGTCAATAAAAAAGGGAGAGGCAGTCAAGAGAGACTAACCTACTGAGTCCCCTGTTCCCTGAGCTTTTATTGATCAGAAGTAGAACAAGGGTAACAAGATTACAGGGAAGATCAGGTGATAAGGGGATTAACAAGCACAAAGGGAAGGGCAATCTATAAACTTCTAAACTAATTTTCTAAAATCCATTCACATGCATTCCTTTGTGTTTGAACAAAGATCACTAACTCACTCAGTTTCTTGGTGTTTGCATCTCCAAGAAACCTGCTTTCTTGTGTCTGCAGCAGGGATCACATTCACATCACCATTTACACTCAGGGTTTTTTAACTAAAGTTCCCTAATTCAAGTTATAGAGGGTCCAACATCAGATAGGTGATTCCCTACAATCTAGAACATAAAAACACAACTAAGGTACAGAAAAAGGAAAAGGACATAAATTGCACTTTTTTTGAAATTGTTCCTCATTTGTTGGCTCGTCGGGGGGAAAGGACCCTTTCTTACTGCCCACAGTGCCTGGCACAGAAGATAGTGATAAAAACTCATTGACTAAATTTGCCTGACCAGGCGGTGGTGCAGTGGATAGAGCGTCAGACTGGGATGCAGAGGACCCAGGTTCGAGACCCCGAGGTTGCTAGCTTGAGCACGGGCTCATCTGGTTTGAGCAAAAGCTCACGAGCTTGGACCCAAGGTCACTGGCTCAAGCAAGGGGTTGCTCAGTCTGCTGAAGGCCCACGGTCAGGGCACATATGAGAAAGCAATCAATGAACAACTAAGGTGTTGCAATGAAAAACTAATGATTGATGCTTCTCATCTCTCTCCGTTCCTGTCTGTCCCTATCTATCCCTCTCTCTAACTCTCCCTCTGTCTCTGTAAAAAAACAAAAAAACAAACAAAAACCCTCATAGACTAAATTTGACTGTCTAAGGCTTAGAAATCTGTTATCTAGCACCAGGATAATAATTAATTGCTATCACTAAAACTAACAATACTATGCACTGTAACCTTGAAGAAATACATATATCTTTTTTTGTGATGGCAGTGTTAAACCTGTGCATCCCAAAGTGTCTTCAGTGGAACACCAGTTCTGCAAAATAATTTACAAATATAAGTTCAGTGGTCAAATAAGTTTAGGAAATGGTACACACACCAGGCTTTAAGCGACCCCTGTGTTTTGGTCGTTCGACCCCTGCCCGGGTCGCGACCCACAGGTTGAGAACCGCTGCACTATTGGGTTCACATTAGAGTATTAAAGGTTCTGAGAAGTTCTATAGAAATGTGTTGTAGTTTTAATATATAGTCATAAATCCTTTGATACATTTCCTTTCAAGAATTGCAGGTTGTTTCCCCTGTGGTTGCATATGAATTTAGGGACTGAATTCTAATAAATAGATTATAGCAGAAATGACAACGTGTACCTTCCTCGTCTTAAGACTAGGTAAGAAAAGGTACTGAAGTTTTCTCCTTGTTCTCTCTCTTGCATCACTCGAAGCCAGTTGCTACATGTCAAAGAAAAGCCCACATTGCATAGAAATAATGCCTCCCTTCAATAACCACATGAATGAGCTTTCTTGGAAGTGGATCCTCCAGCCTCATTCAACCCTTCAGATGACTTCAGCCCTAGATGGCACCTTACCTGCAACCTACAAGAACCTCAGAGCCAGAAACACTCAGCAAAGCTGCAAAATGTGGGAGAAATTTGTTCTGTAGCAGAAGATAACTGATGCAAAATGAAATATGTGTAGCTTTATGTAACCAAATGTTTGATCCCGGACACTCATCTATATAATACCTCTTAATACTGCAGTCCAAACTCTTGTTGGAATGCTAAAAAAATCAGTGTATAATTACATATTATAAAGTTTCTCTGAAATTCTGTTTAAAATCTTTTAGGAATACATTAACAATTTTTTTTTTAATGTTCTACAATTGAATCTTTTTTTTAAAAAAAACCCACCACTGTCCTATCTCTAGGTTTTTCTGAAGATCAGATCTAACATCTTTGCTTTGATGCAGTGCCACCTTCTCTTTTTGAGAATAGTTTATTTCACTTCCATTAGCTATAGATTCACATGTGGCTTTAAAAATACATTGCAGGTTTTATCATTGAAGTGCATTTTAATGTGCCTTATTTAAATTATTTTTATCAGATTGAAATCAAACATTAACTTTTTTGTGGCAGAGACAGAGAGAGTCAGAGAGAGGGACAGATAGGGACAGACAGACAGGGAGAGATCAATTCTTTATTACAGTTCCTTAGTTGTTCATTGATTGCTTTCTCATATGTGCCTTGACAGTGGGGGGAGGGGCTACAGCAGACTAAGTGAGCCCTTGCTCAAGCCAGCGACCTTGGGCTCAAGCTAGTGAGCCTTGCTCAAACCAGATGAGCCCGCACTCAAGCTGGTGACCTCGGGGTCTTGAACTTGGGTCCTCTGCATCCCAGTACGACACTCTATCTGCTGCGCCACCACCTGGTCAGACAAACATTAACTATTTTATCTAAAATTAAAAAATTTGAGACTCTCCTAGAACTGTGACTTTCTCAAAAATTTTTTCCAGGCTGACTAGGCAGTGGCTCAATGAACAGCGTGTCCAACTGGTATGCAGAGGACCCAGCTTCAAAACCCAAGGTCGCTGGCTTGAGTGCGAGCTCATCCAGCTTGAGCGTGGACTCACCAGCTTGAGCGCAGGGTCGCTGGCTTGAGCATAGGATCATAGACATGACTCCATGGTTGCTGGCTTGAGCCCAAAGGTCGCTGGTTTAAAGCCCAAGGTCACTGGCTTGAGCCCAAGGTCTCTGGCTTGAGCAAGGGGTCACTCACTCTGCTGTAGCCCACCTGGTCAAGGGACATATGAAAAAGCAATCAATAAACAACGGAAGTGCCACAAGGAAGAATTGATGCCTCTCATCTCTCTCCCTTCCTCTCTGTCCCTATCTATCCCTCTCTCTGTCTTTCTCTCTGTTTCTGTCACACACACAAAGTTTTTTTTTCCCAGATTAATGTTCTTATGTCAGCTCTTGCTCCCTTAAAAATAAACTAATATATTGAAAGAAATAATAAAATCAATGGTATAGGCTTTGTTTTAGTATATTCAGATCCATGCCTCATAAATATTCAAAGCACATGGAGGTTAATCAGTATTGTCCTTGGGTGGTTTATCAGACTTTAGGTCAGGGGTCCCCAAACTTTTTACACAGGGGGCCAGTTCATTGTCCCTCAGATCATTGGAAGGCCTGACTATAAAGAAAACTATGAACAAATCCCTATGCACACTGCACATATCTTATTTTAAAGTAAAAAAAAAAAACAAAAAAAAACAAAAACAAATACAATATTTAAAATAAAGAACAAGTAAATTTAAATCAACAAACTGACCAGTATTTCAATGGGAACTATGCTCCTCTCACTGACCACCAATGAAAAAGGTGCCCCTTCCGGAAGTGCTGCGGGGGCCGAATAAAATGGCCACAGGAGGCCACATGCGGCCCGCGGGCCGTAGTTTGGGGACCCCTGCTTTAGGTTATCCATAATAAGCTTGCTTTCAAGTTCCATGGCAGTTGGTATGGCATTTGCTTAATTATAGCTTTTTAGACATTTCAATTTTCTCTACTTAGTTTTCATGAAGAGAAGCCCTTTGAAGCTCAAATATTTAGCTACCTCCCTACTTTAAGAAAGTTTTGAGCAAACACAGATTTTTCATCAGTTAAGGGAAAGCAGATATTTTCTATCGTCGCGTTAAGGGAAGAGCTGGGTGGATAGAAAAGCCGGATAGGGAAGAGTGGGCATATTCTCCTCAACATGCCTTCATCATTTTCTTTGAAGTGAGTATCTAGACCACCAGACGCACTAATTTTCAAAAGTAAAAGCCAAACACATTCCAAAGCCAAATGTAAAGAATTTTTAGTTTCATGGCTGTTTTATATTAACCTAATCTCTGATCTTCCCAAATCGTTTGAATAATTGAGAAGACCTAAGTAACAGTTAAAGAGTACAATTTTTTCATAGTTGGGTAATTTATTGTTACGTTTTTTCAGTTTGCACAATCAAAAGAATAAAAAAAAATCAGTATAATATAATATGTATTTCAATTATTTGTGGCCTTGGGCTTTAAAATTGTGTGGATTTTAAGATAACATAACATATAGCAATGGGTTAAGTACTGGTGTTGACAAGTTACATAAATAATTTGTCTTTATCCTCAAAATTAGGAGACATAGTTTTAATTCTGTTTTACAAAAGAAAACTGAGGCTCAGAGAAGTTACTTGTATCAGCATACAGCTGAAAATAGATTTGTCTTGACATCAAAATCACAAATACCTATAGGAGCCATTATTTTCAACTTATTACAATAATTTTTGTCCTTTGAAATTTAAGAATCTGCTTATAAGATATCCTTAAGTGATAAAATTATTACATATAACAACAGACTCCAATATGAAGACAAAAGTTACAGTTTGCATAAAAGATTGTATCTGCTTTCCTGTTATACCTTTAAACACATCAGGTATATCAGTTCCGTAATAAATTATGATAATTAGAGAAACAACAAATGCCTAGAGGGAGCATTTTCTAGTGATTATATCATAGATACATAATAAAATCTTTATAAGCCAAGCAGAAAAACATTCTCAGAAGCATATTGTTCAGGTCAGTGATTTTAAAAGAATTCCATAGGATGAATAGATCCTCTGTCAGAATAAAAGTTGTGGAGCAAATTCCATTATAATTCTCTTTTCTCAGTCACTTGGAACTTTCTCAAAAAGTCTCTTTCCAAGTGAAACTCTCCTTGGTGGCTGCCTCCCAACTGTGATTCTTTTTTTTAAGTTAAAGGAAAAAATTGTTTCTCCATCCAAGAAAGAAATAGTATTCAACCACCTTTTTTCCAAAGGCTTTTAAGTATAAAATACCTCAAACCTCAAGCTTTTAAATAGTTAAGATTTTATATAAAATTAGGTATCATTCAATTATTATTTTTGTTACAGCATATGAGAAATTAGAAACAAAATTCATCTGGAATTTTATAAAGTTTACTGAATTGTTGGCTATATTCAAATCTGGAGTAAAAGCAGGACTGGTTTCCTAGAGCTACAGTTGGATTGAGCTTGACTAAACATTTGACTGAACTCTGATTCAGTTTGATTCACAGCGGTTTATCTATACAACGACTTATGGAATCAAGATAAAGCATCCCAGTTTCCTCTGTTCAAATGCCATTAAGGCTTGTGGCAAAGCTGACAAAGCTATCCCTTTAATATTTGCCTCTATGCCTTTACTCATTTGCCTCTATTAAGGAAGGTCTTCCTTAAGGTGAGTTTGGTAGCCGCCTAGGATCTCAGATGCCAAACTCTCCTTAAACTTAAAATTTACCAACTAAACATCTCCACTCAACTTACCTAATGTAAGAATGCAGACTGCTAGATCTTACCATGTAAATTAATTTCCAGTTGTTCACACAATAATTATTTGCAAACACTTCATAAGCTGCGTACACATGTGTAGTTAATTATTTCAAGGAGCATTTCACCTGCAAGATCTGATGGCTGGACATTGTCAGATATTATTCAGAACAAAGCAAAATCACTTTGTAGCATGTAAAATAAAAATCAGCCAGACAGCAAATTCACCGGCAATCGAAATTCAGCAGTCTTCGGATCGCTGCAGTTTGTTCATGCCTGTAACCAGAATGCTGACACCGATCCGACTACTGCTAGTCAGTGTGGGGCACTTGCAAGCAATGAGGATCAAATGTGATAGTCCATTGTGTGGCATTTTAGATACATTGATTTGGCTGTAAATTACCAAAAAAAAAAATGTGGATTAGAGGAGCTGGAAATACTGCTCTTTTGTTTAAAAAAGTCTGAGGGCAAATGATCTTGGTTGGAATGGCCTTTCCCTGTGGTAGGGAGCACTCCTTCCAAGTGGTTGCCTTGTTGCGTGACACCTCCATTTCAAGATCACTTCATGTTCAAAGATGACTGTCAAGTCTTCAGACATTACAACTCCATTTCAGTTGATGCAAGGAAAACAAAGAAGGAGCGTGCCTTGGTTTCTTATTACACTTACATCCGGTGGGCTAGAACTCATTCACATGGGCTCACCTAGCTGGATGGGAAACTAAGAAATGTAGCCTTTCTTCATGTGTCCCACATGAGGAAAAATAAAAGAATGAATATTTGAGGTAAAACTGTGATGAATGAATAAAATAAAGTAGTAAAGCTACAGCAATTACAAAAAATGAGGAGGAGTGGGAAAAAAACTAGCAAAGACCGAGATGTTTGAATTGAATTAAGCAAGAACACAAAAATCGATGACTATGGACTATTTCTGTTTAGGCATACTTTCACAAGGTCTTCTCAAGGTCTTGGACGTTAAACATCTTGAAAGTTAAGATTGAGCTTTAAGATCTGCACATTCCAGAGAAAAGTGGATATTTGGCAATTAATGAGAAATTCAGATTGTATAGTATAATGCTGGTGGTTGAGGCCAGGCAGGTTCGCATTGAATTTGGGCAGACAATAGAGGAACTGAGGAGCTGGAAAGCGTAGGGCCATTCCATTTATTGGAGGCTCGCAGAGACAGGTGAGTGAATAAACAAAAAGAAAATCTGCTTTTGGCAGTGAAGGGCAAGGGATCAGGGAAACCACACCTCACCATGGTGGGAGAAGTGCCCCTGAGGGAACGTACTCATAGCTTTTCATAAAAACACACACATGGTTTTCCGCCATGTGCTCACGCACTAATTGTGCAAAGTGCTGGCAGCCAGTATACCAGTGAACAAGTCTAACAGAGCTGTTCTTCCCACATGTAGCCAGCAATCTAAAGGTTGAGAAAATTCCACACTGAATCAAGAATTGTCCTGGTTGCCAATCTATGGTACATTTATGCTTAAATATTTATGATCTCTCAGAAGGAGTCTATTCCTAAGAAACTATGTGCAATGTCATTCTGAATATTTAGTACTTGGCTTTAGTGTACACTGCTCAAACATTTTAACAACCTAAAATTCTCATTTTTTTTCCTACGTTTTTCTTTTTACACAAGAGAAAAAAATGACTTTGTTGAGTTAAATATAAAAGGAGACGATATAATATTTAAGAATGCATGTGATTTCCTTAGTAAGTGTATAGTGAGTAACTTGAATCTTCTTCAGGTGGCTGCGGTTAAGAGCACAGATTCCATCATGTACTAAAGAAGTGATGTTGGGCAATCTGACTTCTCCAAGTTTCAGGTTTATTTGTTTGAAATCTGCAGGATACCTGTTTCAAAGGATTTTCATGAGGATTAACGAGCTTATGCATGTATACTTGGCATACGCCAAGAAGTCAATAAAATTTAAGGATATATTACAGAGCAGTGTTGTCTGTTTCAACTTAACTACTTGTAATTTTATGCTCATGCTCAGCTTTTCCTATCAAACATTTAAAAGAGGTTGCTTAATTTAGTGGTTTCAAACTGGTCTTATCTTTAAAAAATGTTTTAAATATTTATGAAACCTTTTATAGTTACTAACATATAAGGACATATATTAATATGCTTTAGTGATAAAGTAAACAGGTGAAAGAGTATTATGATTATTCTGAGTGAAATCTATAATTTATAGAACCACTAAAATATAAAAAGTCAAAAACAACTTTACATTTTCTTGTAAAGTTTAATTTTAAGAAGATGTGGTACATATATACATAATGTATTTTTTGCTCCATAAGATGCACCTGACCATAAGACGCACCTAAGGCTTTAAGGAGGAAAAAAAAATTCTGAACCAAATGGTGTGTTAAAATAAATTAATAAAATATACCACAATAATATTTCAACAATGTAAACTCAACAGCAGTATTAACAACCATTAGTACTGTTATTAACAAATGAGAAGAGACTTCAATGTTCAAAAACTCTTCTAGTTGTCCGGGAACCTGCACCGGCTTAAAAAAAATGAACATTCGCTCCATAAGACACACGGGCATTTCCCCCTCCACTTTTGGGGATGAAAAGTGCATTTCATGGAGTGAAAAATATGGTATATACAATGGAATATTTCTCAGCCACAAGAAATGATGATACATGGCCATTTATGACAACATGGATGGATCTTGAGAAAATTATACTGAGTGAATGAAATACAGTATTTTTTGCTCCATAAGACACATTTTTTTCTCTAAAAGTGGAGGGGAAAATGCCCATGTGTTTTATGGAGCGATGTTCATTTTTTTTAGCCGCTGCAGGGCGCTGTGCTAGTAAACATATGTAGAATGAGTGCCAGTGGGAGCTTAATCATACCCGCCATGGCGGCCTGCAGAACCCCGCATCTGCGGAGTGATTTCCTGGGTTACCAGCCAGTTGCACCCTCTCCACGTTTCCATCAACAAACCGTTTAAAATCTTTATGTGAGAAGAGTGGAACAAATGGATGGCTGCTGCTAATCATGATCTGACACCAACTGGGCAGATGAACCGATCCACTATCACTCAAGTTCGTGAATGGGTGAAAGCATCATGGCAGTCAGTGAAGAATGAAACCGTAGTACAGTCATTCAAAAAATGTGACATTAGCAATGCCTTAGATGGCACTAAAGATGGTATCATATATGAAAATAGTGAAGAAAGTGATACCAGTGATTGTGAGCAACTGAACTTCTTAAATTCTGACACTAGCGATGATGAGTTCCTGGGGTTCCCGGACAACTAGAAGAGTATTTGAACATTGAAGTCTCTTCTCATTTGTTAATAACAGTGCTAATGGTTGTTAATACTGCTGTTGAGTTTACATTGTTGAAATATTATTGTGGTATATTTTATTAAATATTTTAACACACTATTTGGTTCAGAATATTTTTTTCTTGTTTTCCTCTTTAAAACCCTAGGTGCGTCTTATGGTCAGGTGCATCTTATGGAGCAAAAAATACAGTAAGTAAATCAGAAAAAGCTAAAAACTATATGATTCCATACAAAGGTAGGATATAAAAATGAGACTCATGGACATAGATAAAAGTAAAATGGTTACCAGGGGGGTAGTGTGGAGGAGGAGCATGGGTGTAAAGTGGAACAAATATAAGGTGACGGAAAATGACTTGGCTTTAGGTGATGGGCACACAACACAATCAACAATGCTATAGAAATATTTACCTGAAACCTATGTACTTTTATTGATCAATACCACCCCATTAAATTTAATTTTCTAAATAAAATTTTTAAAAAAGAAAGAAAAAGTATATAAATACTTAAAAAATTACACATGTATAATTTTCTCTTTACTGACAAGGATATTCCCTTCAAAGCTATTTTAACAGTTGGTGCTTTGGAATGTTTCTATGTCTACATCTGCAGGGTAGGGAAAAAGTAGGTTTACAGTTATTTTGTGGAAAATAATACAATAATTAATAAATAATAATACAAGATTAAATTGTTTCATGTACTCACAACTATACACCTACCTTTGCCCCACCCTGTATATCTATATCTACATCGATGTATGTAAAATGTTTTGCCACTTGTACGGAAATTATGTCTTTTAATAACTTACTGGTAGTCCAAGATCTACTAAAAAACCCTGTTCAAGATATAATAAACACATGTACAAAGATTGCTTTAGCTTCCAGTTCCTCAGCCCAAGTCATACTGTGGTTGCTAAAATGCAGCAACATATTGTCTTGAAATTAACTGTGGAAACACTTTTTTCTTTATCACACTAATATAAAATTTTAGAGAATGAACATACCACAGTGAAAAATGAGAAATGTGAAACATTGCTACATTTGTTTGTATTTCATATAAACATCAATATTGCTATTTGCAAAGAAAATATAAAAGAATATTAATTCTGATTTAAAAAACTATGTATTGTTAATCAGCCAAGCATGTTATATTTGTCTTATGCTTTTATTAAATAAAAAACTTAACTAATAGAATAATATTGTTACCTTTGGGCTCTTTCCACAATTTTTAACGTAGGCAAAATCTCTACTTTCTTTTTTTTTTTCTTTTTTTTCTTTTTTTTTTAATTCATTTTTTTTTTAGAGAGGAGAGAGAGAGAGAGAGAGAGAGAGAGAGAGAGAAGAGAGAGACGGGGGGAGGAGCTGGAAGCATCAACTCCCATATGTGCCTTGACCAGGCAAGCCCAGGGTTTTGAACCGGCGACCTCAGCATTTCCAGGTCGACGCTTTATCCACTGCGCTACCACACGTCAGGCCTCTACTTTCTTAGGAGCATGTCTCAAACATGATGAGCATGTTTCAATTAAGGATTATATTATATATGTATTTTCACAGATGGTAGTGCCTATATCCATAAATACACCAAGAGTCACATGGCTGTATAAGAGGGTCCCATTCTGTGTTTCTGATGTGCATATATGTAACTCCAAATGTCTATAGAACCAATAGTTACAATTGACAAGTTTTTCCTGTTGAAGTCCTGTGAATAAAATGGCAAATTACTATACATTCTTATCAGATTGTTGTTAGTTTTCCCAGTCCAAAAATCTGGGCACTGCCTCATCTTAAATTTACATGGGAATTAACATTAATGCACCAATTTAATCATTTTCTGGAAATGGCTTCTGGTTGAAATGTCCCTAGAGATAAGTGGAAAGGGAAATTCAGCTCTTAATAATCCAAATCCACACTGTTGGAGGAATCCAGAGGCATGGGTCATCCCAAATGTCAGATGGTGGGAAAGTCACTGTAGTTGAATGCATTAAAGTGGCTGTATTTGAAAATGGACTCTAAAAGTTAAATTCTAAGTCAAGGTCCCATTAATACTACCTCCTCAAGGGAGTTGAAGTACTTATCCAATATGTCTTCATCTCTCAGACTGAGGACAGATTTGTTCACTGACTCATTTTCTCTCAGTATTTGCTTTTCAAAGGACTCCTCTGCATACAAAGTCAATAGTAGAGATGTTAAAAAATATGTAGAAAAGCAAAGGTGGGTTTTCACTCAAAAGTAATCAAATAAGTCCAGGGAGTGAATGTATAGACCTGTTAACAAAACAGAGGAGCCTGCAGAAACAAAAGTTCTCAGCATCATCAGAGTACTGGCTGATCTGCCCATCGAAAAGGCTAACTTGTTAGGGCCATTGGCTTATCTTTTCTCTTTTCTCCCACTCTGAGGCAGGGGGATAGCACGCTCATACTATTAGAAGCATGAAAAAGTTATGGTCTATCAAAAGCTTTCCGATGATTAAATGAAACCTACCATTTGAATTTAGTTTAAGATTAAAACAATGAAGTTGACAGATATATTGTTTTAAGCTGACCATTTGACTTTTGTGTATTAAAACTGTTAAATTGACATAATCAATGTTACTCTTGACTTTGTCTGAATTGTGTCTCCTGAGAGATCAAGCCTCAGCTAATAGAGCATGGTTCTTAACCCTAAGATAATTTTAGTGAAGCCGTCCATGTAACTTTTCTTCTTGCAGTCATTTAATTTTTTTTTTCCAGTAAAACATTTCAGAGCAACTTAGCAGCATTGTTTTCCTCTACTGGCTTTCCAAATGATTGTAAACATGACATCAGTATTTAAGGAGAGCACTCTTTACAAAGCTCAGCAGAAATCATTTTAGAGAAAAAAGATATTAAGCAAAAATAATTTGTTTTCTCTTTTGTTTAGTGACATGTCTCAGACAAATCCTGGAACTCAAAGTTCATTTTCTACTGGCTTAAGTATGAATTTGATTTTGTAGTAGCTTTATAGATTTTAAGCTTTGATATTTTTGTTTTGGGTTGAATTATGTGCCCTAAAAATATATGCCCGAGTCCTAACCCTTGATACTTGTGAATGCAATTTAAACTGAAAATAGGGGCATTGTCCAGATTATTAAAGATCTCAAGATGAAATCATCCTGGTTTTAGGGTGGACCCTAGTTACAATGACTGCTATCTTTTCTTTTTTAAAAATTTTTTTCAATTACAGTTGGCATTCGATATGATTTTAGTTTCAGGTGTACAACATAGATGTAAGACATTTTTATAACTTATGAAGTGATCACCCAAATAATTCTAGTACCCACCTGGCAGCATGCATAGTTATTACAATATTGACTATATTCCCTACACTGTGTACATCCCCGTGATTATTTTGTAACTTTCAATTTGTTTGCTTAATTCTTTCACCTTTTCCATCTAGCCCCTTTGCCAACCTCTTTCCCATCTGGCAACCATCAGTTTGTTCTTTGTATCTGTGAGTCTGTTTCCATTTTGTTTGTTTATTTTGTTTTTCAGATTTCACATATAAATCAAATAAAATGGTTTTTACCTTCTCTGTATAACTTATTTCACTTAGCATAATGCCTTCTAGGTTCATTCATGTTATTAAAAATGGTAAGATTTCATTCTTTTTTATGGCCAAGTAATATTCCATTATAGGTATGTACCATACCTTCTTTACCCAATCATCTACTGATGGACATTTAGGTTGCTTCCATATCTTGGCTACTGTAAACAATGCTGCAATGAACACAGGGGTGTATATATCTTTTCAAATTAATGATTTGATTTTTTTGGATAAATACTGAGAAGTGGGATTGCTGGGTCATATAAGTCCTCAAAAAATTAAAAATAGAGCCATCATATGGCCTCTGTCTTTATAAGACAAAAGAGTGGAAGATTTGAGACACAGACACACAGAGAAGAAAGCTATGCAGGGATGGAGATAAAGACTGGAGGTATGAGTCTATAAGCCAGTGATCCCCAAGGACTGCCAGCAGTCACTAGAAGCTAGACAGGCAAAGAACAGAGTCTCCCTTAAAACTTCCAGAAGAAACTAACCAAGCTGACACCTTGACTGCAGACTTCTGGTCCCCAGAATTGTGAGATACAACTATCTGTTGTTTGTGATAATTTGTTAAGCAGCCCTAGGAAACAAGCCACAGTGTAAGTCTCTTATGTGACCCTTAGCACAGCCCCAGAAACAGAACAACTGATGCTTTAGCACCAGCTGCTGTCATTATAGAGATGGGTGCCCATACAATCATTTGTTGGCATCAGTGGGTGGAAACAGGTAAAAGCCTATGGTTTACTTGCAAACATCAGTGGCATAAGTAAATGATTTCTCCTATGCCCTTCAAACTACAGATTTCCTTGACCAGGAATGCCAACACCGACTACCTACAGTAACAAACCAGACTAAGACAAACCCATGTTTTCGGTGACAATGAAAGCCAGATGGCACCTACCATTTCCTGAAGGCAGCACATTGTTTCCTGAGCATGACACAGTTCCTTAAGGAAGGAAGTACAAACTGATAAAGAACAAGAAGGAAAACAGAGAGGAAGGGAAGGGGGAAGGAGGAAGAAGTTTTTGATATATGGAATGTGGAATATGTCACATAAACTATTAAAATCAGACTACCTTCTTGGCAATGCTCATAAAGAAATATATTTGAATATGTTGTTAAATCAAAACTTGACTCTCTCCTTAGCTGACCACAGAAAGGTGAATGAGTAGACACAGTTGGGCAATGCAAAATAGAGGACCCACGCGGGAAGCATGGGGTGGGGGAAGCAGCCTAGCCTCTTAAGAGCAGCAGCACATCATCATACACTTTAACGACCCAACCCTGGGTAGTAACAAGGCAGATGGGCCACTTCCATCAGCACGTTAGGCTGAGATTTAGTGCCATCACAAAGCACTTCAACGTGCTGTTGAAAGTCATGTAGTTCATATTTCTCGTTGTATAGAATAAGTGAACCAGTGCCAGGTACAACACTGAAAGTCTCTGGCTAGTCAGAAGTTTTCTTTGTAGTGGTATTTACATGAAGATATTTTTCTTTTATTTTTGGATGAGGTCTTTAGTAAAACAGAAGAACTTCCTCTGCCTTTTTCCTCTTCTCTCTCCACGCCCTTACCCTCTTTCCCTCTAATTTCATCAGTGAGGGAGGGGAAACTACAGGACAGGATATCTGGCTTTATGCCACTATGTCCTGCAATTGAACAGTCAGCAGATGAGTAGAATGATGGTATTTAAGAACAAACAACAGGAAAATATAAATCCTTTAGGCAGCAGATATGTGTAATTTACTCTGGTTTTCTGTTTCAACTTTTGAAAGAATGCAAGATCTTAGACAATAGTGAATCAGAAATATGCCACAGAACTAAATCTCCCTTGATTAGAGTCATAACAAAAACACTGTTTATAAACATATGGTGCATCTTGATGGCATTAAAAGAATGGTAGATCCAATTTGCCATCTCCATTCATAATATCTCAGGAGTGGTGAAAGCTTTGCTCCTTGCAGACTTGTCTTAAGCATTCTCAGCAAATCTTTCAGAATTCCTAGGCTCAATAGATTGAGCCTCACTAGATTTGAGGCAATTGACTTGGGCTTCAGATGTCATCTCTTCAATTCCCGCCAACCCCGATATATATGCAAAAATATTGTTTAGTGGTGCAGCAATGTTGGTGAAAATTCTATACTTAAGGAAGATTGATATTTGGTACATCATAGTGCATCTATATAGCTTGTAACCATTGACTTGCTATTCTGTACAATCCTGAAAGATTTAAATCCCTAAAACCCAGATTTGATCCTTTGAGTCCCTACAAATTTTCTTCAGCTTTTGTCAACCATAAAATGTGTAGACTGGCTTTCAAACCCTCCGCACTCTAGCCCAGTGTACAGCTCTCTGCCCTTACCTTTCAGGGCTCCCTTTCAAATACCGTTCTAGATGAAATAATGTTAAGTCACACATACACACCAAACTTGCCCTCTTGCCTGCTTCTCTCTTTGTTTGACCTATACTTCTCTTCTTCCCCTGCCCACATGTAGTATCTTTAGATTATTTTTTTAGCTATTTGTAATGTTGGGTTTTGCTCCTAAGGGGAAGGGACTTTAGGGGAAGGGACTTTCACTTCTGTTCCCTTCTCTTCCCCTTATCCTCACCTGGCATCATGGTTTGCCTATAGCAGACACTTTAGAGTTATTTGTTTAGGGCACATATGAGCTAATAATTCATGAGTGGATTAAAAGTCAGAAGATGAACATTAAATAATTTAAATAACAGGGGAAGACATAAATTTGGAAAAATAAATTTGAATCACATGTAGTGTTTTATGAGAAAAATACTGTCCTCTAAATCATTCTATAACTTTCTTTGCATTAACATTTAAACTTGAATGTTCTCACTTAAAATGTCTATGGATGTTATATGTCCCAAGGGAAGTCAGACTGTACTCATAAAACGATATTTTATCATATCAATCAATATTAATGTAATGTTTACGCTATCTTCTGCTAATGAGAATTTGGAGAAATGTGCATTTTAAGGCTAAGTAAGGCTGCACCACAAAGGAAATTCTATCCTGAAGTTCTGATGCCAAGCCACTAAAAATTTAGTTGCTTATTCTGTGAGGCCATCCAGACACCTCAATGGGATTTTTTCCTTGTACTACAAGACTGCTCATCTGAACACAAGAGGAATACTTGCTCATTATGAGTATTTGATGGAAAGATTCATCTGAAAAGAAAAATACCGAAAGAAATGTAAAATAGCATAGACTTCTCGGTAAAAGATTGAATCAACAGTAAGAGCAACCTGCCTTTCTACTGCACGTCTATTCAGGAAATAGGGGAGCAGCTGTATGCTTTCACAAGCAGTGTAGTCAAACATGATTTGTTAATTTTTGGTTATTATTTGTTTATTTACAACAAAGGCTTTGGAGTAGCCTGACTGTAAGTACCCTGAAGGAAGAGAGAGAAATGAGTTTGAGCACAGACAAGAAGAGATCTAGCTGGGAAAGGACCAAGAGCATCATTGTCACCTTCCAGAGCTTCTCTCCCTGACCTAGGCTCCGCATCCCCATGCCTCTTCCAGCTCTGGGAAGGGAGAGGAGGAGAGATAGACGAAGTGATGGGGAAGAGGACAGGAAAATGGAAAGGAAGTGGGGTGAGCAAGTAGTGGGAGTGCTCAGGAGTGGTTAGAACAAAGAAATGGGGACTAGAGTAAATCTGTTCTGAGCATCATCTGAGACAAACTGAAGATTTTGTATCATGTATGATGTACTATACCTACTGCCTCTGCTACCATTATCTAAGGACACCATGTATAAGCATGATTCTAAGCATTTTACATATATTACACATTTAACTTCATGATGAACCTACAGGGTGAAAGTCACAGAAAGCTTGATCTTTACTGTCTTAAAAAAAAACATGAGAAATAATTGATTATACAAATAAGCAGTCCTTCAGGCATGGCTTTACCCGGGGCACAGAAACACAGAAAATGTGTCCTTCTCTCCATTGCTTTGCTCTACTGCACAATATTGATCCCAGGCCCTAACAGTTTATTTATATTTTCCTATATATGTGCATGTGTGTGCACACACTTCTATCTATACTGAATTGCAAGCAAGAGAAACCAATTTAGATTAATTTAGGCAGAAAGGGGTATTCTTTTTAAAAGAAAGGTTTTCACTAGGTCAGAGGCTCCATCTCCAGGAAGCTGACTGTCTTCCGTCAGACTGCTGGGAAGTGGCCCCTGGCAGATGTGTACTGGTGGTGACTTAGCAATAAAGCCAGGAGGAACCGGCAAGGGCGAGGGGCAGCAGGGTAGGAAATGGCAGGAAACCCAGCAAGCGTGCAGTCTCAAGCAAAGTGTCCCAGGGGAGTTTCAGCCTGATTCCACAGAGTAACTCAGTAGTACCACTCGCTCCTCAGTGTTGCCCCAGCAAACGGCCTGGGGGCCGGGTTTTCCCACCCTGCACCTCTAAGGTACTGATTAGGGGCTGCTCCCAGAAGGCAAATTCCCAGGACATCTGGATCTCCATGCGTTCTAGCAAAACCTAGCTCCGGGAGCCAACAGCTCCGGGAGCTGTCGAGAAAATAATGTACAGCAGTCTCCCACCCCCTTATCCGAGGTTTCACTTCTGTAGCCTGAAAATATTAAATAGAAAATTCCAGAAATAAACAATTCCTAAGTTTTAAATTTCTCCTTGTCCTGAGTAGCGTGATGAGATCTTGCACT
Organism: Saccopteryx leptura; assembly: GCF_036850995.1. Taxonomy (NCBI): domain Eukaryota; kingdom Metazoa; phylum Chordata; class Mammalia; order Chiroptera; family Emballonuridae; genus Saccopteryx; species Saccopteryx leptura. The sequence goes on from NC_089504.1 coordinate 149,676,062, forward strand.
GTTCCACTCCATCCCATCTGAGGTGTGAACCCTCCCTTTGTCTGTGAACACTTTCCCCCCATTAGTCACTTAATAGCCATCTCTGTTATCAGATCCATTATCCTGGTATCGCAGAGCTTGTGTTCAAGTCAACCTATTTTACTTCATAATGCCACATTCACATAACTTTTATTACTGTGTATAATTGTCCTATTTTCTACTACTAGTTATTGTTAATCTCTTATTGTGACAAATTTACAAATTAAACTCTATTATAGATATGTATATACAGGGAAAAACATGTAGTATATTATAAGGTTTGGTACTGTCTGAGGCTTCAGGCATCCACTAGGGGTCTTGGGACATATCTTCAAGGATAAGGGTGGCCTTGTTGGTTTTTGGAAGTGAAAACACCTTGAGATGCTGGGGAGGAGAGGGACACATAACTGTAAAGAGGGACCTAGTGAGATATGGGCCACGTGCAAACACAGCGCACTACTTTGGGACAACCAGTTTTGAAATACCCAGTCAGTAACAGTGTTCTAGACCACAGTATGCAGCTGTCCTGGGAAATCTTGCTGCTACCCAGCCAATTCCACTAACCTACTACTGCTTCAATTGCTGACTGAAGCCTTTGCCAGCATAGTTCCCTGGCGTTTTTTCTCTTGGAGTCTATATCTTCTAAAGGCTAGGGGGCTGAGTGACGGAGGTGAGGGTGTGTGATTACACCTCTGCTGAAAGAGGGGCCAGTCAAAGGAATACCTGCCTTTTTTAGATTCTACATTAAGAGGGAAGATGTGCCCCACTAAATATTAAATGGGAATTTCCGAAACACAGGAAGAGGATACTGATCTTGTGTGGCCCAAAAAGAATAAGAGGTGTTCACTATACACAGACTTGCAAATGCATCAGAGACATGTAGTATCAACAAGAGATTGCTGACAGAAATTACTGCTGGAAAGTGGAATTAAAATGAGGGTTCAAGGAATGGGGGAATTCTTGTCATTTTATATCTCTTTGTAGTTTTTGAGGATTTTATAAGGGACATGTATTCATTTGCTTAATTTTGAAGAATAAGTTTACTTTTTAAAAGATCTGTCTCTTTTTTTATAATTTTTTATTTATTTATTTTTTATAGAGACAGAGAGTGAGTCAGAGAGAGGGATAGACAGGGACAGACAGACAGAAATGGAGAGAGATGAGAAGCATCAATCATTAGTTTTTCATTGCGCGTTGCAACACCTTAGTTGTTCATTGATTGCTTTCTCATATGTGCCTTGACCATGGGCCTTCAGCAGACCAAGTAAACCCTTGCTGGAGCCAGCGACCTTGGGTCCAAGCTGGTGGGCTTTTCTTCAAACCAGATGAGCCCGCACTCAAGCTGGCGTCCTCGGGGTCTCGAACCCGGGTCCTCCGCATCCTAGTCCGATGCTCTATCCACTACGCCATCGCCTGGTCAGGCCTGTCTCTTTTTTAAGAGCTGCTTTTAGGAGGCCACAATGGTTTAAATAAATTATGTACTCTCTCTTTTCAGATTTGGTGGCTGTCATTTATTTATTTATTTTTCATTCTTTTATCAAAGATATATTGAATTACATGCAAGGCCCAGAGGACATAAAGATAGAACACTCTGCTTCTTCCCTCAAGGAAGAATGGGTGATAGTGACAAGAAATGGGAATAAAGTGTCTTTAAATGTTTGGGGGTTTATTTTCTTAAACATTGGTCAGACTGTAGCTTCAATTAGTAAGTGCCTCAACTCTGCAACGTTAACTAGCTTTACTATATTTTTTCCCTATAAAATGGAATTCGGAATTATAAATTATATATTTTCAAGATGATTTCCAAGCTAAAGAATGTTGGTGTCTTTGAAAGAAGTTGCTGTGGAAGTATTTTATGCTCTTGAACTTAATTTTTTAAAGATTACACTAGAATTAGGTAACATCCTCTTATGTTTTGTGTTGGAGTGCAAAAAAACATATTGCTATCCAGATGTATTTTAGCTGATGGTAATAAGAACATTCTAAAAGTTCATATTTCTAAGATGGATTTAATGCAGAATCATAGGTAAGAAAGATGTGTAAAATCTATAATCTGTATTACTCTGTCTACCTGACATCTATTTAGATTTATGAAACATTTATAATATGGTCAAACCCAGTGGTAGCTTGAATAGAGATGCTTTATTCGACACCCCACAATCACTGTCAGCTCCCAAAACCACCTTAGGCAGGCAGCTTACTATGCTAGTGCAACAGCAAGATCCAGCCCCTTCTTGCAATCAGCTTGCCTCCCTGAGGCCCTCCCTTCTAGAAACTGGAGCCACCACTGTTTTTGCAAGTCATCCTGGTTTTTAATGGTGCAACTGGTTGACTAAAACACAAAAGTAGCTAAAATTCTTTGGTTTGGGATTAATTTGTTGTATCAACCCTTCTTGAAAATCTACCCTTGCATTCTGAAATATAACATGTCAAAGGGGTAGATTGAAACAATGGTGTTTTTTTTTATTTATTTTATTTTCTTTTTTTATTCTTTTTTTTTTTTTTTTTTTTTTTTTTTTTTTTTAGAGAGGAGAGAGAGAGAGGGAGAGAGAAACAGAGAGAGAGAGAGGAGAGAGAGACGGGGGGAGGAGCTGGAAGCATCAACTCCCATGTGTGCCTTGACCAGGCAAGCCCAGGGTTTCGAACCGGCGACCTCAGCATTTCCAGGTCAACGCTTTTACCCACTGCGCCACCACAGGTCAGGCCTGAAACAATGGTTTTTAACCTGAACTCTGGAACCCCAGGGCTCAGTGAAGGCAGAAGCTGCGAGGAAGCTGAAGGGTTAGAGCCTCAGAGCTCTGCTTCCCTGCCTCAGACCAACGCATTTCCTCTCTTTCTGTATATTGGGCTTCTATGCAAAAGTTAATTTGGAAAAGGTTTCCACTGATTTTTTTTAAAATGACTTAAATTTAAGATGTGTATTCTCTTCAACTTAGATATATAACTTTGAGAAACTATCCTGTTGATATACTACACACATGCTTAAAGATACACACACATACATATACACACACACACATACACACACAGCAATAATTCCTTTGCCATTATTTTGTAATAACAGTGAATTGGGAACATTTTAATGTTCTTCAACAGGAGAATGGATAATCGTGCTATCATACTAAGAAAATATATTATGCAGGTGATACAAATATATGGTAAGATCTTCAGAACATGTTATGTTTTCTAAAAGCAAGTTTCAGGACCTTGTACATAGTATGGTCCAATTTAGGTAAAACGGGGCTGTATAATTTGCCTATATATTTATACAAATGCTTAGAATAAAATATCAGAACACTATATATACATCAACTATTTCCAGTGGTTCTACCTGGGAAGGAGAATGTGCAGAGTTGGCAGGCTAGTAAAGGAAGACTTTCTCACTTCTATGTGTTACTCAGATATTTCTGAACTGTATGAGTGTTCTATAATTAGATTGTCTTCAAGTATAGCTTGTGTGCATAATTGAAGAAAATATTTATCATGAGAGTTTGAAAACCACTGAATGAGATAATGGTTTAATGAAGCCATGAATATCTGCATTTCTCCTGCTAAGGCAAGTTAGGGCCACATACAGAAAATCTCTGACAGCAATAGTACTCACTAACCCCAGCCAGATTTGGCAATCACATATGCATTTGTCACAGTTATATCAGGTGAGAGAGCAGAATTGATTTATTGTTCCCAGTTTACAGCATGTGTCTTACTGGTAGTTTTGTGGCTTTCTCCTTTGTTCTTTGTTTAAGCCATACCATAAGTATCCATTTACAGTACATAATTCAATGGTCTTTATATTCAAAGAGTTGTGAAACCATTCCTATAACGAATTTTAGAACATTTTTATCAGGCCAAAAAGAAGTCTCTTACCTATTAGAACTCATTCTTCATCCTTTCTCCCATTCTTCACAAACCACAAATCTATTTCTTGTCTCTTTAGATTTACCTATTCTGAACGTTTTTTATGTAAATGGAATCATGCTATATGTGACCTTTCTGGTCTGGCTTTTTCAGTTAACACTAATGGTTTTAAGGGTCAGACATGTAGCATGTGTCAGTACATCATTCCTTTTTACTGCTGAGTAGTGTTCCATTATAAAAACTTTTATTTATCTATTCCTCAGTTGAAGGACACTTGAGTTGCTTCCATTTTCTGGCTTTTGTGAGTAATACCACTATTCACATTCATGCACCAGTTTTTGTGTAGACCCATGTTTTCATTTCTTTCTGTAATCTAGTAGTAAAATTACAGGGTCATACAGACATTCTACCTTTAATGTTTTGAGGAACTGCTAGACTAGTTTCCAAAGAGACTGTCCCACTTTACATTCCCACCAGCAACGTACGTATGAATGTCCCAATGTCTCCATGTCCTTGCCAGGACTAATTTTATCTGCCTTTGATCATAGTCATTCTAGTGGGGGTGAAGTCATTTCCATATTTTCTCGTGTCTTTGAGAATGACCAACTATATTAATTAGGCTTCTACTACAATATAGCACTGAGTAACAAAAAGAGCTTCAAACTTCAGTGGCTTCAACCACAAACATCTATTTCTCCCTCATGAGTTTACACATTGACTGTGGCTCTGTTGGGTCCTGACTTAACTTCCTGAGTCTTTATCCTGGAACCAGCAAGTTCTCTTTTCATAAAGGAGCTTAGAATATCAAACTGCGAGCAGAAATATTCCAGCCTAAAAGTGACATGTCACTTCTGCTCTCAAACTATTGTACAAAACGTTCATGTCACCAAACACAACTTCACTGGAACTGGAAAGTAAACTCGGCTTGCAGTAGTAAAGAGCATGCATGTATAATTTTATTAAGCACGGAAGTAAAGAGCTGGAAATGATAATCCAATCTATTTTATTACTCAATTCTTTATCTCCAGTTCTATTCTATCCTCTCTCCTGTTTTCCGCCATGGATTGGCCATTATGTTGTATGTTGCTGTCACTCCGAATTCAGTATGTGTCAAATCTTAGAAATCCTTTTCATTCTTTAAATAACTACTCCTCCCAATTTCTCCATCTGGGCAACCAACACCCAAATCTGGAATTACTAACCGCTCAAAAGATTAATTAGAGTGCTTTCTCCCGTCAAGCTTTTTTCTCTTGTATATCAAATGCTGCTAGCTTCTATCCAATAATATTTTTCTTTAAAAAAAAAGTCATCCAAACTTCATTTTATTCAAAGTAGCAATCTGCTTTTTGCCAGCCACCCTCTTTTGCAGGCGAAGTTGATCCTGTGGTGAAAATCTGCTGTGAATTTCTGGGAAAGTATGGTTCCTTTGTCATTTTCTTCTTATTATTGTTGTCTAGAAGTAGAGATGAGATGAGAGGGAGAGTGGACCTTTGTTAGCCATAAGGTGACCCCATACAGATGAGAACCACATGCTAAGAACTAGGGTGCAAACTAAAAGAAGAGACAGGGTACACTGATAACCACATGGAGTTTTGCCCATGTAGCTTGCCCGCTTCTGAAATTTTTGTTACATCACACTCTTGCTGATAAAGCATCAGTGTCTCTACATTAATAATCAAATAATTTAGGAACTTCTAAATTTGTTAATTAAGATGTTTCAAAGTTGTCTGTAAAGTTCTAATCTTTCATCTCACGGTTATTCTTTGTCCTTCTCTGCCTTGTTTCTATGCCCTACTTGGAGGCCATGCTGGTAGCCTAAGTCAGTCGGGATCCCTTGCTCGTTGGTTATTGTGTTTGGCCAATGGGATGCACTGGTGTATAAAAGCAGAGCAGGATAGAGGCATGTCACCCCTCCTCCAGGGCCTTCACTAGGGCCTTGAACACAAATTTCTCGCTTACCCTTTCCTCCCTAGAGCGGTAATGGCTCTCTAATATTGCTCATATCTGGCTGCCTCAATATTCCTTGTTTGTTCTCATATCTCTGCCCAATATCTGTACGTGGTCCTCGCAGTAAAGTGCCTTCGCAAGAACCATCTGCAGTCAATTGTTTCCAGCTGGCATCTGACTGATGTAGTAAAAGCTTTCTTGGTACAGTATATGCATTTCAGGTTTGTGTTTCAGCAACTTTTCTCATAATTCCTTTGCTGGAAATCCCTTTCCTCCCACCTTTGTGTCTCGCTGTCCTTCAAGGCCCTCTCAAACACCACTGCTCCCAAGTAGCCTCCCTAATCCCCACACCATGGAAATCTCTTCTCTCCTTGAACTCACTCAGCACATACTTGAGAGTGATTATCTTTCTCTGCTTTAAATTATAGTGACTTATGTACATATAACTCTGGCCAGTTTGTAAATCCTTTAAAGTCTGAACCCCCGCCCAGGTCTGGTTTGTTTTTGTTTTCCTCTCTCTCCTTTGGGTTCCTCCCTGAACTCTGCCTCTCTCCCAAAAAACACCTGAAACAAGGACTGGTACCAAATATCATTTACTATCATTTACTCATTACTATTTATTGTTGCTTAATACTGCTTCTTAGTGTATTATCAAAAATACCAGTTATTAATGTATTATAATATACACTTCACAAAAAAATTATAAAAATGATGGCACAGTCTAAAATTTCCCTTTGGTGATAATGAAATTGTTATCTTTAAAATCTGAAGTAATCATTCACCCCTGATACATATATGATAGGGAATTTTATTTCTATTTATAAGTTTTCAGGTGATAAACTTGGTTTTTCTCTTAATACTTTTCTTGGGTACAAAAAAAACTACCTCTTTGTCTGTGGGCAAATATTTATCTATAATGAAAGCTATCTACAAACTACAATCAGAGTTATAGCGTTATCCTCTAACCTGTTATGTTTATGCTCTGTTCTGGGAAGTTCTAGAGCAGTGGTAGTCAACCTGGTCCCTACCGCCCACTAGTGGGCATTTCAGCTTTCATGGTGGGTGGTAGCGGAGCAACCAAAGTATAAATAAAAAGATAGATTTAACTATAGTAAGTTGTTTTATAAAGATTTATTCTGCCAAACTTAGCAAAAATCCGACATAAAGTACTTGGTAAGTAATTATTATATGCTCTAACTTGCTTTTACTTTATATTTATAAAGTAAAGTTACATCCCTACTTTATTATTTTTTATTTAATTAATTGTGTTTACATAGATTCTAGGGTCACCCTGAATGCCTCCCCCCTACCCCCTATTCCCCTCAACATCTCCCTGGCCCCCTTTCCTACAGCGCCCTCCCCCCTTCCCTTCAGGCTTATCCCATCCTATCATCCTCTTTCCCTCTGGTTCCTTTGATCCCTCCTCTGTCTCAATTCCGTTCCTCATTTCTCATTATTCCTTGGGATTCTCAAATGACTGAGGTCATATGATATTTTTCTTTCTCTGCCTGGCTTATTTCACTCAACATAATAGTTTCCAGGTCCCTCTATATTGTTACAAAGGTAATATTTCCTTCTTTTTCATAACCTCATAGTATTCCATTGTACATATGTACCACTGCTTTTTAATCCACTCGTCCACTGATGGACACTTGGGCTGTTTCTAGAGTTTCACTATTGTGAACAATGCTGCCATAAACATGGGGGTGCATTTCTTTTTTTTCAGTCGGTGATATGGTGTCCTTGGGATATATTCCTATAAGTGGGATGGCTGGGTCAAAGGACAGTTCCATTTCTAATTTGTTGAGGAATTTCCATACTGGTTTCCACAGTGGCTACACCAGTTTGCATTCCCACCAGCAGTGCAAGAGGGTTCCCCTTTCTCCACATCCTCACCAGCACTTATTGTGTGTTGTTTTGTTAATGAATGCCATTCTGACTGGTGTGAGGTGGTATCTCACTGTGGTTTTAATTTGCATTTCTCTAATGATTAGTAATGTTGAGCATTTTTTCATATGCCTATTGGCCATCTGTATGTCCTTTTTGGAGAAGTGTCTATTCATTTCTTTTGCCCATTTTTTGATTGGATTGTTTGTCTTCCTGGTGTTGACTTTTAAAAGTTCTTTATAAACTTTGATTATTAATCCCTTATCAGATATATTGTCGAATATATTCTCCCATTGTGTGGTTTGTCCTTTTATTCTGTTCATATTGTCTTTAGCTGTGCAAAAGCTTTTTAGTTTGATATAGTCTCATTTGTTTATTCTGTCTTTTCTTTCATTTGCCTGTGGAGATAATTCAGCAAATATATTGCTGTGATAGATGTTGGTGAGCTTACTGCCTAAATTTTCTTCTAGGATACTTATGGTTTCACGATTTACATTTAAGTCTTTATCCATTTTGAGTTTATTTTTGTGCATTGTGTAAGTTGGTGGTCTAGTTTCATTTTTTTTGCAGGTAGCTGTCCAGTTTTCCCAATACCATTTGTTAAAGAGACTGTCTTTACTCCACTGTATGCTCTTACCTCCTTTGTCAAATATCAGTTGTCCATAAAGATGTGGGTTTATTTCTGGGTTCTCTGTTCTGTTCCATTGATCTATATATCTGTTCTTATGCCAGTACTAAGCTGTTTTGAGTACAATGGCCTTGTAATATAACTTGATATCAGGAAGTATGATACCTCTCACTTTATTCTTCTTTTTCAAGATTGCTGAGGCTATTCATGTTCTTTTGGTTCCATATACATTTTTGGAATGTGTTCTATATCTTTGAAGTATGTCATTGGTATTTTAATAGAAATTGCATTGAATTTATAAATTGCTTTGGGTCATATAGACATTTTAATGATGTTTATTCTTCCTAACCATGAGCACAGTATATGCCTCCACTTATTTGTGTCTTCCTTGATTTCTTTTATCAATGTTTTATAATTTTCTGAGTACAAGTCTTTAATGTCCTTGGTTAAATTTACTCCTAGGTACTTTATTTTTTTGTTGTTGTTGCAATAGTGAAGGAGATTATTTCCTTAATTTCTCTTTCTGACAGTTCATTGTTCATGTATAAAAATGCCTCTGATTTCTGTGTATTAATTTTTTTTTTTGTATTTTTCCAAAGTTGGAAACCGGGAGGCAGTAAGACAGACTCCCCCATGTGCCCGACCGGGATCCACCTGGCATTCCCACCAGGGGGTGATGCTCTGCCCATCTTGGGATGTCGCTCTGCCACAATCAGAGCCATTCTAGCACCTGAGGCAGAGGCCACAGAGCCATCCTCAGCACCCGAGCAAACTTTGCTCCAATGAAGCCTTGGCTGCGAGAGGGGAAAAGATAGGCAGAAAGGAAGGAGAGGGGGAGGGGTGGAGAAGCAGATGGGCACTTCTCCTGTGTGCCCTGGCCGGGAATCGAACCCGGGACTCCTGCACGCCAGGCCGACGCTCTACCACTGAGCAAACCGGCTAGGGCCTTCTGTGTATTAATTTTGTATCCTGCCACCTTGCTGAATTCGTTTATTAGGTCCAGTAGTTTTTGACTGAGACTTTAGGGTTTTCTATATACAGCATCATATCATCTGCAAATAATGATAGTTTTGCTTCTTCTTTTCCAGTTTGGATGCCTTCTATTTCTTCTTCTTGTCTGATTGCTGTGGCTAGAACTTCCAGTACTATGTTGAATAAGAGTGGTGAAAGGGGGCACCCCTGCCTTGTTCCTGATTTTAGAGTAATTGCTTTTAATATTTATCCATTAACTATAATGTTTGCTGTGGGTTTGTCATAGGTGGCCTTTATCATGTTGAGGTATGTTCCCTGTATTCCCACTTTGCTAAGAGTTTTGATCATAAATGGGTGCTGGATTTTATCAAATGCTTTTTCTGCATCTATTGAAATTATCATGTGGTTTTTCTCCTTCCTTTTGTTTATGTGGTGAATCACATTAATTGATTTACGAATGTTGTACCATCCTTGCCTCCCCAAAATAAATCCCACTGGATCATGATGTATGATTTTTTTCATGTATTGCTGGATCTGGTTTGCTAATATTTTGTTGAGGATTTTAGCATCTAAATTCATCAGGGATATTGGCCTATAATTTTCTTTCTTTGTGTTGTCTTTGCCTGGTTTTGGAATCAGAATTATGCACACCTCATAAAAGGAACTTGAAGTGTTCCTTCCTCCTGAAGCTTTTGAAATAGCTTGAGAAGGATAGGAGTTAGTTCTTCTTTGAATGTTTGGTAGAATTCACCAGTGAAGCCATCGGGCCCAGGAGTTTTGTTTTTTGGAAGCTTTTTGATTACTGTTTCAATCTCTTGTTGTAATCGGTCTGTTTAGGTTTTCTGATTCTTCCAGATTGCTTTTTGGAAGATGACATGTTTTAAGGAATTTGTCCATTTCACCTAGGTTGTTTAATTTTTTGGAATACAGTTCTTCATAGTATTTTCTTACAATATTTTGTATTTCGGTTGTGTCGGTTGTTATTTCTCCACTCTCATTTCTAATTTTATTTATTTAAATCTTCTCTCTTTTTTTCTTGATGAGTCTTGTTAAAGGTTCATCGATCTTGTTCACCCTTTTGAAGATCTAGCTCTTGGTTTCATTGATCCTCCGTATTGTTTCTTTAGCTTCTATGTCATTTATTTCTGCTCTGATCTTTATTATTTCCTTCCTTCTACTATCTCTGGGCCTTACTTGCTGTTCTTTTTCTAGTTCTTTTAGATGAATGGTTAGGTTGTTTATTTGAGCTTTATCAAGCTTCTTAAGAAATGCTTGTAGTGCTATGAACTTACCTCTCAGGACTGCCCTTGCTGTGTCCCATAAATTTTGAGTTGTTGTTTGCTCATTATCATTTGTTTCTAGGAATTTTTTTTATTTCTTCTTTGATTTGATTGTTAACCCACTCATTATTTAATAACATGCTATTTAGTTTCCATGTGTTTGAGTATTTTTCAGTTTTTCTGTTGTGGTTGATTTCTAGTTTCATGCCATTGTGATCAGAGAAAATGCTTGATATGATTTCAATCTTCTTAAATTTCTTGAGGCTGCTTTTTGTGTCCTAACATGTGGTCTATCTCAGAGAATGTATACCATGAGCACTTGAAAAGAATGTATACTCTACTGCCTTAGGGTGAAAGGTTCTAAAGATATCTATTAAATTCAGTTGATCTAGTGTGATCCTTTAAGTCTGCTGTTTCTTTGTTAATTTTATTTCTTGAGGATCTATCTAGTGATGTTAGTGGGGTATTGAAATCTCCTACTGTTATAGTATTGCTATTGATCTCACCCTTTATATCCATCAAGGTCTGCTTTCTATATTTATGTGCTCCTATATTAGGTGCATAGATATTTATGATGGTTATATCTTCCTGTTGGATTGCTCCCTTTATCATTATGTAGTGACTTTCTTTATGTATTACTATAGCCTTGGTTTTAAAGTCCATTTTGTCTGATATAAGTATTGCTACCCCAGCTTTTTTTTCATTTCTATTTGCATAAAATATTTTTTTCCATCCTTTTACCTTCAGTCTATGTGCTTCTTTTGTTTTAAGGTATGTCTTTTGTAAACAGCATATGTACGGGTCCTGTTTTCTTATCTAAGCAGCTACCCTATGTCTTTTGATTGGATCATTTAATCCATTTACATTTAAGGTTATTATTGATATGTAGTTGTTTATTGCTATTTTATTCTTTAAAGCTGTATTTCTTTTTGGTATATTCTTTTCTTACTTTGATCTGTTTACAACTGGCCCCTTAACATTTCCTGCAGCATTGGTTTGGTTGTAATGAATTCCTTGAGTTTTTTTTTTTTTTTTTTTGTTTTGTCTGGAAAGCTTTTTATTTCTCCTTCAATTTTAAATGATAGCCTTGCTGGATAAAGTAGTCTTGGTTGTAGGCTCTTGTTCTGCATTACATTGAATATTTCTTGCCATTCCCTTCTGGCCTCAGGTGTTTCTGTTGAGAAGTCGGATATCATCCTTATGGGGGCTCCTTTGTAGGTGATAGCCTTCTTTTCTCTAGCAGCTTTTAATATTTTCTCTTTTTCACTTAGCTTTGGTATTTTAATTATGATGTGACTTGGTGTAGGTCTTTTTGGGTTTCTTTTTAATGGAGTTCTCTGTACTTCTTGACCTTGTGAGACCCTTCCTTGCATCAATTTAGTGAAGGTTTCAGCTATGATTTGATTGAATAAAGTTTCTATCTATTGTTCTTTCTCTTCTTCAGGAACCCCTATGATGCAGATGTTATTTCTCTTCATGTTGTCATACAGCTCTCTCAGAGTTTCCTCAGACTTTTTGAGTCTCTTTTCTTTTTTCTGCTCTGCTTCTGTGCCTTTGTTCATCTTGTCCTCCAACTCGCTGATTTAATCCTCAGCTTCATCCATCCTGTTCCTAATTACTTCCATTGTGGTCTTCATTTCTGATATGTATTTGTCACCTCTGACTGATTCTTTTTTAATATTTCAATGTCCTTTTTTATACCTGCTATCTCTTTATTTAGGTGTTTGTAATGACCATCCATTGTTGTTCTAAGATCCCTGAGCATCCTAACAATCATTATTCTAAACTCTGCATCCGGCAGTTTGGTTATTTCCATATCACTCAGTTCCTTTTCTGGAGATTTCTCTTGTGGTTTCATTTGGATTGCACTTCTCTATATTCTCATTATGTCTTTTATTTGGGTGTGTTGTTTGTAGGGCTGGTTGAGTCTAGATTTGGTGTTGTCTGCCTCCAATTTTCATTTGTTTTATTTCTACGTCTTCTTGGGTTGGCATCAGCTGTAATTTGTAATCCACTTTCGGATTTGGGCTGCTTTGAAGTCTTGATTTGTTTGTTTTCTTCTCACTTGTAGTCTTGTTTACTGATCTCAGCAGGGGGCTTATTTGAAACTGTATCCAGGAATGCAGTGAGTGTAACCTGAGACTCTGAAAGCCTTATCTGCCAGTTACTCTCTCTGGGGGTGGGGTGCTTTCTCAGGTTCAGTAGGGGGAGGTGTATCTCAGACCTCCATGGAGACCTGAGTTACTGTCCCTACTCCTCACTTCTTGTTTTCAGCTGTGTCTTGTTGTAGTGATTGGAGCTGGAGAGATGTCTGGAGATGTATGATCCAGAAGCACTTTAGTCTTGTGTTATGTGAAAGGATCAACCTCTCCCCCAGCTATGACCGCCTCTAGCACTGAATGATTCAGTTTCTCAGGTCCTCCCATACATTCCTCTACCAGTCACCATCTGTCTCTCTCTCCCCTTCCCTTTTGGAAGATAAGCCAGCACTTTCAACACACCTTGTTCCCAGGTTCCCAGGCAAGTGGCTGTGAGCAATATTTACTACTCTTTTCCTTGGAATGAGAGCCCTTCTGGGCTCTCAGCCTCACACCTCCTTTGTTCCTGTAAGCAGGGGAGACTCACCACTCCTCAGCACTCCCTACCAGGCTCAGTGTGGCTTCTTCTTTGCTCCTTGGTTTTTGAGAGCTGGTCTTGTAGTCCAGAGTTGGTTTTTCACGCTGACTGTTCCTAAATTAATTTGTAATCCAGTTTGGTGGTGTGAGCTGGAAATCTGTGCATTTGCCTACTCCGCTGCCATCTTCAGGTCTATTTTCTACTTTCCTACTTTATAAATCACCATAACTGTGGAACCAGTGGGCGGTTAGAAAATTTTAATACTAACAGAGATACAAAAGTGGGTGGTAGTTATAAAAAGGTTGACTACCCGTGTTCTAGAGAGTCTTTCCAGTAGTGGGAATAGATTGAGAGGTCCTTAGGAGGCTCTCACTAGAAGAAAGGGTCCTGGTTTTTAAAAAGAATGAGAACAATTTCTCTAATCTCAATTCTCATTCCAAACATCCCCACAAACATCCCTCTGTTTATTTGTTAAGGCTCTGTCCAAACATCACTAACTAGAAATTCACTTGCTACACAGAACAAATTATATACTGTAGTATGTTTTTATACAACCTTTACTTTAGGGCATTCTAGCTTATATTTGGCTGCAATCTGAGTATCCATCATTCTTCTACTTGAAGCAATAAAGAAGATATTTACATGTACTTCCTCAAAATGGCAGTGCTTTAAAATGGTGATCATATCACCACAGGTCTCTCTTCAGGTGGAAAACACCATTTTCTTCAACTGATCATCATAGGACATGTTTGAAAACTTGGTCATATGTTATTTGTCAAAATCACTCTTAAAATATGATGCTTAGAACTGAAAATAATTTTTCTGATGTACATTGACAAGGACAAAATAAAGTGTTACTATTACCTTCTTTATTCTGGGTATTTAAAAGCCGGTTACAGAGACTGCAAGTTTCTAGCCTGGCACATAAGGAGCTTGTAAGTTGCCAGTCTGTACTAATAAGTAAAAAGCTGAGCAAACTGAAAAACCAGTTCTTCTTAGATGTGTAAGAGAAGGGAAATTGCAGGACAAACTAAGCCTCAAAAGTTGAAGACAGAGCCTGACCTGTGGTGGTGCAGTGCATAAAGTGTCAACCTGGAATGCTAAGGTCGCCAGTTTGAAGCCCCGGGCTTACCTGGTCAAGACACGTATGGGAGTTAATGCTTCCTGCTCCTCCCCCTGATCTCTGTCTCTCTGTCTCTCTTTCTAATAAAAATGAATAAATAAAATCTAAAAAAAATTGAAGACATAGGTGAGTACAGAGAGTCACAACTTCCCTGAGCTGCGACTATGGCAGAACCGGCACTGGGATGAGGAAACCTGAACTGTAATTGATAACTTGTGAATGTAATAAGACAAGAAGATGAAATAAAAAGTAAACATATTTGGAGGGGAGAAAAACTGTCTTTGTTTACATTTGACATGCTTATCTGTGTAGAAAATCCAAAGCAACTGACCACAACACTCCTGGAACTAATAAATGATTATAGCAAGATAGCAAGGTTAATATATAAAAGTTCATCTCTTTCCTATATACCAGCAATAAACAAGTGGAATTTGAAATTAAAACACTTTACTGTTTATATTAGCATACCCCAAAATGAAATACTTACATATAAATCTAAAAATATGTACAAGATCTACATGAATAAATCCAAAAAATTCTGATGAAAAATATCAAAGAAGTGAAATAAATGAAGAGAAGTAAATGTTCATGAACAGGAAGACTCAATATAGTCAATATGTTAGTTTTTCTAATTTGGTTTACAGATTCTATATAATCTCTATCAAAATCACAGCAAGTTATTTTGTGGAGATCAATACACTTGTTCTAAAGTGTATATGGAGAGGCAAAAGACCAAGAATAACTAACTCAATATTGGATGAAAAGTGCAAAGTGTCAGGGGAACTGACACTATGCAACTTCAAGATTTACTATAAAGCTATAGTAATCAAGACAATGTGGTATTCACAAAAGAGTAGATAAACAGATCAATGGAACAGGACAGAGAGCACAGAAACAGACTCACACAAATAGAGTTAGCTGATTTTTGGCAAAGGAGTAAAGCGAATATAATGGGGCAAAGACAGCTATTTCAATAAACGGTGCTAGAACAACTGGACATCTGTCTGCAAATGGCGAAGCCTCTCAGCTAAGTCAGTCCCCTTTAACGAGCTCTCCAAGAAGTACTTTCTAAAGATTTCTGCTTATATTTCATTGAGTACCCTAGTCTAGAAGGTAGGCTGGGACATGTAGCTTTATGGTTGAGCATACTCAACACTGTAGGTGTTCTTATACTAAATTAGAAGGGTGGAATGGATATTAGGTGGAAACCTAACAATATCTACTTTTTAGGTTCTTTTTACTTTGATGCATAATTGATGTATAACATATTAACTTCAGGCATAAAACATGATTTGATATTTTATCTACTTCTTTTTATATGTAATATCAGGAATTGTTTTTAAGTCATTTTTTCCACCCTCTATTGGTATGGCTGGGTTTTTTTCTTCCTCTTTTGAAACTAATTACATACCTCATACTCTTTTTTTTATTATTGTATTATAGCTTTTTGAGACCTTTTAAAATCTTAATAGGGCATCAGTAAAGTAAGCTATCCCTTCTACTTTTAGGATGTCTGAAAATTTTTAAATTAGCCAATATGCTGATAGAAGAGACAACCTTTGAATTTTATGTCAGCAGAAAAGAATGCATAATATCCAAGCCATATTTCATATTTTTACAAAGATGTCATAAATTTTTTTTATCAAATACTTACTTAATTCCAGGTGTTCTAATTTATATCTATCTATCTATCTATCTATCTATCTATCTGGATATGCCATAGAAAACAATGGAATCATTAGAACATTCATCAACATGAAGACATATTCATGACATATTATTTATATAAAAATAGGTTATGAGCCTGACCTGTGGTGGCGCAGTGGATAAAGCATCGACCTGGAAATGCTGAGGTCGCCGGTTTGAAACCCTGGGCTTGCCTGGTCAAGGCACATATGGGAGTTGATGCTTCCAGCTCCTCCCCCCTTCTCCCTCTCTGTCTCTCTCTCTCTCTCTCCTCTCTAAAAATGAATAAATAAAATAAAAAAATTATAAAAAAAAATAGGTTATGAAACCAAATGTGCAGCATAAACCTATAATATTTTTCATTTAAAGTTTAGAAAGATTAAAATGTTAAAGGATTATCTGTGACTGGAGGGATAACGAAGGAATCTTTTTCTTTGTTTAATGTTACCTGCATTTTCTGCAATGCATTTTATTAATTTTTTTAGGTTTTATTTATTTTAGAGAGGGGAAAGGAGAGAGAGAGAGAAGGGGGAAGAAGCAAGAAGCATGCTTTTGCCACTGTGCCACCACAGGTCAAGCCTGCAATGCATTTTATATTATATTTCTGATAAGAAAAAGGGATAATAAAGATAACTGATCAAAAATAAATAAACGAAAGAATATAGATTCTAGAAGCACTGTAGAGAAAGGATTTTTTAAATATAAAACTAAAGGCTAGGAAACCAGAGAGAAAGACAAAGTTATCCAAATGGGAAATGGAGAGAGTTCTAATACAGTGACAGTGTAGATAGAAAGCAGATAGATTTAAAAAATACTTAGTTCCTGGCTAGATTGCTCAGTAGATGGTATGCTGAGGTCACAGTTCAATCCCTGGTCAGGGCATAAATGAGAAGCAATCAGTGAGCACATAACTAAATGGAAAAACTAAGTGGGACAATGAGTTGATATTTCTTTCTCTCTCTCTCTCTCTTCCACTCTCTTTTAAATCAATGGAAAAATTAAAAAAAAAAAGAAATATTTAGAAGACAGAGCTGGAAGCACTTGGTGATCATTTGATGTGGAAAGAGAAAGAGAGTGAATTCCAGCTTAGAGTGGTTTGTAGCTAAACAAATCACCCATTTGAGATTACTAATTTGAATAGGGTAAATAAAGAAACTCGTTTGGGGGGGGTGATGATGGACCAGTTTCTTTTTTTTTTTTTCAATTATAATTTTATTTTTTTAATGGGGCGACATCAATAAATCAGGTTACATATATTCAAAGATCAACAAGTGATGGACCAGTTTCTATGGTTACATAAAAAAAATCCAAAACTTGAGTGGCTTAAGAACAAAAACAATGTTTACTTTACTCATATATCTGTCATTGGGGCAGGGCTCTGCAGGAGTCTCTCCACTTTGATCAACTTCATGTCAGCTTGGGGTGGTTTAGAGGCAGGGGTTTGGGGACCTTGAATTCTCTGAATGTGCAATCTCTTGCCATGTGTCTCCAGCATGGTAACTTTAGGAATTCTAAAGTCTTGAGATAGAGATATAGAGATGAGAGATAGAGATAGATAGATAGATAGATAGATAGATAGATAGATAGATAGATAGATAAAGAAAGAAGAGAAAAGGAGAGAGGGAAAGAGGAAAGGATAGAAAGCAGTACAAGGTGATGTGTTTTCATGCTGGTCATTATTTCACTAACAGCCCAAAGAGACACAGTGAGTAGCGAGTAGATAGGTGTGCTGTAACCACCTGGGATATCCCCAAACTGTATGCCTACTTGTATTTCAGAAGTAGTCCATGAGATGGAGAAAGGAGGGGAAGTTTATCTAACCAGATCCCTCTTTTATCAGTTTTCTATTGTTACATAATAAAATTGCCACAAACTTAATGACTAAAATACCTACTTATTAGCTTTGTAATTCAGAAGTCAGGAATGGCATGGGTCCTCAGCTGGGGGTAGCAAAAGGCTGAGATCAAGGAGTTACCGCAGCTGAGTTCTCTTCTGGAGGCTCTGGGGAAGATTTCACTTTCAAGCTTATTCTTGTTGGCAGAACTCAGTTCCTTGTGGTTCTAAAAGGAAAGTCCCCGTTTCCTTGGAGGCTATTGCCTGGGGCTTCCCTCAGTTCCTAGTGGCTGCCCACATTCCCTGTCAGGACTCCTCTCTCTTTTCGCACCAACAATGGTGAGTCAAGTCCTCTTGAGCTCCAAATCTCTAACACTCTGCCCTAAAACCAACTAGAGAAAACTCTCTGCTTTAAAAGCACACAGATGATTAGATGAGGCTTACCCGGACAATTTTATCTTAAGGTCAACTATACCATCTGTCATAGCCTAATCACAGGAATAAAGTCCACTGTTTCACAGTTCTAGGGATTATACAGCAGGTACACGGGGGGGGGGGGGGGGGGGGGGGCGGGAAATCTGAGGGGCCATTTTAGCATTCTGCCTACCTCCCTTCCTGTTTCTAAATCTGATTAAAAAGCCCATGCTCCTCCTGCTATTTAAAGCTGCTTGATAGTATATCTAGTCCAAGATTGTTTGGGACTGACAGTATAATATCAACAGATAAGGGATGGAAATGAAATTATCCCACTTCTGTTCTGCTTCCATGACTTTCATCCAAAAGAATGTTCTGGGAATTCCAGCACCTATTGGGTTCTTAGTAAATATTTGTTGAATGAACTATGGATTGGATAGAGAAGAATAAATATTTGTAAGGGTAAATTAAAGGCTTAACAGAAGAGATACATAGATTTTAAATGATTACCTTGCTGTTTCAAAAGAGAGTCTTTCCATTTCTGAATGAATGACATTCCTGAGTCCTGAGAGAATAACAGGCGAGATTACTACAAAACTAACTCAATATATGTTTGTTGAGAAAGTGAGTGCACAAGTTCATTTTATTTGACGATTCTCTGTCTATGGGATGAGAATACTTCCACAGCACCTCCTTCCCCAGCACCCAACATAATGTTAATTCTGTAGGAAAGCTCTGAGATTATTTCTGCTACATTTCATTAAGTACTAAGCATATTTTAAAAAACACAACCCTTACAATTGTCAGTTTGAGCAGCATGAATGAGTTCATGTTAAGACACGGGAAACATTTTTTAGAAATATATATTTACCTTGCACTATACTGAGCTTCTATATAATATATATATTTATGTGTATATGCAAGCTATGCATTGTTCCATAAATATTAGTTATATTTTTTCTGTGGACTTACATAAATTCACTTCCAAAATATCTGGTTATAATGTGTTTAATTACACGTAAAATACATCCACCCATGATTAATTCAGTCAGTTCTAATCTGAAGGAATTCTTGAATTATTATTTAATTTCTGAATATATTAAAGTATACATATAATGTGATAAAGTAGTGTGAGAACTTCAATCACCGATACATCTTCCTTTAGTCAAAAGAATTTTGAGGCTATTTTAACATATGTAACGTTTTTCTTATCCTGTGATATATATGTAACATGATAACTTAGTAAGAGTAACTTTGTCAAAGCAATAAATTAGTAAGTATTAAAAACCTATTATGAACTGAACACTACCAACACACAGCTAGTACAAAAAAAAAATAGGTATCAGAAATACCACTTATTTCCATGGAATTTACTGAGCAGGACACAATTAGAGAACAAGATACTATACATGTTTTAAAGGCTGTTAGAACTGGGAGAACCATCAGAGATTATACTGATCTTTCATTTCAGAAATGAGGACGTTGATATACAGGAGAGAAATGACTTATCAAGGGCAGCAAGTTTGGTTTAGTGAAGTTGTAAGAAACCCTTGTCCCACAACTGTCTGTCAGTGTCATTTATACATGTTACACTGAAAACCATGCTAATATATAGAATGTACATACATGTATTTCTCTGATCTGTGGTGGTGTTGATTATAAAACACAAAGGTATCATATAGATACACTAAAACAAAAAAGATACTGTCTAGTATGTGATAACACAGTGCTAAGATGCTCTGAACTCTAAGATACATCCCATTTTCCAAAATACAAACAGGTAAAAAAAAAGCATCCAAATACAATTTTTTTACACACATGTACTATATAATTAAAACAAAACTTTTACCTGTGATATTATCTATTGCATTTAATTTATGGTTTTAAAATTGTGTGGGTCCACTGAGTTCACTTTATCATCCACTAATTAGGGGACCTGATCCAAATACTAAATCATGTATTACAAATAATTAGAAACCTTTAACATATACAATCAAGGTGCTAACTGCTCAGTTTGATAGTAAGTGCAGAAGAGAAAAGAAATAGTTTTATATGAACAAAAACCACCTGAAATATTTTCAAATTAGAAATAAGAGTTTAGCCTTGAAATATGGTGAGATAAAGAAGAGGAAGTGAACCACTGAGCAACTTAAACTGTAAAAAAAAATCCCTCAAATGTAAACATAAAAAAATCCATTCTTTAAGTTAAAATATAACCATTTAACTTAATAAAATATATAATGCCATTTTTAAAATCTTAAGTAATTGCAAACACGAAAACAAATTTTAATGTCTCCTTTACAAAAGATACACAGAAACCCGAAAAAAATAAATAAAAAACTTATTTAGACAAAGCTGGATGCAATCCTCCTCCCCCATTTTTCTTGTTATAAATTCAAAGGGGGTCAAATAGTCTAACGGCTAAGTGACATTGGCCGGAAAACAAGTGCCTGGACACTCTCCCAATCCTAATTTTTCTGTGCTTTTCTTAGAGTCAAGGATTAGTGCAAAAACAAAATTTTGGAATCCCCTCCTTTCCAGCCTCTGTGATATGAAAATAAAAACAAAAACAAAAACGAGGATATAATGTACCCAGTATAAAACTCGCTGGCTGAAATCCTCAGTGATTTCTCTTACATTCGACCTCAGAATTTGATCTGTAGTCCTTGCAAAAAAGAAACAAACAAAAACATACCTAGAAACTCATTTTTATGTATAGGTAAAATGTGCACACCACAGTGCAAATGTGATCACATTAAAGAATGTGCAAACTTGGAAGTTAGGCAATGTCACTGCAATCGTTAGTACCTGAAATTTCAAACCCTTTGATGAAGATAGTATCTTTCAGCCAAGCCCTGACAGAAAACCTATGGTTCCTGTTAGACACCCCCCCACCCCTTCCCCAGTCAGCTGCTGGGCTCCGTCCGGAGGAATGGGGGGCTCCCTCTCACAGCTAAGCGTTCCCAGACCCAGGAGAAACCCTGGTTTCTGCAGGGAACTCAACGTGCAGCTAAGTGTCCCAGCTCCGCAAAGGGCAGCTGGAAATGGATTTAAAATGGCAAAGCGGACCAATCAGCGCAGCCGCGCCGAAGCAGACATTTACACGCACCTCCTCCACAGGCTCAGCGGAACCTGGCGGTGCCTAACTCCTCGCTTAGGTCTGTAAAGGAGGCGTTTTTATTCCACGGTGGTCTGTATTTCTGGGGGAAAAAAAGTCTTCCTCGGGTGAAAGTTTTTATTTTGGAGTTAATCCAAAATAATTTTGGGTTTGATGTGTGAAAATCTGAACCTAATTTTTTTCAGAGTTTTTTGTTATTCAAGGTTGAAAAGAGGCACATATTTAAAATGCGCTACACCTTTTAAAAACTGTGGTCATTATATAACTCTAAAACAGCTCAAGCTATAAAATTAGGAGTTGGCAGAAAAGAAGTTCCTAAGGAGAAGGTTTTATCGAGGTAAACTGAAGGGAGAGTTGGACAGCTGGCACAATTGTGGTGTTGGAAGCTTACGATGTCCCTGCTCCGGGCAAACCATATACCCTACGATTGTTGGAACTCGGTGCACAGCGTCAGCCGGGAGGTGTGTGTAGGGGAGTAGGGGGGTGGGGTGGGAGAAGACTTCCCGTCGCCTCTAGTCTTTCCTCAAGAAAAATTTTCAATGAAGAGGCTGGCGCGCTCCGGGTGCGTGTGTGCACATTGTCTGCATGTGTGCATATACCTACGAATGTGCATATATGTCTGTGTGCATTTGTGCATATAAATTTGCGCATGTTTGTTTACGTGTGTTTATGCATGCATGTGCCTGTGCAAGTGTGCACGTGTATCTGCGTGCATGTCTGTGTGTGCGCGCGCACACCGGGTCCTGCGGTCTGTGATGAGGGCATTACGAGGCATGGCAGGGCTGCTGGGGGTCCCGCTCCTACTCCTTTTCAGTTTCTTCCCATTCACAGGGACCTAGAAGTCTGCCCTGCGTGCAGCTAAACGTTTCCTGCAGAGTGTTGGCTCGGCATCATGGAGGTGCAGGTAAAGGCCAAGCCCCTAAACGCTGCTATGGGGCAGGCACATTCCCGCGCCTTCCTAAGACAACCGCCCAGGGGCGACCGCGGGCGGCGGGCGGGGCACGGCCGGCGGTGGAGCCGCCCGGGATCTCCAGCCTGTCCCTTTAACCCCGCCGCAGGGCAGGAGCACGTGAGCCGGGCTCCGGGTGGCACCCGGGCGCCGCCGCCGCCGAGGCAGTTGTATTTCGAACGCTGCCTCTGGCCCTCGGCCAGGCGCCTCGGCTCCGCGATCCTCCCGGCCTCCCTCCTCCTCATACTTTTCCTCCTGCGCAGCCCCCTCCCCTTCATCCGCCCACGATTAGAGGTGGGCACTACCCCCACCCCCACCCGGCCGCCCCCTCCCCAAGCGCGCGCGCGCGCGCACACACACACACACACACACACACACACACACACACAGACACACTCATCCCTCTTGAATCCTGGGGCAGGAACTCAGAAAACTTCCAGCCCGGGCAGCGCGCACTTGGTGCAGGACGCCGGAGCGAGCAGCCCGTCCCCCTCCGACTCTCCGGTGCCGCTGCCGCCTGCTCTCGCCACCCGAGGAGGCGCGGTGCCACCCACTGCTCGTCGCTTGCCTGCACTCATTGCTCGACCCGGTCCCGGCAGAATCTCCCCATCCTCCTTTGCTTTCCGACTGCCCAAGGCGCTATTTGTTTTCTCTTTCTTTCTCTTTCTCGCTCTGCGAGCGCGGAGCGGGGGGGAAGAGGAGGAGGAATTCTTTCCCCGCCTAACATTTCAAGGGACACAATTCACTCCAATTCTCTTCCCTTTCAAACCATTTCCGAAGTGCTCCCCTTGATCGCAACTCCTGATCCCAAACCGAGAGGGGAGCCTCCCAACTTCAAGCCCTCTTTTTTTTTCCCCCCTCGCTTTCCTCCTCCTTTCGCTACCTCCACCTCCGCCGCCACCGCCACCTCCACCTCCGGCACCCACCCACCGCTGCCGCCACCACCAGCAGCGCCTCCTTCTCTCCTCCTCCTCCCCTCTTCTCTCTTTTTGGCAGCCGCTGGGCGTCCGGTGTTGATGGTGGCAGCGGCGGCAGCCTGAGCAGCAGCCCGCGCAGCACGCCAGCTTTCGCTCGCCCTGCCTCAGTCTCCAGCCCCATCACCCACTCTCCCGAAAGGTGCTGGGCGGATTGGGGGCAGCTGAGGCGAAGCGGCTGCAGCGGCGGTAGCAGCGGCAGCGGTAGCGGCGGCGGCGGGAGGCAGGATGAGCGCACGAGGTGAAGGCGCCGGGCAGCCGTCCACTTCAGCCCAGGGACAGCCTGCCGCCCCGGCGCCTCAGAAGAGGGGACGCGGCCGACCCAGGAAGCAGCAGCAAGTTAGTACCCGGGCTCGGTGGGAGCACCGGCCACCTCCGCTCCCGCTGCGAGGGCGGTGCGTCGCGAAGCCACCCGAGCGCGGGAGTCCAGCCGCCGCGGCTGCCGCGCTCTGCCCGCCGGCCGTGGGGGGCGGGCTGCCGAGTGCCGCGCGCGGCTGAGCCCCGGGGCGCCCGCGCCCCTCCGGGCGGGGCGGTGGGGAGCCGCGGCGCGCGGCCGTGGGGAGGCTGGAGGTAGGGTCGCGCGAAGAGCGTCCTCCGACTTTCACTATTGTGCAGCGCCCCGAGTGTCGCGGTGGCTCCTGGCGACTGGAAGCGGCCAGGGTCCGACAATCCAGGGTTCGCCAGGCGCTTTCGGAGCCGCTTTACAATTGCCCCGGGGGGAAGGAAGTGCCGGGGGCAAGGCTGCTCTGGAAGGACGGAGTTGGAGGAGCTGCAGTCCGGGGGGCTGAGAGCTCTTTCTCCCGCCAACCCCGGCAGTTCGCGGGCCCGGGTCTAGCACGCCGCAGCCGCCCCCTTGGCGCCTTCCCCAAGTTCTCGGTGGCCCGAGGCTCGCGCCCTCCCGACAAAGAGCTCGCGGGCCGGCCGGGTCCTCTCAGGGCTCTTTAAATGCGGCGCCGCCGCCGAAGTGTCCCGGGAAAGGGGCTACGGGAGAGCCTGGAGCCGCAAGGGACCGGATTTGCTCCTTGGCCAAGGGCGCTATAAGTAATGTCCGAGAGGGGTGCGCCGTGGCTCGGGTCACTTCCTCGCCAGGCTCCCAGTCTCCCTTTTGCCCCTGGACCCCGCGCCTCAGAGCTTCAGACATTAAATGCGTTACTCCAGGGCCATTGGCTGGGGGTTGGGAGGGGACGATCTAGGGGCGCCCTGGACCCCGCAGGGTGGAGAGTTTTGTCTGCGGATGCAACCAATTAAGCGTACAGTCAGCGCTTGCAGGGCTGCGCGCAGCGCCCAGGGCGGGGGGTTTTGTTCGCAGCAGATTTCCAAGCCTTGGCGGGCAGGGCTGGAGCGGGACATGTCTATTGAGAACTTTAAACTCCGCTTCCGCGGGCTTTTAAAACTTCTTTACTTCTTAGCCTTAAAGCGCTTCCTTTGTGGCAATAGGCCGATTAGAAAATTATCCTAGAGTTTCAAAGCTGCCCGAGAGCAAGGTGGGGATATCGAACATTTGCTTGCCAGCGCGTTTTAGAAAAACTGAGAGGGTTGTACCTTTTTGAAATCATCAAAGGAAACAAGCCCATCTAGAGGCCCCTGAGTTTTCCCGCTCTGCCCAAGCGACACTTTATACCGCGGTAGGATCCTGTTTTACACCTCCCAGGAAGTCTCTGCCCGTCCCCCCGCCCTTGTTTCCCACCCGCCACCCAGCTCTCTCTAGCTGTTCTAATTGCTTCCCACCTCCGAAAACATAATCCAAAAGAAACTGCATTGGGGTCTGGAGATGATTGGAGGTTTTACCTTTGAGTTAAGGCAGAGTTCACAAAGAAAGGAAAATGTGTCTCCGATGTGTTTGCTCCGGATGTGCCCACTGGCGCTAGTGGTCCCACAGAAGCTTTCAGTAACCTTCCCCAGATTCTCTCAATAGGATGCGAATTTTCATTGAAGACTTTCATGAGTTTTAAGTTAGTTACTCTAATTTAATCACTGAATCTGAATGAAATGTAATTTGATGATTCACTGGGTAAATATTTAGGAACTGGAATATTAATCATCGCATTCTCTTAACCACTTCAGTATTTACTACTTGGCATAGACGACATTTAAAGTTTTGCTAAACCTATTGATACTTTCAATTTCTTCTTCCCAGACACTTCCATTCCTTCTCATGTTTCCCCTTTTTTAGTTTTCTCCAGTTCACCCCCATAAGAGTTTTCTCAAAAGATAGTTTTGGAGAAATTGTTCATTTTTATCAAAAGATATTTAAATTTAGACGAGATAATGCCTCAATCTCCAAAAGGAAGTGGAGAATTGAAGCAATTATCTAGATAATTCAAGCAAAACCTCCCACAACAGATTTACCATAATTATTTGGAAATTTTAGGGGGAATGAAGTTAATTTGAATTGTAGAACTTGGATAATTGCTCCAATATTTCACTCAGTGTGTTGATTTACAATGCAGATACACACACACATACATATAGAGATGATTAAAAACAATCTTTTCAGTAGGGAAGATTGTTGAAATGTTTATGATGTTAGCTTTATATTTCTGTTTGAAATGCTAGTACAATGGCTAGTAATATTAGTGTAAAATGATTATTGATTTTTGTCAAATGCATACTCATGCAACTTTTTCACCTTAAAAATGTGTGACTTTCTTTTTAGAATGAGCAAACTTGTCACTCATTGTTACCCTTTGTAAGGTTGAAATTGAATTTAGTTTTCATATGTAAAATACAAATTCACCTCTGAACCCTTGGGTTAAAAATATAATTCTTTCTCCTCTATGTAAACTCTGTACCACCATCACTATTTATGCTTGAACTGTATGTGTTTCAACAGTTCGGTGGAGCAGCACATTGCAGAAAACATAACTATAGACTCAGGGTCAATTTCTTGCAGACATTCTTGCCACAACAGCATTTTTTTTTTCTTCACAATTAGGAGCCAACTGGTGAACCCTCTCCTAAGAGACCCAGGGGAAGACCCAAAGGCAGCAAAAACAAGAGTCCATCAAAAGCAGCTCAAAAGGTGAGATTTCTCAAGTCAAGTCCTCCCAACATTCTCAATGACTAAGGAACCTCCCTGTAATTTTCCCATTCTAGATCAGTGTCTAAGGATTTGTCCTAATTGGTTAACTCAAGACTCATTTTCTACCCTTAGTATTAGTAAAATTTCTAAGCAAATGCTTAGCCTAAAAAGGTCATAAAGGAACTTCAGTGTTGTTTTTAAACAAACAATCACCAAATAATTGAAACTTAAAACAGGAGTGAGAAGGTGAGGAGGGGGAGTAGAGAATGACACACTTAAGAATTGGGCCAGTTGTGAAATAGTTAAATGCAAATCAAAACTGTAGATTTTGCAATTTCCTTTAAAAATAATAAAGATTAATTTACTTTGTGCTTATTTACAAGACTACTGCAAAACCAAATCCCCCTATTAAAATAAAGTTAAGTACTTTGTCAAATAGATAATAATTAGAAGTGAATGAAATTATGGGATACTGTAAAAAATATATGAATATTACAGCTTTAAATTTGATGATAAAGTGTACTGTTTGTTTACTTTATACTGTTTGTTACTTTATAAAAACTTGCAATATAATATAATATCTCAAAAAACTTTTCTATCATGTGATATAGCAGTTCTCTAAATGGAACAATGAGAAGTTTTTTTAAGAAAATTTTTGACTCACTGTATTTTTGGAGGGCAGGATAAAACCTAGTCAAATACAATTTCCAGTGTTTTTCTTTATAAACTTTAAATTCCAGTGCAAAATAACTTCATGTTGCTTTTCTTTGAGCTAGCAAAGAGGAAATATGTCAGAGTCAATGCTTGTATAGAGAAGTGAAGGTGAATATAAATTCACATTTTTAGCTGTATAAATAAATCTGAAAATTTTCAGTATTTTATGTGTAGGTTTGTATATTAGTTAAAAATAAAGGTTCAAAGTTTCAGAAGTAAATTTTGATATATCTTTTGAGTACATTTGTGTACATCATGCACAGTATTTGTAACAGCTACTATATGCTCATCTTTTGGGGATTAATGTTCTATTTGGTTTTCTCTGTGATTATAGGCACTTAACCATATTATATGTGATGGTTTCATGTTGTAAACTATCATAGCAACCAGTGATACATATAAAGTTATTTAGGGTGTAACTATGATCTCTTGTGTGTTTTATTTTAATAGTCTAACAGAGTTGAAGAAGCAGATTTCTAATATATTTATATAGAACTGCTTCTCATAATGAAGATTTGTGACAACACATTTAATTAATAAAACTTTTAAGTAGCTCTAAATCACCTTGTCATGTAAAAGTGACAATATATAATCTTATATTTCTGACATGAATACTTTGTTCCCTTTTACCTGGTTTATTAAATTAACTAAAAATTCAACAGGAGTTTTTTAATGTTGCATCATGTGGAGTTTACCTAACTAATTTTACTTTAATGATATGGCAAAGGGGATATCTTGGTAGGTAGCTAACAAACATTTAGACTATGATATGATTTCTCTTAAAGATGCATCATTGTAACATCTCCCAGGAAGAAATCTATAAGTCTCATCATAAATAAATTGATTAAAATCTTATACAAAAAATAGAAAAAGAATTATCTTTCAGATTTCATTGTATTACATATTTTCCAATGAGTAAAGAGATGTTCTCATCTTTCATTTTGAACAATTTAACCACTAACAAAATCATTATTGACAAGGAGAGCTGAGACTTATCCCTAATTTACCACCTAAAAAAAAATAACAAAAATCTTGATCCCCAACAAAGGTTTGATTTCTTTTGAGTTACTTTTATGATAGGCATTTGCAGTGAACCAGGTAGGCCACTCATCTCTCTGATAGTTCTGTATTTATACATATTACAACTTCCCAGTCACAAGTAAGTTTTCTCATTCCCCAAGAAACACTTCCCTGAAATCTCTCATTTTTCTTGACAAAATTATTTCACACAATTCTGTTATAAAAGTCCCCCTTCCAATAAAAATGAATAAATACATTTTCCCATAACATGGCTGTTATATTTCCTCAGTTTTATAAATTACGCTTCATTTGGAGAAGATAATACTTTGAAAAACAGTGAATGACATTGATGAATTGTTCATGGCATGTGTAAACTTAAGGTATTTTCCCTTGCAAATTGCTATGTATTGAGTTTGCTATTACCCTATATAAACATGATTATCAAACGTATTTATCAAATATCTATTGTATTCTAAAAAAACCCCATGTTTATAAGGATTTTGAAAGGGAATCACTTAAAGAAATAGTTTAATTGTTCATAACATGTAAGATAAACACATTGTGCTAGACTAACCAGAATAGAGATGAGAAGTCTTCTATAATTAATAAATTGGGTATTCTCCTGAAAACTATGACTCATCAAAATGGAAACTATATAACAAAAACTGGTAAGTATGTAAGAGAATATAACTCCAAAATTGGAGAAGATGCAGTGAACATTGGAATCTTGATGTTGTATGTTTAAACTTTCTTGCTGTTTGGAGTTTCTTTACTTATAAAGTTTATGTTTGGTCTCAGTAACTGGCCTTGGGGCATTTGAAAACAAAACTACTTGTTGGAAAATTAGCAATGTGAAACTTGACAATGTGTGCAGAATGTTACAAGAACAAGTACTTGACTAGTAAATTAGCAATCACTTTAATTTTAGGCCACATTCAAAATAAAATTGATTTGTATGATGCAAAACATAATTTCTAAAATCACCATTTGTTATGCTTAGAACTTTTGGAAGAGAAGATATTTCTTAAATCTGCTTAGGTTCCATTATGACAATTTCTCATAGATGACCATGATGTAGCAATTCTAGTCATTCTTCAAAACTCCAATCTGAGTAATCAAAATGTGTCCCTGAACCAGTTTCATATTGTTATCTTAATAAAAACCCATAAGTTAATGTTTTCCTGAATAAATAATTTATTCATGTGTGTGTCTGTCTGTGTTTGTATGTATGTCTTGACCCTTTTATTTATATTTTAGTTTGAGATATACCTGTGACCAGTTGCCTCTTAATTTCCTTTCTATTTTTTTTTTCCTCTCATGTTTGTGCTGGATGGAAATACTTTGTATTTTCACATGACCCATGTTTGGGGAAAGAAAGATATCCTCTCCTTATTGGTTGGCTTAGGGTGTTTGTTGGGGCTTCTTAATCACGAGAGAATACTAGAGCAGTTGTCTTTAATTCCCCAGTGTTTAAAGGTCACAGGTCAAATTCATCTCTTAAGTCTCAAGCCAGTTCTCATTCAGGTACTTTTAGGAAAAAAAATAGATTGACAAAAATTTTAATAGGAGGAAATTGCATACAAAAGAGACCTCATGTATGAGGTACCCCTACTTCATAATGTCAGATTTTCTTGTGCTTCATTTTGACCATACCTAGAGAACAAAGAGCAGACAGGACAAGATCTAGTGAAGGGTGTATAATTCAAACAGTGGTTCAAGTAAGGATTTAATGTATATATTTTATTTGCTTGAACAAAGAAGGCCTGATATTAATTGGCTACTATAAAGGCAGATTTTGTACTCCTAATTACATTCCCAGAAATGTGCTTGATTTTTCATAAATGATTACTATTGCAATCACAGGTATTTTAGGATGAGTGAACGTGGCTTTAGCTCATCATTTCAGATAAATGCTAGAGCATAATGCTGAATGAAGACGAAGCGTATTTCCGAATTCAGTAGATTCAATCAGAGAGAGTAACCAAAGGTATCATTATAAGTAAGTTGGGGAAAGATGGTTTTGGAAGTGCTCATATAATTCCAGCCTATGGTCCTCTGTGTATTAGTGGAAAGGTATTTCCACTGGGATCCAGGGCCCTATCTAAGTATGCAAATGAATCCAGGAGGGTAGAATTAATTAAAGCCCTGTTATTGTCCGCATTATCTTGATACTTTAGGCTGACTTGCCTAAACAATTGACTTATTTTTTTTCATTTCACTTTGCCAGGGAGAACCAACTGTTACTGTGTCAGTAATTTCTATCTGGCGATGCTTTTGAGTCACCATAGATTATGATCTAAATATAGGAGATTCAAGTACATTTGAATTATTTTATGGAGTAACTTTATTTCTAGGGAGCCGTAATTCTCATTTTCAGCAAGCTGTCCTTCTCAACTTTTCATCAAAATCTCCTCATTACTTTGACTGACCTACAGCCCTGACTGTAATTTTTTTTTTTTTTTTATTAAGTGAGAGGCAGGGAAGCAGACAGACAGACTCCTGCATGCGCCTGACTGGGCTCCACTCAGCAAGTCCCCTATCTAGCGATGCTCTGCCCATGTGGGGCCATTGCTTCATTGCTGCGCAACCAAGCTCTTTTCATGTCCGAGGCAAGGCCGTGGAGCCATCCTCAGTGCCTAGGACCAGCTTTGCTCAAACCAATCAAGCTGTGGTTGTCTGAGGGGAAAGGGGGTAGGTGGAGAAGCAGATGGTTGCTTGCTTCTACTGTGCCCTACCTGGGAATCGAATCCAGGACATCCGCACACCAGGCCAACACTCTACCACTGAGCCATCTGGCCCCTGGTTTGTTTTTATCTTCAAGTCTCAACACATCATTTTCTAAAGAGTTAGAATATATCATTTAGGTATTCTATTGCATTCCAGTTCTTTCTTGAGAATAGATCCATGCTAAAGAACATTTTATGACAGTTAAGTCATTCAAACCTATCTTGTCTTGTTAGTTGACTTTTTGCAGTTTTCAGAGCTCACACTGGAAACCACATTGCTTGGAACAAAGGTGGAACAATGAATGTCATATTCTAGATTCTAATGATTTTAGTTATAAATCTTTGTTCTGCCAACCAGGAGGAGAAGGTGAATGGAGAACTTATTATATTTTGGGCTATTGCTTTGTACTCTGTTGCTTTAATGCACTGAACAGTTTTGAGTGGCATTTTCTAATTGTTTTAGTGAGGAATAGTGAAGTTATTATCTTTTCTCCAGGATAATGCAAGGGGCAGTTTGCTCAGAAGTAAACCACAATCCACTTATATATCGCTGATAATGATTTTTCTGATTCCAAAAGATGTAGAGGGACAATTTAAAGAAAGAGAATCTTAAACTTTGAAAATAACTTTTCTAGTCATTTTGGCCTTGGCTTTAAGTATTCATACAAGTGAAGACAGGGGTGTGTAAATGATATGTGAGTTGACAATGAGGTCTTCCTTGGATAAAAAGAGCACAAACTCCAATGGATGGCAGAATTTACTTACATTTCCTGTTGCAAAATATAGAGTGATGGCAAACTTGTAACATCTTTTTAAGACTGAAAATGGTTGCACTTAGACTTTGGAAACCTATAGAACTAGATTATCAAACAGGTGAAGTGAGAGTTACTTACTGTTAACCTGATTAGTCCAGGGGATTTTGATACCCATGCACATTGATTTAATTCACACTATTGATATATATATGTATATATATATATCTATCAACATTATGATATATATATAACATGTATATATTTTTATTAATATACATTAGTATATATCACAATATTGATATATATAATATGCATATTTAATTAAGTGAGAGGCAGGGAAGCAGACAGACAAACTCCCACATGCTATCCTACCAGGAACCACCTGTCAAGTTCCCTACAGGGCGATGCTCTGCCCATCTGGAGCCACTGCTCTGTTGCTTGGCAACTGAGCTATTTTAGCACCTGGGGTGAGGCTGTGTAGCCATCCTCAGCACCCGGGCTCAGTGCCTGGGGCCAACTTGCTCGAACCTTTTGAGCCATTGCTGCGGGAGGGGAAGAAGGGGAGAGTGGTAGAGAAGCAGATGGTCGCTTCTCCTGTGTGCCCTGACCAGGAATCGAACTTGGGACTTCCATGTACCAGGCTGATGCTGTACTGCTGAGCCAACTGGCCAGAGTCACTGTTGATATTTTTAAAAGAACAACTGAAAGAAACAAAATGTGACTTTATAAACTTTGGCTAGCAGGCTCCATATGCTCTTAGTCCTGCTGGTCTTAGTCTTAAATATACTGCTCACAAAAATTAGGGGATATTTTATCCCTTCATATTCATTTTGAAATATCTCCTAATTTTTGTGAGCAGTATATCTATCTACCTCCCTACTTACCTACCTACCTACCTAATCATCCATCTATCTACCTATCTATACATATATACATACATAGAGATACATGTAAATGAAACAAGGTAGTATTATGCCTAAATATTTTTCTAGCTTTTTGTTGTTGTTCAGATGTATGAATTGATTAAGGATGGGAGAGGGTTGTGGCTTTCATGCATTATCACAGTGCATATAAAATATGATGGCAGCATTTAGAGCAGGGGTAGTCAACCTTTTTATATTTACCGCCCACTTTTGTATCTCTGTTAGTATTAAAATTTTCTAACTGCCCACTGGTTCCACAGTAATGGTGATTTATAAAGTAGGGAAGTATCTTTACTTTATAACATTTATAAAGCAGAGTTACAGCAAGTTAAAGCATATAATAATACTTACTTACCAAGTACTTTATGTGGGATTTTTGTAAGTTTGGCAGAATAAATCTTTATAAAACAACTCACTATAGTTAAATCTATCTTTTTATTTATACTTTGGTTGCTCCGCTACTGCCCACCATGAAAGCTGGAACGCCCACTAGTGGGCGGTAGGGACCAGGTTGAGTAACACTGATTTAGATGAACAAAAAATTAATAGCTATTTAAATTTGAGCCAGAAGTCAGAACTGGATAATTCTCTTGGTTCCCAATCTCAGCTCTTGTTCATGTCTTTACAGGAAACTAGGAAATATTTTACTTTTAACTACTCATTTGTTTCTCACCCTAGAAGGTTCTGAACTTTTAAAATTTGCCCATGGTTATTTTATTTTACATGGGATCATCTCCCAGAAGAACAGACCCTTTATTGCCTTGAAAACCAGTTGGGTCTCAGTTCCAGTACTTATGAATGTGGGCAGATCGCTTTATCTCCCATTTGGGAAACGGGAAGTAATAGCTGCCCTATTTAAATAAGGTGATACTCAGAAAATCACTACGGAAACTTAAAGAATTGGGAAGTATTTTTTTAAGGGCAACATTTTAAAATGTGGAGGGAAGAAGAAATTGAGTACCTTCTAAATACTGTCGCTTTTGTCAGGCACTTCACATACCTCTTAGCTCCTTTTGTGCTCTGATGTGGGCATTTTGGTCTTCATATCATTTCCGAAGAGAAAGTGATATATCTCATGTTCAGCTCCAGCAAATGGTGGCGCCTGGGTTTGAAGTCAAATCTCATGCAAAAGCTTATGATATTTCTTTTACTATATGCAGAAAAATATTTTGTAAAATATTTGCTAGAAGGTAGATTGTTACCTCCAGTAACCTGAAATGCAAGTTGGAAGTTAGGTTTTGAGAAACCTTTGGAGCGCAACTCTTGGCAAGCTTATAAACGGACTATAAATATGTGCTAGCTTCACCCACTACCCACAGACTGCTGGCCCCCAAATAAACCATAGGGGTTATGCTTTTGGAGAATAGAGGCACCAGAAGTTTTCTTATTTTTGATATAAACAGTAGTGTTTCTTTCTTGCTTTCCTTCCTTCAGTAAATATGGAGTGAGCATATCTTGTGTATCAGGCAAAGCACTGTTTCCAAATTCAATAGTTATATTTGCTAAGTGAATTTCTTAATTACTTTGTTAAAGTGCAGAGTACATTTAAAATCCTGAAGTACCAGAACTTCTCAGAGAAAGAAATAATTACATGTCCTATTTAATATTCTTCCTAGCTCTCATGAACTTGCTTTTCAGCATATTATAAAATTAAAGATACATTTCTGAATCTACACTTATTTTTTAAAGTCAATATTTATGAAGACAAGCAAGAAAGAAATAACACCTTTAACAAGATATGATAGCTTCAAATATTAGTGTAATAGTGCTGGTCATAGTTTGAAATTTCAGTTCTTGCAAATGTAGAATTTCCACATCCTACCCCCCAAATAAGCAGGAAGTATTTAGAATGAGTTTTTGTCTCAATTATACATGGGTTTGCAGTATAGATCCAAATTCTACTCTGGCAAAGGAAAACCAAATATACAGTTCCACAGTATTGCGTATGTTGACATATTAAAAACAAAATAAACTCCCAAAATATTTTGTTTGTCTTCTACTGAAAAATAATATTCCGAAGAGCATTAAACAGAGGGAAAAAAAACTTAAAGCCTGTGTTTTCCACTATATAAAGACCCTGGATTTATGCTGGTTTACCAACTAAAATCCTAACTTGTTTTGCAGCCTTTGTGAAGTTTGATCAGAATGATTAAATAATGTGGGTTTTAAAGAACAGTGAAAAGCTCCCAGATTGATGCCACACAGCACGGCTAATGTGTTTCTTCTAGATGGAGTCTCAGAAGAGGGTTTCGGTTTACAGGTAACACTGGACTGAAGACCGTGGAGCAGGTTCGCTTTTAACAAGTCCAAGTGACAATCGTGATATTTTGCCCTTTAGTTAATGGTGCAAAAATTTTCTTTTGAATAGGCTTTTTGTCAGTGAGATGCTCATTTTAAAATCCTCTTATTGGCAGGGCTTTCTCTTTCTTTGAGAGATTTGCTTTCCCTGACTTTAAAATGCAGTGAAATCCTTTTAGAAAACAACCCTCTCTTCAACAGAATTTAGATACACCCAGGTCACATGGCCCCTGAAACATAACAACTCTGCAGAGAGAGCCTGGGGTAGCACTGTTTGCCTTCAAGGTCAGTAGCCTCCTTCCCTCAACTCCACCTGTCATCCCCCATGCCCGTTAGGAAGGATTTCTATCTTCCATGCTAGTGTAATTTACTGCTGGGTAAATTATGCTCCCAAAGACCAAATCAGACACTGCTTCTGTATTAGGGAATTTTGTGCTTGTATAACTCACTATACTAGCCAAAGGGTTTCTTAAAAGCTTCATTCTAAAGGTGACAGGTGGGTGTAATGGAATATTTGCATTGAAGGAACCTTTTAACCTGAAGGAAAACTTTCCCTTTAAGAGTTCCAACTTGTTAGGAGAGAGAGAACTTCTCTTGAGCACCTCATTTTATGGTGAGCACTTCACTCCTCACAGGAGGCATTATCTCCATTTCACATATGAAATCAAATCAGGGTTTTCAGGGACCTGCCCAAAGTTCTAACTAAAGCTAAAATGTCAGAGCAGGGATTTGAATGTAAGCTTTCCAAAGTGGAGTCTGTGTTCTTAAGATACCTCCCTCTTTCTCTGAGACACTCAGGAAGAGAGTGTGATTCACTGGGCACTCCTGGCTTTCACTTCATTTAATTCATGCCCGACTGAAGTTAAGACCTTGCCAATAAGTGAATCCTTTGTGGAGCCACTGAAAAGTAGTAAACAATGATTCAGAGTGCCCAATCCGATGGTTAAGTAGACAAAGGCTCCGCCAGGTTTTCTTCTGTTCTAGGAAATTAGCTGAATCAGTGATAATTTTAGTTAACTAAAGTATCTCCTACGGTAGCAAATGCCTTTGGAAAGGTAACAGCACTGTTAATAGGGTAGGAGCCTAGTTCTTAGGGCCCAACAGAACTGGGTTCAAATCCTAGTTCTGCCATTTACCAACTTTGTGTGTGACCTGGGATTATTTAGCCTCCCCTACCTAAAACTTACTTGCTCATCTACAAAATAAGAGAAAAAATAATAATAGCTATTTTATAAGACTGTTGTAAGGATTAAAATAACATGTGAATGACTGGGCCCTTTGCCTGCCCTGGGGTATTTTAAATGCTAAATAAATGTGAAATAACATAAATTATGCAGAATTTAGGTTAATTCATTGGACCTGTTGGATGTCAGGCCAGGGAGATACTATTTGTGAGAAGTCTTGTGGTTTATTTTGCCTGTCTCTATCTATCTATCTATCTATCTATCTATCTATCTATCTATCTATCTATCATCTATCTATCACCTATCAATCTATCTATCATCTATATATCATCTATCTATCATCCATCTATCTATCATCTATCAATCTATCATCTATCTATTTATCATCTATCTCTCTATGTATCATCTATCTATCATCTATATCATCTATCTATCTATCAATCAATCAATCATCTATCTATCTACCTATCTATCATCTGTCTAATTCTTACCAGGGAAATTATAGAAAACGAAGACATTTTCATTTGGCAGGTAGACAGTTATAACAGGTAGTTTTAGTATCACTGTATAAAGTTTCTACTGGCTGCTATACCAGGTAACAAAAGTGAAATGCAAAACAAGTTATCTTGGCTCAGGTTACATGTATTTTTGTATTTAGAGAGCCTTGGAATGATTCTCCTACACAAAAGAGTATGTACTAAGCTTTCTTTATCCTGTTTTTATAGGTGTACGTGACGTGTGTGTGTGTGTGTGTGTGTGTGTGTGTGTGTGTGTTGGTAAGGATTGCAGTAAGGTTTATAAACACAGGAAATCACTTAATAAAAATGTTAAATTTTGATTCAAAAGGGAAAAAATAACCGTGATACCAGAAAAATCTTCTATGAAGTAAAGCAATAAAACAAACTCTCATGGTAGTTAGAACATATGTTTATGTTAAGTCTGTGTTGAGAGTGGAATTAAAGTTAATGTGCATATTTATTATTTTTAATATTCATAGTTTCAAGCACAAAGACTGATAAAATTTCTTCCAGTTTTTTTTCCCCTTTGATTTAGGTG
This sequence comes from Saccopteryx leptura, assembly GCF_036850995.1. Taxonomy (NCBI): domain Eukaryota; kingdom Metazoa; phylum Chordata; class Mammalia; order Chiroptera; family Emballonuridae; genus Saccopteryx; species Saccopteryx leptura. The sequence goes on from NC_089504.1 coordinate 149,713,063, forward strand.
AGTGGATTGGCAAGTGATTGTTTTTTAGCAAGGAATAGGAAATTAACTATGTAGAAATATGCAGATGTTTTTTGAAAAATCAGCATCCTAGATTTTATTTACATTTAGACTTGATTGAGACTAGCAATGTAGGTACGTGCACTGTAAATGATAAATCAATATTAATTTTTGTAACATCAGTGACATGGAAGAAACATTAATTTTCTAAAGTACTTTATGTAATTATAGAAATGTGGGGATTTTTATTATTATTATAGATAGAAAGAAAAAAAAAACAACCCAGGGAATCTTTTAGGGTGAGGGTTGTGTACATTGTTGTTTACATCCTACAATGAAAAACCAAGAAGAATCAAACGTGGAGAAGATGAACCTAAAAATAGACAGAGATTGTTAAAAGCGATCTTAATACTTCTGAAAATCAGACCATGCTTATTTGGAATGTGTCCCTCCGTGCAGCACTTATAAGTAATGTCAGGTAGGAAACTATATAACTTCCTTTTTCATTTTGCAGAAAGCAGAAGCCACTGGAGAAAAACGGCCAAGAGGCCGACCTAGGAAATGGGTGAGTAACGAGATACCATTTCTATTTTTTTTCCAAAGGAAAAAAATTTATTTTAATGAAAATTAGTTTTATTTTCATCAATGATGTGAATTTCTGACTTCTGGTTCTGAGAATCTTTAAAAGGGTTAAGGCAAGTGGCAGATTACCACCACTCCTCACCATTAGGCTCCAGAAAGAAGTCGACTCAGAACACTTTTCTTTCCTGGGAGTGACTCCTTTTTCTATCTCTAATCAATATGAAAAGAGTCTCCACTCTTCCTTCAAGTGGGGCAACAATGAGATGACTTGTTCAGTGGGTTGCATAACTAAGATTAAAGGGTATTATGAAACCTTAGAAGTTGATTACAAAAAGATAAAGTTCAGATGAAATGTGTTTAAGATAACTTTTGAATGTTTTCTTTCCTTCTTTTCTTGGTTTGTGTGTGTGTGTGTATTTCCTTTGCAGCTTTGCTCTAGACATACCTCATTTTCTAGATGGTTTGTGTTTTTTTTTTCCTCCTCTCCGCATTGGCTTTGTTAGTAAACCAGGTTGTAATTTCCAGTTTTTCCAGCTTCCCTGTGTCATTCTTATATCCTGACATTATCAACAGTGGCTTCCATGCAAGTGCTCTTGACCTCGTAGGCACACAGATTTATTTGAGGCCCGAAATTCAGTGATTGCTGAAGAGCTTCAAGATTTTACCATTTGAACCTTGTTTTCTTTGCTGCTATGCTGCTGTCTTTTCCATGGACAGAACAGTCTTAAAAATGAATGAAACCATTTGTCAAGAAAGAGAAAGGCATCCTCTATACCCAGTAACGTCTATAGCGGGAGCTTTTCTTTTCTTTTCTTCTTCCTTGGTTTATGCTTTGTGCTTTATCTTTTTAAAAATGTTTCTTTGCTGCTATGATGGAATATATTTTCCTGGTAGTTTGCTGTTTCTTCCTCTAAAGTTCTGCATCACTTTCTATTTATACCTGGGTATTGCCTTTCATTTAATTTATTCATCTTGTATTTTTTTTTCCCCTCTGCTCAACATGTGTTGGGATTAGATTTCTTAGCACAAGGAAATGGGGTTGATCTTTAGATTAAACACATCTCAGTGTTACAGTGTAACCTTAAAGTAAGAGCATTTCATTCAACTTTCTGGTCAATAAATGAATCCTGGCCCAATGTACCCACCAGGTGGGGATCACTGTATTTGATTACCTTGAATGTTAGGGAACTCACTACCTCTTAAGGCTGCCTCTTTGTTCCTGGAAAGCTCTGAACATTCAAAAATTCTTCCATCTGACTCCCTCTAGCTTCTGCATACTGTGCCCAGGCCTCTTTTCTGGGAATATACAGAAGAATTGTTTTTATTTTTACTCATGAAAGCCCTTCAAATATTTGAAGACAGCTAACATATACCCTTTGCTCTCTTTTCTGGTTTACATGTCTCCAGTTCTTTTAGTCCCCCCCCCCATAAATGAATATTCTTGTTACTCTCTTCTATGTAGGTTTGGTGTTTAGTCTTTTGAAATATGTCTCCCAGAATCAAGTGCCATGTTCTAAGTGTGGACTCCACAGCCAGTGGATTTACCACCTCTCTCATACACATGGCTCTAGCTACCTGTTACTGCTTCGTCAACCACTTGAAAACTTAATAATGTAAAGTAAAAGGCCATGTTGTTATGCTCATGGATTCTTTGGGTCAGGAATATGGACTAGGCACAGCAGAAAGACTTGTCTCTGCTTCAGGGTCTGGGGCCACAGTGGGAGGACTCAAGCAGCAGGGTGACTCCAGTACTGGGAGCCAAGAATTTGGAGGTTGCCTCACTCCCAGGTCTGTGCTTTTGTAGGATTGTCTTGAAGTCTGGATGTATATGGAGTGACTGGGGCACCCATACATGTGGCCTTCCAGCCTCGTGGTCTTGGGATAGGTAGTCAGCCTTCTACGTGCACTCAGGCCTGCTGGAGAGACTGTTCTCACTACTAAGAAAGAAGCTGCGAGGATTTTTTTTTTACTTTGTCTCAAACATCAAAAAGTGCTACTTGCATTATTCTGTGTAATAAACACTCTGTTGACTGAGTTGGTATTGGCATACATATTAAATATAGATCTGCCATTCTCATGGATCAGAACCATTGAACGAATCAATAGAAAAGACCTGTATAAACTTTCTAATAGGCAACATAATAGAAAATAGAGAAATTCTTTGAAGTCATGAGATTAACTTTTGCTAAGTGCAATGAAATAAATTATAAGCAAGTACAATGAAACTTAACCAGCACAACAGCCATCACATATGGCTTCTTCCCACTCCCCCCCCCCCCAGCTTTATTGAAATATAATTGATATATAACATTTTGTAACTTTAAGAAATATAGCATGTTGATTTAATATATTTTATGCATATTGCAAAGTGATGACTAGAGTAACATTAGTTAATGCCTTCATCACTTCACAAAAGAACCATTTCTTTTTCTGTGGTGGGAACATTTGAGATATACTCTCTTAACTTTCAAGTGTATAATACAGTATTGTTAATAACCACCACGATGGATCCGAGAACTTACCTTATAACTGGAAGTTTGTACCTTTTGACCATTATATCCTCATTTCACCTACCAACCAGGCCCTAGCAATCAGCATTCTACTCTGCTTCTAGAAGTTTAGCTTTTCTAGATTCCACATGTAAGTGATATCATAATATGTTACTCTCAGTTTGACGTATTTCACTTAGCATAATGCTCTTAAGTTCTATGCAAATAGCAGGATTTCCTTTCTCATAGCTGAGTAATATTCTGTTTACACACACACACACACACACACACACACACACACACACACACACTTTTAGATGGACCCAGGTTGTTTCCGTATCTTGCCTCTTAACTGGTCTAACCTTTCATCTTTTATACCTTTGGGCTACCCTCTAATGTTTGGCCATTAATCTCCGTAGGTTATAGTCATGTCACTGTTCTTCTCTGAATCTTCTTGGTTCCACAACTGGGTGCTGTATTAATTATACTCTGCCTTAGCACTTTGAGATTCTTACAGTTTATACCCACCTATCTTTATGGCTTTATTTCTTACTACTCATTCTCAGACACCTGATGTTTCAGCCAAGCTGGAATAAAATATAGATTAGTTAAAGAATTTTTGTTCTTTTTTTCCCCCCCTCAACAATTCTTGCTCACTTGGGGGAGGTGTGGATTCCAGGCAGCTGATCTTCATGCTGGATAAGAAGCCCATGCCAGGCATCTGCCATAGAAACCCTTGCCTTTCTGAGAATGATTGGGTCATTCTCATTGATCCTCCTGGTGTCTAATATTTACTGGCTCTCAGAATGGAAAATGTTATGTAATGAATTGTTTTAAGTCGTTGATTTGTTCCCCAAAGAAGCGTTGTTCTACTCAGAAGAGGAAATGAAAGGAAATTGTATATTTTTTCTAGACAGTGTATTTCCTCTTTGCTTGTATATGTTCTGTTGGATAGAGTATGCAGCCAGTCAGAGCAAGGCATCCAGTTTAATGGCATTCTTTACTGGATAGCTTGTACTGAAGAAATAAATTATTGCATTTTCCAAAGGAAATGGGTTTGTACTTTATAGTAAGTTCAGTTCTTTCCAGCGATGTCATTTACTGATTTCCTTGTATTAGAGATACATTTTTTAATTGACTGGATTTACTAAGTACATAGCCTAAAAGCCAAATTGCTCCACTGCCATTCTTCTGAGTTGCTTTGTTTTGCTTTTAAGTTCTTTTGCTTTAAAGATGATGTCTTGTAAATCTTAAAGTGTCATGTAACAGGCCTGGAAGAACATATCTATAGTGTGACACTCTTATCTGATGTGATTGGGATCTGAAGTTGGTAGGTTATTCAAAGGTTGATTAACCAAAAGTGTGTAGATGCAGGAGAGAAAAATGTTCCAGTCTTGCTACTGCAAGGGGTGGAGGGTTGGCTAACCCACTGAGGACATTAACTAAATTTTGGTTAAGAGCACTTCTGCTGTTTAGTTTATTCCCCTTTGTTTGAATTAGATTGTAGATCTATTATTTTTGATGTGTTCATCTCAACTTCACTTTTTTTTTTAATGGAAGAAGTGAGTGTCTTAATTGTTGGGGATCAGAGTCTAGATTCAAATGACTTGGATTTATATGTTGGCCCATCACTTAACCGCGTAATCTTGAGCAAGTTACATCTTTTAAAAGTAAAGTTTTCTCATCTTTAAAAATGTGGTAAGAGCAATATATTTCCCATAAAGTTGTTTTGAAGATTGTAAGATAATGCATGCAAAAGGCTTAATAAAAGTCATGGCACATAGTGAATGCTCAATAAATGTTAGAAATTATGCTTAAATCTACTATACACTTTCATTAATGTATCACTCACATCCTAAACTCTAATTACGTACAACTTTCAGTGGTTACACATGGAGTGAGGTAATAATTTATGCATCCAACTAACCAGATACCTTGATGATATCATTATGTCTTTAATATATCTATGCTGAATCTCATCAGGTTTAAGAATTGCTGATAAATAATTTATTTATAAATAAATAAATTGTATTGTTCATCAATTTGAAAAGTAATATTTCTGCCATTTGCCTCAATATGCACAGGAGAGATGTTCTGGCTTCTCAGCACCTTTATAGAATTCCATTAGTCAGTCCTTTTGCCAATTGAATCTAGGCATTTAATATTTGCATTTCTCAATATGTAGGGAAGGAGCTCATCATGTATCTGATTTAGTGATAGAAAATATTCGAAAAATGGTGTAGACAATGGAGCTAAGGCTCAAGAATATAGTGTAATAATAAAGATGTCAACCTCACGTATGAAATGCTTCATCCAGATGTTGCTTAGTGAAGCAACTGGTGCTTCTGGAGGAAAAGAAACAAGGGCAAAATAGTAAAGAATGAATCAATAGACAAGTAAAATTTTTTGAGAAAGGAAATTAACAACAAAAAGGAAAACTACTCTTCAATCGGAATTAATGGTTTTTAAAGAAAAAAAAAATCATTTTAGAGGTCCTGGGATTGACCTAGAAATTGTCTCAAGGACCAGGTACTGAAGTTGAACTCCAGTTGGTCACTAGGAATTTATTAACAAACCCCAGATGTTTTCTGGAGTTGCTGATTCTCTTTATTTGGTAATGGATTGTGTGCGGTAGTATGTCAATTTAAAAATATGCATTCCTGTCCGTGTCTTTCTGGGGACAGTTGTCCTTCTTTTATTGAGAGCTTGTGATATGCAGGAAAGTGATGTAATTTCATTTGTTAGTCAAACAGATGAGGATTCTAGATAGGCAACAAGGGTTTTTTGTTTTTCCAAGTTTGTAGAAATCTAGAAACTTGAGTGATGATTTGAAAATCAAGTAAGGGAACTAATTCAGAATTAAAACCTATTACATTTAGACTGATTGAAATTCTGGATTTCTTCTAAAGATCTCAACCATTAATGATTTGAGGAACCTGGAAATCTAATATTGAAGTTAAAACTGTAGATTTTCATTTCCATTACTTTTTCCCTTCATCTTTGTTCCTTTAAAATAAAAACTTTTAACCATTTGTAATTTAACACTTGCCTTATTTAAACTGAAATATAACTTCAATGTTTAGAAATAAATATTCAATAATGTATATTACAGATAATTGTAACTTTACTGGAGTCAGGGAGAAAAAAATGACTTTAACATTAAAAAACTATCTGCTCGTAACGGAGTGTGTGAGGGTGAAATCATTTTCCTTTAGAGACTTGAAATAAGAACATGTTTTAAAAATGGGAGATGATCCCTCTGAAGTACATGTTTTGATATATGCTCAGCAAATAAAATATAAATTTCTGGTGCATATAACATGTTCAAAATTAGTAAGCAGTCTTTTCTAAAATTGTCTCCTTCTTTGCAATATTTTGTGATAAAATGGAATAGTTTGCCAAACAGAACTCTGTGGGGAAAAGTGACTTGTTTATTCTGTTTTTTAATAGCATACTCTAAAATTCACTAAAATGATTATTAAAAGTTGCAAAATTAAATGTGAAAACACTAATAAATCATCCTCAGAGGGCAATCAATAATTGAGTTTGGTTAATAATTGTCTCAAAGAAAACCAGATAGAAGGTGATGGAAGACTATATGACTTTGGGTGATGGGTATGCAACATAACCGAATGTCAAAATGACCTGGAGATGTTTTCTCTCAACATATGTACCCTGATTGATCAATGTCACCCCATTCAAATTAATAAAAAAGAAGTCAAGTTAAAAAGAAATATTTGTCTCAAGATTACATAATCTCTTTTCTGTTTGTTTAAATATTGAAGTTTTTGTTCTTAATTATTCTGTTAAATAAAGTCTGGAAAAGAAAGAGGTTGATTACCTGCCCAGTGGTCATCCAGTTCAGTTTGGCATGGCTGCTCCTGACCATTAAGGATTATAAAGACATTGACCTTGGATCTGCCGTTTAGTGACCCTGCCACAGTACCCCAGTAGCTGTGTGGTCTTACTAAACTATTATCAAAAAAGAACATGTTTTTTTCCCCTTCTTGTAGCTGAATGGCAAATTATATACTAGAGGTGGTTCAGATAAATGCCTGTGTCTTTACAAAGAAATAATCAGATCACTAAAATCCTGGCCAAGACAGTTATCTCAATTTCATTCTAATTAGATGACGAGAATTATATAATCCAATAACCATTTTCTATGACAGTAAATGTGTTTAAGACTTTTATCTATATTACCTACACATATTTACCTATGTTAACCCAAATCTGAGTGTTCATGGTCAATATTTCTAAAATATTGGTTACCCTCATGTCCTATATAAATAAAATTAATACATCATACGTATTTTTTAACTAGGCAAGATAGCTATAACTATTACTTCATATTTAAGAGGCCATTTTCTGTTCTGTTTTTAAGCATGGGGTCTGCTTTTAAGATTTTTTTTTATATCGAAGATTTTTTTATTCTAAATTCATCAATATTTGACACAAGTATTTAACCAGTTTGGGCAAAATTTCAATCCCATGGGATTTAATCAAGTCTGTCTGAAATCAAACCCTGGACTGAAAGAAGGCTCTCTGTGTTTTGATGTGCTGAGGACCTTTGGGCAGATGGTTTAATTCACCCATACTTTTTCTACTGTTTGAGTGTCTGGCAAGAATGTTCTATCTCTAACTAATCAAGAATTTAAGGTTGTAAAACACAAAAACCTTTATTGATACAACCAGCTCTGTTATCGAGGGACTGACTATTGAGTTTGTAGAATATCTAGCCTCCTGTCCCCTTCTCTGCTTTGTTTTCCCTGCTTCCACCTGCTGCCTGCCCACTGACTGTTTCACTGCTTAGGAGCACCTCCACCAGCGGAGGGCAGGGCCAGGAGCAACGTGTCAACTCTGGTAAAAAGGTTTTGGGGAAAAGAGGCTGGGAGTAATAGCAGACAAGGTTTTCAGATTGTCTGTCAATTTGATAAATTGAACTTCCCCCCTAAACCCTGCTTTCACAAATAATTCAGATTAGCTATGACACTGAAATCTGATTTTCATTCATTATTTATTCATTTTTATAATAAGTGTGATTTTAGAAGATAAGATGGGCCCTGGCTGGTTGGTTCAGTGGTAGAGCATTGGCCCAGTGTGTGGAAATCCAGGTTCAGTTTCTAGTCAGGGTACACAGGAGAAGCGATGATCTGCTTCCTCACCTCTCCTTTTCCCCCTCCTTTTTCTTCCTCTCCTGCAGCCATGGCTTGAATGGTTTGAGCAAGTTGGCCTTGGGCATTGAGGATGTCACCATGGCCTTGCCTCAGATGCTGAAAATAGCTCAGTTGCTGAGCAAAGGAGCAGCAGCCCAGCCCCAGATAGGCAGAGCATTGCCTGGTAGGGGGCTTGCTGGGTGGATCCTGATCAGGGTGCATGCAGGAGTCTGTCTCTCTGCCTCCCCACCTCTCACATAAAAACAAACAAAAAGAAAAGAAGATAAGACATCTTTTTCGAGATACTAGTGGAAACAAAATCTCAGTATTGGTGAGTGGCTACAGAATAGATGTGGTTTAGCAAGTCCTGCCCCAGAAGAATCACACCAAGTTTACTCAAGCTATGGGATGATAGTTCTTTAAATTTAGGCCATGGAAGGTTGCCTTATGATGCCGAAGGAGTACTATTTGGGTGTTGAAATATCATATAGCTAACTCTAGCTGTATGACCAAGGGAAGCCCCTGTTATCACTTTGTGCTGTGTTTCATTAACCCAGAAAATCCACTTGGAGTGTCTCTTTGAATGTAGTATAGTATTATGCAGAAGGCTCAGCATGTAAGATGGACAACACAAATGTGAAAGAAACTGCTTAAACACTTTTTTGATCACCTGTGTTTGCTTCTCTCTTGCTTGGCTGGACCATATAAACCCTAGGGCTCGACTTGTGAGACCCTTTGATTTGTGATTTTCCATTTGTGTAAAGGTGTTGCTAAGTCTTCTGACAGTATTATAGATCAAACCCTGTGTTAGGTCCTGAGGCTTCAGAGGCCAACAAAACCGGTACAGCCTGCCTTTGGGGCACTTAGGTCTCAGTAGCTGAGAAGGGAAATCTGATGCCAGTCCATTACATTACTGCTCTGTTCTTTGAATTGAATATTGTGAAGCTAAATTAAATTTCCGCTTTCAAGTTTTTCTGCTTCTGTTTTTGTTTTTTAATGATGAGAGAAAGAGTCCTTGATTTGTTGTTCCAATTATTTATGCATTCATTGGTTGATTCTTGTACATGCCCTGACTGGGAATCAAACCTGGAATCTGAGTGTATCAGAACGACACTTGAACCAACTGAACTACCCAGTCAGGGCTCAAGTTTTTTCAACTCTTTAGAATTTAACAATCCTTCCATACAAGTGATGATGTTGCTTTCCAAATCCTAGCACCACTATCATTATTTGAATTTAGTTAAATGTAATTTGTGAATTTGTGTCCTGAGGGGCCTGAGGTGACATTCTGTCATTATTGCCCTAGAAAAAATCCCGGCAAATATCAAATGTACACATATTTGATCTATTAAAATAGTGAGCCAAATTTTATCTGGTTAAGAAAAAATTTTAAAGGTAGATATTTAAGTGTCAGATAGTAAAGTGTCAGCCCAAAAAGAAGAGGTGACCAGGAACCAGAAAGACCAAGATAATTCTGTTGAGTCACCACTTCAACATATGTCAATCTTATTTTTTGTCTTTGTTCATGCTGAATATAATTTATATTTATCAGATAACTTGAAAATTACTAGGTGTTAAAGCAACTGATTGTATAGTGCTCCCCTTTATATTGAAAATGAGCGCTTTGAGGGTAGAACACATATCTTATTTATTATTGTACTCTCAGCACCTATAGGACATAAGGGGACTTTAGCAAAGTGATTAAGAGCTCAGACTGCCCGGGTTTAGTTATCAGGCAGTCTTATTGTCACCAGCTCCAGTCTCCCTGTGTGTAAAACAAAGGGTAATAATAGTTTTTATTTTATAAGATTATTTTTTAAGAACTCAATAAGTCATCAAAAAACTTTATTCAACAAGTAACAAGCACTCCATAGATCATAGTTGTTGATGTTAGTACAGTTCCAGGCTCATAGCAGGATTTAATAAATGTTTGGCGAATGGAATAGTATTTCTGCAGTGTTGATAAAGCATGGTCTTTGAATTTTTATTTTCTCAGAGTGAATGTGAATGTGAATTGCATTTTTTGGCTTTTATGTTTTATCTGGTGGTTTGAACTTTTACAGAAGTTACACATGGGTTAAAAGTACAACCTGTGGGCATCACAGCGGTGTTTGTAAGAATTTTGAATTCCAGCTGATGTCTTTCCCCTGCAGAAGTAAGCTGTGAGCCACTATCACCCAGGCCCGGCACCGACTGAGCGCTTTGCCCTATGTTACTGTTTCCATTCCCTCACTCCTGGAAATAGAATTCTGCTTTCCAAAACAGACTCTAGTGCTGCACCTTAAAAGAATTTTTGTCCCAGCTTTGGATCATCAGAGGCACAGAAGAGAGCCTTGCTGGCATAAAATAGTTTTCTAAGCTAGTTTATACTTTCATTTTTCCTACAAAAAATACATTTTAATTGCCTGTTGCCTATCTCCTGTACTCCTAATTGTAGTATAATCATGGGAATAAAAAAAGGAGGAAAATCAGTTAATAACGCTATTCTTTCTTTGACTTCTTTCCAGGGCATCCTGAAGCCCTTTGAGTGATGCAAAAAGCAATGGGGTATACATAGAAGGATTCATTGAGGGGAAAATCTAGCATCCTAGGTTTACGTCACTACAGGAATAAGGACCTCACAGCCAGAATGACATAGGTAGCAATAGTTCATAACTTAGAAGTTAAAACATTAACATTACCAACTAAGGAAGTGCAGATCTGCCAAGTTTCCAGACAATCCAAATATTTTCAGTCTTGAGGAAGCACCCTATTACAGGAAGCACCAAAGCCCAGGGAGGTGAGAGCATTACTCTCTGGAAGACCAAGAAATCATAAGCTTGTAACTGATAATGTTCTGTAAAAGTACCATTTGTTTTGATGTCTTTTATCATTTTCTGTTCCAAATGATTCTGATGTCAGAAAAGACATAGTATCAGAAGCTGGCCCTGGAGTCGAATTTCCTTATTACAGAATCTTAGTCCTGACATTTTCTTTTCCACAGTTACTCTCTCAGGTTGTCCAATTCTAATGTTCTTTTAATTCCCTACTGGAAATTGATGAAGCATTTGCAGGCCTGCGTCCACTCTCAGTAGATAGATCTGGTGCGGAGTTGGAATGTCTGAACATGACCGTCCCTTGAGAGACTGGCATTCAGTGGGCAGTAGTATTGTTTGTGCCCATGGGCATGCACCATGTAAGTGTAATGGAAGGAATGAAAAGGCAGTGTATGATGATGCTGTCCATCCTGTAACATTTTTATTTTCCCATGCTCTTATTAAACTTTAAATTTCTATTTTAGGAGTAAATAAAGTTTGGTTTTTACATCCTTCATTCCTCTTTCTTATCTTTGGGCCATATATTTCCTCTGTGCATGGGATGAAAAATGACCTCACTCCCATCATTAGTGCTCCTCCTCATAATTCCTTTCAGAGCAATGGTCCAGAGTTTAATGATGTGTTGTTGGATTGGCCTTTTTCATTTCTAGGCTATCAAACCAAAGCAATGGTGGGTCATGTGCTTTTATTTAGTAATGTTCTTCCAGTGATAGCCTACTTTTTTTTTATAAACATTAACATCTATCATTGAACCAGCCAGACTGATTTTGTGCATTGCTTTGCATCCTGTTTAGATAATTGATGAGTGACATAAAATCTGTAATTCTATAAACAATACAACGATGGCTTTTTTCTAATACATAGTCTTAATCTTTTTTTTGCTGTTATATCACTAATCTTAGTGGATGTCAATTGGGACCTCTTTTCAATAGTTAACACCTACGGGAGCAAAAAAATATTTTGTATCTTTGAAACCTCTTAGGGGTTCCTTAGTATTCACAGGGAACTAATTTATGCCATACTGACTTGTACCACATAGTTTTCTGCTGTGATCAAGTAAGTGGACTTAATGTACGTTAAGGGAGCGGTAGTATGCACAATGTGCAGGGCTTGCATAGTGTGAGAGGGCTTGGCCATACATGGTCACAGTGCAAAGAGTTCCCTTGTGACTGAAATTTTTTTGCTAAAAAAAGTCTTCTGCCCAGGATCATTATAATGTGGTATATAGTCAGCACTTCTATTTGTGACTCTTTCAAATAAATATGTAACAATAAAAATTTAGACTTCCCCTGCCCCCTGCATTTGGCCAACTGACATTTTATATCCATAGGCAAACACAACTTTTTAAATGTGTGTGAAGATTTAGGTGTCCTATTTTATGGTTTTATCTTTTTATGAATTTTTGGAGTCTGAGAAAATGTTTAGATTGATTTACTTACAATCTCAACAGTATCTTTGGTAGAAAAATCTACTTACATAAAAATACCCTTAAATATCATAAAGAAACCTCCTGTACATCTAGAAAGGAGATTTTTAGTACCCTTGATAATGATCTTGATACATTCAACCTAAATTTCTCTTTATACGGTTTTCAGTCCATTTCCTCTTGTCTTGTTCGTAATGGTGATAGAGAACATCTGGTATGTCCTTCTTTAAATAATCTTCCTCCTTGGGGTAGTGTGATATATACACACTCCGAGTTTGAGTCTAGGCCTTATCACTTCCTTAGGATTACCTCTCTGAATCTAAATTTCTTCCTTTGTAAAATGAGGCTGATAGTTTCTCCCTTGCAGTTTTAGCTTCAGTGTCCTGTTCCTAGTAAATGCTCAAAATATGGTACCTTGTATCATTATTGCTTAAATCTTCGAGAATTTATTAAGTCAGCCTTTTCTTTTCCATAAGCGCATTCCCAGATCTTTCTGACTGTGTCCTGTTTTTCTAATCCACCAAAAATAGTTCTAAATGAGATTTCTGATTGTATGGTAGATGGTACACAAGGTTTACAATGAAAAATCTATCTGTCTTGCTTTTTGACTTGATGAATTTCTTCCACAAGACCTTGGACAAGTCACTTAACATCATTGAGCCTGTTTGCTCATGTGTAAGATGGGGATAATAATTACTATATCTTCTCTGCCTTCCTTTCTGGGTTGCAATGAGGATACCATAAGAAAGTAATTTATAAATCATGAAGCACCATACAGTCATAAAGTGATAGCAGTAAACACAATCAGCAATTCAAATTTAATTCTTTACAATAGGGTTAATGAAATCAATCTTATTAACATGACTTTAAAAATGTTGATCGCCATCTTCAGCCTCACCCTTATCTTACTTGGCAGTTATGAGGCATTTACTGTTGTTTAAATCTCCATTTTGTCTGTTTTTATAGTTGGAAGGCTAAAACTGACAACTTTCATTTGTGTGACAGACATACTAAGACAATTCCAACATGAAAGGTACTGAGCTTATGCGCAGAAAGTGAGTCAATAGCAGAGTTGGGTGATGATGAAAGAGAGCCGGGTGGTCTAAGTGGGAACAAAGAGGTGGAGGGACCTGTGAGAAGTAGGTGAGCAAAGAGGTCTCCTCAGCGCTGGGCAGTAATGGACAGGATGGAGACCTGCATTTCCTGACATAGTCACCGCCAGATTCCCGAACAGAAGCAAGGGATGGTCATACATATCTGAATGAGAAGGGAACATCGGGACACCAGGAGTTTTTTAGAGTGGAAGTTGCATTGGGGAGGCCAGTGATCCCGGGCAGTAGAGGAGAATGCCATTGTCTGCAGAGATACACTCTAAGGAGGAAAGTGGGGCCAGCCCACTGATACATGGGGAAGTGAGAATGTGATCTTGGAGACCAGTGGGGAAGCTGAGCGCCCCAGCCATGAAAGTCATACCATGGGGACTCTTCAAAAGTGCTAAAAGTGGGGGGAAAGAAAGAGTGGACACAGTCATGTTTAAAAGAAACTTTACATGTGCTGTTGGTTTTAGTTTTTAACTCTCTTGTATATAATTACAGTTTGTAGAAGCAAGAAGCGTTTCCCTGTATTTGCACTGTGTTCACGTTGTTTTGTTGCCTCGATGCAGTTTGGTTTTATGTTTCATTGTGGGACTGCAAGTGTTTTAAGTTTGAGAGTTGGAGAGCGGAATTTGGTTAATTATCCCTGTTGATCACTTTGTTTCTATATCCTAATAAAACTAGCCACAGTGATCCAACCGTCCATTTGAGATTTGTAGATGCTGCTTCCTGGGGCCTTCTCCTCCATGGCTGTCTGTGACCTTAGCCACTGAATCTTGTCATCATTTCTGGCCTCCTAAGTCTGTGATTCTGAATGGGTTGAGTAGTAGGGTGGTGTCATGTCTGCAGCATGAGTCTGTACCCTCACCTCACCTGGGTCCCACCCTTTCTGGTCCAAGCGGCTCAATACACAGGTTTTGGCTCATAGTGGGTGCTCAGTTCATTTAGTTGCTTTTCCTGTCTCTCTCTGGATCTCAAATAGAAATATCCAAATTTGAGAACACCACCATAGGATTAGGTTCCCCAATTAAAGTCCATCGTGAAAGCTGAGGCAGATGTGTGGGAAAGCGTTTCCAGACTTTCATTAGTCCAGGAAAGATGACTGCCCTGCGTTTACAGCTAGGCTTCCCGTGCTCATGAATCATGATATCTCTTACGGGATTAATGAGTTTGAACTTAAGCAACATTGACAAACTATGTGTAATATTATGACATTTGAAAGGATTAAGTATAAAAACTAGCTGATGGGGGTATATATTTTGAGATACTTTGTTCTACTAAGATTGTTTGGATTTTATCCACCTCTCTCCTTTCTCTTGAAAAAGGTCAGAAGAAAAGTCTTCTGCACTACCTCCAAATTCCTAGAAAGGAAAAATATCAAACTATTGATAATTTTACACATTTCTATCTTTTAAAGTAAAAAATATCTTTCTTGCCTCTTCTTTGGTAGAGAGGAAAGTTACATTCCCTTTCTTTCTCTCCTTTCCTTTACCTCCAATTCCAACAACTATATCCTTATCTTTCTTTTTAATCCAGATAATTGCTGATTCACATGCAGTTGTAAAAATTCTACTGAACAATAGCCTGTACACTTTGCCCAGTTTTCCCCTCAATGGTGGTGTTCTGTAAAACTGTATATAGAAACAGCCTCTCAAAGAGGATATGGCATGAATACAGTCCACCCATCCTATTCAGATTTCCCCAGTTTTATGTGTCCCCATTCGTGTGTGTGTGTTAAGTTCTGTACAGTTTTACTACCTGGGTAGATTCGTGTGTCCGCCACAAGAGGTATTCTCTTTTAAGACTGTACGTAGCTTGAGAGTTTGGGCACATCCCGTGCTGACAGACATTAAGATGTGTCTTCCCCTCTAAATACACAAGAACGCTGCATGGCTGGAGAAAGGAGGAGAGTGGAAACCTGGTCCACGGTTCCCATCTGTGGCTGTGTAGTAACTCCTTCACAGTCCCTCATTAGGAAGGGCTGGCTGGCCGAGGTGAAATCATAGGTGGGCTTGGCACACAACTAACTATTCGCCTGGAGTAACATGCTTTTGTACTGTGTTAAAAGTTCTGCCAATTTCAGAGGCCAGGAAGCAAAGAATTGGCCTAGGAGTGTAACACACCTGCTTTTCCTGAGGCCACATACAACAGGCTGATTTGAGTACCTGTTTGCCCTCTTGGGATATATTGAAACATGTCTTCCAGAGTCCTCCAAGTGTGGAAAATACTCCCTACTGCCATCCAGAAATTCATTTCATATAGATTTTAAATGTCTACAAGGACAGATATTTTTGGAGGGAAATGTCCTATAAATTGCACTTTAGCTATGTGGCCCAGTCTCTAGAGTGAACTTTAGTAAAATTCTGCTATGTCTAGGCCTTTAGGAATATCTATGTTTGAGAATGTCACAATAACATCAGGTTCCCTAATGTTAAAAAAATTATAACTACCTGTCACACACACAAAGACACCCCAAAGCTGTGCTGAGGTATAAACACTTGGCAGATGGCCAAGCTGCTTCGCCAGGTAAGTATCTCACTCAGGCTTATACTACATTCTGAGAAAAACTGGATTTGCAAATAGCTCAAACTGTGAATGGTAAGATCTGAGAATGACAAAGATCTGTTGCAAACCACTCAGTACTCCTGGAATCTGATTGTTTAATTAGATGACCAAAATTTGTGATGATGGTATTTGGGCATATTAACCAATGAGCAAAAATTTATAAATGTGATTACTATGGGATCCTTTTACAGAATAAGTTTAGTAGATTTGTTGCCAATGTCCTATTGGATTCTAAATCTCAACTATATAAAGCATTTCTTTTCCTCTTTGGCCTAATACTTTTCTTATTAACACTTTAAAAACCCGTGATTTACAAGTGACTTAATTGTTGGTGGTGACAATCATCTTATTTAAACAAAAGTTTACTTTTAGTCAGCTGGATACATTTTGAAAATTTTACAAGTGCAGAGAAAACGATATATTAAAGGAAAAATTATAAAAGATTATCAGGACAGGCTGCTATTGCTATGCTCCCATAGCAGACATCTTTGGGCCTTACCTGATCCGAATAAATGTGGTCAAACTGCTGGTGTGGCCATGGAAGTGGCGAATGGAAACCTGAAGTTCTGTTTTCCGTGTCCCACTGTGTCACTGAGTCTTTGTTTAAGCAATGCCAGAATCGTGATTTTCATAACTATTAAAAAGTCAATCAATTTGATGTTTGATCTGTCCAATGATAACCTTAGACGTAGTTTAAATATTATGTAGTTGAATTCTCTCATATTCTGCAGGTGACAAAATGAAAACTGAGAGCAATGAAATGTGCCCAGTTCAAGGGAAGGCAACCTCATTAGCTGGGATGAACACCAGGTTTTCTGACTTCCAGTCCATTACTTTTCTGATATAGGAAGCAGTTTCCTGTCACCCCACCAGTCTTTCCTTGGTTTTACATTTGTAATGTTGACAGTTCTCTGATAAACCTCTTCCCTTGGGTCCTGAATGAGTATCTTGGGGTAGCTGTAACAAAGGAATGCAAACTTGGGTGCCTTAACATAACAGAAATATATTCTCTAATAGTTCTAGAAACCAAACATTCTAATCAAGGTGTAGGCAGGGCTACACTCTTTCTAAAGGCTCAGAGGAGTCTGTTTCATGCCTTTTCCTTGGCTTCTGGTGTTGCTAATAAGGCTCATTGTTTCTTGGCTTTTAGGTGTGTCCCTCAGTCACTTTCTCCTTCAGATGATTGTCTTCCTGGGTGTCTCTGTGTCTTCTTCTCTTAAGAAAACACCAGTCATATTTGGTTAGGGTCCATCCTAAGGACTTTATCTTGACCTGATTACATCTTTGAAGGCCCTATTTCCAAATAAGGTCACATTCATAAATACGCAGGGGATTAGGACGTCAGCGTCTTTTTTAAGAATACAGTTCGATCCATACTGGGGCTCCTTAGCTTCAAAACCATTTTTAGAACTAGTCAGGTATTCGTAACACAATGAGAACTTGCAATGAATTTCATTAAATGTAAAGTATCATATTCAACATTTGTAGTTTGTTACAATAACACATTGAAAAGATTTATAGACTGTTTTGGATGTGATTTTTGGGTTAATTCCCTGCTTTGAAACTATTTGTTGGGCCCCATTTATTTAAAAGAGGGAATGAATAGACCTGAAAACACCTCATTTTCATTTTCATTTCAGCCTGAAAGACAGTAAAAAAGAATTTTTAGAGAATTAAAAACTGTTGCAGAACACCAGCACTGTATTTTTTTATATCATTTTGATCTTCAATTATTAGATACTTGTTTGTATGTGCTAAGCCTCTAGCTAAGATAAAAAGAAACTAAACTTAAAAATATTTTGTCACCGTAAAGTCTAGAATAAAATATTTGCTATATAGTATTTAATAGTGTGTGTATAATTTTGAAGTACAATTTAAAAAGAAAGAAATCTCACTCAACACTCAAGTGTATGTGTTCTCCTTTTGGTGTATAACAATTTGTGTTCAAAATAATCTTCTTGTCCTCGTCTTTAATATTATTTAATTAGTTTGGGAGGAAATGTCCATATAACCTGAATTTCTATCTTTAAAAATAATATTTTTAAATGAAGTAATTGGAATAGATGTCATATCTTTTTATTAACTTTTATATATATGATTTCAAATCTCCCTTTCAGTTAATGTCTTCAGCTTCAAATACACTCCTTCCCATAAGGCTGGTCCACATTTCCTATAACCTTACAGAACTAGGAGAACAATCTTTTTCCTTCTGTTGTTTTGATAATTACATCCTCTGTGCTCATTGGTGGCCTATTAACTAACATGAATGCCATGGGCTTGCATAATAGCCTCAAATTTCCATATATTGGAACTGTGAGAATTTTCTGTAATGGTGCTCTAGCAATAATGATGGAGGTATAGGCATTTCCTGAGGATTAATGACCAGCTGGGAGGAACCAGTGGCCCTTGGCTCTCCCTCCCAGCCAGCCATTAATTCTAAGGAAATGTCTTTTGTTAAGATCGTTATTACTATTACAAGTTTTAAGTGGAAAAACAATAGGTGTGTGAGTTATTTTTATGGGTTGATGCAGTTTCCAATGGTACAGACTAATTCAAGAATATGAATGTGTGTACATACAGTAGTAAGTCAGTCAGATTGTCTGAGTCATCCCTCAGTATTCTGTATCTTTTATGACTGACTTTACAGTTTCCTACTTTTCTTGCTTTGAAAAGAAGAAGAAAATTTTATTCGGTAATTTCTACATTAGTTCAAGGCTTAAAAGTGACATATAGGGAAACACCAGTTTCTGTTATCAACTTCAAATAATAATATTCAGGTTTCATGAATGGTCTGAACAGAAAAAAGTGTATTTTGTATTTTTGTGAAAATTTTTTTCTGTTAGAATAAAACATTGCACAGTTTTAAAAATAAACCTTGTAATAATTTTGCTGTGCTTTGATTTTTCCCTGTCATTTATTTGTTTATTAGACAGCCTTAGATTTATATCTTTACAAATTGAATCCAAGAGAAAGCTTGGATGTACAGCTTAGGTAGTCTATATTCCAGGGTTTTTAATGTACATTAAGTGTTGCAAAAATGGGGAACCCTTTAACACACAACAACCTTTAAAAAGAAGCCAAAATGTTGCCCATCACGCTTTTTCCTTATTCTTTTAAAAAGCTAGCCCTTGTTATATTTCTAATTATGACCTTATCAACTGACCCATTGCATTATTTTTAGTCTAAATTTTTAACAAAGCTAACCTAGAAACATTCTTAAAAGTCATAAAAGGGAGTATCTTGAGAATCCAGGCTTTGACCTTGTGGATAGACAGGATCACCCAGGCATGATTTTGTTGACCAGGAGTAGTCAACCTTTTTATACCTACCGCCCACTTTTGTATCTCTGTTAGTAGTAAAATTTTCTAACTACCCACCGGTTCCACAGTAATGGTGATTTATAAAGTAGGGAAGTATCTTTACTTTATAAAATTTATAAAGCAGAGTATCAGCAAGTTAAAGCATATAATAATTACTTACCAAGTACTTTATGTCAGATTTTCGCTAAGTTTGGCAGAATAAATCTTTATAAAACAACGTACTATAGTTAAATCTATCTTTTTATTTATACTTTGGTTGCTCTGCTACCGCCCACCATGAAAGCTGGAACACCCACTAGTGGGCGGTAGGGACCAGGTTGACTACCACTGTTGTAGACCATTTTTATTTATATTACCAGGTAGTGACTCCACGTTTATCAGGCATCACATATAGAGACCAGGCGCAGTGGAGAATTTGAAAAATTACAGGACACAGATATTCACCAAAAGAAATAGAAGAGTCAAGCGAAAAAGTCTCATCCTGTTTGGCTCTCAAGTTCTGGTCCCTTGTTCACCAAATTCAGTCCAGGTGGTTGTTCATATTGGTAAATTCATTTTCAATCAAACTTACTTGAGCTTGTTTTGTCAAAGGTCCTCCACTGTCCCCATCTGCTTCATCTTTCCCTCTCCTTGGCTTTTGACACCTATGAAATGCTTCGGTGCTTCCCTGCCTCTCAGACTTACCCCTCCACCTTCTTCCACTTTTGCTGAAAGTGCTAGGATTCTCCTAGTTCCTGCAGAGTAATAGTGCCCAGTAGAACTTTCTGCAGTGGTGGGAATGTTCTGTATTTCTGCCATCCAATATGGCAGCCACCAGCCACATGGAGCTTCTTGAACACTTAAAATGTGGTAAGTACAATTGAAGAACTGAATACCTGGTTTTATTTTATTTTAATTAATTTGAGTTTAAATAGCTACTTGCAGCTAGTGACTGTATTGGATAGCACAGTCACCTTTGGATCCATTCTGTCTCTGCTTTACCTTTCATAGCTATCTTATTTACCTTCATAGCACATACTTTATATCAACCCCATTCTGTCACTTGCCGCTGGAGGAGATCTTTATGTCCTTCACATTAAATCTTGCCCTATTCTGCCTTTGGTCTTTTGTCTAATTCAACATAACAAAAATCAAATAGCTGTTATATGCAAGCCAGTAGCTTGGTCCTGGTGGAAGTACAGAAAAACCCTCAAGGAATGTACAGACTAGAAAGAACCAGGGTTTTCTTTGTAGCCAGGAGTAGATAGATTATGATTCAGTAGTAACCTGAAGGAAGCCAAATGTGGACTGTCCTGAGTTGAGGGCTTTGAGATGGGAGGCATTGCAAAGAATATGGGATACTTCTAAAGGGGTTAACTTTCAAACCATTTTTAAATGATGTACTTTATACAATACAATACTGTTACCTCTTGAAATGCCACACTAGTGCCCGGTGATTAAGGTGATTATATATGATGGATTTATCAGGACAGCCCCAGTTTATGTCCATTATTCCAGTGAACCTGCCAGTAGCACCCCTATTACTCCCCAAAGTGCCCCATTTAGGGAAGGTAAAGTCTGTGATCACCCTACCTACAATCTGCCTGAATTTTTCACACAGACACCTTGTGCATCTCTTAATCTTCTTACATCTGTGTTCTTAGTTCACTTCTAGGTTATTTTTTCACTCCATTTTTCTAACAGGTCTCTGTTCAGAAACTGCTAGGGGCTCCTCCTTAGTGACTGATAAAATTCTAACATTTTTAGTTTCTTTAAATAGAATTATTTAGCTTACCATTTTTAAATACATATATACATGTAAAATGTACACATATATAGCTGAGTGAGAAAACTTTCTAGTCCATAAACAAGACAGACACTTTCTCACCATCACTTGTACCTGGAATTTCTTTGATCCACTGCTAAAATCTTCTTTAATCTTTAATGTCCAGTTCAGATACAACTCTTATGACTCCCCAGCAGGAGGGGGGCTCTCTCACCCCTCGAACGTGAGAACACACATTATGAATGCTTTGCTTAAATGTGCATTATCTATTTTCTCTTGTACCGATACTTTTTGAACATTTCTTATCTTTGTTTACTCATTTTGTAAATTCCTTGAGAGAAGTTGCCACATTTTGAATTTTCTTCCAAATCTAGGACAATGATATACAGTTGTTGCTTAACACACTTATTTGTTGAATGAAGAAAAAAAGTATATGGCTGCACTACTTAGGTCATTCCCACAAGATGATTTCTTAAAACAGTAATTGTAAGCTTTAAAAAAAAAAAAAAGTATTTACGGTATTATGTCATTAATTGCTGTACCCTAAGGAATTACTGCTGCTGCTAATCTCTTGGATCCAATACTCAGAGACATAAATATAAGTGACATTAGCCCTGCTACTGCATTCAACGAGATTACAGAATAGAAAGTAGACTTAGAAGCAGATGTTGGAAAAATACCTTCAAAGATAACAAAATGTAGCATGTATTGCTAGGGTTAGCCTGGGGACACTGTCTAAGGGGACGCTGCCAGTGCAGCGCTGGACAGTATGCTGATGTGCTCTTTTTTTTTTACAGAGACAGAGAGAGAGATAGACAGGGACAGACAGACAGGAACGGAGAGAGATGAGAAGCATCAATCATTAGTTTTTTGTTGCGACACCTTAGTTGTTCATTGATTGCTTTCTCATATGTGCCTTGACTGTGGGGCAACAGCAGACCGAATAACCCCTTGCTCGAGCCAGCGACCTTGGGTCCAAGCTGGTGAGCTTTGCTCAAACCAGATGAGCCCGCGCTCAAGCTGGCGACCTCGGGATCTCGAACCTGGGTCCTCCGCATCCCAGTCCAACGCTCTATCCAGTGCACCACCACCTGGTCAGGCTGCTAGTGTGCTCTTCTGCACCATTTGAAAGAGTTGTCTATTTTGGGGAATGTTTCTTCAAAAAAAAACCCACCCCAAAACATGTCTATGATTGATTTTTGAAAAGATCATTTAAAGAAACAACACTTGCTATCTGAGATGAGGAGAGTTCACATATAAGGTGAAAACTTGTATGTGAATGTATTTCTTATTTTTTTTAATCATCTTTCTATGTATGTAGATAACTACATATGAGCACTGAGCTCAGATAAGAAATTAGTTTTCTTTTTCTAACTATGTATCGATAATTTCATCCCTTTTTAGGTTATGTCGACTTCTCTTAAATTAGCAAAAACCTAGATACTCCATAGATTTAATTTAAACCCCTTGTATGTCTGTAGTAAACAAAATGATATAATCTTGGGATAAATTCAAAAAAGAAATATTGCAACTAGTTTCCAGTAGACTGTACTTTGAATTTTAAGATACAAATATGTGTTTTGAAAAAAATCAATTTATGCATTGGCCTGTTCCTGATTCCACAGTGTGACTTTAGATTTTAAAGGGTGATAATAAAAGACTAAGCAATGGATATTTTTACTTTTTCTCAGAATCTTACAACAAACTTACTGAAACACTCACACACACACACACACACACACACACACACACACACCGCCACTGCAGCCACCTCAAAAAACAGAAACTGGCTCTCTCTCTCTACCTACTACCAATGGGTTTAGATATTTTAAGTACATATATATATATATTTTTTTTTTAATTAAGTGAGAGGAGGGGAGGCAGAGAGGCAGACTCCTGCATGCACCCCAACTGGGATTCACCCAGCACGCCCCCTATAGGGTAATGCTCTGCCCATCTGGGGTGTTACTCCATTGCTTGGCAACTGAGCTATTTTTAGTGCTTAAGGCAGAGGCCATGGAGCCATCCTCAGCATCCACAGCCAACTTGCTCAAGCCAATCGAGCCATGGCTGCAGAAGGGGGTAGAGAGAGAGAGAGAGAGAGAGAGAGAGAGAGAGAGAGAGAAAAGGGATAGAGAGCAGTTAGTCATTTTTCCTGTGTGCCCTGACCAGGAATCAAACCCAGGACATCCACACACCAGGCTGACACTACCACTGAGCCAACTGGCCAGGGCTATATTTTTGTTACGTGGGGTTTGAGGAAAAACTAAGTATGTTGGCAAGTGTATTCAAAATACTGTTTTTGAACAGTTAGTTTGCTTGGTTATACCAAAATGGAAGCCAGTTATTAGAAATTTCTTATACTTGAAACACTTAAAAAGTGATGTCAAGGACTCAAAGTATGGGTTACTTGGAGGATGGTCATGTCCTTAACTATGAGGAAAAACCATGAAGAAGAAAGGGTTTAGCATTCCAGCTGGAAATAAAATTCTCACATTCTTAGTTATGCCCATACAAAGGCTAGGAGAAGGGGCTGAGCTGCAGGTAAAAATGGAGCCATTAGCGGTAGTAGTGACAGCCATGGCTGTGAATGGAAGATCTGAAGAAAATGTGGAGAAAGAAAAGTGATGCAGAAAGTAGAGAAGAAAAAGAATATGGGGATCATTGCCCACAAAGGAGATAAAATAGGTGGTCAGCTGCCAGTAATGGCCCATGGACCAGTGGTCGTCACTGCATCCTCCCCCGGTTGTCCCCAGTACAAAGAACCTGTGTAGGGTTCTCTGCCCTCTCTTCCCCCACACTCCACTCCTGGTCCTTGGCATGGGTGTTACTTCTCCATTAGCTCACTAGCCTAAGCTCCCCACTGAGCCACACCACAGCCAGCAGTGAACACTAAATCCTGGTCATGCTCTCAACACACATGGAGAGCAGGGAAATGAAACCAAGGAGAATCCTTTTTGGGCCAGACCATTAACTCATATCAAGCAACATCCTGTTTCCTATCTGAAACAGTGAAAAGTTTTGTTGTGTAATTGCTTTACAGCACAGAGCATTCCTCTTGGTTTAATGAAACTGTTTAGCAAAATAGGACACAAGTGCAAGGCCTGTTCCCAGCAACTGACTGTACCTTCCTTTCTGAGGAACAAAGAGAACATCTGTAATGAAGAGCGAAATGTCTTGGTGTATTTAAACTGACAACCTTGACTTCAAGGATCATTAAATTTCAAAGACAAAAAAAAAAAGTCAAAAAGTCAAGGTGTATTAATTGCACGGATCAGATGATGCGAAACTGAGTTGTAATTTGGGATTCATTCACAAGGAAAAGTCTCAAGCTTTTCACATGAATGAGACCATAAGAGTCAGGAACTCCAGGCTCTGTGCCCAGCTCATCCTCTCTGACCTGCTAGAGGACTTGATCTTCGGGCTGCAATAGTTGCCACCTCTATACTGAGCAGACCATATAAAGTTCTCAAACCTTTGGAAGGGTGTGGTGTCTTCAGGTAAGTCAGCTAGGCACAGAATTTGTACTTGCACCTAATTTTGGCTAAGCTGTTTTAGTAATCCCCCCAAAAAGGTTCATTCTGTAAAGCTAATTGTAGAACAAAGCTTTAACATCTCCCAATGGAAAATGAGACAGGCAACGCCACTGAAGGAAAGAAACATGTGGTTTCCTAGGCCATGGCTCTACCATCTTAGAATAGTTCTGTGACTAGTCCATATGTGCAGTAAACATTTCTGACCATATTTAGGTGCAAGCATCATGTGGGATTTTGTGCTAGTAGGTGCTGATGAGTACCACAAACAGGAATCTTTTATATCTGACATATCCAGAGCAGTGGTGGGATTCAAATAATTTAACAACTGGTTCTCTGCTCTAATGACCATTTTAAGTATAAAAAAAATGGTATACCGAAAGGTAGTTTATTATCTCATGCATTTAATACTTAAATAAGAACAATAAAAGAGGTACACAAAACTAGATTATGTTATAAGAAAGAGTTTTAAAATACTAATGAAAAAATATTAAATAATATCTGACAAAAACCAATAAAACTGTTACATTTCTATCTTGCTTCTTGATTGTCATCACAATTTTCTTTGCTTTTATCCGAGGATCATCGGCTGTGTGATTTATTCTCAACCATCTCTTCACTGTAGGAGTAGGATCCCATTCCTTTAGAGGTTGGCCAATTAGACTAAGAGTCATTGTGTTTGATATATTAGAAACAGGCTACTTCTCTTCTCTGAATATACTATGTTCATCTTTGAAAACCCCCTTTCCACTTCTGCTGAACTTACAGCAATTGTTCTGACAATATTTTTAGCTCTTTGAACACTTTCAGAAATTGCATAGTTCTGGGAATTTTTAAAAATGTTTTCCACGCAATCTCGATAATCATTAATATCAATTTGGTAATTAAAAATGTCATTAAATGTGAGCAGTTGTTCTTTAGCTGCTTTCCATGAACTAGTACTTCTTCAATAATCTAGTAATCTGGCTACAAAAAATTGAGAAATTGTAATTTATTCCTATCTTGAAACTGGCTACAACTTGCTTTTAAATGTTCACAATCCATTCATCTTTCTTTCAAATTCGTTGATACTTTCTGAACATCTTTCCCGAGGAAGCCTGACAAATTGATGATTTTCTAAAAATTTTATATTTTAGAAGGTTTCTGAAATAAAATTCATCAACTTTTTTTTTTTGTATGGGCCCTCTTCCTTTCCAAGCATTTGAAATGCTTTAATAGATCTTATCACGCATTTTTCAGCCTTTATTAAATTTCTTGCTTGCAGTGCATTTGAAAGAAATTTTGTTTAAAATATCAATCATCAATGCCAAATCAGTTACAAAATGCATATTTTCAAGACGGGCAGCCATACCTAAGTACTTTTTATCTGAATAAAACTAGTGATGTAACGCTGTATAAGCACACTACATAGATAGGGTTGACCTTAAACTACAGGCAGCCCATCTTGGTCCCAAAACTCTACCAACCTTTGTAATTTCAATTCCAGTTGTTCAGATATTTTGGTAAATTCAATCTGGTTCTTATTAGATTGACAAAAAAATAGTGTATATCTTATTGATGAATACTTATAAAAGATTTACTTGCTTTATTTTCTTTATCAAATCACCTAAAACAAGATGGAGGTGATGGTTTAAGCAGTGCCATATTATGACGTTTGGAAACTTTTGCTGTCCTAGTGCTCACTCCAGATTTTCTCCCAAGCATAATGCTGGCACCATCGGAGCAAAATCCCATTAAATTTTTTTCTAGGTAGTTCTTAGGAAGCCCAAAGAACATATTGTCTCTGCATCTTGTTTTTCCAATTCAACTAGCTCAACAAAAATTGTTGGTGATGTAACTGAATCCTCAACTTTTAAGAAAAGTATAATAACTGGTTTGCAAGATATCATTGAAGCTTTGTCAATAATCAAACATATTTTCATATTATTTTAAGTAATTTTAGTAAATATTTCCTTTTTAATTTCCTTTGCAACAAATCAACTACCTTCACAGCAGTTTTACATGAATGTAATCCTATTCCCATACGTAACGTATTTTTAATTTGCGCTTCTATCTTATCTTCTATGTCTTAAAACAGCTTACTTTTTTTTTTTTTTTTTTTTTTTGGCCAGGGTATAAGCTGTATTAAATACTCCACAAGTAGTACTTAAGTATTATTTGTGCATTGTATCTTTTACTTTTGTTATTGAATCCTGCTCTCATTTTTAAAGTCTCTTTACAAATATTTTGATGAAAAAATGTTCTTTCATTTTTTTATCCTTCGAGAAACTTGCTGTACCTCTTGATTTTCTCCTGACACCTCAATATGAAAACATTTTCATTCTTTGGACGCATGAACACTTTTCTCTTTTATGAAGTCATATTTTGCAAAATACTCGCAACCTAACTTTTTGTTTGAAATTACCAGTCCGTCATATTTTTCTCTAAAATTGTTATATTGTTGCACTGTCCAGCATTTAGGAAGACTGTTTTCAATTTTGGAGTTGTTATTGTATTTTATTTCATTCAGTAGTTGATCTACTGCTTTCTGCACGTTGGAGTGGTTGTGCTTGTGACTGTTTTGCATGATCCAAGGCCAATTCTGATATAAGAGATTCCAATTTTGGTTTCTTATTGAAAAAAATCTGTCAAAACACTGTTGCCTTCTCATCCTCTTAAGGGCTACTGCAAAAAAGTTGAAAAATGTTTTATTTTTATATATTATAATAGTAATATTTATTTACGGACATTAACACCCTTTATTGAAGATTACAAGAAATTGTACAAAAACTGATTGAAAAGTGTATGCATCAATAACCACAGACATATAATAAAGAATGCAAAGTTTTATAACATATTACTACAATCACCAGAGGAAATTATAGAATAAAGAGTAAGCAGTAATTAGAATCAAAAGAATAGGGGAAAGTTGTAAAAGATGAGCCAGTAGTTGGGTCAAGACAAAAATATCACAAAAATAAGATGGTATTGTTCAAGTAGAAAAAAATGTCATGATTCAAACAATATGTATAAACTACATCAATATCAGTATTTAGAAATAAGGTATTTCAAGAATAAAGGACACAAATATAAGGGAAAAAAAGAATGTATAAACATAGAGCATGGAAAAAAATATAAACTAACAATAGAAGTTACATGGCAACACATACATAGAATCACAATAGGAATTAAATTTAAATATAGTCAATAAAAGTATAAATTATTAAGACATTACAAAGAAATAGCAAAGTAATAAACAAATATTATAAAAGCTTCATAATGTTATTTATATTGATATCCAGAAGCAGTTTGTTATATTTCTTTATCATTCTCTTTATGTCACTAAAATAAGCATAGTTTCACCTGATCAGGCAGTTTTGCACAGTAGATATAGCATTGGCTTGGGATGCAGAGGACCCAGGTTCGAAACCCTGAGGTCACTGGTTTGAGCACCATCTCACCAGCTTGAGTGCATGGTCACTGGCTTGAGCAAGGGCAAGGGGTCACTGGCTTGGCTGGAGCCCCCCCCCCCCATTAAGGCACATATGAGAAAGCAATCTATAAATGAATAAGGTGCCACAACAAAGAATTGATGCTTCTCATTTCTCTCTTTTCCCGTCTGTCTGTCCCTATCTATCCCTCTCTCAGTCTCTTTCTCTCTCGTCTTGTATCCCATAAAAAATTTTAAAAAAATGAGCATAGTTCTGCTACAGAAACTCACATTTAAAAACTTGTTCTCTCTTGTTATGACTTTAGGAACATTGAAATGCAGGGTCTCAGGGAGAACACGACACTCAACAAGATTATTACAAAGTGTGTGTATGAAATTTAAGTCACTCACCCTCCTCCTATGTAGTGATGCTGTTAGGTTAAGAACTTCCATAACATCATCATAAGGTGCATCGTAAGTGACACTGCCATGTTTATAAGATACCGATTTTAAGAACTTACGTTGTATCGTACTCTCTTGATGCTGTTTTGATGATTTTTGTAATATGGGTTTCAACTGTTGCATTAAATTCCATGGTAGATCAAACTAGGGTACCGTACAGGATTCTTAGTACACAATTGATGTTACAAAAATCCTCCATGAAGCGACAAATAAAACCTAACATTTTGATGCTTTTGTTAACAACGCCTGGAATGTGCAGAGCATCTTCAACATATTTCAGCTTGACCTTTACGGGATGCGTTTTGTTTGCAGCTGGTTTACGCAGTATATGACCTGTGTACATAGACGGAATTGATTTTAGAGAGCAAAGATTTTACTTGTTCAGTGTCTTCATTTGATGTGGTGATTCCCGAAAATTAAAAATTATTATATTGTTTGTTCTAAGACAACTGTCTTAAACTCTCGGGAGAACTTTTTGTCCATGTGTGGTCATATCATAAACTTTTATAAACAAAGCACTGTGCTTCTACTATTGATAAACACCAGTCAGGACATGCATTTTCTTCATTTTATTGATACTAGAAGAAAATTTCTGGGCTAGAATAATAAATGGCATAGGTTATGCAGATTAAGTATGATCAAATAATGTGAATGGCAAACCTGTTTGTCATGGGAAAGCTGTGAGCACACTTCCACAGCTTCTGAAATGGGCTGTAAGATAACCCTTGAAATCTATATTTCTGATGGTTCATTGTGTCCTAGCTTCCTATTGGTTTCACCATTTGGGGAACACTAGCGCGCTCATAATATCTCAGGGGAATTTTGGGTGTAACACAAAGCTGGAACAAATGACAGCTTCTCACCCTTTCGTTGTTTGGCACTTTTTCTACTTACTTATATGTTTATTTACTGAAGTAACAAATGTGAGGGAATTAAAATGTAGTACTTCATCAAAGGTACAATGAGTTTTATGTTCTGTCAAATTTTTTTCACCTATGAACAGAATGAACATTACTACAGGTGCTTAAAATATGTTGTTGTGCAGATGAACGGTAAAAAAGAGTAAAGAATATAAATTTGGGATTTCCACATCTGACAGCTGCCCAGGTGCCCACCTTAGAGAGAACCCTGATTACAAGTGCTATTTTAACAACCGATTCACCGAACTCAACAAAAAATTAGGTATTGGTTCTGCTGAACCAGTGCGAACCGGATAAATCCCATCACTGATCCATAGTAACTAACTAGGCCCATTTCCATTGTGCTTGTTAGCTTCCAACATGCTGGTCACGCTTAGGCATTGTGAGCTCCAGGATTCTTAATTCATACAGTGCCCCAGAGACGGGGACAGCTGCTTGTCAGAGAAACAAACTTAAGCAACAGTTTAAGAGATTTGAAGAATGCCACAAAGCAACCAAGATGATAATGTTTGACTCACCTGTTAATTTAACTGAGCGATGTTATAAGGTTACATAGCCAAAACCAGAAGTGTGAGTTTTAGGAACATACCAGTATTTTTTTGCACCTCTTTGAAGTTTTCTATTATGTTACTGACCCCATTGTTGACTATTTTGTAGGTCGTACACGTTCACCTTGTATGTGACAGGGATCACTTGGTTTCCTATTGATGTTCATGATTTTTTTTTTTTAAAGAAAAGGGGTGGGGGCACAGGAGAAGGGAGAAGGAGGAAAGGAGACAAGGCGATGTTCATGATTTTTTAAAGACATATTTAACATACTAGACGTATTTAACATACTAGAAAGATTGTTTAAATTAATGGCATTAATATTATAATGTTAATATGTCTTCTTTTTTCTAGGGCATACTACAAATGATTATATAGTGTTTGCATTCAATACACATAGTAGGTTTTCCTTTAGTTTACATGTGCAATGGCCATTTGAACAGCAGCATAAAATTGTCATTGGCCTGTATTTGCTAGCTTACTTAACTGCAGTTAGACATATATGATCCATTGTATTTACTTCAGCTCTTTTGCATATTAGTGCATTTTTGTTTAATTGCATGAGGGTGACCTTTTGTATTATATGTTTAACAGGTATAAATTAAAATACTTTATATAATTAAATGTATATGCTCTAAAAGATTATACTGCTGTTTTAAATATTTATTATATTATATTTAAACCTAAGTTAATCCTTAGACTTTCTAAAGTTTTCATATCTGAATGGAATGCACCAGAGTGACATTTTCCCATTTCTGCACTATCAAGGTAGGAAGACACTTGTTCTCAGCATTTGTGTCCTCGTCTACTTTTCACTAATGTTCAAGCTGTTGTTCCTAACTGCAGTGATGGAAAATTAAATTTGAAAACTCTAAGGATCACACCAAATATCTAATTTCTATGTATCAAAGGTGAGCAGGCTTCTATTTTGAAGAAGAAACCAGTTCACAAACATAAGAGAAAGAGTGGAAACTGAGAATTACCCCTAAGAAGACATCTCTTTATTCACTCAGCTGATGTTTATCATGTCCGTAGTAGGGGACATACACTGGTAAGCACTTCAAGGGCCCTGCTCTCATCAGTCTTACATTTTAGAGAGGAATTATGAGCAATAGTCTAGTTACTGGAAACTAAAGATGATCATTTCCAACAGTAGTAAGAGTTATGAATTAAAGTGAACCAAGTTAATGTGACATAGAATATTGCAGTAGGAATGATGTTTTATATCAGATAGTCCGAGTGGGCATCATGGAGGAGGTGCTGTGTGAACCTAGAGCCCCAGATGACAAGAATACAGATCTGTTGGCTAACATTAATAGCAGATGGGAGGAGGGAGTTAGGAAGGGCTAACTGAGCATTCAACTTTTTTTGTTTAATTCCCTGGGTTAAGAAAAATGTGAATGAGCAGAACACCCAATAATATGTTGCAAGTATCATAAAAGGCATATCTTTTCTTCTTGTGATACTTATATGACTATGTGTTAGCTTCAAAATGAAATAAATATTGCCTCTGCCATTTCAGTCCACCTTTTATTCTTCAGCACAGATTTAAGAAAGCCATCAAAGTGTAGCCTGACCAGGCAGTAGCACAGTGGATAAAGTGTCAGACTGGGACGTGGAGGACCCAAGTTCGAAACCCCGAGGTCGCCAGCTTGAGCGCAGGCTCATCTGTTTGAGCAACGCTTACCAGCTTGAGCCCAAGGTCACTGGCTTGAGCAGGAGGTCACTCACTCTGCTGTAGCCCCCCAGTCAAGGCACATATGAGAAAACAATCAATGAAAAAACTAAGGAGCCGCAACAAAGAATTGATGCTTCTCTTCTCTCTCCCTTCCTGTCTGAACCTCTCTGTCCCTCTCTCTGTCTCTCTCTGTCTCTGTCACATACATAAAAAGCCATCAAAGGGTAGTCATTAATGAAAATAGTTGTCCTTTTAAGCAGCGTTAACTTAGAAAAAAAATAACTGGCACTTTGCTAAGATATAGCCAATTTGTATTAAGACTACTTGGCATTGTACCCTCTTGACTCAGCTGAGTCAAATTGTTTCTGCTGATGCTTTCCCTGCAGAAATGAGAGAGAAAACGAGAATGTGTGTATGTGCAGGCATAGGGGAAGAGAAATCAGTTCTGGTTTTCTGGTTTCTAACCACTGCAGAAAAATATAGTAAAGTAGGGAATAGAATTTGTAAAGAAAGATGTGGAAAGGGATCTGTGCGCCGCCTCAGCAGTGGGTTAAGTTACTAGTTTGTATAATAAAAAAACGTTGACAGTATAAATTGAGAACACGCCCTTGTTAACTGGTGCTCCTGAATGTAGCTAACAGCACAATCTGTGTGGCAGCAGCCACACATTGTTCCTGTTGTTACAATGGACAGAAGTCTAGCCCACTGAGGCACTGAATTCTAACTCTCTGCTCTGTTGAGAACCAGCACACTTGGTATCTGAGCAAGAGGACTCGGAATGGGCGGTCCTGCCCTCCCTCAGTGAACATTGATTTGGTTTAAGCTACAGAACTAATTATTGTGAAAGGACACAAAGGAAGAGAGATAACCCAACCCTTACCCTCATGACGCTGACAAATCAGTTGGACTGAGCCACAGGAATCAACTGCAGAACACTGCTGCCAAATTCCAGTTGTGTAAAAAGGGAGGATATGAGTCTTGTAGGGAACACAGAGTTGAGTGAGGCATGTGTGATCAGTCAGGGCTTAAGGCTGCCTGCGGGAGAAAAAATTGGGGTGATGTTTTGAGGGAAGTGAGGAAAAGAATTGAATTAATATACAGAAAGCTTGTCACCTGAACTGGACTGGAAACACATGGAGGGCACAGATGTAGCTTTTCTTCGTTACACGTTTCCTGAAGTCCCTTGTGACTCTGTAGCAGTATTCGGCAAGAGCATGAATGACTGTACTTGGGTGCCACTTTACTCAGTTGATGAAAGGTTGGCCTTCCACTGTGCCACCGATAGGGCACAGCACAGAATGGAAACAGATGTTGCAGGCACCTGTAGACCTGTCCCTTTTGTCTCCCTATGTTCACTTCCTTTTGAGTTCTTTCTCCCTCCAACATTGCTCACAAAGGAATCTCTCCGTCTAAGAAGGAACAGATATCCAGTAACCTCGTGCATTGACCTCCCTGAAAGGGGAGAATCTGTTGAATGCCACTGGAAATGTAAGGCTCTCTTGTGACAGTGAGGTCTCAGGAGAAAATGCGTAGTTAAATTGCTAAGTTCTTTGAGTCCGGAGGTTTTTTCACTTGCAGTGAAGATAAGTGCCCAATCTTGCAATATCAGGTTTCTGACTTTGTTCTGGCTTCATTTTTTTTCTCTCAAAATGCCATTTTCATTTGTTGTTCGAGTTGAGGACATGTCGAAGAGCTTCTGTGAGCAGTGGGTGGTTTTACAGAGCACACAGAGAAGGAACACTCAGCGTCATCCTGGAGGCAGGCCAGCGCCATCAGGGAGAAGTCGGTTTACTTTTCAGTCGTGGCTGTGTCTGAATGTGAAACGGGGAAGGGAGAACTGAGGCAGTGAGTCACCTCGTGTGGGCCCAAAGCACTGCTGACCTGGAATGTGGAGAGAAATTGCTGACCTGGAATGTGGAAAGAAATTGAAGCAAGAGCTTTTTTGCTGTTTTCTCCATGGTTTTTATCCAATTCAGTACATCTTAAGTGATGATTGGGTACTATTGGTCGGTCTTGCTTGTTCTCATCTATTTTACCTAAATCAGGGATCCCCAAACTTTTTACACTGGGGGCCAGTTCACTGTCCCTCAGACAGTTGGAGGGCTGGACTATAAAAAAAACTATGAACAAATCCCTCTGCACACTGCACATATCTTATTTTAAAGTAAAAAAACAAAATGGGAACAAATACAATATTTAAAATAAAAAACAAGTAAATTTAAATCAACAAACTGACCAGTATTTCAATGGGAACTATGCTCCTCTCACTGACCACCAATGAAAGAGGTGCCCCTTCCAGAAGTGCGGCGGGGGCCAGATAAATGGCCTCAGGGGGCCGCATGCGGCCCGCAGGCCGTAGTTTGGGGACCCCTGACCTAAATCCTCATCAGGGTCTATGGGAATGATATCGTCAATTTTAATAAGTTATCAACTGGGTGTTCAGTGGTTTTTATTGGTTATTTTTGATACAGTGATAGAATTGTGATGTTTTGAAATTGAAAAGGAAATTAAGAATTTGTCCCCAAACCCAAATTGCAGACAGTCATATTAAACATACTAATGCTGCCCCAAACCACCAACATGCCATGAACAAATGAGTCTAACAGATTACCATTGACATCCTGTATCACATTTTAAGAGACAGCCATTAATTAGTAAGCTGCTGTACTTCCTGATCAAAGAGGCAGAAACCTTTGCAAATCATCAGTTGATAGAATGATTAGCTTGAATGAGTCTAGGCACTGTTTTATAAGGATCCTACTTACTCAACTCAATACCAAATAGACTTTTTTATTTTTTCAAAGTTAGAAGCGGGAAGGCAGAGAGACAGACTCCCACATGCGCCCGACAGGGATCCACATGATATGCCCACCAGGGGGCGATGCTCTGGCCATCTGGGTGTTGCTCCGTTGTAGCTGGAGCCATTCTAGTGCGTGAGGCAGAGGCCATGAAACCATCCTCAGTACCTAGGCCAACTTTGTTCCAATGGAGCCTTGGCTGTGGGAGGAGAAGAGAGAGACAGAGAGGAAGGAGAGGGGGAAGGGTGGAGAAGCAGATGGGCGCTTCTCCTGTGTGCCCTGACTGGGAGCCGAACCTGGGACTTCCACACACTAGGTCGATGCTCTACCACTGAGCCAACTGGCCAGGGCCCCAAATGGACTTTGATTCATTTTTGCATGAGGTTCCCTGGGCCAATTTATTTTGGATATATGTTGTTTCAAATAGGGTACCATGACCACGATCATCATCACGTACATACGTAAGTTAAAGCAAGCCAGGGGAAGGAATATGGTGGATCACAGAGCAGCTCAGAAAGATGACAGCGAGTAGGAAGTGAAACACAAGGGTTGTATGTCAGGGATCCTATCCAGTAGATGGTAGTTATTGTAGCTCTTAAAGTTCTACCTTATAGGTTGATGGGTCCTCAAGTCTGACCTTACACCATGGTCTACACTTCCCTCTTGCAATCTGCTGAGGTCATCAGAGAGAGGTCACAGAGGTGCTGTCAATAGGTAACTCCTCAGAGATCATACTAACTTACCCTCATTGTACTGGCTCTTCCCCACAAATGGACTAGAGATTGCTGCTCTATTTATGTAAGAAAGAATGGTCAAGGAATACAGTTGACATTTTATTCTGGTTTATACTATTTTGAGCATTATTTTTCACTGCAGATAATATAAATGGAGCACTAAACACACATAATACAGTGTACAGATGATGTGTTGTGGAATTATACACCTGAAACCTGTGTAATTTTGTTAACCCAGTGTCACCCCAATAAATACAATAAGAAGGAAAAAAATAAACACAGTCCTGTTTAATATTTATAATCAATACTTACTAAATGCCTAAAAAGTGCCAGAAATTTTTCCAGAGACCTCAGAATTAAACTTCAAAGCTCATTTGATTGACATAATTTTATAAATGGAGAAACCAAAGTCTGTCATCCTCCAAAACCCATGATTTTTCTATACCAAGAAGCCAATCCAACTTGAAAGATTATGAAAATCTTAGTTTTTCAGTCCTTTTGACACTCACCTTTAAGATTAGAAATATTGATTATACTTTACAAAACTGTCATGTTCAATATTCCAATCATATTTCCTACATATTTATTAAACATTTAACATAATAGATTTGTGTGTAAGTAAAGAAAATGTTTTTAGCTTTAAGATCTATAGTGTAAGAGTAGATATACATACACTTGCTAGAACTATTCAAGCCATGGCTGTGGTGGGGGGGGGGGAGGAGAAAACGGAGGGGTGGAGAAGCAGATGGTCACTTTTTCTGTGTAACCTGACTGAGGATGGAACCTGGGACATCCACACGCCAGACGCTATCACTAAGCCAACCAGCCAAGGCCAAAAATAGGTATTTATAATACAGTTAATTTCCACTTTATAAGATGGTTTTTATGCTTTCTTAATACCAGGAGCTGGTAATTATCATGTGTTTCTACTAACTGGAAAGTGAAAAGATTTATTTCCTTTTGGCAATCTAGTCTAAGTATTAGCAGCCTGAGAACTCTCCCTATAGTTTTATGAACTTGTATTGAAATTGTTCAACTAGTTCAAATGCCTGAGTCTACTGGCTCAAATAGATGTAGACTTCTGGAGGATACAGACCTTATTTTTGCTTTCTTTACCATCTCCCACAGCACTGGAGAGATTGTTACTCAATGAATACTTGCTGAATGAATGAAAAACTGAATGGACAGCCCCTATGTTAGCCCCTATGTTACTTATAACTCTCGCTCTTATTGTCAGGGTGAGTGATTAGCCCAGAGTCAGAATGAGAAGAACTTTCAGACTTCTGAAGAACCATGTTCCTATAAATTATCAAATCAATAAATGTCATGGACTCTACAAGGACAGTGGGCACCACACTCAGAAATCGTACAATAGCAAAGCAGGGCTGGAAGAGGTTGAACTGGATGAGGCTCTTCTAGCGTAGGTGCCAACAAACCTTGGCCCACAGGCCAAATTCAGCCCATCACCTGTGTTTATAAGACCAGCAATCTAAGTACAGTTTATACATTTTTTAATGGTTGAAGAAATATTAATAGGATAGTAAAATTTTGTGACATGTACAAATGATAGGAGATAGAAATTTCAGTACCCATAAATAAAGACTTCCTGGAACACAGCCCATTGTAGTCACAGGGTAGCCATGGCTGCTTTCACACTACAGGGGCAGAGTTGAGTACTTGCCATGAAGGCCACCTGGTCTGCAAAGCCTAAGACATTTGCTATCTGGCCCCTTACAGAAAACATTTGCTGACCCCCTGCTCCTGTGTGTCTTTCTGGCCCTTTTAATGCATTTATGTGCATTTCTTCTTTTGGCGTGCAGGTGGAAAATGAATTTAAGTTCACTAATAGAAGCAAAAAGGCTTAACTTTGCCTCCGGATGCTATTTCCCCCCCTACTTGTAAGAATCTTGAATGTTCGGTATCTAGATTCTTGAAGTTAAAGAATAATGAGGTAGAATATGTTTTATGGATTACCAGATCCCTCTACTATGGGGATCCTGAAAATGTGGTTTTCCCTTTAGATTAGAGAAGTACATTCCTTTCTTGGTCACACTCCATTTTTAGTTCACACTCAGGCTGTCAGCTCCACAGAGCAATGCCAAATGGGCTTCTTAGGGTCTCTTAAAACTCTCTTCCTGTTGGATTTTTGACCAGGTAGTTTTCCTCAGAAGGGCTCAGGAATAGTGCAATAACTTTTTATTATGAACAGTACATTTAACTTCTCTATTTGTTGTGTTCATGTCACGGTAACCTACCGGTTGCCTTCTGTGCTCTGCAGCTTTGTTTGTGCTGGGCAGTGTCTGGGTTTAGGCCTGTTTAGACATAGCAAAAGGAGGGGGACAACCTGTCTTTCATAGGCTGAAGCCATTCTGACATGGCAGGGAGGCAACTGGATGCAAAGTGAAAAATATTCTCACCTTTTCATGTCACTTATTCACTCTTGAGCCCAATGTGGTCTGGTCTCCAAATCCTTCATCCCATGGAATGTACTTTAAGGTCACTGATAACTTCTCCCCCCCCCCACACACACACACACTGTAGTTTTATTTTTTTTAATTGAATTTATAGTGGTGACTGTGGTTAACAATTATACAGGTGTCAGGTACACAATTCTACAACACATCGTCTGTGCACTGTAGTTTGTGTTCATCTCCCAAAGTCAAGTCTCCTTCCATCATCATTTATCCCCACCCTCTCTAACCTCCTCCACCTCCTCCTGCCCCCCCCCCCCCCCCCCGCAATCACAACCTCGGTAACTTAACTTCTAGATCCAAGGGACACTCCTCAGTGGTCATGCTGACATCTATTCTGAAATAGCCTACACATTGACCACTCTTCCTGTTTCAAATTCTCCTTTCTGGGATCCCAGAACAAACAGACAAAAGCCAATCCTGATGTTTCTTTATCTGAAGGCACCTTGTATCTGGCAGGCTCTTCTCTGTCTACCTGCCCCTCCACATTGTGTACCTCCAGGGTGACAGCAGAGGGCCTCTCTATTTCATTCCACTTGTCCATTGTGAGTAAGCTCAGTGACAATCTATGTTTCAGTGACTACCTACATTTCAGTGACTTACTTGAGAGTGCCATAATTCACCCAGTCATTCTGAACTCCTTTCTCCATTTTCAACCCCCACAAACTGTTGTTTCAACTGTCATCTACTGCTTCATATGTTTTGAGTTTTCTTTTCCTCTGTTTCTACTGTGCCTTCCTCTTTGCAGGCCCTTACCATCTCTCACGCAATCCCTTTGCACTAATCTCCTGTGGTTTGCCTGCTGTCTCTAGTCCTCTCTCTTAAACCACCCCCGATATTATAGCAAGTGCTGTGTTCAAGACAGAAACCTTGTCGCTCTCCTGCCAGAGCCGTCAACGGCAGTCATTTACTCGAGCGGTCAAGTCCAGATTGCAGTATAACATTGGTCTTGTTTTTAAGTTTTGCCTGCTGTCGTTTGCCAGCTGTATCCTTTACTTCATGAGTGCAGAAAAACCGGTTTTTCTGAGACCTACACACCTCTGCTGATGGTCAGATCCCTTTTCTGTATCTCCATCTGGACAAATTTCAGCACATCTCCCAAGCCCCAGTTCAAATATAGCATCCCCTGAAATTAATTGCCCATCCCCTTTGCATCATGGGAGTTTACGCACCCCTTGTGGAGAGCGCACTTCCTAGTGGACTGTAACTGTGCGTTCATATGTTTTTCAACACAGCAGACCACATCTCCCTCCTCTTTGTGTTTTCAATGCACAGCACAGTGTTTATCTTATCAAAGGTATCCAGGGAATGAAGGTGTCCAAGCACATGTTTGTACCTACACTATGCACCCTTTAGAACCCGTTGCAAGGCGTGTTAGACATGAATGGTGCTGTAGTGGAGGTTGGTTGAGGCCCCAGGGCGCAGAAGAAAATATTGGGCCCCTTAAAAAAAGAGAGGGAGACAGGGAAAATAAAAATACACGTTAACCATATTTTTAAATAAATAAAAATATTATGTACTATTAATGTTAAAATTGCACATATGAAACCTAAGTTCGTGTTATTAGAAAAAAGTATAAAGTTGGGGTTTTGCAGGGCCCTTAAGAAGTCGGGGCCCAGAGTGTGTGCCCAGTGTGCCCGCCGTTATATCCACTTCTGCCAAAGGGCAACTATCAGCGGAAAAGGTTTGTTTTCTCCTCTCATTATAGTATTTGTATTAAACCAGACCAAGTGTATGTGGCAGCAGATAGTCGTGCATAAAGTCAGATGTGGGAGGGATAATATTCATTTTAATAGAGTGGTAGAGAAGAGAAGACTTTCAAATGTCACTATTAGTGAGTGGCACATGATAGAGGTAAAGTTTAATTCCCCATATCAATACTAAGAGCTTGGTAGGCCTTATAAGTCATATAAAGAATAGAAAATATAATAAGTGTAATATAAAGTATAAATATTTTAATGTGACCATTACCACATTAGTCAATTTTTTTCTACTCATCCTCTGAAAATTATCATAAAGTCTAACAATAAAGACAGGGACTGGGCAGGACCACCATGGGGTTTAATATTTGGTCCCTGCCTTATGGAATGAAAAAAATCACAAGCAAAAAAAGATAAACAACAATGTAAGGCAGTTTGAGGCATGCCATTTCATAAGTGAGATACCATTTTAGATCTCTCTTTACCTGACTATAGTTTTTGCACTCACTGGGTGTTTAATAAGTATTTGCTGAATGAGTAAGTGACAATGGAACAGAGGCCAACTTGTAGTAACTTTTTAATTGTTCTTTCTTCCCTGTTTGAATTAAAATGGTGTTGGGTCTCTGTCTATATTTACTGACACCAGCTAGTTTTAAAGAAGAATAAGCATTTATCTTTAATACTTTGGATCTCATTTACTACCTGTAAAGATAAAGCTTATCTTCATTTAGCAAATTTCAAATTAAAATTAATAAATATACAGTATAAATAATAAAGAGATATAAAATATAAGTAATATATACATTAAAATGTATATCATTTAAAGCTGTAGTATGAAGACTGTCAGTGTTGTTGAAACCCATTGGGTAAAAATGTTCATAAAACTTTTTAATGATTTGGATCAAATACTCAGGAAATTTTAACCATCTTCTTTCAGTGGAAACAAGTTGCTTTCCTACAACAAAGTCTAGGTTTCCAGTAGGAAGGAAACAATCTAAAGATGTAGTACCTTATAGAAGTTGTTTCAGAGGCTTTTTCATAAGGAAGTGTCGGTGATCTCAGACACCTTTCTAACTTCGTTGTAGCGGAGTACAGGTGACTTGAATATCATTCTTTCATTGGGCCAATTTAAAGTATGCACCCAGCTGCCCACATTTACCCATTGGACATCCTTAAAGCTCAGTACGGTATCTTCCTTTTACAAAAGAATGGATGTTCATGATTCTTTTTATTTTTTACAGAGACAGAGTCAGAGAGAGGGATAGACAGGGACAGACAGACAGGAACGGAGAGATGAGAAGCATTAATCATTAGTTTTTCGTTGCGCATTGCGACACCTTAGTTGTTCATTGATTGCTTTCTCATATGTGCCTTGACTGCGGGCCTTCAGCAGACTGAGTGACCCCTTGCTCGAGCCAGCGACCTTGGGTCCAAGCTGGTGAGCTTTGCTCAAACCAGATGAGCCCACGCTCAAGCTGGTGACTTCAGGGTCTCAAACCTGGGTCCTCCGCATCCCAGTCCAACACTATCCACTGCGCCACCGCCTGGTCAGGCGGTCATGATTCTAACTCATCTGTCTTTCCTTATCTATATATGGAGGTTAATATTTTCACAAGTTTGCTTAAAAATGTCTTTCTTGCCTCTTCCAGTTTGGGGCTCCATCTCAGGAAAATAAAGTCACATTCTGAAGCAGGTGTAGATCTTTCTACAAGTATTTCCAGTGCAAGACTATTAGAATCTCACAAATCTGCATGTGCTATCTTCTGTCTCCTCTTCTCCCTTTATTCAACCAGGAAGTTTCTATTCCCCCGACGTTTTCTTATAGAATTACCACATATCTTGACACTGTGACCATTGTGAGCTTTGTGGTTTTTTTAAATCACACATATGTAAAAATAAAAGAAGCGCTTGTATTTAAATAGAGTTAATGCAATAGGTCATTCTTGCCGAGTAGTCACAAATGAATGTGTACTTCTCCATTCTCATCTTAGAAGGCAATCAGGACATGCTTTCTTCAGTTTTCCTATTGGCAGTGATGCCAGATACCCTTTTGTTTGTTGGAAAGCTATGTCTTACAGGAGTAGATGATATTATTCAGAGTCAACCTATTTACATGCACTAGGCGAACTTGTCATTTATAACAACCTTAGATTATTATTTCAAAGATCATACTGCAAATAATGCCTTATTCAGATTTTTGTATATTTAGTTTTTCTTTTTAATAGCAAGGCTTACATCAAAAGTCGACTTTCTGTGAGTTTGAACTACCAATTTGGGGGATGTTACTTTCTTTTTAAATTTGCTTTTTCTTTGAATTATTTTTACCATCATGAGAGAATGAGCAAGGTTAATTGGCAGATAAGGAGCTTATTTCTGCTGCTCCAGCTATTTTTAGAATCTTTGATTTTAAAAATGTGGTTGGAAGGAAGAACTGGACCTGCATTCCACCAGGCTGACCCTGGTCTCCATTAGCAGGAGCTTTGGTGAGTTTATTCTCTTTAGTTTTTGCCTCTCATTTTCAATAAAATTATTTCTTTGGAATTTATTTCTTTTCTTCTAAACTTGTTATAAAGAAATGCAGTAGCTACAGACCAGCCTGTCATATGAATACATGTTTGTAAATGATTTACTTGGCTATTCTGATCTGTTAGTCAAATATGTATGTAAGACACTTAAAAAAAAATAAAAGTGCAGTATCACGTTTTTCATGGAATGGGTTTAAAGCTGCTACAAGTTTAGTCATTGATTTGTAATTAAATATTTTCAAGACTTTGCATTAGAAGTTTGTACAATGTACTTATGCCCAGATCGTGGTGCAAAGTATAAATCAGTTAGCTATATTAAAACAGTGATGGGAAATATCTCATTTGGTATTTCTATAGTTGCCAATAAGTTACTTTCCATAAGACAATGTTAAATACTCCCATTCCCTTCCTAATTTTAGTATGTACACATCTATATACCCAATTTTTTCCTTCAAGAAAGCCACATCCTCGGGACTCAAAAAGGAGTTCCCAATTAGTGAAATTCTCAGTCCTCTTAGTGTAATTTATAAAGCAGACAAAACAATTCCTGGCATTCGATTTTTGAAAACCATAAAATCATTTCACCACTTACGCCCAAACTTTCTAAATCAAATTTTGACCTAAGAAAATACTTTTGCCATTTATAAACCTTTGAAATTAGGGTTTCGAGCAGAACTTTCCAGACAGTCTTCCACAAAGCCGTGTCGGCACACATCCCCACAGCATATTGAATTATATAGTGCTCCACCAGGCATGCGTAGATTTGCCACAGGAGGAAATGGCCTTAACCCTTGAGCAGGCCAGTTTGTTGGTGGAAGGGTGACAGGTGCAATCCAGCGAGGATGCTGGAGGAGGGTGGGTGTGGGGCGCACAAGTCTGAGGGTGCAGGGAGGTGGCATTCTGGGCTCAGGGTTGCAGGGCGCATTCTTTGCAACTCTGATTTGTGAAGTGATTTATGGGAGCTGCAGCCCATTGGCCATACATCACCTTCCTGGTTGGCTTTGTTGACACCTTGTCACATTCTTGCAGGGCTTGAGGAATTCATTGTTCTTGTTTGAACTGATAAGAACAAAAAAAAAAAAAAAAGGGAAGAAAGAAAGAAAAGGAAGGTTTTCTCACTGAGACCTTGGGAAAGGCAGAGGGAGTGGAATGTGGACGAGGAGCAGCCGGGCTGCCCTTTCCCAAGATGTGCAGCCTTTGCCTCTGCCACATTCTTCCGTCCTGGGGACGCCTTGCCACGAGGTGTGCCACTGCAGCTTTCTTTGCCCTCTGGAAGTCGTTTTCTGGTTGGGAGTTTCGGGCACAGTGGAGAGGGGCTTCGGGAGGAGGAAAGCAGAAGGGAGTTTTCCTTCAAGAAGTAGGAGATAGAATGGCCGAGAGGAGATTCCAGGGGAAGGTAAAATGACCCTGGTCACTGGGGGAATGTAAAACATGCGGTGACTTTTGATGTGAGCCCGTCTCTTCGAAGTTCATCCTTTGTACAGTGCGCTTTTCGGGCACGGCGCCACGCTGACCTCTCCCCTTCACGGTGTAGTGCCCCATGCCTCACTTAGTCTGTTGGCAGCCTGCGTGCAGAGGCTGGCATCTGAGCCCAGCACTTGATGACAGCAAAGTTTCTGAATGAGAACTCTTCAAGCCACTAGTTAAAAGTTTGTGTGATGTAAACGTAGGGTATTATCTTTCACCTTAGCAGAGCAAATGAATGATCTCTCCGGTTTTCTCAGATGTCTTTAGAATAATATCTCTGATGTCTTTGCTTCAAAAAAGGTAATGGATTCAACTCCTTTTGCTAATTAAATGTATTGGGGTGACATGATTAATAACAATTTTTGAGTGTACAATTCTGTAATACCTTATGTGTATATGGCATTGTGTGACCATCACTCAAAGTCTAGTCTCCTCTCATCACCATATACTCGACCCCCTTCACCCTCTTCATACTCCTCTCACCTCCCTTGCCAGCTGGTAACCACCTTATGTTGTTTGTGTGTATGAGTGTAACTCCTTTTCACCTAAAAAAAGTATCAGGTCAGATCATACACATACATATGGGATTGTAAATGCTCATACTTCCTTTGTGAAAATAGATGTTTTCTTTGAGAACAGTTTAGCACCAACAGATTCCATTCACTGATACTCTCTGTCATCAGTTTTGTTAATTAAAAGGCTAAGAAGCTATGGCACCCTAGTCAAGGGCTGGATGTCTGGGGGAGCTTTTGCATTTTTGTGTCACACTGTTGACAAGTTCATGTGTAATGACCTACCTATCGCCTTACCTGGAAGTGACGTTCATACATGCCCACTATGAACCTCATTTGGAACTGGAGCCGTAGAAGCCATTTGCAAGCCTCTTATGATGG
Source organism: Saccopteryx leptura (assembly GCF_036850995.1). Taxonomy (NCBI): domain Eukaryota; kingdom Metazoa; phylum Chordata; class Mammalia; order Chiroptera; family Emballonuridae; genus Saccopteryx; species Saccopteryx leptura. The sequence continues at coordinate 149,757,409 of NC_089504.1, forward strand.
CTCTCTGCAGCTGTTGCTGTAGAATGCATATGAATAAGCTGCTCTTGCACTTGACTTACCAAGTAGTTACCACGCTGCCAACATGGGAGGCTTGAAGAACTGCCAGGGTAGGTGGCCTGAGAATGGGCTAACATTATGATCATACTTAATGCAAATGAAAGTGACCTAATAAATGTATAATAATACAGTAGTTTCATGATTAAAATAAGAAACTTTTGGGAAAGCATGTGCCCTTTCTCTTCTGACATCTGTCTCGCTATAAAGTGCCATTTTGACAACATTTCAATGCCAAAAATCATTCAGTGCTCTCAATATCAGCCTCAAACTTCTAATACAGATTCAGTTTTTTAAAATCTACAAGCCCAGTTTTCCTCATATTTTTGCAACTGTGACGAGCCTACCAGTTCTGTCTTTGCCTTTTCCTTAGCTTGGAGGCTCCTCTGGTCTCCAGAATTAAGATTATTGACAGTGTTTCACTGCTCTCTGCTGGAGGAGCCCAAAGCCAGGCTAGGCTTCCCCAGCTCCAGTCACTTGCAAGGAATGCAGGTGAGATGGCTGAGCTGATAAACTCCGGGCAGAACCCATACAGCTCAACACAAGGCTTATTCATGCTAGTCGGAGATCGCGGCTGAAGAGCCATGTTGTGCGGACTAGGGACAGGTTTCTTAGAGAGGAGAATGGTTAAGATGAAATTAAACCACCCCAAACTCCAGCTGCTTACTTTAAATGTTGTCCTGTACAAAGATAGCCTACGTAAAGATGCATAGAGACTGTGCAGTGTCCCCAGTTGACTTTCATCGTTCTGTTTTTGACACTCCGATATACATATATTATATTCTATTATGGACACCTGAGATAATAATCCCCCACCACCCAAAAAAAGAAAGTGAGTAAAGCTCTTCTGATAAAACTTGATATTTCTTTTTCTAAACTTACTCTTTAGTATATGAATGACTGGAGAAAAATGGTCAAGGGTATTTACCAAGTAAGTAATGAGTGTGTTAGGATATTAAGAAAAATAAACTTTTCTAGGAAGGAATAAATATTAATTTACACTCCCATTTTCATGAGCTCAAAACTACTTACTTCTTAAGTATGAAACAAAAGTACAAGTACAAAAAAAAAGAACAGGCAGACACTTTAGGGGAGTGTTGTTTTTAATATATATATATAGAGAGAGAAAGAGAGTACATATATGCACATGTACGTGTGTGGCTATACATGTATTATACATACGTATTTTTGGAAGGGATAGGGAGAGCAGATAGAAGCCTAACACACCTCCAGAGTGTTTTATGTGCTTTCAGTCTGGCATCTTTTAACTGAAAAAGCAACTTGATGAATAGAAATCATAAAAAGCTAGCTTTACAACAGCATTAAAGTGCTATTCTATTCTACAGCATTCCAAGTGAATTATTGCTGTGCTGTCAAAGAAAACAAAAACATTTGGGAAAGACTGTTTATTTTACAGTGGTTGACCAAAAGTATGCGAGTGGTTATAAAGAAATGTAGACAGCTAACGATGGGAGGTGCCACTTGCACATTCTGAAACCCATTCACAAACCTTCAGCGCTAACGCTCCATCACTAGAGATAATGTTAGAGGAAAAAGCATTTTCCATGGGGAAAATCTGAGCACTTTCAAAGCATTTCGGTCTAAAGGAAGTAAATGAAACCTCTATCCTCATTCTGTATCCCTGGCATTGCCTCACCCACAGAGCCAGATGGCATGATATATTATTTCTTTTCCCAAGAAGAGCAAGGAAAATTTTGCAAAAATATTTCTCTCAGAGGTTAAGGCAATGAGATATTTTTGTGCTATGCAGCATGCATTTTCCTTTGTGTACAAAGATAAAAATAAAAACTGCCATTGACAGTATTAATAGATTCTTTCATTAAACAAATACTTCACTTTAGAACTAGATGAGAAATTAGAAATCCCTAACACAGTCCTTTCATAGTAAAGATAATAAAATGTGCACTCAGAGAAGATAAATGACTTGCTTAAAGTTGCATAGCGAAGCAGGGTGGAGGGATACAAGTTAGAAATAGAAGGTTACTGTTTATGTTGTAGTATGTTTTGCCTGAGAATCAGACTATATATAGTCAAGACCTCACTGGTATCTCTTAGTAAATGCTTATTTTAATATTTAAGGATTTCTCATTGGTAAAGAGATCCTTTTTCAAAGAGTCTAGGTCTTGAGTTTTAGGTTTCTTTCACCTTTTAAAACATTCACTGATAAATCAGGATCTATTTAACTTGCTGGTAGACCATTAGATATATTTTTGAGAAATAGCTCTATTTATCCTTATCATGGAGTAAGAGATATGGAAAGCTCCTTGATCTGTCTAGCATGATCCTATCACATAAAACTACCCAAAAAACTACCCAATAAATATGGGCTGAAAGAATGCCTTTAGAGAAATGTTCCTAATTTCCTTTATATGATGCCAAAGCAGCTTATTTTCTGGGTGGTATGTAAATTGGGAGGAAGGCATCACATTTAAGTGTCTCATTGTGGTACAGTGACTTGACCATTTACCACCATTCACACATGTTAGATATATTTGGGCATGGGCTATCCTAAAGTTTTGCCCTGAGGGGTAGAGAGAGTGATAGGAAGAGAAGGAGACAGAAGCAAGACAATTCGCATCTGTGTCCCTACCTCAGCAGCTCCTTCTTGTCTCTGAGGGTCTGTCTAGAGTCTGAGAGTTCTGTGTGGTGTTGGCCCAAGAGACAGTTGTCCTTTTGACAGCTCAGCTTTTTGTGTCTCCTGAAGAAGCGTCTGCTTTCAGGACTCCCTGACATCCTTGGGTCAGTCACGTGCTTGCTGGCCCGGATTTGTAAATACAACTTGGCTAAAAAACACTTAAAGGATTACGAAGCTATCTTGCTTAATAGTAGCGAAGCAAAACAAAACAAAACAAAAAAAAACCACTCCAACAAATCATGTGTGCTCCTAAGTAGTGGAAAGATCCAGCTACGACTGGAACTGCCCTGGCCTGGAGTATTGTCCTAACCCCCGGAGAGGGCTAGAGAGAGAATGACAGGGAGAGAAGCCGTGTTGACGGCAGAGTAGGAGTCACTGGCCCCCCACTCACTGCAGAGACCACGCTGCACATGCTCCCTCCCAGCAGTTGCTAATGAGAGCAGCATGCTGGTGAAGCAAGCCTGCTAATTCGGGAACCCGCCTCTCACACGTGTGCTGGGATGGCTGGGTCACTGCTGCTTACACATCCTTGAACTACACACTTTCCCCCCTGTGCTCAGAGGTGGCCAGAGCCTTGGTAGCTTCCCGAGGAGGTTCCAGGCTGCAGAATGCGTTGAGAGATTCGGATTGGGGGGTTCCCGTGTGGTTTTTTCAGTTGAATGTCTCCATCTCCTGATCCTGGACAGCCAGTTGCTGGCCTGCCTCGGAGTTGTCTGTCACCAAAGCTGTCTGCTCTGACCGGAGGGAAATGAGCGTGGAAACCCCTTGTGCCTGTGCGTGCCAAAAGCAACCTTAGTCAATGAAAGAGCTCAGCAGACGGCGGGTCTTGTGTGCAGACCTTTCCGCTGCTCCTATGAGAATCATGCGCTGCTATTTCTGCGGCTTCTGCCAGTTGGCCCCTGCCCACCTTCTCTGTTCTTACTGAAGCAGCCAGGAACTGAGCGTAAGAGGAAGCCTCGGCTGCGCTGCCAGGAGTGCGTCTGTAGTAGGTCCAGCAGCAAAAACAAAACAGGGCAGGGCCTGGGGAGGCCAGCCAGAGCAGCTGAGCGTAGAAACAAAGGAGCCCCCCTGCCGCAGCAGCAACAGCCAGGGGAGAAGTGGCAGGCTGGAAGGGAACTGCGAGAGGAGCTGCACCTTCTCAAAGGCGGGAGACTGAGGCCCGGAGGGGATGTGCCCTGTCTGAGCAGTGGCCCCGCGGGATCTCCTGAGGGGTGTTTGATATTTGTAGCTCTCCTGTTAATGGGGTAACCCTAGACAACTTACTCTCCTCCGCCTCAGTTATCTCATCTGTAAAATGAGGATGAGACTGAGTCTTCCCTTTGTCTAAGGGCTGTGTGAGACTTAAACAAGAAAGTGTAAGCGCTTGGCATGAGGCCTGGCACTTGGGAAGCCCTCAGTAAACTCTGGCTTGTCTTTATTTGAAGGAGGACTTGAGCTGCAAGTGAAGCAGGAAAGGTCGAACATTGTTCATAAACACCTGACTTTTTTAGCAAAATGTATTTTTCCAAACAGGGCTGCTTTTCACAAGGAGTGAGCGCCCTTGAGTTAAGGTCAGGTTAGTTAAATGATTTTGTTGAGTTCCGATGTTGTTGGAATGTTTAATCAAATAGTAGATTCTGCTCCTCTTTTCAGGAAGAACCCAACTTGAATAACGAGGAAGCGGGTAATGTGAAGCCTGGAATCATTGCTGTTCAGACTTCCTGAATCTATGTTTATCCCCTTTGTGAAAGTGCATTCTGAACTTTCCTGATCCACAGTTTAACACGTTCGACTTTGAAGTTTTATTCTTTTGGAAAATGTTTCCTGAAAGGCTGAGAGGTTGTTCTGGACGTAAAAGAAATGAGATCGGGCCCTGGCCGGTTGGCTCAGTGGTAGAGCGTCGGCCTGGCGTGCAGGAGTCCCGGGTTCGATTCCCAGCCAGGGCACACAGGAGAAGCGCCCATCTGCTTCTCCACCCCTTCCCCTCTCCTTCTTCTCTGTCTCTCTCTTCCCCTCCCGCAGCCAAGGCTCCACTGGAGCAAAGTTTGCCCCGGCGCTGAAGATGGCTCTGTGGCCTCTGCCTCAGGCGCTAGAATGGCTCTGATTGCGGCAGAGCGACGCCCCCAGATGGGCAGAGCGTCGCCCCCTGGTGGGTGTGCTGGGTGGATCCCGGTCAGGCACATGCGGGAGTCTGACTGTCTCCCCGTTTCCAGCTTCGGAAAAATACAAAAAGAAAAAAAAAAAAAAGAAAGAAATGAGATCGTGAATTATACCACATTTGGGTAAACAGAAATGATACATGATTTTTCCCCTTTAGGACAAGGTATATGGAAGAGATAAAGAACCAGCTTATAATAACACTTACATCCGGTTCGGGCTTTACATCCGGTTCGGACACTAACTGGTCATGAATCACTTAATAAAGATAATGATACAATGACAACGACCATTTTTTGAGCCTTTACTGGGTGTCAAGTGTTGTGCAAAGTACTATAATATTTGATATTTCACTTCATTTACACAACAACCCCATGAAATATTTCCTGCTTAGTGAAGAAAATTGTCGCTGAGAAAAATTAGATAGCTTGCCCCGGGTCACTCAGCTAAGTACTGGGCTGTGGCTTGCTTCATGCCTAATGTTAACGCTAACCCGAATTTAATCTCTGTAGGTCACTGTTTTCTTCCCTGTAAATAATGACTGGAAGATATTATTACCAAGGCCACTTCTTCCAAAATCCTAAATATTTCCAAAAGGAGGCACAGTTTATAATAAGCAATCCTGCTTTCCAAATACATTCTACTCTGTTAAAATCAAAGAGCCACTTGTCTTTTTTGCATGTATGTATCATTTAAGTTAGAGAATTCAGGAAGGGATTAAAAACTGGGAAAGATAATCTCACGTGACGTTTTGATATATATGCATGCCCACTAGCTATTGGTAAAAATTATTATTATTATTATTATTATTTTTTACCAAATTATAGCTGCTCGGTTTATAATCCCTGATCAATATTAATTCACAAGTGTATCTTCTTTTGCTGTCAAGGGCAAAATAAAAACTTTTATTTGTGCTGGTCTTTATTTCTAAGGAAGTTTATTAATTTATGCATACAAGATGAGGCAGAAGTAGTTTTACAGTTTTGAGTACACAAGACACCGTTTATTCTTGTACTCTTATTTATTGTTGAATTATTTCCAAATGAAGAACTGTAAACCTATGTTTGCCCCACCCTGTATAATTTGCATCCTCAAGGGAAGCAATCCAAACAGTTTTGCATTATTACTTTACTAAATGAAATTTCTCAATTAAAATTTTCATGCCCTATTGGAATGATGCTTCTAAATTCTCAGTGTTTATTAATAGCCGTGAAATTTTGTTAGTTAACTTCATTTAGATTATGTGTGCTCATAATCACTGCCTATGTGACCTTGAACACATTTCTTAATCTCTCTGGGATTAGCTGCCCCATTTACAGAATGGGAATGGGAGTGGACTCATAATATTATTATAATGGGTTGTTGGGAGCATTTAAATCAATTAATTATATGAAATGTTGCCTGGCACATAGTAAGTGCTAGCTAAGTGTTAACTAATACTGCTAATCACTTTTGATTTCTGAACTGGAATTTTCTTACCATTGTGCCCAGTAAGTTTTAAATCATAATAAACCTTTTAACTGATTCTATTTTGAATTACTATTCAGCATTATCAAGTTTGTTATTTTCACTTACATAAGAAGTCTTGTTAAGGCCCTGGTTGGTTGGCTCAGTGGTAGAGTGTTGACCTGGTATATGGAAGTCCTGGGTTCGATTAATGGTCAGGACACACAGGGAGAGGCGATCATCTGCTTCTCTCCCCCTCTTCTCTCTCTCTCTCTCTCTTTTTTACTCCCTCAGTCATGGCTACATTGATTTATCACCTCAGGCACTGAAGATGACCTCAGGCACTAAAAATAGCTTCTTTGCGAGCATGGTCCCAGACAGGGTTGCTGGATGGATCCTAGCGGGGGCGCGTGTGGGAGTTTGTCTCTGTATCTCCTCTACCCTCATTTAAGAAAAAAAAAAGAAAAAAAAAAGAAGTCTTGGTAAAGAAACTCATATTCTACTTCATCCTCTCTTTAGCACTAGGTGGTGACTTACTGTTTATTTTTTCTTTAGAATTTTATCTAGAGCTTTTAATTTTAAACTGTGACATGTAATGGGTCAAATTACCCTCATCCAATTGATTTACTCAGAACTACAGATTATTTTAGGTAGGATTTGTCCTCAAGTTTTTTTCTTAGTGTCTGAGTTTCAGAGAAATATGTTTCCAGCCCTAATCCTGGTAAATGACATCACGAGATACATATTTCTCAGATACAAACGTTTGTTGTTATGTTCTTTTGGCCAGAAGAGACTCTTCTTCCTGGGAAATGTAGCCACAGAATGCTGCGTTTGAGTTTTATTAATGTCCTTGTAGATTGAAAACAAAATGTTTTCCCTCCCCATTTTTGTTCTTTTCCATTTGGTGAACCTGGTGATTTGCCACATGAGCCAATGTGTGTTTCATTTGCTTATTTTCTTGTGCACTAACAGCCATGCTGATGTCATCTGGAATGTGTGCAATCCCTGGGAATAAATAACATGCTGAAAAATAGTTTGTTTTGAGGTAGCAGGATCATTCGTGTACCTTATAGCACACACTATCACAAACCAGTTCTCTTTTCAAAAAAAACAATGTCAAGGTAGGCCGCCTCTTCCATATCTCTTGGTTCAAATAATCACAACAATTATATGAAAAGGTTTTTAGAACAAATGACTATGATCTGAGAGTCACATTTTCAAAATTATTTTAAAATTTGATTGGATGATATCAAATATCTATTCCTAGAAAATGTTTTTTATTTAAAAAAAAGAAAAGCAGATTACTAGGTTAAAAGAGCAAACTTTTTTTTTTTTTTATTTTAGTGAGAGAGACAGACTACCACATGCACCCTGACCAGGATCCACCCAGTATGCTCACTAGGGGGCGATGGTCTGCCCATCTGGTGCCATTTCTTCTATTGCCTGAAGCAGAGGCCATGGAGCCATTCTTAGCACCTGAGGCCAACTTGCTGGAACCAATCTAGCCAGAGACATGGCTGTGGGAGAGGAAGACAGAAGGGGAGGGAGAGGGGCGGAGAAACAGATGATGCTTCTCCTGTGTGCCATGACCAGAAACTGAACTTGGGACATCCACACACCCTGCCAATGCTCTACCACTGAGCCAACCAGCCAGGGCCAAGATCAAACTTCTTAAACCTAGCTTACATTGATATTTTTGCTTTATTGTCACCATTCTTTAAAATTGTTTTTTGACTAAAAAGAGTGAGTTTTAAGAGATTAAGATCCCGAGTGAAATTTAAAGTGGTCTGTTCTCAAAGTGCTTTCAAACTGACAGTTCACTTAAGGTTAAAAATTCTCTAGCTCCCTCAGTTCTTTTGGATACTCCGTCATTCTGGAATGATGAGAAGGACATTGATCCAAGGACAACAACACAGGGGTGTTCTGGGAAGGGGGCATAAATCCAACCACGGCATACCACTGAATTCAAGAGAAATTTCCAAACAAAGCTTTTTATTTTGCCAGCCAAGGGCCTACTGACAGTGGTCACTTTCACTCTTTGCCTTACCTTCAACGCAAACAGTTTTTGCTATTTGAAGGCACAGTCCATTGAATTCTTTATTTCCTCTTTTGTTCCTTGACTTCCTCCACTGTCCCTTGATAAATAGTAATAAGCAAGCAAGACTCTTTTGAACTATAGATTGGATTATGCAATTCTTGGGATTTTTAATGACTTGGAGTTCTTTTAGAAAATAATGCATGTTCCACATGGGCTAGAATTATAGAAGGCCAATTATCTCACTCTATTTGGCAATTTAAATCATGACTTTCTTATAAAGAGCTCATTACACAAATGTCTCTCTGTGCAATCAGTGTTATTTTAGTGGGAATTTCAAAGACGGAAGTTTAATGACTTACTCTAAGGCCAATTTGATGAAGGTGATGAAAATCTTATCTTGATTTTTCTTTTTAAAGTCAACCTGTGGTGGCACAGCGGAAAAAGCATCGACCTGGAACACTGAGGTCGCTGGTTCGAAACCCTGGGCTTGCCTGGTTGATGCTTCCTGCTCATCCCCACTTCTCCCTCTCTCTCTCCTCCCTAAAATAAATAAATAAAATATTTTAAAAATAATAATTAAAGTGAGCATTTCAGTGAATCACCGTATGGAAGAGTATTTAAGAAATATTTTATACTTAGAATCTGTGAAATTGTAAAAATTTTGGAGAGTGGAAGATCTTAACTTTTATAATTAAAGAAATTAAACAATAATCATTTTTTGATCACTGGGACCTCTGTAGGAAGATAACTGTAGCCAACATAGCCTGCCATCATCTTTAAAAAAAACAACAACACCAACTACATCTGAGTTTATTCTTCTAATTGTGCTTCCTTGCCTTTTGCCCCAAGCATTATATGTCTTTTGGATCACCCTTTAGGTCTTAAAGTTTCCTCTTGATCTCCCTGACTTAAACACACACAGATGCACATCCACACATCCTCACAAAGTGGTTTTCTTGAGGTTATTATTAATGCCTTTTTCCATAATGGTTTAAGGGCATGGGATGTAATTTGTGAGTTAGGGAGACCCAGATATTTTCTGGAAAAAAAATAAATGAATAAAACGTGGTATGCACCATTGACTCATTGATCCATTCACCAATATGTAAAGAGTGCCTACAGTGTGCTAGGCATTTTGATCAGATTATATCACTTAACTCTTACAACAAAGATGGCTCAGGGACCCAGGGAGACTATCACCCCCTTTCAGAGATGCTTGTCTGACTTCAGACCTGTGCTCTTTCCACCAGTGCTGAGCTGCCATCCATGTGCATAGTAGCAAGAAGGACTACAAGCTTGATACCTTGTTTTATCATACTTTTGAATTTTACTGTCATCCTACTCCAACCATCACCAAAATATCCAAAGTATTAAATGTTTCTTAAAAGTAATACTAACTGTGCTCATTTTAATCTCCTAAATATTTTTATTACTGTTGTCACATAAACTTCAGTAACCAGCTAGATATTTAGGACTTCTTTCTTTTGGATTTTGATAAGACTTATTGTTGTAATTAATATAGCAGCAGCATTTTTTTTCCTCAAGTTTCAAGAACGAAAAGAAATTTTTTTCCTAAAAATCAAACAATTCTCAGCTCATCACAAGCTGTCTTTGTTATCTGGAATTTGTTCCTTCTTTTTCTCAATAAAATCACTGAATCAAGGGTGCTCAGATGCACTATAGATTTCCAGACAACCTTTATAATAGATATATAGTAAATAACTATATATCACACATAAAAATAGGGATACTCAGTAGAAAGTTTCCAGTAAAAGAATGCTAACTGAAAACGCAGTGTGCAAGGCCAACAAGGTGAGGGACAGAATACTCCAGCTTTGCAGAGTGGTGAATGAATCAGGGTGTGGCTTTAAAGGGGAAGGTGGGTAGCTGTTGACAAATCTTAGTTTGGATGTGGTTTTACATCATGGGAAAGTACATGTCAGGGTTGTTTTGAGAATTATCTCATTTCTTTTTTGTAGTAACTCAAAGAGGTAATACTATTATTATCCCCATTTTACTGCTGAAGAAACCAAGGTACAGATTGAGAAGTAATCTACTGGAGAATTCACGAGCCAATAAGTAAATGGTAGAGCTGACTGCAGAGATGTTGTATTTGACTACTTATTTAAATGGTAGATCAGTCTGAAAAATTCTTCTGCCTTTTTCACTAAAAGAAATTCAGGCTGTCTACCCACTAATTCTTACCTACTTTCATTTCTTCCATAATTTTGATAGATATGGATCCATATAGCAACAACAGCAACAACTCAGAGTATCCTACTTCATCTTTCATTAATAAATCTTTCTGATTTGATCAATGCAAAGAAGAGTGACACCACCACCCAGTATTATTCTAAATATTATATAGTTCTACAATGCTGCTTAAGATGCACAATAAATCCTTTCCTTTTTTTGGCAGCCATATTAGACTACTAACTCAAGCCAGCTGCATGTGCCACAAAAATCCACGTTCCCCTTCCCCACCCCACCCCACGCTGCTTTCAGGTAGACCAGAACTCCATCCTTTATCTCCTCTTCTATATCTTCCTCTTTCTAGCCATTGGAACAAGTTGTCTTTTTCTTGTGAAGCATAAAAACTTAGCCCCTCCCACACTGTTTTTGATTACAAACCCTTATACTTAACAGGCCATTTACAAGACTGGGATAAACAAGCATTGTAACTCCAGGGAGTTTCCTGGTTTCGTGATCCATTTCTGCCTCATAGGGGCCAGACAGACAATGCTAGGCTTATGGCAGACTCAGCCAGAAAACTGGCAAGTCGATTAATCTGTAGTTAACCACAGCAATAAATGAACACAAAGGAAATGCAGATGTAAGTAGGGGATAAACTTTGAGTGGTTCCCATCAGTAGTGATTCATGATGTTTAACTACAATAATATTTCCTTCCACACACCCTCCCAGTTCCCGTTCTGACCCAAGCCGCATTTGGGGATGACTGTTAGGTTCTGTGGTCATGACTGTGGAAGATGCATTTTATGAATGTTAATCTGGCTGACAAATATTTTAATAAACATGTCTTGTTGAAAGTGGCATTATATGCACTTAAGGGACAGTGGTAATTAACAGAATGGCCACAGTGGTAATTAACAGAATGGCTTAAATATTAAAAAGCCCAAAACAGCAGAAGAGCAGTTTCTGTCTTCTTCAAGTTTGAGCTACAAAATCAGAAGTGGCAGAGTAAGGAGGGGGGATGACAGGGACACTAGGCTGGGTCCCAGCCTATGCACAGCCACCTTTTGCTATGTACTGCAGCAAGCCACTTCTCTAACATGGGTCTCAGTTTCCTCACCCATATTATCGGGGATTGTTTCTCAGGAGCATTCATTTAAAGAGCCCAATCCCGTGCCTGGCAAGGAGGCCACCCTCCAAAAGTGGCGGCCCCTTTTTCATGGGGCTCCTCCTTTCTCCCAGCCTCTCTGCTTCATCTCTCAGCCGGCTTTCACGCCTTCCTGTCCACCCAGCCCATTCCGAGACTGCAGTGTTACGATAATGTGCCTCCTTGTGTCCGTGGTGGTGAATGTGGAGCGGAGAGCTCTGCCTGTCCACGGACGCTGGCTCACACTGATAGTCTTGGCTGGGGGATAGAGGCTGCTGGCAGAAGCCTGAGAGGGAAAGCACCATGGTAGCAGCATGAAAGAATTTGGCAAGGAGGTGCTCGCCACATGACTGTGATTCATACTGTACTCTCGAAATGTGGCAGGAGGGCTAAGAGAGCTTTTAGTGCCAACACACAGAGAGCAGAGACACTCATTTTCAAACATCAAATTCTTTTTATAGTACAGGCATGCCTCATAGGGAAAATATTGATCTTGGCTTGCCAGCACCACGAGAGTCGTCCCAACTGTGATTTTATTGCTTGAGTCACTCGCTGAATCAGATACTGACTACACAGAGGAAGTCTTCTATTAGGGATATTTTCAAATTGTTTTTAATTAACACTGACTCTAGCCCAGTGTGTTTAATTGACTTTCAGCTGACTTTTTTCTTTTTTCTTGTCTGAAATCGTTTTAGACATTTCCTCAAAGTTTCAGTTGGATCGTTTTTAAGCATCGTAGTGTAAGAGTCATCTGTGTTGGGTGAACAATGTAAGGGAGCTCTTCAAAGTGGGTGCGTCATCTGTGACTGAACCTGGTCCCTGGGAACAGTGGAGTCAGGGAGGGGTCTCCCCACGTCTGGCATAGTGCTTTTTGATCCCTCCAGCAGTCCTCAATTCATTCATCCTGTTGTTAAAACTGAAAACTAGAGCTGACCAGCTGTTGAGAAAAGTCCTCAGTTTTATTTTAACCAAATGGAGCTGCCTCCTGGGGCTGGAAGGGGGCTGACTTCAAGCACAATTATAAATGTGTAGCTCTTTGGAGAGGCAGAAACCTACAAAATGGCCTTGATTCACAGGGCCCCTTTGGCTCAAAGGCTCTCAGTTTCCCGTGCACCATAAATCTGTATCTGCATCAAAAAGTGTACAGGCAGCAGTGTGGGGAAGTCCCTCTTCCTCTGCGAGTGTGTCTCTGACAGATTTACACTGTGCCACAATCATAGATTCTTACTATAGTCATGCCCCACTGACTCAGCTCCCATTTCCTGTCCAAGGAGGACAAGGTGCTGCGTGGGGGGTGGGCGCAGTAGCTCAGCTCTCTAACTGCTCTTAGTACAGGAGGACCTTTAAGGGCCACAGCAAGACCTACTTTGTCCGTAGCAACATCTCCTGTCTCTTCACGTTGGTGTGGTTACGGCCCAGGTCCAAAGCCTTTAGTCTGAGGACAAGACGTGCGATGACAGGGCATTCCAGAACTCAGCATTGTATGAGTACTGGCCAAATGGCTCCATTTGAAAAGAATAACTAATTTTGTTGTAGCTTTTATATCATTGCCATGATTTTTTTCCTCCAGAGAGCACAAGTTTAAAATGCGAGAAAGAAAAAAATTGCCTGAGTGAATGAGTTTTGTATATGAGTATCTGTAAAATGGGCGCAGAACAGAACTTGTTTTTGCCACCACCTCTTTGCTCGAGATGTCATCCTTAGTGAACACTGCAGTGTTCCAGGACAGTAGCTGGTTAGAACCCTCCTCTCTGTGGCCTCCACCTTCACGGTTCATAGCTGGCCTGGGCGTCACAAAGCTAAATCGGAGCTGCAGTAATCCAGAGCTGTTGTAAGCCACTCAGTGACAAACTATTTCATTCATCTACTTTGGGGGTGGGGGACAAGGATCAAAAGCAAAGATGTTTGAGCCTTCTAAGAGGAGAGCAAGACTGGTATCCGACTTCCTCACTCTACTTAGAGTCTAGTTTATGCAAGATAGGTGCTTTTATTGTGTTTGTTTTTGCTTAGCTTACCCAAACGTGTCACTAGCTGAAGTACAGTGTGTGATGCTATTTCTTTTCTGTGATGGTATTTCTTTTTCTTTTTTCTTTCTTTCTTTTTTTTTTTTTGTGACAGAGACAGAGAGAAGGACAGGTAGGGACAGACAGACAGGAAGGGAGAGAGATGAGAAGCATCAATTCTTCATTGCGGCTGCTTTGTCTCCTTAGTGGTTCATTGATTGCTTTCTCATATGTGCCTACATATGGGCTGTAGCAAAGCCAGTGACCCCTTGCTCAAGCTAGTGACCTTGGGCTCAAGCCAGCAACTATGGGGTCGTGTCTATGATCCCACGCTCAAGCCAATGACCCTGCGCTCAAGCTGGAGACCTTAGGGCAGGGGTCCCCAAACTACGGCCCGTGGGCCGCATGCAGCCCCTTGAGGCCATTTATCCGGCCCCTGCCGCACTTCCGGAAGGGGCACCTCTTTCATTGGTGGTCAGTGAGAGGAGCACATTGACCATCTCATTAGCCAAAAGCAGGCCTATAGTTCCCATTGAAATACTGGTCAGTTTGTTGATTTAAATTTACTTGTTCTTTATTTTAAATATTGTATTTGTTCTCGTTTTGTTTTTTTTACTTTAAAATAAGATATGTACAGTGTGCATAGAGATTTGTTCCTAGTTTTTTTTTTATATATTCCGGCCCTCCAACAGTCTGAGGGACAGTGAACTGACCCCCTGTGTAAAAAGTTTGGGGACCCCTGCCTTAGGGTTTTGAACCTGGGTCCTCTGCGTCCCAGTACAACGCTCTATCCACTGCGCTACCAGCTGATCAGGCAGGATGGTATTTCTTAAATAACTTTTTTTTTTTTTTAGATTGTACTGCTACAAAAAGATACTGTAGGGGAGTGAAAAGTCACTTAGCTAAAAATTAGTGTCATGGTTTTGAATTCACATTTCTTATTAATTTTGTTTCTCTTCCATTGGCCACCTTAACATTACTGTGGCTGCTGTACGCCCCTGGTGTTTGTATTATATCCACCACATATTCTTTTTAACATGCTGAGGATTCTGGTTTAAATAGAAAATCAATTTTCAGCTTGAAAAACTTAGTTTTAAAACTCTACCATCTGCTAGATTTTTGAAAGAGGATCTGGTAAATGAAGATAGTGTGTGTATGTGTGTGGTTTATTTTATAGGCACTGCATATTTCTTTGATGATCTATTTTCCAAGCTCATTCTTATCTTCTAGAAGATGTTTCCAGGATTTATGCATTTGGCAAGATTTCAGAGAATTCCACTCAACAGTGGTGGAGAGGTACACTCCATTTATAGGGAATCCTCAATCAGGTCATTGAGAACATTTAGTTTGTTCAATGCTTACATTTATTTCTGCTCTCAACATTTATCTCAAATGGATCTTTTCTGTTGTTGTTACATTGGCAAAACTGAGATTTTATTTATAAGAATTCTAATAATAAAAGTTTTTTTAGTCCTGACATAAGAAATTTACAAAATATATTAGGAAAGTATGCCAGTTGTTTCTCAAGCCATCATGTATGTTGAAAAAGTATACTATATTAGTTTGCAAAACTATATATTTAATGTTGCAGAAGTAAAATTGACCTCTCCCTTTTGGTGCAGAGATGTATACATTTTATGGGAGAACACCCCAAGGGAGAGACTTACTGAAATAACTCTTCAAAAGGGCAAGGCTGGCCATAAACGGCGATGCCATAACCCCACAATTATGTATGCTCAGTTATTTGGAAGGGACATCTGGGAGAAGTGTTTTACATGGTTGCATGGGCAAACAAGAGCCGAGTGTGAAAAAACACAGTCCAAAGGTTTGCATTTGTTATGTGTTCACCAGATAACATCCTGATGCAGCTTTACAATGTAAATCCGCTGGTGTCAGTAGAATGGCATTTAAAACAAATAATAAAAGGAGCAACATTTGCAAAACCATAAAAATATCACCTCTGCAACCACTTCACTACAGTTTTGAAAAAAGTTGGTAGATAGCTCTCCAAAGATGCAAGTAAATAATATTTTATTAGATTTCAACCCAGGAGAAAAAGGAGGAAAACTTTCAACTAAAATTACATGATTATTACTTTGCTCCTCCCTCAACCCCGCAGACATTAAAATGGAACATAAAATAAGTCTGTAACAAGATTTATGAGGAAAGGTATTATTACACTTAGGGGTGCATTGGGCAGAAACGTCATTAAAATTGTTTGGGCCTTAGGAAGGAGGGGCTGTACCTTTTTAGAAAAATGAGAAATTCAGATGTACCAAATGCCTGACGGCTACCTAGGGTTTAAGGCTTACGGTTCTGATTCATATCCTATTCTGTCAGCTTCTCCCCAAACAAAACTGAACGATTCTGTTTTCTCCAGGAAAACAAACTAAAAGAAGTGTATTAATCCTAACATTTCTTTTGCATACACTGGTAGACCCAGGCTATTAAATGTTAAAACAATACAAGGCATGTTATTTCTGCCATACCTTAGTTGGGGGGGGGGGGTCTTAGTAAGCAAATATTTCTCTTGTATACAGAAGAGGTGAGAACAACGCTTACTAATGTCTGGGGTTCTTATGCCTTAACTTTCCTCTGCATCCCATTTAGTCTGACAAATTTGCTTTCTTGTTGGCTGTACACGTGTTTTAATAATGGCGAGATCTCAGCAAAGTTTTTATGCTCTGTTCTGCTCTGAGTTTGGTTAATATACTCAATTCATTATTATATGCTATCCTGTTTTCTTGACTGATGCTTTTATGTTAGGCTAAATCTCAGTTGATTCTTTCTATACATTTGAGGTGAGTGAATGTATGTATGTGTGTGTGTGCTTTCTTATCTGTAAAGTTTTAACTTTGGCTTAATGTTTAACCAGGAAGCCCAACAGGACAAAGGAGCTCTAACTGAAACTGTATTTTTATGGAGAATCTCCAAGGTTATGCAATGTTATGAAACGGTGGTTTGGGTAAAAAGTTCTTTAGTTCATCTTACCAGAGTAAAGTTTTTTTTTTGTTTTTTTTTAAGGAATGTTTCAAGGAGGTCTTTGAAAAAACATTTTCTTCAAATGTTCATTGCATCTAAGATCCCATTTTTGTTCCTTTATTTGCTCCAGAATACCGCCAGACTGCCAACAAAGGAGGGCCTGTGCTCCCAGGAATTTTCTGCATTCCTCTCTGGAGTAGGCATTTTTCTCAGCTACAAAGGCCCTTTGGCGAATTCCCTCTAATCATTGGATTTACCCTGGGCTCTGATAGGTGCCATTCATGGACTTGGTCTGCAGTTTGATGCGGCTGAGACATTAATGGGATCTTTTCATGATAAACAAAACTGGGTACCATTACCAGTGGGGTCACAAAGCTGCTGCTGTCGGAAGTGTAGTGCTTTCTCTCTCTTTTTTTCCTTCTCCTCCTGTTTTATTTCTTTTTTTCCCTTCTTCCTCTTAGGCTTTTCCTCTCCCGTCTTTTTTTGAAGGTCCAGCTCTCTGTGTATATGCAGCATGGCCATTTCTAGAAGCAGATCTTCTGATCTTGGCTGCTATTCGAACACCAATGGCCAGTTGCAGGCCTTTGTTGGCACTAAGATGATTCTAGAAACTGATCTACAGTCGTGCAGCCAGCGGGGAGGTCTGTGATTTTCCTAATTGATTAGATACTGGAGGAACACTGCGTGAAGAATCTTTCTTACATGGTGGCATTTACCTGGTAGTTGCAAATGAGCTGAGCACGGGTCTGTGGGAACAGACACTTAAGAACCCGACTTCATGTGGCTGCTCTGCCTGGTGCATCCGTGTTGTCAGTGTCAGACTGTACAGGGCAATGTCTGTTGCTGTTGTGTCCTATTTGCTTTTGAGAAGAATGTGGAATTGGTTCGTCAGAACCTTATCCCTGTAATAGCAAAGAAGTGAACAATATAGTTCAGAATGATCTTAGGTGACCTAACCCTAGTTTTTGATGGAAAGAAACTTGTCATACAAACTAGAGACCACACAGTTGTGTTATCTACCTCATTTTGTAAGTTTCAAGGAAAATGAAAAAAGCCTTATTTTGCATGGAAATCTTTGTGCTGTGATTTGGGAATAGGTCAAGATGCGGACACCTGAATAGAGTTGGTCTACTTAGTTTCCACTTATTTCCTTATGTTCCATCTTAATACACGGGCCCAGAGGAAAGTACAAAAACGGATTGGTCAGGGTGAGCGCAGAGTGAGAAAGGGTGCAGAACAGTGTCAAAGGGATATGAAGGCGAGCGATGGTGGGTAAGGAACAGTGCTTGTCAGTGCTGCTGGAGAAATAAAACAGGGAAATGCTTCATCCATAGGAAAGACCAGCACAATGGTTTCATGTGTCCAAAAGCCATTGATGTTCATTCTTTAATTTTGATGTGACCTGGTTCTGAGTGGGTGTTCCAGTATGAGCTTCGATCTCTATTAGGTGACAAACATGGTGATACCAGGAGGCTTTTTAGCTAAGATGTGAGGAGGCTGTTCAGTAGCCCCTAAAGATGCCTATATCAGTAAGTTTTTAAATATACAAGTACTATAGTTCAGGTGGGGAAGAAGTTTGACAGCCAGCACAACAGGGTAGAAAATCATTACCTTTGACAGAGTTGTATTTTATTCATTTTCCTTCAGATTTTGTTGTTGATGAATAATATGTGTTATGGTCAGTTCTGTATAATATATTGTAAATCACGAGCCAGTGTTCAGATCTTCTCAATGACTTGTGCTCTCTGGATGGTGGAGTACTTCTCTGTCTCGGGAAACCTGTAGTGCATAGCGTCTCCTGCGAAGGCTCATTACACTAGTCCCGAAAAGGCGCTACCCATGTATTATTATTTTTATATTAAGAAAGCTTTAAAAATCTCTGTGTTATATAATACTGTTGTGTTTCATATATATTGACTTTTTTTTTCACGACTAAATTTCTTGTCTATCTACCATGAAGTCACTGATAGCAGCTGAAGATCTAGGGCCAGGTACATCAAGCACTCAGCTACCGTTATCCTTAGTTAGTTTCTTAGTCCTCTCAGAAACCCTGCAAAACTGTGTTATGATTATTACCCTTTTACAGATGTGAAAACTGAGGCTCAGGGAGGTTATAGTGTAAGAGAGTCATGGAGCCAGATTCCAGCTAGAATGGGGAGATTGCACTGGCTGGGTTCTTCCTATTCTGCCCCTTGTCTGATTATGTCATGCTTTGAAACAAATGAAAACTTCAGGGTTTCCAACTGTTCCCAAATATGCTTATATTTTATAGCTTGTACTTTTATGGCGCATTTGGGAACAAGTGCTTTTCAATGATTATTTATTCACTATAGTACCTACATTTAGTCTCCGCCCCCACCCTCTCATAATGCTTTCATATCCTACTTTGCCCTGCTTCTGAATTCACTCCGTTATTTCGTTGGCTTTCTTACTTACCGTAGGACATACACACTTTGGAAAAATCTGCCTGATGATGTGATAATCTCATGACAGTTTCTAAATTGCAAAAGGTTTTGGTAAAGGGAGACGATGGTGTGAATCAGGTTTATCTCCGAATGAGAAGAATTCTGGCTGAGGGAATTAAATGGAAACATTCCGGCCAAGTTTTTGAATGCCTATTGAGGAAAAGCCTAATTCAGTCTAGACTAGCCCCTGTATTCTAGACATTTACCGTGGTCTGAAACCTGTAGGATTTTCTGTTCTGAAAAAGGAAGTGATTTTCCAGATTGTGTTATTTTTAGGATGAGAATCATTGAAGAATTTTCATCTCTGGATAGTTTTTTTTTTTTAATTTACAAATATCTCACTGCATTTTAAGAAAGCTGAAATTGCTAGTTCCATCACCTTTTACTGATACACACTTTTACCACCTATATAACCAGCTTCCTGACGCTCAGATTTTTCTGCTTCTCGTGAAATCAGACATGGAGGGAGCTCTGTGGGGGATTTTTTTTTCCCCAGTGACAATGCACTTTGTTTTTAAATGATAAGAGGGGAGATGGAGAAACAGACTCCTGCATGCGCCCCAACCAGGATCCACCCAGCAACCCTGTCTAGGGCCCAATGCTAGAATCAACCGAGCTATCCTCAGTGCCAGGGACCAACGCTCAAACCAATTGAGCCACTGGCTGTGGGAGGAAAAGAAAGAGAGAAGGGGGAAAGGGAGGAGAAGAGAAGCAGATAGTCACTTCTCTTGTATGCCCTGACTGGGAATTGAACCCTGGACGTCCATACCTTGGGCTAATGCTCTATCCACTGAGCAAGCCGGCCAGGACCAATGTGGGGGATTTAATGAAGTAATAAGTAAATGATAAAAGTTAACAAAGGGGGAAACCTTTTTGTCTCAGTCATTGAATATTTTGTGTTTTCCAAATCCCTAGTTTAGAGTATAATTGTTTCACTTCTTTAGATTATTCTGTTTATGCAGTTTAGATTATTTTGCTAATTATTAATAGCCAGTTAGGTCCTGTTTACTCTGTTGACAAAACGATTTGTTTGAATTGAGATCCCCTTAGTTTATTTAAGTCACAGCTACCTATCAGTTGAGAGAAAGGGCAGTAATTATTACCAGTCTCCACATTCTGTACCAGGGCCTCACTGCATTCTAAATTTCTGTCCGATGAGACTTTGTTACTAGGTCTTAGGTTACTAAATGGCTGAGCATTTCCCACACCACTCTTCTGAGGACTAAGTTTTGTTCTCAAGTCAGGCTCTTTTCAAGATTCCTTTCCAGGGTGTTCTCCAGCAGAGGAGAATCTTTCCCAGTTCAGAACATAGCTGAGTGCCAGATTGCAGAGCTCCGCAGACGGGAATCACGTGCACAATCCCAGGAGAAACCAACAAGAGGCAGTCACTTTCCACACTGAACGTACATCAGCCGCTGGTCCAGGACCAGCTCTGTCCGAGGAGACTGACCAGCTCTGAGAACTGTAAGAAATTCCCGGAGCAGGGGACAGAGAACATAGGAATAATTTTGTGGCTTTCTGTCCTTGAAAAGACAACAACTAAAAATTAGCCCAATTTTTGTAGTAAAAGCTCTCGTCACTTGTGAAGACTCACTAAATTTACCTGTTTACAGATAAAATTGGATAGACCCCTCCCCCCCCCTGCAACTAGCCAGCATTACTGAAGGAGATTTTGTGGTGTACAGGGGTCAATTGGGAGTGGATTATTACATTCTCAGAAATTGTGTGAGCTGGTTTTTAAATATAGCAATTAAGTAAGTGTATAATTAAATTTTTGTAAACAAAGCTAATCATTTCCAAATTATTTTACCAGATTTTACTATTATTTATACTCTTGAAACTTATGTTTATCGTATCTGTCTGGAGAAAATAGGATATAGTATGTGCCACTATTACTTGTCTTTCTAACTCTTTGCTCAGTGATAACACATAGGCAGCTTGAAATTGACCATAGTGGGAAGAGTATATATGCCACAAAAATTGACAAGTACTACAAATAAGGCTTGACATATTGTTTGGATGATTGTCCAGACTTAAAAAAGTCACTGAAGACATTTGAAAACTTCAGGTTAAACTGGAGAAAGTTGTGTCTGTAGCCTTTATATTGTACATAGCGCAAAAAAAACCCTTGAGGAAATACTCTTTGAGTACTCAAATTTTATTATCCAATTCAGCAAAGAAGTCACTCACACTACTGATGAATGATTGAGGTTCTCGGGGCATTGTTTCACTTTGGTCTTACTCATTAATGTAAAGGAAAATATCCAACCATGTTCATGTTTACACTGCATTCATTTCTTAACGAATTAGCTATTTGGGTTTAAAATTTTTTTTTTTATTTAGAAATTAAATTTAATGGGGTGACATTGGTCCATAGGAGCACACAGGTTTTAGGTGTACATCTCCATAGCACCTGATATTGTGTGCTCATCACCCAAAGTCAAACCATCTTCTATCACTGTATATTTGGCCCCAGCCCCCCCCCTCTCTGTTAACCATCTCATTTTGTCTATGAGACTTAGTTTTATATTCCATATCTGAGTGAAATCATATAGTTACCTTTTTTCTGATTTACTTCTTTCGTTTAGCATAATATTCTCAAGGTCCATCCATGTTGTCATAAATGGCAGTATTTCATCTTTTCTTATGGCTGAGTCATGTACCACATCTTCTTTAGCCAGTCCTCTAGCGAAGGACAGTTTGGTTGTTTCCATGTCCTGGCCACTGAATAACACAGCGATGAACATGGGGGTGCGTATATTTTTGCAAACAAATGTTTTCGAATTTTGGAGGTAGGTACCCAGTAAAGGGGATTGCTGGGTCATATGGTAGCTCTCTTCTTAATTTTTTGAGGAACTTCTATAACTGTTTTCTATAGTGGCTGTCCCAGTTTACATTTCCATCAGCAGTTCATGAAGGTTCCTTTTTCTCCACAATGTCTCCCATACTTGTTATTACCTGTCTTGTTGATAACAACCAGTGTAACAGGTGTGAGGTGGTATCTCATTGTAGTTTTGACTTGCATTTCTCTGCTAGCGACCTACTTATTTCTTTGCTAAATTGAATAATAATCAAGCACTGATTTGTAGTCTGATTTTGTGATATTACATTTGGTGATAGAATTATAAATAACCGATAGTGAATTTTGCAAAAAAAAGAGCAAGTCAAATGGAAGTTACAGATATTTCAAATTTATAAATAGATATTATATAATTATTATTTGGCATTTTTTGCTATAATTCTACAAAATTTATAACTCATGTAAATTTATATATGCATACACTTTTTTCCCTAGAGAACCAGTGTTAATCATTTACTAGAGAATAGAAAACAATGGAAACCTTCTAACCTGAATCTTTACAATCTCTAAAAATTTCTGTTGAATCTTATTTTTTACATTCTTATTCCAAGGACACTAGCAGAACTTTTCAAAGAATATGAGAAGTCATATACAGAAATTATATATACATAACACAGAGATACAGATAACAGGGCAGCAAATCCCAGAGAGAAGGGGGGAGGGTGGCAAAAGGGGTGTAAATAGGGACACGGGGGTGGGGGTGAGGGTGCTGTATTCAGTGGGACACTTGAATCCATGTTAACACAATAAATTAAAATTAATAAAATAAAAAAATAGAAATAAAGGAAAAATAAATTAAAAATAAAATTTGAAAAGAAAATGTAAAAAAAAAAGTCTCTCTCTCACACACACACACACAAATACAAACAAGCCTAAGAGAAACCATCACTGCCAACCTACTTTAAAAATCTACTTGAGTTGCTTCTGCCTGACACACTGAAGTATATTAGAAAACGAAGTCTTTTATGTTATGCCTATAGAACGGGACTTCAAATATCTTTTTTTAAAAATTATGGTGTTGATTACTTCTTTAAAAAAAAATCTCAGTTTATTTTGTGAGTTTATTTTGTGAGAACCAGCTGTGTGCCGCACTGTCAGCGGCTCCACACAGCGATCGATAAGACTTGCTACCTATTCTCCAGGTCGAGTTCAAACGTTGTTCACAATATGGATCATCTCACTTTAAAGATTTTTTTTTCTATTCCAAACAAGTAGTAAAATTAAATAACAATCTCAGTTTCTTAACAGGAATTAGTATAAATTTATGAAGTTCAATGCTAATCTAAATTTGTTCTATGTGCTACATTTTGTACCAGGCACATTTCTCAAAACTAATCATTTAAAGAATGCTGTGAGCTAGGTTCAAAATGTCTGTTTTACACAAAAGTGAGACATTTTACACAAAACTAAGGATCATTCTGGTAATAAATGATAGATGTAGAATTTGAGTTCAGGTCTTTCTGATTCAAAAATCTTCTTGTCTTTCCTGAAAAGATTTTTTTACCCCAAGAGCCTCTAAAGCAGGGGTCTCAAACTCAACTCAGCATGTGGGCCGCAGAGCAAGATCACAGCCGTTCGGCGGGCCGCACTAGGTCTACAAAAGGCAACTGTTATGCAACACTTTTCTCACTGCAGTTGAAAACAAAAAAAAATCAGTACAACAAGCACAATCGTACATGCAGTTTACTCAGTGTCACAAAACGACCAGAAACTGTAGTTCGCATCACAACTGCTGTTAACTAAGCTAATATCTAGCTAGGATGCTAGAGAAATGAAAAATACAAGTAGGCCCCTAGGCTTACTTAATTTTATCCAAAATATTTTGAACTTCGTGGATTAGTCTGCAGGCCGCACAGAATTGTTCGGCGGGCCGCATGTGGCCCGCGGGCCGCGAGTTTGAGACCCCTCCTCTAAAGAGTGAAGCAAAACAAACAAAAATTATATTCTTTTGTACACCATTACTGAACACTCACTGAGCCTAGGGAAATGCTTTTCCAACAAGTGTGAGAAGAAAACCAAGTGACTCCTGGATGAGCAGATCCGTTTTCAGGGACAGATTGCACAGCATGAGAAAACAACTGCCCAGAATGAGAGAATGGACCAGATGACAGGGTGCCTTGGTATCTTTTACAACCAGAGGAAAGTAGAGAATCATATTCTGATCTTGTTAGTTATCTCTGATATAACCAAGTTTTTGGTTCACTCATACCCTAGGATTTAATTATGAAACTCACAGTGTGGCTTGACACAGTTCCAACTTCCTCCCTTTCCTCTTGTGCCGTGTACGATGGCAATGTGCTGCTTATGGGTATTCATTCAAAATTTTACATCTCAATTGTGTAGAGTAAGATGGTCATATAAAAAATGTGCTATGATTAGAAAGAAAATCAAACAAGTTGAAGTAAGATATAAAAGAAGGAAGAGAGAATGCATTATTTATAAATATTGGTCCCAAGAGATATATATGTATATGTGTGTTAAAAAGCACCAGAACCTGAGGCAGATTGATCGATGACTGACATATATATATATCCCCCCCCCCCCCAAAAAAAAGCACACAATTTGGAACTAGTGGCTTTGCTAGAAAAAGAGACTGACATTTGGGATACTTCACTAAAGAATTGCTTGAAAAATCATGCCAAAAAGTTTAATATAGAAATGGCCAATGTACACTAGAAAGTGAAGGGAAATAGAGGATGTTAAAAATTAACTGGTTTATTTTAAGTCATTAGTTTGAGGCAATATAAATTGCAGTCTATTAGGAAACTCTGGAGAAATGCAGAAATACATAGTAGAATGATGTGAGGGGGAAATACCTTTAGGGAAGAGGGGAAAGAGCAGACGCTGCAGCCTGAGACCTCACTGGTCGGGGCAGAGCAGAGTCTCTGGTCAGCTGGAGCCACTGTAAAAGAGAACAAATATTAAAGATTCCAAATGTCCCAGTGAATATTTATTTAGGTCAAATGTTAGCAAAATGTGTCTGACAGCCCTGTCAAATCCGCCTCGGTGAGCCAGGAGAGGCTGTTCGTGGTCCAAGGGTCATGCTCCACAATGTGGAGTAAATCCCTGAACATCTGAACCCATAGTTCTGTCACGTCTTCTTGCTGCTCAATGGTACGGGCTTCTGTGAGCAGTCAGCAGATAACAGGGAACATTCATTTTCATTGCTGGAGTGAAACAAGACTCCACACTGACAAGTTCACATATATGATAACTGCCTGGAGCAGTTTGATTTCCTGGTGGAAATAAAGAGGAAATGTTTCATTTCGGGCAGGTGGAGTTATATTTGCCTGTGATAGTGAGTAACAAAACCAAGCATACCACATAGTGATTATCATGAGTGGTAATTATAGTATCTTGAATTTGTAGAGTACTTTTAAAAAGCACCACTTCCTTCAACACATAAATCATTGGCTTCGTTTTCCAGAGGATCCCACCAGGCCAGGGAGGTTTGGGAGATATGTCCAAGGTCATAGAATTCATAGCTTGAAAGGCTAGGTCTAGAATCTGGATTTACTGCTGCCACCCAGTGTTGCCCTTTGGCTCAAGCAATCTGCTAACTGATCAAAGCATTGAAATCACTATATCACTTCTAGATTATAAATTTGTTTGATAATTTCAAGTTGCAGAGCAATTTATTTAAAAATTGCTTTTAATATTAAGCACTGTACAGTTATCTGGAAATGTCTTTTAAGATTTAATTTGTGGCATATCTTATTTTTCTACAATAGAAAGCATACTGAATCAAGTGGAAGTCACCTCTACCTCACAATTCCTTAACAATTGTTCTCTCTTTTTCTTTTCTTTTTTTCTTTTTGTTCAGAGAGAGGAAGGGGGGCAGAGAGACAGACATGTGCCCCAACCCGGATCCACCTGGCAAGCCCACTAGGGGGTGATGCTCTGCCCACCTGGGGCATTGCTCTGTTGCTCAGCAACTGAGCTCTTCTTAACACCTGAAGTGGAGGCTATGGTGCCATCCTCAGTGCCCGGGCCAACTTGCTCCAATTGAGCCATGGCTGCAGAAAGGGAAGACAGAGAGAGAGAGAGAGAAAGAGAAAGAGATAGATAGAGAGAGAGAGAGAGAGAGAGAAGTGAGAGGAGGAGGGGTGGAGAAGCAGATGGTCGCCACTCCTGTGTGCCTAGACCGGGAATTGAACCCAGGACATACACACACCAGCCAATGCTCTACCACTGAGTCAACCAGCCAGGGCTTGACTAGTTATTTTAAAGTATGTTATATATGAATAACTCTATAGTCAGATCAGCTTTCGATTAGGTGAATTGTTAAGTAAAGCAGCATTTAAAAAGATGATAAACTTGCTGATAAATTGAAAATCTTTTATGTTAGACTTTGAAATGTGTGTCCTAATTTTCTTTTTTATCAGAGGTCTGATTATTTGGGGAGTAGGTTACAACAAATGGACTTTATCACTTATCACCATATACTTATGACAGGGGACTAGGATAAATACTAAAATTTATTTATTATATATAATTAAGAGATGAAATTGCTATTTTTATAAAATCTATTGAATACTATTTTGTATGCTTCAGCCTGCCTGATTTTGTTTAAATCTTCATCAAGCTTCTTTAATAACATTCTACTAGATTTTGAAACTGATTCCTCTTCCAGGGAGAAAAAAAATTATATATATTACCACTATGCTAATACTTTGGTTGTTCAATTACAGTTTCCTCCATTGAGGAATAGGAAGAAAAATAAACAAAAAGCTAAGTAAAATACTTTATTTCAAAACTTGTTCTGTGTGTGGACACTGCTTGCATCACTCTCGCATGGAAACCCTCGACTAGACGTACTCTGAGAATGTTGACAATAAAATGAACAGAAATACTTGTTTTTCTTTACATATACTATTTTTTGCAAGTTTCTGTTTACAAAGGAATATTTTTCTTTAAAAATGTATTTTGCTTAAAATTATATTTTTTCTGATTATTAAAGTAATACATTCTCTTTAGCAACTTTGGAAAATTCATAAAAATACAAGAAATAAAATAAAAATTGTTCCCTTAATCCTGTCACCCAGAGGAAGTCAAAATTTATATTTTGGTTTAATTCTTTAATATATGAAGTGAAGATATTTTTTAAAAACCTAAATACTATGTAAAACCTGTCTTAGAAAATTTGGATTATACTTATAATTTCTATTTGGCTCTTTAAACATTATAATATATTGTGAACATTTCCCATGTCATTAAATAATCTTCTAAGTAACCAGAATAGATTGGCATTAGTTCATTTAAAACAGTGAACAAGCTGCCTTAAAAACTAGCCAGAGCCTCACCAAAGGGCTGATACTCTGAATACCAATCATAGCTTAGTTGCTGTTCCATATGTTAATTTAATTTGACAGAGTAAGAGTCTTTGAAGTCCTGATTCTCTTTTGCATCCAATAAACCAGTTTTTATAGTGCCTGAACCTTTAGACATCAGCCTGCAGAGAAACTCATGTCGGGAAGTTGCCATGAGGTCACATTAACAATGGCCAGAGGGGGAGTTCCTCTGCAAGTCTTATGAGAGAGGTGAGGGGGGGCTGTGAAGGGTCAGCGGGGTGGGGGCGGGAACGGGGCTAGGTCAGTGCCTCTGGTAATAGCATCTTATAGGCATACAGATCACTTGCCACTTATGTGAGCCCTTGAACCTTGATTCCTACAGAAGTAGGTGCCCAGCAACTTTCACTGGTAAGCTTCATACACATCTTGTGTTTATTAGGGGGTTCTGTGCCTTTAGATGGGAAAAGCTAAGCAGACTTCTCAACGATGTGAGCTTTGCTTCTTATACTTGAGCAAGATGATGACTCGAGTGTTTCTACCATCAGTGCTTAGAATTTGGATGTGAAGTGGTTCAGCTCAGAGAATGTATTTGGGGATATTTTTGTTCAATTCTGGTTAGAGTTGCTGGGACTGGTTAGAGAGGTGAAGAAAAGGGCATGAGTGTTAGAGAAGAGGGTCATAAAGAAAGAGGTTAAAATTGTGCTGAGCATTAAGTTCCATAGAGGACGGATTTTGAATTTTCTTTTGTTATTTTTTGTTTACATTAAAAGTTTTCCGAGGGCAGAAAACCATGATTATAAGGTATTACAAGCTTAGGACCTGACTGCTAGCATCTTAATAGTTATTTCAGTGCTTCATTATCAAATATGACATCATTGCTCCCAACATTAAAGACCAAGACCTTGTTAAATTGGGTTTCATTCACAGTTACTCATTATCTACAATTGTGTCCGACCTATGCAAGGTAAGCACCTTGTCCCAAAGGTGAGTGTGCGGTTCCTGGAGCTCAAGACAAGTGGCCACCAGCTGTTAACTTAATAAAAGGAGTAAGTACTCAAGTGGAGACCTGTGTGAGAGTTCTGGGCCTCACACTTGTCCAAAGTTAGAAGGTCACCTAATATGATGAAGAAATTTTAAAAAGGCATCTCTGTCCCTCTTTGGAAGCACCTGGAAGGTCTGTGTGTTCCTTGGGGAATTTATTAATGACAGTGATTTGGGAACAGGGAGCAGAAAGATGGAGACACCATTTAGAAGGAGCACACACCAACATTTAGGGAAATTGGTCATTAATGGGAAATTACTGGACAAGTGTTTAACTTTTCCAGTAAGGATGTTTCTAGGTAACATTTTGCAGCCGAGTGGTTCTAGGATGCAGTAGATATGAGATTAAGCAGCTGTGCTAGACAGTAATGATGTAACTGCATTTCCAACATAATTTTCAGGCCTACTGCTTCTGGGTGGTGTCCACTAGTACTGTGACCTAAGTTCCATTTTTGCAATTTATTTCAACTTCTACCACAGCTTTTCAGTCTTTACAAAGGTAGCTTGGCTGCCAGTCTCTTTACACTAAATTTTCAATTCATACTTCTTTAAATAAAATTGACACTGTACCTGCCTTAGTTTGTTTTGGCTGCTGTGACACAGTACCACAGACTGGGGAGTTTGCAATCAACAAAGATGTATTTCTCACAGTTCTGGATACTGGGGATCTGGGATCAGGTCAGCAGCATGGATGGCGAGGTCCCTCTTCCAGGCTGCAGACTTCTTGTTGTATCTTGACGTGGTGGAGGGGGGAAGCAAGCTCTCTGGGGTCTCTTTATAAGGTACTAATCCCATTTATGAGAGCTCTGCCTCATGACCTAATCACTCCCAAAGGACCCACCTGCTAATACCATCACTCTAGGGGTTAGGATTTTAACATCTGAATATGGGGGTGGGGGACACATATTCAGATCGCAGCAATATCTATAGTCTGCCAGTTAAGCATTTAGAGGAAACTAAATACTCTATTTGTGGTGGAAAAGGCCAAATTAGACAATAAAGTGGACCAAAAATTTGCCAAAGATTTAGTATAAATTTGCAGGAGTTTACCTTATTTTTATGGTGTGTTACGGTATGGTACAGAAGGCACTCTGGCTTACTCATGCTGGACTTGGTAACAGACATTACACACTACTAAGCACCGCTCATATATGTCTTGGTCTCCTCTCCTGCCTCTGAAACAGGCACAGGGAACTATTGGCATGAAACATGAGTCGTTAGCCCCATCTTAGAAAATCTCACACACATTGTAGTTCTCTTCTCCCATCCATCTGTCCTGTTTTGTGCAATTTCTTACTCAGATATTCCAAAGCTTCTCTAGACCTTTTTTCATCTCATTGAAGTCTTCTTCACTGTCTTCTCTGTATTTTCCTTCTCCATATCCCTTCCCCTTTTTCTTCTTTTGTCTTTCTTTTTATTCTTTCCCTCTTTGCATTCTCAATACAGGGCAACTCTGGCCACAGTGGTTACTGAGAAGCAGTTAGATGTTCCTCCCTTCACTCATCCACAGCATCTCTCCTGAGGCTCAGGGATTCTATGTGGAAATTATTTGATTATGTGTCTGTCTCTGCCTTGAAGGGATTTCCCTGGTATCTAATGGGGGCCTAATAAATGCTCCTGTTTTAAACCATCAAAATTTCAACCAGAAAGCTTAATGCTGCTTTCTAGATGGTCATTTTACAAACAGCCTTTTGGAATCCAACTCCTGTGTAGGTTGAGGACTTCCTACGACACAGTCAAACTATAGCAAAAGGCTTTTTATTACAGACTGTAATCTTGATGTACTTTGGCCCCACCTGAATTCCACTGTAATTGCCTTTACAACATATATCCTGCCATCGTCTTAAAAAGGTTTAGTTCTGAACACATCCGCTGGCAGAGGATTTGTTTTGCTTTCTCTTCTAGGAAACTGTAGCTTAGCAAATGTAGCTTAGCAAACTATTAGTCTGTCTGCCTTTACTTTTTCCTGCTTTTTAATTGTTGGTTAATTTTTAAAAAGACAAGTAAATAGATTAGTTTTGTTTGTGTATTATACTCAATAATTCATGTTAGCTATTTAATAATTTTAATAGCAGAATATACATCTAAATCTTTTACTGTTTGTCTGCATGCAAACCCTGTACCTGGGAGCCGCAATATTTTCAGAAGAGCACATCAAAGTAATTGTTTTGCCTGGCACCAGTACAAATTTCTGCTGGGACCTGTCCTATTTAATATAAATTATATTACCTGTGGAATTTAAGAGGATGTAAGGTGTAGCATGCCCTACAGGCAGGAAAATTAAACTATGGGTTGCTTTTTTATTTTTTCACTCTGGTTTGTTCCTATAATATGGGATGTTTAGCATGCCTAATTTCTGTTTAATCTTTTTACAGGCATATTTTGAATTTTGTATTCATACGGAAGACAAGTTCAAAAATCCAGTTATTCTCTCAAGCTAACTTGAGAATGAACACTATCTAAAGCTAGTGGTATGAAGGCTTTAACTGACTGTGGGAATGTGGGAAAGAGATGCCATTATCTGAATAAGTCTGTTTGTTTATTTATTTATTTTTACAGAGACAGAGAGAGAGAGTCAGAGAGAGGGATAGATAGGGACAGACAGACAGGACCGGAGAGAGATGAGAAGCACCAATCATCAGTTTTTCATTGTGGCACTTTTGTTGTTCATTGATTGCTTTCTCATATGTGCCTTTGACTGGGGGGGGGGGGGGGGGGGGGCTACAGCAGACTTGCTCAAGCCAGCAACCTTAGGTCCAAGCTGGTGAGTTTATTTTTGTTTTTTTTTCCTCAAACCAGATGAGTCTGCACTCAAGTTGGTGACCTCAGGGTCTCAAACCTGGGTCTTCCTCATCTCAGTCCAATGCTCTATCCACTGCACCACTGCCTAGTCAGGCTGAATAAGTCTGTTTAAAAACAGAACTCTCCCCACTGCCACAAGAAAGAATAATGAGGAAAAACAGGGGGTTTTGACTTAATTTAACCAAATCATTATGTTTCAAGACCAGTATCATGCCTCTGTGTTGTCTATAAAAACATTAATGTAGTAATGGAACATCCATGGGCAAGAATAAGGACACATAAACCATTGATAATAAGGACACATTAAATCCATTGAAACAGTTTTACACCTAGCTGATATGACCAAGATGTGGGCCTTTCAACATGTGTCAGAAACATATGTGACCTCAGGTAGTCAGATAGAGAGCTCCAGCCTTCCACATGCATTCACACCCTCATTGACTCAGTTCTCCCAGCTGACATCCCGGATGCCCTGTCGTTAGCCCCTGTGGACCTTGTGGTCCTAAGATATCAGATTGCTGCATAAATATCATCTTGGGTGTTGAATGTGTAGAAGAAATACTTTAACTAGGAAAAAAAGGAGATAGATGAAAGTTAATAGTGCAAAAGAGAATATATTGAAAAAAGATAGAGAGAAAGGAAGGAGGGAGAGAAACAGATAAGGAGGGAGAGAAGAAAGGAGACTGGTGGAGCTAAGACCAAAACAATAAAAGTAAGCCCTGATCCACCTCTCCTCTTTGTGTTCCTGATGACTCTTACATTCAGTAACGCTCAAATCGTAGGCTGGCCTTGTGTACTTATCCATGGGCCGGCACAGCTGAAAGTGATCCTTTTCCTGGGCCTCTACTCAGCAGGAGGAAGGGGCCTCTACTCAGTCTTTTAATTCAGTCATTATCTTAACCATTCTCATGAGATAGATCTTCATCACCAGGAACTTCCTGGGAATCCTTTTTTTGGGGGGGTCCAATAATTCCAATAGTCTCTGAAACATATATATTACAATCATGAGCAATAATTACCACTTATTGAAGCACTGTGTTTAATCTTCTATCTCTCTCTTTTTTTTTTTTTTTTTTTGTATTTTTCTGAAGTTGGAAATGGGGAGGCAGTCAGACTCCCGCATGCACCTGACCGGGATCCACCCAGCACACCCACCAGGGGGCGATGCTCTGCCCATCTGGGACATTGCTCTGTTGCAACCAGAGCCATTCTAGCACCTGAGGCAGAGGCCACAGAGCCATCCTCAGCGCCCGGGCCAACTTTGCTCCAATGGAGCCTTGGCTGCAGGAGGGGAAGAGAGAGAGAGAGAGGAAGGAAAAGGGGAGGGGTGGAGAAGCAGATGGGCGCTTCTACTGTGTGCCCTGGTCGGGAATCGAACCTGGGACTCCTGCACGCCAGGCCGACGCTCTACCACTGATCCAATCTTCTATCTCTTAAAAAGTCTTTCCATTTTACTCAAACCTCACTTCTGTTAGATGTCCCAATGGTACAGATTTAGTGAGTAAGATGCTATATGGCTTTCACCATGAATATAAACACAAAAAAACTATAATTTTACATAAGATTTTCCTGTTTTCCCTTCACTCCTGCATGCATTTCTGTCTGTGTTCATTCTGTGGTTCCTGATTTCCATGGATATCCTCAGGTAGAAACTTTGGGTACTGGATCCTGGGCCACATTTTACATTTTCCTTCCTGTTTTTTCTTTTTAAAATAACCCCTTATTAGTACTGAGAAAATTGCCCAAATTAAACTGAAACACCCACCCCATGGTTTTTTATATTTTTGCTTTCATGCCTCCCTTTTTCTTAAAACAGGCCACACCCCCCTTTGTTCTAACAATTGACTGAATTAAGAAGCTCAAATTTAACTCTTATGTTTTTGAGCTGTATAGACTGAGAAGTAACAATTAGTAGTCACTGAATGTCAGTTTAGTTAAGAGACCCGATTTTTAGCCTTCCCTTGTCCCCATCTTCCACTTTACCCCTGGAGCCCTCATAGACTGCAACAATGATCAAGATCCCTGTGAGCAAACTCATTAAAGAAATAAAGCTTCAGAAGTATGAGGGATATATATGTCTTAGTCCTGAAAACTGATATATATATATATATATATATATATATATATATATATATATATATATATATATATATATATAATAGAAACTCACATCTTGTATTTTCAGACAAGACTCTGTATGTCCAAAGTAATACCTTATATTAGCAGACTGAAAGCACAGGCAAGTTTGGTAGATGCCACTGTGCTCAAGTGTTGGTCTGGGCAAGAGCTGGTTTTGTTGTTGGAAAAACAGATTTTCAAAGGTTGGGATAGCAGACACACTCTCTCCATCACTTGACTTTAAAGTTAGTTTTAGATAAAAGGATACCTTTAATAGTAGGGCTGGTTGTTGGGAGGATCAGGCTTCTAAAAACCTTAATATGCTTTCAGCCTTCCCCGGAAGCAGGTGACAGGGTAGTTAGCGTCCACATCCTCTGCTCAGCAGAGCAGTGTCTCTGCTGGCACGTTGCCTGGCACAGCTCCAAGGAAAGCTGTATGATGACAGCAAGATTAGGATGCAGGAAGCAAGGCAGAGTCATATGCTCTAAAATGTCGATTTTCTCCTATTCCCTTAGTATATAGTATGGTTGATTCTACTAACGGATTATCCTTTAAGCCAAGTCTCCTTATAAGCACTTGAGCATTTGAATTCTAAAGATATTAAACAATTTCATTTGATACCCCTCTCCATATTCTTTGTCAAACTTGTGTTGATGGGATCCCTTACACTGTAACCTCCCCTCAGTCAGGGTACATGTGCAGAAATAGTAACATTGGTGAAGGTTCGGTATTATTGAATCTCCAGTGTTGGGAGTCACTACATTGAGTTATATGTTTGTCAACACTTTTGTGCTTGAAATTATTTTACAAGCATACGTCAAACAGGAATGTGGCTATTATGGTACCATGTCTATACTAAACTCTGCTCTCAATGGATCTGGTTATATTTACACTTATAGATAATACATCATGTGGAGTTGGTAGCGTCTAAACAGGGCTTTTAGATTGGTGTTCCTTGATTTAGACACTATAGCTTCTTTATAATTTATTATCTACAACTATACTTTCTTCCCTTTAGTTATTCTTTTTATGTTCTCTTTACAATTGCAAAACACCCAATTGTTGCCATCCTTACCCCATTTCTAAGAATAGGTCTTAAGGTAAATGATAAATGTTTAAACATGTTTTTAGATTATTGCATATGATTTTGGTAAGTTAAATAATTAAAACTTTTTTAAATGTTAAAGTGAACTTGAGGTATTTTTTTAATGTGTTTTGGGATTTATTTTTCTATAAAATGTACAACTTTGATTTTTTTCAGTGCTCCCAAAAAACAGACAAAACTTGTGACCTCATCTGTTTTAAATTTGAATGAATGAATAAACAAAGGAAAAATGTCCTGAGTACAGTCTTCATTGCAAGTTCCAGCAACATAAAGAACAAAAGCTCTTAGACATTGCTTCCCACTATCTATAACCATTATAAAACTACTCTCATCAGTGTGTCGGTAGAGGGACACAAGTGTTTTAGATACTTAGGGTATTTTGTTGGTGTGGTGGTGGTTTTACGCTTCTTCAATCTTGCAAGCAGCCTCTAGAATTTACAAGTGATTTTGCATCAAAGTAAAGGGAACAACTTTAGGCAATATGGCTGACAGACAGTCAACTCTCAGAATGTGTTGGAAATGCAGGTTAAGATTCCAGAAATAATCCTTGATTTGGGATTTGTTCAAAGACTTAATGTCAAGTCTTAGCTTTGTCAGTCATTAACTGGATGAGTCCCTTAGTCTATCAGAGCCTCAATTTTTGTAACTCTAAAATGTAAATTGTCATAGGAAGGTAATGCCCAGTATATAGGTCAATCTGATAATTAAAGGGGGCATTATATTTTTTAATCAATATCACTATTAAATCTATGCAAATGGAAAGTTAAAAATAAGCTGCTTTGAGGATTATAAAATCTCCTAATGGTCATCTCGCACGTGTGTATTACTTCTGTAGGCAGGACCACACTTAAGTTCTTCCATTTAGGTAAAAATCTGTATTGCTTGAAAATACTTTCAGAGGAGAGGCTGTAGGACTTGGATCCACAAAAGTGACTACACGAGACATTAAGACAAAAATGTTTTTCTTAATTATTCACACTCACGATTCTCTTGTTTTCCATTTATTTCCCCGTGGAACAGCCCTCTGTTCCTCCAGTCCTTCCGCCACTTTGTAGCGTGCCATCCTGTGGTAGTTTTCCCTCTTTTTCTTCCCTTGAGGCACCTCCTTCAGTGGTTTCCTCCATTTTAAACAAACTCCACTTTTCATCTCCTTACGGGGGTCATTTGTCTTAACTTCTGCACAGGAAGAAGATTCCACTGTTCCTCAGCCGCTCACTCCAAGACATGAGACCCTCTGGTAAGGAAGCTTTCCTTCATGTCACATTGAAGCCCATTTCCTATTCTTACTTCTTCAGAACAAGTTTTGAAAAACAGCTGGTTACCATCCTTTAGTTCCGTCCTTCCCTGACAGTACTTCAAAAACATTATATCACTTTTCAGTCTTTTTTGTCAAGCATGAGTTATAGAACTTCCTTTGGTTTTTTCTCGTCTGGCGTATTGTTCAGCCCTCTAATAAGTCGTGTGGTGTAATTGAAAGAACGTGGGCTTTGTAGTTCGACCTGGTTTTGCATCTGAGCCATGGATCCCGCTAGCTGTTTGACCCCAGTCCGAACATCTAACTCCTTCGAACTACAGTTTCCTCATCTGTCAGGTGAGGTTGATGGGTCATCTCTCACAAGGTCCTTGTCAGAGTTGTTAATGCATAGAACATTCCTGGTATATAATCAAAGCTCTAATAAATGTTAGTTCTTTTCCCCTCCCTCTCTCTTTGTGACGCTCCTTGACATTAAGCTACTACTTTCTAATAGTTATGGGGACTAGAACTGAACACAGTGTTAAGAATTTTAAATAATACTGCTTCCCTATCCCCTCAAATGTGCTTTCCCCCTCCCTTATACTGCTACGTCACGAGAGCTCTTCTAAGTATTTATACGCCTTCTGATGTTATGGCCACAAGGACAAGCTACTTCCAAGAACCAGCTCTGAGAAGAGAATATCCAGAGGAAACCATATCAAAAGGAGACACTTAATTGGCATTGGAGGAGTCCAGGATAGCTCTTAACCTTATTTTCACCTTAAGGAATTTCCCATATGGCTTTATCTATCTGTGACTCTCTCCAGTATGGGACCCATCACATGTCCTTCAGATCATGTCAAAACACCAAGTTACTCATTTCTAGGTTTCCACCTCAGATCTAGATGAATCCTGGATGCAGTTTCACAGCTGCCCTCTATGGCAACCCTTGTGCAGATTCGAGAAAGGCACTGCTCTCAGCAGGTGCAGCACCATGCCCGGGAGAGCAGTGTTCGGAGGAGAGGGTAGCTGAACTTCGGGCAGCCCGGCACGGGGCTAACGTTTTTGTGGAAGTCACAGTGTTGGCTCTG
Source organism: Saccopteryx leptura (assembly GCF_036850995.1). Taxonomy (NCBI): domain Eukaryota; kingdom Metazoa; phylum Chordata; class Mammalia; order Chiroptera; family Emballonuridae; genus Saccopteryx; species Saccopteryx leptura. The sequence goes on from NC_089504.1 coordinate 149,794,069, forward strand.
GTGTGGTTTACTTTCATCAGATAGGTGCTCCAAAAGTATTCCTTGTCTTTGTCCTTTTAGTGTCAGCTAACATCAACCTTTCTTTCTCCCTCCATTGGCCACCTCCTTTTCTTATATCTGTTGTCCCCTTTACAATTTGTAAACCACATTTTATTCTCTGCTTCAGATTTGCTTAAATTACTTCTACTGGTTCTAGCTATTTCTTTCCAGGCACCTTTGCATACCTGCCTTGACACACACACACACACACACACACACACATGTATGTATGTCATATATATTTATATTTTGTGAAGGTACTCTTTGTGTTTTAATTCTGGGCCATTTGGGATTGAGTCAAACAGACTTTCCTAAAAATTTCAACATTCTATTAACTGATTCTTTTTACTAGCAAATTGGCAAAATCTATATAATTAATTCATTCCAGTGTGTGTTCCCTGTTGTCTACTTTCCTCTATAGATGATTTTGCTAAACATTTCCATTACCTAAACCGAGGTTATGGGAAAGAAAGGGAAAGAGATTGCCAAAAGATTATATAATCCACACACTACCTGCACCAAAAGTGAGATTTCAGAGGTCCTAAAAGGAGTACATGGATGTTCTCATCATTACCAGGCAACAAGATCCTTTATACTAAGCTCATGTTTGGGCAAATCCCGCCGAGAACAATCAGGTGGGTTTAGTGAACCATTCAGTTTTCCAAAGCTCAGCCAGGTCAGTTCTGGTGACCGGTCGATGTACAGGTCTCAGCCAGCTTATTCTCAGGTGGCGTAACTGATGGTTATGCTTAAATTCATCTCAAGGAGGTGGAAGGATATTTTAATAATAATTTTTTAAAAGTTTGTGTAAAAAGACATAAAATTAAGAAACAAGAAACTTGAAGATCATCTAGAGGCAAAATTTCCTGACATGATGATGTACTGGACAGTAGATAGGTCTTGGTAATGGATGTGGTTGGAATGCCATTATTAAATTTTCCTTTTCTCCATTTTTCTTCATCTATTTCTAATGTGCCTGTTAAGCCAGAGCCTTCCTGGGAACATAACAATAAAACAACTATGGAGTTAAGTAAATAGAAAAACCTAATAAATATCCCTACAAGTGCAGCTTGAATCATTTACTTTCATGCTCTATAAATCAGTAGCAGACATGTGACAGGAACCATTCTTGACCTGTTTTAGGATATGCAGGCACCCCAGGAAAAGTTTCCTGTTTATTACTTCTTTGAGTGTGTGTGTGTGTGTGTGTGTGTGTGTGTGTGTGTATTACTTTGAGATATTTACTCCTGGAATAGTCCTCTGGCTGGGGAAAAGTTTGGGTCTAAGGAAATAATGCAGAAAAAGAGTAAATAGGGCTTAGCTGAAGGAAGGGTGCAGGCAAAGGGCACAGTGGATGAATGGGAAGAGGAGGCTGGTGGAAGACAGAGCTGGGCGTCAGGGACACTAGCACTTCCGCTGCTCAGGCTTTCGGGGAGAGATAATAAAATCTGGTTTTGACATGTTTGCTTTAGATGGCAGTGAAATACTGAGTCTGTATATTTTGTAGATGTTGAGAAATATGTGACTGAAGAGAGGGTGAAAGGTCAGGGCTGGAGATAGGGATCTGGGGCTCATCTGGGTGTAGGTGCTAATTGAATCCATGTGGGTGCACTAAAGAATTGGGTAGACAAGGGAAAGAGGAGCGAGGCCCTCCAGGCTGAGCCCTGGGGGCTCTAAGTGATACTGCCTGGAGGGAAAAGGGGCTGGAGTCAAAGAAGAAAGAAAAGCAGGTGGAGATATTTGAGAATTCCCATGGCCTAAGTCCCACGCCACTGAGGCCTTGAGGATGTTGGGAAGCACATGGCAGTGTGGAAGGTGGCCCAGAGCCCTAAGACTGGGAAGCCACGAAAAAGTTCAGTAAGGAGCTGCAGTGTTTGGTGGCTCTCAGAAAAGCATCAAACAAAAGCAAGGACTGCAGAGAAAGAGGCAAACCGGGCCGCATCTGGGTCTGGTCGTCTTGTTCCTCCACATTGCCTGGTACGGTGCTTGGTAAGTCAGCACTACGGATGGCTGAGGGTGGCGAATGAATCAGTCAAGTAAGCAGCTATAGGTAATCATTATTTTTTTAGGTGATTATTTTTTTTTCCCATGTAAGAGAGGATAATAGCATAGTACTGAACGGTTGCTACCAATATCGCTGATAGGCCTACCAGTTCAAATAGACAGAAAAGAGAAAAGGAGGTGAGAAGAAAAGGGAGAAGGCAGAGCCTGGGAAGAGAGGAGACAGAAGTAGGTAGTGAAGAAGGCCAGGCGTTTTCCGGGGTGTAAAGTCAGAGAGGTAAACAGCCTAAGTTTGTGAATTGGGCCTTTAATTTGCTTGTATCTCTAGCCGTTTCTCAAACATTCATCTTGTCCCTCTGGTGGAACTCCCAGCTTCTTGGCAAAGACAGGAACTTCTTTTGTGTATCTCTTTAGTACCTCATACGGTTCTGCAAGCATTTACCCTGTACTCAATGACAGCTTGAAAGAAAGAAATTTTCAGTGATTTCTAAAAGTTGATAATTATCCAGAAATTTAGTCTGTGAAAATGTTCACTTTCGATAAATCAAATAAAAACATCCCTTCTCCACTCAGAGGAGGCTTATTAACTAAAATTTTCTAAATAATTCACTCAAAGCCCTACCTCTGGAAGAGTGTCTAGATGCTTGCTTGTGAAATTTCCTTCAGAGCCAGCTATACAAACATCCTCTCTAATCTTCGCAAAATGAAGAAATGGGCCTAACAGATGTGGAATATGCTTCTTTCCTACTCTGTTTTTTTATCTGTTTTCTTAAGACTACCTGTAAGTAGTGATCTGAATAAGAGAACTGGCTTTGGAAGCATCAAAAATGTAATTTTCAACTTCTTATGATTTAAAGAACTGAACACTTCAGTTTTCTCAAACTTTTAAGAAAATGAAATTCATCTTTCGGTGGAGATCCAGGTGAACATATTAACAAACACCAGGAGCCTGGAGACTGAAAATAATCTTGTGACTGACATCTGATTGTGACTTTATAATGTTCTACTGCAAACGCGCCTGTAAGGGCAACGAAGAGATAGTTGAAAAAGGCAACGCTGTTACTTATTTAATTAAATATGTAAAAAGGGTTGTTTGCATCTGTAGTTCCTGACAGTAGTTTTCTATTTTTAGAAGTGGTGTTAATGATACTGTATTGCGACAGATACCAGTGGCCATAGGTTTCAAAGGATGTCTAGAATTTTTAAAAAGAAATAGTCTGCAAGAGGGAAGGAAGGGGCCTGTGCTGGTAAATCTCAGCAGCATGGAAAAGGGAAGGGGTGTCCCGACAGTGTTGTTTCATCTGCTAGAACTTTCCCACAGAAAGACAGATATCAAATAAGAATGTTTATCAGACCTCAGATATATATATATTATACATATATATATTATATGTATAATATATATAACTCAGAAATTATATGTAATGGGATGACATTAATCAGGAAGATTACATAGGTGTCAGTCACATCTCTTCGGGTATGTTATGCAGTATAGACTTGCTTATCCCAAACTTGGAAGGTGGGAAGCACCATAAAAATACAGACTGGCACCCTGTGAAGAACAATAGCCAGTCTTCATTATTCACACTGATCTAGACGCTAGACATTGTGGTGTGCTTGTTAAATGACACATCAGACAGTACCTACCGCTAATACGGCAGTAGGCCATGAGTTGCTGGTGCAAAAGAAAGCTAAAGTGAATTAGGCAAGATAGCTAATGAAAAGATAGCAGTGGTCCCAGTGGAAAACCATATGGACACTGACCCACTTTTCTAGTTTTACTTTTGTCTGATTTTCTTAAGAATGGGTTACTGCTGCAGAGCAGCCTGAGCCTGATGGCAGAAGGCAGGTCCCTATGGTCAGTTCATTTAGAAGCAAGAGAGAATAAGTTGACTGCCCAGGAGATGTCTTAGTTAACAAGCGCAGGTCTTTGCAGATGAAATAGAATTTAAGTAACAGAAACTGAATATTATTACTTCAAAGAAGAATGCAGTAATTCTTCTGTAAATCGGCCATTTTCCCCACTCTGAAAAGATAGTGAACAATGTGGAAGGGTGTGGCATTTTCTATTACTTGCCATTGAATTGATGAGAATGAAAATGTCTGTGAATCCATCCACACCACTGAAAGACGGGCCATAGAATCAACTAGGTGGCAGAATGTGTGTATCAACAACAAAATATACTAAAAAGTTTTCACCAGGTAGTGTTGAGATCTGCCATCTGTTTATTTGTGACCTTATTTAGTATTTTCCTGTTTTACCTCAATCCCTAAGGGAACCAAGGCTGCATATAAAGAACATAATGACCATCAGACAACCTTGAGTTTTCAGTGAGCAAAGGTGGACTCTGAGGTCCATGACATTTTGTAGTTTGTTATCTTTCTCAGGCACAGAGTTGAATTCTGGCTCCTGGAAGCCAATGTTTGGGAGAATCATTTATTTTGTGAATGAAGCACACTTTGACAGTAGTCACATCCGAATGTGACCTTGTTGTCTCCTAATTTGAGTTTACATAGTAGCTCTCTTTAAGAGACTAAACGATTGTTTTAGTTTCTTTGTGAAAACAGCCATAAAGTGAGAGAAGAATCCTTGGTTGAAGTTGGAGAGGCAGTTGACCCTGGGTGGAGGAGGTGCACAGCAAATGTTGGCCTATAGAGAGTAATTTTTACCGGAGAAATCTCCAAACCTGAGCAGTGTTTCCTGGACCCCCAAATTTAGAGACTGTGAATTTGAGGGTTTGCCACATCCTCAGAATCATCAAGGGACTGCTAAAATGTAATAGGAAATTAGCATTATAGAGAAAAGAAAAAAAATTATAGGAAAAAGACAAGGAATATGTAAATGATTTATTTAACCCTTTGAGTAGTATGAACGTTCATGTACGTTCTCGTGCCTCCTGACCATCCAGAGTACGATTGATTTATTTTAAAAATGTGTAAGGCAACATTAAAAAAAGGCAAATGTATGTTCTTCTTGTTTCCATAGATTGGTTATCAAACATGATTTTAAGTTAATAAAACTGGAACTAGAACTAATTTCATTTTTTGGAAAAAAAACTCAGTCCCGGGGGTCAGCAAGCATGAAAAAAACCTCACTATTCAAAGGGTTAAAATGTTTAGTTTAGATCCAGGTCTATTACTACTAACTACGCAGCCTTGGGAATGGTCTGTCTGACCATTACTTCGGTGTTGCCAATTGGAAACAAGGTGAAACTAGTCTTCACCACTAATTTGCATGCCCCAAAGTAGGATAAACATACTCCTCTGGCGATTTAATCGGTAAATGTGGACCCAGGCAAGTGAAAGAGAAGCAAAAAATTCCTATGGCCATACTTATAAACAAAACTCCTGAGGGAATAAGAAGACAAGAGTCTGGGTTCTTTCCCACTCTCAAACCAGATCCACTCTGTTTCATCCCTGGTATAAATTCGTGTTCTGAAGACTGGAGGTTGGGAGGTGAGGGGTGGAGGTGAGGAGTAGAAGGATTCTTTGATGAAGGAACACCTGTCACCCACTATGGGCTTCCCTGCAGTCCCTCTAGGTCACCGTCAGTGCTGGGATTCAGGAAATAAGCTGAAATAGTTGTGGGTTTCCCTTGCCAACCCGGGAACTGAACAAAACAAAATAAATGATGGTGCTGAAACTCAACTTCACTCACTTGCTTACTGAATACTTCAAGTTCCTGTAGGTTCCTATACACATCCCGGAACAGTATGTTAGGATGCTGATCGGGGTGCCATTTTATGGCTGCAAATGGGGAGCTCTAGGGTTAATCTGATAAGAGATGCCAAACTCTTATGCCATGAAGAAACCTATCCCCAGCCTGCCTTGGGAAGGATACCTCCTAATACTAACTGAAATTCCTTTTGCTGTAATTAAGGTCTGTGTTGTCTTGGTTTATTTGGGGCAGTGGAAGCTTTGCCCATGTCCTATTCTCCTTCAGGTTACTGAAGCTAGCTTTTAAGTGAACCTACTCAAATTAAGTAAAATGTTATTTTAGTATACCTTCATCTGACCTCTTTCAAATCCCATTGCTCTTTCTGCTGTGCCTGAAGGTATTCTCCCAATTTCTCCAACATGTTCATTTCTGGGCTGTAAATTAGATATAGGACAGGTACTCAAATTTTGTAAATACTCTGGAATTACAAATCACAGTTGCCCTCTGTCTTGACTCAACCTCCCACCACACACACGCACATGCGTCCGCCCACGCACACACACACATACACACTCTTTGGAAGTCACTCTAGCTAGTGGTAACTATGAAGTCTTTGGTAGAAGGTACTTTGCTGTGGACTAGAATAGAATGTCATGTGGCTCAGAGATTCTTTCTGCATTTACATTCTCTCAAGATAATGGTCTCACATATATTTTCATACATGCAAATATGAATTTACTTTCCTTTTCTTTCTCTCTTCCAACTCTTTCCAGTTCTTTCAGAACATGTCTTCCAATTTTTATCTATGCCACTTTTATCTACCATTTTGTTGTATTGCTAGAGTGGCCCTGGAAATATCAGAGAGGAGAGAAACCATATGTTTTGAGGTAAAACTTAATAGAATAAAGAAAGAATGCCATTAATTTCCAGCCCTTGAAAATACCAAGGAGCTCCCATTCAGACCCTCCTTACCATCCACTGTCTTGTATTAAATCCTGGTATTTCTCAAATGTCAAATTCCAAGGTGGATTTTTTAAATATTTCTTGCAAACGTTTGTTTAACTCTTTTAATTAAATATGAATCACTCAGAAGTATTTTCTTCTATCATTTTTGTTATAAATGTGCTACAGTTTAGGTTCTAGTTCTTTGTCATCCAGCCTGAGAATCTAACCATTGTTTATACCTTATTTTTACTCAAGGTAAAGTATCTCCTAAATTTGAAAAAATTGACACCCAACTCAACTTTTGAACTGCTTCAATTCTAATAAGGACTCGGTTGGCCTTGAGCAAGAGGAAATGTTCTTCTCGCATGAGAAACACAGCTAAGGAAAACATTGTAGGGATAGCAAAGAAATTTTATTTTGAGACTTTGGAAAGGACCCTGACTTGCCATTTAGGTGTGTGACTGGGATTGATAGTGAGCAGTCTGGACGCCAGCATTCTGACTGCTTCTGAGGCCATCTTTATCTTCAGGGGCACGGGATTCCGTGAACACTGGCTCTATTTGTCTTTGTGTCTGATCCAGGGCTTCACAGCACTTAGTAATTGCTTCCTGAACTGAATGTAACCCCAGGCTAATTAATGGTTCTTCGCCATCAGATTTGAAGGAAAAGAATAAAATTAAAAGAGAAGCATTATAAAGTACTCAAGTTAAATCACATCAAATAATGACCAAATTTTCAGTGAGGGACAGAATCCTATCTTGTCATTTTCTGCTGTGTGAGCTGAGAGCGGGGACGTGGATGTGTGTGTCCTTACATACCTTCTTACAGAGTAGAAGGAAGGAAGTTGTGAAAGGGGAGAAAATAGAGCTATTGACTGAAGAGCCATAAAGCTGTTTTTAGAATGACTGCTTCTGTTGTAGTGGGGAATGCTTCCTTTAAGAAGGGATATATTATGCATCCTCTTTCCATTAAGTCTATTTTGGGAAGAAGTTACAATGATAATGTATTACCAACTCCCAGGGATCTCTTATCAACACAGCCTCTATTCTCATTACACACCTGCTTAGAGCTAAATAAATTAAACCTTCTGTTCTTCGGAACACCAACTCAAGGCAATCAGAATCTCCACTAAATCACTCTATTTATTAGGGAAGCTGCTGGTTTTTGGAAAGTGTCAACTCTGCCTGGATTGAGCATTCAGTCAGTTTCAGCAGTAGCAAAATCTAGGAATTGTTTTCAAAACAGTGTGGGTCTTCCTAGTCCGGGTGAACATTTGTCTGCATTTGGCAACTACTTTGGTTACTGTGGAACAAGATGTTTACTTCTCAGTAGTTTTACAAATTATTGTTTAACTTGGTCTCTATAGAATTAATTCCTGGGAGGTAGGTAAGAACGGTGGAGGAGAACTCTTCCAGGCTCATTTAAAAAATTAGTTTTTAAAGTAATAGTACCAATTTGCCCCGAAGCACAACAGTGTAGTAAAGTTCTGTTTCAATCCGCTTAGTCATTAAACAACCATTGGGGTTCTCCCCCCCCCCCCTTTAAACCTGCATTCAATCAGCTTGGATGCTGGTTTACAGTCTCTTTAACTGTAAAGATCACAAAGGAAGGTTAGCAGGATTACCACCAGCAGCAGGACGCTCTGAAACACCCGCACTGTCACATGAAACTTTCAACCAGAGGCTCCCTTAGCTGTCTCCCAACTCACACTCTGCTCCGGGGAGGGATGTGGTGAGAAAAACTGCAAACTCCGATTTCAGAAGCAGCCCGGTGTTCATTCAAGGAAAGAAAAAAGAAAAGTGTTCTTCCACTTAATCTCCTCCTGCAGGGCCAGGCTGATCACTGTTAACTGAAATGACAGGGTCTTCTTGCTGCAGAAGAGTAACTAGGGAGAGAGGGTGTCATTGCTGACTCCTAGGTGAAGGCCTGGATGTTCCTTTTATGTGAAGGTAGGAGAAGTTGCTCTATTTTATGGCTTTCTTTCAACACGTGGGAGGTTTTATCACTCATTTTAAAAGTATAGCTTAACACCATTTTCCAACCAACCCGAGTTCCAGCGCTGGGTTGTTTTTACAAAATGGTTCCTCAGATCAGGATGGACACAGGTGTCTATTATTTGCAATACTTATCAGAATTGAATTTATTCCCTTCGTGGTAGGAAAAACAAGAGCATTTTCTGGCATTGAGTTCTACAAGCTATAATCTGTGGTCACATCAGGTTCTAGGAAGAGATCACAACTTTCTGAAAAGATAAATTGCTACTTTACCACAAACTGTCTTTTGATTTCTTATTCTGCCTCTGTTGGGTGTTCCATTTTTACTGCCATAATAAACCACACTGGACAAGACAACCCTGCACTTTTGAGTGGCCAGGTTATAGACAAAATTGGTAATTATTTCAGTTTTGAAGAAGACAAGGACCAACAACAGGTCTTGGTATTTTAATAGAATGACGGAATTTGACAGTGATCTCCATTTGAGAAATAGAAACTTAGAGAGTTCAAAAGACTTCCCAAGCTCTTATAGCTAGTTAAGAGCAGAAAATGGGTTCGAAGCCAGAATCTGGACATACAGTTCATTATGCTTTCACCTATCCAGATGCCTGCACTAAGTTAATGCAAAAGTCCTGACGTGCCCTCATGAAAGATGCAAGCTTGTTGTTGGGCTCTGATATATATATTTATGGGGATGTATATATAAACGTGGGGATATATATATCTCTAAGACAGTTGTTAAGTCACCAGCTTTCTCACCTTCTTCAAACTGAATAATCCAACTCTTTTTCATTTAATTTTAGGTTTATATTTTCCAATCTTTTCATCATTTTTTACTTGGTCAATGCACAACAAACTTTTGGAATCTGAACCAAAACGTTCAGGGAATTGGCCAGGTTTTTATATAGATATCTGGATATTTTGTAGACAAGTTCTCCATCTCTCTGCTCTCGGAGCTGCTTTCTAGATGAATGCCGGGTGTGCTTTGACTAGTTTGTTGGATCGTGTCTCTCGATAACAAAACCGCCTCATGTTTTTCATTCTTGTGTTTCAGTCTTGCATATTTAACACATTTGATTTTTTTAAGCCGTGTTTTATTTTGCTAACTATTGTGCATCATGACCATAAATTTCAGTAATTTTCATCTCTAAGGATGAAAAAGGGAGCTATTGCTAATTTTAAAGGGTGCTAACTCACCCTTGTTTAAAAAAATTTGAAAAGGCTTATTGTCTTGATGTTTCCTGCAGAGATGCATATTTACTTACCCAGCTAATTTACACAAGTAAATAATAGAAGAAACCTACTATCCGTTCTTCAAGTCTTTACATCAGATACTTCAACAAATACACATTTCTACTCAATTTTAAATGAAATTCAATGGCAAATATCTCTAATCTTTAAAGAGGATTGTCTGTCAACTCAGGGAAGAAAAACAGTTGATTAAACTAGTTGCTTGCCCTTAGCCAGATAAGATCACCGATTGACTCAATTAATTTGTAAGTTGTTTTAACTACCATACACATGAAGTATGCGATATAGGTCAGGGAATAACAGGTTGTTCATATATAGTAATAAAAACTGTGGAGAAAGAAAATCCATGAAAGATGGAAAAGAATGAGAGGGAAGAAGAGAGATGATATACACTTTTCAAAAAAATTGAATCAACAGGGATTTTCAGAGTAAAGTCTATTGTATAAAGTATAAATCTAGTATAACTGAATGCTTATAAGAGGAGATGCTTTCAGCAGCTCCTTTGTTCCCTAATGTATAGACTGTACCTGAGCATAATGCTTCTTTCCTGTGAGCTGGACAGTAGGAAGTAATCTATCTTCAGCCTTGTTTAGTTTGTAAATAACACTGTAGAAAAGGCCTGTTGAACTTTGAGAAGGCTGTCTCCATGTGCTCTCTCTCACTCTTAGAGGTCAATTAAAGGGCACGGCCATGACCAGCACCTTAATCCTACAGGGATTGTTTACAAAAGATTGAAAAATGTGCCCAGGGCCCATGCTACCCCTCTGTAGAACTAGCCCCACTCAAGCGAGCTGGCAAGGAAGCCTGGCTTTTATGAAAACAAGAGAGACTTTGGGTGAGCCTGGCATCTTTCAATGAATGCTTTTTGCTTTCTCCTGCTGAATTTTTTATTTTCATAAAATGTCAGTGGGAAAATGGACACTGGCCTTTTTTTTTCCCTCTGCTGCTTTGGAGCTATTGGGATGCTGTTCTTTGGGATAATGAAGTAGGTTGTCATTTCCTCCCCAAATAATGCATTGCAAACTGGGAAATGCAAATTTCCTGTGGAAGCTCTATTAGCAGGTGGTGTTTCCTTAATATATTGTTTCTGACCTTTGGGGAAATTGGTATTATGAGCTGACTTTGGAAAATTAAAATAGCATCAAGGTCCTACATTTTAAATAAAAAAATATCTTAGTTAATATGAAAAAATTAGAATGGGGTCCTACACCAGGAAAAGACATAACACATTTTACTTTTTTACGTTAATCAAAGATTTGTTATTCATGAAGGACAAGAAGAAGCAGTATGCCACAGTTGGATTTCATAATTCACTGAGAAGGAGAGAGAGAGAAAAAAAAGGAAAACTATGTATTTTAAAGTTTTCCTTTAGACCTTTGCTGTTAACTGATGCATTTGGGAAGTTATACAAAGAGTTAAGCATGGAACTGTTCAGATGGCAAAACTGAGTTGAGCTGAAGGTAAAGACATCTGTATTTTTTACTCATTTGCTCAACAGCACTAAATTTCAAGCTTGTTTTTTGTTCAGCATCAAAGAAAAACTTGTTTTATGGTTATTGGATTCTTTTTAACTCACATATTTCATGAAAAGGACTCAAGTCACTGGGTCTTTGTATTCTTTTAGTTACTTTTCTGCCCGACAGCCCTTCTGCGTGCCATCTTGTTGAATAAGTAAAACATAATTTTATTATTTTTCTCTTCCTTTGAAGAAAAAAAATTTAAGAGGTTTAAATACCATTCACATTTTGGAATTTCCTTTTTCACTCTCTACCAAAACCATCATCTCACAACCACAGAAAGTGATCCAATGTTGAAAGACTTAAGAGATTCTTAGTCCTATAAAGATCCTTTATATGATTATAACTCCTGTGTTTATCAAGGGCAACAAAAATAGAGCTTAAGACCTGACAAAGTTTGTAAATATAGGTGTGTGTGTGTGTGTGTGTCTTCATTCCTATATGTATGTGTGTGTTGCATTTATCCAAAGCTCTATATGTCCAAATATACACAGTATTTTTAGCACGCCAATTGCTGATTAGGCATCCATATTCTTTTTATCTCTAAAAATTCTGAGTGTGCAGACCTATTAGTTGCCATGGGTCAGATGGTCATAACCAATGGAAGACTAAACTATTGATCAAATCTGAGAAATTGAGATTGAGTAATTTAAATTTGACTATTTTAAACCATTAAATTTGGTTAGTTTAAATAATTGTTTAAATACTTGCCTTCATTTTTTAATTGTTTTCTAACACAAATTTGGCTTCAAGTTTAGGTTTTCAAGTGCAAGAAATCTGCATTTTTATCCTAAGGTATATAAAGCAAGATACTTATATTTTACTAAGGTTCACATTCATTATCATTGCATCTCTTTTTCCTAAAAGAAAGCAGAAGTAAGAACTGGGGTCAAAACCAGATATAATGAAGTTTCAGCTAATGTTAGGCTCACTGAAAACATTAGTTTTTCAGATAGTTGAATATTAACATCTTTAAATTTTAACTTTTAGTTTTGATAATGTATATGGAAATCTCACTAATGTATATGGTCCATGTGCCTCTGCCTACATTTATAAATGTACTGAGTGCAACTTTATACGTGTTTCTTGATGATGCTCGGTCCTTGGCATAAGCATCACTAGACTTGTCAAGTGGCCAAGATCATACTGTTTCTTTCTTTTCTCCTTTCTTGGGTGCTTACCACATGAGAGGATGCACTCGATGAATGTATGTTGAAGAAGTGAATGGGAAAACAAGCTCAGTGAGTAACAAGAGTAGATTCAATTCAGTAAACCTTGTTTTGAGTATAGGGCCAGACACCGTGCTAGCTGAAAGTATAGATAGAGCTATAGAAATAGTATGGAATACAGGGGTGAATGTGTTCATCACTAGGCCAGTTGTGCTCTGTCCCTTCTTGAAAAGTACTCCAAACATGAGAGTGCTTTTTTGACCATTGGCCACTTTCTCATGAAATTGAAAAAAATCCTGCACAGCTGCAGGACTCTCTGGGCATGTGACAAAACTGTCTGAAAAATGCATGTTCAAGTCAAAACCTAAAGCAACCCTCTCCCCAAAGGGTTTCCTCACTTTCTAAAAACTACAGTTGTAACAACTCCAGTCAGTGAATTTTTCCTTACCTCTGCCATTCAAAACATTAATGATTTTGGCATCCTAAAGATACATTACAGATACCGACATGCTGGCTTGCTCACCATGCCTCTGACTCCCATGTACACTAGGTATATTCTTGGGCTGTGACAGAAGAACTTTGCTCAGCACTTTGAGAATTTGGGCTAGGATACTGAGGGTGGTGAATTAATTGCATTCATACAAATACTTTATCATCATTACACTCCTGTTCAGCATAATGTGGAGGGAAAGTGTAACTTTGGGAATAGACAAGCATAGGATGAATGTCTGCTTCATTCATTATTCACCACTTGGGTAACCTTGGGGAGCCTCAGTCCCCCCCGTCTGTCCTCATAAACATGATGATATAGACCAAAAACCTTTGTAGAGCTCCATGAAAGCTTGTTATTTTTATTATTGTCACCTTTATGAGAAGATGGCATACACCTGACTGGACATAACAGGCTAGAAGTATTTTTTTACCTTTCTTTAATATTTGTCATATAAGTATAAGCAATATAGCAGAGCTCCCCTTTCATTTATCCCATCTAAATAATCTCTATAAAGTCTGCAAAATAGGTTGAATTTCTCATGAAATCCATTTATAATAATGGTTTATATACTGACTGGCCCATATAATGAATCAGTGGTAATTAGTGTTAAGGGATAAAAAGTTAACAAAACTATGCCCTGCTTCCTCAAGTAAACATTAATAAGTGAGTCTATTGTTCTGAAACAATTGTTTACTGAAAGAATAACTAGAAGATGGTGACTAAACAAGGAAAATTTCTATCTTTTTAAATTATAGCTTATACTTTGTAAGCAATAAGAAAAGCAAGGATATTTTCTAATTACCAAATTTTTACTTACCATCTCTAAGAGGTAACCTATCCCTAACCTGCTCATACCCATGGGGACATGATTCGTTTAGGTTATAAAACTGTCCCAGGCATAGAGTATGCGCAGAAATGAGTTCTCAGAAGCAACCCCAGTAATCTTTTGTAAACTCTTGGATCAACCATATATTGCCTCCTTTCCCCTCAGTTTGCAATGGCATTTTCTCTCTTTTGTAAGAGGTACAAGTCTCTGTTAACCATTTAGATTCCTCAGAAAATGTTTACATTTGTTTGTGTGTTGCCTGCACAAGTAGCCCTTAGAGATAAGGGAATTCTCACATCTTCTTTCGAAGGGTTATTTACAGAGATAACAGTATGAGCGCTCTAATTCACATTCAAATGGATGCATTGTGAGAAATTATTCTACAGTTTGAGTAACCGGGAATTTATACAGATTTTCAACAGTAGAACTGTAGATACAAAGTAGGTAAATTAGTGTTGCATCAATCCAGTGGTATTTCCTGTGCCCACTTTTTCCACTTGGATAGCAATGATCTTATTCTTGAATAACAATAGCATCTTTTTATGCATTGATTTTTTTACTACTTATTTGAAGACATGATGAGGTATGGTTCCCTTTAAGCCCTAGCCCACTTGTACGCTTTTATACCTTGATCTTACTATCTAATGTGTTGTGGCTTTAATGGGAGGATGCAAAATTTGCCGTTATGAGAGAGCCACCCTCTCCATTTTCCGCCAAATCATTGTTCATCATGCCTTTATTTCTCCATAAAAATCATTGGAGCATGGCATCCAGTGATTAGTGGTGAGCAGAACTAAGGATCTTGTGTTTTGCTGCTTCCCTTCATGTATATGAATGAAAGTTCACAGGTTGAAAGTGATCTGCAAATAGGCTAAGGGACTGGGAATGTAAACACTCGATTTAGGGGTCAGCATCTTTATTCATGACATTGTGTCTTGATTTCCTCATATTTTCCCTGATGACCTTGAATTAGTAGTGAGCATCCATAAAGATGTTAGGAAACTCGGTTTTGGGCACTTTTCTGTCAGCCACGCAGGTGTTCCCCTGCAGGACGTGGAGGGATTTGAGAGCAAGAGAAGGAAGGAGTGGCTCCTCTCACCAGCGGTCAGAGCAGCGAAAGCAGAAAAGCAAGTTGCCAGTCCCAGCCAACAAGGCAGCTTCTGAAAAGGATGGCAGCCAAACTGCCTTCTTTCTTCTGTTCTCCTACCTCTCACTACAGCTAAAAGCAGTGGCTTCATTGCCCCCCCCCCCCCCAGGGGAAGGCAACTTACAGTGTGTGTGGCTTAGCATCCTGAAGATAATGTCATCATTGCATATTTTGAGGGAAATGTCAGAATAGTTAGATTGTTCAAATATCCAAGCTTTAACATTAGCTCTAATGATGTCAAACTAGAGGTTGGCAATTTAGCTTAATTTAGAAATTATATTTATATAGGGAGTATTATCAATTATTAGAACCATTAGAAGTGTTGTTAAGCAGTAAACTTATAGTCAAATATCACCTGTTAAGAGAAGACTTATTAATAGTTGTTCAAGAATAGTCCATTAATCATCTCTGCACAAAGAAGCTACTCAAAACTTTAACTAAGTGAAACCTCTTTCACAGAAATATTTGTATAACTGCAGTGTGTTATACAAGCTCATTATAGCGGAAGGGTATAATAATTTCAGTACTTAATGCTGTATCTTAAAGAAAAGTGTGTCTCTTCATTCGTAACAGCCTAAGCATTCTAGAGGTACTTAGCAAGCAACAGATAACTTAGAAGATTTAAAATTGCTTTTATTGACATTCTAGTTTTGTAAATTCCTTAAAGTTATTTTAAAAAAGAGGTCACTTTTTGAAGAAAAGAAAATAAAGATTTTTTAAAATCCTGAAACCTAATTGGGAGTCATTAATTCAATTGAATAAAATATAGGTTCCCTTCAAAAGAAATCCCTGACAATAGAACATTTGAGAGCCTGGTTCCCTTTCCCAGAAGCCCAAGGTGTTTTGAAGATGGAGGAACAAGGGAAGTACTTTAAGCTGTGAAGTCTTGTAGGGTTGCTGCTAAGTGCTTTAGGTTCTGCATGCCTGAGGCAATGTCGTGTTACAGGAATATTATGGAAAAAAGCTAAAGGGACTCTTCATACATGCCTAACATATGTAGCTTTAATGTTCACATGGCTGGATCCATTTAAAAGATTAGATCTGTGGGTCAGATGCAGTTTGCTAGCAATTATTATCAAGCTGTTTTATCATTAAGTAATAGTGCCTTGTTAATATTATGGATGTTTGTTCTTTGTACTCTGTAAATCTTTTGTTTCTTTCTTTCTTTTGTTTTTTCTTTTGTGCTTTACAAGAATGTGCAGGGAGGACATCTTTATCCACAAATCAAGAGCTTTAAATAGCCAGGCTAGAGCTGAATGAAGGGAATCGGGCTAGATAACATCTTTGTCGAGTGTGTGCCTATGAACTCTGCATCACACAATACAAAGGAAATTGCCATTGTGCTGTGCAAGTTAGATGAACAAAGCACATAAAAAACCCTGTTTTAGTTGCCGTGTGTATTCCTCTGCAGCCGAAACCAGAATCTAGAAGGCCACAGAAATGGCACGGCTTTAAGGGACACATTGGCCCATCAGACAGGGTGGGTTTTGATTTTATAATGCCGAAAGTCGGATAATCACTCACCAGAGTGATACCCAGTTGTTTGATAATGACCAACGCAGATCATAAACAAGGAGTAAAGCTGCCGCTGGGATCACCGCTCCCGTTAGCACTGCACTGACTACTGCTGTCGTTACTGTTACTTCCGCTGCTGTTACCACTACTGTTCCTGCTACTGCCATTACTGCTGCACCACCAGTGCCGCCCTCCTTAGTGCTACTAAATAACGTTTACTAAGTCCCTAGAGCCAGCAGTCATGCCGTGTATCTTAGAGGCATTAATTATTTTTAATCACTCTAACAACCCTATGAGGAACCCACATGATACAGGGTAAGAAATTAGTTTGGGCATATTTGGTTGAGACCTGGTTTCAGAGGCCTCTCCGACTCCAAAGCCCTGGGCTCCACCATTCCCGCAAACTTCCTTTCCCTGTGGGGGGAGGAAACCGAACGCTGCTGGTATTAAGATGTCACCTCTAAGCCCTTACAGAGTAGATGGAGTTCCCTGAGGGAGAATTTCCTCAAGGCCAAAAAGCTGCTTCTGTAGACTCCAAAGCAGCTTCCATATCCTGGAAACAGCAACTAAAATCAAAGATAGCACCTTACAAACATCCTTCCTTTATTTAAAAAGCAAAACAAAAAAACAAAAAAAAACCCCACACCTACTTCTACCAACAGGCCCTCCTGAGATCCGATTACCTACACATACCTGGCACTAAGCCCAGACATACCAAAATATGTGTTATCTGGAGCCAAGACTTGAATCCCACTGCATCTACAGACAAGCATCTCCTTTTAGTAGACAACTCATTCACAGCGTAGGGACACTCCCTGCTGAAGTGATAGGGAGGTGGGGGGAGCAGCATAAAACAAAGGGAGCAGTTATTACCCTGCCACAAAAGCCCCAGACACACCCTCATGTTCTTCTGTTCTTCGGGTAGCCAAGCTGAACACCAACTGGCTCCCATTAGAAGTTGGTAGACATTTAGTTGACTTGCCAAATGGGGGCAGAAGCTCATGTAAATTTTTTACTACCCATCCCTGGATTTCCTTTTGGACATGACCAATGAGTTACAGCTGGTTTTTAGGCAGCATGGCACACTCAGTCATCTAGAGAAATGAACTCAAATCTAGATTTACCAGAGGGAAATTCCAAACAGACTGAGGATGACATTATCTCAATAATAATTATGAAACTGAAATGTGTTCGTTCCACAAAGAGTTCCGTGCTTCCACCTCCTCTGAAATAGCTTGACAAAAACAAGAGATTTATGTGTAAACACAGGACGGGCCATGCAGAGAAACCCTGTGCAGCTGTTTGCAGAGTTGAGAGGGCAGTTTCGGCACAGGGAATGATCAAATGCTCAGAGCTAAGGTGGTTGCTACTCTGCATTTGTCCCCCATCTTCCTTTACTCGCAGAAAGGGACCCTTTCCCTAGCCAGGGTGACTGTGGTTTCTCAGAGGCCGTTCCATCCCCTTGCGGGGCAGGGCTGGCCTGTGAGACAGAGCAGGGCGATCTGCTTGGACCATAGGAAGAGACCATCTCTCCTTTCTCTGAACACTGACATTCCTGGAAGTGCCACCCAGAATGGCCTTATCCCTCTGTGACTCTGAGGGAGACAGACTGAGAATAAACCTAAGGTGCTAGAGCAGAAAGAGAGAAACAATCTGAAGCCCTTGAGGATTTCACCAACTGAATCTAACCTGCTGACTTAACTACTATTTCTGGAGGTACATCATCTCTAGGCTTTTTGTTACATTAGGTAAATGATACCCTGATCAAGTCCATTTGAGTATTGAACCCAAAAGCATACAGGAGAATTTTCTTAGGGATACTTGAGATTCATCAGAATTCATTATCTACATTTTTATAAATCTGTTGCATTTCCATCCCCATCCCCATATACACTGATCTGCAGGAAATATAGGGAAATAAAGTCATATTTAATATGCCTTCTCGCCCTGGCCGGTTGGCTCAGTGGTAGAGCGTTGGCCGGGGGACCCGGGTTCAATTCCCGGCCAGGCACATAGGAGAAGCACCCATTTGCTTCTCCACCCCCCCCCCCTCCTTCCTCTCTGTCTCTCTCTTCCCCTCCCGCAGCCAAGGCTCCATTGGAGCAAAGATGGACGGGCGCTGGGGATGGCTCCTTGGCCTCTGCCCCAGGCGCTAGAGTGGCTCTGGTCGCGGCAGAGCGACGCCCCCTGGTGGGCAGAGCGTCACCCCTGGTGGGCGTGCCGGGTGGATCCCGGTCGGGCGCATGCGGGAGTCTGACTGTCTCTCCCCGTTTCCAGCTTCAGAAAAATACCAAAAAAAATAAATAAATAAATAAATAAATATATATATATATATATATATATATATATATATATATATATGCCTTCTCACCCATTTTCATCTCCCCTCTTTTGGATCTCTGAAAATATTAGCTCTCTCGTGTCAACTAGAGCCTTGTTGGAGGGAAGAATTGTAGTTCTATAAGGACTATTTTCCCGTGACGGTGTTTTTCAGAGTGCCGCCATAGGACCAGTTTGTTTGTTTATTTGTTTGCTTGTTTTTAAGTGAGAGAGACAGAGACAGGAATGGAGAGAGATGAGAAGCATCAACTTAGAGTTGTGGCATCTTAGTGGTTCACTGATTGCTTTTCATATGTGCCTTGACCCAGGGGCTCCAGCTGAGCCAGCAACCTTTGGGCTCAAGCCATTGACCATGGGGTCATGTCTATGACCCCATTTTCAAGCCGGCAACCACAGGGTTTCGAACCTGGGTCCTCGGTGTCCCAGGCCAATGCTCTATTCACCATGCCACTGCCTGGCCAAGCAGTTGTTTATTTTTAAAGCAAGTTACTGGGTCCCTCCTGAATCTAGAAGAGGAGTCTGGAATCTGCATTGCCCGCCAACACCCTTTTTATGAGATCTGAGGAAGAAGAACTGGAAGGGGGAAAGAACTTCCAGGTAATGAGAGGCCTTAGAAATGAATCAAATGCCTTTTTCTGAAAATTTACTTCATGCAGAAGACAGAACATGTGTTAGAGGCTGATTCAAGTGGGTGGGCAATTTCTTTCTTTGTGAAGAATGTCCCCAGGAATTTTCCTTTGGTGGCAGAGTGCTAGGGTCTGTGAACACAGCTTCTGTAAAGTTGGAGCATGAAGTGGACAGCGTCGATAGCTTTCACTAGTAATTGTGCCTTAATGTAAATATATATAAATATTATACACATATGTGCAGGCTTTAAATGACTCCATCTGTATGGCACTGTGTATTTATATATATCATGAGTAAAAAATAAGTGTAATGGGTGTTCACATTCTAAAAATATGAACACATCACAAAAGCATGAGCCAACAAATGCAGCCACCATATAGACAAGAGATTAAAAGCAAGAGACCTACTGATTTCCTGAGTAGAAAGCGACAGAGAATGAGAAGGGGAGAGGGCTGATGATGTACAGGAGGAGCATGTATGGGAAGCAAGCAGCTCTTCCTCACATATTGTTCACAGACAATAAAACAACATGTATGTCCATAGACTTCCTATGTTGGAGACCCCACGGAATTTATAGCTAACATTTTTAACATGATCACATATTAGACTAAGTAATTAAAAAAAGAGAAGGGACAAAAATAATTTGTCAGCATTTGTCACAGATAGATATATATATATATATATATATATATATTTTTTTTTTTTTTTTTTTTTTTTTTTTTTTTTTGGTGGAATACTTGAGATTCATCAGCCTTCAGAGTCTTGCCTGAATTTTTTTCCATAGATTTTTTTGAAGAGAATAAAAGAAATAAAAGGATGAAGAAAAATATATAAGGTAAAGATAAGAATGCAGGATGGGATTTCTACTTTTATAGAAATTTAGTGAGAAATAGGGTGATATTTATATTCCTAAGACATCTTGAACTTCTTGACATGAAAATGTTTTTCATAGCAAAGCTTTTATAAAAAGAGTTTTTGTTTTGTTTTTTTCAAATTGAGGAGGTAGGATAGTGCGACAGACTACCACAAGCACCCTGACTGGGATCCACCCGGCAACTCCCATCTGGGCCAACACTCAAATCAACCAACTATCCTCAGTGCTATACCTGGGGTGACACTTGGACCAACCGAGCTATACTTAGTGCCTGAGGCCAATGTTTGGACCAACCAAGCTATGCTTAAAGCCCAGGGCTTATGCTCAAACCAGTTGAGCCACTGGCTGTGGGAGGGGAAAAGGGAGAGAAGGGGTAAAGAGAGGGGGAGAGAAACATAATCACTTCTCTTGTGTGCCTTGACCAGGGATTGAACCTGTGACATCCGTATGCCAGGCTGAAGCTCTATCTACCAAACCAAAAGGCCAGGGTGAAAAGAGTTTTCTAATACTAATTTGCTCTTAAGAAGTATTAGAAACAGTCTTTTGAACTAAGATCTTTAAAATTGTTACATTAAATGCAGACTTTTTTATTTGGTAGTTTTTTTAATTAGTGAAATCATAATCCTAGAAAGCTAGATTTGTAGTATTTTTTACAGGTGTTCTTTTTATGGATGAAAGAAGATCGATGCATGAGCACTGATATTTCATAAACAAATACACACAGAATAAGCAATTATGGCCCTGGCTGGTTGGCTCAGTGGTAGAGCGTCAGCCTAGCATGTGGAAGTCCCAGGTTCAATTCCCAGTCAGGGTACACAGGAGATGCGACCATCTGCTTCTCCAACCCTTCCTCCTTCCCCTCTCACTCTTACACCTCTCTCTCTCTCTCTCTCTCTCTCTCTCTCTTCCCCTTCCACAGCCATGGCTAACATGGTTTGAGCAAGTTGCCCCTGGTGGTAAGGATGACTCTGTGGCCTCACCTCAGGTGCTAAAATAGCTTGGTTGCTGAGCAACAGAGCAGCAGCCCCAGATGGGCAGAGCATCCCTGGGTAGGGGGCTTACTGGGTGGATTGGGCTGAGGCGCATGCAGGAATTGGTCTTCCTTCCCGCTTCTCACTTAATTTAAATAAATAAATAAGCAATTGCTGGAGCAGTGTATTCTAGTGGAAAGTGCAGAAGCTACAGAGAATCTGGGACAACCCAGGTTGAAATTGTAGCTTAGGTACGTACTGGTCTTGGAATCTTTCACAAGTCATTCCTATCTTCAGCATTTTGCTTCTGCATATGTAAATCTGAATGGCAGTATTTGCTTCAGATGGCTGTAGTGAGGAAAATCAGACAGTACACATGAAATCACTATGTAAACTGTATATTGCTGTATTATTATCATATAATCAATATACAGTAGTCCTCCATTTTCCGTGGTTTCAGTTACCCAGATTTAATCACGGTTCAAAAATATTAAATGGAAAATTCCAGAAATAAGTTTTAAGTTGCACGCTGTTCTGAGTAGTGTGATGATATCTTGCTCTGTCCCACTCCATCCCGCCCAGGACATGAATCATCCCTTTGTCCCAAAATTCATGCTCTATACACTCCCCACCCATGAGTCACTTAGGAGCCCTCCTGATGATCAGATTAGTTTTCAGAGAGAGAAAGAAAAAAAAAAGTTAATAGTTAACTTTTATCACAATGTATTGTTATAATTGTTCTATTTTACTTTTAGTTATTGTTATTAATCTCTTACTGTGTCTAACGTGTAAATTAAACTTTATATAGGTATGTACGTATAGAAAAAAAACAGTATATATAAGATTCACGACTACTTGTGGTTTCAGACGTCCACTGGGGGACCTGGGAGCTACGCCCGCACAGATGAGTGGGGCAATATTAATGTAAAATGAAGACTCGTATCACCTTATCCTGAATTACAATTAAAGAATGTTTGACTCAACAGATATAATAAAGCAGAGTTTAGAAAGATTTCTGGAATAGTCTAAACAAAGAAATAGTTTTAAGGTGACAGTATACCAACTTCAGATCATCAGTTTTTAGGTAGTTCTGGGGGCTGCCTGAAACTCCACTTAAACTTGAAATAGAGGTTTTGAGGACAAGCTGAGTGAAATGCTTGGTTTTCTGAAGAAGGAATGGAGAACTTTAATTTATGGATTCTGCAAGAAGGGATTTTAATCCCAGGAAAATCTTGAGGGAAGGTGCAGGAAGAAGGTACTCTGCAAAGACCGGGGTGCTGGGTGTACTCTGGAAGTGTGAGAATGTGGGAGAAAGAAAACTCACTTCTATAACTGTTTGAAAAGTTAAAGGATATAAGCTAATGTTCGGGAATAGTTAACATTTCTCGGATTGAATATTAAACTTTCTCCAAGAAAAACAACTCAACTGCTAAAGTCAGCCCTAAACTGGTGCCAAGAAAATACTGCTAAATTAGGGTTCTAGGAGCGATATGACTCAGTTAAGTATCATGGAGCTCTCAACCCATAAACTATCCCTTTGTAGTCCTTGAGAATGTAAGAGATTACAAATAAAGTTATGGACTCTTTCTGTAAGGAAAAGAAATGCGTAAAATCATGATCCAGCTGTTAAAATTCAGTTCCGTGGGTGACTATGATAGCTTTTGGGAAATACTGGGTCTTCAAATCATTTTGTAAAGCCATTTTTAAATGTTTTAGTCTTAGACCCAAATAAATGGTCTTAGAACTAAAGAAATTTTCTAAGTATTAATTCTAAATCTCTGTCATAAAAATTAAAGTGGAACTACTTTTAAATTCACATTATTTCTATCCTAACCATATAGACAAGCACACAAGATATACACGTTATGTGAAATATATATATATAGTTCAAGTCTAAATCCAATTTAATATAACCACTACCTAAATAATAAGTTTAATGTTAAGAAGATATATGTTTTAAATGGACTGTCAAGTATATCACCAACAAATTTGAAGTATTATTGCTCATCTCTATTTTATTTTCATTATTTCACAGATGTCTACTTTCATTGATTATTGAACATTACTTTTTCTCTCCAGCTAAAGCTGACCTTAGCTAAAGTTTGAACTTAATCCACAGCATCTATGCATGTGTGTTTCATTTGTTGAAACCAAGCAGCATGGTGTTTTAAATATTTATTCATTTGACTTTGATGCTGTTAACCATGTGCACATATGCAAAGTGAACTAGCTTTGTGAATGGCTACATACAGAGAAAAGGAAATATGTAGAGAATAAATAAATAATTTGATCCTTTAAAAAATATATAGTGTTTTTGCTTAAAAACTTGTGGGATAAGGAAACACGATTGAAACAGATATTTTTTCCTATGGAGTGACATTAATCTTACAATTTTCATTTGGTTTCTTTGCTTGCCTCAGGGTAAAATTTCCCCCAAATCTTGGAAAATCATAAAAATTGAGATGAAAAGTCAACTCATATGACTGTATTGCTTTACCCCCACCTGTATGTGACTGTTCACTTCAGAATGCTTTATATCCCCAAAGCACAGCCATCTTCCATAAAATAAAAATGTGTATTAAATGCGGTAACTTGGAAGCACACCAAAGTATCATTTTACAACTAGCCATGATTTTAACAGCATTACCCCCATAGCTGCATCTTTTTTTTGCTTTGTTTTCTGATTTTTTAAGACAATTATAATCTTTAACTGTGTAAAGTAGAAATAAAAAATTTTTGCCTACCTGTATTTTTTTTTTTTGTGATGGGAAAGAAGTGATCATTTTCTTCTATTCAAGTCTTCAAATTTCTTCTTGTATTTTTTTCCTTTAATGAACATATCTCTACTTTCTCATTTTTCCTATTAGAAGAAAAATAGTCATCTCTTTTCTGTGATTATTCTCTGTATTTTATGATCATGCTTCTCAACTCTTAAGATTACCTTGAACGTACAAGATTACACTGAACATGGAAAAAATTAATCTAAAATTGCAAATTGTACTCTAATATATCTTTCTTTCTTTGTGCCCCTTATTGGACTCTAGGCTTCTTGAAACCAGGAAACATTTCTTATTCATTTTCTATATCCAGTACCTGTCTGATGTACAGTTTATCAAATAGCAGTGAGAATTCAATGAGCTATCGGGTCATGTTATAGAAGATTGGCTTTTGAAATTAATCAGGACACTGAGATTTTTGACAATTCCTCATAGAGCTTTCCCCTCCATTCTAAAGGTGTCTGAAAGGCAGCTGCTGCAGGAAGGCAAAGACTCCAAAGTATCAACCCCTACATCTGTTTTCACGAGAACTGTTTTTACGCGGCCTGTTGCGCACACACACGGGCTGATGTTAATATACTCTAAGTAGAGCAGATTCTAACTATTCTCATCCTTGAACGAATGAAATGAGGCCAGGCATCATGAGGGCACTTTGCTCTAATAATCTAATAACTACTTTTTTAATGTTTATTTTATTGATTTTAGAAAGGCAGGGAGAGAGAGTGAGGAACTTTGATCTGTTCCTATATGGGTTCTGACCAGGGGTGGAACCAGCAACCTCTGTGCTTCCGGATGATGCTCTAACCAATTGAACCATTGAGCCAGGGCCAATAAATACTTTTGAAGGGATTCTTTTTTTTTTTAAGTCTAAAAATAAAGCCAAGTAAAGTAGAAAATAAAGAACACCTCACCTTTCTTCAGATACCCGGCAGAGGTTCCAAGGATTTTGCTAAAACTCCCCATAGATTTTCACTTCTCAGGAGACTCTATACAGAGAAGTACAAAACCTCCTTTCCACTGTAAGAACCAGATGTTACTGTCAAATTTTAACTATCTGGGGCTACATGTGTACATACATTACAGTCACTCTAAGTGCACATGGGAGGCACAAGAAGTAGACTTTATGATCTAACCCAGGCTTTTGGTAAGCTGGAGGAAAATTACCATTAGTATCATGAAGGATGGTTTCTCCTCTTTACCAAGGCCTCCCACCACCAGGGGGCAGGTTGTTCTCAATAGAGGAAGCTATGGAACAGGAAGACTTCCAGCCCTGTGAGAGTGGTATATGCAAAAGGATGGAATTTGTATAGCTACAGCTGAGTCTCATACTAACATTGTTGCACCAACACTTGATCTGAAAGAAATGCTTCAAACTTGAGATACACATTCCTCTCTAATTACCAAAAACATTTCTTAGGTAAATCAAAGAATTTTTTGTCCACTGGGTGTTAGGGAATATCATGAACTCAATTCCTTGTATCCGTGTCAGTAAACTGAGAGTTGATTATTTATTTTAAATTGAGTTAGAAGTTACAGTTTTCATTCTAAAGCTTCCTTGAATAGCTGTGGAGAATTGCTATATGCAGATTATTCCAGCCAGCCAGTTTCAATGAAGAGGTAATGTTCAGAAGGTCTTGGAGTGGGTATAAGAAGTTAGCTAGCAGGTCACAAAGACAGCCACGATATTCTTGAAGAAAGGCTGCAGAATAAATGAAAAACCTGGAGTGTTATACCTGGTATGGGCAAATCCCTTCTTTCACCACAGGGTCTGGCATCTTTTGGCAAAATAAATGTAAAGGAAAAGACCAAGGGAGGAATTGAGAGTAGGACCTAGGTATACAGAAAGTATACCAACCTGTTGGCTAACACAACTTAATAACAAATCACAAAAATTATATAGCTGAATTAGCATGAAACATCACCTTGATTCAATTAAGCCAAACCTATTAGGTTAAACCGTATGAAATTATTGCTTTTTGACAGAAATTCAAGCTCATATGGTTCAACCTAACAGCGTAAGTCACACTGAATGAATGCTCTGTAGAGGTTCGGCCTCCACCAATCCTGGTGAAGTACAAGTATGGTGGAGGATTTGCATCTAGAGATCAGAGACTTTTACTTGACCTTCCCTGGACCCTTCAGTGTTCCATTAAGGGACATCAGGGGCATCCTGGGAGGGCAATGCATGTGTTGGAACATCAGCACCCCAATCAGAAGTACCACTTTGTCTGCTTCCTATTGTAGGATTCACATAAGATCTGATTTGGAAAAGAAGAGAAAGTGGTTCTTATGCTTTTTAAAGAGTGATTCAAAGCCTACAGAACATAAGCTTCATTTATTATAGGGACTCAGATGTAAATCTTGACATTCTAGAATATTGAAGCTTTAAAACTATAAATCCAAATTGTCATAAACAAGAGTGTTGAATACGTCATTTCACAGAAAGCAAGAAAGAATTTCCATTCTCGATGATGGTAATCTTCCTCTACTTGGATTAATGTCATATTCAAAGAAAACATATTCAGAATAGCACTGTGAAACTTCAGAAAATTGAAAAGCATATTTCTCAGCACATAAATGAAAGTGAATCTTGGTGAATGGTTATATACAGAGGTAAAGGTCACCTTTTGAGCCTTTTAACTACTTGGGACAAAGGGTCAAAAGGGTATTGTTCAAACCACAACTCAACAAGAACTCCTGTCAGTATGCGCAGCACAGATGCGAAGCTGCTGCCCATCCTGGCTCAAGGCCGTGTATGACATGTTTACTAGAGGCTGGACAATTGCTGTCTTGAATCTGAGCTGTGTCTACTTAACTCAATTTGTTTGACACTTTTTGCTGTAAATAACTAATCAGTCCGGAGAGCAGTTGAGGTAATTGAACAATAGGTCGATTTATTTATTGAAAATTTCTTCAGATGGTAGAAATGCATTCCCCAGTCAGTTGAGGCAGAGGATGAAGCTATCTGTGCTTGTCTTGACACAGACACAAGCACAAGCCCCCAACTACTTCAATGTCCTGACTTGGGCAGAAAGGATGCCTTTGGAAGTTTCAAAGCAAGTATCTTTTTAACAAATATTTTCAGTTTGCTACCATATTAGTTTTAAATTTTAAATAATGGAGCTTATCTTGTGGGATGTTATTTAGTTGGTTAACAAATTTACAAATAAGAAATGAGAGTTACTTTTTAGGAGCTTTTCATGTTTTGCGGAAGAAATGAGGGTTTTACGATTCTTCTTTAGTAAATGACTAGGGGACCTGTCTTAGCCTAGACTGCTATGAGAAGGGGAAAGAGTCAACCTGGGAAAAGATTGTGTGAGGAAACAGAAGGACTTCTTGATTCAACGATGGTCTTGTGATTTTAAAACAAAGTGAGCAAAACTGCCCAGTCCTGGCTGCAGAAAACAAAGGATGTCATTAGATTAAACTGCTGAGAACAGAGATCCAAATGAAGGGGCTGTTTTCTTCTAAAGGTCAATTGAATAACCTTTGCAAAATGATCATCCTCACTGTGCTGTACATTGTACTCAAAGCTAAGTTGGTAAAGCCCGATTCAAGCCTCTTTTTATTTAAAGTTGAGATTAGTAGTAAAGTGAACTCATAACATCTAGGTCCTCTGTTATGACGGATTTTCTTTCAATTCCTACTAGAAGGGGTGGCGTAGCTGTCTAAGTATCCGCTTTAAAATACCTAGACTCCCAGGAACCATAGGTTGGATTCTCAGGAGGGATAGGGAACCCCTTAATTATTCTGAAATAGATGGGGTGGCAGACCACTTCCTGCCTAGTGTCTTTCTACAAAATCTGAAAAACCAAAATACCCTGTGGACATTAAATACACAGCAATGTTTTTCCTTTCATTTGAAGAGAGATACTGGTTCCCTGTATGGTCTCAGAGATTCAAAAATATGTTTTTTCTCTTTTCATATCCTTTACACTCTCTTAGCATGCTGTATCTTAAGCTATTTAGAGGCAATAATATTTATTTCCTTAAAGATTACACTTTGACTTCGGCTAAGTATTAACCTGCAGAGAACTACACATCTATGTGGTTTAAGAGGGTCCTTCTTCATCTACATTTGATTGATGGGGTCTGTTATCTTCAGAGTTATATTTTAACATTTATTAATCCAAAGCATTTATTTAAAATTTGTTTCAAGTCTTTTATTGTCATTGATGTTTTGTTCTGGGACAAAGCTCCCTTTCACCTAATGTATTTTAGAAGTTTCAGTACAACAGTGGAATGATTTTCATTACAAGCTTCTGAAAGATGTAACGATTTCTTAATATAAAGAACTCCAAATCTCAGTGTACTGTGAGTTTTGCATGCCAGGTCGAGAAAGTGCCCAAACTGTACAAACTTACCATGTGCATAGACTTCTTCAAACGGAATCTTCAGAATTGTCTAAGCAACTTGGAGGGCTTTGCTCTCTCTTCAATAGAACAGTCATTATGAAACCCATGCCTGTAAAAGGGGTGTCCTCAGACTCTCTGCAATTGATAGCTAAGGAAGAATTTCTAAGGGTGGTAGGGGGAGCAGTTGGATCTTGTGGGCTGACCTCTTGTCCTCTGAGATGTGCTTTTTGTCAGCAACCCAGGAGAATCAGAGCTGGGCCCTGCTGAGGAAGCCAGGACTTGCCCTGGCTCCGGTGGCAGGGAGGAATCCCGAGAGACCCCAGTGGACAAGGAGAATCTAGAGGTGAAACTCAGGCCATGAAACCTAACTGTCCTGGATTGGATCAGATTTGATATTTTTTGTTTGTTTGTCTGTCTTTAAGAATGAGAAAGGGTTTCCTCAGATCATTATCCAGAGGATTAAGAGAATTAGAAGAATTGGGTTTAGAAAATGGTCTTGGGGAAATTATATTAAATTCCTTCCAGTCACAAAGGGGTAGGTATTAAAAATGGAAAGGATTTTAAGCTTTTACATGAGAAATGAGCAAAATAGTACTCATTTATTAAGGTGCAGGAAAATATCCTGCTGACCACACTCACGGTTAACATGCATAGTTGATATCATTCAGTTCTTCTTATAAACATAAAGTGATCAACAATGTTTTTAACGACACGAACCCTAAGAGGCAACTGGCTTCTAGGTAGGAGCATTCAGCTCTAAGCCAGAGATGCCTCCAGGAAGACGGAGTCTTGCCGTTTGCCTGGTGTCCCAGAGGGTTTCCAGACAGCAGCTTGCTTCCTTTCCCTTTTTATGAATGGCAGTAGTATTGTGCTTCCCTCGGCATTTTCTCCCAAAGCCATTCATAAAAAATAAAAACAAAACAAAATAACAATAACAGAAAACTTTCTCGGCACAGTCTGGAGCCATTGGGTGCCAGAGGCTGGGAAAACATCCTGGCAGCCATCACCCCAACCAGCACTGAACGAATAAATTCAAGGGTCTGTTTGTTTGGTGGTCTGAAAAGTATGAAGTGCTGTGTGGAAGGGAGGGCAGCTGGAAGAAGTTCTGTGACACAGACTAGGCTGGGAGCCAGGGCTGGAAGCGTTTCAGACATTGTCTTTCCCCTCATTGAAGTGTCAGGACCTAATTCATGGAAAATTGGGTGAGCTGGCAGCCCTCGCAGAGGATTTCATTGAGCCCCACAGTGTGCAGGAGTCACGTGAATGCAGGATCCTCCGCCAGAAAAGGAGGGGGACTTCTGAACAGCAGGCTCCAGTCCGCCTGCAAGAAACGCATGCGGATTTGAAACAGTTTGGGAGTAAACTTGTGTACAGGTGTCATCGGCAGGAAAAAAAAGAGATGGGAGAAGAGTAGCTCTGTTCATACAAAAGACTCTTTTGAAAGGAACACTTCCCTCTTAGCACACACTTTGGAATCATAAAAAGCAAGAAGTCCTCATTGTCCTTGGTCTGATTCCACCTGGAGAAAACATCGTCTCAAAATTTGGGCTTTTATGATGTCATCTATACTCTGATTTAAAGTCAAAGGGAAGAATTTTCTTTTTCAGTGAACAAAAGCACTTTGCAATTTTTTAAATTTTTAGTTGTTTATCTTTAAAAAGAAGCTTTGATGATTTTTATATATGTTTAAAGCAGCAACATGAAGACATTATACCATCACAGAAATTCTGAAAGGAAGAAAAATGAATAGGAACACTACCCCTTCCGTCATATAGTGATTTTATTCTAACTTCTGTTATTTTGGAGAACTGTGGCTTTTTCTTTTATCTGAACCATGAAAGCATGTCATTTTCCACATCAGAGTGGCTCAGTTAAATTCACAAACATCAATGAAGTATAGGTAGAATAGGTAAGGCGGGTGATATTCAGACATGAGGGTGAGTACTGGAAGTAATCTATCAAAAAGCTTGAACTTCAAATCCGCAATACAATGAATAACTTAAATATTTTTCTAATACTCTAATTCTTGGAAAATTAATTTAGGCTGGGTAGAAAATTTTCCTCAAGTGTTTCACCTAAAAGTCAAGAGTTCTACATACACAATTAAATAGATATAGATATAAATGTAAGAATTAAATTGATGTAGATATAGATTAAGAAGACATTGGCATAGATGAAATCTGCAAATGATACCATTGAGAAAGTAAACAAACCCACCCACAGAATGAATGGAAGAAGTTGTTTTCAAATCATATTCTGATGAGACTTGCATCCAGAACATAAAAAGAACTCTTACAACTTAATGTGAAAAAAAACAAATTTAAAAATGGACAAAAGATTTAAATCTTTTCTAAAGAAGACATACAAATGGCCAATAAGCACATGAAAAGATGCTCAACATCATTAATCATTAAAGAAATTCAAATCAGAACAGGAATGATATTCAACTTTATACCCAGTAGGATGTTTAAAAGATAGACAGTAACAAGTTTTAAAGAAATTGAACCCTGGTGTATTCTTGGTAGGAATGTAAAATGGTGCAGCTGCTTTAGAAAACTGGGAACTCCTCAAAAAGTTTAACATGGTGACCTGTGTGACCCAGAACTTCCTCTCCTAAACATATATATATGTTCTACATATATAACCATATATGTTCCACATATGTAACCATATATTTCTCATATAGACAGTGTGTCCGTAAAGTCATAGTGCACTTTTGACCGGTCACAGGAAAGCAACAAAAGATGATAGAAATGTGAAATCTGCACCAAATAAAAGGAAAACCCTCCCAGTTTCTGTAGGATGATGTGGCAGCATGTGCACATGCGCAGATGATGACGTAACACCGTGTATACAGCGGAGCAGCCCACGGCCATGCCAGTTGAGATATGGACAGTACAGAGGAAAGTTCAGTGTGTTCTGTGGCTCGCTAAATTCGAATCCGTGACCAAAGTGCAACGTCAATATTGGCGCATTTATAACGAAGCGCCACCACATAGGAATAACATTACTCGGTGGGATAAGCATTGAAGGAAACTGGCAGTTTGGTGGAGAAACCCCGTTCTCGAAGGCCATCAGTCAGTGACGAGTCTGTAGAGGCTATACGGGATAGCTACCTAAGGAGCCCTAAAAAATCTGTGCATGAGCCCACATCGAACTGCACTGAATAGGTATGAAATTGGGAGAGCTTTCCTTTTATTTGGTGCAGATTTCACATTTCTATCATCTTTTGTTGCTTTCCTGTGACCGGTCAAAAGTGCACCATGACTTTACGGACACACTGTATATAATGAAAAATGAATACATAATTCACATGAAAACATCTATACATGTTCATAGTAGCATTACTCATGATAGCCAAAAGGTGGAACTAACCCAAATGTCTATCAACCCATGGATGGATAAACAAAATATAGTACATCCCATGCATGGGATATTATTTGGCAACTTTTAAAAGAAATGAACTGATAAATGCTGCAACATGAACAATCTTAGAAAACATTGTGCTAAGTTAAAGATGCTAGACCACAAATACCACATATTGCATGATTCCATTTACATGAAGTGTCCAGAAGAGGCAAATTTCTAGAGACAGAAAGTAAGCCCTGGCCGATAGCTCTGTTGGTTGGACCTTCGTCCCAATATGCAAAGGTTCTGTGTTCGATCCCTTGTCAGGGCACATACAGAAACAAATCGATGTTTCTCTCTTTCTGCTTCTCTCTCTCTTCCACTATCTCTCTAAAATTAAAAGAAAAAAAAGTAGATTAGTGGTGACTTAGGAATGGGAGGGTATCTTGGGAGGCAAGAAGAAATTGGGGGTAGCTGCTCATGGATATGAGATATTTTTTAGAGGAAGTGAAAATATACTAAAAATCTTTTAATTAAATACTGCATATGGGTGAATTTTATAGTATGTTAGTTGTATCTCAGTAAAGCTCTTAAGGAAAAACAATATATTAACACAGTAGGCCCATACCCTCCTCAAGTTTCAGGGTACTCAGACAAAAAAACAAAGTGAATCAAATAGCAAATTTATATATTAATATTTTGATGTAGCTGGTATGCATGCAAGCCTTTATTTGGGAATTGTTTTAATAGAGATAACCTGTATTTTATTTCCTTAATATATAATTATACCACTTAGTTCAGTGGTCGGCAAACTCATTAGTCAACAGAGCCAAATATCAACAGTACAACGATTGACATTTCTTTTGAGAGCCAAATTTCTTAAACTTAAACTATAGAGGTAGGAACATTCCTTACTGAGATAGCGCCCGCACGTGGTATTTGGTGGAAGAGCCACACTCAAGGGGCCAAAGAGCCGCATGTGGCTCGCGAGCCGACCAGGGATTGATTCTATGGCCCATCTTTCAGTAGTGTGGATGGATTCACAGACATTTTCATTCTCATCAATTTAATGGCAAGTAATAGAAAATGCCACACCCTTCCACATTATTCTCTATCTTTTCAGAGTGGGGAAAATGGCCAATTTACAGAAGAATTACTACATTCTCCTTTGAAGTAATAATATTCAGTTTCTGTTACTTAAATTCTATTTCATCTGCAAAGACCTGCACTGGAAAGACCTGTGCTTATTAACTAAGACATCTCCTGAGCAGTCAACTTATTCTCTCTTGCTTCTAAATGAACTGACCATAGGGACCTGCCTTCTGCCATCAGGCTCAGGCTGCTCTGCAGCAGTAACCCATTCTTAAGAAAATCAGACAAAAGTAAAACTAGGAAAGTGGGTCAGTGTCCATATGGTTTTCCATTGGGACCACTGCTATCTTTTCACTAGCTATCTTGCCTAATTCACTTTAGCTTTGTGCCAGATGCGTGTCTATATTTGAATTATGTATACTTAATGTTTTTCATTGTGTATGTTTTCTCTTAAACTATAACATTTTTTTGCTTTTGTTTTTGTTTTTTAGCCACAACAGGTTGTTCAGAAGAAGCCTGCTCAGGTAAGAGATGGTTCTTACGACTTCTTCCTTCCAAATAATATAAAAAGTACAGTGAAAAAAATTTTCCCAAATTAAACCTTTAATTAATATTTTTCTAGTTTTGATTACATCAACATTGCACTATTCTCAACAATTTGCTGTATTCTCCAGAAAAAGTCAGAAATAAGCAGTCGGAGTTTGTCATTAAAAACCTTAAACGATCAAGACCTTTGCTTAAGTGCACAAAGCTAATATAAAAATTTGAAAATGTTTATTTCAGTGCCTCATGGATAAAACATATCTAGTCTTATGTTTTTTTTACCAATTCTTAAACATCATATTTTGTCCTTTCCACCTAACTATCCATATTTCATTGACTTGATAAGGGACTTATTAGTTGCAAAATATTTTGTGATTTTTGACTAGAAACGTATTTGTTCATTGAATTATTCCATGACATTAGATGATCCCAAAATGTTCCCCAGGGAAAGCTGGGAAATTACGTTACACTGGTTTTGCAGATGGATGAACTCTTGAGTCTGGCTTCCCTGAGCCATAGTCTCTGAAGTCTTTGGAGGCATCAATTTGAGGAACTAGCTTTACTTCTCTTCTTTCATGTGACTGAAGTTCTTTGTCCTAACTGTCATCTCTCTATACATGGAAACACAAGAATCATATTTATTGAGGAAAGTATATTTTGAAGAAAGCAAAACCGAAGGATAAATGAATATGATTGCCAAGTATGTGAGCTGTTACTAAAGTAGAAGTGTGGCCCGCTGCCCTCCCCTTCCTGGTTTAAGGAGATGATCAGGAGATCTAAGTGTATCATGCAGAACTGGCTGCAGTGTGTTATTAAGCAATGTCTTGGGTTACCACATTCTTTGTAGATCTCTTTCATATAATTTAAAATATCTATGGGCTTTTTTCCCTAGAGGTCCCAAAAAAATGTACCTTATACCCTTTTCTTTTGGGACAATGTTACTTTGCCTGGAAAAGATCACCCACAAAATATTCTCTGCTCACTGTTTTGTAAAAATGCTGTTTGGAAGAGAATTGAAACTTCTAAACATGTATAAGCAGGAAATAAGTATACAAATAATTACACATGTGCTTTATGTAGAATAAAAGCATAGTTCCCATGAATAAAACAATCATTCTGGTGGCTGCTGCCATACCTGAAAGCTGAGAGTGGTAGGAAGCACTAAAAATAAATACCCAGAGGTTGAGTGTTTATACACAATATTAAACAAAATGAAATATACATAAAAACTTGCCATTTTAGCTTAGGCATACCAGAGATACTGAGCCTCTCACCCTTTATCAGTAAGAACATCGTGAGAAAGTGAATTTATAATTCTTTGTTTGTGTCAAAGGCGACACTAGTGTTCACTGTTGCATAGTTTGTGAATGATAGATTAACCTTATGTGGTCTGTTACCAACATTGCTTCAGTCTCTCTTCTTGGTGTCATAGGGAAGATGGGGCTAACAAAAGCAGTCACTGCATCTGAGTCATGTGTAATCTAGTTCAGAGGTTCTTAACATTGGCTGCATATTAGAATAACCTGGTGATTACACACACACACACACACACACACACACAGTTCCCCCTTTTTTTTCCACATACCAAAACCCCCAGTGGGCACCTGAAACTCGATAGTATTTAACCCTATATATATTTGTACTATGTTTCCTCTTATACATACATACCCACGACAAAGTTTAATTCATAAATTAGGCACAGTAAGAGATTAATAACTAATTATACATACAATTATAATAATATATTACAATAAAAGTTATATAAATGTGTTCTCTCTCAATCTCTACTAACCAATCTGATTATCTGTATGGCTACTAAGTGACTAATGGGAGGGTAGGATATTCTGGACAAAGCAATTAATCATGTCCAAGGCAGAATGGAGTGGAACAGCACGTGATTTCATCATACTATTCAGATCAGCATGCAATTTCAAACTTAGTGTTTATTTCTGAAATTTTCCATTAATACATATTAGGGCCAAGGTTGACTGCAGATAAGTGAAACCACAGATAAGGAGGACTATGTATATACGTGTGTGTGTCTTTGTGTGTTTGTGACTGTATATTTAAATGGTTATTAAATATCATCATGTTTATATCACATATATATCTCACATAAATACCCACCTAGTGGTGTGTGGGGTGTGCTGAAGCTAGCCTTTGTAAATATCTCTTCCATATTCTACACTCAGCAGTGTTAAGTGGTAGCTTGAAATCCACTGCACTGAAAATACACCATGGAAATTGACAAATACTGCAAATCAGGACTTGATTTTTTTTTTCCTGAAGAGCAAGTTGTTAAACATTTACCTACATACCAATGGCCCAACCTTTCCATGATTCTGATTATTTGATCTGGAGACTCAAGCATCAGTATTTTTAATGAACTCCCCAAGTAATTTTGATGTGCAGCCAGGGATGAAGATACTCAGTGAACACACACGAGAAAAGGTTTGATATTTGAAACACGGAATATCAACGTTTATGAGGTACGTAGGGGACACAGAATGCCACAAGGGAATTATTAAGGGGATGGGGATGATCCCTGGAAGAATTTTTGTGTTTTTTCTGGACAGAGACAGAGAGTCAGAAAGAGGGACAAATAGGGACAGACAGGAAGGGGGAGAGATGAAAAGCATCATTTCTTTGTTGAGGCATCTTAGTTGTTCATTGATAGCTTTCTCATATGTGCCTTGACAGGGTGGGGGGCACAGCAGAGCGAGTGACCTGTTGCTCAAGCCAGTGACCTTTAGGCTCAAGCCAGCAACCATGGGGTCATGTCTATGATTCCACACTCAAGCCAGCTACCTCACACTCGAGCCAGCTACCCCACGCTCAAGCTGGTGAGCTGGTGCTCAAGCTGGCAACCTCAGGGTTTCAAACCTGGTTTCTCCATGTTCCAGTCTGATGCTCTATCCACTGTGCCACCAACTGGTCAGGCCCTGGAAGAATTTTGATTTCATTGTTATTATTTAGTCACAAAAGGGAAAATGGAGACAAATTGGGGGAGAGCAAGAAAGACCTTATAGAGGAGATGAGTGACATGTTAAAAAGTAGAGAAGTAGAAACAAATGAATCACAGATGGAGATTGCTGAAACTGATTGCAAGTTGGGCAGTAATACACCAAGAAGTCATATAAGTGAAATAAAAAATTTTTTCCAGAGGCAATCAGGAATATCAGAGAAGCCACAGATGGATTGGGTTGTTCTTCGCTGATCAGTCTGGCTGTCTCACAAACCCTGCTCCAGATCTGCCCTTGAAAGAAGAGGTCAGACTCGAAATAGAAAAAAGAACATGAGCTCATTGGACTTCTTAATCTATATTGCCTAAGGACACAGCAATGAATTATATAAACATGGGACTACATGGAAGTTCATGGAGGATAATGTAAATTTTACACTGCATTCAAAAGAATCTCTTCCTTTTTCATCTGTTTCTTTCAAAATACCCTCCCAGATGGCTTTTCCATGTGGCAGTCTGGATTACCTCAGGCTCATATCCTTTCTTCATCAACAGTACTTTGCAAGGTTATGTTTAGATCCTGTCTTTAAGTGGTAAAGATTTAGCACAATTAAATATTTTACATCTAAAGACTAGGGCTCAGCAGTGTATAAGGAAACCTAGGTTTTGCTTTCTAGCCCCATCACGGGGCAAATTAATCTCTCTGGGCCCTATCTATCCACCCATGAGATGGGATAATAACAATACCTCTTCCCTTATTTTCAAGAACATTTTGAGAGATTCATAATTATATAAATTCCAGGGAGTATAATTATGTTTGGATGCTAGGTTTTCTTTCATTTCCACAGGTATATGTTCTTGAAATCTCTAGAATTCTAATTAGTTTTAAAGTCCTATCTTTTTTACCTCAAGTGTTTTTATGGCTTGTTTTTAAAATAAGGATGCTTTTTTACCTAAGGGGGGGATTTTATAGTAATTGTTACATGGTATCATTAGGACTAAAGCAGTCAGAATCACTTTCCCTGTGGGTCACAGATATCTAGAATTACAATGGTTCTATTGTGAAGTTGTGTAAATCCATCAAATTCGGAAACCTCCTCTAAGCTTTGAGAATGCCACTTCTTGAAACTGGGATACAAAGTGACAGAATTCACTCACAAGAGACAAATTCAGGATTATGACAAACCTCAAAATTTAGATAGACACTTGTGTTTATGTATATTAAGCACATGTGATTAGGGGAGAATAAAAATTTACGGGGAACCCTACTGGGTGGTTTTGTGCTTGGAAAACACACCTCAAGTATGTCTCATAATCCTAATGAGAAAGTTATCGTCTCTTATCAGTGTAAAGGGGGAAATCTGCAATATTCACATTAACTTTTTGAAAAATTCCAAAACCAGTGAAAACAAAAGCTTACAAGGGAACTCTACTATATTTTTATTTAAAGTGATAAAATGAATCATAAATAAAGTTAGCCAGTTTTCTAGGTTTTTAAACAATTTAAACAGTTGAATTTCTCAACCTTATGGATTACATTCTTAGGTTTATTAGGAAGTAGTTGTAAGTTTTGTTGTTATTGTTGTTTTAATTTACAAAGCACCATACAAGTATCAGGTCATTCTCAGTGGTTGAGTTTTCCTTCTTAAGTTTTTATTTTATCTTATTTTAATATTTTTTTAATTTATTGATTTTAGCCAGAGAGGAAGGAAGAGAGAGAGAGAGAGAGAGAGAGAGAGAGAGAGAGAGAGAAACATCAATCTGTTCCTGTATGTGCCCTACCAGGGATCAAACCGGCAACCTCTGTGCTTCAGTCCAATGTCAACTGAGCTATCTGGCCAGGGCTCGAGTTTTTATTTTGATAAGAACACATTTCTCTCCATCTCAGACCTCTAACAAGGTTTTGGTGGTTTATCAGACATCTTATTGTTTCTTTTTATTTTTTAATTTTATTTATTCATTTTAGAGAGGAGAGGTAAACAGAAAGAGACAGGGAAAGAGAGAAGGGGGAGGAGCAGGCAGCATCAACTCCCATATGTGCCTTGACCAGGCAAGCACTGGGTTTCAAACCAGCAACCTCAGCTTCCCAGGTCAGTGCTTTATCTACTGTGCCAGCCCAGGTCAGGCCTTATTGTTTCTGATTTCCCTCTCTTAAGGCTTTAAACTGAGATTAGAAGTGAGTTCTTGTATATCATTCAAACGTATCTTTTTTCTCACCGGATCCCTACCCAAAGGCTAAGAACAAGTTTTTAAAATCCCAATAGTAATCCTTCTTTTCCACCCAGTTTCCTCACTGTTGTGCAGCCCTGGCAAGCTACACCTCTAGCAGTTAAGGCAGGTAGTAACCCCCTCCTTGTTACTTTCCCAGTGAGAGAATTGGCAACTTTTCCAGTGTCTGAGAGACTAGAAACAAGCTGTCTGTTTCAAAATAGCTTTTACCTGCAAGTGACATCTTCTGCCCCTGGTGTGTATCAGGGAGGAGAAATCTCAGTAAGCCTTGGTTATCGGGATTTTTTTTTCTCCCCTTCAAAAAAAAAAAAAAAATGAATGTTTTTACAGAGACTTCAAGGGCAGTTTTAAGGATGTTTATATTTCAGACAACCTAAACATTGTTTGGAGCAAAATGAGAGATTTCATTTTGGAACAAGCAAGTTGATGAATTGCAGTCAGCATCTTGTTCTCAAAGAAGGCATTTTACTGGGGGCTTTCAGTCTAGACACACAGAGGAAGAAGGAGGAAAGAGAGAAAGGAGAGCATGCTCACTCTAACACTCATCTTTTACGTGGCACCTTGGCCAATGCAGTAAATAGTTCATAATAAATCAGACTTGCAAATAGTCAGTCTTCTACTCACTCAGGGAGCTCGGTGATTTACGCTGCCAAAGTCATAAAGAGTTCTGATTTATTTTCCTACTTAGGCTCTTTCAAGCTGGTAAAACATTTTGTGGGCCAGTAAATGTTTGGTACCAACTGGTAAAACATGAAGAATTATATCAAAGTCTGCCCCGAGTGGCACTGTTTTGTTATATAGGGAAGACTTTTTTATTTCACCCCTGACCTCTGACATTGCAAAGGTCAAGGGAAAAGGGAGAGAGCAAAGTAGAAACCTGCCTTTAACCCTTACAACAAAGTAGCTCAAGGGTATAACAACACAGGGGGAAGGCAGAGGAAACATACCAAAATGATTATTAACTGTAAACATGTGAAGTAATTAGCTTAGCTAACAGTTGTAATAAGGGAATGTTGGCAAGATGAATCTAGCTGCTTCCTGGCAGGGAATGTCT
Organism: Saccopteryx leptura; assembly: GCF_036850995.1. Lineage (NCBI taxonomy): Eukaryota > Metazoa > Chordata > Mammalia > Chiroptera > Emballonuridae > Saccopteryx > Saccopteryx leptura. Next base: position 149,833,796 of record NC_089504.1, read on the forward strand.
TACAGAGATGACATAAACTTCTAACAGAAATGAAAGAACATCACTCAATCTGGAGCAATATATAAAACTCCAGAAGGAAAAGTTTAGTGTTTCTGGACTTGACAGATTTCCTATAGCTTTTAAAAGTATAATTGTTTTTAATGGTGTGGTGAAGTCTGTGGATTAGACTAAAAATAAAAATGGCAGTATCTGCCTGCTTTTTCTCTGCATTCTAATGTGAGTTGAATACAGAGCAATTATTTATTAAATATGTAAACTTTCCTATTATTATTAGCCAAATTTGCTGACTCAAGTTAATATGAATAATAGTAACTGGTTTTATTTTATTTTTATTTATATTTATTTATTTATTTAGTGTGAGAGAGAAACAGATAGGGACAGACAGACAGGAAAGGAAAGAGATGAGAAGCATCAACTTAAACTTGCGGCACCTTAGTTGTTCATTGATTGCTTTCTCATATATGTCCTGACGGAGGTGGGGGGGGGGAAGCTCCAGCCCAGCCATTGACCCCTTGCTCAAGCCAGCGACCTTTGGGCCATGTCTATGATCCCACACACAAACCAGAGACCTCAGGATTTCAAACCTGGGTCCTCTGCATTCCAGATCAATGCTCTAACCACTTTGCTACCGCCTGGTCAGGCAAGAGTAACTGGCTTTTAAAACCTGATCTTTCTAAGAAAATCCTTAATGTTTGAATACAAATATGTCGCTGTATTGAAGATACTCCCTTTACATTCAGGAAATGTTTGCTGGACACTCAGATGTCCATTAAATAATTATTTGTCGACTTAACTATTATTGATATTTTCATAATCTTATTCAAAAGTCCTAGGATTATGACAAATGATTGGTGCAATAATGATTGAAATCCAGAAATCTTCTGTTCCCTGGCAACAAATACAAGTTATGCTAAGTTTTATACATATGAAAAACAGGCCCCGGCTAGTAGCTCGGTTGAGGTGTCACTTCAATATGCCAAGGTTGTGGGTTCAGTCCCTGGCCAGGGCATATACAGGAAGCAACAAATGAATGCACAACTGAGTGAAACAACAAACTGAAGTTTCTCTTTCTCTCCCTCTGTCTCTCCCCCTTTCTCTCTTCCTTTCTCTCTCTCTAAAATCAATAAATTTAAAAAATTTAAAGGTAAAGAAAAAAGTTTTCTCCTAGTCTGTCCATCAATAAATACATCTGGAATATAACCATTAAGCAGCCTTGATTATATTTATTTTTCTAATGCTACTTTGCATGAAAACAAGAATATCTTCAACAATTTTGGAAATGTTGAAATAAATTTCCTTTCTGAGCGCTTCCTTCATACAAAAATTAAAAATCCTTTTGCTCTATCTTTAGTTATTTTTTATGCATTAGGCTCCTTCAGTTTAGTAAGAATTAGAACATGGAAAGTTGATCAAGCTCATGGTCCTCAGAAATCCTGACTTATAAGACCCTGCAACTTGAAATTAGTTTAGACATGAAGTGATTTCCCTATCTGAACATTATATGATACCCTTCTGAAGATATTTTTATACAGCCTTTTATCCCAGGATCGTGGTATTCAAGGGATGCATGGCACCTCTGCCTGCTGAATTTTCAGTGATGGGTCTCTGAGCAAGGGCACAAAGGAGACAAACAAAAGTGCATTTTAGAAACCCAGATGTATTATTTTGTTTTGTTTTGTTTTGTTGTTGCTGTTTTTAACACGTGAGAGGCAGAGAGATAGAGACAGACTCCTGCATGCACTCTGACCTGGGATCTACCTGGCAAGCCCCTACCAGGTGATACTCTGCCCAACTGGGCCATAGCTCCATTGCTCAGAAATCGAGCTATTTTAGCACCTGAGGCTGAGGCCATGGAGCCATCCTCAGCACCCAGGGCCAACTTTGCTCAAACCATTTGAGCCATGGCTTCAGGAGGAGAAGAGAGAGAGAGAGAGAGAGGGAGAAGAAAAGGGGGGGCGTGGAGAAACAACGGCCGCTTCTCCTGTGTGCCCTGTCTGGAAATCAAACCTGGGACTTCCATATGCCGAGCCAACACTCTACCACTGAGCCAACCAGCCAAGGCTTGTTTGTTTGTTTGGAAGCATTGTTTAATTGTTTATTTTTTTCCTCAAAATATTTATCATTGAATCAGAGTTAAAGAAATAAGCACAGAATGAATAACTGAAACTAATCATGGCAGTTCCACACTGTAGTCTTAAAAGATATTTTACGTTTCTTTTTTCAAAGTTTTTCCAATTGATTGTCACATTTTTTCTCACACTCTCCTCAGAAAATAGATAGTATGTTCATTGCCAGACTGAATACTGGGCATAAGGCACCAGTTAGACAACCCATGATTTCAGGGTTGGTGCTCTGGTCAGTGACATCTAGGATCAACCTTCTTTAGATATCCCCCAATAAGACCTTTTAACTGACTTTATTAAGGTGATGGTAACAGCTGCAAGATAGTCCTGATACTTGTATATTTTTATATGGGCAGTCCTCAGGTTACAAACAAGATAAGTTCTATAGATTAGAAAATGTTCAAGTATTTATACATACAGAAAGGTAAAAATAAACATTATGTTAAGGCAAACATCTGTCTAAGCTGCATTTAATAGGTAAATGTACCTGTTCCAACTTAGATACAGATTCAACTTAAGAACAAACCTACAGAATGCAGATACTGCCTGTATACATAAAGTTAAAATAAAGAAAAGATAGGGTACATACACCATAAACATTCCAGCTTCTTGCGTCTCCTTTTGAAAAACATACTTGCCTTCTAACATTTCCACCAGAATCCCTTGCACTTGCCAGATTCTATGGTTTGTATATGTTCCATTTAATATGTTTTTTAAAAACCAGATATAAAGTTTTCTTAGTTGGAGGAAGTAATCACTTTCCATTAAGTTAAAACAGTCCCAATCCATATGAAGTTAAAATATCTGAGAGAGAAATAGAAAGAGTCAGCTTTGTGGTCTTGTGGGTTGCTCAGCTGCAGTCGGAATGGCAGTTGGTTCCTGGTCATTGCTGCCAAGGAGGAGAGCCCATTATTTCTGTTCTGGTGGGACTGGCTCGAGATAGTCATGAATGTGAAATACTCTTAAATGTGTCATTCCAAGTCCTTAAGGAATAAAACATATTAAGATGACAAAAAGAGTAGCTCATAAAACCATAAGTAATCTTTATAGATTGCCAGATATATGTGGGTTTATTTGGCAAAATAACTTAATTACAAATGTATTTTTAGCCTGCAACATTTTATGGTAAGAGTTGCAGAATTCTTTGCAGCCAAGGAAACAAAGGAAGGCATATTAAAGCCAACACGGACTCCATGCTATACACAATGAGGGACATCATAGTGACCCCACTCCTTGAGTTTGTAGGGAGAGTATTGCCATTTCTTGGCTCTATTTAGAATGCACTGGCCTCCCTTCCACTGCAGACCTGTTTCGTCTGCATCTGAAAATTAAACCCAGAGCTTCAGCTCTTGCATTAAATACTACACATACCCTTACCCACGCCTGTATGGTATGATCTAGAATTAAACTCTTAAGACATTTTAAAATTCCATCAAGAATTAGGGGATGAGGTTGGATATTGAACTGTTTTCTTCTCCCTTCTGAAACCATTAGTGAAAGTATACCCAAAGGTATCTGCCACATGCATTCTGATGAACCAAAGTAAAAGAATAGAGAGATGTGCAAACCCTATTTCTAGGTTGTAGTAGGGTTTTTCCCAAACTTAACCACAGCAATGAAAGAGTTACATTTATTACATTCCTTTTTTTATTATTCACAAAAGGAAAAATCTAAGGCAAAATGAATGCAATTTTCCAATAGTCATAATAAAAATACAGTTCTCCAATTCTGCCCCTTTCCTTTCCTTTCCTTCCCTTCTCTTCTCTCTCTCTCTCTCTTTTTTTTTTTTTTTTTTTTTTTTTGCCGAAAAGGCTCACGTGTTTCACCAGTGTGGCGCAGCCTCAGTTGTCTTTGTAGAATAAGTGCATGAATGCCTGGGAGCTGTTCAGTGTTCAGAGGCCTTAGTGGCCGGTCCTAATAAAAATGTCACTGTGCACTTCTACTTTGAAAAGTCCTGTTATCCTACATCCCAGAAGCCCCATTCCAAGGCCAAGCATTCTTGACCAGACTGTTGCTGTTTGGCTTTCCTACCTCACCAACTAGCCCCTAATGAAATGTGTATGATTCTTGGCTACAATATTTCAATCTCCTTATTGCCTCAAAGCTGCTCTTCGGGGTCTCCACAAGCTCAAAAGTCCTTTGGCTATAGTGGCAAACAGAAAGCCACTTAAATAGATATCTCAAAGCACAAGCTGCTATCTACAATAAGTGATAGTCTCCTCTAAGTTAATGAACAGGCTTGAATCTAAGGGGTGCCTCATAACTACTCTACTATGCAAATAAGATTCCTTGGGGACATCAGAGCTGGCTGCTTATTCCCTGCATCGCTAGTTTCTGTCCGCTCTTTGCACCACTTAAGAGCCTTCTGTGAAGCCCGGCCAGCCAGGACGCAGGGCAGTGGAGGGTGGGTCCCCAACTTTATTCCTGACGGGAATGAATTTTCTTCTCTTAATTACATGCATGCTTTTGTCACAGCGAGCAAGTCCCTGGAAGGTAAGGTTTGCAGAGGTGAGAAGTGCCACATGCCTTGCCAGCATCATCTCCTTGGCAGCCATGTTGTCCTCTGGAGAGTGGCCAGTCAGGGCTCTGCAAAGAGAAAGAGCCCTTCACTAACGAAACTTGTGAGAAAACCATCTTCTGAGCATGTGAGAACCACGTTACCTCCAAAAGTTAAATGGAGTGTGAGCCCCTGCCCACCCTCTGAGATCCTAGTTATGTATCCAGTACCATAATTAACAACTACAAGTAGAAGAATTTCAAGTTCGTGGAAAGATACCTTAATGAAACAACTATGCATGTTGTGTTAAGAACAGTTAAGGAAACAATATGAGGGACCATCATTTTTAGCTGAGTTGTGTCTAAGGGGTTTGAATACACCACTTAAAATATCAGGAGCTTCAAGAGCTCAAATGGAGCAAAGTTTCTGGTAATGTTTTTGAACAGCTGATCACATTCCATCTACTACAAGGTCTCTTTAAGTTCATGGTGTGAAAATCCTACTTCCTTCCGGATTTGGAAGTATTTTGTTTTCCAAAGGGGAGAGAAAAATCAAGCACTTAGAAATGGAATAATTACAGTTCAATCCAGGAGAGTGTCCCAGCTTGACTGAGTTCTATTAATTTATTAACCATGAGAAAACAGAATAAAATATAGCTGCCGGCTCTTACGTGATGGCCTGTTTCAAGGTAATAACTGAAGTCCACACCTCACATCGTAATGAAAAGGGAGCCATCTGGGGAGGGATGGAGAGTGTATCTGCCGAACAGCTTAGTGACTTTCTGGAATTTAAATATTAAGTGAAAAGAGAAAGTCATAGAGCAGCTGAACCCTGGCTTGTCTTTCTTTCGGCTGTTCGTGGCTTTGATCATGCTACATCCTCCTTTGTGGCCAGGACTCCATAGAGAATCTCAGGGTCGTAGCCTTTTGCCTATCAAGCGGTATAAACCTGCTGCTTAAATATGTGAAGCCTGAAGTTCAACGGTTGGGAGTAGAGGGGAGGTAGTTTCATACGCTCCACATTTCCCGCATAACCCAAAGCAGACTAAACAAAACTGGTGTGAAATCTCATGACTTGATGCTGCTGCGGTTATATATTTTTTAAGCTGCAATCCATTCATTTGTAGGTGTGTTTATTCCCAGGATTTACAGCTCTCTCAGTCTTTGGGGGAAGAATGTATGAAACCTTTTGGAAAAGGTTGCAGTAAGCAGTGGCCTGTGATTAAAGCCCAGGGTAAAGTTTGTGAGTGTGTAAGTGTGTGTGTGCATTCATGGGAGTGAGTGCCCGTTCATGTGGGGTTTTTTCCTCCCGTTTGTTGAATTGACGCAAAAGCGTCACACATGGTAGCATTTAGGAGCCCCTTCACAGCTGAAGTGTTTCAAACACTAATGAATGGAAGTTTGGTCATATAATGCAGACAAGCTTTAAGGCATGCGTTACTGAATGGTGTACTGTAGTGACCTGGGAAAGGAAGAGAGATATAAATTGTGTCAGTTAGCCACCCAGACAAAATGAAGCCATGTGGAAAATCAAATCTATTAAAGTATGAAGACTGTTATAAAGCTGTTTTAAGCGGGCCGTTCTTAAAGGGGCTCAGTTTGCTGCTGGGGTGAATGTTTACCTCTACTCCCAGATCTCTTTCACATGCCGTCTTATGAGACAATGTGCAGCATTTGATAAAAATCATCCTCTCGTTAACGACGCTTTTATCGGAAATGTTTATTGTCTCCCGCTTTACCACCCATGTCCTGAAAGGTACTGCACATTTGTAAAATAAGCAAAAGGAGAGAGAACTGTGAGGCTCAAGCCAGTGTGCACAAACTCCAACAAATTCCAGAACCACAAGGACTCAGAAAACGGAAAAGAGAAGGAGGAGTTAGATTTATAGGAAGGGGAGGCCCTGCAAAAACATCTATATTAGATTTTTCTCTGCTTGGCCAGATCAACATTCAGTGTTTGGTCGTTGTGGATTTAGCACTGAGATTGAGCAGGGATGCCAAACTTTGGTCATTGTCTTAAAATGTACTTGAATACATACAAGACCAAGAAAGCCAATGTAGAGAGGAAATGAGTAGTCAGCTCTTGCAGCCTGAGAGCAGGCTCCCTTCTGCCCTCACGCTGCCTCTGCATGGCCACGGCGTGGTGGCCGTAGCTTCATGGTCACACACAGGTTCTGGTGACCCTCTGACTCAGCCCAAATCCTGGCCCTCCATACTGTAACTTTGGATGTTACTTGCTGTGCCTTGATTTTCTCACCTGTAAAATAGGATTAATAGCAGATAGTCCCTAACAGCATCTAGTCATCACCATAGAAGTACCACTATTATTACCAATATCTGAAGGAGACGTTTATTTATGCCTTCAGTAAGGATCTCCTGAACTTTATTTTTCTTACTTCTATGCTGGTTTTTAAAATTGATGAGTGGCATGCTGCTGGAAAAAAAAAAGTTGCCCTTTCTATTTTACTCTAATTGGTGCGTAGGCTGACATCCCCCAACATTCCCTGGACTGCACACAATTGAATTTGCTGACCAGCCACCATGTTGTCAAGCCTTAAGTCAACAGTGGCTAATGACCGCTCTGGGAAAAAACAACACCTTGATTCCTCAATTACAGTTTAAGAAGCCCTGGGAATGAGTGGCTTGCCAATCATCCGCATCCTCTTTTGAAGCAAGCATAGTGTGCTATGGAAACAGGTCACCTCTGAGCTGTTTTGTAAGAACAGCGGACACAGTATAATGCTTGTGCTCTTTGTGTCTTCCAGGAGGAGACTGAAGAGACATCCTCACAAGAGTCTGCGGAAGAAGATTAGGGGGCGCCAACATTTGATTTCTACCTCAGCAGCAGTTGGATCTTTTGAAGGGAGAAGACACTGCAGTGACCACTTACTCTCTATTGCCATGGTCTTTCCACTTTCATCTAGGGTGGGGTGGGGCGGGGCGGGGGAGGGGCGGGGGTCGGGGGAGAAATCACGTAACCTTAAAAAGGACTATATTAATCACCTTCTTTGTAATCCCTTCACAGTCCCAGGTTTAGTGAAAAACTGCTGTAAACACAGGGGACACAATTTAACAATGCAACTTTTAATTACTGTTTTCTTTTTTCTTAACCTACTAATAGTTTGTTGATCTGATAAGCAAGAGTGGGTGGGTAAGAAACACTCTGAGTCAGGTTTTAGTCAATCACTGCACTGTATACAAACAAGAAACGTGTCACACTCGTGACTCTGGGCATTCACATAGGAAAGGCGCAGTGTGTGACACTGTGTACGCCTCTAATGCCACCTGACCCGCTCACCATAGTAAAGCTTCTGTTTAGAACACCAAAGATAGGAATAGATACTACTTCTCTCTTTTTCGTATAATCTTGTACACACTTACTTGATGATTTTTTTTAACTTTTATTTCTAAACGAGACGAAATGCTGATGTATCCTTTCATTCAGCTAACAGACCCGAAAAGGTTATGTTCATTTTTCAAAAAGGGAAATAAGCAAACAAGTGTTGCCAACTCCTGTATTTATGGGTACCACACAGATCAGTAGGAGGAATACATTTACTCGTCACACTCCTTTTCAGGAGCAACATTCATTCCGGTAGAATCTACTTCCTACAGAGCCAAATGCCATTTAGCAATAAACCGCACTTGTCAGCCTTAATGCATTGAAGGAACCTAGAGTAAAATCATCCTCTTTGTAATTTAATGAAAAGGTACAAGAATAATGCATGATGAACTCACCTGAATTATGAGGTAGGAGGAGCGAAACCTACATTTCTTTTGCTATAGTTATGCTATAATTTAAAAAACAAACAAAACAAGCAGTCTCTCTCTCTTTCTCTCTCTCTCTCTGTATCTTTTCATTGTGTATCAGTTTCCGTGAAAGACCTAAATACCACTTACCTCAAATTAAGCTTATGTGTTACTTCAAGTAATACATTTTGACATAGGATGGTGGACTGATGTGCTCTACGTTGACTTCTTTAGTTCACCATCTCTTCATTCAAACTGCACTTTTAGCCAGAGATGCAATATATATCCCCACTATTCAATACTACCTCTGAATGTTACAATTAATTTACAGTCTAGTACTTTTTACATGCTGCTATACACAAGCAATGCAAGAAAAAACAAAAACAAAAACATAATGGGTAGGTGATGCTAATCACGGTTCTTTTTGTCCACTTAAACTACAGTTAAAGAAGCAAAGCATTCTCCTTACTGTGTTTCAGCATGGCTATGTATTTTTCTATGTTTTTTTTAATTAAAATTTTACAAATACTTGTTTCAGCTTCTCTGCTAGATTTCTATGTTAACTTGAATAGTTTTTTAACCAAGTCGCTCCTAGGTTCTTAAGGATCACTGTCCTCAATCGCACTACACATCACACAAAGTTGGATTGTAATGTTTAAATATTACCCTCCAAGTTTGTACCTCAAATGAATTGTGTAAGGAAATGGACTAATTGACTTGCAAAGACCTACCTCCAGACTTCAAAAGGAATGAACTTGTTACTTGCAGCCTTCATTTTTGTGGATGTTTGACATAGTTCAAACTGCAGCTACCCCTAGTCAAAACTATTTTTGTAGAAGACATTTGCTAGAAAGGAACACATTTTTACATACTTTTGCAAATAAATAAAGCCAACCTTCAAAGAAACTTGAAGCTTTGTAGGTGAGAGGCAGCAAGCTCAGCTTTTGCGATGCAATCAGAAATGTGTGTTTTAAGATTAGTTGAATATGAAAAAATGCTTGACAAAGATTTTCATGTATTTTACACAAATGTGATTTTTGTACTATGTCTCAACCAGATTTATTTTAAGCGCTTCTTATGTATAGTTTTTATTCTTTTCTCTCCTAGTGAGTGTGCTGACTTTTTAACATGGTATTATAGACTGGGCTAGGAGGTAGTTTCTCATGAGGGCATGTGTCAGTGTGGCTTTTAGTTCTGAAGCCAAATGAAACTCAAAACCATCTCTCTTCCAGCCACTTCAGGGAGGTAGCTTCACAGACCACATACCTCTCCTAGACTGGCAGATGGCTCTCACTGTTGTGAATCACCAAAGGAGCTATGGAGAGAATTAAAACTCAACATCACTGTTAACTGTGCATTAAATAAGCCAATAAACAGTGGCTCATAAAAATAAAAAGTCCCGTTCCATATCTTTGGTTGGACCTTTCTGAAACCTCATTGGCCAGCTCATAAAACTGACACAGTTACTCGTGTTGGCCAAACTCAGAAACAGAGCAATTTCCATCAGTGATGAAGTTACTCTTTTATTTCCTCTATGTTGTACAATCAAAACACACTACTACCTCTTATGCCCCAGTATACCTCATTTTTCATACTGAAAAAAAAAAAAGCTTGTGGCCAATGGAACAGTAAGAACATCATAAAATTTTTATATATATAGTTTATTTTTGTGGGAGATAAATTTTATAGGACTGTTCTTTGCTGTCGTTGGTCTCAGCTAAGTAAGACTGGACATTTAACTTTTCTACCATTTCTGCATGTTTGCAGGAGAAAGGTATCAAGACGTTTAACTGCAGTTGACTTTCTCCCTGTTCCTTTGAGTGTCTTCTAACTTTATTCTTTGTTCTTCATGTAGAGTTGCTGTCTACGATTGTACTTTGAATCGCTTGCTTGTTGAAAATATTTCTCTAGTGGATTATCACTGTCTGTTCTGCACAATAAACATACAGCCTCTGTGATCCCCATGTGTTTTGATTCCTACTCTTTGTCATAGCTCAATTAAATTAAAGTTTGGTCAAAACAGGTTAAGGAGAGAGACATTCAGTTCACAAGTCATTGTGTTGCCCCTTCTGCATATGTACGTCCAGATTTCTACACACACTGAAATTAAGTTTTAAAGTATCATGCTTCTTAAATCAACTGCTCTAAATTCACCTTTCATGTTCTGACATTTAATTCTACAAAGACAACCTTAGAAGACCTATAAAGGAAGAATAGCTTATAGTTTAGAGAATTTCTGTGTAAGGTTGGTATTGACAAAGTCTGTGAAGGAAGTAACAGATATTCCAGTTATTTTTCAAATAACATTTGCAGAGATATCCAAAAGTCTGGAGAAAAGAATAAGAAATGAAAGGTACCACTAACCAGGAGCAGAATCAGAATTATTCCAAGTTCAAAATCATTTTTACACCTCAATGGCTGATGATGGATGAATAAATCCAGGATTCTTTAAAAAGCTAAAATCTTCTGGTTAGTACTGCTACCATTGTCACTAAAACTTTTTCTTCATTTAGCTTCTTGGGAAGGACTTGTCTCTGTTAAAACATCTCCTGTCAGGAAATTTATTGTCAAGTTTTACTCCAGTCCTTCATTCATTTATTTTTACAGCCAATATTTTATGAGTGCCTCTGTGCAGAGCCCCAGAAGAAGGGGCCCTTCAAAAGATTATCCCTTGGAGAAACTTATGCAAGTGTAGAAATACACGCAGCATGCAAAAAGAACTAACTGTATTATATAGGCAACCAGTTTCAAGAATTCAGAGTAGGGAAAGCCATTTCCTGCTGGGGTGGATCATTAGTTCACCCTACTAAGAAGGAGATGGGCCAAAGGTTTTTAATATAACCCATATTTAGTCTCTTCATTTTTATTAATGTAGAAAAGCACATAAGAAGAAATTATTTCCTGAAAATGAAAATAAACCAAGAAAGAATCTTTGGCTCAAAAGAGAAAGAATAAAAAAAGGATATATTATGTCCAGAATAACATAAGTTGATGAAAAGGATAAAATTTTTTACCATATTTTAGTGTCAATACTCACTAAACAATATTGAAATTAGGTTTTAATTTTTGTTTTAACTATTGCTTTCACTCAATTAGCAATATATTTAGGAAGGTTATTATGTGAAGAAATCTTTTTTAAGTTTAAACCTAAATCCAAATAACAGTGGGGCCTCTAGTATGTACTGGATATTATTTGGGGCAGTAAAAGTCAATGCAACTTCATCCCTGCCCACACAGAGCCAAAATTTCTCAGGAGAGAGCTGAACCCCCAAGAAAACTCTGTGAATAGAACCTCACTAAGTTCTTCTGAAAGTGGCTGGAAGCATCCTGAACTCTCTGCCAGTATCAGGGATGAATTGCAGGACTTCTCACAAAAGGGCTTTAGCATCACCATCACAGAAGGATCCTGGGGCTGCTTGGACAATGAGTTTCAACCTATGAAGCATTTCTTATGAAGGGATTGCTTTTCAACAGGGCTAGGGGTACTAAACTTGTGAATTCAGGAATGGTAAATAGATTAGCAGTATGGGAAGTAATAAAAAACAGAACCAAAGGACAGCATTCCAGTCAGTGAGACATCATATGAACGCAGACTATACTTAAGTGAGGGAAACTTGAGAATAGTGAAAAAGAGCAGCAGTAGAGTGGACGAGAGGGCAGAATGAATGTGCTTCTTATCAAGTTATTTATGTATGATGACTTTATTGAGCAAGTGTAATTCTTTTTATTTTTAATTTTATTTAGAAAATTAAATTTAACAGAGTAACTGGTCAATAAGAGCACATGGGTTTCAGGTAAACGTTTCTATAGCATTTGACCTATTATGTTATATACGCATCACCCAAAGTCAAATCATTTTCCAATACCTTATAATTGTCCCTCTTTACTCCCTCCTACCCCTCCCCTATGTCCTCTTCCTCCACGTCCTCCTGCCCCTGGTAACTATTTCACTTTTATCCATGAGTCTCAGTTTTATATCCCACCAATGTGTGAAATCATACAGTTCTTAGCTTTCTCTAATTTACTTATTTTACTCAGAATAATGTTCTCAAGGTCTATCCATGTTGTCATAAATGATAGTATGTCATCATTTCTTATGGTTGAGTAGTAGTCCATAGTATAAATGTACCACATCTTCTTTATCCAATCCTCCATCAAGCAACACTTTGGTTGTTTCCATGTCTTGGCCACTGTGAATAATGCTGCAATGAATATGAGGTGCATGTGTCTTTACATACCAATGGTTTTGAGTTTTGGGGGCAGATACCCAGTAGAGGCATTGCTGGGTCATATGGTAGTTCTATTAATTTTTTGAGGAACCACCATACTTTCTCCCATAATGGTTGTACTAATTGGTACTCCCGCCAGCAGTGGATGAGGGTTCCTTTTTCTCTACAGTCTTTTCAACATTTGTTATTACCTGTCTTGTTAATAATAGCCAATCTAACAGATATGAGGTGGTATCTCATTGTAGATCTGATTCGCATTTCTTGACTAGCTAGTGAAGGTGAGCATCTTTTCATGTATCTGTTGGCCATTTGTGTGTCCTCTTGGGAGAAGTGTCTTCATGTCCTCTCCCCATTTTTTAATTGGGTTGTTTGCTTGCTTTTGCTGAGCTTTGTGATTTTTTTTTTATATATCTTGGATATTAATACCTTATTAGAGCTGTTGTTTGCAAATATCTCCCCCCTTTGGTTGGCTTACTGTTTTTATGTATCTTTTACTGTACAGAGCTTTTTAGTTTGATACAATCCCATTCATTTATTTTTACCTTTATTTCCCTTGCTTTTGAGGTCAAATTCATAAATTATTCTCAATGACCAACGTCCATGAGTTTAGTACCTACATTTTCTTCTATGCAATTTATTGTTTCAGATCTTATATTTAGGTACTTGATCCATTTTGAATTATTATTTTTTTCTGGAAAACAAACTGTAGTCAAGTTTTACTCTTCTGCATGTGGCTTTCCAGTTTTCCCAGCACCATTTATTGAAAAGAGGCTTTCTTTTCTTCATTGTGTGTTTTGGGTTCCTTTGTCAAAGATTATTTGTCCATATATATCTGGTTTTATTTCTGGGCTCTCAGTTCTGCTCCATTGATCTGTATGTCTGTTTTTCTGCCAATACCATGCTGTTTTGATGATCATGGCTCTATAGTATAATTTGAAGTCAGGTAGTGTGTGATACCTTGGCTTTACTCTTCTTCCTTGGGGTTGCTTTGGCTACTTGGGGTTTTTTTATGGTTCCATACAAACCTGGTGATATTTTGTTCTATTTCTTTCAAAAATGGCATTGGGACTTTGATGGGGATTGCATTAAATTTGTTTATTGCTTTGAGTAATATGTGCATTTTAACTATGTTGATTCTTCCAATCCATGTACATGGAATTTTTTTCCATTTTATTGTGACTTTTTCAATTTCTTTCAATAATGTTTTATAGTTTTTAGTATATAGGCAGAGGCAGATTAAGGTCGGTTGAGGTACAAGCCACAAAAGAAAATATTGGGCCCCTTTAAAAAAAGAGAGAGACAAGGAAAATAAAAATACATGTTAACATTTTTAAATAAATAAAAAATATTATGTACTATTAATGTTAAAATTGCACATATGAAACCAAACTTGGTGTCATTAGAAAAAAGTGTAAAGTTGGGGTTTTACGAGGCCCTTCTGAAGTCGGGGCCCAGGACACATGCCCGGTGCACCCATCATTAAATCTGCCCTGTATATAGGCCCTTCACATCCTTTGTTAAGTTTTTTTCTAAGTTTTTTTTTTTTTTTTTTTTTTTTTTTTTTGCAATTTAAAAAGAAATTGTTGGGTTTTTTACTTCATTTTCTGAAGGTTCATCATTGGCATATAGAAAAGCAATAGACTTTTGTATATTGATTTTGTATCCTGAGACCTGACTTTATTGGTTTGTTTCTAATAGTATTTCCACAAAGTCTTTGGTGTTTTCTATGACATGATAGGATCATGTCATCTGCAAAAAGTGATATCTTTACTTCTTTCTTGATATGGATGCCTTTTATTTCTTTCTGTTGCCTGATCGCTCTGGCTAAAACTTCCAGAACTATATTGAATAAGAGTGGAGAGAGTGGGCAGCCTTTTCTTGTTCCTGATTTTAGGGGAAAGACCTTCATTTTTTCACCATTAGCTAATGGTTTGTCATATATGGTCTTTATTATGTTGATTTTATTAAGTGTTTTAAACTTAAAAGGATGTTGTATCTTATTAAGTGTCTTTTCTGCATCTATTGATAGGATCATATGATTTCTGTTCTTTATTTTGTTGATGTGGTGTATTACATTGATTGATTTCCATATGTTGAACCAACCTTGTACTCCTGGAATGAATCCCACTTGATTGTGATATATTATTTTTTTAATGTGTTGTATTTAATTTGCGAGTATTTTGTTTATGGATTTTTGCATCTGTTTTCATTAGAGATATTGGTCTGTAGTTTTTTTGCGTGTTGTCCTTGCCAGGCTTTGGTGTCAGGGTTATGTTGTCTTCTTGTAATGTTTTAGAGAGTATTACATCTAGCTTTTTGAAGACTGAGAAGGATAGGTACCAAATCTTCATTGAATGTTTGGTAGAATTCATTAGTGAAGCCATCTGGTCCAAAACTTTGGTTTTTTGGCTGGTTTTTGATAGTTGTATTTATGACCTCCCTGTTTATTGGTCTATTTAGGTTTTCCTTTTCTTCATGACTCAGTCTAGGAAAATTGTATAGTTCTAGGAATTTATCCATTTTCTTTAGGCTGTTGAATTTTGTGGCATATACTCTTTCATAGTATTATACTGTGATCCTTTGTATATCTATGATGTCTGTGGTCATTTCTCCTCTTTCATTTCAAATTTTGTTTAAATGAGTCCTTCCTCCTTTTTCCTTAGTGAGTTTAGTCAGTGGTTTGTCAATTTTATTGATCTTTTCAAAGAACCAGCACTTTGTTGTATTAATTTTTTTAGTTTTTTATTCTTTATTTTATTTAGTTATGCTTTAGTTTTTCTATTTTCTTTCTTCTGCTGATTTTGGGTTGCTTTTGTTCTTTTCTTTCTAGTTCCTTAAGATGTGATGTTAGGTTGTTAACTTGAGATCTCTCTTGTTTCTTGGTATAAGCCTGTAATGATTTTTAAAAAAACAAAAAAACCTTCCCTCTTATTACTACTGTCTCTGCATCCCAGAAATTTTGATATGTTGTGTTGTCATTTTCATTTATATGTATTTTTTGATCTCTGCTTTTCTTTCTTTGACCCAGGAATTTTTTAGAAGTATGTTGCTTAATTTTTACATTTGTATAGGTTTCTTTACTTCTTTTTTGCAGATGAATTCTAATTTCAAAGATTTATGGTCAGAAAATATGCTTGATATAATTTCAGCCTTCCTGAATTTGTTGATGCTATAATAGTTTTGTGGCCCATCATATGGTCTATCCTTTAGAGTGTTCCATGCACACTGGGGAAGAATGTACAATCTGATGTTTTGGGATGAAATTTTCTGTAAATGTCTATTATGCCCATTTGGTCCAGAGTGTTGTTTAAGGTTAATATTTTTTAATTGATTTTTTTTGTTTGGATAGTGTTTTTGTCTATTTCTATTTTTAGATCATCTAGTAGATATATATTTTGGTGCTCCCTGGTTCAGGGCATACATAGTGAGAAGTATTATGTCTTCTTGATATACTATCCCCTTTATCATTATGAAATGTCCACCTTTGTCTGTTGTCTTTAAATCAGCATTGTCAGATATGAGTATGGCTGCACCTCCTTATCTTTGGGTATTATTTGCTTGCAGAATCATTTTGTAACCTTTTACTTTGAATCTCCTTTTGTCCTTGCAGCTTAGATGTATCTTTTGAAGGCAACATGTCATTAGGTTTTGCTTTTTGATCCAATATGCTACTCTGTGCCTCTTTATAGGTGAGTTCAGTCCATTTACATTTAGAATAATTATTGACACTTGAAAATTGTTTATAGCCACTTTATGTTTTGTTTTCTAGTAGCTCTGTGTCTTGTTTGATTTTCCTCTTTTGTGTTTCTGTCACTTAATTTTGTTTGGTGGTATTTCATACTTTTTCCCATGTTTCTTCTTTTTTTAAGTTGTGTGTTTCAGTAGTGGCTTTTTTATGGGTGGTTGTCATTAGGTTGTTTTTATTTTATTTTATTCATTTTTAGAGAGGAGAGAGAAACAGGGAGAGAGAGGAGAGAGAGACAGAGAGAGAGAAGGGGGGGAGGAGCAGGAAGCATCAACTCCCATATGTGCCTTGACCAGGCAAGCCCAGGGTTTCAAACCGGCGACCTCAGCATTATTTCCAGGTCGACGCTTTATCCACTGCGCCATCACAGGTCAGGCCTCATTAGGTTTTTAAGAGAAAAATGTTTATATACACAACAGTCCTTTGTCTTATGAGTGCTTCTGCACTCCATCCTCTTTTGCTACAGCAGATCTTTATCCTCTCCCCTTTTATGTTATTGTTGTCATAGATTATCCTTGTTTTTATTGTGACCTTGTTAGAGCTTTTACTTGTTCTTTTGATTTTTTTTTTCTTTGTGTCTGATTAAATAAATCCCTTGAGTATTTCCTGCAGTGGGTGTTTTCTGGTGATAAATTCCCTCAACCTCTGTACATCTGCAAAAGTTTTTATTTCTCCTTCACATTTGAAGGTTAACTTTGATGAATATAGTTTTTCTGATTGGTAATTTCCCTCTTTCAGTACTTTGAAAGTTTGGGTCCACTCTTCTGACTTGTGGAGTTTCTCCTGAGAAGTCTGATGATAACCTAATGGGCTTTCCTTTATATGTTATGTTCTTCTTTTCCCTAGCTTGCCTTGAGGATTCTTTCTTTGCTCTTTATTTTTGAGTTTTATTACAATATGCCTTAGAGTAGGTCTGTTTGGGTTGAGGTAACTCAGTCTTCTGTTTGCTTCTTGGATTTGATGCTCTAACTTTCCATAGGCTTGGGAAATTCTCATCAATTATTTGTTTGAATAGGCTCTCCATTCCCTTCTCCCTCTCTTCTTCTTCTGATATACCCATTATTCTTATATTACTCTTTCTGATGGAGTCAAACAGTTCTTGTAGAGCTCTCTTATTTTGCCTATTTTAATTCAATGAGTTTCTCTCCTATCTGTAACATCTCTAGTTGTCTGTCTTCGATGTCACTGATTCTTTCCTCTCTCTGGCTTGTCTACCTAAACATGCTACCTCAGTTTTCAAGTCATGTATTGAGTTCTTCATCTCTGTTTTTAAAGTTTCAGTCTCTTTGGTGAGTTATTCATTTTGTTCATTAATTTGTTTTAAGCTCATTAGGTTGCCTATTGGTGTTTTCTCACATCTTGTTGAGTATTTTCAGAACTTCAATTTTGAATTCTCTATCATTTAACTTCAAGGTTTCCAGGTGATTGAGGGTTTTTTTCTGGAAATTTTTTATTTTTTCCCTGAACTATGTCTCTGTCTTCTGTAGCCAGAGTATCCAGTTTCTTCTTCCTTTATGTCATTTGAGATGGTATTGTGTAGAACTCTACCAAAAAAATAACAACTAAAAGATGAAAAATTAAAATTAAAAAACATACAATAAATATATAAAAATTTAAAATATAATGACAAGTGAAAAAGAAAAACTACAGAAAACAAAGACTGAAAACCAAAACAGAAAAAAATCAGAAACAAAACACCCACAAAAAAAGAAGAAAAAATATAAAAATTAAAGAAATGAACTTCAAACTAGAAAAGAAAAATAAGAAGGAAAAAATAAAAGAGAAGAAATAAATTTTAGTTCAAGAGGTTTATTCCTGTAGGTGTCACTATATTACAAGTTTAACTGTGAAATTCCTGAGCTGTCCTCCACTGAGATGTTGCTGTCCCAATGATGTAGATGGAGGCCACAGTCGCATTGGTGAATGAGTGTGTTTTGAAGGCTTTATGCATTAGGCTTTACAGCTTTGGCTTTTGGCTTTTGGCTTTATGGCTCTAGGAATGGAGATCTCGACTTCCAGGTGCTCTTTCCCACTTCTCAACAGACCTGAGGAGCAGATGTGGAGTACCTCTGGTCTTCAGGGGAAGTATAATTTTTAATGTTAGGTAAGGCCATCCTTGATCTATTGCTCAAAATCCAGAGACACTGAATAAGACCTCTCACTGTACTGCTTAATGGAAAAGGTGGGGACGCTGAAACTAGACTACCTGGGTTTGAATCCTGGCTTGCCACTAACTAGCTGGGGGACTATGGGCAAGTCACATATTGTTCTGAGATCAATGTTTTTCATTTTTAAATAAAAGTAACAGCATCTACCTAAAAGTGTTGTGAGGATTAAATATGTTGGTATGTGTGAAATTCTTAAAAGTACTCAGTTAATAGTAGAAATTGTGTAGTGTTAGCTGTTATTTCTGTGATCCTGCCTCTGGCTGCAGGATGAGCTTAAAAGTAAATTTTCTCTCCAGTTTCTATCATTATTTGAGTTTTGCACACAGGGATAGTCACAGATTGTGGTCAAAAGGTATGAGGGTTTCAAACACCATTTTGGTTGCACATTCCATGTATGAAAATCATTAATATATGTCTAGACTCCTTTTTCACATCATGGCTTGCAATGTTTGAGCTCAGTAGATTTGGTTACTAAAGGAAATCACAACTGAAAAATCAGGAAAATGCAATTGCCTCTATTACAGTGAGTCACAAGGGGTCCCTGATGTCCTTAGCTTTATTTGCTTGTGGGGATGCTCACTTTCCGCCATTCAGTCCAGCCCTCACCCTGGTTGCTCCAGGCTCCTCTTGACGTTGACCTTAGTTGAAGATATCAGAGTGTTAGAATATGGGGCCTCTTGGTGGTCTTCTTCCTCCTGGCTTAGCACCCAACTCCTGCTATTCCTTCAGATTCCAGCCTCGACCTAGAGCCCACCTGCCTAATGAAGCTAAAGTAGGCATCCTCCTACAGCCAATCTTTGTACCTCATTCATTACCATTCTGTAGGCTGCCTACTTGTCCTTTCCTGCCTAGGCCTCGACCACTGAATTCTACATCCCCTTCAGTTTCCTTAGGTAATGCAAGAGTGTTAGTCTTCTTAGACCAAGCATAATGGACCACTTTGTAGAATACTGGAAGAGAAAAGGAAAGTAAACAAGGAGACAGATTTCTCATGTCTTCGATTTTTTTCTGAAGACTGGTCAGAACTGTGATGGTATATGGAAGCAGCATGCCTGTGTTGACCTATACTTCCAGGTCCTTGAACATGCTGGCCACACTGTTACTGGAGATGAATGACTGTATTAGCCAAGGGTTTTTCAATCACAAGGGACATATAACCAGTTTGAAATGGCTTACTCAAAAAAAAAAAGGGAAGGGAGGAGAGAAGGGAAGGAAGGAAGGAAGGAATGGAAGGAAGGGAGAGAGGAAGGAAGGGAGTGTGGGAGGGAAAGGAGGAAAGGACGATAGAAAAGAAGGAGGGAGGAGAAAGGGAAGAGAAGAGAAGGAAGGGAGGGAGAGAGAGAGAAAGAGAAAAGGAGAAAAAGAAAGAAAAAGGAAAAGAAAGAAGGAAGGCAGGAAGGAAAGAGAAATAAAAAGAAAAGAAAGAAAGAAGAAAGGAAAGAAGGAAAGAAAGAAAGAAAGAGAAAAGAAAGAGAAAGAAGAAAGAAAGAAAGGAAAGAAAGAAAGAAAGGAAGGAAAGAAAGAAAGAAAGAAAGAAAGAAAGAAAGAAAGAAAGAAAAGAAAGGAAGGAAGGAAGAAAGAAAGAAAGAAAGAAAGAAAGAAAGAAAGGAAGGAAGGAAAGGAAGGAAGGAAGGAAGGAAGGAAGGAAGGAAGGAAGGAAGGAAGAAAGAAAGAAAGAAAGAAAGAAAGAAAGAAAGAAAGAAAGAAAGAAAGAAAGAAAGAAAGAAAAGAAAGAAGAAAGAAAGAAAGAAAGAAAGAAAGAAAGAAAGAAAGAAAGAAAGAAAGAAAGAAAGAAAAGAAAGGAAGAAGAAAGAAAGAAAGAAAGAAAGAAAGAAAGAAAGAAAGAAAGAAAGAAAGAAAGAAAGAAAGAAAAGGAAAGAGAGAGAGAGAGAGAGAGAGAGAGAGAGAAAATATATTAGCTGATACAGCTGAGAAGTCCAGGATACTGGATATTCAAGCATGGTTTGATTGACCCAGGGGCCTAACTAAAGTCATAGCCAGAAGTCTGACTTTGTCTAGTCCTCAGTTAAGCTTTTCCCTTTTTGGGGTTCAGTGTCAGATAGGGTCCCCTCTAGTGGTGGTAAGGTAGCTGTTAGAAGCCCCAGATGAGAGCCTCACAATCTCTTTAGAAAGATACTTTTTTTTAATATTTCCAACAAAATATTAGGGTTGTATAGTGTTGGGCCAACCTGGATCACAGCCCACTCATTCTACCAGTGATTCTGGCCAGAGGGGAAAGAACACTGGCCAGACATAAGTTACATGTCTATCCCCACAGCCAATCAAGGATGGAGGACCTCTGTAGATGTGTCTGTGGGGGGAGGATCAGCTTTGTCGTAAACATAAAATGGAGGATATCCCAATGAAAACTCCAAGTGCTCTCGCAGAAGGGACAATGGGCACAGAAGAGAAGAACAACAGCTAGCTGTGTTATGCAACGGCACAGCCCGCTGGGCCACTGAAGAACTAGAAAGTGAGATGAGACCCATGTGGCAAGGCTCCATAAAGTCACCTACTTCATCAACCTGAGTGAAAGGCAGATACCCTGAGAGTGCCAATCTGGCAGTAGGCTTAGCAGGGGCAAAAAAGAAACTTTGTTTAAGGCACTGAGATGTTAATGTTTCTTACCACAGCACTATTTAGCCTGTCTTGGCCTAAGCAAATAATAACAATTCTTGTTGCATCTTCATTTTTTTTGCTTACAAAGCACTTTCACCAAGGTCATTTCTTTTCATCTTCAGCACCATGCTGGGTAAAATAGCAGTTATTACTATTATTAATATTATTATTCTTCTTTTCTTTACAAGTCTGTTAATTGTGGCTCAGAGAGTATTGGATGGGCTTGAAGAGACAGAAATCAATTTCAGGTCCCCAGCTTCAGTCCTAGACTCTCACCTTTAGACTAATGAACATCTGTAGAACCTTGTATGCAATTGGTGCTCAGTATAAACCATTCTTGGGTGCACATTCCTAACACACTTCATTCTAGCTTCCCAGGCTCAAACTGGGTTTTGCTAAGCTGGTTTTCTAGGGGATCACGGTAATAACAGTGCACTCAGGCTGGGTCTTTGGCCCCCCCATCAACTGGAACGCTTCCATTTCATTGCCGCGCGTCTGAACCTGGCTGTTCGTACCATTCATCAATCCAAGAATATATTTCAGGAGATACGAGCTCTAACAGGTTTAAGGGATTATCAACACTGCAGCAAACAAGCTGGTTGTAGGACCCAGAACATTCTGCGGGGCCACCAGAGTTTAAAGTCCCATTTCTTTAGTTTAGTCACTAAATTTGTAGGCTCAGCAAAGTTCCCTGTGGCCTCGCGCTCTTAAATCAAGCACTCAGCAGGCTGATATATGGCTTTTATTTATTACAATGGGATACCCTTCACCGTAAAACAATTATGTTCAGCCTAATCCCTAGTCAACTTAATACTGTCACGGAAAATAAAACCTACGATTCAACCAGCTAATGAAAATGTGAAACTTCCACAAATCCACAAGTTGACTGTACTGCCTGTTCAACTATTGCAGAAAGTCATTTTTACAAAACTAAGAAATTTAACTACCTCTTGAATGCAGCTGCTTTCTCTCCATCTCCCGTGTCTCTATTACAGTCCAAGCCACTATCACCTCTTGAATATGCTGTGTAGACTTACCCTTCTTCAATTCTTTCCCTATCTGCAGCAAGCATGATCTTTCTGGGGGAAATAAACAAGAAACCCTCCACAAACTAACCACCACAACAAAACAAACAAACAAAAAACACCTGCTTTGGCCAAATAGCTCGGCTGGTTAGACAGCATTGTTCCTAAGTGCAGAGGTTGCCGGTTTGATCCCCCTCTAGGGCACATACAGGAGCAGCTCAATGTTCCTTTCTCTCTCTCCCCCTGCCTCTCCAGCTGAAATCAAGAAAAAAAGGGGGGCGGGGAGTCTGATGACAAATATCATGCTTTCAGATCAAAATCAAAATCTCTCCTACAGCCTGAATCATGTGGCAAGGTCTGGCTTCTGCTTCCCCTGCAGCCTGACCGACCAGCCTTCCTCCCTGTGCCCGCCCGGCCACTGGCCTTTCCCCCTAGGAGAGCTGGCAGCACACTGTTCCTGTCTCTGTGACCAGGCTCTGGTACCCTCTGCCTAGAATTCTTGCCCTTCTCCAGGCCACTCTTCCACCCCAGCAAGCCTTGTTTTCCAATGTTCTGCTCTCTGGGGTGCCTTCTCTGCCTTTCTCCTGGCCACACCCTCACCTCTGCATAGTCAGGTCCCCTGGTGTATAGTCTTTTGTAACACTCTGGACTTCCCCCTCGTACTGATTACCGCAGCTATCGTTAATCTCTGTGTAAAGTGTACCCTCCAAAGATCATGTAGGTAGATCTCTCCTGCCACTTTTGTATCCTTAGCACCTGTCACAGTACTGGCCACAGTCACCCCTCAGGAACTGCTTCAATGAATAGACTAGCCCAGTCTCAACTGGGCTGAGCAGATAGATTCTTCTGGCAGCACCTCACATGGCCTTTTCCCAGCTTTCTTTCTTCCTCTGACAGTCCACTGACTTCCATTGGGGCTTCACTGTCCCTCCACTATGCAGGGCTCTGCATTCCCTGTTGCCTCCCTGTCACTCCCTCGGCACATCCAGCATAACCTCTCCTGTACCCTTTTAGTGTAGGTTCAATTTTCTGCCAGTATATTTATTTTGGGGGTAAAAAATCTGATAATTAATTTAACAGATGCCACATAGGACAGAGCCCTAGCATAGTGTCTCAGACATAGTATGCCCTGGAAACATACAGTCATTGCTTTAAACTACACAGCATTTCTTTTTTACCTTCCTCTGGTAACAGTGCTCCATTTTATTATTATTTGTTTGTTTGTGAAGAAAGTCCTCTCCTTTGCTCTCAGCCCATGAGATTCAGCTGGCTCTGCCATCCCCGGTAGCCTCTGTAGGTGGCAAGTGAAAGTATGTGACTTAAGCCAGATCAGTTGATTTATCTCGATCCTCTGATTGGTTCAAGCACAGGCACATTACCCAAGGTAACTTCATGAGGTACTAAGAACATGAGCCTTTCTCACTCTGGTAGAATTAAAACTAGTAGGAAGGTAGTGAGGAGGAAGGCATTTTGCCACAGCATGAGATAAGCACACCTGAGAATGAAGCCAGCAGAGAAGAAAGAACAGACAAAACTTGCAGACAGAGCACGTGTTACAGATATGATTTGGGCCATTGAGCTCTATTGTGCCTGGAAATTAATAAAGTTTCTTTTCTTCAAGTGTTCCAGAATTGGGCATTTCTCACTTTCTCCCAGAAGAATCCTGACACCACCGTAAGTTAAAGATTGAATAAATGAATGAACACAGTGAATGAAAGACAACAGAACTGACCTTCAGAAGGCCTTTATTCTAGCTTGGTTCTACACTTCTACAACACTCAGAGTGCAACAAACTTTGGACAGAGTTCAGTTTCCTTATCCACAAACTGAGGATGGTAGTGTTCAATGTTTAACACAGTAGTCCCTCGTCTATCGCGGGGGACAGGTTCCAGAACCACCTGCAATAGGCGAAAACCCATGAAGTAGCAACCTTATATCCATTTTAATATTTTTAAGGCTTTATAAACCCCCACACACACTCTTATAAACCTTTCCCACACTGTTATTAACCTTTCCCAACTCATTTTGCTTATTTTGCCACAAAAACAATTAAAAGAATAAATATATTAAAATACCTATATACCGCAAAATCCCGCAATATAGCAAAAAATCCACGATACAAAATTAGATATATACAATTTTAAAATCCATGATACACTGAGACCTCGAAAAGTGAACTGCGATATGGTGAGGGACAACTGTTTATTCCTTTTAGGTTTAAAATCCTAGGATTCTGTGATACTACAATGTCCACAAAGGGAATAGTTCGAACGGTGAGAATGAGGATAAGAGTTTGTAAAGGAAACAGTACTGGATGGGGGAAACTGTTCCTGGCTCTTTTATATTTTGCAAGTACACAGATTTTTATGACATGTCCACCTTAGAGAAATAGAAAACTTTCTGGACTAATCATAGAACCAAATAGAGTTTGAACCCAATGAAGAACAAAGTTGCAACCCCATAGTCAACGGTGGAATTTCATGACCAAACTTGTCTATTTCACAGTCACTGCATTGATGTGTGTGTTCGTGTATATAAAGTTAAATACAGATGGCAGATATGTCTTTTCTTAAACTTACAATAATAGAAAAATATAGTCATTCGTATAAGCAAAGATAATAATAATGATAATGATAATTATAACTCTAGCCAGAGGTTAGCACACAAAAGAGAGCTAGTATAGAAGTAAATCAAATAGTAGTACATATTATTGCACATGGATAAGTGAAAGATAATGAGGCTATTATTGTGGTCATAAGAATAACATGATACGGATTTGTGACCAAAATTGTTTTAACTTTTAACTAAGTATGTCTCTGGAACACTGTTATACTCAAAGATTCATTCTGTGTAAAGAAAGAAGGTGAAAATACAAGCCAAAACACACACATATGTATATACATAAAGCACGCGGACACAGACAGCAGTGTGGTGATAGCCGAAGGGAAAGGGTGGGGACTAGGTGGAGGTGGGCAAAGGGTGGGAAAGAGACGGAAGAAGATTTCGCCTGGGGGTGGGTGCAGATGATGTTTTGTTGAATTGTACACTTGAAACCTGTGTGGTTTTGAGAACAAATATCACCCAAATAAGTTCAATAAAATAAAAACATAAATAGAAGCAGTACTTTTCTTATCAAAGAAATAACTGCTATATGAAAATAGACATTGAGCCAGAGGCTAATGTTATATGTCAATGAAAATTCTCCCACATGTTGTTAATAGCACCCTGATTTATCTTTTTTCCCTCAGAGTTACATAACTGAAAAGCTAGCATCACATGTAAAACACTTAAGTCATCAAAGCAGAATGATTTAACCTTGACTGGTGGCTCAGTGGACAGAGTGTTGGCCCTGTGTATAGATATCCTAGGTTCGATCCACTGTCCAGGCACACAGAGAAGCAACTATCTGCTTCTCCTGCCCTCCCTCTCCCCCTGCTCTCCCTCTTCTTCTCCCACAGCTAGTGATTTGATTGGTTTGAGCATTGGCCCCAGGCGCTGAGATAGCTCGGTTGATTTGATCATCAACCCCGGACAGGGGCAGGAGAGAGGGGTTGCCGGGTGGATCCTGGTCGAAGTGCACCTGGGAGTCTGTCTAACTATCTTCCCTCCTCTCACTTAAAAGAAGAAAAATCAGAATAATTCTGTTTTTTCTTACTAGTCATTTGTATATTCTTGAGGGCGTCTCACGGAACTTTTGTCTGTATGATTTGTTATTCTTGAACCTGTCATGTAACTTGAACTAAAATATATATATATATATATTTTTAGTTTCCCCAAATCACAAAAGGACCATATCTCCTTAAACAATCATCTTTCAATTAGCCTTAAATTAAAATTTTAAATTCATGTTTAAACTTCTCTTTCAACTTTTTTGTATCATTTGTGAGGTCATTCAGGGCACATTAGCTCTGGTCTAGTGAAGAGCAATAGAAAATGCATAAAGTAACTATGACACTTCTAGACCATCTCATGCCCCAGCAGCAGGGTGGGGGAACAGGTGGGGGGGCTGTATTGAAAACATTTCACTTCACATAAATCCAGAACCTGATCTCATGAGTGATAAGGCAAATTAAGTTTTCAATGCAGTCTTGTTAGCCATTATTCAAAGGCTCTGAAGAAATAGGAAAATATAACAACTTTCCCTCACCTATTTGTCAAGCCATAAATAAGAGGCAATAGCATGTGGCACAAGCCATTTTGAAAACATTTTATTTTCTTTTTTCATGGGGCTATAAAATTATATGGTGTATTTTCAATTTACTTAGGAAATTGCTGAAGGAAAAGAGCTTAGGAAATATTCATTTCCTACAGAACACAGGAAGTATACACAGCCTTCTCTTTATCTCTTTTTCCCTTAACTTCTGGATTCAGGCCAACTTTTGTTAACTCCTTAGGCTTTGACTCAGTCGTTGTCAATTGTGCAGTTGTTTTGTTCATTTTCACTCAGTATGCAAACTAAAGCAGAACTGAATACATCGACAGTTGTTTTTATTAATTCATTCATTCATTCATACATTTATCCAACAAATGTTTATTGAGCACCTTCTATGTGTCATGTAGTGGGGCTGGCAAGACAAATAACTCAGTCCTTGTGCCCATAAGGTTCAGCCCAGGAGACTGATAGTCAATGGCATCAACAATACAGTACATAAAATTAAATGTCAGAGGGATGCTCCTGGAGGTGCGGGAGGTGCAGGAGCCCCATTTAGCTGGTGGCACTGCCAAGTAGGGCTCCTGCAGGGAAGACACATCTAAGCTGAAGCTTGAGAGATGAGAAAAAGTTCAGCCAAGCAAAAGGAAAAGGGAAGGAGAGGCGGCTCCCAACAAATTCCTAGCACAGTCTAAACACCAGAAGCGAAAAAAAAAAATGTGCTAAAACCAATATTTTTAAACAACTGTTAATGTTTAAATTTTAACCTCTGGAAAATCTGAGGAGTGATTTGCAGTGGTGACTGGCTCTGTGGGGATGACATTGTAGTGGAAAATTGAGGCACAGACAGAAGGAAGCTGATCACAGCCAAGGCCCCCAAATGACCAGAAAGCCATTTCATGTTGTGCAAATCTCATCAATTTCCTGAAACAAAGGTCACTTCACTTCAGATGAACAGATTGAAAGAGAGATGTGGAGTGGAAAGAAGGATGGTGGAGAAGCAGGCAGATGACAAGGACATGTTTGCTAAAGAGCTTATGCACAGTTTCCCCTTCACTTCCCTCAGTTCCTGTGGCCACAAATGTGGCAGGCAAACGCTTCTGCAGTTCTATGAGAATTTCCAATACATAAAAACTTCATTTAAAAAAAATTATTGTAGGTTGGTTTTTTCCCCTTACTTTATGACATAGGAAGATATATCAAATTTATATCTTTGTTATAAGGATTGAGAAGCAGACTTGACTCAATTGAGTTCAGGTTACTAAATATTAATTTTTGGGATTGAGGGGTTTTTTCTATTTTAGGTTAAATGTAAATGTTTTTAATCCTTGCAAAATAATAACAGGTTTGTAGCACATTCTTCAGTAATCCATATAAATCTTCACATAATGCCTGGCATATAATAACTGCTCAATCAAGGTTACCTATTATTATTGATATGACATATATCCAGTGAATAAGTTCAAAATATTTTATAAGACATATACACTCTTTTTTAAAATAAATAATAGGTAAACAGTACAGGCACATGGTGATAGAAGGAAACAGTTTGCAAACTCTAATAATGGACATGACAGTGACTGGCCTCTTCTCACTCGTACTTTGATCCTATTCCTCACATGCAGCTAAGTCTCTTTCATTCTTTTATTGCAGGAGTCCCCAAACTTTTTACACAGGGGGCCAGTTCACTGTCCCTCAGACCATTGGAGGGCCGGACTATAAAAAAAAACTATGAACAAACCCCTGTGCACACTGCATATCTTATTTTAAAGTAAAAAAACATATCTTATTTTAAAGTAAAAAAACAAAATGAGAACAAATACAATATTTAAAATAAAGAACAAGTAAATCTGGCCCAGGCCGGTTGGCTCGGTGATAGAGCGTCAGCCTGGCGTGCAGAAGTCCCGGGTTCGATTCCTGGCCAGGGCACACAGGAGAAGCGCCCATCTGCTTCTCCACCCCTCCCCCTCTCCTTCCTCTCTGTCTCTCTCTTCCCCTCCCGCAGCCGAGGCTCCATTGGAGCAAAGATGGCCCGGGCGCTGGGGATGGCTCCTTGGCCTCTGCCCCGGGCGCTGGGGTGGCTCTGGTCACAGCGGAGCGATGCCCGGGAGGGGCAGAGCATCACCCCCTGGTGGGCAGAGCATCGCCCCTGGTGGGCGCATGCGGGAGTCTGTCTGACTGTCTCTCCCTGTTTCCAGCTTCAGAAAAATAGAAAAAAATAAAAAGTAAATTTAATTCAACAAACTGACCAGTATTTCAATGGGAACTATGGGCCTGCTTTTGGCTAATGAGATGGTCAATGTGCTCCTCTCACTGACCACCAATGAAAGAGGCGCCCCTTCCGGAAGTGCGGTGGGGGTGGATAAATGGACTCAGGGGGCCGCATGCGGCCCATGGGCTGTAGTTTGGGGACCACTGTTTTATTGGTTCCTTTAGGTGGTTACCTCTTCTTTCTAAATTATAGGCTTATGGATTTTTTTATTGATGAACCAATTTGAAGCATTATCAATGGATGTCTTTCCATGGCAGATGAGAATTTAGATCTCTTGCATCATTCACTTACTCAAAAAATAATGATTGCATACCTCCCGTGCAGAACACCACTAGCTGGGCCCTGAGGATGCCATTGTGAACAGAGCTGACAAAATTCCCTGCCCTCATAGAGCTTTTTTCCTAATGGGAAGAGAGACATTAAACAGGAAAAAGACATACTATGTCAGGTGGTTTTAAGTTCAATGGAGAAATGGAAGTGGGGAGGACAAACGGGAGTGCTGGCTGGAAGGGCTACAGTTTGAGTGAGTTGGTCAGGAGAGGCTTTGCCAAG
The DNA here is from genome assembly GCF_036850995.1 of Saccopteryx leptura. Lineage (NCBI taxonomy): Eukaryota > Metazoa > Chordata > Mammalia > Chiroptera > Emballonuridae > Saccopteryx > Saccopteryx leptura. Next base: position 149,862,925 of record NC_089504.1, read on the forward strand.
AAGCTGATTATTTTAACATACTCTAATCTTGGGAAATTTTCTCATGTTGTTTCTATGATAATCTCTTCACCTTCATTTCTTTTATTCTAGCTTTTTGGATCCCTATTTAGTCAGATGTTGAGCCTGCTGGTTTAAACTTCTATGCTGTTTAGAAGTTTAAATTTTTTTTTCCTGTATTTACCTTTATGTTGTATTCCCTGGGAGACTTTTTCTTGATTTTATCTTTTTAATTCTTTATGCAACAGGTATGTGGAGGAATTTTTTTTTTCCTCTGAGGCTCTTGAGCTCCCCTGGGACCTAACCTCTGACTTCTAGGCTCAGGATGGAAACCAGGCTGTTGACATTTATGCCCAAAGAGATGGATGGCAGTCAGCTGACCCATATAATCTCCCCATTTTCAGCCCTAAGTCTCAGTATCACCCACTACTCTACCTGGCATTCCAGAGTCCTAAGTCTTTCTGGGATTCCTCTGGGAAAATCTGATTTCTTTTGTCTCTGTCTTCCTTTGTGTACAGAGGCAGCTTCTTCTGCTGTGCTAAATTTGCTAAATCAGTATTCCAGAAATGTGTGGAAATCTCTTACTTGCTATTGACTTCAATCCCATTCTTTTTGTTCTTGTAAATCTATACTTTCTAAATGCTCTTACTATGATTCTGATTGGGTCTAGGGAAGAAGAAGAAATTAATATTGTATTAGCTAATCTGCTTCTATAATCAGATATCTATGTCCAATTTTAAAAAGTATTTATTGATAGTTATACTTTCCATCATATATGCATATCTTTCTATTGAATATATATATATTTATCCCAAATACATATTATATATTTATGTATGTGTGTATACACACATGTATGTATGTGTATGTGTAGTCTTTAACAAGTGAAAGAGCACAGAATATTTTAGGACCTTCAGGAATGGCTAGAGTATAGATGCATTTAAAAAGAAAGAAATTATCACAGAAGATGCTAGAGAGAAATTTTTAAAAATGGAGCCAGACCCTGCATTAATTTCAGATGGAATGTAAACTATCGTTGAAAAATAAAAATTAACTAATTAATTTTTTTTTAAAGTGGAGCCAGATGCTGAAGAGCCATGTCAGCAAAGTTAAGAACTTTGAAGTGTATTCTATGATCTATAGAGACCTATTGAATGAGTTGAGCAAAAAATGATGTAATGAGATTTATATTTTAGAAAAATCACTGGCTACAGCAGAAAGAACTTAAGAGGGCAAAACACACATGTTGATCAGTTCACAGACAATTGTAATGATTCAAGAGAGACAGGTGGCCTGACAGAGGCAGTGGCAACAAAGACTGAGGAAAGGGGCCCAATTTCAGGGATATTTGAGAAGTAGAATTCGTGCGTCTTGGTATTTATCAGAAATGGGTGTTCCAACCTGGTTCTGATCTAAGCAGGTGACTGTTGGTGCCATTCATTGAAACAGGAATCATAGAAGAAGTAGTGGGTTTAGAAGCTGATGAAGAGAGTGAAGAGACAAGATCCAGAAGCCAACTCTATTCACCAAGGCAGGCTACAACCAACATAGACCTCAGCATGGAAGGAGGAGCCATCTCACCTGAATGTAGACTGAAGCCTTGATTGATTATCTAGGACAAGACAGAGAGATGGTGATGTGGGGACCAACATGGAAACAGGACTCTATATTACTTTATAGAAAAAAAAGAGTACATTTTCCAGAAATTATATCCACTGAATAAATATAAAATTGCATTTTTGTGTAGGCCAGATATATGAAACTTTTTACTCCCCAATTCAAAGATATGCATTCCATTCAAACACACACACAACACATAAAAAAATCAACAATATAGAAGACATAAAGGACAGTGTAAAATTTTTCAAAAATTTGATATCATAGAGATTACATTTTAAAAGCATATTACTAGACAACCAAATTAGACATTGATACTAACAATACAGAAAGGGAGGAACACCGCATTTTGATTAAATGCACTTCTAAATAATTTATGAGTTGAAGAGGAAATAATGATGGAAATGACAAATTATTTAGACCCGAACAACCATAAAAGTACTACATATCAGAACATATGAGGTAGAGCTAAAGTGGTTCTTAGATATAAATTTATATTTCTCTTAAAAAGTATTAAAATGAATAAGCATTTACTTCAAGAAAGTGTATTAAGTCACTTGAAGAAATTAGATATCAAAGTAAAAAAAAAGCTCATCTGTTTTTATATAAAACATTATTGGGTATATTTTGCACAATAAAATGAGGGGGCATTATTGTATAAATAAACAAACACCTATTTGTTCCAAGTAAATTTATGTCAGCCAAGTAATAAAAATGCTGATTTCTTTTACTCTACCCTCTTTGTCTTTTTTACATCTACATTGATCAAAAACTTCAATGGGTTAGTAGATAATTGGCTTTCTCATACTATATATATATATATATATAATGTATACATGTATGTGCAATATGATTCTCTGTATGTGTATATCATAGTCCAACTTGATCATTTTCCTTTAAGGAGAAAACAACTCTGAAAGAACAAGATGAAGGGGCCTTGGGTCAGACAGCACTGAATTCTGTCTCCACTTGACCTCATAGATCTGGGTAACTTGGGCACTTCTGAAAACTCCAATTTCTTTCTCTGTAAATTAGAGTTGCTGTAACACTGGTAACAGCCACAAATGATTGTTGTGATGATTATAAGTTACTGCTTACCTCACAGCCCAGCAGAGCCAGTGATCATTAAATAGTAAGTTATTAAGAAGTAATAATACTTTATTATGGAAGGGGACTCTTAATTTTGACAAGCATTTTAATGTATACTTTTCATTTGGCTTTTGATATTTAAATACTTTATGTGATAGGTTTGATCATGCCTTTTTCCATTTTACAGATAGGGCAAGATAAGCCCTAGAAAGCTTATTAACGTGCCTAAAATTAAAAAAAAAAAAAAAACTACTTAGTGACTATCTGGTATTGAAACTCTGATTTCATCACTCCCTGGTTCATTGTTCTTCCTATGATGTCTTTCAACAAAGATGGGATAGCAAATTCTCATGAAGGATCTTCATTCTATTAGCTTAAGTGGGACATAGATTCACTTAGCTATCTCTAAGACAGTAGAAAAATTAATACTATATAAAAATACAGACCTAGGATGGGACTTTTCTTAAAACATAAAGACCTATGGAATTTGTGTACAGCCCTGGCCAATTGCATCAGTTGGTAAGAACGTCACTCTGAAACACGGAGGTCACCGGCTATATTCCCAGTCAGGGCACATACAGAAACAGACCAATGTTCCTGTTTCTCTCTCTCTCCATTCCTCTCTCTCTAAAATCAATAAATAAAATGAAAAGTTTACTTACAAAATTTTTTACATTCTTTTTTTAAAAAATAATATATAATTTACATAGAGTAAAAATGTACTCTTTCTAGTCTAGTGGGCTAAGACAGCGTTTTGATAAACACTTACATTCTTGTGACCACCGCCACAGTTAAGATATAGAAACAGTTTTATTGCCCAGAAAATTCTGTTGAGTCATTCTCTAGTCAACTCCTTTCCTCACCTCCAGTCCTTGGCAACCACTGACCTATTTTCTCTATATATAACTTTGTTTTTCCCAGAATGTCACAAAAAGGCATATAACATGGAGTCAATTTAGTTTGGATTCCTTCTCTTAACATAGTGCATTAGATATTCACCCATGTTTCTTGCATTTATTAGAGGTCTGTTCCTCTTTTACTCCTGAATAGTATTTCATTATGTGATTGTACCACCATTTGTTTATCTATTCCCCAGTTAAGGAGTATTTGAATTGTTCCCAGATTTTTTTAATTTATTCATTTTAGAAAGGAGAGAGAGAGAGAGGGAGAGGAGAGAGAGACAGAGAGAGAGAAGGGGGGAGGAGCAGGAAGCATCAACTCCCATATGTGCCTTGACCAGGCAAGCCCAGGGTTTCGAACCGGCAACCTCAGCATTTCCAGGTCGACGCTTTATCCACTGCACCACCACAGGTCAGGCCGAATTGTTCCCAGATTTTGACGATTACAAATAAACCCACTGTAAACAGTCATGTCTAGGTTTTATGTGAATATAAGTTTTTACTTATCTTGGATAAGCACATAGAAGTAAGATTGTTCTACATCTAACCTTCTGTAGAACTGCCAGAAAGGCTACACCATTTGCATTCCTACCAGCAATGCATGAAAGCTCTAGGTTCTACAAATATTTGGTATTGTCAAGGTTTTTTGTTTGTTTTTAACCATTCTAATAAGGATCAAATAACATTATGATTTACTAAGAGACTGATATTGATTGAATGTTTGTGTATCTCCAAAAGTCATATGTTGAAATAGTAATCCCCAGTGTAATGATATTTGGAGTTGGGGCCTTTGGGGTGATTAGGCCATTAGGATGGAGCCCTCATGAATGGATTAGTGCCTTTATAAGAGACCTTAGAAAGTTCCTTTGCTCCTTCTACCTTGTGAGTTCATAGCAAGAAGATGGCCACCTATAAACCTAGACACTGAAAATCACCAACACCTTGATCTTGAACTTCCCAACCTCCGCACTTGTGAGAAATAAATTTTAGTTGTTCATAAGCTACCTAGCCTTTGGTATTATGTTATCACAGCCCAAATGGACTAAGAAAGAAACATTAGTTATGATAACAACCTAAGGATTCTTATTCAAACAAATAGCTATTTTAGTTGACAAGGAAAGTATAAAAAGTTCCTAACCAATAAAATTTCTCTTTCTTATTCTAACTGGGTGTATTGCTTAAATATAGGTATGGGCACACAGACATACAAATATATCTCACTACTTTTGTCAAATGTCACCCTTTTGGCCTATCAGAGAGGACTTCTTTCCAGGACTTAAGTAGTGTGCACCTTCTGCATTTTTCCAAAGGGGAACAAACAAAGCTTGTCAGGTTTGGTAGGCCAAATAATGAACCCCAAAGAAATCCACACCCTAGTTTACTGACCCTGTGAATATGTTGTTTCACGGCAAGGGGAGAATTAACATTGCAGATGGAATTAAGGTTGCTGCTCAGCAAATCTTAAAATGGGGAGAGTATCCTTGATTAAAAAGGAAGGTTGAGGAGTGACGTCAGAGAAATGGCACCATGAGGAGCGTGACCGATAAATCTCCCCAAACTTTCAACAAGTTCATCAACCAGAGAGAGAAAAATCTATCCTTGGAGTGTCTGGGAGTTCCATACACTGAAGGCAAAGGTAGGATCGAGCGAAAAATTGACTAAATATATAATCAACCCTGAAGGAAATAAGACGGAGAAAGGAACACTCCGCCTTCCTCACTAACCTGAGCAAAGGCTGCTTTCACTTGGAACTGAGAGTTGGAGGGGGGGGCTAAGGGTGTGGAGGAAGCTAGGCTGCAGAATGGATGTTCGTTCAAGCCGAGGAAAGAGTGTGCCTGTGGTGAATCAGCCCACGCGAGCAAATGCCCGCGCCACACAAGCAGCAGATACCAGTGGGGAGTGCGCCAAAGCAAACTTCCCTACCCCCTAGCTTCTCTGGGTGGGTGGGGTGCCTCACCCAGCCATTCAAGCTAACAATCAAGCATCAGGGGAGGGGTGCACAGGCAGCTTGCAGTCCTTTCTGGAGGAGATCAGCAGATCCAATCACTGAAATTAGCTTAACCCACAGTCTGCTCACCTCCCAACTGACATACGTGGCTCTAATTGACAAGATCTCTCTCAGTTCAGCGATCTAAGACAAGAGGCATGATATTTTTTAGTGCCTCTTGCTAAAGGGGTGGGGGCAACTTCTGATTGGCAGAGCTTTCATACTCAGGGATATACGCTAAAAAGAGGGACTTGGCAGATGTTAAGACCTCCTGTACTGCAGGCAGCGACTAGGGCACCTTCTTCTCAGCCAAAACATGTTACAAAGTGCAGAAAGCCTGGGGAGAGTGGTCCCACAGAGTGCTAGGCATGCTGAACAGACCCAGAGGCTCATAGAAAGTCACCTTGAGAGCAGTTGGCTCCCAGCCCTGCCTGATTACGCTGGTGGCTCTGACTGCCAGAGCCTTACCCAAAGCCCTGCATAGAGTGGGGATAAGGTGGGGATTTGTCAGCTCTTTGAGCCTCTTACTCCCCAGTCAGAGGCAGCGGCAGCCTCATAGCTGGATCATCAGGCTGCTAATTCAGGAAGGAGAGACTAGGAGAGAGGCTCCGGGAAAACGAACTCTCTCATTGTAGGAGCCTGCAAATGCTAACAAGCCTTGACTATCAACGAGACTGAAGCCTAATATATGACATCACCGTAGAGTCACATCAACTACAAATCTCTACCTAAGCGTGCCACAAGGGCAGAGCTTGGGGTACAGAGTCACCAACCAGGAAGAGGGAGAGGAAAGAAAAAGGAAGAAGTTAACCTCTCAAAATCAAGAAAAATCCACAGACTTTATAACTTGTTCCACTATTTTTTTGTTTCTTTCATCTTCTTCCCTTTATTATTATTATTTCTACTTCCTCCACCTTGGTCCTTTTATTCTCTGCCCATCTTATTCTTTCCTCTTCTTGAACTACACTACCCATAAGTGTTACATTTTATTTCTTTTCTTCTTCCTTACTCTACATGAGAGTTACACTCCAAAACCCTTAACTCTCTCTGTCTCTCTCTCTTTTTGGTTTTTTTTTCTTTTCCTTTTCCCCTTTTTCTTATTTCTCCCTCTCTATTAGTTTCTTCTTTTCTCCTTTTACTTTTCCTCTCTTTATTCAATCCTCAATCATGAACAAATTATTTAATTTGGGACTCAAGGGGTTTTTTTGTGGCATTTTGGGTGCTTTCTACTTCGTTTTTTAACTCATTAGCATTCCTCCCAACACAGGATCTCCATTCTATTTAGTTTTTGCTCCACTTAATACAATAGTTGTTTTTTTTTTCCTTTTTCCTGTTTCCCTCTTATCCCTCTCACTATACTTCTTAGTCGACCATCATTAACAAGCAAATCATTTTATACTTGACCCAAATTTTTTCTTTTTTTGCATTTTGTGGGTCCCTACTTCATTTTTTGCCCCTTGAACACTTCCCCTCAACTCAGGCCCTCTGTTATAGGCAGTTTTGGTTCCAATTAGCATAATCACAGTTCATCACGAATTTTCCTAAGGAGGAGGGGAGAGAAGGGGAAAAGAAGAAGAAAAAGGAAAGAAGTAATAAATTATTTATTTATTATTATTATTTTTTACAGGGACAGAGAGAGAGAGATAGATAGGGACAGACAGACAGGAACAGAGAGAGATGAGAAGCATCAATCATCAGTTTTTGGTTGCGACACCTTAGTTGTTCATTGATTGCTTTCTCATATGTGCCTTGACCACGGGCCTTCAGCAGACCGAGTAACCCCTTGCTCGAGCCAGCGACCTTGGGTCCAAGCTGGTGAGCTTTTTGCTCAAGCAAGATGAGCATGTGCTCAAGCTGGCGACCTTGGAGTCTCGAACCTGGGTTCTTCCGCATCTTAGTCCAACGCTCTATCCACTGTGCCACTACCTGGTAAGGCTAAATTATTATTTTTTCTGTGTGTTTCCTTTTTCTTCCAAATTTTTTCCATCTTTTTTTACTTTTTATTATTATTTATTTTTTACTTTTTATTCTTTATCAATTCTCTTTAGAGCTATCAACAAGACCACCCTCAGATGCCATTAAGAAAAAGAACATCAAATATCATGGATATAAAAGATAAAGAAGTAGCAGAGATGTGGCAACATCTATGGAGAAAAAATTTAATATATTGGAAAACTTGGAGCTAAATGACAGAGAATTTTAAATAGAAATCCTAAAAATACTCAGAGATATACAAGAAAACACAGAAAGGCAATATAGGGAGCTCAGAAAACAACTCAACAAACACAAAGAATATATTTCCAAGGAAATTGAAACTATAAAAACAAATCAAACAGAGATGATAAACTCAATTCATGAACTCAAAACTGAGGTAACAAGTTTAGCTAATAGAGCAGGCTAGATAGAAGGTAAGATTAGTGACATAGAAGACAAGCAACTTCAGGCACAACAGAGAGAAGAAGAGAGAGACTCAAAAATTTTAAAAAATGAGAAAGCCATACAGGAATTGTCTGACTCCATCAAAAAGAATAACATAAGAATAATAGGTATATCAGAGGGAGAAGAGAGAGAAAATGGAATGGAGAATATAGTCAAACAAATAATAGACAAGCACTTCCCAAGCCTGTGGAAAGAACTAAGACCTCAAATTCAAGAAGCAAACAGAACACTGAGTTTTCTTAAACACAACAAACCTACTCCAAAGCACATCATAATGAAAATGGCACAAACCAACGACAAAGTAAAAATACTCAATGCAGCCAGGGAAAAGAAGAGTACAACATATAAAGGAAGGTCTATTAGATTATCATCAGATTTCTCAGCAGAAACTCTACAAGCTAGAAGAGAGTGGACCCCAATATTTAAAGCCCTGAAAGAGAGGAACTTTAAGCCAAAAATACTATACACATCAAAGCTATTTTTCAAATACAAAGAAGAAATAAAAACATTCACAAATACAGAAAAGATGAGAAAATTTATCATCAGAAAACCCCCACTCCAGGAAATACTAAAAGGGGTTTTCCACCAGATTCAAAGAACAAAACAAAACAAAACCACAAGTAAAAACTCCACCAAAAACACAATAAAACCAAATTTAATCTGTGACAACAAAAGCAAAAAAAACGGAAGAGGACGGAGATAAACAGTAGCAAAGGACGATGAAGTGCAGAAACACTCATAAGATACGGTACTACAATGAATATGGTAGGTACCCTTCTCATTACTTAATGGTAACCACCCTTGAAAAAACCACCACAGAAGCACATGACTTAAAAAAGGTAGTAACAGAGGAAAGAAGTATGGAATATAAACAAACAAAAACAAATGATAGAAAAACAAAAGAGAAGAATCAAACAAGATATAAAACTAACAGAAAGTAATTTATAAAATGGCAATAGGGAACCCACAAGTGTCAATAATTACACTAAATGTAAATGGATTAAACTCACCAATAAAAAGATACAGAGTAGCAGAATGGATTAAAAAAAGAAAATCCAACTGTATGCTGCCTACACGAAACACATCTAAGCAACAAGGATAAAAACAAATTCAAAGTGAAAGGCTGGAAAACAATACTCCAAGCAAATAACATCCAAAAAAAAAAGCAGGTGTAGCAATACTCATATCTAATAATGCTGACTACAAGACAGCAAAAGTACTGAGACAAAAATGGTCATTTCATAATGATTAAGGGGACACTAAATCAAGAAGACATAACAATCCTTACTATATATGCACCAAACCAAGGAGCACCAAAATATATAAGACAGCTACTTATTGACCTAAAAACAAAAACTGACCAAAATACAATCATACTTGGAGACCTCAATACACCGCTGATGGCTCTAGATCAGTCATCCAAACAGAAAATCAATAAAGATATATTGGCCTTAAAAGAAACACTAGAGCACATGGATATGATAGACATCTACAGGACACTTCATCCCAAAGCAACAAGAGTATACATTTTTCTCTAGTATACATGAAACATTCTCAAGAATTGACCATATGTTGGGCCACAAAAATAACATCAGCAAATTCAGAAAAATTGAATTGTACCAAGCATATTTTCTGATCATAAAGCCTTGAAACTAGAATTCAACTGCAAAAAAAAGGAAAAAAACCCACAAAAATGTGGAAACTAAACAATATACTTTTAAAAAATGAATGGGTCAAAGAAGAAATAAGCGCAGAGATCAAAAGACATATACAGACAAATGAAAATGACAATACAACATATCAGAATCTCTGGGATGCAGCAAAAGCAGTAATAAGAGGGAAGTTCGTATCACTTTAGGCCTATATGAACAAACAAGAGAGAGCCCAAGTGAACCACTTAACTTCACACTTTAAGGAACTAGAAGAAGAAGAACAAAGATAACCCAAAACCAGCCGAAGAAAGGAAATAATAAAAATCAGAGCAGAAATAAATGAAATAGAGAACAGAAAAACTATAGAAAAAATTAATAAAACAAGGAGCTGGTTCTTTGAAAAGATCAACAAAATTGACACACCCTTGGCAAGACTCACCAAGGAAAAAAGAAAAAGGACTCTTATAAACAAAATCCAAAATGAAAGAGGAGAAATCACCACAGACATCATAGATATACATAGAATTAGTGTAGAATACTATGAAAAACTATATGCCACCAAATTCATCAATCTAGAAGAAATGGATAAATTCCTAGAACAATACAACCTTCCTAGACTGAGTCATGAAGAAGCAGAAAGCCTAAATAGACCAATTAGCAGGGAGGAAATAGAAAAAACTATTAAAAACCTCCCCAAAAATAAAAGTCCAGGCCCAGATGCTTATATAGTGAATTGTATCAAACATTCAAAGAAGACTTTGTTCCTATTCTACTCAAAGTCTTCCAAAAAATTAAAGAAGAAGCAATACTTCCAAACACATTTTATGAGGCCAACATAACCCTCATACCGAAACCTGGCCAGGACGCCACAAAAAAAGAAAACTACAGACCAATATCTCTAATGAATACAGATGCTAAAATACTAAACAAAATACTGGCAAATTGAATACAACAACATATTAAAAAAATAATACACCATGATCAAGTGGGATTCATCCCAGAATCTCAAGGATGGTTCAACATACATAAAACGGTTAACGTAATACACCATATCAACAAAACAAAGAACAAAAAACACATGATCATATCAATAGATGCAGAAAAGGCATTCGATAAAATTCAAAAAAACTTTATGTTTAAGACACTCAACAAAATGGGTATAGAAGGAAAGTACCTCAACATGATAAAGGCCATATATGATAAACCATCAGCCAACATCATATTAAATGGCATAAAATTGAGGACTTTCCACCTTAAATCAGGAACAAGACAGGGTTGTCCACTCTCTCCACTCTTATTTAATGTGGTGCTAGAAGTTCTGACCAGAGCAATCAGACAAGAGAAAGAAATAAAAGGCATCCATATTGGAAAAGAAGAAGTAAAGGTATCACTTTTTGCAGATGATATGATCCTGTACATCGAAAACTCCAAAGAATCCACAAAAAGATTACTAGAAACAATAAACCAATACAGTAAGGTCGCAGGATACAAAATTAATATACAAAAGTCCATAGCCTTTCTATATGCCAACAATGAACTATTAGAAAACGAACTCAAAAAAATAATACCCTTCACGATTGCAACAACAACAACAAAAAAATACCTAGAAATAAACATAACAAAGAATGTAAAGGACCTATATAACAAAAACTACAAAGCATTGTTAAGGGAAATCGAAAAAGATACAATGAGATGGAAAAATATTCCTTGTTCTTGAATAGGAAGAATAAATATAATCAAAATGACCATATTACCCAAAGCAATTTATAAATTTAATGCAATTGCCATCAAAATTCCTATGACATTTTTTAAAGAAATGGAACAAAAAATCATCAGATATATATGGAACTATAAAAAACCCAGAATAGCCAAAGCAATCCTAAGGAAAAAGAATGAAGCTGGGGGCATTACAATACCTGACTTTAAACTATATTATAGGGCCATGACAATCAAAACAGCATGATATTGGCAGAAAAATAGACACTCGGACCAATGGAACAGAATAGAAAATCCAGAAATAAAACCACATATATATGGTCAAATAATTTTCGATAAAGGGGCCAACAACACACAATGGAGAAAAGAAAGCCTCTTCAACAAACAGTGCTGGGAAAACTGGAAAGCCACATACAAAAGAATGAAACTCGACCCCAGCTTGTCCCCTTGTACAAAAATTAATTCAAAATGGATCAAAGACCTAAATATAAGACCTGAAACAATAAAGTACATAGAAGAAGACATAGGTACTAAACTCATGGACCTGGGTTTTAAAGAGCATTTTATGAATTTGACTCCAAAGGCAAGAGAAGTGAAGGCAAAGATAAATGAATGGGACTACATCAGACTAAAAAGTTTTTTCTCAGCAAGAGAAACTGACAACAAAATAAAGAGAAAGCCAACTAAATGGGAAATGATATTTTCAAACAGCAGCTCAGATAAGGGTCTAATATCCAAAATATACAAAGAACTCATAAAACTCAACAACAAACAAACAAACAATCCAATAAAAAAATGAGAAGAGGACATGAACAGACACTTCTCCCAGGAAGAAATACAAATGGCCAACAGATATATGAAAAGATGCTCATGTTCACTAGTTATTAGAGAAATGCAAATCAAAACTACAATGAGATACCATCTCACACCTGTTAGATTAGCTATTATCAACAGGACAGGGAATAGCAAATGTTGGAGAGGCTGTGGAGAAAAAGGAACCCTCATTCACTGTTGGTGGGAATGTAAAGTAGTACAACCACTATGGAAGAAAGTATGGTGGTTCCTCAAAAAACTGAAAATAGAACTACCTTATGACCCAGCAATCCCTCTACTGAGTATATACCCCCAAAACTCAGAAACATTGATACGTAAGGACATGCTCGCATCTTCATGTAGCCCCATGTTCATTGCAGCATTGTTCACAGTGGCCAAGACATGGAAACAACCAAAAAGCCCTTCAATAGAAGACTGGGTAAAGAAGATGTGGCACATACACACTATGGAATACTACTCAGCCATAAGAAATGATGACATCGGATCCTTTACAACAAAATAGTGGAATCTTGATAACATTATACGGAGTGAAATAAATAAATCAGAAAAAAACAAGAACTACATGATTCCATACATTGGTGGGACATAAAAACGAGACTAAGAGTCATGGACAAGAGTGTGGTGGTTACTGGGGGTGGGGGGGCGGCATGGAAGGGAAGGAGGGAGAGGGGGAGGGGCACAAAGAAAACTGGATAGAGGGTGATGGAGGACAATCTGACTTTGGGTGATGGGTATGCAACATAATTGAATGACAAGATAACGTGGACATGTTTTCTTTGAATATATGTACCCTGATTTATTGATGTCACTCCATTAACATTAATAAAAATTTTATTTATAAAAAAAAGGAAGGTTCAAAGTAATCACAAGGGGTCATTAAAAATAAAAGAGAGAGAGAAGACAGTCAGTGTCAGAGTGATACAGCATAAGAAAGGCTTGACCTGTTGTTTGCTGGCTTTGAAGATGCGGGCAGGTCACAAGCCAAGAAATGTGGGCAGCTGGAGAAGTCAGAGAAGTGCAAGGGAACAGGCTTTTCCCTGAGCCTTCCGAAGGAATGCAGCCTTGCCAAGGCTGTGATTTTAGCCCAATTTTGGACTTTGATCTCCAGAAACTCAAGAATAAATGTACATATGTTGTTTTAGCTACTGAGTTGGGCATAAATTGTTATTAGTATATAAGAGTACATTATAAGAAGAAAGACCATGTGGCCACTAACTTGGTTGATTTCTGAAAGTCTTTCTTCTCATTAACTCACAAAAGCCTGAATATTAAATGATTGTGATTCCTGCCTCTGCTATAGTTTCTCAGGATTTGGTGGCAGGACATCTACTTCCCCTCTTCTTCTTGCCTCTGTAATGTCACCCACACTCATGGCTTCAGATGGTATTTGTACATGTGAATGATTGACAAATTTGTACCTCTCACTTAGTAGTCTTCCTTACAGAGCTTCATTCCAGAGTATCTCCTGTTAGCTACCTCACAGGGATTTCAAATGTAATGTGTCAAACATTGAACTCTTGATTTTCTACTCCTCGCCTTACATCCTCACATCTCCAGCATGTCTTTCCCAGCAGTTCCCCAATTGCTCGTGATAGATATTACTCAAAAAACATTTGACACTTCTGCTCAATCTCCAATGACCAAGTCTTAACGAGTCTATTTTTACATACAATTTATCCAATTGTCTCCACCTTTCATCACCACCCTAGTCCAAGCTATCATCAATTCTTCCCTGAACTACTGTAACAGTCTTCTAATATCTCTGCTTCACTCAGGGCCTCTCCATTTCACTCTCCACAAGGCAGCCAGAGTGATCCTTTAACACATGAATAACATAATGTCCTTTCTCTACTTGACACCCTTTTATGGCTTCCCATTGCTCACACAAGAGAACTCAAACTCCTCAGCATGGCTTGAAAGGTCCTTGTGATTCCCCTATCTCTGAATCTGCCTCAGGCCACTGTCTTCTCACTAGTCCTGGAAAACTCCAAGGTCACATTAACCTTTGAATTCCTTGAACATCCCAATCGCCTTCCCATGTCAGGGACTTCATACAACTCTTTCCTCTGCCTAAAATACATTTCTCCCAACTCTCCACATGACTTCATTCTTCAGTTTTCACCTTACCAGAGAGAGCTCCAAACCGCCCTGCCCCCAGACTTAAAGTAGCTCTCATAGCATCTGTTATTTTCTTCCATAGTTCTTATCAAAACCTGTACTTACATATGTACTTATTTGTTTGATTTGAATGACTTTCTCTAATCTGTAAGCTCCCTCAGGCGGGGGTCGTGTTGATTGAGCTCATCTGTGTATTTATAGTCCCAAACACAATGCCTGACAAATAGTAGGTACTCAATAATTTTGATAAAATAACATATTAATACATGAATGATGAATTTGGATAAACAGAATGTTTAGAGATTTCCTATCCTATCCCTTTCTGGAAATTATTTCTCCCTTTGTTCCCCATCAGCCTGTCTTTGTCACTTACTCCCACCTTTCCTAGGTGGTACCATATGCTCTGAAACCTTCCCGCCTTATCAAAATCTATCTATCATGTCACATTCCCACAGGGACTCTGCTCTCTTCTGGCCAATAGGGGTTCAATACCATTGTAGTGGATGCTTAAGGACTAACTTATTTCCTCATATTCTTATTTAAATCAGTGACTTTTAGAAAACCAAAATATTGCTCCAAAATAAAGACTCCAAATCCACTTCTGTTTAGTAATATATAAAAATCAAGCCCACTACCAAATTCAGGAGTGGTGAATCCATGCACTTAACTATGGCAGTCTTCAGTTGTTAATTCAACACCTAGTTATTGACTATCTACTCTGGTTGAGAAACTTAGAACTTTTCAAGAAGCCACAGACCCAGAAGAGGAAAGATATTGCAACTAAAAGAATAAAGCTGTGTCCTCTGCAGATAATTTTCTATTTTACCTCTTTCAGATCAGGTCACTGGGGAAGGGGAGGATCCCTGGGCTGAAAATCAAATCAGCAACTATGCATTATGGCACACTACTGAGACCTTCTCATATTTCAATTATGTCTGAAAGATTATACTTTATGATAAAATTTGGAGTAAGATCAAGAAAAAGACAATACTATTCTGCACGTCTCCAGGACGTGTTTAGGGAAAACATCCTAATTTCTTTCTGATAGGCTTAATGACATTTTCCATGAGAATCATTGGGGCACATATGTTTGTGATCCAGCAGTTAATTAATTGATGGACAAAAGGACATACTTGCTGGACAGAGTGTCTACATCTCACCCCAGTAGGGGAACTTAAATAATAGTCTGGATTTGGAGTACACGTGTATACTTGGGGCTGTTCTGTGGCACTTAGAATGCCAGAGGTGAACTTGGGTTGGCCTGTTGGAGCTGCCTCTCCCCATCACTCTTCCTCATCCCACTATGACCCCTGTATGATTTCCCAAAAGATGGGGAAAGTTTATCCCATGGCAATTTAGAAAGAAAAGGCTCTTTTGTAGAGAGGTACATATTGGAGGATGGAGTATGAAGTTGAGCATGGTAATTTGCTCAACTTCTTAGGTTGGTTTCCCAGGCTTAGATTGTGGGAAGTTATGGTTAGTGTATAAGTTTAGATTATTATTTTATTATATTACATAATTATTGTTATGCTATTAAAATAATATTAATAAATTGTCTTATTATTACTACAACCCTGCATTTGGTAACTCTCTTTAGATACAGCAAACCTTCAATAAAATCTGATTTACCCATACATCCATGCATGAATGTTGAGGCAAATATAGAAGTAATGCAATGTAAAAATATTTATCAGAATCTTTTGGTTGTTGAAAATTGAATTGGTTTAAGTGAAAACAAATTTATTAAATCGTTGAACTGAAAATCCAAGCATCTATTGGTTGCTGAAAATCAATTGTCTTAAGTGAAAAAAAGAACTCTAGATCACTGAACTGAAGATCCAAGCACTCAAACTATGTGTTCAAGAATTTCTCTTTCCTTCTTCTCATGCTATTTTCCTCTTTGGTGTCTTTATTTTCAAACAGTCTCGCCCATAGTTTGGTAATATGGCCACTAATAGCTCCTAATTTAGCAACTCAACAAAATTAGAGCTTCTCCTTCCAAAATGTCTTAGTAACAATAGTAAGCAGATATTTATTGGTTTCACTTGTCTAATCCCAAACCAATCACTATGACCAGAAATGGCCTATTCTGGGTAAAATGTCCATTTCCAGAGCCAGGAGAAGGCTTAAACCATATAAAACAAATTTGAAATAACAAATCCGGGTGACAGACAACACATAACATTAAAAATAAGAATGTAATATTACATGATGTGATGATAAGCTTTCTATTTTATTTATTATTTATTTATTTATTTATTTTTGTATTTTTCTGAAGCTGGAAATGGGGAGAGACAGTCAGACTCCCGCATGCGCCCGACCGGGATCCACCCGGCACGCCCACCAGGGGCGACGCTTTGCCCCTCTGGGGTGTCACTCTGCCGCGACCAGAGCCACTCTAGCGCCTGGGGCAGAGGCCAAGGAGCCATCCCCAGCGCCCGGGCCATCTTTGCTCCGATGGAGCCTTGGCTGCGGGAGGGGAAGAGAGAGACAGAGAGGAAGGGGGAGGGTGGAGAAGCAAATGGGCGCTTCTCCTATGTGCCCTGGCCAGGAATCAAACCCGGGTCCCCCGCACGCCAGGCCGACGCTCTACCGCTGAGCCAACCGGCCAGGGCCGATAAGCTTTCTAAATAAAAATATAGCAAAGTAAAGAAATAGAGGAGGACAAATTTGCTTTTTAGAAGAGGTCAGCAGGAAACGAGATCGGGAGCTACTCTTTGATGATCTGGGGTAGAGTGCTCCAGGAATGGGGAATGATAAGTGCAAAGGTCCTGAGGGGGGGGGGTGCTGAGAGTATTTGATAGATAGCAAAAGTCCACGTGTCTGGAGTCCAGCATCAAGGAGTAAATAAATGATAGGAGATGAAGAGAAGTAGCGAGGAGGCAAATCAGGCACAGCCTAATGGCAAAGACAATAGATTTTACTCTAAATGTGACAGGAAAGTATTGAAGTAATTTGAGCACTGGATTGACATGATGTTACTTATATTTTTAAGAGGATGACTGCCTACTGTTATAGACTTTATGAGGCATCAGGAAAGGAGGAGAGAGGAAACAGATGACTTAGGAGTGCACTGAGAGATGAAAGATAACAGTGGCTTGGGCTACAATGGTGGTGGAGGAAGTTAGATAAACGGTTAAATTCAAGAATTATCTTTGAAGTTAATGCCAATAGATTTAGGAAATGAATTTGATATAAGATGTAAGAAAAAGAAAAGAGTCCAGGATGATTTCAAGGTTTCATGCTAGAGGAAGCAAGGGTTTCATTTAGGTGACAATATGTAAAGAATAATGACACTATGTCACAACACATGCACACATTTTATTAAATAGCTCATGAACTCTGTTACTTAGGATCTGGCATTCAGTGCATGCACATGTCTGGTAATTCTAAACATCACTGTTAAGACTAACATACTTCAGGCCCCCAGGGAAACTTCTCTGTATCTCTTGCCTTATGTCCTTAAACTATAAGCATATGACTGTCCCGAATGCGTCAAGATTGTGCCATTGCTTGTGTTTTGAGTAAGGAGAAGACTTGAGCAGTGAAAGTACTTAGGTATAAGAGAAAGACAAATGAACTTGACATCCTTTCTCTCGCATAAGTAGAATCATTTCCCAACAGTACTGAGTATCAATTTTCTTGCTTCTTTTGATATTCCAAATTGTGGCCTGGAAGATACTCACCAATAAGCTCATTCAAAACTGTTGCATATGGTTTCTGAAGAAAACAATTTACAACATTTAAAAATTCACAATACTCTTAAATTTATGCATGCAGACATAGATCTAACTAATGTATAAAATACAGTCCCGTGCCACTTATGGACAGGGATGCAACAAGCGATTTTGTTGTGATGCTAACATCAGAGTGCACTTATACAAACCTAGATGGTATGTTCCAGTGGTTTTCAATATTTTTATGCTTGGAAACCTATAAAAATAATAATTACTTTGGAAACCATTAAGGCAGAAATAACCCTGAGCATACATGAATTCAACTAAGATCATTGGGTCTATAATCTTCACACAACATCAGGGTGGATAACTCTTTTGCAGATCAGCACAAAATTTCTGGCTGCCAGTCTGTAGACTAGCGGTTGAAAATCTCTGCTATAGTCCACGACACTCCTAGGATATAGAGTATACAGGGAGACCTTGGGTTAAGACATAATTCCATTTCTACAACAGTGATATAACCCAAATTTTGGTGTAAGTTGAAACACACCCTAGCCTCAGTCACTTACCTATCCTAACACAGTTGTAAAATCATAATATAGAACATAAAAACACAACTAAGCCACAGAAAAAGGAAAAGGATGTAAATACACTATATTGTAGAAACAGAAAAAGTGACAAAAGTTAGTATAAAAAAAATTTCTTACCTTTATTCCTGTGGTCGGTTTGCACACTGGAAGGGGCATTGCAAGGTGGGAGAGAGTGACCTACTGGGAGGAGGAAGCTGGAGAGGCAGGAGAACCTGCAGAAGGTGCTGGAAATACTGAGTCAGGATTGCCTAAGGAACATGCAGGAGATGCTAGAGATGATTCTGCCTGTACTACAGGTGTTTCATCTCAAGAAGCAGCTGAGGTAGAGGGTATAGGATCATTTGCAGGCCTCTTTACCTTCTTAAAGAATTGTTCCAGGTTTTGGCTGGTTGGCTCAGTGTGTGGAAGTCCCAGGTTCGATTCTCAGTCAGGGCATACAAGAAAAGTGACCATCTGCTTCTCCACTTCTCCCCCTTTTCTCTCTCTCTCATCTCCTCCTACAGCCAAGACTTGAATGGTCCAAGCAAGTTGGCCCCAGGCACTGAGGATGTCTCCATGGCCTTGCCTCAGGTGCTAAAATAGCTCAGTTGCCAAGCAACAGAGCAGCAGTTTCAGATGGACAGAGCATCACCCTGTAGGGGGCTTGTCGAGTGGATCTCAGTCAGGACACATGCAAGGAACCTGTCTGTCTGCCTCCCTGCCTCTCACTTATAAAAAAAAAAAAATAAGAATAAGAATTGTTTTAGGCTAGTGTGGAGGTTGATGACTTCTTCTCTTCCAAAATCTGCCTATACCATTGAAAAGCATCCATAACAGCTCTGAAGACCTTACTGAATTTGTCATCGCTGGGATCCTCAGCCTGAAATTTTACCAACACACCTTCAACCATAGAAAAACCTTCTGCCAAACCCTTGGTAGTAAATCTCAGGTTCTGGGGTTTCTATGTCTTCCTCTTCAATCAGCTGCTTTTTTACAGCTGAATGAGGTCCTCAGGAGACAGCACCTCTCCATGTGATGCCAGTAGCTCTGTGCCATCCTCAGGCTCCATCTTCAAATTAAGCTGTTTACCCATGGCAACAGCCTTCTCTGTTACAGCCTCCACTGACTCCTCAAAGCCATAGAAGTCATACACAACCTGGGGACACAGATTTTTCCACACACCATTTAAGTTTGTTCACCTCACTTCATCCCAGGCAAAAGCAGTGTTTTGCACAGCATTATAAATGTTATAAGACTTCCAAAAGTCTTTGAGTGTCAGGTTCTTGTCCTCACAGTTGTATTAAGGCGTAGCAAATGTCCTCCAGAGGCAGTAGGTCTTGATAGAGGTAATGACGCCTTGGTCCATGGGCTGTAAAAGGGCAGTGGTATTAGATGGAAGGTAAACCACCTTGACATTGGGTTAAAGTCAGTCAAGTGGGCAGGCTGACCAGTGGCATTGTCCAGCACTAACAACACCTTAAAAGGTAGCCCCTTGCTAACACAGTAGTCCTTCACTGCTGCACAAAATGGCTGGAAAACCACTCCTCAAAAATCTGAAGCATCACCCACTCCTTCTTATTAGACCTCCAGAGGACAAGTAGCTGACCCTTCCAAATGTCCTTTAGTGCCCTGGGATTCTCTGCCTGGTACACCAACAGAGGCCTGAGTTTAAAGTCACCTGCAGCATTCCCCCCAAGAAGCAAAGTCAGTCTCTCCTTGCCAGCTTTATGGCCTGGCGCTCTCTTCTCCTCCTTGGCGATGTAGGTCTTGTTAGGCATACGCTTCCAAAATATTAAACACTGTCTCATCAACATTAAACACTTGTTCAGCACAGTAGCCCTCCCCTTAAATTAATTTAGACACCTATCAGGAAATCTGCTTGCTGCTTTCTTATCCCCACTAGCAGCTTCACCCTGTACATTAAGGTTATGCAAGTTGGCACGAGCTTTGAAACACATGAACCAACACTCACTAGCTACAAACTCTTCACTCCCTTCCCTCTTCACTTTTTATTGCCTCAAACAATCATTTAGCCTTCTCCTGAATCAACATTAGATTAACTGGTACATGCCGCTGGTGCTGGTCTCCCAGACACAAAACTAGCCATCTTTCCATCTTGATCATCATGCAGCCTCACTGCTTAGTAATCACAGTCCATTTCATAGGGGCTGATCCCTTTACATGCTCTATTATACGGTCTTTTATCCTTGATAATTGTTGCTACAGTAGAGCGGCTAAGGCCTAGCACAGGGCCAATGTTTGTTGCTGATTCTCTTTTTTCTGATCTCTTTACAATTCTAATTTCACTTCCATCATGATGGTTTTCCTCTTCTTTAAAGCACTACCATCCAAAGACTCTGCTTTTCGTTTAGGAGCCATATTAAGGGCCAAAAAGTCACCAAACAAAGCAACACAGATGGAACACTTGTGCTTTTAACAGTCAAAAATGGCGAAGGTAAGCGTACTGGGGGATGCCAACTCCTGCACTCATATGCCGCGTTGCTGCGTGTTCTTTCACTATGCACAAGCAAACTAGTTTGCCCACGTAGGCTGTAAGTACGACACTACCAGCATGAGCCAAAACACTCACATCTCAATTTCTTAAAGTTTTTATGGGCATGAGCATCATAAACTCAAAACGTCATATGTTGAGACTGTTGTAACCTGAGGACCCTGTAGTCTATTTCTCCTAGGCTACAAATCTTTACAGCATATTACTGTCCTGGATACTGAAGGCAATTGTAACACAGTGGTACATATTTATATATCTAAACAGACTTAATCAAAGAAAAGTTACAGCAAAAAAATGTTGTATAAAACATTTAAAAAATGGTGCACCTGTATAAATCTTAACATGAATGGAGCTTGCAGGACTGAAAGTTGCTCTGGGTGAGTCAGTGTATGAATGGTGAGTGAATATTAAGGCCTATGACATTACTGTACACCACTGTAGACATTCTAAACACTGTATATTCAGGCTGTACTAAATTTATACAACAACACAAGATTAAATCAAGCACAAAAGAAATGATGCAATCAAGGAACATGGTAAACACAAAATGTGTGAGGCTGTTGGTGGTTTAACACAGCATACTGTTTCACAGCAGATACTTTTTATATAAGTAGAAAGCGTAGACTCAAATAATAATAAAAGAGTAGTATAGTAAAAACATAAACTAGTAACATCATTTATTATCCTTATCAGGTATTACATGCTGTACATAATTGTATGTGTTATGCTTTATATGACTGGCAGTGTAGTGGGTTTGTTTACACCTACAAACATCACCACAAACACATGAGTAATGTATTGTGCTATGATGTTATTACAGCGATGGTATCACAAGGCAATAGGAATCTCTCAGCTTCATTATTATCTTATGGAATCACTATCATATATATCATTGACCAAAATGTTACGTGGCACATGACTGTATAATATTGATTATTTACACTGGTACTTAGATAACCATTAAAGACTAGATTTACAAATTTACTTTTATAAATATATTTAATAATATTTAAAGTTTTGAAAACATTAAATTTAAATGTAGAAAAATTAGGAGATGGAGGCCCTGAGTACTGCCGAGGCAAGCCTTGACCGTCAGCTCTGTGAGGTCACCGGCAGCATTTTCTTATCCGTGGTCAACACACCACTAATATCCCAAGACCAACCAATACATTGATATAAACATTATTTATTTATTTATTTATTTCCATTTAATTTATTGGGATGACACTGGTTAACAAAGTTATACAGGTTTCAGGTGTACAATTCTACAACACATCATCTGTATTGTATTGCGTAGTCACCACCCCAAGTCATGACCCTGCCCATCACCCTTTATCCTTCCTCTACCCTCCTCCACCATCCCCACCCCCTTCACCCAGCAATCAACACATTGTTGTTTGTATCCATGAGCTTTTTCTGCTCAACCCCCACACTAACAACCACCAAATACCTGTCAACCTGCTTTCAATCTATAAGTTTGTCTCTTATTTTGCTTGTAAGTTTATTTTGTTCATTAGATTCAATTTATGGCTGAAACCATATAGTATTTGTCTTTCTCTGACTGGTTTATTTCACCTAGCATAACGCTATCCAGGTCCATTCATGCTGTCACAAAAGATAAGATTTCCCCTTTTTTTTCTTTTATTTTTTTACTGAGTTGTAATCCACTGTATAAATGTATCACAGCTTTTTTCACTCATCTACTGAGGGGCACTTGGGCTGCTTCCAAATCTTGGCTACTTTAAATAATGTTAAAATGAACATAGGGATGCATGTATTTTTTTTGAATTAGAATTTCTTTGCATATATTCCCAGAAGTTGGATTTCTGGGTCAAAAGGCAATTTCATTTTTAATTTTTTGAGGAAACTCCATACTTTTTCCATCATGGTGCACCAGTCTGTATTCCCATCAATAGTGCAATAGGATTCCCTTTTTTCCACATCTTCCCCAAAACTTGTTTTTTGTTGATTTATTGATGATAGCCATTCTGACAGGCACAAGTTGATATCTCATTGTGGTTTTAATTTGCATCTCTCTGATGATTAGTGACATTGAGGATTTTTCCATATGTCTATTGACCATCTATATGTCCTCTTTAGAGAAGTGTCTATTCAGATCTTTTGCCCATTTTTAATTGGGTTGTCTTCTTGGTGTTGAGTTGTATAAATTATTTACATACTTTGGAAATTAAAACCATTATCAGATGTATCATTGTCAAATATGTTGCCCTATTCAGTGGGTTCCCTGTTCATTTTGTTAATGGTTTTTTGCTATTCAAAAGCTTTTTAGTTTGATGTAGTCCTATTTCTTTATTTTTCTTTTGTTTCCCTTGCCTAAGGAGATATGTCAGAAAAAAATATTGCTACAAGAAATGTTCAAAATTTTACTGCCTGTTTTTTTTTCTAAGATTTTTTTTTGGTTTTGCAACTGACATTTATCTTTAATCCATTTTCAATTTATTCTTGTGTATATTGTAAATTGGTGATTTAGTTTCAGTTTTTTCATTTATCTGTTCAATTTTCCCAACACCATTGATTGAAGAAACTGTCTTTATGCCATTGTACGTTCATGCTTCCTTTGTCAAATATTAATTGACCATAAAGGCATGGGTTTATTTCTGGGCTATTTTGTTCCGTTGATCTATGTGTTTGTTATTGTGCCATGCTGTTTTGATCACTGTAAACTTGTAGTACAGTTTGATATCAAGTAGTGTGGTAACTTCAACTTTGTTTTCCTTTCTCAAGATTGTTGAGGCTCTTTGGTGGTCTTTTGTGGTTCCATGTAAATTTTTGGAATATTTGGTCTATATCTGTGAGACATACTATTGGTATTTTAATAAGAATTGCATTGAGTCTGTAGATTGCTTTGGGTAGTATGAACATTTGAATGATGTAATTTTTCCTAACTATAAACATGGTATATGCATCCATTTATTTGTCTTCCCTCAATTTCTTTCTTCACTATCTTATAATTATCTGAGGTCTTTTACCTCCTTGGTTAAATTTATTCCTAGGTACCTTATTTTATTTGTTGCAATAATAAATGAGATTGTTTCTTAATTTCTCTTTCTGGTCATTCATTATTGGTGAATAAAAATGCCACTGATTTCTGAATATTAATTTGATTTTGTATCTTGCAACTTTGCCAAATTTGTTTATTAGATCTAGTAGTTTTTTGGTAGAGTACTTAGGATTTTCTATGCACAATATGATGTCATCTGTAAATAATGAATTTTACTTCTTCCTTTCCAATTTGGCTGCCTTTAATTTATTCTTATTTTCTAATTGCTGTGGCTAATACTTCCAGTACTGTGTTAAATAAGAGGGGTGAAAGCAGACATTTGCCCGTTTGAGTATGATATTGGCTGTGGATTTGTCATATCTGGCCTTTATTATGTTGAGGTATGATTCTTTTATTCTTACTTTGTTAAGAGTTTTTACAGTAAATGGGTACTGGATTTTTGTTGTTTTTTGTTTTTTTGGTTTTTTTTACAGAGACAGAGAGAGAGTCAGAGAATGGGATAGACAGGGACAGACAGGAACAGAGAGATGAGAAGCATCAATTATTAGTTTTTCGTTGCGCATTGCGACACCTTAGTTGTTCATTGATTGCTTTCTCATATGTGCCTTGACTGTGAGCCTTCAGCAGACGGAGTAACCCCTTGCTCAAGCCAGTGATCTTGGGTCCAAGCTGGTGAGCTTTTGCTCAAAACAGATGAGCCCGCGCTCAAGCTGGCGACCTCAGGGTCTCAAACCTGGGTCCTGGGCATCCCAGTCCAATGCTCTATCCACTGCGCCACCGCCTGGTCAGGCTGGGTACTGGATTTTATCAAATGTTTTTTTCTGTATCTATTGATATAATTGTGTGATTTTTATCATTTGTTTTATTTATGTGTTGTATCACATTTATTGACTTGTAAATATGTACCGACCTTGCATCCCCAGAATAAATCTCAGAATAAGTCATGGTGTATGATTGTTTTAATTAATGGCTGGATTTGATTTGCTAATATTGTGTTGAGGATTTTAGCATCTATGCTCATTAGAAATATTGGCCTTTAATATTCTTTCTTTGTGGAGTCTTTTCTGGTTTTAAAATTAGGATAATACTGGCCTCATGAAAAGAGCTTGGAAATCTTTCCTTCTCTTGAACTTTTTGATATAGTTTGAGAGGAAAAGTGTTCGGTCTTCCTTGAATGTTTGGTAAAATTCACCTGTAAAGCCATCTTGTCCAGGACTTTTGCTTGCTGGGAGTTTTTATATTGCTGCTCTGATTTCATTAGTTGTAATTGGTCTATTCAGGTTTGCTGATTCTTGCTGATTCAGTTTTGAAAGAATGTATGTTTCTAAGAATTAATTCATTTATCCAGGTTGTCCAATTTGCTGGTATATAGTCATTTACAGTATTTTCTTACACTCCTTTGTATTTCTGTGGTGCCAGTTGTTACTTCTCCTCTTTCATTTCTGATTGTATTTATTTAGATACTCTCTTTTTTTTCTTGATGAGTCTGAATAGAGGTTATCCAATCCTGTTTATCTTTTTAAAGTGCCAGATCTTGGTTTTATTGATCTTTTGTATTTTTTTTAGTCTCTGTGTAATTTATTTCCGCTCTGATCATTATTATTTCCTTCCTTCTACTTACTCTGGACTTTGTTTGTTATTCTTTTTCTATTTCTTTTAAGTATAGCGTTGTTTATTTAAGATTTTTCTTGTTTCTTGAGGTAGATCTGTAATGCTATGAACTTCCCTCTCAGGACTGCTTTCACTGTGTCCCATAGATTTTAAGTTGTTGTGTGTTCATTTTCATTTGAGTTCAGATAACTTTTGATTTCTTCCCTGTTCTCATTATTAACCCATTCATTATTTAATGACATGTTTATTTAGCCTTCATGTGTTAGAATGTTTTTCAGTATTTTAAAATTGTAATTGATAACTTGTTTTATACCATTGTGGTCAGAGGAGATGCTTGATATAATTTCAATTTTCTTGAATTTATTAAGACTTATTTTGTGTGCTAACATTCTTTGAGAGTGTTTCATGCGTAGTTGAGAAGAATATATATTCTGCTGTTTGGGGATGAAATGCTCGGTGAGTATCAATGAAATCCAACTGATCCATTGTGTTGTTTAAGGTCACTCTAGCCTTGTAGATGTTTTGTCAGTGGGAATGTTAAAATCCCCTACTATGAACATACTGTTGATGATCTCTCCCTTAATGTCTATCAAGATTTTCTTTATATTTATTTGTTCCTATTTTGGGTGTAACTAGTTGGGTCAAGCTGTGGTGTGCTCTGAAGCCCACTACTGGTTATTTGGTTCTGGACCCACTTGGGCAGGGTTCAGGTACAAGTCAATGCCAATCATTGTGTTACCAGCCTTGGGCCACCTGTCTGGAGCTACTATGCTATTCATTGTTTGTGGCTTTGTCAACTGGGCCTGGGTATGCATGGGAGGGGCCAATCTGTGTACAAAGGTTAGCTTCTACCAGCTTAGAGCTGGGAACAGATCTATAAAACATCCAAGGTTCCCTTAGGTCTGCTCCTACCTGTCAGGTATACTGCCTCCCTCTGAGGTTGCCTGATTTCCTCTAGAGTCTTCCAAAGAAAGACTGTTGAGTGGGCTCAGGCTGGCCTTGACCCATGGACCCTTCCACAGGTCTTGAGTTCAGTAAGTCAAGGCAAACAGAATCAGGAGAATGGGGCTGGTGGGTGCCATACTTGGGTGCTATGGGTCAGCCACTCAGTGAGGGGAAAGTGGCCCCTACTCCAGAGTGAAATCACTCAGTCTCTGACAGAGTCTCCAACTCTAGCTCCCACAGGAGAAGCACACTGCAGGTTCAGGTTGGGTGCAGCTGGCCATCCCCTCTGCAGGATCAAGCTCAGCAGTGCAGAGCCAGTGGAGATAGGGAAACTGACCAAAAGAGTCTCCCATTGAGGGTGATGGTGGCTGAGCCTACAGGAGGAGCCAAACATCTTGTTCTGGTCCCAGACAATAGTCTCTGAGGGAAATACACTCCAAATGTCCCATCTCTAAGCAGTCATCCCTTCTCACTGTAGAACTGATGTCAGCAGGATGGGGCCACTTTGATATAGGAGGGCAGATCCAAACTGTCTATAGAAGGGGGAAGGCACTTCTTCCCAGGATACTACAGGAGAGAGAGGAGTGTCTCTCTTGTGATATAACTATACAACCCAGCACCCACCTCTCTGATTCCTGGACAAAAGCCTCCCTGGGACACAGTACTTCCAACAGTTTCAACTCTGCACTGCATTCTGATACCCCTGGGCAACTGAACTCAGCAGGGTGGGATCACAGAGTGGTAGGGCAGGCCCAGTGATTTAATTGGGGGGAAGGATTTCTGGATCTGTGCTCAAGGAAAGGGAGCATGGTTCACTTTCCAAATCTACACAGCTCTTCAGATAATTAGCACCCTAAGCACAACAGGACCTGAGCATAACAGAATGGTGTCTTCAGGAGTTGGAAGGCCAGGCAGTGCACTTTCTGACTGGTGCTGTAACAATAAGAGTGCTCAACCCTGGGAAGATGGCATCTGGGTCTCTAGCAGACTCCCTTTACTCCCAAGTGGACTGAACCCCATCTGATTTTCACTACCAGATTCTATGTGGACTTCCCTTCCTGTCTCTGTTGCTCCTGATTAGGAGGGAATTTTGTAGCTGAGATGTCCCTCTGGCTTCTCAGCCACCACATGGCAGTGTGGAAACTAGACCTTTCCATGTCTGCATCCTTCTTAACAGTCTCTATGTAGCTTCTTCTTTAATCCAGAGGCGGTTTAACGGCGGGCATACCAGGCATGTGCCTTGAGTTCTGACTTCTGAAGAGCCCCACAGAATCCCAACTTTATACTTTTTTCCAATGACACCAAGTTTGGTTTCATATTTTATATTTGGTTTAACATATTTATATTTGGTTTAACATTAATAGTATATAATATTTTTTATTTATTTAAAAATATGGTTTACATGTATTTTTATTTTTCTTGTCTCTCACTTTTTTTTAAGAGGTCCAGTGTTTTCTTCTGCACTCAGGGCCTCAACCAACCTTAATCCACCTCTGTGTAAATCCTTGGTTATAACATTTCTGTTCAGCTAGACTTCAGTTTGATTCTTCTATAATGTAGGGGTAAATCTGGTTTGGTGCTGGGAACACAGGAATGTTTCTTCTAGTTACTCTAAAACCATCTTGAAATTCTTTAATTTTAAGGTTTTGATTTTATATGCACTGTAATATAGATGCAAGCTATATTCAATTTCTTTTTTCTTTTTTTAATAAATAAATTTTTATTAATCTTAATGGGGTGACATCAATAAATCAGGGTACATATATTCCAAAAAAACATGTCCACGTTATCTTCTCATTCAATTATGTTGCATATTCATCACCCAAAGTCAGATTGTCTTCCACCACCCTCTCTCTAGTTTTCTTTGTGCCTCTCCCCCTCCCCCTTCCCCTCTCTCTCCTACACCCTCCCTACCCCTCACCCCCGGTAACCACCACACTCTTGTCCATGTCTCTTAGTCTCGTTTTTATGTCCCACCAATGTATGGAATCATGTAGTTCTTGGTTTTTTCTGATTTATTTATTTCACTCCATATAATGTTATCAAGATCCCAATATTTTGTTGTAAAGGATCCGATGTCATCATTTCTTATGGCTGAGTAATATTCCATAGAGTATATGTACCACATCTTCTTTATCCAGTCATCTATTGAAGGTTTTTTTGGTTGTTTCCATGTCTTGGCCACTGTGAACAATGCTGCAATGAACATGGGGCTACATGTGTCCTTATGTATCAATGTTTCTGAGTTTTTGGGGGTATATACCCAGTAGAGGTATTGCTGGGTCATAAGGCAGTTCTATTTTCAGTTTTTTGAGGAACCACCATATTTTCTTCCATAGTGGTTGTACTACTTTACATTCCCACCAACAGTGAATAAGGGTTCCTTTTTCTCCACAGCCTCTCCAACATTTGCTATTCCCTGTCTTGTTGATAATAGCTAATCTAACAGGTGTGAGATGGTATCTCATTGTAGTTTTGATTTGCATTTCTCTAATAACTAATGAACATGAGCATCTTTTCATATATCTGTTGGCCATTTGTATTTCTTCCTGGGAGAAGTGTCTGTTCATGTCCTCTTCTCATTTTTTTATTGGATTGTTTGTTTGTTTGTTGTTGAGTTTTATGAGTTCTTTGTATATTTTGGATATTAGACCCTTATCTGAGCTGCTGTTTGAAAATATCATTTCCCATTTAGTTGGCTTTCTCTTTATTTTGTTGTCAGTTTCTCTTGCTGAGAAAAAACTTTTTAGTCTGATGTAGTCCCATTCATTTATCTTTGCCTTCACTTCTCTTGCCTTTGGAGTCAAATTCATAAAATGCTCTTTAAAACCCAGGTCCATGAGTTTAGTACCTATGTCTTCTTCTATGTACTTTATTGTTTCAGGTCTTATATTTAGGTCTTTGATCCATTTTGAATTAATTTTTGTACAAGGGGACAAGCTGGGGTCGAGTTTCATTCTTTTGTATGTGGCTTTCCAGTTTTCCCAGCACTGTTTGTTGAAGAGGCTTTCTTTTCTCCATTGTGTGTTGTTGGCCCCTTTATCGAAAATTATTTGACCATATATATGTGGTTTTATTTCTGGATTTTCTATTCTGTTTCATTGGTCTGAGTATCTATTTTTCTGCCAATACCATGCTGTTTTGATTGTCGTGGCCCTATAATATAGTTTAAAGTCAGGTATTGTAATGCCCCCAGCTTCATTCTTTTTCCTTAGGATTGCTTTGGCTATTCTGGGTTTTTTATAGTTCCATATAAATCTGATGATTTTTTGTTCCATTTCTTTAAAAAATGTCATAGGAATTTTGATGGCAATTGCATTAAATTTATAAATTGCTTTGGGTAATATGGCCATTTTGGTTATATTTATTCTTCCTATTCAAGAACAAGGAATATTTTTCCATCTCATTGTATCTTTTTCGATTTCCCTTAACAATGCTTTGTATTTTTTGTTATATAGGTCCTTTACATTCTTTGTTATGTTTATTTCTAGGTATTTTTTGTTGTTGTTGTTGCAATCGTGAAGGGGATTATTTTTTTTAGTTCGTTTTCTAATAGGTCATTGTTGGCATATAGAAAGGCTATGGACTTTTGTATATTAATTTTGTATCCTGCAACCTTACTGTATTGGTTTATTGTTTCTAATAATCTTTTTGTGGAGTCTTTGGGGTTTTCGATGTATAGGATTATATCATCTGCAAAAAGTAATACCTTTATTTCTTCTTTTCCGATATGTCTGATTGCTCTGGCCAGAACTTCTAGCACCTTATTAAATAAGAGTGGAGAGAGAGGAAAACCTGTCTTGTTCCTGATTTAAGGTGGAAAGTCCTAAGTTTTATGCCATTTAATATGATGTTGGCTGATGGTTTATCATATATGGCCTTTATCATGTTGAGATATTTTTCTTCTATACCCATTTTGTTGAGTATCTTAAACATAAAGTTGTGTTGTATTTTATCCAATGCCTTTTCTGCATCTATTGATATGATCATGTGTTTTTTGTTCTTTGTTTTGTTGATATGGTGTATTATGTTAACCATTTTACGTATGTTGAACCATCCTTGAGATTCTGGGATGAATCTCTCTTTATCATGGTGTATTATTTTTTTAATATGTTGTTGTATTCAATTTGCCAGTATTTTGTTTAGTATTTTAGCATATGTATTCATTAGAGATATTGGTCTGTAGTTTTCTTTTTTTGTGGCATCCTTGCCAGGTTTCAGTATGAGGGTTATGTTGGCCTCATAAAATGTGTTTGGAAGTATTGCTTCTTCTTCAATTGTTTGGAAGACTTTGAGTAGAATAGGAACGAAGTCTTCTTTGAATGTTGATAGAATTCACTATATAACCATCTGGGCCTGGACTTTTATTTTTGGGGAGGTTTTTAATAGTTTTTTTCTATTTCCTCCCTCTAATTGGTCTATTTAGGCTTTCTGCTTCTTCATGACTCAGTCTAGGAAGGTTGTATTGTTCTAGGAATTTATCCATTTCTTCTAGATTGTTGTATTTGGTGGCATATAGTTTTTCATAGTATTCTACATTAATTCTTTGTATATCTATGATGTCTGTGGTGATTTTTCCTCTTTCATTTTGGATTTTGTTTATAAGAGACCTTTCTCTTTTTTCCTTGGTGAGTCTTGCTAAGGGTTTGTCAATTTTGTTGATCTTTTCAAAGAACCAGCTCCTTGTTTTGTTAATTTTTTCTATAGTTTTTCTGTTCTCTATTTCATTTATTTCTGCTCTGATTTTTATTATTTCCTTTCTTCGGCTGGTTTTGGGTTATCTTTGTTCTTCTTCTTCTAGTTCCTTAAGGTGTGAAGTTAAGTGGTTCACATGGGCTCTTTCTTGTTTGTTCATATAGGCCTGAAGTGATATGAATTTCCCTCTTATACTGCTTTTGCTGCATCCCAGAGATTCTGATATGTCATATTGTCATTTTCATTTGTCTGTATATATCTTTTGATCTCTGTGCTTATTTCTTCTTTGACCCATTGATTTTTTAAAAGTATGTTGTTTAGTTTCCACATTTTTGTGGGGGTTTTTTCCTCTTTTTTGCAGTTGAATTCTAGTTTCAAGGCTTTATGATCAGAAAATATGCTTGGTACAATTCAATTTTTCTGAATTTGCTGATGTTATTTTTGTGGCCCAACATATGGTCAATTCTTGAGAATGTTCTATGTACACTAGAAAAAATGTATACTCTTGTTGCTTTGGGATGAAGTGTCCTGTAGATGTCTATCATATCCAGGTGCTCTAGTGTTTCTTTTAAGGCCAATATATCTTTATTGATTTTCTGTTTGGATGAACGATCTAGAGCCATCAGCAGTGTATTGAGGTCTCCAAGTATGATTGTATTTTTTTCAGTTTTTGTTTTTAGGTCAATAAGTAGCTGTCTTATATATTTTGGTGCTCCTTGGTTTGGTGCATATATATTAAGGATTGTTATGTCTTCTTGATTCAGTGTCCCCTTAATCATTATGAAATGACCATTTTTGTCTCTGAGTAATTTTCTGTCTTGTAGTCAGCATTATTAGATATGAGTATTGATACACCTGCTTTTTTTTGGATGTTATTTGCTTGGGGTATTGTTTTCCAGCCTTTCACTTTGAATTTATTTTTATCCTTGTTGCTTAGATGTGTTTCGTGTAGGCAGCATACAGTTGGATTTTCTTTTTTAATCCATTCTGCTACTCTGTGTCTTTTTATTGGTGAGTTTAATCCATTTACATTTAGTGAAATTATTCACACTTGTGGGTTTCCTATTTCCATTTTATAAATTGCTTTCTGTTAGTTTTGTATCTTGTTTGATTCTTCTCTTTTGTTTTTCTATCATTTGTTTTTGTTTGTTGTATTCCATACTTCTTTCCTCTGTTGCTACTTTTTCTAAGTCATGTGCTTCTGTGGTGGTTTTTTCAAGAGTGGTTACCATTAAGTAAAAAGGATACCTATCATATTCATTGTAGTACCCTATCTTGTGAGTATTTCTGCACTTCATCGTCCTTCGCTACTGTTAATCTCGGTCCTCTCCCTTTTTTTTTTTTGCTTTTGTTGTCACAGTTTAAATTTGGTTATATTGTGTTCTTGGTGGAGATTTTACTTGCGGTTTTGTTTTGTTTTGTTCTTTGAATCTGGTTGGAAAACCCCCTTTAGTATTTCCTGGAGTGGGGGTTTTCTGATGATAAATTCCCTTATCTTTTCTGTATTTGTGAATGTTTTTATTTCTTCTTCGTATTTGAAGGATAACTTTGATGGGTATAGTATTCATGGCTGAAAGTTCCTCTCTTTCAGGGCTTTAAATATTGGGGTCCACTCTCTTCTAGCTTGTAGAGTTTCTGCTGAGAAATCTGATGATAATCTAATAGGCCTTCCTTTATATGTTATATTCTTCTTTTCCCTGGCTACATTGAGTATTTTTACTTTGTCGTTGGTTTGTGCCAATTTCATTATGATGTGCCTTGGAGTAGGTTTGTTGTGGTTAAGAAAACTTGGAGTTCTGTTTGTTTCTTGAATTTGAGGCTTTAGTTCTTTCATCAGGCTTGGGAAGTTCTCATCTATTATTTTTTTGAATATATTCTCCATTCCATTTTCTCTCTCTTCTCCCTCTGATATACCTATTATTCTTATGTTATTCTTTTTGATGGAGTCAGACAATTCCTGTATGGCTTTCTTATTTTTTTAAATTTTTGAGTCTCTCTCTTCTTCTCTCTGTTGTGCCTGAAGTTGCTTGTCTTCTATGTCACTAATCCTACCTTCTATCTGGGCTGTTCTATTAGCTAAGCTTGTTACCTCGTTTTTTAGTTCATGAATTGAGTTTATCATCTCTGTTTGATTTGTTTTTATAGTTTCAATTTCCTTGGTAATATATTCTTTGTGTTTGTTGAGTTGTTTTCTGAGCTCCCTATATTGCCTTTCTGTGTTTTCTTGTATATCTCTGAGTATTTTTAGGATTTCTATTTTAAATTCTTTGTCATTTAGCTTCAAGGTTTTCAACATATTAAATTTTTTCTCCATAGATTTTTCCCCATCTATCTGTGCTACTTCTTAATGTTTTGTATCCATGATATTTGATTTCCTTTTTCTTAATGGCATCTGAGGGTGGTCTTGTTGATAGCACTAATGAGAATTGATAAAGAATAAAAAGTAAAAAAAAAAAGTAAAACAAATAGAAAAAAATTTTGAGAAAAAAAAACACAAAAAAAACAATAATATTTTATTATTCCCCCCACCTTTTTTCTTCTCTTTTCTCTCTCCCCTCTTCCTTAGAAAAATATCATGATGAACTTTGAATTGTATTATGCTAAATGGAACAAAAACTGCCTATAACGGAGGGCCTGAGTTGGGAGGAAGTGTTCAAGGGGCAAAAATGAAGTAGGGACCCACAAAATGCAAAAAAGGAAAAAAATTGGGTCAAGTATAAAATGATTTGCTTGTAAGTGATGGTCGACTAAGAGGTATAAGGAGAGGGATAAGAGGGAAACAGGAAAAAGGAAAAAAAAAACTATTGTATTAAGTGGAGCAAAAACTAATAGAATGGAGATCCTGGGTTGGGAGGAATGCTAATGAGTTAAAAAGCGAGGTAAAAAGCACTTAAAATGGCACAAACAAAAAAACTTGAGTCCCAAATTAGATAATTTGTTCATGATTGAGGATTGAATGAGAGGAAAAGTAAAGAAGAAACTAATAGAGAGGGAGAAATAAAAAGGGGAAAAGGAAAAGAAGAAAAAAGAAAAAAAACAAAAAGAGGGAGAGAGAGAGAGTTAAGGGTTTTGGAGTATAACCTTCATGAAGAGTAAGGAAAAAGAAAAGAAATAAAATGTAACACGTATGGGTAGTGTAGTTCAAGAAGAGGACAGAATTAGTCTGGCAGAGAATAAAAGGACAAGGTGGAGGAAATAGAAATAATAATAATAAAGGGAAGAAGATGAAAGAAACAAAAAAATAGTGGAACAAGTTATAAAGTCTGTGGATTTTTCTTGATTTTGAGAGGTTAACCTCTTCCTTTTTCTTTCCTCTCCCTCTTCCTGGTCGGTGACTCTGTTCCCCAGGCTCTGCCCCTGTGGCATGCTTAGGTAGAGATTTGCAGTTGATGAG
Source organism: Saccopteryx leptura (assembly GCF_036850995.1). Lineage (NCBI taxonomy): Eukaryota > Metazoa > Chordata > Mammalia > Chiroptera > Emballonuridae > Saccopteryx > Saccopteryx leptura. The sequence goes on from NC_089504.1 coordinate 149,897,698, forward strand.
ACTCTATGACGATGTCATACATTAGGCTTCAGTCTCGTTGGTAGTCAAGGCTTGTTGGCGTTTGCAGGCTCCAACAAAGAGAGAGTCCGTTTTCCCAGAGCCTCTCTCCTAGTCTCTCCTTCCTGAATTACCAGCCTAATGATCCAGCTATGAGGCTGCCGCTGCCTCTGGCTGGGGAGTAAGAGGCTCAAAGAGCTGGCAAATCCCCACCTTATCCCCACTCTATGCAGGGCTCTGGGTAAGGCTCTGGCAGTCAGAGCCACCAGCGTAATCAGGCAGGGCTGGGAGCCAATTGCTCTCAAGGTGACTTTCTATGAGCCTCCAGGCCTCTTCAGCATCCTAGCACTCTGTGGGAGCACTCTCCCCGGGCTTTCCACACTTTGTAACCTGTTTTGGCTGGGAAGAAGATGCCCTAGTCGCTGCCTGCAGTACAGGAGGTCTTAACATCTGCCAAGTCCCTCTTTTTAGCGTATATTCCTGAGTATGAAAGCTCTGCCAATCAGAAGTTGCCCCCACCCCCTTAGCTAGAGGCACTAAAAATATCACTCCTCTTGTCTTAGATCGCTGAACTGAGAGAGATCTTGTCAATTAGAGCCACGTATGTCAGTTGGGAGGTGAGCAGACCCTGGGTAAGCTAATTTCAGTGATTGGATCCACCGATCTGCTACAGAAAGGACTGCAAGCTGCCCGCGCACCCCTCCCCTGATGCTTGATTGTTAGCTTGAATGGCTGGGTGAGGCACCCCGCCCGCCCAGAGAAGCTCAGGTGTAGGGAAGTTCGCTTTGGCACACTCCTTGCGCATCACTGGCAGCTGCTGTCCGTGGCGCCGGTGGCTGGGTTGCTCGTGGCACGAGGGCAGTTAGGATGCTCACGGCGCTCAGGAAAATGGGATGCTTGCCGCGTGTGTTTGCTCGCATGGGCTGATTCTCCACAGGCACACTCTTTCCTCAGCTTGAATGAATGTCTGTGCCGCAGCCTAGCCTCCTCCACACCCTTAGCCTCCCTCTCTGACTCTCAGTTCCAAGTGAAAGCAGCCTTTGCTCAGGTTAGTGAGGAAGGCAGAGTGTTTTCTTGTCTGACTTATTTCCTTCAGGATTGATTATATATTTAGTCAATTTTTCGCTCGACCCTACCTTTGCCTTCAGTGTGTGGAACTCCTGGACACTCCAAGGATAGATTTTTATGTTTCTGGTTGATTAACTTGTTGAAATTTTGGAAAGATTTGTCGGTCGCACTCCTCACAACACCATTTCTCTGACATCACTCCTCAATTTCATATTCATTGACTATAATTACATTTTTTTTTCATTTTTCTGAAGCTGGAAACAGGGAGAGACAGTCAGACAGACTCCCTCATGCGCCCGACAGGGATCCACCCAGCACGCCCACCAGGGGGCGACGCTCTGCCCACCAGGGGGCGATGCTCTGCCCATCCTGGGCATCGCCATGTTGCGGCTAGAGCCACTCTAGCACCTGAGGCAGAGGCCACAGAGCCATCCCCAGCGCCTGGGCCATCTTTGCTCCAATGGAGCCTTGGCTGCGGGAGGGGAAGAGAGAGACAGAGAGGAAGGAGGGGGGGGTGGAGAAGCAAATGGGCGCTTCTCCTATGTGCCCTGGCCAGGAATCGAACCCGCGTCCCCCGCACGCCAGGCCAACGCTCTACCGCTGAGCCAACCAGCCAGGGCCACACTGTACATTTTAAGAAGCACTATGAGTGAGGGATCCTGATAAAAGTTTCTTTGCAATTCCACCCAGCCCAGGATGTGAAATTAGATAAATACTCCATGAGTAATTGCTGAATTGAAGTAAGAACAATTACAGCTGGAATATTTGAATTTATTCTTAAGGCTACATTGCAGGAAGTACATTTGTGAACTATTTTCCAAGGTCTCAAGTCTAAAGGATGCTGGGATTTCACTAGTTCATTGTTAGAAATGCTGTGAGAGAGCTGAAGTATAGCAAACAATAAAATATTAATACAAATTAAAATAATAAGAGGCCCTGGCCCTTATGGCTAAGTTGGCTTAGGTGTAGAGCGTCAGCCCAGCATGTGGAAGTCTCGGGTTCCATTCCCAGCCAGGGTGCACAGGAGAAGCTCCCATCAGCTTCTCCACCCTTCCCCCTCTCCTTTCTCTCTATCTCTCTCTTCCCCTCCTGCAGCCAAGGCTCCATTGGAGCAAAGTTGGCCGGGGCATTGATGATGGCTCCATGGCCTCTGCCTCAAGCTCTATAATGGCTCTGATTGCAGGGGAGCAATGGGACAGATGGGTAGAGCATCGCCCCCTGGTGGGCATGCCAGGTGGATCCCGGTCAGGCTCATGTGGGGGATGTCTGCCTCACCCCTACCCCCTCCTGTTTCACACTTCGGAAAAAATACAGGAAAAAAAAATTAAAATAATAAGAAATTATTATTACTAATACTAACAGCTGTCATTTATCAATCGCTTAGTATGTGCTGATCTCTATGTTAAGTGCTCTGTATGAATAATCTCTATGATCTTCTAATTCTCATACCAACCATATGACAGAGATAGAGATACTGAAGGGCAGCAAAATGAATTAACCTGCCCTGATAAAACCTATAGAGATAGACCAGAAGTTCAAATTCAGGTCTACCAAGATCTAGAGAGACATAGAAGGTGTCCCTTACACACACACACACACACGCACGCACACACACATGCACACACACACACACAAAACAAGCAATGCTTTTATAATAGTCCAGAGGGCTATGATTACCCTCAAAATGTACCATGTTATGGTTTTTTTCTCTCCTGATGATTTTACACAATTTGGACAATGGCCACATCTATATGATAAACAATTGGAGCACGGAGTCTTTCCATCTGGTCCATGTCTAAAACATGTTCATCCCAGTAGATTGGTACTGGGTTTCTGTGATGGGTTAAGGGACTCTAGCCCATACGAAAACACAGTTCTTCAATCGATAGAGCTAAGAAACAAGGGCTTTCTTTTGCAGGGTCCCCGAGTCCTGTTGTGAGAATCTATATGCCGCAACAAGAAATCCGTTGACACAATTTTTTTTCAATGAGAAGCATGTCTTTCTATTAGAAATGTTTATAAGAATATAAATATTAACAGAAGGGAAAGAATTACTTCTCAGGATACAAAAGCTTGATGAAGAGGTTTCCCTACAGATGAACCTTAGTCACAAAGAGCCAGAAAATGGTGGGAGTTTGCTCAACAAAAATGGAGAAACTAGGCTGCCATGTACAGCTGTGCAGGTTGTTTACTACATAAGGGTACCTGGCTCAGGTGGCAGGTGAGATTAAATATCAAGCACTCTGCTCACCAGATAATGCACAGTGGTGCAGGATTCTGTCTGCCCAGGATGGGCACTTTGTTTGAGTCTGTATGTATTCACCAAATGTACTAGTGGCAGCCCTGCCCCAGCCTCCTTCCACTTTAAGGATGCTAGTGGTGACATCAGATGTTTATTTCCACTCTTCCAAAAATCTCCCAGCATTTAGAGCATTTGAGAGACAATATGGCATAGTAAGTGGACTTCCAGGTCTGAACTATTCTGTTCAGTAGCCACTAGGTGCATAAGGTTCTTGATCACTTAGTATGTGTCTGATACAAATGGAAATTTTCTGTAAATGTAAAATATACAACATATTGTGAGACTTAGAATAAAATAGGATTTAAATATGCATTCATAATTTTTATGCTGATTACATATTAAAATGATAATATTCTAATATATTGTTAGAGAAAAAATACTATTAAAATTAATTTAATCTTTTTTTTTGTTTTTTTACTTTTTAAATATGGCTACAAGAAAATTTAAAATTATTTATGTGGCCTACTTTATATTTCTCTTGGTCAGTGTTGCTCTAGAATCAGGCAGAAGTGGTTTAAATATTCTCCCATCCGCTTACTAGCTCTGCTTCTTTAAACAAGTTCCTTAATAGCTTTTTCCTGTAAAAGTGAGATTATAACTTTGTAGGGTTGTTCTGAAGATTAAATGAGGTCATGCATGCATCCTGATACTTCTGACACATGAATATTTATTATTACTATAGTTTTCTGGTCACAGGGCTTCAAAAGGAGAGGCAGGAGAAGCAGGTGAGGAATGCCAGCATCCCAAATCACAGGTAAGAGCTGGGTGTCAGAATCAAGGCACAGCCTCAAGGGGGAAAGAGACCTTGCAAAGAACCTTATCTTTGAGCTCCAATTTCACTTGTCAGAAATCCTGCCTTTGCTTTCAAGAAGCTTGCTAGCACTAAGGAACCGTTCTTATTGCATTGTCCAGTGCCCTTGCCTGCACCATGCTGCAGTTCGGCTGTTTGTGGCCACGATGCGGATCTAGTCCTTTCACTAATGTCTCCTTGGGGCTCTCTTTTCTAGATTATAATTTTTTTTATTTTTATTTTTTTTGTGAGAGGAGGGAAGGCAGAGAGGCAGACTCCCTCATGCGCCCAGACCAGAATCCACCTGGCAAGCCCACTAGGGAGCAATGCTCTGCCCATTTGGGCTGTTGCTTCATTGCTCTGTGACTGGACCCTTTAAAATTTTTTAGTAACTGAAACCGACACCAGGGAGCCATCCTCAGCACCCGAGGCCAATTCTCTCAAACAAATTGAGCCATGGCTGTGGGAAGAGAGATAGAGAGAGAGAGAGAGAGAGAGAGAGAGAGAAAGAGAGAGAAGGAGGAGGGGGAGGGGTGGAGAAGCAGACAGTTGCTTCTCTTGTGTGCCTTGATCAGGAGTCCAACCCCAGACATCCACACGCTGGGCTGATGCTCTACCACTGAGCTAACCAGCCAAGGCCTAGGTTATGCATTTTCAGCATAACAGCAATATTCTTTATCTGTACCATAAACACATGGCTCTTTCCCTCTTTTAAGAGACTAAAAACAAGCAAATAAATAAATAAATAGATAAATAAAATAAACAGTTATTCTGCAAACACAGTATTCATTACCATGCCTGTATCTAGCTTTTGCTTGGGAAGGTGAAGGTAGGAAACAATGTTTATAGTTTCCATTTTTGAAAAGGCCTCAAAGATCTTTATGTCTTAATCCAAACAAATTTCTTTGTGGGCACATTTGCAATGTCTTTATTCATAAATCACAAAGCTAGGACAGATGTGTTAATGTGAATACTCAGTTTCTGAACAAGACCAAATGTTTGATCGCCTACTCATTCCACCTTCAGAGGAGCTGGCACCAAATGTGTCGAAGCCAACAAGCTGCAACTGCATCCGTTGCCTGTTTAACAAATATCATTTTTCTCTCAACCACTACCTTGGGTTCTTCATGGTCATTTTTTTAGTCGTTTTCCCACTAACGTTTGTCCCTGGAATGCCATAACTGCAGTCTTTAGACTAGTTGATAAACTCAAAACCAACTGATAAAAAGAACAGTTTTCTAAAAAGGGCTACTGCCTGATGATTGGTTCTGTGCTCAGAGAGCCACATGGCATTCTATGTTTTAAAAATTTCCCAGACAAAATCAGAATAAAAGTGTGTTAGACTGAAGGCTTTGGGCTGGGAGAGAGGACAGTAGATTTGAATAAAAGATAGGTAATGAACATCATTTATTTTTAGAAATCTGGACTCAGTTGTCTCCTGTGAACTTTGAAAGTTCTGGAATTGCCTAACACAGGGCTATACGTACTGAAAGGCATCCCCCCCCCTCTTTCACCCTCTCTCCCTTCATTACCCCATTCTGTTTCCAGTATTTTCTTAGCTGAAAAATATTTTATTTTTGAGTTCTGTAAAACAGGAGGCATGGTCTTAAGCCACAGGTTGTTTTTCATAGGGAAAATGTTTAATGAATGTTTAGTAGGTCCAAGACACTCTCCAGAATTCAAAGCAGACACAAATATAAATGAGCATTGAGTGTGCCCTCAAGGAGTTTCAGTCTCTGGGAAAAGCTTAGACTTTTATCCAATCATTCAACAAATGTTTATTAAGTGCTTACTGCATGCCAACCATGTTCTAAACATCAGAGAAACCACAAGAAACAAAGTAAAGACATTGTTATTATGTGGCTCAGATTCTGGAGGAGGGAGATTGACAACAAAGAAATACCTATACAGGGTGGGGCAAAAGTAGGTTTACAGTGGTGAGTATGCACAGCACAGAGTTAATAAAGCTATTATAATAATCATAACCTGCATGCCTTTTCCCACATGAACAACTGTGAGCCTAATTTTGCCCCACCCTGTATACTATATCTGATATTATGGTACCAACTCAGTGCTGTTCACCAAATACGCCTCCTGAGCACACGGTGACATCATTCTTCCTTTCCCGTTTTGATGTAAGTATGGCCATGTGACTTGTTATGGTCAGTGACATAGGAGTAAAGATTACATGTCACTTACTAGCATAAGCTTTAAGAGGCAGGGCACAAATCATCACATTCCTTTACTAGTGCTGCAGTAATTGTGGAAGAAATATGCTAGTGATGCCACATCGTTCTGAGACAGTTAATGATAAGCATGAGTGAAGACCCCTGCCAGTCTGCAGTGAACAAGTTGCATGAGCAAGATACATTTTTGCGATGTTTGGCCACTAACATTCGGAGACTACCAGTTATCACAGAATAGGGAGAACTTGCAGGCTAAGTGCTCTGCAGAAAAATCAAGCAGAGTTAAGGATATTTTTTAAATGACCCATGAAGAATGATTTCTATTTTAGCTAGAGAGGGTTAGTGGAGTTTCCCCTGATAAATGGATATTTGCTCAGAGCCCTGAAAGAAATCAGAGTGCCAGACATGAGGGTATCTAGATGAAAAGCATTACAGAAAGATGCAACAGGCAGAGGTCCTGAGATAGAAGTGTGCTTGGAGTGTTTGACACGACCAGTGTGGTCAAAGCCCAGTGAGCAAAGGACAGAGTAGTAGAACATGACTTTGGAAAGGCTAGTGGGGGGTTGCCGATGACGAAGGCTTTTTGGTTCACATGGATTATATGTAAAGGTCAAGTACAATGGTCTTTTGACTCTTATCTCTAGCTCACCTCTTATAGCTAACTCATGATCAAATCTTAGTTATTCTTGGATCTGTTCTCCATGCCCCGCTTCAACACCACTGCCACTAGAGTGATTGCAGCCTTCCCAGCCTTGACCTGAGCCACTGCAACAGGTTTCTATCGGCCAAGTCTTTTCCTTCTTGTAGCCCAAATGAATTTCGCCTGCTAGAGCCATTCCCTCTCAGGAATTGATTCTTCAAAACTCAAGATTGAGGAAGCCACTTGGCTATAACACATCAGCAGCTCCACACCTTCTAATGAAAAACAAAACAGACCCAACCCCTTAGCATGGAATTTGAGGTCCTCCATCATTATGCCAGCCCTTAGGTCCTCCCTTCCGGTCCTGACTCTCACCTTCACTCTCTCCTCCTCCCTGCAGAATGACCTCACTTCTTCTGGCTCCCACACGCCATGTTGTTTTATGTCTCCATGTCTGTGCACAGGCCATTTTGTTGGCCTTTTCCACATCCTTCTCCGTCAGCTTCAGTCTAAATCTTGCTTCATCATGGCCTACCCTACAAAACTTTCCATGACAATGTCCCCACCACAGACCCAATGAGCCTCTCTCTTTCACCTTGGCATTTTAGAGATTACACCCATGATTGAAGCTTTAACATGGTGTACATTTATCTGTTTCCATGGCTGTCTCCTCTTCATTCATTCTCTCAGGATGAAACCTTGTGATTCAGTTCTCTGATCCAAGCTGGGCCTTGCACAGCTCTTCCCACACCATGGGGTCATTGTGATGTCTCCTTCAAAGGCAATCTCTGAAGGGCTTTTCCAGGCCTTACCTCATAAATCTGTTCCAGATTCAGTTATTCATTCTTCTTCCAACTCTTGGTTTTATAATTTCTGTGAGCTGCTTGGACTTAATGTTTTAGACCCACCTATGCTCTCAGAACCATTTTTCCTTTGATACTAAAAGAATTATAATCTTGGGCCCACTTTACTTAATCCCCATACTAGGACAACCACCAAAGCCAGAGTCCTATCCCCTTGCTTAGCAAGCCTGGGGGCGTAACTTACCACTGAGCAAAACTGCTATTCCACACAGGACTGCAGAACTGAGGTGGCCTCACCTTGCATGTGGGCTACACCGTCCTTCTTCCCCTTCACTGTGTACCCTCTGGCCCCCACTAATCTCTACTTCAATAAGAGCAAACACTTGTAAGGTAAGTGGCAGCAGCTCCGCACAGCAGTTTGGGTGGCCCCACTAGGGCCCTTCAAGCATATCTTACCCACCTTTCCTCTCCTCCTCCCTTCCTGTCCCCTTTCTCTCTCGAGTAGCTGGAAATGCCTTCAGAGCCATCATTTAGCAATAGAATTAGTAGAATGTGTTCAAGCTTGTCTGATATAAAGGTATAAAAACCACAAGAAGGAAGTTGTGTTCTTTTTTCTATTTAGCACTTGGCAATTCTTCTCAAATATGCATTCTGATATGGGTGAGGGGTCAGAATGAACTGTACTCCTTGTCAGACTCTGTTACGTTAGCATGAATCTCCTCCTGGGGCCATTTTACCTCAAAGGATGTGTTTTGAATCTTCTCTGTCTTGGAAAAACCCACAGGAGCTGTGAGTAAGGGTGGTAGCACTCAGGAGCCTGGGTGTGGGCTGGGATGGCTCTTGTCTGCCAGCTCCAGATTTTCTGGCAGCATGATTGTGGTAAGAACAACATCTAGGCAATACTGATTTCAGGGAATAAAGGGGAAAGTAAGGGGAAAATAAATTTCAGAAATGAACACGAAGGATCAAGTGACCTTTCTTTTCAGTGGCTTGATTAAGCTCATTATTCCCTGACTGGTGGAAAGAAGACCCAACGTGGGGATTTTGACCTTGTGTTGTCCAAGATGATTTTATATCTAAAAAGTGAAAAGCATTCTCAGGTCCTCCTAGATTTAAAGAAAGGGCACCTAAGCAAATCAGAGATGTCATAGTGAATTCTAGATCTCACAAAGGGAAGGAAAGGACTGACCTTGTCTTACATTAGCATACTTATGGTGGCTAAAAACATCTACAAGGAGTATTCAAATGGTAGGTGACTGGGCAGTTGACATCTTTTCTACTTTATTATTTTGACATGGATTAATGGTTTATGATAATGTTTGACAATGCTTTATTAAGACTAAAACTATCTTCTTTTGACTTTTAGCTGTAGATGAAGTTTATTCAGAGTCCATTGAGAATGGGTAGAATTCAGTTGGAATGGTATAAAAGCTTCTTTACATATAGAGTCCCATTGCTCTAAATGTGTGAAATAAGTCCTAACTCCACAGTAAGGTGATTTCCTGATCACCCTAGAGAGCACTGGAAAACCAGGAGAAGCCAATGAGTGAGTTTCTCTGAGAAGTCAGTCAGAAGGCTAAGTCTGTATTTCTCAACATATTGAGATCACCTGGAAGTTTTTAAATTACATATAACAATAAGGTTTCTAAATGAAAAACTAAAACAATTATAGAAGCTATAAAACAGCTTCTGCCTTACCTGTGAGGTAAGAGGGAGATAGCAAACATTAAATTTTAATTTATAGTCATTTAATATATGAAATACACTAAATTAATAATTTATATATTACATAATTATTCATATATTAATTTTTTTAAGTAAGAGGAGTGTAGATAGAGACAGACTTCTGTATGTGCCGGAAAATAGATCTATCCAGCAAACCCTGTCTGGGACCAACGCTTGGACCAACCCATCTATCTTCAGTGCCTGAGGCCTACACTCAAACCAACTGAGCCACTGGCTGTGAGAGGGGAAGAGAGAGAGAAATATAGGGAGGGGAAGAGAAGCAGATGGTCACTTCTCATGGGTAGCTCTGACTGGGGATGGAACCTGGGATGTCGCACACCAAGCTGATGCTCTATCCACTGAGCCAACCGGCCAGACCTCAGATATTAATCATTACATTTAATTATATCCTTTTCTGTTATATAAAATATTGACAGAATTCTTCATATTAATTATATGCTAATTTAATAGTTATCGACATTAAGTTTATTAAATGTGTTTAATATAGATCTTAAATGTATTGGATCAGCTATCACTAAATCATTAAAAGTGTATAATTCCTATTTTATATAATAGTTCTAAAGACTGAAAAAGAGAAATTCCTTTTATGAATCTAGCAAAATCTTAGTATTAAAACTCTACAAAGGAGATTAACATGAGAAAAATTATATACAAGCATAAGTATAGGTAAACCTAACATTTATTCATTAACTTCTTATAAAAAAAAGTAAAGAAGAAAAAGAGAGAGAAGGAAGAGAGAAAGACAGAGAGGGAAATAAAGAGAGTGAAGGGAAGGAAGGAAAAAGAAAGAAACATGTGGTAAATTTGGAGTAAAATAAATTTTTTAACCTGGTATCAGTACCTCCCAACAACCTAAACCAAACATCATACTGAATGGGAAAATCAGAAGCATTATCTTTAAAGTCAGAGACAAGGCCATGGTGTTCACTGTTACTGGTTCTATTCATGACAGCAATGCAGAAACAGGAAAAGACAACACAGAAATAAGAACTGGAAAAGGAAAAGTGAAACCATATGGTCAGTATTATCCAATGACTTGGTGATTTACATATATATACAATTAAAGATAACTCACAATCAGTTTAATAAAATTAATGAGGCCTTATCGAAGTAGCTGAACAGAGAAGAAATATGTAAAAATAGTAGTTTTACTATACGTAATTAAAATTTTTAGAAAAAAACATTATTTTTTAAAATTTTATTTAGAAAATTAAATTTAACAAGGTGACATTGTAAGAGTACATAGGTTTCAGGTGAACATTTCTATAGCATTTAAACTGTAGATTATGTTATATACCCATCACCCAAAGTCAAATCATTTTTCGTCACCATACATTTGTCCCTCTTTACTCCCCTTCTCCCCACCCTTCTACCACATTCCCCTCCCCCTGGTAACCACTTCAATTTTATCGATGTCCATGAGTCTCAGTCTTATATCCCACCTATGTGAGAAATCATACAGTTCTTAGCTTTTTCTGATTTACTTCTTTCACTCAGTATAACGTTCTCAAGGTCCATCCATGCTGTAAATGGCATTATGTCATCATTTCTTATGGCTGAGTAGTATTCCACTATATATATGTGCCATATCTTCTTTATCCAGTCCTCTGTTGAGGGACACTTTGGTCGTTTCCATGTCTTGGCCACTGTGAACAATGCTGCGATGAACATGGGGCTGCATTGGTGGGATTCAAATAATTTAACAACAAGTTCTTGGCCCTAATGACCATTTTAAGTATAAAAAAAGATATACTGAAAGGTGGTTTATTATTTCATGCATTTAATACTTAAATAAGAACAATAAGAGGTACACAGAACTAGATTATGTTATAAAAAAAAGTTTTAAAATATTAATGAAAAAATATTAAATAATACCAGACAAAAAACAATAAAACTGTTATTTAAGATATTTCCATACTGCTTCTTGGTTGGCGTCCTCCCTTAAGCATCATTGACTGTGTGATTTATCCTTAACCTTCTCTTCACTGTAGGAGTAGGATCCCATTCCTATAGAGGTAAGCCAATTAGACTAATCGTCATTGTGTTTGATATATTAGAAACAGCTGGGCAACTGAAGTAACAAATGTGAAGGAATTAAAATGTATTTCTTCAGAGGTATAATGAGTTTTATGAAATGAATAAATAAATATTACAAGCTTAGTTCCATCAAATTTTTGTCACCTATGGATGGAATGAACCTTACTACAGATGCTTAGAATATGCTGTTGCACAGATGAACCTTAAAAGAAAGTAAGGAATATAAATTTGTGATTTTCACATTGGGCAGCTGCCCAGGCACCCACCTTAGAGAGAACCCTGACTACAAGTGCCATTTTAACAACCGCTTCATCAAACTTAACCAAAAATTAGGTACCGTTTCTGCCAAACTGGTGCAAACCGGCTGAATTACACCACTGGGTACATGTGTCTTTATGTACCAATGTTTTTGAGTTTGGGGGACAGATACACAGTAGAGGAATTGCTGGGAAATATGGTAATTCTATTCTTAATTTTACTTTCTTTCATAATGGTTGTACCAGTTTTCATTCCCACCAGCAGTGAATGAGGGTTCCTTTTTCTCCACAGCCTTTCCAACACTTGTTATTACCTGTCATGTTGATAATAGCCAATCTAACAGGTGTAAGGTGGTATCTCATTATAGTTTAGATTTGCATTTCTCAAATAGCTAGTTTTGAAGATAAGCATCTTTTCATCTGATGCCATCTGATGGCCATTTGTGTGTCCTCTTGGGAGAATGTCTATTTAGGTCCTCTCCCCATTTTTTAAATGGTTTGTTTGCTTGTTTGTTGCTTAGTTTTGTGAGTTTTTTAATATACAGTGTGTCCGTAAAGTCATGGTGCACTTTTTACCAGTCACAGGAAAGCAACAAAAGACGATAGAAATGTGAAATCTGCACCAAATAAAAGGAAAACTCTCCCAGTTTCATACCTATTCAGAGCAGTTCAATGTGGGCTCACGCACAAATTTTTTAGGGCTCCTTAGGTAGCTATCCCGTATAGCCTCTACAGACTCATCACTGACTGATGGCCTACCAGAACGGGGTTTCTCCACCAAACTGCTGGTTTCTGTCAACTGCTTATCCCACCCAGTAATGTTATTCCTATATGGTGGCACTTCGTTATAAACACGCCAATATTCACGTTGTACTTTGTTCACGGATTCGAATTTAGCGAGCCACAGAACACACTGAACTTTCCTCTGTACCATCCACATCTCGACTGGCATGGCCATGGGCTGCTCCACTGTATACACCATGTTACATCATCATCTGCGCATGCGCACATGCTGCCACACCATCCCACAGACACTGGGAGGGTTTTCCTTTTATTTGGTGCAAATTTCACATTTCTATCGTCTTTTGTTGCTTTCCTGTGACAGGTCAAAAGTGCACCATGACTTTACTGACACACTGTATATTGGATATGAACCCTTATCAGAGCTGTTGTTTGCAAATATCATTTCTCATTTGCCTATTTGTTTTGTTGTCAGTTTCTTTTGTTGTGCAGAAACTTTTTAGTTTGGTATAGTCCTATTGATTTATTTTTGCCTTAACTTTTCTTGCATTTGGTGTCAAATTTATAAATTTTCTATATGGCCAAGGTCAATGAGGTTAGTATTTATGTTTCTTCTATGCAATTTGTTTCTGATCTTATATTTAGGTCTTTGATACATTCTGAATTAATTTTTGTGCAGGGGGACAAACTGTAGTCAGTTTTATTCTTTTATCTGTGGCTTTCCAATTTTCCTAGTATCATTTATGGAAGAGGCTTTCTTTTCTCCATTGTGTGTTTTTGGCTCCCTTGTCAAAGAGGATTTGTACATATATATGTGGTTTTATTTCTGGACTCTCAGTTCTGTTCCATTGGTCCATATATCTGTTTTTCTGCCAGTGCCATGCTTTTTTGATCATCTTGGCTCTATAGTATAATTTGAAGTCAGGTAGTGTGAAACCTTGGCTTTATTCTTTTTCCTCAGGATTGCTTTGGCTGTTAGGAGTTTTTTATGGTTCTATACAAACCTGGTGATTTTTTGTTTTATTTCTTTAAAAAATGACATTGGGGTTGGACAGGGATTGCATTAATTTTGAATAGTGCTTTGAATAATATGGCCATTTTAACTATGTTGATTCTTCCAATCCATGAACATAGAATATTTTTCCAATTTATTGTGTCTTTTTCAATTTTTTTCAATAATGTTTTATAATTTTTAGTATATAGGTCTTTCACATTCTTTGATAAGTTTATTTCTAAGTATTTTATTCTTTTGGTTGAAATTTGAAAAAAGATTGTTTTTGTGATTTTATTTTCTGAAGGTTCATTATTGATATATAGGAAAGCAATAGACTTTTGTATATTGATTTTATATCCTGAGACTTGACTTTACTGGTTTATTGTTTCTAATAGTTTTTCAGTGGAGTCTTTGGGGTTTACTATGACACAACAGAATCATGTCATCTTCAAACAGTGATGCCTTTACTATTTCTTTCCCAGTATGAATGCCTTTTATTTCTTTCTCTTGCCTAATTACTCTGCCTAAAATTTCTAGAACTTTGTGTTGAATAAGAATGAAAAGAATGGGTAGCCTGGTCATGTTCCTCCTGATTATAGAGGAAAAGCCTTTATTTTCCCACCATTTAGTATGATATTAGCTGATGGTTTGTCATATATGGCCTTTATTATGTTGAAGTACTTTTCTTCTATTCTGATTTTATTGTGTTTTAAACATAAAGCAATGTTGTATCTTAACAAATGCCTTTTCTGCATCTATTGATAGGATCACATGATTTTAGTTCTTTGTTTTATTGATGTAGTATATTATGTTGATTGATTTTTGTATGTTAAACCATCTTTGTGCTCGTGGAATGAATCTCACTTGATTATAATGTATTATATTTTTAATGTGCTGTTGTATTCGATTTGCTTGTATTTTTGCATCTGTATTTATTAGAGATATTGGTCTGTAGTGTGTGTGTGTGTGTGTGTGTGTGTGTGTGTGTGTGTGTGTGTGTGTGTGTTGTCCTTACCAGGTTTTGGTATCAGGGTTATGTTGTCCTCATATGTGTTAGAGAGTATTGCTTCTTCTTCTAATTTTTTAAAGGCTTTGGGAAGAATAGGTACCAAATCTTCTTTGAATGTTTGATAGAATTCATTAGTGTAGCCATCTGGTCTTGGACTTTTTATTTTTTTTGGAGATTCTTGATAGTTGTTTCTATTTCTTCCCTGCTTATATGTCTATTAAGGTTTTCCTCTTCTTTGTGACTCAGTCTAGGAAGATAGTATAGTTCTAGGAATTTATTCATTTCCTGTAGGTTGTTGAATTGGGTAGCATATAATCTTTCATAATACTCTACTATAATCCATGTATATCTATGATGACTGTGGTAATTTCTCCTCTTTTATTTCAGATTTTGTTTATATGAGTCCTTCCTCTTTTTTCCATATTGAGTCTAGCCAGTGGTTTGTTGATTTTACTGACCTATTCAAAAACCAACTCTTTGTTGTATTAATTTTTTCTATACTATTTTTGCTATTTCATTTATTTCTGCTCTAATTCTTACTGTTTCCTTTCTACTGCTGACTTTGATTTGTCTTTTTTTCTTCTTTTTCTAGCTCCTTAAGATGTAATATTAGGTTGTTTACTTGGGATCTCTCTTGTTTCTTGATATAAATCTATAATGATAGAAACTTCCCTCTTATTACTGTTTTTACTGCCTCCCAAAAATTTTGATATGTCATGTTGCTGTTTTCATTTGTCTGTACATATCCATTGATCTCTGCTTTTATTTCTTTATTGACCCAGTCATTTTTTAGAAGTATGTTGTTTAATTTTTACATTTTTGTGGGTTTCTTTACTTCCTTTATGCAGATGAATTCTAATTTCAAAGCCCTATGATCAGAAAATATGCTTGTTATAATTTCCTTCTTCCTGAATTTGTTGATGTTAGTTTTGTGGCCCAATATATGGTCTATCCCTGAGAGTGTCCCATGCACAGTGGGTAAGAATGTACAATCTGATGTTCTGGGATGAAATGTCCTATAAATGCCTATTATGTTCCTTTGATACGGTGTGTCATTTAAGGCTGATACTTCTTTATTGATTTTCTGTTTGGATGATCTATCTAAAGCCATCAATGGTGTGTTGAGATCTCCAAATATGATCATGTGTTTGTTTCTCTTTTTAGATCAGTTAGTAGATGTCTTATATATTTTCTTGCTCCCTGGTTCAGTGTATATATATTAAGAAGTATATGTCTTCTTGTTACAATGTCCATTTTATCATTATAAATGTCCACTTTTGTCTCTGGTTACATTTGTTTTCTTGAAGTCAGCATTATCAGATATGAGTATGGCTACACCTGCTTATGTTTAGATATTATTTGCTTGGAGAATCATTTTCCAACCTTTTACTTTGAATCTCCTTTTGTCCTTGCAGCTTTGATGTGTCCCTTGAAGGCAGCATATGGTTGGGTTGTGCTTTTTTAATCTAATCTGCTATTCTGTGCATCTTTATTGGTGAATTCAATCCATTTACATTAAAGGTAATTATTGACACTTGAGAGGATTTTCTATAGCCATTTTTGTTTTGTTTTCTGTTTGCTCTGTGTCTTGTTTGGTTCTTCTCTTTTGTGTTTCTGTCACTTGTTTTTGTTTGGTGGTATTCCATACCTCTTTCCCCTGTTTCTTTTTTTTTTTAAGCTGTGTGTTTCAGTAGTGGCTTTTTCATGGGTGGTTACCATTAGGTTTTTGGGATTTTTTTCAAAGACAGAGAGAGAGTGAGAGAGAGGGATAGATAGGGACAGACAGATAGGAACGAAGAGAGATGAGGAGCATCAATCATTAGTTTTTTGTTGTGACACCTTAGTTGTTCATTGATTGCTTTCTCATATGTGCCTTGACTGTGGGGCTACAGCAGACTGAGTAAACCCTTGCTCAAGCCAGCAACCTTGGGTCCAAGCTGGTGAGCTTTGCTCAAACCAGATGAGCCCACACTCAAGCTGGCAACCTCAGGGTCTCAAACCTGGGTCCTCTGCATCCCAGTCCGGTGCTCTATCCACTGCACCACCACCTGGTCAGGCACCATTAGGTTTTTAAGAGAAAAATGTTCATATACACAAAAGTCCTTTGTCTTATGAGTACTTCTGCACTCCATCCTCCTTTGCTACAGTAGGTCTTTATCCTCTCCCCTTTTATGTTATTGTTGTCACAAATTATCCTTGTTTTTATTGTGATCTTGTTCGAGCTTTTACTTACATTTTGATTTGTTTTGTTTTTTGTGTCTGGTCAAATAACCCCTTTGAGTATTTCCTGATGTGGGGGTCTTTTGGTGTTAACGTCCCATAGCTTCTGTAGATCTGTAAAAGGTTCTATTTCTTCTTCATATTTGAAGGATAACTTTGATGGATATAATATTTCATCAAATTAACCAATGTTAATTAACCAATGTTTATTACCTGGCTTGTAATTCCTCTCTTTCAGTACTTTGAATGTTTAGGTCCACTCTCTTTAGGCTTGTGGAGTTTCTGCTGAGAAGTCTGATGATAACTTAGTAGGCTTTCCTTTATATATTATGATCTTCTTTTCCCTAGCTGCCACAAGGATTCTTTCTTTGTCATTAATTTTTTAAATTAATTTTAATGGGGTAACATTGATAAATCAGGGTACATATGTTCAGAGAAAACATCTCTACATTATTTTGACATTTGATTATTCTGCATTTCCATCACTCAAAGTCCAATTGTCTTCCATCACCTTCTAACTGGTTTTCTTTGTGCCCCTCCCCTTCCCAAACACCCTCCCTCACCTCCACCCTACCCTGTAACCCCCACACTCTTGTCCATGTCTCTGAGTCTCATTTTTATGTCCCACCTATGTATGGAATTATACAGTTCTTAGTTTTTTCTGATTTACTTATTTCGTTCAGTATATGTTATCAAGGTCCATCCATGTTGTTGTAAATGATCTGATGTCATCATTTCTTATGACTGAGTAGTATTCCATAGTATATATGTACCAAAGCTTTTTAATCCACTCGTCCACTGACAAACACTTGGGCTATTTCTAGATCTTTACTATTGTGAACAATGCTGCCATAAACATGGAGGTGCATTTCTTCTTTTCAAACAGAGCTATGGTGTTCTTGGGGTATATTCCTAAAAGTGGTATAGCTGGGTCAAAAGGCAGTTCGATTTTTAATTTCTTGAGAAATCGCCATACTGTTTTCCACAGTGGCTGCACCAGACTGCATTCCCACCAGCAGTGCAGGAGGGTTCCCTTTTCTCCACATCCTCGCCAGCACTTACTCTGTGTTGTTTTCTTGCTGAACACCATTCTGACTGGTGTGAGGTAATATCTCATTGTGGTTTTAATTTGCATTTCTCTAATGAATAGTGATGTTGAGCATTTTTTCATATGCCTATTGGCCATCTGTACGTCCTTTTTGGAGAAGTGTCTATTCATTTTTTTTGCCCATTTTTGATTGGATTGTTTGTCTTCCTGGATTTGAGTTTTACAAGTTCTTTATAAATTTTGGTTATTAACCCCTTATCAGATGTATTGTCAAATATATTCTCCCATTGTGTAGTTTGTCTTTTTATTCTGTTCTTATTGTCTTTAGCTGTGCAGAAGCTTTTTAGTTTGATATAGTCCCATTTGTTTATTCTGCTTTTATTTCATTTGCCTGTGGAGATAAATTGGCAAATATATTGTTGCGAGAGATGTTGGAGAGCTTACTGCCTATGCTTTCTTCTAAGATGCTTATGGTTTCACTGCTTACATTTAAGTCTTTTATCCATTTTGAGTTGATTTTTGTGAATGGTATAAGTTGGTGGTCTAGTTTCATTTTTTTGCAGGTAGCTGTCCAATTTTCCCAACACCATTTATTAAAGAGGCTGTCTTTACTCCATTGTATGCTCTTACCTCCTTTGTCAAATATCAGTTGTCAATAGAACTGTAGGTTTATTTCTGGGTTCTCTGTTCTGTTCCATTGATCTATATGCCTGTTCTTATGCCAGTAACAGGCTGTTTTGATTACTATGGCCTTGTAGTATAACTTGATATTCAAAAGTGTGATACCTCCCACTTTATTCTTCCTTTTAAAGATTGCTGAGGCTATTCGTGTTCTCATTTGGTTCTATATAAAGTTTTGGAATAATGTGTTCTATATCTTTGAAGTAAGTCATTGGTATTTTAATCGGTATTGCATTGAATTTATAAATTGCTTTGGGTAATATAGACATTTTAATGATGTTTATTCTTCTTAACCATGAGCACGGTATATACTTCCACTGGTTTGTATCTTCCCTGATTTCCTTTATCAATGTTTTATAATTTTCCAAGTACAAATCTTTCATCTCCCTGGTTAAATTTATTCCTAGGTACTTTATTTTTTTGGTTGCAATAGAAAACGGGATTGCTTCCTTAATTTCTCTTTCTGACAGTTTATTGTTAGTGTATAAAAATGCCTCTATTTTCTGAGTATTAATTTTATATCTTGCCACCTTGCTGAATTCATTTATCAGGTCTAGTAGTTTTTTGACTGAGACATTAGGGTTTTCTATATACAATATCATATCATCTGCAAATAATGATAGTTTTACTTCTTCTTTTCTAATTTGGATGCCTTTCATTTCTTTTTCTTGTCTGATTGCTATGGCTAGGACTTCCAGAACTATGTTGAATAAGAGTGGTGAAAGGGGGCACCCCTGCCTTGTTCCTGATCTTAAGGGGATTGATTTTAATTTTTGCCCATTGAGTATGATGTTGTGTGTGGGTTTGTCATAGATGGCCTTTATCATATTGAGGTATGTCCCCTGTATTCCCACTTTGCTGAGAGTTTTGATCATGAATGGGTGCTGGATTTTATCAAATGCTTTTTCTGCATCTATTGAAATTATCATGTGGTTTTTCTCCTTCCTTTTGTTTATGTGATAAATCACATTGATTGATTTGTAAATATTGTACCAGCCTTGCCTCCCAAGAATAAATCCCACTTGATCATGGTGTATAATTTTTTTTTATATATTGCTGGATCTGGTTTGCTAATATTTTGTTGAGGATTTTAGCATCTAAATTCATCAGGGATACTGGCCTATAATTTTCTTTCTTTGTGTTGTCTTTGCCTCGTTTTGGAATCAGAATTATACTTGCCTGATAAAAGGAGCTTGGAAGTCTTCTTTCCTCTTGAATTTTTTGAAATAGCTTGAGAAGGATAGGAGTTAGTTCTTCTTTGAATATTTGGTAGAATTCACTTGTGAAGCCATCAGGCCCAAGACTTTTCATTTTGGGGAGTTTTTTGATAACTGTTTCAATCTCATTTGTTATAATCGGTCTGTTTAGGTTTTCTGATTCTTCCAGATTAATTTTTGGAAGATTATATGTTTCATGGAATTTGTCCATTTCATCTATGTTGTCTAGTTTTTTGGCGTACAGTTCTTCATAGTATTTTCTTACAATATTTTGTATTTCTGTTGTGTCAGTTGTTATTTCTCCACTCTCATTTCTAATTTTATTTATTTGAGTCATCTCTCTTTTTTTCTTGGTGATTCTGGTTAAAGGTTCATCGATCTTGTTTACCTTTTCAAAGAACCAGCTCCTAGTTTCACTGATCCTCTGTATTGTTTCTTTAGCCTCTATGTCATTTATTTCTACTCTGATCTTTATTATTTCCTTCCTTCTACTAGCTCTGGGCTTTACTTGCTGTTCTTTTTCTAGTTCTTTTAGATGCAGGGTCAAGTTGTTTATTTGAGCTTTTTCTAGCTTCTTGAGGTATGCCTGTAATGCTATGAACTTCCCTCTCAGGACTGCTTTTGCTGTGTCCCATATATTTTGAGTTGATGTATAGTCATTATATTTCGTTTCTAGGAATTTTTTGATTTCTTCTTTGATCTCAATGTTAACTCATTCGTTATTTAATAACATGCTATTTAGTTTCCAAGTGTTTGAGTATTTTTCAGTTTTTCTCTTGTGGTTGATTTCTAGTTTCATGCCATTGTGATCAGAGAAAGTGCTTGATATGATTTCAACCTTCTTAAATTTGTTGAGGCCGCTTTTGTGCCCTAACATGTGGTCTATCTTAGAGAATGTACTATGAGCACTTGAAAAGAATGTATATTCTGCTGCTTTAGGGTAAAAAGTTCTGAAGATATCTATTAAGTTGAGTTGATCTAGTATGTCCTTTAAGTCTGCTGTTTCTTTGTTAATTTTCTTTCTTGAGGATCTATCTAGTGATGTTAGTGGGGTATTGCAATCCTCTACTATTATAGTATTGCTGTTGATCTCGCCCTTTATATCCATCAATGTCTGCTTTATATATTTAAGCGCTCCTACATTATGTGCGTAGATATTTATAACAGTTATATCTTCCTTTTGGATTGCTCCCTTTATCATTATGTAGTGACCTTCTTTATCTCTTACTATAGTCTTTGTTTTAAAGTCCATTTTGTCTGATATAAGTATTGCTACCCCAGCTTTTTTTTCATTTCCATTTGCGTGAAATATTTTTCCATGCATTTATCTTCAGTTTATGTGTATCCTTTGTTTTAAGGTGTGTCTCTTTTAGACAGCATATGTATGGGTCCTGTTTTCTTATCCACGCAGCTATCCCATGTCTTTTGATCTGATCGTTTAATCCATTTACATTTAAGGTTATTATTGATATGTAATTGTTTATTACCGTTTTATTCTTTAAAACTGTATTCCTCTTTTGCTATATTCTTTTTCTCCTTTGATCTGTTTACAACAGGCCCCTTAGTATTTCTTGCAGCCTTGGTTTGGTTGTAGTGAATTCCTTGAGTTTTTTTTTGTCTATAAAGCTTTTTATTTCTCCTTCAATTTTAAATGATAGCCTTGCTAGATAAAGTAGTCTTGGTTGTAGGCTCTTGTTTTGCATTACTTTGAATATTACTTGCCATTCCCTTCTGGCCTCAAGTATTTCTGTTGAGAAGTCGAAAGTCATCCTTATGGGGGCTTTTTTGTAGGTGATAGGCTTTTTTTCTCTAGCAGCTTTTAATATTTTCTCTTTATCACTTAGCTTTGGTATTTTAATTATGATGTGTCTTGGTGTAGATTTCTTTGGGTTTCTCTTTAATGGAGTTCTCTGTGCTTCTTGAACTTGTGCAATGTTTTCCTGCCTTAATTGAGGGAAGTTTTCAGCTATGATATGTTTGAACAAAGTCTCTATCCCTTGTTCTTTCTCTTCTTCTTCAGTAATCCCTATGATGCGGATGTTATTTCTCTTCATGTTGTCACAGAGCTCTCTTAGAGTTCCTCAGATTTTTTGAGTCTCTTTTCTTTTTTCTGCTCTGCTTCCGTGCCTTTATTTATCTTGTCCTCTAACTTGCTGAATTGATTCTCAGCTTCATCCATCCTGCTTTTAATTCCTTCCATTGTGTTCTTCATTTCTGATATTGTATTTGTCATTTCTGGCTGATTCTTTTTTATTATTTCAATGTCCTTTTTTATATTTGCTATATCTTTATTTAAGTGTTTGTAATGACCATCTATTGTTGTTCTAATATCTTTGAGCATCCTAACAATTGTTATTTTAAACTCTGCATCTGGTAATTTGGTTATACCTGACTCATTCAGGTCCTTTTCTGGGGTTTTCTCTTGATTTATTTGTGTTGCATTTCTCTGCTTTCTCAATTTGTCTGTTTAAAAGTAGGTTTTGTTCACTGGAGTCCACTGTGTGTGTCCTCTGTGTTCACTAGGGGTGGTCTATCTGCAGGCCCACCACCCCTCTGCTGTTGCTGCCTAGGGCGTTCAGGTATGGGCATTGCTGGTGCCTGTCCACTGGGGCTGTTGCTGTGGTTTCTGCCTCTCCTTCACAGGAGTGGCTATGATCATATGCTTGGGTATACAAGCCTCGGTGGACTTGACCTTCACCCCACCCCTGTGGGTGGCGTTATGCTCGACCCTGAGGGCAGGGGTGAGCACCATTGCTCAGCTGTGGGTCTCCACCTATTCCGGGCTTTCACCCGCCCTTGCAGGAAGAGCTTGCTGGTGGGCCAGCTGCAAGCCTTGGCTCCACAGGCCAGGCAGGACTGCATGCCCATGCTCAGTAGCGGAACTCCACCTGTTCTGGGGGTTTGGCTCCACCCCCATGGGAGGAGCCGGCTCCCAAGTCAGGCCACAAGCCTCAGTTCTGAGGGGGCTATGCTCCTGCACCCTTGCTCAAGGGCGGGTCTCCGCCCCTTCCAGGGCTCCTGCCCTTCCCCCACAGGTTGGATTGCAGGCGGCCCACAGCTGGGCTTGACCACTTTTGCACGTCCCTTCCTCCCCAGCCAGGCAAGACTGAGCTCACACCTGGGCCTCAATGGTGGCCAGCTGGCTTCTGCCCTTGCCACAGAACTGTGCTTCCGCATCCTGCCACCGCCCACCCTTAGGTGAGCTCTCAGCCGTGTGGATGGGGGCGCTGCAGCTCAGACCCTAACACTCACTGCTATAGTCCTGAAAACTTCCTCCTTCTAAGCGACTCTGCTCTGAGTGCTGTGGGAGAGCTTGTTTGGCTGCTGTCCTGCTTCCCTTTGCTGGTATTGCTGTTTCCAGGGGAAATATTCACTTCAGGTTTGAGAAGTGACTCAGCCCAGGGGTTAGGGTGGCTGTCTCTCAAAATGTTTTTCCTTGTGCCTCCTAAATTACACCCTTCCCACTGCTCCGGTCCTCTCCTCTCTCTCCATCCCCTGGAGCCCCGGGTGAGTGGTTGTGAGAGAGGTTTTCTGCGCAATCCCTTTAAGAAGAATCCTGGGTCTGAGAAATCAGTCTTTTTCTCACAAACAGTATCCTGTCTTGTTTCCAGCTAAATACTGTCCATACGCCTCTTCTAGGCTCTGGGGCTGCAGGGTGGGGCTTTGTTCCTGGGGCTCAGGACCCTCCTCTCTCTGCTAAACTCACTTCCCATCACGCGAGTCTCTCCTGGCTGCTGTTTGCTCTGGGGAGCTGGGCAGCCCTCTCTACATTTCCGCTTTTCCTACTAGTCTCAGTGTGCCTTCTTCAGTGTTCCTTGGTCGAAGAGTCCTCTTAGTTTAGTCCAAAGTTGGTTTTTCCAGATGATGGTTCTTAAAATTAGTTTGTAATCTACTTTGGTTCTGGGAGGTGGAAGTTGTTCCGTTCACCTACTCCATCGCCATCTTGTCTCTCCTTTGTCATTAATTTTTGACAAATTTATTACAATGTGCTTTGGAACAGGTCTGTTTCAGTTGTGGTAACTCAGCATTCTCTTTGCTTCTTGGATTTGTGGCTCTCTTTTCAAAGGCTTTGGAAATTCTCTCCAATTATTTGTTTGAATAGGCTCTTCATTTCCTGCTCCCTTCCTTTGTCTCTTAATTTACTCATTATTCTTATATTGCTCTTCCTGATGGAGTCAGATAATTCTTATAGAGAATGCTCCTTTTTTAAAAAAAAATTGTGAGTCTCTTTCTCTTCTTTGTTCTGTAATTATCTCTAGTTGCCTATCTTTGATGTCACTGATTCTTTCCTCTATCTGGCTTGATCTATTAGGTAAACTTGCTACCTCAGTTTTCAATTCATTTATTGAGTTCATCTCTGTTTTTAAAGTTTCAATTTTCTTGGTGGGGTATTTAGTGTGTTCATTAATTTCTTTTTTAAACTCATTAAATTGTCTATTGGTGTTTTCGCACATCTTGTTGAGTCTTTTCAGAACTTCAATTTTGAGTTCTCTATCATTTAACTCCAAGGTTTCTATGTGATTGAAATTGTTTTCTGGAGATTTTTTATTTTCTTCTGAAGCACCTCTCTGTCTTGTTTGGTCATGGTATTTGATTTCTTCTTTCTTGATGACACTTGCGAGTGGTATTAAGAACTTGAACAAAAAAATCAACTAAAGAAATGAAAAATTAAAAAATAGAATATAAAAATTTAAAAATAATGACAAATAAAAATGAAAAACCACAGAAAACAAAGATTGAAAACTAAATACCAAAAAATGTCAAAAACAAAACACACACAGATAAAAAGAAATATTAAAATTAAAGAAAATAAAATTCAAAAGAGCAAAGGAAAAAAAAGAAATAGGAAGAAAAAAGGAAAAACTGGAAAAAAAAGAGAAAAAATAAATTTTGGTATTAAGAAGTTACTGTTTTCTTCCAGTAAGTGTCACTGTACTACAAATTTTAGCACTATGAAGTTCCTGGGATGCCCTCCACTGTGATGTTGCTTTCACAATGATGAAGTAGAGCTGTAGTTGCTTTGGTGGTGGGGTGTGTTGTGAGAGCTTTACAGCTCTGGCTTTCCTATGGCTCTAGCAATGGTGATCTCAGGCTTCTTGGCACTCCTCCCCACATCTCAACAGACCAAAGGACCAGACACAGAGCACCTCCGTTATTCAAGGGAGAGAGTGGCTCTGGAGAGCTCACTGTTGTGATGGTCTCTGCCACTCTCTGTACCCAAGATGTGAGGGATGTGGGATCTGGGAGGCTGGAAGGCTGTGCTTTAGCTTTCTCTGTCTCTTCTGAATGCAGGCTGCAGGCAGACTGTAGGAACACTGGCCATGACCCTGTGCTCTGAACCAGTATCTCCACCTCTGCCCTTCTGTCTTATCACTCCTTCTAGCAGAAGGAAACACAGTCACTCTGGGTTTCCCTCTCCATACCCCTCAGACAAAACCCAGACAGCCCATACTTCCCTCCTCCCACAGTCCAGTAGAGAAAAACAAAACAAAACCCAGTCACTACAAGTTTGTCTCCTCACCAGAGCCCACTATGAATGTTTTATCTCCTGACTGCATTTTCAACCCATCCTATCTTTAGTCCATTTGGCATGCAGATTTTTTAGGCACACCTACAAGCCCAGCTGTGGTTTCTTCACTATGTTATAGTTGTTCAACTTGTTGAAATTTCAAGGGGAGAGATCAGGAATGTCTTTTATGCTACCACTATTCTGACATCCTACAAATTTTAATTGAAGGAAAAATTTCATTCATAATGGCAGCAAAATGACCTAAAGGTGATAATAAATTTAACAAAAGATGTACAATATATTAACAAAATATTAAGATATATTAAAGGATACATACAACAAATAAATGGAAAAATACAGACTATTAATAGAGAGAAAGACTCAATGTTGTTAGAATGATAATTTTTCCTAAACTAATCTATAAATTTACTGTCCTTCTTATCCAAATTTCAACAGGGTTCCTGACAGAATTTGATAGCTAATCCTAAAACTCATAGGAAAGAACAAAGGATCAAGAGGAATCAGGACAATTTTGAAAAATAAGAATAAGGAGAACACCTTTCCCTCTCAAATATCAGGTTTTATTATAAAATCTTGGTATTTAATGTGATATTAGCTTGAGGGTAAATAGATGGGCTAATGAAACAGGGTAGAAAACCGAAAAACAGATTTATATATATGAAGAATTTGATATTGTACTTCTGGTGCCTAGGGGCCCCTGAGATTGGTGTAATGAATAGTGAGGAAAGAATGTTCTATCTCATAAATGAAGCTGAGAAAAATGACTATCCTCATGATTTTTTAAAAAAAATTCCTACATAACTTATATATAAAACAAATTCCAGGTTCATTAAAAGTCTAACTGTGAAAAGTAAAACTTTAAAAGTATGAGAAGACAATGCAGAGAATAACAATATAGAGAAATATCTTTATGACCTTGAAGGAGAGAATTTCTTAAATAAAATACAAAATTTACCTCATTTAAGCAATTACATTTTCAGTATAACAAAGCCTTCTAAACAAAATGTAAAGACACACTAATGGAGAAAACTATAGAAGATATAATAAATATTAGTGTACAGAATGTACATTTTAAAAATCTATAAATTAACAAAAAAGAGACTATCAAATAGAAAATGGATAAGTGATATGAACAGGGAATTCACCATGAAAGGACACCAGATGTTAAAGAACCTCACTGAAAGAGTTTCAACTTCCCTAGTAATTAAGAAAACTCAAATTAAACAAAAGTGAGTACTTTATGCTAAGGAATTTGGCAAAAATTAAGAAGTCTGCCAAAACATATGTTAGATAAGTTTCATTCAAGCATGAGTTATATAGTGTTGTTGCTGTGAGTTCCATGTTAATTAACCAAATATATATTAAATAAGGTGTCTTTAAAGAGAAATACACAGAAAGCAGGGTTATGTGTGATCAGTTCATGAAAATATTTTTTCTTGATGTGATGTAATGTCCAGAAGTTTGGTAGCCATCTTGGAACATTGGAGGAATTTCCTCTATGAGAACAGCACAATATCCTGAGAATAGCAGAGTAGAAAGAGAAAGAACCTAGAACCCTAATGAAATTGTCAACCTGATTTAACTAAAACATATACTTCTACTTTTCTCTTTAAATAAGATAATGAATACCATTTGGTTTAGATATTTTGGGTTAGACTTTCCATTACTTAAGGTATAAAATGACCTGACATTTAGCCTATAAAATAAAATTTGCCTGTAGTTGGTCTGAACACCTAGAAATGAATTTTCTTTTAAGTCAATAAATAGTATTTCTAGTTCACTTAGGGATGTAGGAAACAGAAAAAACATCAACCCACGCTTATAACAACAACAAAAAAGGATATGTAATTTTTTAAATCGTTCTTGAACCTATCACAGAGCTGTGGTCACAGAGCAAACACTGAATTTAAGAAATGCAGAGAGGCAGATGTCTCCAAGGAAAAGCAGTTTAGCTACACAAACACCAAGTGCTACATAAGCTGAAAAAAAATTGCTTAAAATTTTTTAACAAAGCTTAAAGGATATAGAATGAGAGTATAGAACTTCTGATAGCCACAAATATAGGAGGAATTCACACCCACTTGAAGGTTCTTCTCCACACATTGCACAAAGCGTGTATGAGCAAATGGAGATAGGATCAGAGTCTGTAAAAGCATTTCTTGGGGTGCAGGCCTGGGGAAGATAAGAGCAGCCACTGAGGTGAAGATCTGTCCATATCCTTCCCTCTCTTAGCTCTGACAGACTAAAGCCATATCCCGCTGGAGGAAGGGCATTAAACCCTACCAGCCTAAGGATACAGGTGAAAGAACATTGCATCTGGGGAAAGAAACAAGAAAACCTCTGGAGAGGGGCAGGAGTACCTCTGCAGCTCGTATCATTATATTAGAATTCTCCTTCTCATCCCTTACTGCTGGATGACCAGAAGGGCCACTGAGAAGACCTCACTTCTACGACCCCAGGATGGAGCATCTACCCAAGACTGGGACTGAAGCAAAACAGAAAACACTTCCCTTTTACTCCCCGCCATCAGGAATAACCTGAACCCAGCCTTCCTGTTTATGTTCTGCTGACAATCCCACACACTAAAAACCTAGCAAAAATAAGAGGCATGGCCATTATCAGGCATAAATATCACTTACCTCATTTTATACTGTTCTACATAAGAAGTTCAGCTTTCAGCCAAAAAGTTGCAAGACACACAAAGAGGCAAACAAAAATAGTACACTATTAAGATACAAAGCAATCAACAGAATCACATTTGAAATATGAGAAAGGACTTTCTGACAGGGACCTTAAGCTCCTCAAGAAACTCCCTTCAGAAATTTCCTCAAAGAGCAGTAGATAACCTCCATAGTCTTTTATATGTAAACGAAGAAGGAAAAAGATTCTCAGCAAAAACTGGGTAAACTAGGGATAAAAGGGAACATCTACAACCAGGAACAGGGTATCTACCATAACTTAGAACTTATGTCATATTTGATGGAGAGAAACCTGAGGATTTTTTGCCCTAAAATTGAGAACAACACAAGTCTGTCCCCTCCTATCATTCTTATTCAACATCATAGTAAAAGTCTTATCCAATGCAACAAGGAAAGATAAAAGAAGTAAGACTCATGTAGATTGGAAAGAAACAGACTGGTCAAGAACCAGAAAAAGGACCTGAATTTTGCCCTACTTGCACATTCAGAGGTTATGCTGACCAAGTGCCATGGAAGCTTACAGAAGACACAATATTCCTGGGTCAGAGAAAAGGTTTTTATTACAGCAATAGCACTCATCAGAGTATCAGCATGTTAGCGCTGGTAATGCTAAGCCCAGTTCCCACAGGGCAGCACGAAAAGGGCCAGGTAATATCTGCAAACGGCTAAGGAACACAAATATTTTGCACTGGTTGTTACTGATTGCCAGGGGCTGGGGTTAAAGGGAGAATTTGGCTAGAAAGAGGCACAAAATATGTTTGGTGTGATGAAATTGTCTTATATTTTTAATATCATGGTAATTATATGAGTATGCATTTGACATAAGTCATAAAACTTTATACTAGAAAGTATAAATTTTACTGTATCTAACCTACCTTCTTTTTTTTAAAAATATTTTAATTTTATTTATTTATTTTTTATTCATTTTAGAAAGGAGAGAGAGAGAGGAGAGAGAGAGAGAGAAGGGGGGAGGAGCAGGAAGCATCAACTCCTGTATGTGCCTTGACCAGGCAAGCCCAGGGTTTCAAACCAGCGACCTCAGCATTCCAGGTCGACACTTTATCCACTGCGCCACCACAGGTCAGGCCCTACCTTCTTTTTTAATGAAAATATTATGGGAAGGGAAACAGACATAAGTGTTACCTAAAAAAATATGAATCCCAGTTCCAGAAATTGTTCAATTATTTCACCATCATGGTTATTGTTTTCTACATTTGCTTCAGTTTTGGGTTCTCCATTCTGGGTTTCACAATTATCTGTGTGTTTTTTTATATGAAAGTTGCTTTGGTGTTATACCTACATAATTATTTTTAGATATAACAACAAATTTAGTTAAAAAAAAAGTTATTACTATACTACCTTGAATTCATGAGCATTTTTAAATTAATGACTTTATAAATACCATTAAAGATGTCCTTAGAATTCCACAGGGGAAGGAAGGAAAATGTAATCCTGAGATATAGACGTTAAATGACTTTCCCCACCTCACACTAAATTGACCAGTTCAGATCATTCCAATTATAAGTCAAGGCCTTAAGTCTTGTGTGCTGCACTCCTGGGTCTGGCTACTGTTCAAGGTCAAAAATACACCCAAACTACCAGGCTAAGGTAAAAATCAGGAACTAGTGTAAGATTACCAGAACTAGACATGCAAGAATGAAGATCTGAGACAAAGCAGACACAGTCAACAGGAAGCTAGGAAGGCCAAAAGCTTTGGGAGGTGGGGAGGCTTTCAAGCCACAGTGGGACAAGACAGAGGTCAAAGTAGATGACCAGAGAAAATTTAATCCTTTAGGCTTTTGGCTGATAAAGAATAGGGGCAGGGAGGCCAATTTCCAGGTGAGAGGCTGAATACCCAGTCCAACCTGGGGTGTTTTACACCCTTTCTGATTCAGGTTCGCAGATGAACTCTTACATGTTCAATTCATGCACCCTTGTCCTCTGCACAGTCCAGAATTGATCAGTCAACTCAAGAAAACATCTAATTTTGTGGAATAAAAAAGCCAAGTCAGTTGATTGAATTGACAATGTCAATAATTTGCAGATATGTTGATATCTTTTGCACAGTTTATTAATTCATGATTACTCTTGCTTAATGTTTCAAAATATGATATTACGTTGAAAAGAAAATGTGGAGTCACAGAAAGAACACATTTTTTAGTTAACCAGATGTGTAGAAATTATTGCTGTTTCTAGGCATGTAACTTTAGACAATTAAAAATCTCTGAATCTCAATGTCTCCACATATAACATGGAGTCAAATGTGTGTCTCGTGGAATTTCCATGGGAAAATCCCATGAGAAAAATGAAATGATGTTTGTAAAGCACCTAACACAGAGAAGGCATTCAGTAAACAGTAATAATAATAATGGTAATTTTTTTATAAACTTCCTGTTTAAATTGAAACTTGGACATTTCAAAAATTTAAATAATCCATCTAGTTCATTTGTAAATAAACAATCCATCTAGTTCATTCAAGAAATATTTATTGAGCACCTACTCTGTTTCAAATATTTTTCTTGGCACATAGAATTCAATGACAAAGAAAAGAAAGTCTCTGAACTCCTGGAGCTGGCATTCCATTGGGAGTTTGTATATTATACGCCACCCACATGGCAAGAAATGCTTCTCCCGTTGAGCCTAGTGTAGAACTCCTCCCCCCCATTGTAATTCTGCTGATAACAGCAAAAGCCACTGACTTCAATCTATTCAAAAAATAGTCTGCAGATTTCCCAGGCAAGATCTGCATCCAAAGGTTCAGTTCTGCAGAATGAATCTCTATTGAACATAGAACTTGAATTTTGCAGACTCCCTGATACAGACACATCAGTAGGAATCTTATGCTACAGGAATTGCAGGCTCAAAAACCAACCGAGGGCCTTGGGCAAATGAGTGAAGAAGCCCAGTGGCATGGTTAAAGAATAGAAATAATTATGAAAATAATGAACTGTCTCTATAAAATGTGCAGCCACTACCATTTCCAGTTGATGTTGGTGGAGAAAACGCCAGTGTGGTCATATCTAATTTTTCAAGAGAAGTTGACATCTGAACTTTTACATAAAATTAAGTGATCTATTTATTTATTTATTTAATTTTTTTTTTTTTAGAGAGAGAGGCAGGGAGAGAGAGACAGGAACATCGAGCTGCCCCTATATGTGTCCAGACCTGGGAATCAAACCAGTAACCTCTGCGCTCTGGGACAATAGTCCAATCAAAGGAACTATCTGGCTAGGGCTTCGATTTTTCTTTCTTTCTTTTTTTTTCTTTTTCAAATAAAATGCTTCAACAGCACTGGTTCAGCTCAGGAGAAATCAGTTGGCATTTCCCACTGAGAGCCTTAGAAGACTCCATTTTTAAAAACAAGTAGCAGAAACAAACTTTAATCCTTTTTTTCTAATTTTATTTTATACTGAAAGGTATTTTCAGAATTGCAGACTGCCAAATACAATGATTTCTTGTTTGTTTATTTTATCTGAAACTACAGTTGTTATCTGACATCTGAGAAGGTAGAACATCGCCAGTGGGTCCCATAATTCGTGGAGACACTAACTGGGGCTGGAGTAATGATGGACTAGAGCAGAGAGTGCTCGCACGCCACAACGCCTTCTAGCCTACTCTCACCCGAGCATTCATGGGACTTGTTTGTAGTGGCAGGTTTGTGTTCTTTCTTGACTGTGGCTGCACTGAGAAAGCACATCTGTGACATGTTTGCCAGCATGTCAAGAGTAACAGGACTCTTGAAGCCATTTCAAATGTCATGCCAATCTTTGTACATAACATCTTTAAAAAGATTGTTGCTTTAGAGATCTTAATATTTTTTAAAAAATGAAATGCAATCCTTTTAGCCACTTAAAAGTGGAGTTCTTTTTCGCTAGGCAAAGTTGAACATTTCAAACTTTTTTTTTTATCAAACAAGCCTCTTTTTGGTGGTGAGCAAATAAATTAGCATGTGTCCTAAGTGCTCTTAAAATAGTTTTACTATAGATCTGTCCACTGTTTATAATTCTTAAATAAAGCTAAAAGTAAAAGAAAAAGAAAAAAAGAAAAGTTAAAACCTTTCTCTGGAGGTTTATGAGCATTTTTCCATGAAGCAGAAATCAAACAGAAGATCAAAGAGATCTAACAAAATGTTTCAAACTTGGGGTAGGGTGGGCTGAAGGCGGGTGAAAAGAAATCAACCTCTTCAGATCATTTTGGAGATATATCTTGTTATTTCAAAATAAAACAAAACTAAAACATGATAGTCTAAGTGTATCAAACTGACATTTCTTTTCTTTTTTGGGTGAGAAAAGAGGACATAGAGAGACAGACTCCTGCATGTACCCCAATCAGGATCCACCTGGCAACCCCATCTGGGGCCGATGCTTGAATGAATCAAGCTATCCTCAGCACCCAGGGTCATGCTCAAACCAATCCAGCCACTGGCTGCAGGGGGGAAGAGAGAGAGAAAGGGGAGTAGGAAGGAGGGAGAAACAGATGGTTGCTTCTCTTGTGCACCCTGATTGGGAATTGAACCCAGGATATCCATATGCTGTCCCAACACTCTATCCACCGAGCCACCAATCAGGGTCTCAAACTAACATTTCTGAACAATGTCGTTAAAAGTATCAATCTTTGCTATTTCACTCTAAGTATCAAAGACATTTTAATTTTAGGCAACTGTTTTCCCAAGTGGCAAATATGATCAAAACCAGGTGAATTTCTTACTTTTTTTTTTCCTAACAACCATTCTCTTCTGGATTTCTCACAGTCTTTCTGCAAAGGAGAGATTTTTTTCAGGTTCATGAAGAATTAATAACAGAGCCTTCAATTGTCTCAAGAAGTATAAAGCATTTTGTATATTTTGCATACTAATTGATGCTTTAGCTTTTATTATACTACCCAGGTAAATGTCTTAACCATTTACTATAAAGTAGAAAAATAAGACAAAACAAATAAACTGAGCATACTTGCTGGAAGAACATGAATCTAGCTAGCCATGATTAAACCCTCAATTAATCTGCTTCTAAGCATCCATTTGGTATTTAAATACATAGTAGTCTATTAAATGTAATTCTCTCTATTAATGACAGTTATTCTAAATTTAATGACAGTTATTTGAAACATGTACTGACAGATTATTAACAACATTCCAACAAGGTTTTTAAACCAAGAAAAGTGAGTATGAATTCATCAAATGTCAATAAATCAATTATTATTTAATATAGAATGCCTGAATTGTTCAATCAAAACATACTCAAGTGAGAAATCTTTGAAAACATTTTAATAAAAAATAACATGCTGGGGAAGGGGAGAGCAATCCATCTGTAAACTGCTATTACTATTTCATCATGAAATTGAGGATATATAACTTTTAAAGTATATTTATTTTGTATGAAAATGTGCATTTGGTAAAGCACATTAAGTTTTTTTGATTGGGACTTGATTTTAACCAGAATACCATATTAACATTATAAGTCAAGTGGTTTTAATCTTTCTGTGGCCAATTAAATATGTGCTAAAAACATTACATACTATTTTATTCTGAGGATTCACAACCAGATTTTTACAAAACATTCCTTTACAATGAACATAAGAAAAATCTTTCCCAAGGTTTGGTGCCCACCAAGTCACCATTCCTCAAACAAAACAAAGCCCTTGTTCGAAATAAGCTGTTGCTGCCTGCTGGCACAATGGGCTTCCCGTGAGGTGGACTCACTGCCGTACCTTGCTGTTGAGTATCAATGGCTTATGCCATTCTTGTATGGCCTACCCTTCCAGCTATCCTCTCCCACACCACTGGGCATTTATTAAGATCAGAAGTGTAGACTGGCAAGCTTGTGTGACTTAAGAATCTCAACCTATAAAGCACATCAGTAGACACTTTGTAGCATGTGCCGTTTATTAGGGTTTCCATTAAAAGTATTATGTTTCTATACTTTACAACCATAAAAGAGTAAATAATTTCAAAGGATTCCTGATAGGAGACTTCTGTTTTAAATGGAACTTGGAAATATCTGGGAAATCACTAGAATAAGTGTACTTAATAGAACTAATGCTGTGAAGTTCTTTTTAACTGTTTTCTTAAGCACATAAAAAGATATACCATTTCCCCCAACATTTTAAAAAATGGGTTTTATCTGTGCATTTGACTTATAAATATGTCTTACAATGCTCTCATTGTTCTTTCTTTCTCCCTCCCTCCCTTCCTTCCTTCCTTCCTTCCTTCCTTCCTTCCTTCCTTCCTTCCTTCCTTCCTTCCTTCCTTTCTTCCTTCCTGTTCTCCTTTCTTTCTTTTATTCTTTCTGAGCTAAAGCTGACTTCTTAACACCAGTAGACCCTGCCCTCACTCACTGCTCTAACAGGATAAGTTAGAACTTAAAATCAGAAATTAATGTTACAGTCCACTCAAGAAAACCTGTTGCACCACCTGATAGGTTGGAAAAGGTATGGTAAATGCCCCTATTGAGATATTTCCCCCCCTTTTTTTAGAGAAACCACATTCCATTCATGTAACTAAGCAACTGTTTCATTTATCTGGGCTATATGTGAAGCCAATACAGTATTGATTACATAGGAAAAATATCAGATTAGGTCAACTGCAGAATAAAATTATTTTCTAATAATATTTCTAAGATCATGCCTGACCAGGCAGTGGCGCAGTGGATAGAGCATCGGACTGGGATGTGGAGGACCCAGGTTCAAAGTCTGAGGTCACCAGCTTGAGCACAGGCTCACCAGCTTGACTGTGGGGTCACTGGCTTGAACGTGGGATCATAGACATGATCCCATGGTTGCTGGCTTGAGCCCAAGGTCGCTGGATTGAGCAAGGGGTCACTGGCTCAGCTGGAGCCCACCCCGTCAAGGCACCTATGAGAAAGCAATTAATGAACAACTGAGGAGACTAAGGAGCTGCAACAAAGAATTGATGCTTCTCATCTCTCTCCCTTCCTTCCTGTTTGTCCCTATCTGTCCCTCTCTCTGTCTCTCTCTGTGTGTCTCTGTTCATAATAATAATAATAATAATAATAATGCTAAGATCAAACATTTGAAGAAAAGTTAAGTAATCTATAAAATATTAACAGGTTATAATCCAGTTGGAACCATGCAGATTGGCTGTCTCTACAGTTTTATTCTCCATGAAATTACAGGAACTTTTGCTTGATTCTGTCTGTGTAGGCATAACATTAGAACACTTTTTTTTCAGGGTCATTATTTAAAGGATGAAGTGAGACATTTCTGAGCACCAGCAACACTAGCCATCAAAGACAAGCTGGTGAGTAGATAATAGGTAGGGTGAAAATAATTTGATTGATAATAGCAACTACAAGACTTGCACACCAGGCTCCATGCTGAATTCTTGGCCCATATTACATCATTTAATTCTTAGAACTCTTCCTCATCTTTATTTTATAAATGAGGAAATTGAGGCTCACAAAAGTTGAGTAACTTGCCCATGCTCACAGAGTTAGAAATGTAGCTAGGATTTCAAACCACATCTGGCTGAGTCTTAAGCCTATGTTTTTAACCACCATGCCCAATATCTCTCCTGCATCAGAGTTGAATAATGCTGCAAGACAGATCCTAGATCTCTACACCTGGAGAGAATCTTAATTCTTAGAAGGTGAGGATGCTATAAAGTCAAGAAGAAAGTCATCCAGTGGCTGTTCACAGAGTCAAGGCCTCTTCCTGTCAGAGTTACCAAGGAAGATTAAATGGGAGATGGAAGAACAGCCTCTTGGATTAAGGCACAAGACTTAATTACTGCACTCTATCAAGTGGGAGATGAGTAAAAGCTATATGTCTCCTTCTGGTACTGAGCCAGGCTACATATCTCTGGGTGGTTGAAAGCTGATATAGATTCATCTAGGTGGGGTAAACAAAAAAAGAAAAATGAAGGCAGGGAATGACAACCCAAGGAATGTCTTAAGGTGATCAAGACCTGGCCCTTCCCATCAGAGTCATGCAGCCTCACTGAATGACACTATTTGAGAGATGAAGCTGGGAAAGAGAACAGGAGAAGAAGAATCCATGGCAATTAATCACCTTGCCTGTCAAGGAGGTGCCATTCAGAAACCAAAGGGAAAAACAGGGCTCACTCCCCCAAATCTCTCAATCTCCTGAAAGAAACAGCATAAATAGAATCATATTTGCCAAAGAAGGTTTCTAAATGTTTAACCAGTAACACCACACAGATGGAGAAAGTAATGCTTACGGAAGTTAATGATTTGTACTGTAGTAACTCAGTGAGTTAGAGATAGAGCCGACGTGAACCCCAATCTCTTGACTCCCAGATTCGCCCATACACCATCAAAAAGACAAATCTTCTAGCCCCAAAATCTTCCAAGCCTTTTGTGTCTGTGGTCTGTTGTCAACCTTCACCATGGCACTGCGCAGAAGAGATTTCTTGCCCTTTACACAGTCTGTAAGTCTTGGTGAGCTACATAACTGTCTCTCCATGTTTTCTCTTTTATTTTTTTTCATTAATTTGACAAATATTTATTGAGTGCTTCTTATTAGTCAGGCACTGTTTGAGATGTTGGGGACACAGGGGTAAACCAGAGAAAGACGCTGTTCTCTTGGAGTACAGATTCTAGGAGGGGCAGAAAGAGAGTGAACAACAAACAAAAACTTGGAAATACTAGAGAGGGAAAGTGTCATACTGACAATAAGCAGGATGATGGGATGGGAAGTGACAGCAAGAAATATATCATATAGAGTAATCAAGGAAGGCCAAGAAAAAGCCAGCTGTGTGAAGATTAGAGGAAATCACATTTTTCAACCAAAACACATTCCTAGAGCCTTCTCCTGTTATGCTCTCTTTAACCTGTTTTTATTCCTATTGAAGATAACTTACTTAAATGTAAGGAAGTGAAAGTGTCATTCTACCAAAAATAAAGCAAAATATTTCATTCTAAATCTTAAAGTTTCATTAGTAAACCTTAGTAATTTGATTATTAATATTAAATTTCTTAGACATGTCACAGCAGATCAAGATACAGCAGTGTCTTGTATTAGAGAGGTTAATATACAAAGGAATTGAGAGGTTCACAGAAGAGCTCAGTAGTGTGTAAAGCATTACATCCAGTTTACAGTGTGCTCAAATTTACCTACACAGTAGATCCTCCCCACTGTGGCTCACCACTGCCACCCTCTTTTCCCATTTCATTGTAGCAACCTCCTAACTGGTCTCTCGCTTCTCAGCAACCAAAGTGATTCTCCAAAAAGAAAGTCTGATCACATCTTTCCACTGCTCACCTCACTCGAACTTAAAACTGTCTGCAATTGTAGATTGCTATGGAACGGATTGTATTCCCCAAGCATATATTTAAGCCCTAACCCCCAACATATCTGTATTTGGACATAGAGCCTTTAAGGAGGTAACTGAAGTTAAATGAGGTTGTTAGAGTGGAGTGTCCTCATCCCATAGAATGGATGTTTCTAACATGAGGAAGAGACACCATGTCTCTCTTTCCCCAAGCACACACAGAGGAAAGGCCATGTGAAGACACAGGGAGAAATCCATCATCTACAAAATGGAGATGCCTTACCAGAAACCAATGATGACAGTGCCTTGATCTTAGACTTCTAACCTCCAAAACTGTGATAATACCTATTTCTGTTGTTGAAGCCATCCACCCTCCAGCATTGTGTAGGGTGCCCCTAGCAGACTACTACAGGGATATTTGCCATCTGCACACCTCATTTTCCCTTCTGACTCATCTCCTGCCATGCTCTCCTCTCCCATTTCATTCCAGCCATGCAGTATCCTCTTGTTCCCTATACTGGTAAGACTCCTCTCTAGATATCCACATGTCACTGTCCCTCTACTCCTCCAGAGCTTTGTTCAAATGTCCTTTTCTGACCACCTCTGTTTAAAATTATGATGTCCCTTCTCCCATGGCTCATAGCAATTTTTTGCTTTATTTTCCTTCACAGCACTGTCACCTGCCAACATAGTCTATGATCGACATATTTATTTTGGTGTGTTGTCTGTCTCTTCCCATTGATATGTATGCTCCATGAGGGCAGGGATGGCTGGCTGTTTTGTATTCTGTCAAAAAGGGATGAAATAGTGTATGGGTGTGTTTGTATGTGTAAAAGAGGAGAGAGGGAGTAGAGAGAGAGAGTTTATTAGTTAGAACAAGATTTTTCCCTCTGGGGGAAGTTGTATTAAGTTCTTTAACCAAGTTGACTTACAAATGCTAATAAAATAAAAAACAATAACAAAAAAGTAAGAGTTTAAAACAGGGGTCGGGAACCTACGGCTCAAGAGCCAGATGTGGCTCTTTTGATGGTTGCATCTGGCTCACAGACAAATCTTTAATAAAAAAAATAATAACATTAAAAATATAAAACATTCTCATGTACTACAATCCATTTATTTCCTACAGCTCATGTTCATGGTTGCGGGTGGCTAGAGCCAATCACAGCTATTCTCCGGGACAACATCAAATTTTTATTGAATAATGCGAAACGTACATGGGTTGTTGTATGGCTCTCATGGAATTACATTTTGAAATATATGGCATTCATGGTTCTCTCAGCCAAAAAGTTTCCCGACCCCTGGTTTAAAATGTAATAAAGGGATACTATTGCCTGGCACCTGGCAGAGGGCCTGTTACCAAGGAGATCTTCAGTAATTACTTGTTGAACCCAATAGTCATTGTTACCATAACAATCACCTCCATTATCTAGTGACTCCTCAACTACTATGGTCAGATTATGGAAAAAAATTTTATCATCTGAAAACTTCATAGATCAGGCCAGTCAAGATCTTATGTGGTAAAGTACTTAGAGCAGTGTCTAGCTTACAGAAAATGCTTAGTAAATACTTGTGATATTAATTGAATGAATTCTGACACATTAGAAATCTAAAACTCTCCTGTACAGCCCATTACAAGGTAGTTTGTGATTCCTTACACTAAATGAGCTTTCTTTATTCGGCTTGGCTCTGAGCAGTGTTCAAATCAGTCACATACCAAGACATTATATTTTTACCTTTGAGACTAAGAAAACTCAGAATTTCTTATATCATAGGGTGGGAAAACATTACCATAAAATGTAGTAAGAGCATTTCACAATATGCATTTCACAAGCTGTATGAGACACAACATATGTCTACCAAAACCTTCTCTTAAAACTTAATTTCTGTGAACTACTGTTCTGAGCTTTTCATTTTTAACTAAGAATTTTTTTTCCAATTTTATTGAGTAAGCTATTTTTTAATGCAATGGAGAAGATTTCTGAGTTAAACAAACAAAAAAAATTGAGAACTGATATAAAACAAACATTCTGTAAGTAATCATCCCTTAATTAATCCTGACAATTGAGAAAAGTTTCTTTTTGTTTCTTGGCTTATTTTGTTGCTGTTGGTTTATATAAATAATTTTTACTTGAATAGAGTTAACA
This sequence comes from Saccopteryx leptura, assembly GCF_036850995.1. NCBI lineage: Eukaryota > Metazoa > Chordata > Mammalia > Chiroptera > Emballonuridae > Saccopteryx > Saccopteryx leptura. The sequence goes on from NC_089504.1 coordinate 149,937,054, forward strand.
TATAACATTATATTAATATTAGATTTAGTTGTACAACATAATGATTTGATATATGTATATATTGCAAAATGATTACCACAATCCATTTTGTTAACAACCCTAGCAACAGAGTTAAAAAAAAATTTTGTGCCTGTGATGAGAACTTTTAAGATCTATTCTCTTAGCATCTTCCAAATATAAAATACACTATAGTTAACTACAGTCACCATACTGTACATTACATCCCCAAAACTTATGTATCTTATACTGGAAGTTTGTGCCTTTTGTCTCCCTTCACGCATTTTGTCCATGCCCCACCCACCACCTCTGGCAACAACCAATCAGTTCTCTGTATCTAAGAGTTTGGAGGTTTGTTTGTTTGTTGTTGTTGTTTCAGATTCCACATGTAAGTGATATTATACAGTATTTATCTTTTTCTGTCTGGCTTATTTTACTAAGTATAATACCCTCAAATTTCATCCATGTTTTTTGAAATGGTAGGATTTTCTTCTTTTTTTATGGCTAAATGACTCCATTGTATATATGTACCACATTTTCTTTATATATATTTACCCATTAACAAACACTTGGGTTGTTTCCATGCCTTGGTTATTGTAAATAACACTGACTGCATTTACAACAATGCAATACAATATAGTAATGGAAACATGAAATTGTAGATATTTCTTCAAGTTAGTAATTACAATTCCTTCTTGCTGGATCACATGGTAGTTATGTTTTAGGTTTTTGAGAAACCACCATACTGTTTTCTGTAGTGGCTGCACCAATTTACATTTCTACCTACAGTGCACAAGCATTCCCTTTTCTCCACATCTTCACCAACACTTGTTATTTTTTGCCTATTTATAGTCATTCTAACAGGCATGAATGATATCTTAAGTTACTCTCTTAGAGAGTATAATATTGGAATTTCTTGTGTTGCATATGTTGTAGTCAGTCTTCAAATAATTGCTTGTCTGTTGGTTTAAGGACTTTTATATTTTACACCCATTCCCAACCCCCATCCACTGGCAGACTCTGAATAAGTTCATGAGCATCTCCACCAGAAAGCAATGCAACCAGTCTACCTAAGTCCAGGTAATTAAAAATTACATGGGGTTGCAAGTCTAACTATGTCCAAATATATTATGCTCTGATATTTCTCCATGGATTTCCATGAATCTGGGACTCTCACCCACTGAGCTAGATAATTGAGTCATATGGTTACATGCATCTTTGTAGAAAGTAGACTGGTTTCTCAGTAAATCTAGTAGAATTTATATTAGTAAATCCTAAATACAGTGAATATAACAAAAGCCACACAATTCTTATACACAGACAGAATGGGAAGGCAGAGAAATGCAACCCAAATGAATCAAGAGAAATCCCCAGAAAAGGACTTGAACGAGTCAGATATAACAAAATTACAAGATGCAGAGTTTAAAATAATGATTGTTAGGATGCTTAAAGATCTTAGAACAACAATAGATGGACATAACAAACACCTAAATAAAGAGATAGCAAGTATAAAAAAGGACATTGAAATAATAAAAAAGAATCAGTCAGAAATGACAAATACAATATCAGAAATGAAGAACACAATGGAAGAAATTAAAAGCAGGATGGATGAAGCTGAGGATTGAATCAGTGAGTTAGAGGACAAGATAAACAAAAGCATGGAAGCAGAGCAGCAAAAAGAAAAGAGTCAAAAAGTCTGAGGAAACTCTAAGAGAGATCTGTGACAGCATGAAGAGAAATAACATCCGCATCATAGGGGTTCCTGAAGAGGAAGAGAAAGAACAAGGGATAGAGACTTTGTTCAATCAAATTACAGCTGAAAACTTCCCTAAATTGATGCAAAAAAGTCACACAAGTTCAAGAAGCACAGAGAATTCCATTAAAGAGAAACCCAAAGAAATCTACACCAAGACACATCATAATTAAAATACCAAAGCTAAGTGATAAAGAGAAAATATTAAAAGCTGCTAGAGAAAAAAAGGCTATCACCTACAAAGAAGCCCCCATAAAGATGACATTTGACTTCTCAACAGAAACACTTGAGGCCAGAAGGGAATGGCAAGAAATATTCAAAGTAATGCAGAACAAGAACCTACAACCAAAATTACTTTATACAGCAAGGCTATCATTTAAAATTAAAGGAGAAATAAAAAGCTTCCCAGACAAAAAAACTTAAGGAATTCATTACAGCCAAACCAATGCTGCAAGAAATGTTAAAGGGCCTGTTGTAAACAGATCAGAGGGGAAAAGAATATAGCAAAAGAGGAATAGAGCTTTAAAGACTAAAATGGCAAGAAACAACTACAAATCAATAATAACCTTAAGTGTAAATGAATTAACTGATCCAATCAAAAGACATAGAGTAGCTGCGTGGATAAGAAAACAGGGCCCATACATATGCTGTCTACAAGAGACACACCTCAAAACAAAAGATGCACATAGACTGAAGGTAAAAGTATAGAAAAAAATATTTTATGCAAATGGAAATAAAATAAAAGCTGGTGTAGCAATACCTATATCAGACAAAATGGACTTTAAAACAAAGACTATAGTAAGAGATACAGAAAGTCACTACATAATGATAAAGGGAGCAATCCAACAGGAAGATATAAATATTATAAATATCTACACACCTAATATAGGAGTACCTAAATATATAAAGTAGACTTTGATGGATAAAAAGGATGAGATCAACAGCAATACTATAATAGTAGGGGATTTCAATACCCCACTAACATCATTAGATAGATCCTCAAGAAAGAAAATTAACAAAAAACCAGCAGACTAAAGGACACACTAGATGAACTGAATTTAATAGATATCTTCAGAACCTTTCACCCTAAAGCAGCAGAATATACATTATTTTCAAGTGCTCATGGTACATTCTCTAGGATAGACCACATGTTAGGGCACGAAAGCAGTCTCAACAAATTTAAGAAGATTGAAATGATATCAAGCATTTTCTCTGATCACAATAGCATGAAACTAGAAATCAACCACAAGAGAAAAACTGAAAAATACTCAAACACTTGGAAACTAAATAGCATGTTATTAAATAATGAATGCATTAACAATGAGATCAAAGAAGAAATAAAAAAAATTCCTAAAAATGAATAATAATGAGCATACAACAACTCAAAATTTATGGGACACAGCAAAAGCAGTACTGAGAGGGAAGTTTGTAGCACTACAGGCATACTTTAAGAAGCTAGAAAAAGATCAGATAAACAACTTAACCCTGCATCACAAAAGAACTAGGAAAAGAACAGCAAGTAAAGCCCAGAGGTAGTAGAAGGAAGAAAATAATAAAAATCAGAGTGGAAGTAAATGACATAGAGGCTAAAGAAACAATACAGAAGATCAATGAAATCAGGAGCTGGTTCTTTGAAAAGGTAAACAAAGATCAATGAACTTTTAACCAGACTCAGGAGGAAAAAAAGAGAGAGGACTCAAATAAATAAAGTTAGAAATGAGAGTGGAGAAGTAACAACTGACACAACAGAAATACAAAAGATTGTAAGAAAATACTATGAAGAACTCAAATAAATAAAATTAGAAATGAGAGTAGAAAAATAACAACTGACACAACAGAAATACAACGGACTGTAAGAAAATACTATGAAGAACTGTATGCCAAAAAATTACACAACCTGGGCCCTGGCCAGTTGGGTAAGTGGTAGAGCATCGGCCTGGCATGCAGGAGTCCCGGGTTCGATTCCCGGCCAGGGCATACAGGAGAAGTGCCCATCTGCTTCTCCACCCTTCCCCCTCTCCTTCCTCTCTGTCTCTCTCTTCCCCTCCCGCAGCCAAGGCTCCTTTGGAGCAAAGTTGGCCTGGGTGCTGAGGATGGCTCTGTGGCCTCTGCCTCAGGCGCTAGAATGGCTCTGATTGCGGCAGAGCGACGCCCCAGATGGGCAGAGCATCACCCACTGGTGGGCGTGCCGGGTGGATCCCGGTCGGGCACATGCGGGAGTCTGTCTGACTGCCTCCCCATTTCCAACTTCAGAAAAATACAAAAAAAGAAAAAAAAGGGGAAAAAAAGTACAAATTAGTAGTTACAAAACAGTCACAGGAATGTAAAGTACAGCATAGGGAATATTGTCGATAATATTGTAAGATAATATTGTGCTGCCAGGTGGGTACTGGAAATATCGGGGCAATACTTTCTAAAATATATGACTGTCTAACAACTATGCTGTACACCTGAAACCAATACAAAATAATATGGAAAGTAAACTGTAATTGAAAAAAATTTAAAGCAATCCCCTTAAGATCAGGAACAAGGCAGGGGTGTCCCCTTTCACCACTCTTATTTAATATAGTTCTGGAAGTCCTAGCCACAGCAATCAGATAAGAAGAAGAAATAAAAGGCATCCAAATTGGAAAAGAAGAAGTAGAACTATCATTATTTGCAAATGATATGATACTGTATATAGAAAACCCTAAAGTCTCAGTCAAAAAACTACTGGACCTTAAATATGAATTCAACAAAGTGGCAGGATATAAAATTAATACTCAGAAATCAGAGGCATTTTTATACACCAACAATGAACTGTCAGAAAGATAAATTAAGGAAACAATCCCCTTCACTACTGCAACCAAAAAAATAAAGTACCTAGGAGTAAATTTAACCAAGGAGATTAAAGACTTGTACTCGGAAAATTATAAAACATTGATAAAAGAAATCAAGGAAGATACAAACAAGTGAAAGCATATACCGTGCTCATGGTTAGGAAGAATAAACATTATTAAAATGTCTATATTACCCAAAGCAATTTATAAATTCGATGCAATACCAATTAAAATACTAATGACATACTTCAAAGATATAGTACACATATTCCAAAAGTTTATATGGAACCAAAAAAGAACACAAATAGCTTCAGCAATCTTGAAAAGGAATAATAAAGTGGGAGGCATCACAATTCCTGATACCAAGTTATATTACAGGGCCATTGTACTCAAAACAGCCTGGTACTGGCATAAGAACAGGCATATAGATCAATGTAACAGAACAGAGAACCCAAAAATAAACCCACACCTTTATGGACAACTGATATTTGACAAAGGAGGTAAGAGCATACAATGGAGTAAAGACAGCCTCTTCAACAAATGGTGTTGGGAAAATTGGACAGCTCCCTGCAAAAAAATGAAACTAGACCACTAACTTACAACCATTCACAAAATAAACTCAAAATGGACAAAAGATTTAAATGTAAGCCATGAAACCATAAGCATCTTAGAAGAAAACATAGGCAGTAAGCTCTCCTACATCTCTTGCAGCAATATATTTGCTGATTTATCTCCATGGGCAAGTGAAATAAAAGACAGGATGAACAAATGGGACTATATCAAAGTAAAAAGCTTTTGCACAGCTAAAGACAATAAGAACAGAATAAAAAGACAAACCACACAATGGGAGAACATATTCAACAATACATCTGATAAGGAGTTAAAACCCAAAATTTATAAAGAACTTGTAAAACTCAACACCGGGATGATAAACAGTCCAATCAAAAAATGGGCAAAAAAAATGAATTGACATACAGATGGCCAATAGGCATATGAAAAAATACTCAACATCACTAATCATTAGAGAAATGCAAATTAAAGCCACAATGAGATATCACCTCACACCAGCCAGAATGGCGCTCATCAACAAAACAACACAGAATAAGTGCTGGCGATGATGTGGAGAAAAGGGAACCCTCCTGCACTGCTGGTGGGAATGCAGACTGGTGCAGCCACTGTGGAAAACAGTATGGAGATTCCTCAAAAAATTAGAAATTGAACTGCCTTTTGACCCAGCTATCCCACTTTTAGGAATATACACCAAGAACTCCATAGCACTGTTTCATAAGGAGAAATGCACCCCCTTGTTTATGGCAGCATTGTTCACAATAGCAAAGATCTGGAAACAGCCCAAGTGTCTGTTAGTGGACGAGTGGGTTAAAAAGCTTTGGTACATATATACAATGGGATACTATGGGGCCATGAAAAAGAAGGAAATCTTACCTTTTGTGACAATATGGATGGACCTGGAAACTATCATGTTAAGTGAAATAAGCCAGGCAGAAAAAGAAAAATATCATATGACCTCAGTCATTTGAGGAATCCAATGAACAATATGAACTGAGGAATAGAATTGAGACAGAGGAGGGATCAAAGGGACCAGAGGAAAAGAGGACGGAGGGAAAGGGGATGATAGGAGGGGATAAACCTGAAGGGAAGGGAAGGGCGCTATGGGGAAGGGGGTAAGGGAGATGCTGAGAGAATACGGGGGAGGGGAGATGCATTCGGGGCTAGAATCTATGTAAACACAATAAATTAAAATCAATTAAAAAATATATATATATAACAAATTTGTATTTTTTACTTGGAGAGACTGCAGGTGTAATTTTAATGTATTTCCTGTTTACTTTATTGTGTAACCAAAATTAATAAACTGATTTTATAAATTTGGTTGAATTTTTATTTGCCTAGGAAACATTTATTCTGTGGTGTGTTAGTATTAAAACAGTAGAAGAACCAGAATAAAAATAAACACATGTCCTTTAGAAATTGGTTTTATGTAACAGAAAATGTTAACTTCTGCATCTCAAATGCAGAGAAATGAAGAAAAGATATAAGAGAAAGAGGTGAGGGTGAGCTGAGGCCATTTGAGGATAATTGGGCACCTTTAAGTTCCAGGCTAGAGAAATGGTGGAAGTGAAGAAAAAATGGCCTGTCGTTAAAGACCAGAAAAATCATATAACTAGAGGAGGCCACTTCAGTATCTACATCAGAGTTCATTTGAGAATTCTTTTGTACAACCTTCTGATAATTGTTTAAAAAGAGATCAAAGTTGAAACCGTGAGTAAATAATCAAATTAAGTTGATGGTTATTAAATATCTCTTCTAAATTACCCAAAATTTGAAATACACAGTTTAAAAAAGAGATGCGATATATACGGTGGAATTAAATAAATCTCCAAACCCCCATTTCTGGAAAAAGCTCTTCAAATATTCATAAATCTAAGTAACTTCCTAATAGGACATCTCCCAAACAAAGTGTGGCAGAACACAGAAAGCTGAAATTCATAAAAAACAGGCTTTCATTATACACTCTGTCTGGAATTTATTAGGAAGCAGAAATGCCACCAAAATGGAAATTGCACACAGGGAAAAAAATCTAACCATGCTTTTATCCAGATAGGTTGGAAATGATGTAATAAAGGCACCATAATTTATGTACATAAATGTGTGGGTAACTTATTCAAGGAGTGACAAATGCAGGATTCCAGTGGGGAAAAAATAGTGGACATCAAAGAAATTTGACCAGTTGCCAACAAACCATTAATCTCTTTGTGACCTTTTTAATATATAGATGCCAAATACAGCTTGTCATTATATTTCATCCTCAAAGCAATACATTCTTATTTATGAAGTTATGAGAGAATATAACATGATACTTCATTTGACATTCATCCACAGAGCATACAACAACCTTGAGAAGATTTCATTCTTAAAAATGAGACATTGATAAATCAACAGCCATATGCCTCAAGGATAACGGTTTAAGTCTGACCATAGTCCTCAACTTAACATGACTGTGATCTTCATTCATCTTGCCATGGTCAGCAAACCACATCACAGAAACCACTGTATGTGATACCTTACCAAGAGCCAGCTTGCTAACCAGGAGAGACTTCAAATAAAGATAGCATTGAATTGTTTCAGATGTGGAGGCATGAAAATACCCCTCAGAATGAAGATAGACTACATTAAATACCACACTAAAAGAAAACATTTGTGTCATTGTCTAGAATCTGGGAGTTGTTGCCTGTGGTTACCTCAGAATTACAGCATTCCATGTGCTAACACTGTTAAGTGATAAACCTTTTTAATGGTGTGGCTTTACCAGAAGCCACTTAGCACTCTTCAAATTTATAGCTTGATAGGTTTTCAGGGAGAGCTTCTCTTAAAGATATTTCCTTCCTTGGGTTTCTATAATTCTACATCTTACACGCCTCAACAGTAAAACACAATGTGTTCTTTATTACTTCTTCTGAAATGAATAACCAATATTTACCACCTTGAAACATTACTTCAACAAAGCCTAGATCAAAATATTTCTGCTTATCTAGCCATACAATGAAGAGACCCTATAAATAATCATTTAACATTCACTCAAGTAATGGAAATACTATATTATTGTCCCTCCCACTGCAACCTCAATAAATATTTAGAATGGGGAGTGTGTGAGTGTGTGAGAGAGGGAGAAGACAGAGAGACAGAGGTAGTAGATCATGAATTAAATCAGAATTTTGGACTCTGAGGGAAGGTCTCTGGAATTCTTTGACCAAGTTCCCTATATGTCAACTTATAAATGCCAATAAAATAACAAAAATTATTTTAAAGCGTTCAGAACGCAATGAAGAGATACTACTGCCCAGCACCTGGCAGAAGGCCTGTCACAAAGTAGAGGCTCAATGAATACTTGATGAACTGACTGGTCACTGTGACCATAACCATCATATTCGTAATCTAGTGATTAAGGAGATCAGCTCTTATCATCTATTATGAAAAAATTTTTTCAATACTTGAAAACTTCACATGTCAAGTAGAGCAAGGTTTTACAAGCTCACATATGTCTGCTCATAGCAACCAGCCCTGCTGGCCTGGATTAAATGAATTTCCCTATCTTCTTCAAAATAGTCCCAAAATGATGATACTTAATGACCTGTAAGAAAGTTATAAAGATAATTAATGGGCCCTGTTCTCCTCTTGCTTTTCCATTTGAAGAACAGCCTAGCGTCGAGTGCATAACCTGACCCTAGTCTCCTAATGCATATGCTAATACTGGGGCTGTAGAGAAAGACAAAGTGTCAGAATGCACAGTCATCCTTCCTGGCTCATGTGCAACATTCACCTGGGCATTGCATCATATGTCTGCATTTTCCAGGAGGCAAAAGGAAAATGAAGCCAACAAAAGCAGCGTTTGCCAATCAGTCAGGACTAGTCCTTGTTCCCTTTCTCTTGATTCTGACTCTGACAGTTCCTAAAACCAAAACGGACAGTGTCATCACTGTGGAAATGTAGATTATAATAGACACTTAGAGAGTAACGAGCTGGGGCTGTATATTCAAAGCACAGAGATGGGAATAGAAACGGAAGGGAAAGACCCAGAATGTACCAGAAGAGGGCAAATCATTCCCTGGGGACAGAAGTAGAGGCACAGAGAGAACAGTGGTCTTCTCCAGAAAGCATCCTCTCGCAGATTTTGACAAAACTGGATGGTTCCAGCCATCCAGGAACACTGCAAGGGTCCCTGATGGAAAGGGAACAATTTAAACAGGGCACATTTCAACAGGTTTCAGCAGCCTGTGTCCAAATCCAAAGTGCAGAGCCTCAAGTTACACTCCAAGGCTTAGTGCACCCAGACCTACAAAAGCCCCTCACTATCACTGACATTCTCTCCCTGCCTCTAATTCAGCCTTAAGAGAGCCAGCTCCTCTCACCGACGGTCCCAAAACCAGCCCGCGTCAGTTTGTTGCCACAGAGTGGACTGGAGGTCCATTTTTCTTTTTTTTTTTCTTTTTTTTTCTTTTTTCCATTTTTCTGAAGCTGGAAACAGGGAGAGACAGTCAGACAGACTCCCGCATGCGCCCGACGGGGATCCACCCGGCACGCCCACCATGGGGCGACGCTCTGCCCACCAGGGGGCGATGCTCTGCCCCTCTTGGGCGTCGCCATGTTGCGACCAGAGCCACTCTAGCGCCTGAGGCAGAGGCCACAGAGCCATCCCCAGCGCCCGGGCCATCTTTTGCTCCAATTGGAGCCTTAGCTGCGGGAGGGGAAGAGAGAGACAGAGAGGAAAGCGCGGAGGAGGGGTGGAGAAGCAAATGGGCGCTTCTCCTGTGTGCCCTGGCCGGGAATCGAACCCGGGTCCTCCGCACGCTAGGCCGACGCTCTACCGCTGAGCCAACCGGCCAGGGCTCATTTTTAAATTACTTATTGATGCGAACTCTTCTCATGCTCACCACCCAGAATTTACTAACTCGAAGTTCCTTAAGATCCCAGGCTTGCCAATCATCAAATTCACATGGCTCAATTATTGAGTAATTCTTAAAATCTCATTATTAAAGTGCAACATTTACCTGAAGGGAAACCTACAAAGGAAAAAAAGGAAAGATGTGACAGTAATAAATTACTATTAAAACAGAATCATAACGTTAGATATCAAACAATGGGGTATTGTAAGTAATACCCTCCCAAAAACGCTGTCTGTGATGGCCTCAGTGAATAAAACACATGATAACAATAAATACGATCTCCACAACGCCACAGTGCTTTCAGCACATGCTCCGTGTGGGGGTGATAAGCGACAGTTCTGCTCTGCATTTTTTGTTTAAAAAGAAATTCTTCCTCACAAATAATAAATTTATAACAAGAGGATGTCTCTGTGACTCTGGCAACCATTTTATCTTCCCGTTTTTAAGAACATAAATTCTACATCCTTGCCTATACGTGGGAAATTCATTAGGGCAACTTGGGATCGGTGAGAACTGGTGAATGTGTAAGAGGAAAACATGCAACTCACTTTAGAGCCTTTTCATTCTTTCCACAAGATTCTTGGCCATTGGACGCGATATGTGAGTTAATGCTACTTCAGTCAACTCTGGATTAGGCAATGGTCCATATTAAATCATTATATTTGGGTAAAGAAAGATCAACTGAAAAAAAAATGATATTGCACACATGAATGTATAAGATCATGTCAGCTAGCTGTGTATGTATTTCAGAATACCATATCCTTATTTACATTTTAGAAACTTTCATTCTTAAAACTATTTCAGTGTTAAAATAAATTTCATTCTTCCAGTGTTTGAGAACAAACAGGGCCCATATGATACCAGGGATATCCCATGTATAGTTTATTTTACTTTAAGAAAACACATCAGGGATTTTTAGAAATCAACAGTGCCCAGGCAATTAAATATTTTCTTTCAAAAGAAAAAAATACATAATGAAATCAAATTATTTGAAAAATGCCAGCATGGATCTCACTGTCTATATTTCAATGGTATGTTAGTCTCTGAACTTAATCTAAACCGTTATCATATTCCTTTTGTTCCTCAGCACAGAGACCATCTAACGGGTGCTGCTCCGAGGGCATTGGTGGGACAGTGCTGGCCCGTGAGCTGACTGCCACGGTACTGCCGTGACTGAGCCCAGAAACTGAGAGGAAGCACTTAGGAACTTTTTTTGTTTGTTTTTGTATTTTTCCGAAGTCAGAAGTGGGGAGGCAGTCAGGGATCCACCCGGCATGTCCACCAGGGGGTGATGTTCTGCCCATCTGGGGCGTTGCTCTGTTATAGCGGGAGCCATTCTAGCACCTGAGGCAGAGGCCATGGAGCCGTCCTCAGCGCTGGGGCCAACCTTGCTCCACTGGAGCCTCGGCTGCAGGAGGGGAAGAGACAGATAGACAGGAAGGAGAGTGGGGAGGGGGGAGAAGCAGATGATTGCTTCTCCTGTGTGCCCTGGCTGGTAATCAAACCCTGGACTTCCACACGCAGGGCCAATGCTCTACTACTGAGCCAACTGGCCAGGGCCTCTTAGGGACTTTTATAGCAATTTGATGGGTAACTTTTTGCCCGTTAAATCTAATATTAAACATTAGAGGCTTGCGTTTTGCATGATTTGGGTTGTTTTTTAATTTAATTTTTCTTGTAATTTATTTTTACTCCTTTTTACAACAATATCAGGCATGACATTTAAAAATGAACTCTTTGTTACCAGTAGTTTGAGAAGCACTGGTCTAAACTACAAAATGATCTACTATATAGTCAGGTAACTGTTTTTTTTTTTTTTTTTTCCTTCTGAAGCTGGAAACGGGGAGAGACAGTCAGACAGACTCCCACATGTGCCCAACCGGGATCCACCTGGCACGCCCACCAGGGGCGACGCTCTGCCCACCAGGGGGTGACGCTCTGCCCCTCCGTGGCGTTGCTCTGCCCTGACCAGAGCCACTCCAGCGCCTGGGGCAGAGGCCAAGGAGCCACCCCCAGCGCCCGGGCCATCCCCGCTCCAATGGAGCCCCGGCTGCGGGAGGGGAAGAGAGAGACAGAGAGGAAGGAGGGGAAGGAGGGGGTGGGGGTGGAGAAGCAAATGGGCGCCTCTCCTATGTGCCCTGGCCGGGAAATGAACCCGGGTCCCCCGCACACCAGGCCGACGCTCTACCGCTGAGCCAACCGGCCAGGCTGGCCCAGGTAACAGTTTTGTGAACAACACATACAGCGTCAAATAGATACATTTAAATACAGGCACAGGTCTTATCTCTACAACAGAGCAATCAACTCAGCAAAAATCAGGATTGAAATTCTCTGTGAACTCATTTCCTCAGTCTCTCCAGATGTGCCACAGCTGAGGAGACTGTTCAGAAATGATATGGTTTGATCAGATGACTGAAACAACTGGATTTATTATGCCTTGCTCCTTTGTAGTCTGTCCTTCCCTCCTGCTCCCCTTCCCTCTTTCTTTTTCATGAAGAACAGTTTCACCTTCCCTGTCATTAAAAAGTGAAACCTAGATTCCATCTTCACACACATGTCAATTAATTACATCAACAAAACTCACTGAGGTGAGGGAAGGAAGAAAGTGTAGAGATACACAGAAATGGAAACAAAGTTATGGGTGGGAAATGCAGGTACCTTAGAGAAAAGCATTCACAGCGAACTAAAGTAGCATTATATCAGGAATCCTCAGGGAACCTTTTATTAATATAATGTAATTGTCTAGAAAAGAGATATTTGACTTAAAATTTTGAAGAACTCTTCTTGGTTTTTCACCCATGAAAATCCAAAGAAATTTCTTCCATGTAATGAACGAACATTCCTTTAGACGCTTTCCCCCTGCGGCACCCCCCTCACCCCAGCTGAACCATTGCAGACCCAGCTGAATTGTTGCAGACCACAGGACTTTCGTGGGCCCAAGGCATTTCTCCTAGTCTCTGATGGTTAAAACAGGATGCTGAAACAACCATATTTTGTCCCACTATGTTGGTCCTTTATATGTACTCAAGACGCAGGTTTGTTCTGTCTCACCTGTGTCTTATGTTAGACACATGCCCCAGAGTCTCTGACATCTTTTGTCTTCCATTTCATAATCAAGGAAATGTACTACCCAGGCTTACAAGAAAACACAGAGAAACGAATCTATATCCCTTAAGCTTTGCAATTCATTTTTCTTCTTTTTTCTGAAACTGAATTCCCTGGCTTGGAGTTTTATATTAGAATTTTATCTTCTGCTCTTTTCTTTACTTCCCCCACCCCCATGGGGTCACTGAGTCCAAATCAAAATAGCTTTCAAGTGGCCAGGACCAAGTTCCAAAGCTCCTACATTTCCTAGAGATTTTTCCTTCTTCCCTAGATTTTCCTAAGCCCCAGTATTTGTAAGAAGGCATGACTTCACAGTATTGTGCCTGGGCCCCAATCCCGACTGCAGGAGTTTATTTGAAGTATGTTACTCTTTCCTTGCTTCTTTTTTTTTATATAAATAAATTTTTATTTTAATGGGGTGACATCAATAAATCAGGGTACATATAGTACATATATTCAAAGAAAACATGTCCAGGTCATCTTGTCATTCAATTCTGTTGCATACATTTAACCCAAAGTCAGATTGTCCTCTGTCACCCTCCATCTAGCCCTCTTTGTGCCCCTCCCCCACCCCCTCCCCTTGTCCCTCCTTCCCTTCCCCCACCCCCATAACCACCACAATCTTGTCCATGTCTCTTAGTCTTGTTTTTATGTCCCACCAATGTGTGGAATCCCGCAGTTCTTGTTTTTTTCTGATTTACATATTTCACTCCGTACAATGTTATCAAGATCCCACCATTTTGTTGTAAGTGATCCGATGTCATCATTTCTTCTAGCTAAATAGTATACCATGGTGTATATGTGCCACATCTTCTTTATCCAGACCTCCATTTTTTTTTACAGTGATTAAAGCCTTTAAACAAACTCTTGGCCAATACAGCAAGAATCCTTAAAAGAGTAGTGTCCTTAACATGTTCACCAAGTCCAAGTTGGCCCCAACATCATGCCAAATCCCTGAAAAATGCAACCCAACCCCAGTTCAGTCTGTTAGGAGCTGTCACAAGGAGCAGGAGTCCAGGAAAAGTCCACATCCAGGAAAAGTCCGCATGGCACTGGAATTGTTGTCACAATTCTATACTTTGCAGCTCACGTCCAAATCCCAATGACCGCTGCTTCTAGCTGGTAATGATTCAGGTAGACTGGAAAAGCCATCTGCAGCATGTGTGGAGATGGAGCTTCTGTTCTCCTCTGCCTGGAGAGATGAGACCAGGTTGCTTTTCCCTGGAGCTCTGTGACTGTGGCATGGTAAAGAGAACCTTGGAATACACTAAGCTGGGTGGCAAATGTAGATTCATAATAGAAGTTGGCAAAAGGGGGAAAGAGAGCTCTAAATTAGAAGTAGGTCCCAGCCTGAAATATGAGTGGGGCATTGAGGTAGGAGGAATAAAGGAAACACTATATATTAAACAAAGCAGCAGAAAATAAGACTATCAACACCCACAACAGAGATATTCAAGGGAAGAATAAAAAACCTGACTATTCAGGCAAGACATAGTTAAAGTGGCCCTTGTGCAAATGAGATCAGTTTACCTGCTTCTTGGAAGAAATACCCTAGGCTCGTCCACAGTGTCATAGATGGGGCCGACGGCCCTGGGCACCTTCAGCCTTCAGTGGCAAACTCCAGCATTCTGGGCAAGGTTAGGTCATAGGTGGCTGGAGCAGGGCTGGAAGAGACTGAACCCTCCCTTAGAGGAGCGAGTTTCCCTGCTTCTTAACTTGAGGCCTAATAGTCTTACAATGCCATTCTCCCCCTGCCGCCCCCCCCTCCCCTGGTAATTCAAGAGACAGCTGTCTTTCAGAAAAAATTCCAAATAGTTGGTCTGGAAATGAACTCTGCAGTGGGTTCCTCCTCCATTCTAGCTGACTTTTCCCCATTAATTTCTTCCTCTTTCACCCGTTCACTGGCTGATGAGTCACTTGCTTTTACTCTGCTTTTTAAGAATAAACTGATGCCAAGTACACTATCTTAATCACATCCACAAGCAAAAGCATAACAAAGTTTATTTTTATTTTATTTTATTGATTGATTTTAGAGAGAGGAAAGAGAGAGAAAAAAGCAGGGAGTGGGGAGCTGTGGTGTGTAGTAGGAGCAGGAAGCATCAACTCATAGTTACTTTTTGCCTATGCCTTGACCAGGCAGTCCCAGGGTTTCAAACCTACAACCTCAGTGTTCCAGGTCGATGCTTTATACACTGCGCCACCACAAGTCAGGCATATAACAAGTTTAAATGTTGTTGCAATATAGATTTAGAACTTCACGTTGCTAATTAAGCCAGCTATGATGAAACTGGCAAAAATAATCTAATTTGAATGTGTAAATATGTAATTCATCTGAAATGGCAATTTTACATTATTAAATGACATTACCCAGAAACCTACTAAGCAAAAGCAGAGAGGTGGGCAAGAAACTGGACCTGTATTGGTAAGGAAGCAGGGAAGCATGGCCCCTGTGTCTCTGGGTCATCACACTTCTGAAATTGGACAATTCAGTCCTCCCAGATTCAAATCAAACAGGTTCCTGTTTCATTTTTGAGTGTCTACACTATAACATGCTCACTCATTTGTGATATCCTGAACCCTAGAGGCACACCAAGCAGGAAGGCCCAGGACAAATTCTGATTCATTCGCAGAAGATAGCAGGTTTTAGAAAGTTCTGCTTTTGATATGCAGACAAAATTGAAGAACAGGACAAAATAAAAATCTTGTCAAGGTATTTCCAGAGTGTCTCCAAAAGGCATTGTGCCAAGGCATCTTCTTCCTGAGGTGTATTTCTTTGTTATTCATTTTTGTTTGTTTAAGTGCCTTTTATAAATGCACCCATGAAATCCTTACCTCTTCCTTTCCCTCCACCAGATAAATGGGAGATCTTACTGTCAGTCCAGAAAACAAAACAAAACAAAAAAACAAACACCCTACTAATCTTTAAGCTGGTTAAATAATTATGATTTATTGTATGACTCAGAAAATTTTCACTCAAATCAAATACCTTTCAAGTTATTAAACTCATAAGGCTTTACTTCTTTTAAAAATATTATGGTATGAATAATGATCATAATAGCAAGTATCACTCATATGTTCTTGATAGAAAATACTGATTGCTATGGCATGGCTAATAATTTTCAGACAACTGTAACCCATTGGGATAAATTAACATTCTGAGTTTTTTATAGAAATCCTTATTTTCCTGAGGTATTCTGACATAATACACATTTTTATTTGACAAAGAGCATTGGAGAAATAAGTCAATGGAAACTGTGCCAGGTATAAAATTATTATAATGCTCCATTTTTCACATGCAAAAAGCCACAAGAAAATAGCAGCTCATATACTTTGAGTCATGTGAGGAAACTGGTAGACATATCAAAAAAGTTTTAACTGAGCCAAAAGAAAAAAAGACTTACAGATGGCCAAATTGTCTTGACGTTGATGGAGAAGTATAGGAGGAGTAGTGATCAGATGTTTTCCTATTTCTATGAGGACAATTCAAAATGCATATGATTAAACTTAGAAAAATTGAGCCTGGCAACAAAAAGAAATCTCAGACTAGCTGGAATTCACTTATCACTAGAACAGTTTACTAATGAAGACTCTGGAAGAACTTATTTTCTTTGAAGAGAGTATTCTATTCTCCTTCCTTCAAAAAAAGGAAGAAAACCAATGTCGGTGTCAGTAGTTCTCAAACTTCATTACATCAGAATCACTTGGAAATATTTACTAAAACACAGAGTGTCACCTGAACCAAGAACTTCTGATTCAGTGGGTCTGGGGTGAAATCCGAGAGTATATTTCTAACAAGTTCCAAGGGGATAATGATTCTGATCGGTCTGGTTGCCACACTCTGAGAACCACTGGTCAATGCTAACACTGTGCTAGACATGGCCACATAAATATCTCACTGACTCTTCACAACAACTCAGAAGTACATGTAACTCTGAGAGGTAGAGATACAGATATCCTACCACTTTCATGTATTCAATTTTCAAATATCATGTGCGTAGAGCTATAAATTGTTTACTGTAAAACCACCCTTTTGCAAATCCTTTGGTGAACAAACTTTTTGAGAGCTCTTCTGGGGCTGCCTGCAAGGTACAATTCAGTCTAGGCAGCAGTGCTATCTGGTACAGACAGTGCGATGGGGTCCCCAAACCATTTTATTTCTCTCCTGGGCAAAAAGGAAAATGACATCTCTCAGTCTTCGTGCACCTATGGGATCTTGTTTTATGACAATGAAATAGGAGCAGATATAATGTATATACTTATAGTTTTGGCCCTTAAAAAGACTCAGGACACTCTCCTCATTCTCTCTCTTTACTCATCATTGGCTGAATATAGCAGATGCAGCAGAGACCTCCCAAGGAGACCATAATAGATGGCGGAGCCACCCAGGAAACATGCCAGGACCCCTGAGACTCATCTTGGAGAAGAGCTGCCCAAGCTAGATCAGCCCCATTGGACTCTATGTGAGCAAAATATAAACTAAGCCACTGAAGTTTGGAGATTCTGCATACCAAAAACTAACAGTGACTACCCCAGTGAATAACTTCTGTGGATAAAGCAATCCAAACAAAGTTGAATATTTGTGCAGTTATTTGCATATTTTATTGCAATTTATTATTTTTAATTAAAATGGTTGAAAATAGAAAAATAATGCCGGTAAAATAGAAAAAAAATACTGGTAATAGGAATATCACAAACTAAATATAATCCAGAAAGAGATGAGCATTACTAGGCATGTTAAAAATGATAAATCTTTAACTTTAGCCAACTCTCACCAAAACAGGCTGACTACATGTTCACTTACAAAGACAAGTCAACATGGGTGACATGCTAGCATTTAAATCATTCAGATATTGTTTCTAAAAAGCAAAGCTTACATGGAAACAGGATCCCTCACCATTTAAATCAATTGTTTCACTATCAAGTTGCAGCCGTGTTTTAAGTATCAAAAGTACAAAAGCGCCTATTTCCTCATATTTTGGTATGAGAAAATTGAAAATCAAAGAGGTTGAACAATTTCCTCAAAGTTGTATTAATAAATAATAGAACTAAGACTTATTCCAAGATTAGCATCAGCCTACAGCCTTGTTCTTTTCATTATATTTCACAGCCTCTCATCTCTGCAAAAATTTGGATGTCTGCCTATTTTTGAAGAAGAAAATACAAAAAATGATCTTACAGCATCCCCTTTGAGCACTTTGATTCTATGATAAAGATAGTCCCATAACTTCCTAATCTTAAATGTGCAGAAATCGTGTGAAAAATGTCCCTTTGCTACTCAGGTTCATGAGTGCCCAGAGATAAGGCTCTAGTTAGCTATGTCCTGCTGCTTCTACCAAAAAACAAAACCATTATTCGTATGAAGTGTTTGTGCTCATTCAATGTGGAAAACAAAGTTACGACAATATTAATGAGTATGTTGCAGTTTCTTTTCACAGAAAACTTGGCCTCTGTCCCAGCATTCTGCCCCAACCACATCTCAAGAGGAAAGAATTCCTCCCATCACTCCAGAGCAGCCCTTTCTGCTTAACTCAGACCCCTACAGACAGGTGGTAAGGAAGACAAAAGGTTTCCCCAGACAGAACTGGCAAACAAAGAGCTTAGAGACACTCTAGCTTTTGGAAAGAAGAAAATAAATTATTTATTAACATCATAATGGGCCTTAGAAGAATGTCATAAAGCACCCTTTGTCATCAGTGACATATCAAAGGAAATGTGTATGAGATACTTGAACTGGAAAAATTATTTTTCATTGACCAGCCAACAACTTTGACCTCCTACAGTATTTTGAGGGCCCACTATTACAATAAATCAGTTCCACTGTCTTTTGGATTCAACACAATGTGTATGTAGTGGTTACACGTCTGCCTGTGGGTGATATCAATGTAAAAATATCCTTTAAATCAATGGTACTCAACCTTTTTTTGAGCCACGGACCGGTTTAATGTCAGAAAATATTTTCACGGACCGGCCTTTAGAATGGGATGGATAAATGTGTCACATGCCCGAGACAAGCGTCAAGAGTGAGTCTTAGACGGATGTAACAGAGGGAATCTGGTCATTTTTTAAAAATAAGACATCGCTCAGACTTAAATATAAATAAAACGGAAATCATGTAAGTTATTTATTCTTTCTCTGCGGGCCGGTACCGCGGCCCAGGAAGTTGGGGACCACTCTTTAAATTACTAACATCCATGTAACAATAACTACTTCATGCTTCCAGTTCTGCCAAGATTCTTGCTTCACGGGTTTTCTGTGAAGTTTCCCTTGGCCTCTCATCCATAGCAATGCCCTATGGCCTGTACAGGGATAGAAGCAGCCACTGGGAAAAATTATACAGTGTTTCTGTCCGTAGATTCACGGTGAACTTTTGACCACTCACAGGAAAGCAACAAAAGATGATAGAAATGTGAAATCTGCACCAAATAAAAGGAAAACCCTCCCAGTTTCTGTAGGATGGTGTGGCAGCATGTGCGCATGCACAGATGATGATGTAACACCGTGTATATAGCGGAGCAGCCCATGGCCATGCCAGTCGAGATGTGGATGGTTCAGAGGAAAGTTCAGTGTGTTCTGTGGCTCGCTAAATTCAAATCCATGACCAAAGTGCAAAGTGAATATCGGCACATTTATAACGAAGCACCACCACATAGGAATAACATTACTCGGTGGGATAAGCAGTTGAAGGAAACCGGCAGTTTGGTGGAGAAACCCCGTTCTGGTAAGCATCAGTCAGTGACGAGTCTGTAGAGGCTATACGGGATAGCTACCTAAAGAGCTCTAAAAAATCTGTGCGTGAGCCCACATCAAACTGCACTAAATAGGTATGAAACTGGGAGAGTTTTCCTTTTATTTGGTGCAGATTTCACATTTCTATCATCTTTTGTTGCTTTCCTGTGACTGGTCAAAAGTGCACCATGACTTTATGGACACACTGTGTATAGTCAGGTGGCCGCCTGAGTCAATCAGAAGTTGGGGCTGTCCATTGTTTAGGGTACTAGTGCCACAAGCAAGCCCCATAGCACATCCACTTCTCTGCCAACCTCCTGGTCTTTTTTGTTCATATCTGTGAACTGTGTCCAAATGTGGAAAGTGAATGGATGAGAGAAAAGGAGAGATCCTGGGGTGAGCAAGGGAGAGGTCTTGGGGTGAGTATTCATGTCAATACAATGGAATTCTGTGAGCAAAAATCTTGCTCCTTAGATTTACTCCTGAAGAGAAAGTTGGGCACACTGGGAAGTGTGTTGGGTCTTCCAGCCACAGAGATTATGAACATTAACAGTAAGAGTGTATTCAACAGGAAGTGGTACTGTGTGGATCAGTGTTTCTCAATCTCTAATGAATATACAAATCAACAGGGATCATGCTAAAATGCAAATTCTGACTCAATGTCTAGTGTGGGACTTGAGATGATACTTTCCCCAAAAACATTAAGATGATGATGCTTTGAGAAGCAAGGATATAGAAAGTAAAAACACAAAATCCAATTTTAGAACAGAGGAGTTGTGAAACCTTGGGCTTTAAGTCTTCTTATCTGTGAAATAAGGATTGAGTATTATCATGTAGGATTATTGTGAGCACTACATGACATGACGACACATAATAAGGCACATGATAAGTACTCAATGCACTGACTACCAATAGTATTTTATTTTTACTATACTGAGAATTGGGGCAGCCTCTAAAAAGTGATATCCATTGTAAACTTGTTTTTTTAATGGTGAGACCCAGGTATGTAGCATGCAATGAAATGTGTGTAAATTGGGGCAGGGGAGGTAAAGATAGTGGGCTAAAAGCAAATCCAGGGAAGAATAAAATGAGAGAGATCCCACTTATACCTCAATTCATTCTCAGATAGAAACTAGCCCAGTAACAAATGCATCCTTGTGACATTACATTAGGAGAGGTATTTCCTGGAGAATGAAGAATAAGCTTTGTGGTTTCCTTTTCTATTCCAAAAATAAAGGTATTTTAGTAATACTGCGGCTACCAGAATACCACATTGCTTTAATCCTTATACTTCTGATTCTCACAGAACATTTCCACCATAGGGATTGATTTATCAACTGAATAAAAGGAAGTAAACCAAATTGTTTGATGCATTCTGAGTACTCCCCAAAATTTAGTGCAGTGCTTAACTCCTAAACCTTTCCCCAGTTCTCTGTGATGCAGATAGTATGAGCTGGTTTCAGAAAATAATATATTAAAGTAACCTCTAATTTAATAATGATTGTTGAGTGTTTCCTATGCCAGGCTAAAATATGTACTAATCACTTGGAATATAAAAATAAATAAAACATGGCTCCTTCAATGAACAGTTTTAATCTAGTTAGTAAGATATATGCAAAAATTTCTAATACATTTTAGTAAGTATAACAGAGATACCCACTGAGTATTATAAGAACACAAGTAAAAAATATCTAAAAGAGAAGTTGTATCTGGTAGCCCAAAGACCAAATATTCAATATATAGTCCATAGGGTCCATGGGTATAATGTATACAGAGGTATTTTTGGTTTTGGATGAGTTTAATTAGTTGACTACATTAAAATAAAGGAAGAGTTGTGTTCAGTTTCCTCCAAGCCACAAACAGCTGAAGCTGAGAAATGGATGTTCCTCTTAGATAAGACATACATTTGCCAGTTCACCACTGTTCCCACTGTTCCTTATAATCACACATGAGCTATACTCATTGACTTTATCAAGCTGGCATATATAAAGTGTTGAGTTTGACACAAAGAGAAATGATAAATAAGTATAGGATTTCTTCCTGGAAGGATAGAGAGGTATGAAAGAGGAAAATATCATGTTTTTTAATATCTACTAACATATTTCCATTTGGATTGTCCTTTATCTCTTCCTATAGATCCAAATTCTTATCTGGTATAATTTTATTTTAGCTTTTAATATTTTACAGTGAAGGTCTCTTGCCTTTTATTGACCTGAAATAATTTTTATTTTGCCCTCATTTTTGAAAAATATCTTTGCTTGATATTGAATTCTAAGTTGGCAGATTTTTCTTCGGGTGCTTAAAAGACAGCATTCTATTGTCTTTAGGTCTGCTTAGTTTATGATGAGAAGCTTGCTGTATTTCTATCTTTGTTCTTTTATACATGATGTGTCCTTTTTACCTCTGGCTATTTAAATATTCTTTTTGGCATTGGTTTCAGAAATTTAATTATGATGTGCCTTGGTGTGGTTTTCTTTATGTTGTTTCTGTTTGGAGTTTATTGAGCTTCTCGAGTTTGTGTGTTTGTGTTTCTCATAAAATTTGGATAATTTTCAGCCATTATTCCTTCAAATAGTGGTTTCTTTCTTTTTTTTTTTTTTTGTATTTTTCTGAAGCTGGAAACGGGGAGGCAGTCAGACAGACTCCCACATGCGCCGACCAGGATCCACCCGGCACGCCCACCAGGGGGTGATGCTCTGCCCATCTGGCTCTGTCGCGACCAGGGCCACTCTAGCGCCTGGGGCAGAGGCCACAGAGCCATCCCCAGCGCCCGGGCCATCTTTTGCTCCAATGGAGCCTCGGTTGCGGGAGGGGAAGAGAGAGACAGAGAGGAAGGAGAGGGGGAGGGGTGGAGAAGCAGATGGGTGCCTCTCCTGTGTGCCCTGGCCGGGAATCGAACCCAGGACTTCTGCACGCCAGGCCGACGCTCTACCACTGAGCCAACTGGCCAGGGTCCAAATAGTGGTTTCATTTCCCCAAATCCATATTTCTAGGATTCTAATCACGCATATGTTGCATGGCTTAATATGGTGTCAGATTCACTGAGGTTCTATTTGTATGTTCATTTGGTTTTGGTCTTGTTTACATTTTTTTAACCTGTGCTTAATTTGGATAGTTTTTGTTACTATGTCTTCGGGTATTGTAATCTTTTCTTCTGAATCATATATGTAATATGCTGGTAATCCTATCTAGCTTATTTTTCATTTAATGTATTTTCAACTCTATGGGTTACATTTATGTCTGTTTTTATCTTTTATTTTCCTTCCATCATGTATGTTTTCTTTTATATCCTTAGCATAAAAATAAGTTTTGTAATAGCATTGTAAAGGTTCATTTTATATTATTTAATTATCTGTTACTTCTCAATCTGTCATTTCTCAGTTAATCTCTCAAAACTGATTCAGTTTTCTCTTATTATGAATCGTACTTTCACACTTCTTGGCATGTCTAGTAATTACTTTCTTAAGTTCCCATATTGTGAATCTTATCTCATTGGATGCTGGGTTTTACTGTCTTCCTTTAAAGAACCTTGGATTACATAGCCCTGGCCGGTTGGCTCAGTGATAGAGCATCAGCCTGGCGTGCAGGAGTCCAGGGTTCGATTCCCGGCCAGGGCACACAGGAAAAGTGCCCATCTGCTTCTCCACCCCTCCCACTCTCCTTCCTCTCTGTCTCTCTCTTACCCTCCCGCAAGCCAAGGCTCCATTGGAGCAAAGTTGGCGTGGGTGCTGAGAATGGCTCCATGGCCTCTGCCTCAGGCACTAGAATGGCCCTGGTTATAACAGAGCAACAACCCAGATGGGCAGAGCATCACCCCCTGGTGGGTATGCCAGGTGGATCCCGGTCAGGCGCATGTGGGAGTCTGTCTGACTGCCTCCCCGTTTCCACCTTCAGAAAAATGCAAAAAAAAAAAAAAAAAAAAAAGAACCTTGGATTACAGAGCAGGAGCTTTCCTTTTGTACTAATATAACCCCACCACTAAGACGTGACCCTTGTAAGGACTCTGCTAGTGCACCATATATAATATTTTAAAGATACTTCATTCAGACGGGTGGAAACATAAACTCTTCTCAGTCTTATGCAAACTCTAGGTATTATTCAGCTAAGTGCATTCTGGCAGTTTTTTCCCCAATCTTGGTTTCTTCACAGCATCTGCAGATAATAATATTCAGCCAAACATATGGGGTGAACTCTGCAGCTCTCTGGAGTTCCCTTTCCATTTAGTTCCCTCTGTTCTGCAAATTCTAGCCTCCTTGGTCTTCCCAGACTTTGATCTCTGTCTCCTCAAATCAGTGAGACCACTGGGTTATGCTTTGGTTTCAGGCTACCGGGAAGTAGCTTGAAAACTGCCTTTAAGCAGTAAGTTATACAATCACAGGGCTCACCTCATATGCTTTCTTACATGAATAAAATCGGACATGTATATGATTTCTAATTGTTTATGGTGAGATGCCAGTTGGTGTAGTAAGTAATCATTCGTAGGCAGCAGCAGAGGTAAGTCATAATTGGTAGAAAGAGAAGACATGGAGAGCATTTCAGGCAGAAATGATCACATGAGTCAAGGCAAATCAAAGAGAAACAGCAATTATGAGTATCAGACGATAACAATTTGGTGTCACTGTACCTTAAAGCTAAAGGCAAAAAAGTACTGGCAAGTGGTGTGGTTGGAGCTGGGGCCTAGGGCCAGAATTTGGAACCTGAGAGATCATGTGATTGAGAACTGTGGAAATAGGAAGAAAGACAATAGGCAAAGAGGCAAGTTCAGTTTGAGTTTTAGCCTATTAATAACTGTAACCTTGAGCAATTATTTTGTGCTTTTATTTTCTCAATTATAAAACTGGCCTCTACCAGTTCATATCCAGAACTATATTTTAAGACAATATTTCTATAATTGAGTTCAGTGGAAGTGGAAGGCAATATAGGCTATAATCTTTAGAGAAAATAGGTTACTAACAAATAGTATTTATTAATCATCTACTAACTACATGCCAAAATTAATGATCAGAAGTTTAAATATATTGTCTTTACTCCTCACAACAGGCAATCTTGCAGATTAGGAAAGAGAAAGGTTAGTAGCTTGTCAAAGTTCACATAGACAAAAAATGGTGGAGACAGGACCTGAACCAAAGACTGGGTGCCTACATTTTGCTGCTTCTATTCTAGGCCCAGGCATCAATATGTCTTTAAAGCTCCTTGGATGATTATAATGCGCATTGAGGGTCAAGAACCAACCTATTGGAAACATTAAAAGCAAATTTGAGACATCTATCTTAATAATAAGTAATGCCTTCAGTACTGTTTCCCCTCCCCTAGTATACCAATTTAGACATACTATGATTACACATGTACTACACCTCAACCCGTAAGGGGCTGTGAGGTAGGTGGACAGGAAGAGCTTTAATTTTCTGGAAGAGTATGCACTTAAGAGGTGACCTCTTCATGGACCTTCTTAGTTTAGCAAATGGTTAGTTGTACTATCTACTTATGTTTTTTGCAACAGTACAGATCAATGAAAAATACATTATTTATTAATGTTGGAGTATTATATGCAATTTAATTTAGGGAACACTTTGATGGAATTGGGGCAAGATTTTACAGTACTCATCGCAAATGATTGAAACCTTACTAAGGTCCAGGTACCATGCTGAGCAATCTCCTTATATTACGTTGGTTGATTATCACAACAGTCTCACAAGGTAGGTCTTCTTATTCCTGTTTTACAGAAAACTGAAGCCCAGAGTCAGTGCTGAACTGGCGCCCGGGGCATGACACTTTATTGGCGCTCCCCTTCCCCCTAACTACGGTTCTACTATGCTTTTCCTGTTTGTCTTGGAGACCATTTGGCGCCCCTCTGCGAGTGGCGCCCGGGGCATGATAGACTCCCTTGCTCCCCCCCTCGCTACACCACTGCCCAGAGTTCCACAGTGGGTCATCCAGAAATGAGACCAAGCAGCCTGGCTCCAGATCCAGAGGCCTCAGCCCTGCATTGTGCTGTTCTTCTCCTTGCAATGGTTGCTGGTAGGAGGGAAATGTTCTTAATTTCTTTTTAAGTTGTAAATAGCAAAACCAGAACAATTAAAAGGGTTTAAAAATATTGTCTTACTATCCTTTAAGAGGTAGAATAGAACAACAGAAAAGGAAACTCTTGGTACCCTGAAACCAAACCCATACATTCTTCTGGTCTATTGTAGGTGAAACCTCATTTTTGGCACATGGGTCATTGCTCAAAAGCAATGCATGCCTCTATCTTTTTGATCTGTGTGTGGTCTCAGTAATGTATGTAGGTTATGGGCCATGCCACAAATCTGGCTCTCCCTTCCCCGACAAGGATTTTACTACGCAGACCACGTTAACGTGAAAAATCTGGAAGAAAGAAGAATTTTGACTAGCAGCATTATGATCACAGCTAAAGGGGCTACATGATGAATCACCCATTGATAAAAAGAAAAAAAAGTTGTTTTAAACATTTTCTTTCAGTATGGGTATCACTAACACCTAATTTAGATACAAGTACTTAAAAGACCTAGGGAAGTGAGAAGCCAATGAACACAAGTGTGTCGTTTATGTAGGTCTCTGATATGAAGCAAAATGGTTTATAAAAGCACTTTAATACAAGACAAGTCTTGATTATCCAGCAGGTAACAGGACAAGTAGGCATTTTATTCTAACAGCATGTGAGTTGACTTTTTACCCTTCAGAAGAAAAAGATGGGGGAACCAGTTGCTTCCTCCTAGTAGCCTCCAGTCATAGATTCCCAGCAACTCTGGGAGTGAACACACTGTGCCTAAGAAAAATGTGTAGGTGACTCTACTGTTTCATTTAGGTATTAGTTTTAACTTCCCTGAAACAAATATAACTCTTCGATGAAGTTTACTATAAATATGAAAATTAACATATCTTTTTATCCATACCCCCAGCTCCAAAGTGGAGGAGGCTTACACAAACAGCAGAAAGGAAGCCAGATCCAACATAATCGGAAGTTGGATATTAGCCCAGAAAAATAGCTAATCAACCTTCTATCTTTATCATTTTTTTCATGTAAGAAGCTGTGGACTCCGTGTAAAGATTATTTATTTTATAGAACTCTGCAGGGAGCAAGGGCTCTACCCAGGGCATCTCCAGTGTGGGGATTGCAGATGGGATTCCCCATTGGACAAGAGTTTGGATTGAGTGATTCTGGATTTTGGATAGCACATAATCCAAATTTGAATTTGATAATGAGAAAATCCATCCAAGAACAGAGACTGCCCCTGAGTTAGAGCTGCTGAAATGCTTCTTCCAAGGTTTCCTTGTGGCAAGTGGAGATGGGCTAGCTCGTTCTGAAGTGAAAACATCGTGCAGCCCCTGGGTATGTTCCAGTCCACATTCACTACATGGGGGACCAGTGCGAAATGAGGTCTAAACACCCCCAGAAACTGTGTTACAGCTTCTCAGTGCTCTCTGTTGTCTGCTGGTAAGGCCAGATTCCTAGACTCCATGGAGGCATCCATCCCACCCAACAAGTGGGAGGTCTTTGCTGGGTCTCTAACCTATGGCGTCTGCAGCAGAACACTGTGATGCTGCAAGTCTCAGGTACAATGTCCCAACCACTGCTGAGCAGGCCCCTGCCTGCCAGTATCATTTTAACAAAGAGACAACTGGAGTGCTATTTCTTGGCTCCTGCTGGAGTCAGTCCAGCAGAACTGAATCAATTCAAATTTCCCAGACTTGAAATCCCTCTGAATACAAGCATGGGAACATTTCCTTTGGATCCTACATTTTAAAAAACTAAAATAAAAAACCTAAATAACTGTGTTCTTCCTCTAAAGTGGTAGTGTAAGTTTTACAACTCACTCTGTTACAAATGCAAGAACTCCAAATCCCACTTGAAATCTAAAGCCTCTGGAGAGCTTGGGACTTTGCTGCCACCAGAACACGACAGGCAGCGGCAAGCCTGAAAAGATGGAATTCAGCCTCCCTTCCCTGAGCAGACAACACTGCAGGGCTGAGGGAAGCAGTATGTGTCCGAGCAGATGACGAGAGCCTTCCTGTGCATTTCATCAAGACCAAAGCCAAGACCAAAGGGTTATGTCAAAGAAATCACATCAGACAGTGCCTTTTCAACATCTGAACTACTGTCTTTAAAACACTGAATGATTTCCCCCCCTGAAGCTATTTGTTCTAAGTTCATAAGGATTGCCAGGAAAACCATCTCTCTTTTCTCTTGTTTGTGAGAAAGTCTGGATGCAAAAGACAGGGCAAGAATCAGTAGGGGACAATGTTAATGACACGGCACAAAAGTAAGTATGAGCTGTTTTGCTACTCTTATTTTTGGCTGTCAATGGAAGCAATTGGAACTAATAAAAAATAGAATAAATACTGTTGTTGGTGGTGAGAGTGGCCTGGGGGGAAGGAATGCTCCTTCTGGTGCTTCCCTATTGCTAAGCAGCTAGGAACTGATCCCAAACATTGCTTCTGCTTTCCTGGCTACACCCTCTCTTCTTTTCTTATACAGGAAGTAGAGTGAGATGTTTAAGAGGAAAGTCACTAAAGACCTGAGTTCGAGGCTCAACTCTGCCACCACACTGTTTGTAGTTGTGCTCATAACCTCAGATAGTAATAAAACTTAAATAACATGTATACAATACACACTACCTGCCAGATCCTCTTCTCAGTGCTTTATGTCATATTGACTTGATCATCAAAATGAGAGTAGGTACTATTTTCCCACCTCTGTATAGACAATACAGCAATTATGTCACTTGCCCAGTGTCTCACAGTTCACAAGTTCAAGACCTGGAGTTCGGATCCAGACAGTTGGGCTTCCAAGCACAAGCTCCTAATGACCATACTATCCTTCACCTAGCTAAGCCCCTGTTTTTTCATCTTTAAAAAAATGTAGATTATAAACTTCATAGATTTATTGTGTTAGTTAATGGGACATTAAGACGGGCTTGGAGAATAATAAAAAATTTAAAATGCCAGCTATTATTTTTTTGCTTTGCTTTCTTTCTTTTTTCCCCTTTTAGCCCAAAGAGGTGGAACCAGCAGGGAGAACTTGAAGAAACCAAGAAACCATACCAGTTTCTTTTCTTCCCCACCCAGGTTGCCCTATGGCTATGTATTACTGTGCAACATAACTAATATTCACAGGAATACTAATCAGGCCACTGGATGCCTAGAACATAGGAAGAATTATACAAAACCCATTATTTTAAAAAACCTGTTTGCTTCCCAAACCTGCACAGTCTCTTGTGAGAGGGTTTAATATTACGAGCAATACGTCCATTGCACAAACCCTTTTAGTCAAGATGGTCTGCTGCTTTGTCATGAAGGCTTTGTCTTTGCAAGCATACAGGACTCTTTTTGTTTCAGCTGCAAGGGTGTTTGGGCACCAGCCAGAGTCTGTAGCATTTGGGGTCCTTAATCCTTTATGCATCTGTTGTTTGGCCATCACAACTGACTGCATTGACTTGGTTGGAATTACAACTCGATTTACACCCTATATTTTCCCTTTACTTATTCTTCATCATACTCGAGATTAACAGCATTTCTTTGACTTTCTGGCCTCCTCTCAAGATTTTATTTGATTTCTACAAGTCATATAACAGTGTTCTCTACAGCCAATAATAAGTCTTCAATTGGATACTCTAACCAGGCTCTTTTCCTTGGCTATAAGCTCTAGCAGCCTCCTCTTCTATCCTACAGGAAAGAGAAAGAACTCAGGTAGGGTGGGGGTGGGAGGAGTGCTCCATTTTTGAAATGAAGCAAAAGCTAGCTCAACAGGTGAAAGAAAGCCAACGATCATCAAAGTGGGGAGGGTGCTTCCTCTGAGAGGAAAGCTCCACCTCTGTAGGCACTTGATTGCTTCGAAAGCAAAAAGGCCACAATAACTGGTTGGGATCCAAGATGTTGAATGTTGTTCCTGATGCATACTTGTCACATGATTGAAGGCAAATCTGTTTGCTTCTCTGGGACTCAGTTTTCAAATCTGTAGAATAATATTCTTTGGCATCTTGACCACAGAGCTTAAAGGATTTCACCATCTGTTACCTCTTTACTTCTCCCAGTCCTGTGAGTCAGGCACAGATACTTTGTTTTAGAACCTGAAGGGAAACAGAGGAGAATGGTGAGGCTGCCCATAGCTGGAACATAGCTCAGATAGGAACTCACGTTATCTTAATGCTGAGTGCTATTGTTTTCGAGAAATGTCTGCCACAAAATGGAATTCTTAATATAGAAATAAAACACCTTGCTTGCAAGTCACTTGAATTGAGTATTTAAATGAACTTAGGGGATTTGAAAACCCAACCCAATAGAAAACATTAATGTTCAGCCAGGAAAAATAGGTCCAACAAAGTTTCACATTATAGAAATATTTCATACTTGGGGTCTACCACCTTGAAACCTGGACTACTTAATCCTCTCAGTTACCTTGTGAAACACATTATTAGTTATTATTAGTTCCATTTCACAGCTGGGGGAACTAAGGAAGAGTGTTTGAATGGCTTCTCTGGGGCCTCAGAGGAAGTCAGTACTGCATAGGAGAAATTCTTGTATTTGCTCTCTCTTTCCTTCATGCAAATAGAGAAAACAGGTTGTCTGGAGAAGGTCTCACAGCTGAACTCATTCTTACAACTAGAGGCACATTCACATTAGGTTAGCTTTTGGGTACAGTAGCAGCTAGGAGATTTCTAAAATACAAAATAAAAACAAATGTGACCTCCATCTTGGGAAAACACCCTTGAGGAATGTGTTTCTCTAATTGTAGTCATGGGGCTGTCAGGAATAAGGGAGGACCCTAAATCATTCACAGACTCTGACACTTATGTTCTTATTCATGAATTAACTATGTATTTGATGATATTCAATTAAGAGCTGATGTCTTCTGAGGCGTGTCTTAACCAAAAATAATGCCAGGCTTCCCACTGATATGGGGTGTTTGCGTGTTGTGGTGGCGGTGAAGTGTGTGTGTGTGGGGGGGTGATGTGAACTACGCATTTACTGAGCATTAACTATAACCAAGCATTCCTACTTGTTAGGAAGTAGAAATAAAAATACTCTCTCTCCCCCTAAAGGATTTAAAATTTAGTCAAGGAAACAAAACAATATGGTAGGCTCTGGTAAAACCTGGAATTTAAACACGATATTTTTAAATTTTACGGAACCCTGTATTTCCTTAACTTTTTGAATCCTGAAAAAAAAATTTTTTAAGTACCTAATAATGCCACTACAATTAGTTCTTTACATTTGAATATTAATTTTTTTAATCTTCCCGTTTATATTCAGGTTTAGAATTTCCTAAAAGGTCTTATACTTAAGCTCCCTTATAAAGCAATTACATAATTAAAATTCAAGTAAAGACAGCTTAGTTTACATATATAATCGATACTTTTAAGTTGAATTGGGGTTTTCTATCTTCCAGGGGCTAGGCTGTGTTGAGCATCAAAGGATCAGACATGAGCCTGACTCAAGAGGACAGTGGGAGAGACATGTATACTTTGACTGCAGTGCAGTAAGGTGAATGCTAACTAACATACCTACAATATGCACTATGTAATGAGTGCACAGAGATCAGTCATACTACCACATTGTGCGTGCCCAGTGAAAGAAGGTTTTATGGAGAAAGTAATGTTTGAGCAGTTCTCAAAGAACAGAAGGGCCTGACTAGTGGTGGCACGGTAGGTTGAAGGTTGGCCCCTGACTGAGGGCCCTGGTTTAAAACCCAGAGGTAGCTGGCTGGAGTGCGTGCGGGCTTGCCAGCTTGGGTGTCAGGTTACGGCTTGAAGGCAGGATCAGCAACATATTCCCAACGTCATTGGCTTGAGCCCAAGGTTGATGGCTTGAGCAAGGGGTCACTGGCTCAGCTTGAGCCCCCAGTCAAGGCACATATGAGAAAAAAATCAGTGAACAACTAAAGTGAAGCAACTGTAAGTTGATACTTCTCATCTCTCTCCTCCTCCCCCCTCCTTTCCTGTCTCTCTCTAAATAAAAAACAAATAAATAAATAATTTTAAAAAGAAGAAGAAGGAGAAGAACAGAAGGTCTCAAAAAGGAGAATGACAACTTTTCCAGGCAAAAGCAGAAGCATGTGTGAAGCTTAACTGGCATGATTTGAGAGTTGACCTGGGGTTTTTAAAAGAAAACTTCTTGAAAAGATTAAGATGTGAGGCAGTGTCTATAGAGGGCCCTGCATAGCCAGTTGAATCAGACCCCAGTCTGCTTCAATCAATGAAGTCTGTGGCCAGCACCTGCTCCCACCAACTCTCAATCTTGGAGACACCCCTAACTTCTTCTGTCTTCTCTTCTTTTTCTGTCAAATATCCCACCAACTCTCAGTCCTGGAGATACCCCTAACTTCTCCTGTCTCCCCTTCTTCCTCTGTCAAATAATAGTAGTTCACTTCTAACTTTTCAAGCATGTGAAAAAAGACCCTGAGCTTCACCAGTAAGAAGACCAGATAGACATAAAAGTGTTTCCTTGAAAAATAATCTGTAGTCAGAATTTAAGGGCATGGTTTCTTGCTTTATGTATCAGCCAGGGCTCCAATCCCTCCTCCTTCTGTTGTTGACCATCTGGCAATTTCACTATTGACATGTATGCACCCGGCGGCTATGGGATTCCCCCCTTTAAGCTGCTGTTACTTCTTGTAGTGGTAAAAGTTGAAACAGAGAATTTCAATAATATTTGGGAATAATCTGTGGACTTCCTGCTTTCAGTTTGATCTCTCTCATAGAAAATCAACGTACTTTATTTCATGGGAAATTAACGTTCCTGTCAAAATGTTCTTTTACAGTGGTTTTTTGATGAAAACCTTTTTCAGCTCATCTCCAAAATTTTTGCTTAATGTCTTAAGTACTAAGAGAAGTCCCTATAGCAAACCTAGGGTTTTGACATTATTGGCATGGGAAAATTATTGTTTAAATATCTTTATTTATACAGTAGTTATTAGGCTAAAGTCCTTGAACATAAAACAGTTATAAATATCCTTGTTTGAAGTCTTGTGGTGAAATAATCATTGAAAGCTTATGTAGATCATCCTTCATTGATGATCCTATGAGAATATTTTTAAAAAGCTGAGCATTTGATAGGTAATGCAAAGTACATTTTAAAAATTCCACATCAGTGAAGGTTATGTAGTTTCACTCAACAAACCCTTACTGAGTTGCTTCATATGTATAGACATTGTCTGATATAAATGTTTGTCATTTTTTTAAAAAGTAAATATTATAGTTACTTAGAGAGAATTTACAGTATTATCATGGACCTTGATAACATTATACAGAGTGAAATAAGTAAATTAGAAAAAAACTAAGAACTATATGAACCAATGCATAGATGGGACATAAAAATGAGACTTAGAGACATGGACAAGAATGTGATGGTAACAGGGCATGGGTGGAGGGGTGGGGAAAGGGCAAGGAAGGAGAGGGAGGGAGTGGGGGGAGGGTAGGGGCACAAAGAAAACCAGATAGAAGGTGACAGAGGACAATTTGACTTTGAGTGAGGGGTATGCAGCATAATCAAAGGTCAAAATAATCTGGAGATGTTTTCTCGGAACATATGTACCCTGATTTATCAATGTCACTGCATTAAAATTAATAAAAATAAGATTTAAAAAATTGTAATAATATTACATCATTATGTACTGAGCAATTAGTAAGTACCACACACTCTGCTAAATGCTCAATGTATATATTATCTCATTTAAATCCTCTTGGTGACTTCTTCTTCAGTTTATTAGCCTCCCCTCTTTTTAGGTGATGAATATGAGAGTCAGGAAGAAAAATAAATTTATCCAAGTGTAGTAGAGCCAGGTTTTGAATTCAGAAGTATCTAATTCTAATGACTGGTCTCTTAATCACTATCTCTTATTTAACTGTTGTCTTTGATAACATACTTGCTATTAGGAGAGCTACTTACAAGAGATACTTACCCATAGTTGATAATACAATAACAAAGCATGTTACAGTTTATCAAATGCTTTTACATATTTTAGAATTTGTAATCTGACAATGCTGACTTCAAGACAACAAAGTAACTGGAGACAAAGATGGACATTGCATAATGGTAAAGGGGATACTGTATCAAGAAGACATAACACTTTTTAATGCACCAAACCAGGGAACACCACAATATATAAGACATCTACTAACAAATCTAAAAACAGAAGCAGGCAAAAACATACTCATACTTGGAGATTTCAACCAATTATTGATGGCTTTAGATAGATCAACCAAAGAGAAAATCAATAAGGAAATATTGGCCTTAAATGACACTCTGGACCAAATGGACATAATAGAAATTTATAGGATATTTCATCTCACAACATCAGATTATATATTCTTCTCCAGTGTGCATGGAACATTCTCAAGAATAGACCATATATTGAGCCACAAAACTAATATCAACAAATTCAGCAAGATTGAAATTATACCAAGCATATTTTCTCATCATAAGGCTTTGAAATTAGAATTCAACTGTAAAAAAGAAGTAAATAAATTCACAAAAATGTAAAAAATAAACAACATACTTCTAAAAAATGACTGGGTCAAAGAAGAAAGAAAAGCAGAGATCAAAAGATACATACAGACAAATGAAAATGACAATATGACATATCAAAATTTCTGGGATGCAGCAAAAGCAGTAATATGAGGGAAGTTTATATCATTACAAGCTTGTATCAAGAAACAAGCAAGATCCCAAATAAACAACCTAACATCAAACCTTAAGGTAGTAGTTCTCAAAGTGTGCGCCAGGGCACACCGGTGTGCCCTAGAAGATTTCCAGGTATGCCCTATGGTATTCCAGAGAAATATATGCCTCTTGGGACCAAAAAACCAACAGGGTTTTTGGAGTTTAGATTTTGGGGGGACAGAGGTGTGGGGAATTGTCTATAAGCTGACAGTCTGCCCAATCCCCCACCTCACTTGCCTGATTAGGTTGCAATAGGCTGTTAAGCTCTGGTGCTGAATTGTTTATACTACCCCCATGTTTCCCAGAAATACTGGAGGCAAGTTTCTTCTACCCTTTGTTTGGTGTAAAGTTAAAATGATATGTATGGTAGGGGTTTTCTGCACTCAACACAATTAAGAGTAAAAAGAAAGAAATTCTTCAATGTATTGATGAGGAAATGAGAGTTTGCCTTTCAAATATATGCTCAAACATTGAAGAAATCTCTAGAATACATCAGGCTCATGTTTCTCATAAACACAAGAATAAAAAAACTTAGCACTTTCGCATGGGGACTTGCCGAATTTACTAAATCTTACTAAGAATGTATCCATATATATAAAAAGATAACTTTTTGTCATTTTTTTTATTTTTAACCCCCTTATTTACAAATTCTAAAAAGCGTAACTCAAAAAAGTAACATAAAAATGTTTTTAAATGTCAGAATAAATTTAATTTTGTTGTATTTATTTTGTTTAATTACCATAAAAGCATGCTTGGACTTTATATATATTTTTAATATTTGACTTAATTATTATAATATATTGCTCAGAAATTTGTATATAGTGCGCCTACAATTATTAGTAGGATTTTAAATGCACCCCGACTTCAAAAAGTTTGAGAACCACTGCCTTAAGGAATGAAAAAAGAAGAACAAAGGCAACCCATAGTTAGTAGAAAAAAAGGAAATAGTAAGAATTAGAGCAGAACTAAATTAAATAGAGAACAGAAAAACTATATAAAAATTAACACAACAAAGAGCTAGTTCTTTGAAAAGTTCAATAAAATCAACAAACCACTGGCTAGACTCACTAAGGAAAAAAGAAGAAGGACTCATATAAACAAAATCTGAAATGAAAGAGGAGAAATTACCAGAGGCATCATAGATATACAAAAAATTATGTAGAATATTATAAAAGATTAAATGCTACCAAATTCAACAACCTAGAGGGAATGGATAAATTCCCAGAACTATACAATCTTCCTAGACTGAGCCACAAAAAAAATAGAAAACCTAAATAGACCTATAAGCAGGGAGGAAATAAAAACAACTATCAAAAACTTACCCCCAGGCCCTGGCAAACCCTGTTACAATAATTGGATTCAGTTTAAAATCAAAGCCATGGCCCTGGCCAGTTGGCTCAGTGGTAGAGCGTTGGCCTGGCGTGCAGGAGTCCTGGGTTCGATTCCCAGCCAGGGCACATAGGAGAAGCGCCCATCTGCTTCTCCACCCCTCCCCCTCTCCTTCCTCTCTGTCTCTCTCTTCCCCTCCCACAGCTAAGGCTCCATTGGAGCAAAGTTGGCCCGGGTGCTGGGGGTGGCTCTATGGCCTCTGCCTCAGGCACTAGACTGGCTCTGGTTGCAACAGAGCGACGCCCCAGATGGGCAGAGCATCGCCCCTGGTGGGCATGCCGGGTGGATTCCGGTCAGGCGCATGCAGGAGTCTGTCTGACTGCCTCCCCGTTTCCAACTTCAGAAAAATACCAAAAAAAAAACAAAACCAAACAAACAAACAGAAAAACTTAACCCCCAAAAAAGTCCAGGACCAGATGGTTATACTAGTGAATTCTACTAAACCAGTGTTTTTCAACCAGTGTGCCATGGCACACTAGTGTGCCATGAGAAATGGTCAGGTGTGCCATGGGAAAATTAAACATGGGTCCCCAAACTACAGCCTGCATGCCCAATACGGCCTGCGAAAGCTATTTATCCGGCCCGCCATCAGCCGCCTCCATCCGAACATAAACATTCCCCTCACAATCCCTCCAGCTATCAGCGACAGGAAGAGTGGAGGCACAGGGAACGCTCACTGACCAATCCCCTTCTAGGATTCATCCCGACCACTAGTGATGAACCAATAGTAGGCCGCCTCTCATTCACACCCAGGAAGGTCCCTGCTCGGGCTGCCGCGCACTTGTCATTGTGTGGCCACGGCGAGTAGTTGAAGCTGCTACTCCTCCCCATGGTCCTGATTTCTAATCCTGGTCAGGACTGGAGGTAAATGTTGCCACCACTAGATGAAGCCTCAGCCTCAGCTGGTTATGTCTATCCTGATGGTGTATATAGATATTTGACCTTTTTCTTTTTAAAAGAGGCCCCCGCAGAGGGTGATATATTGATACAATGCATCACAATGTTATCTGACTTTAAAGCTAAAGTTTGCTGATCTTCCTTTGGACAGTTTTTGGTTATCTGTTGCCAAGGAGTTCCCCATTCTGGCCAACAAAGCTATTTTGAAATTGCTTTCATTTTCAACCATATATCTATGTGAGCTGAGCTTCTCAAGCTTGACTGTGACAAAAACTAAAAACAGAGAGAGACTGAGAACTGTTGAGGAAGAGCTTCGTGTGTGTCTTTCTACCATTCCTGCCAGGATATCCCTTTTGTGTTCATCAAAACAGGCCCAGGTTTCACTCTAAGTGAGTATAAATACATTTAGAAACTACATTATTAACTATATGTATAATATGTACTGTGTTAGAGTATCATTTTGTGTCATTTTGGTAGGTGATGTGCCCCAGGATTTTGTAAATGTAAAAAATGTGCCGCAGCTCAAAAAAGGTTGAAAATTACTGTACTAAACATTCAAAGAAGAATTGGTACCTATCCTCCTCAAAGACTTCCAAAAAATAGAAGAAGCAATACTCTGCAACACATTTTATGAGGCCAACATAACCCTGATACCAAAACCTGGCAAAGACAACACAAAGAAACAAAACTAAAGACCAATATCTCTAATAAATACAGATGAAAAATTCTAAACAAAGTACTAGCAAATTGAATACAACACATTAATAAAATAATACACCATGTCAAGTGGGATTCATTTCAGGAGCACAAGGATGGTTCAACATACAGAAATCACTCAACGTAATATACTACATCAATAAAATAAAGAACAAAAATCATATAATCCTATCAATAGATGCAGAAAAGGCATTTGATAAGATACAACATCCCTTCTTGTTTAACACACTCAATAAAATCAGAATAGAAGGAAAGTACCTCAATATAATAAAGGCCATATATGACAAATCATCAACTAATATACTAAATAGTGAAAAAATGAAAGTTTTTTCTCTAAAATTGGGAATGATACAAGGCTGTCCACTCTCTCCACTCTCATATAACATAGTTCTGGAAGTTTTAACCAGAGCAATCAAGCAAGAGAAAGAAATAAAAGACATTCATATTGGGAAAGGAAAAGTAAAAATATCACTTTTTGCAGG
The DNA here is from genome assembly GCF_036850995.1 of Saccopteryx leptura. Classification (NCBI taxonomy): domain Eukaryota; kingdom Metazoa; phylum Chordata; class Mammalia; order Chiroptera; family Emballonuridae; genus Saccopteryx; species Saccopteryx leptura. The sequence continues at coordinate 149,975,077 of NC_089504.1, forward strand.
TGACATGATCCAGTATATAGAAAACCCTGAAGATTCCAACAAAAAATTATTAGAAGCAATAAGCCAATAGAGTAAACTCACAGGATACAAAAGCAATAGACAAAGGTCTACTGCTTTTCTTTATGCCAACAATGAAACTTTAGAAAATGAACTCAAAAAAACAATTCCTTTTACAATTATAACAAAAAATAATAAAAAATAAAGTACCTAGGAATAAACTTAACAAAGGATGTGAAGACCACCAAACATTTTTGAAAGAAATTAAAAAAGACACAGTGAAGTGGAAAAATATTTCATGTTCATGAATTGGAAGAATCAACTTAGTTAAAAAGGCCTTATTACCCAGAGAAATATAGAAATTTTATGCAATCCCCTTAAAAATCCCAACATCATTTTTTAAAGAAATAGAACAAAAGATTGCCAGGTTTGTATGGAACCATAAAAGAAACCAAATAGCCAAAACAATCCTGAGGAGAAAGAATGAAACTGAAGGTATCACACTACCTGACTTCAAATTATACTATAGAGCCACAATCATCAAAACAGCATAGTATTGGCAAAATAAATGAACATACAGACCAATGGAACAGAATTCAGAGCCCAGAAATAAAACCACATATATATGGACAAATAATCTTCAACAAAGGAGCCAAAAACACACAATGGCAAAAAGAAAGCCTCTTCAATAAATGATACTGGGAAAATTAGAAAACCATATACAAAAGAATGAAACTTGACTATAGTTTTCCCCTGCATAAAAATTAATTCAAAATAGATCAAAGACCTAAATATAAAACCTGAAACTATAAATTACATAGAAGAAAACACAGGCACTAAACTCATAGACTTTGGCCTTAGAAAACAATATATGAATTTGACACCAGAGGCAAAGGAAGTAAAGGTAAAAATAAATGAATGGAACTATATCAAACTAAAATGTTTTCTGCACAGCAAAAGAAACGGACAACAAAACAAATAGTAAGCCAACTAAATGCAAGATATTTGCATACAACAGCTCCAATAAGGGGTTAATATCAAAATATATAAAGAACTCACAAAGTTCAGCAACAAACAAGCAAACAGTTCAATTAACAACTGGGGAGAGGGACCTGAACAGACACTTCTCCCAAGAGGACATACAAATGGCTAACAGGTATATGAAAAGATGCTCATCTTCACTAGCTATTAGAGAAATGCAAATCAAAACTACAATGAGATACCAACTCACTCCTGTTAGATTAGCTATTATCAACAAGAAAGATAATAACAAGTGTTGGAGAGGCTGTGAAGAAAAAGAAACCCTCAGTCACTGCTGTTGGAAATGCAAATTAGTACAACCATTATAAAAGAAAGTACTGTATGGTGGTTCTTTGAAAAATTAAGAATAGAATTACCATATGACCCAGCAATCTCTCTACTAAGTATCTATCCCCAAAACTCAAAAACATTGGTACATAAAGACACATGCTCCCCCATGTTCATTGCAGCATTGTTCACAGTGGCCAAGACATTGAAACAATCAAAGTGTCCTTTGATAGAAGATTGGATAAAGAAGATGTAGTACATATATACTATGGAATACTACTCATCCATGAGAAATGATGACATAGTGACATTTATGACAACATAGGTGGACCTTGAGAACATTCTACTGAGTGAAACAAGTAAATCAGAAAAAGCTAAGAACTGTATGACTTCACACATAGGTGGGATATAAAACTGAGACTCATGGACAAAGAGAAAAGTGAAGTGGTCACCACAGGAAAGGAGTGTGGGGTGGAAAGAGGACTTGAGTGAATGGGGGGATGGAGTTAAAGATGTAAAGAGGGACAAATATACGGTGATGATAAGTGATCTGACTTTGGCTGGTGGGTATACAACATAATCAACAGTTCAAATGCTATAGAAATGTTCACCTGAAACCTATGTTCTCTTATTGATCAATGTCACTCTGTTAAAGTTAATTGTCTAAATAAAATTAATATATATATAATATTTATCATAGTTTTCTGTTTAATAACCTTTCCAAGACTGCACATTGTGAAAAATTATAGACAATGATTAAATTTTTTCACTGTAGGTAAGAAAAAAAGAGGGGAAGCAACTCATTATCTACCTGTTTTAATGAAGGAAAAGGGGAATTTTTCCTAAATGACTTGTTAATGAAAACTCAGAAAAGATAATGAACCAGAAGACCTTTGGATTGTGTTAGTTCCTCAAGCTGAAAATTTTACATCTAAAATGGAGGGGAAAGAGTACAAATTTAGCCTTCTGAAAGATGTTCTGAGAATAATATCATTCAAGAAGTCAGTGCCAACTATAATTTATACACAGCATGCAGAGTAACACATTCCACTTCTGTGGTTTGTATCTGGAGAGGAAAACAAGTCAAAAGGAAAAATTCCATAGAAGGTTCAAATTCATTCTCCAACCTCAGAGCCTAGTTCAGGTTTGTCTGTGTGGTTTTATTGCTTCGTTCACACACACAAATTAGCACTGGCAATCCTAAGAGCCAGCTTAAAAAAAAAAATCTTGTGCTTTTGGTGTTGATAGAAGAAAACCCTCTTTCTCAAAAACGTGATTATTTGGTTCCTCACAAGTTCAAAATGTGTGAAAAGAGAGAGGGGAGTTTCTTTTAAAAAAAGTTTTTTTTCTACCACACTTTAAAATGCTGTTCGTTCATCAATGACGAGCAATCAGGGGCCTCTAAAAGCAGGGAAACATAATGGTATCTTTCAAATTAGCCAACAGGGAACTTAGTGTCAACTTATGTATATAACCAGAATACCTTGGAGTTGCTTTCCATAGTTACTCCTTTATAGGGAAATAAATAATACAGTAATTTACATTTTAAATCATTGGGATTCAACAGTGACCTTTACTACAGTAAAATCTCATTAAAAAAAAAAATCTTGCTACAACATTCCCTCAAGAATAACTTTTTATAATTATAGCCAGCTAAAATATGATTTGCTTTATAAGGTGAAAGCTACTACCATGCCCTACCATCAGCATTATATATTACTGTGAAATTATATTGAATTTACATTGAAATAAGTATTGGAATAACACCAATTGTCTAACCAAAGGAAGCATTCACAAATCTAACCATTTAAAAAAGGATATGAAAAATGCAAGGTATAAAATGTGCATGTTACTAAAGTCATACAACACAATTATCAGGAAAAGAGTGCAAATTGCCTAGAAGCCCGGGAGTTAAGAGTCTTGTGTTAAGCTCTTAGATGGGTAGAGTCTCTCTTTCCTGGCTTAATCGTGCAAGTCACTTAAAAACACACTTCATGCATTAGCATTTAAACTTTATCTAATACCTTTCAACACTGCAGAAACCACTGCCAATTAACTAGTTTTTAAAAAATACATTTTTTTCTTGTTGAACCTAGTAAATTTCTTTGAAATTTTATACTTGGTGCCATCCACAGTGTTTGCATAGGTTTGAGATAAGAACAACATTGGAATTCATCTCCTTACTACTTAAAACAGACACCAGCTCCTAAATCTGTGTTTTCATTCAAGTTTGCTCATTTCCAGTTATTTTAATTTAGAATCCTTTTACATTTTCTAGATGAAACTTTTCTCCTTGATATAACATTGTCAAGAGATAGAACTTCTTTAGATGTGAGAATTTTGAAACCACCTCCTACATTGGAAAGTACTATCTACTTCTTAAAGAATATTTATCCCAATTTAAAAAAGAAAAAGCACCCCAAAACAAGATACATCAATATGTCCACTAAGGATTTTGAATAAATCTAACATTTAAATGATTAGAAAACCAAACCGAGTCTTCTTGGCTGAACCTCACATGACCACCTACTCTGGGTAGATGTAATGAAGTTGAGGTATGGGGGTGTGACATCTGGCAAGGACTTGTGAGTTACAATTTTCTTTTACAACTGAAAACCATATCCTGGTCAGGTCTCAGTGGGGTTTAATGCTGTCAGAGCACACAAGGTTTGTTTTGATCTGTTATGGAGTAACACACATCACTTTCTGTTCACACTAATAACATCCCCATGTCTGGTGTACACCAATGCAGAGTCTACTAATTAAAGGTTGGAATTAACCAAACACAGTTTCACTACAAAACATGTGAAACTTATTAAAACTTAAAAGTAACTGCTGATTCTCAATATAGGCAGAACTAAAGAATGTGGGAGTCTTATGAGGTTACTTAAGCAAAAATTTTAAAGCACATTTAAAATGATTTGTGTCTGCCTGTTCAGTACACAATGTGTTAACATAATAGAAAAATGATCAAAACTTTTAAAATTACTGAAACCAAGAGATAAAAAGGATTCACCAGGGTTAACTCCTGCTCTGAGTTTTTGGTTTAACAAATAATTCTATATGCCAGTTGTTACCTTACTAATTTCCCACCAGAAAACTGTTGATTTGGAAATAAAAGAAGGAAAGGTGACTAGTGGAAGATGTCATATAGGAGTGAGTTTCAACCAATAACATACATAATTCAATATAAGACTACAGCTTTATTTTTAATCTATATATGATATACATATTAAAAAGTGCTATTTCTTGAGTATACGATTTCCTGAATTTTCACAAACTGGATTTATCTATGTAACAAGTCGATTTATTACAGATCAAAAAACAAATACTTGATTTATCCAGATCAAGAAACAGAACCTTTTTGGCAGTCTTACAGATTTTTTTTAACTTAGCAATGTATCTTTACCCACAGTAGGCACTTAGATCTTGCTCTGTATTTGAAAGAATGATCTCCAGCAGTAGTCAGCCGTCCAGACAGGACCGTTGCTGTGATGGTGTTACACTGCTGGGAGAGGAATGCTCTATCCTTCTCCTCCAGTGGCCTCTGCCACTGTTCTGAAAGAATGATGAATTTCTGCAGCTAGAAAGCAATAGAAATGACAATAGCTAGCACTGAGTTCTCTCTAAAGCTACTGGTTTCCAACATGGGAGGTGTGACAGCAACCATTCAAGCTGAATTCAAGGAAGGCATAAAAGAGGAGAAAATAATCCCAATTAAGAGATACACAATTGTGGCAGAGTAGGTGGATGTTACACTCACCTTGTCCCAAGACCAAGCAGAAATTACAACTAAAGTATGGAGCAATCAACCTGAATAACCAACTGAAGACTAGCTAAAGAGAAGTCTTATGACCAAGGAATTACAGAAGAAAACACATCCAGATTGGTGTTTCTGGAAGGACAGAGATGTGAAAAGGGCAGACCACATTCCCATGAGTGTCAGCTGAGAGAGAGTCTGGAAGGATATTTCACCTGAAAAGGTTCCCATTGAAGAGCATTAGGTCTCAAACTCAAGCCAGGCTCCCAGCTAGGAGAACCAGAGCCTAGGAGAAGCAGCCACATAATCTCTGGCTGTAAAACTAGCAGGGATTTCATCTGCCAGGGAGAGACTCTAGGCTTCAAGAGGCATAGATGCCCTCTTAAAAGGCCAAAGCACAAAATCTCATTTGCAGCCACTCACCCTGGGCTACAGCAGATGGAAGGCAGAGCTGACTTAGGTTGCATAAAGAGAGAATGGGGTTTGTGGCTCTAGGGAAAGAGCTGAAGGAACAGCTGTCACAATTCCCATGTGAGTCATTCTCCCACACTACAGACATTATCTTTCTTGGGTGGAGCACTCCCCTCATACAGCATCAGCCTGGAGGAATATAATAGTCTCACCCTCTGGACTTCCTGCTACCTTACCCTATGAAGCTCATGCCCTGCCAAGGAGTCAGCTGACAGGGCTGGTGTGTAGAGGTCAGTGCTCAGAGGGTGTCAGTGACTGAGTTATGTAGCTTTGGGGTAGAAGCTATTCTCCCCACTTTGCCATGAATTTGACTGGTGCTTCTACCACTAGCCTCCCTCTCTGGGCTCCTGGAAGCCCCAACCTCCTGACTCATGGTGGCTCTGTCATACTGAGGTCTAGGCAGAATCCAGAACAGACTGAATTGTGTAACTCAAGAATGGGGGCCATTTTTCCCTCACATGCCCAACTAATGCAGAGTCTTCCCTCCACACAGTCAAATATTGGTCTATTTGGACATGATAAACTCTGATGGCCTTACTCTGCCAACTTCTTGAGACCCCTCCTCACCACAAAGGTGAGTAAACACCCTTCAGGGGCAGCTAGATATGGTATTCCATGGATCATTTCCTGAACAGCCTCAGACCCAGCACTGGCACTGAGTTTAAATTTGTATTGATCTGGTGAACACCATCCCTACCTGGTGACTCACTGAGAATCTACCTCATACAATTCAAGTACCACTGAAGGCTTTTTTAGTGACTGAGCTTAATAGGAAGCTGACAGGGAGAGGCAGTTTTCCAAGTGCTTTGGGACTTTTGCTACCCTGCCCCCAGACCCAGTGCTGTTAAAAGATAACCTTGGTGTGCAGCTTGGTCTTTCCCATGCAAATTCAGACACAGGAGAGGCAGCCATAAACTGTGAATCATTTTGTGCTTGAAATAAGTGGCCCAGGGCCAGTCACAGGCAGTATCTGACATTGGCCTGAACCAGAGTTCCTCCCAAGAGCCCCCAGAACCAACACACTCAATGGCCAGCTTCAAACATCAGGACAGGATCCATTTAGCTCCACAAGTGGCATATACAAAGGAAGATGTCATCAGGTAGCAGACCATGCTGAGAAAATTCTACTTTTTGTGATCATATACTGTGGTGGAAGTTGATCCTCATAACCAGCCAGCCTGAAGATCAACCCTACACATGAATGAGACAATAGCAAGTACAATAGGAGGGCCCACAAACCCACACAAGGGACATTCTTGAAGCACCCAGGTCAGGTGATCAAGGAGACTACATCACTGGATCCCACAAGATACAAAAGACCACTCTACTGAGGCTAGGAGTCATAGCAGATCTACCCAATACATAAACACAAACACAAAGAAGCAGCCAAAATGGGGAGACAAAGAAACATGCTGCAAATGAAAGAAGAGGAGAAATTTCCAGAAAAGGAGCTAAATAAAATAGAGGCAAGCAATTTATTAAATATAGAGTTTTTAAAAATAGCAATGCTCAAGAAACTTAGTGAGAACAACAGCATGAAAAAAGAACTTGTAAACTATAAAAAATAACCAGTCAGAAATGAAGAATACAATATCTAAAATAAAGAATAAACCAGACAGAATAAACAGAAAGTCAGATGCAGCAGAGGATAGAATCAGCAATTTGGAAGACAAGGTATAAAAAAATACACAATGAGAGCAGCAAAAAAAAAAAAAGAAAAAAATTTAAAAATTAGTGAAATTAAGGAACATTGTGTACAACATGAAGCATATCAACATCTGCATTTTTAGGGCACCAGAAGGAGAAGTGATAGAGCAAGAAGGAAGGGATCAAGAATATATTTAAAGAAATAATGACTGAAAACTTTCCTAACCTGGAGAAAGAAAAAGACACATAAGTCCAGGAAGTGTACAGAGTCTCAAAACCCAAAGAGGCCCACACCAAGACACATCGTAATTAAAATGGCAAAGGTTACAAACAAAGAGAGAATCTTAAAAGCAGCAAGAGAGATTTAGTTAACTACAAGGGAACTCCCATAGAATGTCATTGGATTTCTCAACAGAACATTTCAGGTCAGAAAGTACTGGCATGAAATACTCAAAGTGATGAAAAGCAATAACCCTCAATCAAGACTACTTTACCCAGCAAGGCTATCATTTAAAATTAAAGGAGAAATAAAGAGCTTCCCAGACCAAAAAAAAAAAGCTAGAAGAGTTTGTTACCACCAAACCAGTAGTACCAAAAAGGTTAAAGGGGTCTTGGAGGAAAAGGAGGAGGGAAAAGAAGAAGAAGGAAGGAAAGAAGAAGAGGGGAACATAGTTAAAAGAACAAAATGGCAATAAATATATACCTATCAATAATCACTTAAAATGTAAATGACTTAAATGCTCAAAAGACATAGGGTAGGCCCTGGATGATTAGCTCAGATGTAGAGTATTGGCCTGGGGTGTAGATGTCCTGAGTTTGATTCTCAGTCAGTGCACACAGGAGAAGCGTGCATCTGCTTTTCCATCCCTCCTTCCCCCACTTCCCCCCCTGCAGCCATGGTTCGATTGGAGGGAGTTGGCCCCAGGTGCTGAGAATGGCTCCATGGCCTCTGCCTCAGATACTAAAGAGAGTTTGGTTGCTGAGCAATGAAAAAACACCCCAGATGGGCAGAGCATTGCCCTCTAGTGGGCTTGCCGATTGGATCCTTGTCAGGGTGCATGCAGGACTCTGTCTCTGCCTCACCTCCTCTCACTGAATAAAAAGAAAAAAAAGAAGATAAAGGGTGGCTGATTAGACAAGAAAAGAAGACCCATATATATGCTGCCTATAAGAGACCCACTTCCAAATGAAAGATACACACAGACTAAATGTAGAGGGGTAGAAAAAATGATATATCATGCTATAGGCAATAAAAAAAACATCTGGGTTAGCAACACTTCTATCTGACAAAATAGACTTTAAAACAAAGGTTTTAGGCCCTGGCTGGTTGACTCAGTGGTAGAGCATCAGCCTGGTATGTGGAAGTCCTGAATTTGATTTCCAGTCAGGGCACACAAGAGAAGTGACCTTCTGCTTCTATACCTCTCCCTCTTCGCTTTCTCTCTTTCTCTTCCCCTCTCGTAGCCATGGCTCATTTAAGCAAGCTGGCTCTGGGTGCTCAGGATGGCACCATGTCCTCATCTCAGGTGATAAAATAGCTTGGGTGCTGGAGCAACGGCCCCAGATGGGCAGAACATTGTCCCATAGGGGGGCTTGCTGGGTGGATCCTGTTCAGGGAGCATGCGGAAGTCTGTCTCTATGCTTCCCTGCTTCTCACTTAATAATAATAAAAGTAAATAAATAAATACCATATTTTTTGCTCCATAAGATGCACTTTTCCCACCCAAAAGTGGAGGGGGAAATGCCTGTACATCTTACGAAGCGAAAAATACAGTATTTTATTAAATATTTTAACACACTATTTGGTTCAGAATATTTTTCTTCTTATTTTCCTCCTTAAAACCCTAGTTGTGTCTTATGGTTAAGTGCATCTTATGGAGTGAAAAATATTGTAAATAAAATAAAATAAAGTTTATAGAAAGAGACAAGAACACTACATAATTATAATAGGATCAATCCAAAAAAAGGATATAGCCCTTGTAAACATTTATGTACCCAACATAGGAGCACCTAAAAAAAGCAGCTCTTGATAAACATAAAAGGAGAGATTGAAAGTAATACAGTCATGGTAGGAAATTTAGCATTCTATTGACATCAATGGGAAAATCTTTTAAACAAAATATCAACAGGAAACAATGGTTTTAAATAACACATTAAATCAGTTGGACTTAATTGATATCTTCAGAACATTTCACCCCAAAGCAGCAGAATTCAATATATATAATCTTTTCAAATGCACATGAAACATTTATAAGATAGATTACATGTTAGAATACAAAAAAGTTTCAATAAATTCAAGAAGATTGAAATCATAAAAAGCATCTTCTCTGACTATAATGATATAAAACTAAAACTCAATTGCAAGAAGAAAAAAAAGATAAACAAAAACATGGAAGCTAAATAACATTAATAAACAATAAGTGGGTTAACAATGAGATCAAAGAAAAATAAATAAAATACCTTACCTTGAATCAATTTAAAATGAGAACACAACAACCCAAAAATGGTGGGGTACAGTAAAAGCAGTCCTAAGAAGAAAATTCATAATATTACAGGCCTACATGTAAAAAACAAAACAAAAACCCTCAAATAATCAATCTGTTCACTTAAAGGAACTAGAAAAATAACAACAAACAAAGTGCAAAGTGAATAGAAGAAATAATAAAGATCAGAGCAGAAATAAACAAAATAGACTTTAAAAAACAATAAAAAAGAATGAAACCAAGAGCTGATTCTTTGAAAAGATAAACAAGATTGAAAAACCTTTAAACAGATTCTCAAGAATAAGATAGGGGATCAAGTAAATACAATCAGAAATTAAAGAGAAGTAACAACCGACACCAAGGAAATACAAAGGATCATAAGAAAATATTATGGATAACAAGAACAATAATATGCCAACAAGTTGGACAATCTGGATGAAATGAGTAAATTTCTAGAAACATATAATATTCCAAAACTGAAGCAGGAAGAATCAGAAAACCTGAATAGATCAATTACAACTAATGAAATTGAAGCTGTAATAAAAAAAAAATTGTCAACAAACAAAAGTCCTGGACTGAATGGCTTCACTGGTGAATTTTACCAAACATTTAAAGAAGAATGAACACTTATACTTCTCAAACTGTCCAAAAAATTCAAGAAGAGGAAAGACTTCCGATCTTGTTATATAAAGCCAGCGTTATCCTAATATCAAAAGTAGATAAAAACACTACAAAGAAAGGAAATTATAGGTCAATATTCTTGATGAACATAGATGTTAAAATCCTCAACAAAATATCAGTAAACTAGATCCACCAACATGTTAGAAAAGATCTTACACCATGATCAAATGGGATTTATTCTGGGGATGCAAGGTTGGTACAATGTTTGCAAATCAATAAATGTGATACACCACATAAATCAACTGAGGGATAACATCACATGATCATATCAGTACATACAGAGAAAGCATTTGATAAAATTCAGCACCTACTTATGATGATAACTCTCAGCAAAGTGGGAATTGAGGGAACATACCTCAACATAATATATAATATATACCATAAATAACAAACCTACAGCCAATATCATATTCAGTGGGCAAAAACTAAAAAATTTTTCCCTTGAGATCGAGACAGGGATGTCCACCTTCACCACTACTATTTAACATAGTACTGGAAATCCTAGGCACAGCAATCAGACAAGAGAAAATAAAAGGCATTCAAATTAGGAAAGAAGAAATGATACTGTCATTATTTGCAGATGATAAAATATTGTATATAGAGAGCCCTAAAGATTCAACCAAAAAACGACCAGACTGATGAATAAATTTGGTAAAGTAGTAGGATACAACATAAATCTCCAGAAATCGGTTGCATTTTTATACACCAAAAATAAACTATCAGAAAGGGAAACTAGGAAAACAATTGCATTTCAATTGCATAAAACAAAAATCTAGTAATAAATTTCACCAAGAACATAAAAGACTTGTACTCAGAGAATAAGACACTGAAGAAATATTTGAAGAAGATAAAAATAAATGAAAGCATACACTGTGTCCATAAATAGGAAATATTAACATCATTAAAATGTCCATACTACCAAAAGCAATCTATAGAAGCAATACAATTTCAATCAAGATACCAATGGTGCCCTGGCCAGTTGGCTCAGTGGTAGAGCATCGGCCTGGCGTGCAGAAGTCCCGGGTTCGATTCCCGGCCAGGGCACACAGGAGAAGCGCCCATCTGCTTCTCCACCCCTCCCCCTCTCCTTCCTCTCTGTCTCTCTCTTCCCCTCCCGCAGCGAGGCTCCATTGGAGCAAAGATGGCCCGGGCGCTGGGGATGGCTCCTTGGCCTCTGCCCCAGGTGCTAGAGTGGCTCTGGTCGCGGCAAAGCGCCGCCCCAGAGGGGCAGAGCATCGCCCCCTGGTGGGCAGAGCGTCGCCCCTGGCGGGCGTGCGGGTGGATCCCGGTCGGGCGCATGCAGGAGTCTGTCTGACTGTCTCTCCCCGTTTCCAGCTTCAGAAAAATACAAAAAAAAAAAAGATACCAATGGTGTTTTTTACAGAACTAGAACAAATATCCCAAAAATTTATATAAAACCACAAAGGCCTCAAATACCCTCAGCAATCTTGATAAGAAAAACAAATTTGAAGGAATCATGCTACCTGATGTCAAACTATAATACAAGGCCATAGTAATTGAAATAGTATGGTACTGGCAGAGAGAGAGAGAGAGAGAAAGAGAGAGACCAATGGAACAGATTAAAGAGCTCAGAAATAAACCCTCATCATTTTGGTCAATTAATATTTGATAAAGGAGGCAAGAACATATAGTAGGGTAAAGATAGTCTATTCAATAAATGGTTTTGGGAAAATTAGACTTGTGCAAAACCCAAATGAAACTAGACCACCTTCTTATACCATACATAAGAGTGAACTCAAAATGGATTAAACACTCAGTGTTAGACTTGAAATTATAAAATCCTAGAAGAAAACATAGGCAGTAAAATCTCAGGTATTTCTCATAGCAATATTTTTTTCTGATATATCTCCTTGAGCAAGGGAAACAAAAGAAAAAATGAACAAATGGGACTATATCAACTAAAAAGATTTTACACAGCAAAGCAAATCATCAACAAAATAAAAAGACACTCATTAAATGAGGTAATATATTTGCCAATGATACATCTGATACACTTGTTTAATATCCAAAATTTATAAAGAACTTAACAACTCAACACCAAAAATACCCAAATGACCCAATTAGTAAATGGGCAAAGCACCTGCATAGATATTTTCACAAAGAGGACACACAGATGGTCAATAGACATATGAAAAGATGCTCAATGTCACTAATTATCAGAGAGATGCAAATTAAAACCACCATAAGGTATTACCTCATGCCTGTCAGAATGGCTATCATCAGTAAATCAACAAACAATAAGTATTGATGAGGATTTAGAGAAAAGGGAACCCTTGTGCATGTTGGTGGGAATGTGGATTGGTGCAACCATTGTGGAAAGCAGTATGGCGTTACTTCAAAAAATTAAAAATGGAACTGCCTTAGACCCAATGATTCCACTTTTGGGAATATATTCAAAGAAACCTGAAACACTAATTTGAAAGGATATATGCACCTCTATGCTCATTGTAGTGTAATTTACAATAGCCAAAATTTGGAAGCAGCCTAAGTGTTCATCAGTAGATGAGTGGATAAAAAAAAAGCTGTGGTCAGTTTACACAGTAGAATACTACTCAGCCATAAAAAAGAAAGAAATCTTACCTTTTGCAACAGCATGAGTGGACCAAGAGAATATTATGTTAAATGAAATAAGCCAGGCAGAGATAGACAAGTGCCAGATAATTTCATTTATATGTGGAATCTAATGAACAAAATATACTAACAAACAAAATAGAAACAGACTCATAGATACAGGGCACAGACTGACAGCTGTCAGAAGGAGTGGGTTTTGGAGGCTGGGTGAAAAAGGTGAAGGGATTAAGCAAAGGAAAAACAACTCAGGCACAGACAACAATATGGTGATTACCAGAGGCCAAGAGGTATAGGGGGTGATAGAAGAGGATAAAGGATGATAATGCTGTCTGAAGGAGATTTGACTTGGGTTGGTGAGCCCGTAATACAGTATAAAGATGGTGTATTACAGAATTGTACTTTTGAAACCTATATAATTTTATTTACCAATGTCACCCCAATAAATTAAATTTAAAATACTTTTCAATTAAAAAAATCTCCCTAGGAGGTGCACTCAATGTATTTTTTAAAAAATAGATTTCAGAGAGAGAGAGAGAAAGAAAAAAGAGAAAAAAAAAACAAAACATTAATTTGTTGTTCCTCTTATTTATGCATTCACTGTTTGATTCTTGTATGTGCCCTGACTAGAAATCGAACCCACAACCTTGGCATATGGGGACAATGCTCTAAACAAGTGAACTACCTGGCCAGGGTTCATAGCATGTTTATAAGAGTCATGAAAGCACTGTGGTTTGGGGACTAAGATCCCAGAATCTGGAATCAGGGATACCATCTCCACAACTTACTAAAAGAAAGATCCAGTCCAAGTTGTTTAACTCTCTGAGCCTCAAGAGCCCGGTCAATAAAATTAAAATGTGCCAATCTCACTGAGTTATTGAAAGGAACAATGTTGCTTGTGAAAAGTGCTGAACACAAGAAGTAATCGAAAGATTATATATATATATATATATATATATATATATATATATATATATATATATATATATTATATAACGATCAAGTCATTATTATTATTATTACAAAACCTGAAAAACTGATTCATCAATTGGAGAGACCGTCTGGTTTTCTCCTCTATTGAATGTCAGTTCACCCTCCTCATGTAGGTTTTGTTATCAATCTTTTAACCTGTTAGAACAGAATTGAAGACTAAAAAGTGAGTGGCCTATGTTGATGAAAGAACCTGTATACTTCATCATTTTCTCTGAATTTACTAATATTTAAACAAATACCTCCTAACATTTATCTTACGCCAGGTTTTCAAAATCTGGTGCACATAAATGTCACTTGGTTTTCTGGGGCTCATATCTAAATATTCTCTTTCATCAGATCTGGGATGGAGCCCAGGAACCTGCATATTAATAAGCATCCAATTAAGTCTGACATAGGTGGTCTTTGGGCCACCCTTTCAGTAATACAGACCCTCTGAGTCTTAGGACCTCAGAGATTATAAAAAGAGCATCTGTTGAAGCAGAGGAATGTTTACTGACTCAATTTTCTAGGCTGAGTAGATAGTATTTACAGTTGACATTTTCTAAACATTCAAGGAATTTTTAAGGAATAAAAAAATAATTCTCCAAACCTGCAGGTTGCTGGCCTTCATTTCAGATAGATCACTTGCATATCATTAAAGGTCATAAGCAGAAATGAGATGTTAATGAAATGGATTGCATCAAATCAATGCAACTTCAAAATTCACAAAAGTAAAAATAAGATTACTACAAATGAATAAATGTAACATTTTTCTCACTGTGGTTTTCTATTTCTTGAGTATATTTCTTGGCATCTGATATTCTCTAATTTGGGGCATTTTCAGTCCTTTCATTTTTTTCCCCTAAAAATAGGCCCATCAACACCATAGCCCAAGACCGTTTGTGCATATGCACTTAGAGATACATATTTCTGTATCTTGAGATAAGCATAATCTTTGTGGGGAAAAAAATTGCTCCTGTCACACTTCCCTCCTTCCTTGTAATCATCATCACCTTATTCAGTGCACAGCAAATTATGTCCATTTTCTTGAAAGATATATCACATAACTTAAATTATAGGTCAATTTGATATTCTTAAGTGAGATTGCACTTCAGATTTTAAATTTAGTTTTCTTCAGGTGTGCTCAATAAGCGTTTGTGTAGGACCTGCTACATTCCTGATTCCATTGGAAGGGTTGGTTGTTTTCAGAAGTTGATGGGAAAATAAAAAGCACATTGTGGTGGAACACAGGTTGGAATCACAAGGCATTGGTTTTCTCCTCCAAAGAAGAGCTCATAGCAAAACTAAGTAGCATACAGACAGATAATTCATGCCCAATACATTTGAATTTGCTTTTATGAAACACATCATTTTCATTTTCCTTCCTAGACACCCCACCCACAAACTCCTACCCAGAGCACACAGTTGTTAAGAACACTTCCCTTACACAGTTTTAGTCTTTCCAAGCCTGTCTCAAGTCCTGACATCAAATTTGCCTGCTTTCTAAGAGGTCTTGAGTCAATTCATTTCTAAGAAAGCACCTGCCAATGTGAGAAAAGAGACTTTGGAACTAGATATAAATATAACAATATCAGTCTCATCTTGAAGAGAAGTAAGATTAATTAAGAGTGATGTGATTTTTTTATGTTCTCCAAATTCTTCATGGTTAAAATGTTATTTTCATAATTGGAAAAGGTAACTTAGAAAATAAATAAGGAAAAAAAGTCTTAAACTGGGGTGCTCTACCATTAGAAAACAGGGTATGGAGTCATTGTAATTGGTGCTATTATCAGACATTCTTATTTGTATTCTAAATCCAAGTGCATGCTAAGTTCAAAATGCAACCATTTTGAAAAAGGATCTTTGATAGAATATACAATTGCTTTTTCTTGGATGTCAAGATTTTAGGCATGAGTAAGATCGAAGATGGTTTAGCTTTATTCTTTTTCCCCAAGTTTCCTAAAATAAGCATAAATAACATTTATTATTAGAAATATACAAATAATATTATTCGTAAAGATTTTAGACTCAGGGAAGCCCACAGATTATTAGGCATCACCCAACTTTATCTCTGCACTAGCACTATAAGAATTTACCTAAACATTTTCTATGTGATTGTCAATGTCTATTTTTATTTTATTTTATTTAGAGAATTAAATTCAACAGGGTGACACTAATCAATAATAGTACATGCGTTTCAGGTAAACATTTCTATAGCATGTGAACAGTTGATTATGTTGAATACCCATCACTCAGAGTAAAATCATTTTCTTCTGTCACATGTTTGTTTCTCTTTACTGCCTTCCCTTCACCCCCTCCACTACATTGTCCCCCCTCTGATAACCACTTCACTTTTATCTATGTACATGAGTCTCAATTTTATATCCCACCTGTGTGTCAAATCATACAGTTCTTAGCTTTTTCTAATTTACTTATTTCACTCAGCATAATGTTCTCAAGGTCCATCCAAGTTGTTGTAAATGGCACTATGCCATCATTTCTTATGGTTGAGTAGTATTCCATTGTATATATGTGCCACATCTTCTTTATCCAATTCTCTATTGAGGGACACTTTGGTTGATTCCATGTCTTGGCCACTGTGAATAATGCTGCAATGAACACGGGGATGCATGTGTCTTTACATACCAATATTTTTGAGTATTTGAGGTAGATACCTAGTAGAGGGATTACTGGGCCGTATGATAGTTCTATTCTTTTTTTGTATTTTTCTGAAATGAGAAGCAGGGAGACAGAGAGACACACTCCCACACGCACCTGACCAGGATCTACCTGGCAAGCCAAGTAGGGGGCAATGCTCTGCTCATCTAAGGCATTGCTCTGTCTTCTCATTGTGCCTGGGTGTCTGGGTATTTTTTTTTGTAGAGCTGGTTGAATCTAGGCTTGGTGTTGTCTGACTCTAGTTTTTACTGTGTTGTTTCTAAGTCTTCTTGGGTTGGTATCAGCTATTATTTGTAATCCACTTTAGGATTTGGGCTGCTTTGAAGTCTTGATTTGTTTGTTTTCTTAACAGGTGATTGTCTTGTTTACTGATCTCAGCAGGGGGCTTATTTGAAACTGTATCCAGGAATGCAGTGGGTGTGACCTGAGGCTCTGAAGTCCTCTTTTGCCAGTTAATCTCTCTGGGGGCGGGTTGCTTTCTCAGCTTCAGTAGGGGGAGGTGTATCTCAGATCTCCATGGAGACCTGAGTTACTGCCCCTCCTCCCACTTCTTGTTTTCAGCTGTGTCTTGTTGTGTTGATTGAAGCTGGAGAGATGTCTGTATTTCTGTGACCTGGAAGTACTTTTGTATTTTGCTTTGTGGAAGGATCAGCCCCTCCTCCAGTTATGGCCACCTCCAGCACTGAATGAGTCAGCTTTTCATGTCATCATCTGTATTCCTCTCCCCCTCACCATCCATCTCTCTCTTTCTCCTTTCTTTTTGGAAGACAAGCGGGCCCTTTCAACACACCTCGTTCCCTGCCTTAACCAAGGGGCTACAGCAGTATGAGTGACCCCTTGCTCAAGTCAGTGACCCACACTCAAGAAAGTGACCCCGTGCTCAAGCTGGTGAGCACATGCTCAAGCCAGCAATCTGGAGGTTTCACACCTGGATCCTCAGCATCCCAAGTTGATGCTCTTTCCACTGTGCCACCACTTGGTCTGGCTTGTTTTGTTCTTTGTGTCTGGTCTAAATACCCTCTTGAGTATTTCCTGCAGCGGGAGTTTTCTGGTGATAAATTCCCTCAGCTTCCATATATATGTCTGCAAAAGCATTTATTTATCCTTCATATTTGAAGGATAACTTCGATGGATATAGTTTTCTTGGCTAGTAATTCTTCCCTTTCAGTACTTTGAATGTTTGGGTCCACTTGCTTCTGGCATGTAGAGTTTTTGCTGAGAAGTCTGATGATAACTTAATGGGCTTCCCTTTATATGTTATGTTCTTCTTTTCCCAAGCTGCCTTGAGGACTCCTTCTTTGTCATTGATTTTTATTTTTAGAGGAGATACAGAGACAGAGAGAAAGTCAGAGAGGGGGGGTCAGTCAGGAAGGGAGAGAGAGGAGAGGCATCAACTCTTTGTTGATACACCTTTGTTGTTCATTGATTGTTTTTCTCATATGTGCCTTGACCAGAGGGCTCTAGCAGAATGAATGACCCCTTGCTCAAGCCAGCAACCTTGGGCTTCAACCAGTGACCTTGGGCTTCAAGCCACCCACCTTTGGGCTCAAGCCAGAGACCAGGGTATCATGTCTATAATCCCACACTCAAGCCAGCAACCCCTCACTCAAGCTGGTGAGCCCGTGCTCAAGCTGGATGAGCCCGCACTCATGCCAGTGACCTCAGATTTTGCATCTGGGTCTTCTATGTCTCATTCTGATGCTCTATCCACTGTGCCACCCCCTGGTCAGGCTGTCATAGATTTTTGACAGTTTTTTACAATGTGCCTTGGAGTAGGTCCATTTCAGTTGAGGTAATTTGGCATTCTGTTTGCTTCCTGGATTCAAGGCTCTAACTCTTTCCATAGGCTTGGGAAATTCTCATCAATTATTTGTTTGAATAAGCTCTCCATTTCCTTCTCCCTCTCTTCTTCTTCTAATATACCCATTATTCCTATATTGCTCTTTCTGATGGAGTCAGACAATTCTTGTAGAGCTCTCTTAGCTTTTTTTTTAATATGTGAGTCTCTCTCCTCTTCTGTCTGTAACATTTCTAGTTTCCCATCTTTGATATTACTGATTCTTTTCTCTATCTGTCCTGTTCTATTAGCTAAACTTGCTACATTAGTTTTCAATTCATGTATTGAGTTCTTCATCTCTGTTTTTAAAGTTTCAATATCTGTGGTGAGGTATTCATTTTGTTCATTAATTTGTTTTTTAAGCTCATTAAGTTGCCTATTGGTGTTTTCTCGCATCTTGTTGAGTCTCTTCAGAACTTCACTTTTGAATTCTTTATCATTTAATTCCAAGGTTTCCATGTGAGAGATTTTTTTTCTGGAGATTTTTAATTTTTTTCCTGAACTATATCTCTGTCTTGTGTAGTCATGGTATTTGATTTCTTCTTCATTGATGGCATTTGAGACTGGTAACATTAAGAACCCTAACAAAAACAACTTAAAAAATAAAAAAATAGAGGAAAAAGATGGCAGCGGAGTAGGCAGATGCACAGACGCCCAGCTCCCACCACCAAACTGGAATACAAATCAATTTAGGAAAAATCAGCATGAGAAACCAACTCTGAACAGCAAGAATGGCTCTCAAAAACCAAGAAGCAAAGAAGAAACCACAGGAGTCCTGGTAGGGAGCCCCTGAACCTCCTCTGCTTGCTGGAACAGAGGGGGGGGGGCTGAGAGCCCAGAGAGGATCTCGGAGGGAGGGGAGCAGAAACTACTGCTCACAGCCACTTGCCTGGTGACCAGGGAGTGAGGTGCATTAAAAGGACCAGCTTATCTCCCAGGTGGAGAGGACAGGGAGAGGGACAGACTGTGAGGGGCTAAGGAATGCAAGAGATGAGCTAAAAGGGCTGACTCATCCATGCTGGAGGCGGCCATAGCTGGGGGAGGGACTGAACCTTTCACAAAACAGAGCTGAAGTGCTTCCGGATCAGAGATCTCCGGACATCTCTCCAGCTCCAATCAACGCAACAAGACACAGCTGAAAACAAGAAGTGGGGAGGAGGGGCAGTAACTCAGGTCTCCATGGAGATCTGAGATACACCTCCCCCTACTGAAGCTAAGAAAACACCCTGCCCCCAGTGAGATTAGCTGGCTGGCTAAAGAGGCCTTCAGAGTCTCAGGTTACACCCATCGCATTCCTGGATACAGTTTCAAGGAAGCCCCCTGCTGAGATCAGTAAACAAGACTATCACCTGTTAAGAAAACAAACAAATCAAGACTTCAAAGCTGCCCAAATCCGAAAGTGGATTACAGATAACAGCTGATACCAACCCAAGAAGACCTAGAAATAACACAACTGAAAACTGGAGGCAGACAACACCAAGCCTAGACTCAACCAACTCTATAAATAAAACACCCAAAAAAGAGGATGAGAAGACAAAGGAGTGCAATCCAAATGAAACCACAAGAGACACCTTCGAGAGATGAACTGAGTGATATGGAAATAATCAAACTTCCAGATGCGGAGTTCAAAATAATGATTGTAAGGATGCTTAGGGATCTTAGAACAACAATGGAGGGTCAGTTTGAAAACCTAAATAAAGAAATAGCAAGTATAAAAAAGAATCAGTTGGAGATGACAAATAAAATATCAGAAATAAAGACCACAATGGAAGGAATTAAAAACAGGATAGATAGAGCAGAGGATCGAATCAGCGAGTTAGAGGACAACTGGAATGAAGGCATGAAAGCAGAAAAGAAAAGAGAAAAGAGACTCAAAAACTCAGAGGAAACTCTTAGAGAGCTCTGTGACAACATGAAGAGAAATAACATCCGCATCATAGGGGTTCCTGAAGAAGAAGAAAAAGAACAAGGGATAGAGACTTTGTTCAATCATATCATAGCTGAAAACTTCCCTAAATTAATGCAAGATAAACTCTCACAAATCCAAGAAGCACAGAGGACTCCATTAAAGAGAAACCCAAAGAAACCAACACCAAGACACATCATAATTAAAATACCAAAGCTAAGCGATAAAGAGAAAATATTAAAAGCTGCAAGAGAAAAAAAAGTTATCACCTACAAAGGAGCCCCCATAAGGATGACATCCGACTTCTCAACAGAAACACTTGAGGCCAGAAGGGAATGGCAAGAAATATTCAAAGTAATGCAGAACAAGAACCTACAACCAAGACTACTTTATCCAGCAAGGCTATCGTTTAAAATCGAAGGAGAAATAAAAAGCTTCCCAGACAAAAAACAACTCAAGGAATTCATTACAACCAAACCAATGCTGCAGGAAATGTTAAGGGGCCTGTTGTAAACAGATCAAAGTGGGAAAAGAATACAGCAAAAAAAGGAATACACCTTTAAAGAAGAAAATGGCAATAAACAACTACATATCAATAATAACCTTAAATGTAAATGGATTAAATGATCCAATCAAAAGACATAGGGCAGCTGCGTGGATAAGAAAACAGGACCCATACATATGTTGTCTACAAGAGACACACCTTAGAACAAAAGACACACATAGATTGAAGGTAAAAAGATGGAAAAAAACGTTTCATGCAAACGGAAATGAAAAAAAAGCTGGGGTAGCAATACTTATATCAGACAAACTGGACTTTAAAACAAAGGATATAGTAAGAAATAAAGAAGGCCACTACATAATGATAAAGGGAGTAATCCAACAGGAAGATATAACTATTATAAATATCTATGCACCTAATATAGGAGCACCCAAATATATAAAGCAGACTTTGATGGCTTTAAAGGGAGAGATCAACAGCAATACTATAATAGTAGGGGATTTCAATACCCCACTAACATCACTAGATAGATCCTCAAGAAAGAAAATTAACAAAGAAACAGCAGACTTATTGGAAACACTAGATCAACTCGATTTAATAGATATCTTCAGAACCTTTCACCCTAAAGCAGCAGAATATACATTCTTTTCAAGTGCTCATGGTACATTCTCTAGGATAGACCACATGTTAGGGCACAAAAGTGCTCTCAACAAATTTAAGAAGACTGAAATCATATCAAGCACTTTCTCCGATCACAACGGCATGAAACTAGAAATGAATCACAACAGAAAAGCTCAAAAATTCTCAAACACATGGAAACTAAATAGCAGGTTGTTAAATAATGAATGGATTAAGAATGAGATCAAAGAAGAAATAAAAAAATTCCTAGAAACGAATGACAACGAGCATACAACAACTCAAAATTTATGGGACACAGTGGAAGCAGTGCTGAAAGGGAAGTTCATAGCACTACAGGCACACTTTCAAAAGCTAGAAAAAGCTCAAATAAACAACTTAACCCTGCATCTAAAAGAACTAGAAAAAGAACAGCAAGTAAAGCCCAAATGTAGTAGAAGGAAGAAAATAATAAAGATCAGAGCAGAAATAAATGACATAGAGGCTAAAGAAACAATACAGAAGATCAATGAAACTAGGAGCTGGTTCTTTGAAAAGGTAAACAAGATTGATGAATCTTTAACTAGACTCACCAAGAAAAAAAGACAGAGGACTCAAATAAATAAAATTAGAAATGAGAAAGGAGAAATAACAACTGACACAACAGAAATACAAAATATTGTAAGAAAATACTATGAAGAACTATATGCCAAAAAACTAGACAACCTAGATGAAATGGACAAATTCCTTGAAACATACAATCTTCCAAAAATCAATCTGGAAGAATCAGAAATCCTAAACAGACCGATCACAACAAAGGAGATCGAAACAGTTATCAAAAAACTCCCAACAAAGAAAAGTCCAGGGCCCGATGGCTTCACAACAGAATTCTACCAAATATTCAAAGAAGAACTAACTCCTATCCTTCTCAAACTATTTCAAAAAATTCAAGAGGAAGGAAGACTTCCAAGCTCCTTTTATGAGGCGAGCATAATTCTGATTCCAAAACCAGGCAAAGACAACACAAAGAAAGGAAATTATAGGCCAATATCTCTGATGAATATAGATGCTAAAATCCTCAACAAAATATTAGCAAACCGGATCCAACAATATATGGAAAAAATCATACACCATGATCAAGTGGGATTTATTCTGGGGAAGCAAGGCTGGTACAATATTCGTAAATCAATCAATGTGATTCATCACATAAACAAAAAGAAGGAGAAAAACCATATGATAATTTCAATAGATGCAGAAAAAGCATTTGATAAAATCCAGCACCCATTCATGATCAAAACTCTCAGCAAAGTGGGAATACAGGGAACATACCTCAACATGATAAAAGCCATCTATGAGAAACCCACAGCCAACATCATACTTAATGGGCAAAAATTAAAAGCAATACCCTTAGGATCAGGAACAAGGCAGGGGTGCCCCCTTTCACCACTCTTATTTAACATGGTCCTGGAAGTCCTAGCCACAGCTATCAGACAAGAAGAAGAAATAAAAGGAATTCAAGTGGGAAAAGAAGAAGTAAAACTATCATTGTTTGCAGATGATATGATATTGTATATAGAAAACCCTAAAGTCTCAGTCAAAAAGCTACTGGACCTGATAAATGAATTCAGCAAAGTGGCAGGATATAAAATCAATACTCAGAAATCAGAGGCATTTTTATACACCAACAATGAACAGTCAGAAAGAGAAATTAAGGAAACAATCCCCTTCACAATTACAACCAAAAAAATAAAGTACCTAGGAATAAACTTAACCAAGGAGACTAAAGACTTGTACTCGGAAAATTACAAAGCATTGATAAAAGAAATTAAGGAAGATACAAACAAGTGGAAGCATATACCATGCTCATGGTTAGGAAGAATAAACATCATTAAAATGTCTATATTACCCAAAGCAATCTATAAATTCAATGCAATACCAATTAAAATACCAATGACATACTTCAAAGATATAGTACACATATTCCAAAAATTTATATGGAACCAAAAGAGAACACGAATAGCCTCAGCAATCTTAAAAAAGAAGAATAAAGTGGGAGGTATCACACTTCCTGATATCAAGTTATACTATAAGGCCATTGTACTCAAAACAGCCTGGTACTGGCATAAGAACAGGCATATAGATCAATGGAACAGAACAGAGAACCCAGAAATAAACCCACAGTTCTATGGAAAACTGATATTTGACAAAGGAGGCAAGGAAATACAATGGAGTAAAGACAGCCTCTTTAACAAATGGTGTTGGGAAAATTGGACAGCTACCTGCAAATAAATGAAACTAGATCACCAGCTTACACCACTCACAAAAATAAACTCAAAATGGATAAAAGACTTAAATGTAGGCCGTGAAACCATAAGCATCTTAGAAGAAAACATAGGCAGTAAGCTCTCCGACATCTCTCGGAGCAATATATTTGCTGATTTATCTCCATGGGGAAGTGAAATAAAAGACAGGATAAACAAATGAGACTATATCAAACTAAAAAGCTTTTGCACAGCTAAAGACAACAAGAACAGAATAAAAAGACAAACTACACAATGGGAGAACATATTTGACAATACGTCTGATAAGAGGTTAATAACCAAAATTTATAAAGAACTCGTAAATCTCAACACCAGGAAGACAAAAAATCCAATCCAAAAATGGGCAAAAGAGATGAATAGACACTTCTCCAAAGAGGACATACAGAAGGCCAATAGGCATATGAAAAAATGCTCAACATCACTAATCATTAGAGAAATGCAAATTAAAACCACAATGAGATATCACCTCACACCAGTCAGAATGGCGCTCATCAACAAAACAACACAGAATAAGTGCTGGCAAGGATGTGGAGAAAAGGGAACCCTCCTGCACTGCTGGTGGGAATGCAGACTGGTGCAACCTCTGTGGAAAACAGTATGAAGATCTCTCAAAAAACTGAAAATTGAACTGCCTTTTGGCCCAGCTATCCCACTTTTAGGATATACCCCAAGGACACCATAGAATGGCTCAAAAAGGAGAAATGCACCCCCATGTTTGTGGCAGCATTGTTCACAATAGCGAAGATCTGGAAACAACCCAAGTGTCCGTCAGAGGACGAGTGGATTAAAAAGCTTTGGTACATATATACTATGGAGTACTACTCAGCCATAAGAAATGATGACATCGGATCACTTACAATAACATGGATGGACCTTGATAACATTATACAGAGTGAAATAAGTAAATCAGAAAAAAAACTAAGAACTATATGAATCCATACATAGAAGGGACATAAAAATGAGACTCAGAGACATGAACAAGAATGTGATAGCAACAGGGGTGGGGGGTGGGGGAGGGGGGAGGGGGTGAAGAAGGAGAGAGGGGTTGGGGGAGGGGAGGGGCACAAAGAAAACCAGATAGGTGACAGAAGACAACTTAACTTTGGGGGAGGGGTATACAGCACAATCAAATGTCAAAATAATCTAGAGATGTTTTCTCTCAACATATGTACCCTGATTTATCAATGTCACTGCATTAAATTTAATAAATTTTAAAAAAATTTTGAAAAAAAAAAAGAATCCAAAAATAAATAAATAAATAAATAAATAATATTTAAAAATACAATGAAAAATATAAAAATTTTAAAATTATGGCAAATAAAAATTAAAAACCACAGAAAATAAAGATTAAAAAAATTAGACAATGCACCCCCCCAAAAAAGAATAAAATATATAAAAGTCAGAGAAAATAAAATTTAAAAGAAAAAAGTGTAAGAAGAAAAAAAGAAAAATTAAAAGGGGGAAAAATAAAATTTGGTTTTTAAAGGTGTTGTTATATTACAATTTTTAGCTCTGTGAATTTCCTGGGCTGTCCTCCTCTGAGATGTTGCTGTCACAATGGTGTAGGCAGAGCTGCCGTCTTGTTGATGGGTGGTGTGCATAGTGAGAGCTTTCTGGCTTTGGCTTTTTGGCTTTATAGCTCTAGCAATGGGAATCTCAGGATTCCAGGATCTCCTCCCCATGTCTCAACAGACTGAGGGCCAGATGCGGAGCACTTCTGTTCTTTAGAGAGAGAGAATGGCTCTGGAGAGCAAGCTGTGGGGTTTGTCTCTGACACTCTCCCTAGCCATGAGGTGAGGGAGGTGGGATCTGGGAGGCTGGGGGTGCCACACTTTAGCTTTCTCTGTCTCTGCCAAGTGTGGGCTGCAGGCAGACTGTGGGAACACTTGCCGTGACTCTGTGATCTGGCCACTTTGGTTTATCTCCTCCTCTGCCCCTCTGTATCATTGCTCCTCCTGGCAGAAGGAGACCCAGTCACTCTGAGTTTCCCTCTCTCTACCTCAGACAAAATCCAGAGAATATGAGCTTCCCTTTTTCCCATAGTCCAGCAGAGAAGAAAAAAAAAACCAGTCACTTCAAGTTTGTCTCCTCCCCAGAGCCTACCATGAATGTGTTTTATCTTCCATCCCACTTTTCAATCCATTCCACCTTTAATCCATTTGGTGCATGGATTTTTCAGGCACACCTGTGAAGAAACCCAGCTGGGGTTTCTTCACTGTGTTCTAGTTGTTCAGTTTGTTGATATTTCAAGGGGAGCCATCAGAAGTATCTCTCACCACACCATTACTCTGATGTCATCTTTGTCAATGTCTTCAAATAACATTAATGAAATGTATTTGTTTTAATAATTTTAACAATTAGGTGTCTTATAAATATTCTTGATTTTTAAGTCTATCTAGTGTTGATATGAATTAAATCCAGGAAACTGTACAATTAACAAAATTCCATCTTTTTTTTGGATATGGCTTTTTAAATAAGCAAGTTTCAGATTTACAATGTGGGACTTGTGAAAATGTCTCATTACCTAGGATTATCATAATCCTGGAAATGACAAATTTTAAAATTTGTAGATTCATTTTAAGACCACAGAGAAGGCTGAAAGAAGAAGTCTATATTTATTGTGATCAGGTGTTCCGGCCCACTATCTTTAATAGCTGAGACCACATTGCTTTATCCCCAGAGCTCCATTCAGGAAGACATAAAAGGTATGAATGTCTGAGAGGGCCTGGTAAACTCTTCACCCTAACTGCTCAAAGTGTACCTCGTTCTTGGGGTAAAACTTAGCAGCTTCCAACTAAAGGTGAGAAGTGCTAAGATTTCTGAAAACCAGATGGTGAAGTCAGTAAACTTAGTCTATGTCTAACACATCATCCCACTGGACCACAAGGAGTAAAAGACATTGAATTCTTTTAAACAAACAAACATGAGAAGGCAAACACACAAATGATAGAATTGGCTAATTCTAAGCTCAGCCTGCATGGACTCATCATATAAATCATTTTCATTCTTATGTTTCCTCTTAGCAGCAATATTTAATACTGAAAACAAAATATGAGACATATACTTTAAAATAATATCAATCAGGAAAAGGAGAAAGATGCATTTAGCTAAATAGTTTAACATACCAGCTCCATATTTGTAAGCCTAAAGAGAGGTTATATGTTTTAAACACAACTAAGGATAATTTTCTTCAATGAAACCATATCTGAAAAGAAAATTTTCTTATTTTATCTGTTAACAATCTGTGCCATGAATATTGAATTGATTTTTAAAGGTTTATCACTTTAAGCAGCAAAGCAATGAATGATCTCTAGTGAAGGGCATGTGAGCAGATGATCTCAACACTGAGACCCAGAGACCACTCACTGCCTTGCAAGGTTCTCCAATAACTTTCACAATCCTTGGATGTGGGCTAGACAGGCCCTCTCTATGGTGCACTTTGCACAGACTAGGTTTGAATGACAATGTAGCAGAGTAGTTACTGGCTGAGGCCAGACTGCTTGGGTTCAAATCCTAGCTCCCTTATTTACTACCTTGTAACCTTGGTGACTTATTTTAGTGCTTTCTGCCTCTGTTTCCTCACCTGGAGATAAAGACAATAATAATACTCTATCATAAGGTTGTTGTAAGGCATCAATAAAACTAACCCATGCAAAGTTCTCAGAGTACTGTCTAGTGTATAGTAAATTGTATTAGCTATCTATATTCATACTTACAATGAAGATACAAATGAAAAAAATCAAGAAGGAAGAAAGAACAATTTCCAGATAGTATTGTGAAGATTATTTTAGAAAAATTAGAAATTATATACCAATGCATTCATGGTCATAGTTATGCAGTTTTGGAGTTTTCTTTTTGTCTTTTTTTTTTCCTCTTACATCTTGGTGAAAGTCTCCAGGAAATATGAGTGGCAATTAGATTGTCATCGAAACTTTGCCATAAACAACAACCAATCTCCCACAAGGCTGAGATGGCAATTTTAAAAAATACAGCAGTCACTTGTGAAACATTTCCACCTAAAAAAATGATGGCCAGAACTTGTTCTCAACTTCACATAAAACCCATTTTGTTAAGAAATTAATCTCTTGAGGACCAAACATCCATCACATGCCTGTATTAAAATTATTTTTAATCTCACACCACCAGTGGGAAGCAGTTCAGAAGAAGGAGGCTACCTAACAAATAGGAAACACAATGATGAGTCTAGTTCATCAGGTTTCTCAACAGATTTCTTGTTGCAGGCAAATAAAGGACAAGGTAACAGCAGATTATTATCTTTCATTCACCACTTCTCCCTCTGCCAAGAATTTTTAAAATGTCACAAGAATATCATTCACGTGTTTCACAGATTGTGAACAACTGTATCTGAACCTTCAACCATGTATCCAGCAGCACCCAAGCTCAATGTAATCCAACTGGGACAGCAAATGGCCAACATACCATCTGCCCCACCACTCGAATGCCTCGGAGTATGTAAGAGAGGATGCCATGCAGTGTTTGGCCACAGAGAAGGAAAACCCAATGCTGCTGGGAGTGGTGCACTGGATACATACTGCAGCTCTGGCAGAACATGGGAAAAGCTGGGAACCATCACACAGAGTGAGTGCAATGAGAACCTCTAGTTGATGCTCATCTAATCAATCTGGCTAGTTGTAAAAAAGAAAAGATACTCTTGAGCACTTCAGTGTCAATCATTTACAAGCCATGAACTCATGACAGTGAGGTTCACCCTTTTACAATCTTTTAATGGCCCAAGTTTAATACAGTTCATGATATATAAAAATGATAATCATTAACATGTTGAAAGCTTACTGTATGCCAGGCACTATGCTAATAGTCCAACTACAAGTATTATCACATTTAATCCTAAGAACCCTATTTTTCATTTAGAAAACTGGAGGCACACAGAGGTTTAGTATTTTGCCCAATGTTACCCATTAGCAATTGTGACTCATCTAATCCATATTCAGTGTGTATTTGAGTGAAAAATGAAATGAATACATTTCAAAGTGGAGTGTAGTTTCCCAACATACAAACTCGCTGGGCATGCACACATTATTAGCACTGAAAGGAAAGGACAACAAAGAGAGGCTGAGTAATTTGAAAATTATTAGGCTCCCAGTGCCTTATAATAATTGTGCTATGGGACAAATCTTTGAGGTAGGTCACTTTTGTTCATCTCATATTTATGAAGTAACCCTGAGATTCCAAATCTTTGATGTGGTTCTGGAAAGGTACTTCTGATAGAAGGGCGTATACCTCATGATGCCATCCATGATATGGAAACACTGAGGGTCTCCAGTGTCATGAAGCCTGCTGAGTGTTGTAAGAAGTAGTTTTTCTCTTCTAATTTGAGACAGCTCATGCAAAAAGAAATATAAATAGCCCTGCCCAGATGGCTCAGTTAGTTAAAGAATAGTCTCAATATGCAGAGGTTGCTGGTTCAGTCCTGGGTCAGAGCACATACCAGAAACAGATAGATGCTTCTCTCTGTCTCTGTCTCTCTTTCTCTTCCTTCTTTTCTTTCTGAAATCAATAAATGAATTAAAAATAAATAAATACAAATAGCCAATAAACATTCAAAAATATCTTCAACCTCAATAGTAATCAAATTTGAATTATGTCAATTAAAAAAAGTAAAATTACTAGGATTGCTTAACAGCTGGGAAGAAACATTATTGCACAATGCAGAGAAATTTAACAATCATCACTCTCCTTCCTCCTTATTATCTTTTCTTTAATTGAATTTCCCATGAGTTGCTTAAATTGGCTTTTAACTATTCTGAATAACCATTATCCTTATTGCTGGGGGTTTTTTTGTGTGTGAGGGTTTTTTGTTTTTTGTTTTGTTTTTTTTTTTGGAGCTAACAGTTTACTGGTCTCCAAGATATGGTTACAACCCCTTTTGTCCTCCAGGAACAGCCATCTAGTAGTAACCTAAGCCCTCATTTGTTCATTCATTCATTCTACAAATACTCAATAGGAGCATCTCTTGTATGTTAGGTTCTGGGGACATGGTGTCAAACAAGACACAGTCCTGCTCTCTGCATCTTACATTCCAGCAGGAAATGTAGTGGTAAACAAGTACTTGCCCAAATAGCTAACAAATTATAATCAAGATACCTGCTATCAAGGAGAGATACATTCTACATGAAGGATACAGTAATGATACATGCCAGGAAGAAGGAGTCCAGGAAGAGTTCTCTGATTTGATGTTTAAGCTGAGACCTGAAGAGAAGATAAGGGAAATAAATGGAAGTTGGCTGGGGAAGGGATGCGGGAGGGGGGAGGGATGGTAATAAGTAAAAAAAAAAAAAAAAAAAAAAAAAAAATCTTCCAAGCAGAGGGAAGAGCCTGTGACAGCAAGTATAAGGACCATGAGGCAGGAAAAAACTGAATGCAGTAGGGATATTTATTTTAATTGTTTAATATTAACACTTCATCGATTGGCAGTATCTTCTAGAAACTGCATGTAAAATAAGCACTAGAAAATAGGATACTACAAGACAGACGAAGAAAAGTATTCAAACCCTAAACAATCATACCATTGCCGTGGTGTATGAAATTTTTTGAAAACATTTGCTCCAAGTGCAACCTCTGGGAAGTTTATGAATCTACCAAGAAGATCCTATTGCCTTTCTGAGGCTCTCCTGCCCCAACTCCCACCGTACAGAGTGTGTGTGTGTGTGTGTGTGTGTGTGTGTGTGTGTGTGTGTGTGTGTGTGAGAGAGAGAGAGAGAGAGAGAGAGAGAGAGAGAGAGGCAGAGACATAGACAAAGACCTATGAAAAAACCTCCACCAAAGCATTCATCTGATGCTTATTCAGATCTTCCAGCAAAACAGGGTAGCTGTTGACCCCACTGCTTTCCATTTTCTTCCCCCTCACACTACCTTTCCTATAGGCCTCCATCCACTTTTAATTTAAATATATGCATCTGCCAAAGTAAACAGATACCTTGAAGAAGAAGAAGAAGAAGAAGAAGAAGAAGAAGAAGAAGAAGAAGAAGAAGAAGAAGAAGAAGAAGAAGAAGAAGAAGAAGAAAAAGAAGAAGGAGGAGGAGGAGGAGGAGGAGGAGGGGGAGGAGGGGGAGGAGGAGGAGAGGAGGAGGAGGAGGAGGAGGAAGAGGGGGAGGAGGAGGAGAGGAGGAGGAGGGGGAGGAGGAGGAGAGGAGGAGGAGGAAGAGGAGGAGGAGGAGGGGGAGGAAGAAGGGGGAGGAAAAAGGGGGAAGAAGAAGGGGGAAAAAGGAAGAACCAAGAAAATAAATCCCCTTGGGACATCTGGCACTTTGGAATTCACACAGCAAAACTATCTGAATGCAGCCTGACTCCTGTAGCTTTTCAAAGCACACAACAACCAGGTCACCCAGCTTAAGTGGCATAAAAAGCAGACCCACCAACTGATTGCATTCCCAGTGTGTGGTCCAGAAAATTAATCCATCTGAAGGACAAAGCCCACACCTCTTCTTTGCAAGTTTATTCGGTTTCCTCACGTATTGTTTCCCCCAGGTAATGCCTGCAACCTAAGTAGGATCAGTAAAGTAAGTAGCTCTTGATAAAGTACAGGAAACATTGGCGGGAGGGAGAGGGTGGTGGAAGGTGCCCAGGCAGAGCAGGAGAGCCTCCATTATCCTGGGACCCAAGGAAAGTCTGATCAGAGCCTTCAGAGGCTGGAGTGTACTCAACGGATGGATAGTGTAGTATAGAGCTAAAGGTTGATAAATTTTTACTTATAAATTAATGTAAAGCTCAATCACAGATAATTCAGCATTTTTTAAAAAAATTTTTTGAATCCCTAGAGACCACTCTAACAAAAACAGGCCCAGTTTTACCTGGAAATGGGATAAGTGCCTCCCAGCACACATGGGGCTCTTCAACAATCTCAGACCTCTTAAACAGGTCAGGCAGGGATTTTATCTTGCCTACCTCTTTACATTGCCACTCATAGCTTATGAGTGGCTTTTAAAAGTAAATTTTGAACAAACTGAGTGCTCTTTAAACTTATCTTTATTTGTGTTTTGAGTCTCAAAGCAATCCATTGTTTTAAACAAACAAAGTGTTACCTATGTATTCGTTTTAGGAATGCGTCTGTATGCGCTTGTGTGTGTGCAACAGATCAAAGTCTCTCTTCTTCAGAAGATTTTCTGTCAATAATTTTTAAAGCAGAACAAATCAGAGCCTCGGTGGTAAATGTTCTTATTTTGTCCTCCTCTTGTTTCTACAAGACATAAGACAACTTTCTACGTTGTCCAACTGTAAGGGAGTACCATGATTTTGCAAACTTAGTATGAATGGCAGGCACAACACGGAAGAACTGTTTCAAATGTGTACTGAGGTTAGGGGTTACACAATATTCTAGAACGGGGGTCCCCAAACTACAGCCCGCAAGCCGCATGCGGCCTTCTGAGGCCATTTATCCGGCCCCCACCACACTTCTGGAAGGGGCACCTCTTTCATTGGTGGTCAGTAAGAGGAGTACATTGACCATCTCATTAGCCAAAAGCAGGCCCATAGTTTCCATTGAAATACTGGTCAGTTTATTGATTTAAATTTACTTGTTCTTTATGTTAAATATTGTATTTGTTCCCATTTTGTTTTTTACTTTAAAATAAGATATGTGCAGTGTGTATAGGGATTTGTTCATAGTTGTTTTTTTTATAGTCCAGCCCTCCAACGGTCTGAGGGACAGTGAACTGGCCCCCTGTGTAAAAAGTTTGGGGACCCCTGTTCTAGAACATTAACCAGATGTATATCAACTTCTACATGTGCACAGTACTTTTCCCAACCACTCTTCAAAATGAGTCTTTGTGACAAAAGTCCTGTGCAACTGTGGCGGTGGTGTGGCGGGGGTAGAGGTGGGGGTGGGGTGAAGAGGACTGAGGGAGGCAGGGCTAAGTGAGAAACAGGTTCGTTAGAAACCCACATCAGTCATCCTGCTGAGCCACTATTTCCCTCAGGAAGCCTAAAATCCATTCCTTTTCTGCATTTTCTTAAAATGAAGTATTTCCACTGGGTGAACCTCCCTCCCTGTGAACATTACACGAAATTCACACAATTGTTCAAGTAGGGAACTATCCTCCACTTCACAGCTGAGACCCCGAGATTCTCGCACCACTTGGTATCCTATTTCCTCTATGCTTTTGCTCTTCAAAGAGGGACATCTTTGCGCAGCAGCGCAAATTTTACTGATAAAGTTAAATTGACCCTGTTGATATAGGGCAATTTGAACTAACAGAAAATTCAAACTAGGCAGGATAAAAGAAGGTGCTTGGAAATTAATGGCCTGGCTTTTGAATGCTCAGTTCCCAGGCTAAACTCCAGGGAGTATCAAACTTCGAGGATACTCAATATGCCGGTGACGGTACATCAGCAGCAATGGGTTGCTGACTGTATAGGGAACCAGAGAAAAACAATTTTCTCCGGAAGCGTTGGGGAATGCAAAGATACATTTAATAATAATATTTGATGGGGGTGGAGAAAGAGCCTTTTTTTTTTTTTTTCATGGAGAACTTTCTCCGGCACCACAAAATTAAAGGATTTTCTAACCCAGTCTTCTTTTCGTCTTTCCCAGAGGAGGAAATTGTAAAGGCCGGCCCTTGAAAAATAATATAGTAAAATCTAACTTTATTCCCCTAATCTCTTAATAATGCTGCAGCTGGCCATGATCTATTTAGCATAACACAAAAATAATGTATTTGTACCAAGCAGATTTGAAATACTTTAAAATAGTGAAAGCTATTTACTTGATTGATTAAGTTAAAGTGTTTACATAAAAGTGTCGTATTTTGACATCAGTCATACAACACCACATCTGGTACTTTTAATTAAATTGTGTGAAAAAGACTACATTTTATATTCAGTCACAACAATATGGCTAACGGGAAGCACAAACGTATTCGTCATGCCCAGAGCCTAGGATCTGCAGTTATGGCATGTGGCTGCTAAAATCCCCAGATTTGGAATTTGCAAAGCTTTCATAGCCTCCAACACATGTTTTGCCTGAACAAAGACGAAGAAATCGGGCCCCACCTCTGTGAGTCAACGCTTATTTATTTTCCTATTTTGATTAAAATCTCTCCAAGCGCCATCAGCGAACTAAAATGTAATGAGAATTAGAAGAAAGTTATGTTAAGAAATTGGTGCTCAGAGCCCAGGTAGAGCTCTTTGTTTTGTTAAGCTTTACTCCTGCCAATTAGGAAATCAACCCAAAAAACTTGAATGGGGGAACAGGGGAGTGAAACCCTATTATTCATTCAAAGTGGGATCTCATTTTTATCTTTGAAGTGTGGATCTCATACATACCTTAAAAATGGCCTGCTCCTTATGGAGGTCCTTGATTTAAACCACTGGTCTTTTTGTTATTGTTGTTGCTTTTCCTTCCAAAATTAAGATGAAATATCTTAAATATAACAAAGGACAAAATGGCTTGGCTTGTTAAGGCATGCTCACTTCACTTTTAATATAGACAAATAATACTTCAAAATCTTTCTTTTTTTTTTTAAGTTAAATTATGTCCACCCCCATGTGCAAATTCAATTTACGGACTAAGTACACAACCAAATCTAGCCTCCCTGGGAACCATCCATTTGCTTAAGAAGGTAGAGGAGACACTGCTGTATTTTCTTAAAGGGATTCCTGGCATTTTTGTCCTCCTTCATTTCGCCTTAAAGACTACCTTGAGAAATGTTGCCCAGCAGTAAAAGGAAAATGAGTTCAAGCTTCAAAATCAGGAAATTTGGGTAGTAAAAATGTAAGTTATAAAGTCAATGTTGATCAGAAAATAAATTGAGCTCTTTTCAATGGTGAGTTAAGTGTCAGCCGGAGAAAGAAAGACCATACAACTTCCTATGAAATTATTCATCCCTCCTCCGGCAAACGCTGCCTCCGAAAGGCTCTGAAGCTACAAAAGGATATGTTGGCCCAAGATGGTAAAGTATTTGAACACACATATGGGGCATGCACTTATTTACCATGTTCTATGTTCAATTAAAGAAAATAAACGTGAAGGCAGGAACCATGAACAAATAGAGGGCACGGTTTTCCGTAATTGCAAGGAGGCTTAGGTAATGCTCTATGCGGTGTTTGATTTAAAATGTTAAAATATTAACAGAAGTTTTCTATAGCAGAGTGTTCCTATCACAGTGAAATGACTCATAAGAATGCTAAATTCAAACCAGATGGGCACAAACATTAACTGGAAAAAAAAATCAGAATTTTAGGGGTCAGCGTGGGTCTTTATAAAAATGAAGACCTCATCTGAGTTAGTGAAAAATGAACTTTCAGTGATAAAAAATAAAACAAGAGAAAATATTAGTGACTTTATTTTAATTAAACAAGCCACCATCAATTAGAAGAAATAACATTTATGAAACTTTACATTGCCATTTTAATTTGAAAAAGATGACTATGGTAATCTTGAGACTTCAGATAAACGAGGACTTCGATATCTACTGTACAGCCCGAGTCAGGGACACATGAGTTCAGCTGTGTTCCACGCTAAGATTCTACAAGCATCTCTTTGCTTCCCACCAAGAAATGACCCTCACTGAAGATATGTGCGGTATAGAAGCCTCCAACCATTGGCCCCCGGCATGATGCCAGCTTCTGCTCCTCCTTCAACAGACGACAGAGGAAAGTTCTCACTGCTGGATCAGAAACCCAACCAAATCTCCTCTGCTCTCTTGTTAAAAATAGGTTCCCTTGCATTTCTCCTTTTTTTTTTTTCCTCCAAAGCTTTTTACCATTTGCAGATTGTCTGCAACATGTGCTGTGTTTAAATGTGTACATACCCTACAAGAAGAAAAATATGTGGGCTCAGAATTAATATTGTTTTTGACTTATAGGGAAATTCCAGTTGTGTTTAACTTGGACTGTGGGATCCGGGAACTTTACAGAGAGGAGAAACGAATGTGTTTTGAGCAAAAATGTGTATGGGGAGTTCCCTACTGTTTTGTTGCTGGAATCTTGGACAACACAGGGGAAAATGACAAGCACGTAATTTAGTCTGGCAGCCATACCACTTTGTGCTGTGAGCTTGTCAGTTCTTACTAGTTAAGTAAGGGCTGGCCTGCTTTGGTGAGAGGATGAGAGACCTCCCAGGAACAAGTAGGTACTTCAGGAAATTGTGTTTCTCATTCAGTAGGTGGCCTCTCCTCTCCGGGTCCATGTGAATCGATGCCCTGCGTGGAGTTGGGGGCACTGTGCTGCACTGAGCTGTTTACCTTTTGGATGAAACCTAAAACCACAGACCTAACCATTTGTGGTCACCAGAGATCTTATGGCAGACTTTCTAAGAGCAGTTGTGTTAACTCAGGAATCCTGGCCCAAATCCAACTAAAGTAATTACATTCTGCCTTCCTAAAATTCCCCCTGCAGTTTCAATTGAATACGATAGTCTCAACCCTCCATCTCACTGCGTTGCTAGGCATGGTGGTTAGCATTCCATGGAGGCACAGCCTATAATTCCATAAAGGAAGAAGTGATTCTCTATTCCTCACCAAGGTGTGGTGATGCCTAATTAATTCGTGTTCATAAAAGCATGTGGAGAGCCTCAGTTTAAAGGTGCTCCGAGGAGGGAAAGTGGCAGGAATGTACACATGTTCATTTGCCCATAAGAGCCAGCAGCCAGTGTGCTATGTGGCTGCTATAATAGAAATACAAATTCAGGGCAAGGGAGGTAGGGTTAAAGTCCCACTGCCCTCTGACCTGGAAATATAACATTTGGAGTAGTGTGTTCAGTTCTAGAGCTGTGTGTAAAAGTACAGCATGCCTTCAGAGGCCAGTAGAATGAGGGAGGGTCTAGAAGTGATGTCATATGAGCGACATGCTTAAAGGAACAGGGAATGTTTAACCAAAAAGTAAGGGAAAGAAAAAAAGAAAGAATAAAACTGAAATTTGAAGAGCAAACATACATAGTAGCACCACAGAACAGCCTCGGAATCAGTGGTTGGAAGTTACAAAGAGAAAACGAGAGCTTTCTCCCAGCCTAGCCTGGAATTTTTTCCCACAACTTCCGGGCAGCAATTCAACTCTTACCCATTCACCAAGATTAAATTCAAGTCTCTCATAAGATGAAATTCATTCTACCAAGAACACATACTACACTTACTCAGAACTTACTGTCTGTTGTACTAATTTGGCACTATCACAGGCTCTCAATGGAGAGCTCATCAATTCTGAATTTCTTTTCTCATCAATATGTCCTTAAGATTTGTCAGAAGAAGAATTACCCATTCTACTTCATATTCATAATAGTAGTAAACAAAGTACATTTAACTCAGTTTTTCACAATAGCTACTTATTAAGAAACTAAGACATGTGTGCTGGGTATACAAAGATGAAGAAGACAAACCTGCCATGAACAGTGACCTTCATCTGTATGGCACCAATTATTTTAAAAATAAATAAAGAATAGACAAGGGAAAATGTAAAATTAGAAGATTTAGGAAAGATTTTCATGAAAAAGTAAGACTTGAGGTGGCCCTTGAAGAAAAAATGACCTTGGCCCTGGCCGGTTGGCTCAGCGGTAGAGCGTTGACCTGGCGTGCAGGGGACCCGGGTTCGATTCCCAGCCAGGGCACATAGGAGAAGCGCCCATTTGCTTCTCCACCCCCCCCCCTTCCTCTTTGTCTCTCTCTTCCCCTCCCGCAGCCAAGGCTCCATTGGAGCAAAGATGGCCCGGGTGCTGGGGATGGCTCCTTGGCCTCTGCCCCAGGTGCTAGAGTGGCTCTGGTCGCGGCAGAGTGACGCCTTGGAGGGGCAGAGCATCGCCCCCTGGTGGGCAGAGCGTCGCCCCTGGTGGGCGTGCCGGGTGGATCCCAGTCGGGCGCATGCGGGAGTCTGTCTGACTGTCTCTCCCCGTTTCCAGCTTCAGAAAAATACAAAAAAAAGAAAAAGAAAAGAAAAGAAAAAATGACCTTTAATAGGCTAGTGTCTGGAGAGACATTTTACAAAGAAGGAACCTTAAAAGTAAAGGCCTGGCAGTGGGAAAATATCTAGTAATTTCCTGGAGCTATGTAAACATGTTTCTTGAAGTAGAGAATATAAGTTAAAGGAGGAACAGGAAACAAAAGGAAAGGCTAATTGAAAATACCAGTATATAGGCCCTGGCTGGTTAGCTCGGTAGGTTAGAGCATCATCCCAAAGCAACAAAGTTGAGGGTTCGATCCCTGGTCAGAGAACACACAGGAAGCAAACAATGAATGCACTACTAAATAGAACAACAAATGAATGCTTCCCTTCCCCTCTATCTCCTTTTTTCTTTCTAAAAGTCGATCAATTAAAAAAACATTAAGTCCTGGTCAGCTAGCTCAATTGGTTGGAGTGTCGTCCCTAAGCGCAGAGGTTGCCAGTTTGATCCCCGGTCAGGGCACATGCAGGAATAGCTCGATGTTACTGTCTTTCTGTATATCTCTCCCTGACTCTCTCTAATATTCCCCTATTCTATATATTATATACTTATATATAAAATATAGAATGCTAAAAAATTAATACTTAGTAAATAACAGCTGGCTATTGAAGATTATACTTTTGTTTATATTTCAGTGGGGAATATTAAGAAGAGACTTACACTTTAGGATGATGATATGATAAGAATATGTTAGGTGAACTAGAGGGTTGAAGGCTAGAGCCTAGGTCAAGGTAATTATAAGTCTAACCAAGGAGTAGGTCAGGGGTCCCCAAACTTTTTACACAGGGGGCCAGTTCACTGTCCCTCAGACCATTGGAGGGCCAGACTATAAAAAAAACTATGAACAAATCCCTATGCACACTGCACATATCTTATTTTAAAGTAAAAAAAACAAAACAGGAACAAATACAATATTTAAAGTAAAGAACAAGTAAATTTAAATCAATAAACTGACCAGTATTTCAATGGGAACTACGGGCCTGCTTTTGGCTAATGAGATGGTCAATGTCCGGTTCCATATTTGTCACTGCCAAATGTAACAAGTGATGTGACGTGCTTCCGGAGCCATGAGGCGTGCATCCCACGTCACTGGAAGTAGTACTGTATGTGAGCGATGCCATGCTTTGTGTCTCTCACTGACCACCAATGAAAGAGGTACCCCTTCCGGAAGTGCGGCGGGGGCCAGATAAATGGCCTCAGGGGGCCGCATGTGGCCTGCGGGCCGTAGTTTGGGGACCCCTGGAGTAGGCTAAGGTGCTAAAGGCATGAGAAAGGGGAGGATTAAGGAAAATGGAGATTGATTTCACAGAACTTCAACAAGTTTGCCACAGGGATATAAAAAAAGATCTCTAAGTTAATATATATATAAATATATATATATATATATAATAGTAATAAAGAAATAAGGGAATGTATTTGGTTTCCATGGGGAAATAATTATTTGGCTTTTCAGAAGGTTAAGTTTAGGAACTTGTGCTGAATCTAGGTGAAGATTTCTAGCATACAGTTGGAAATGCAATACTGGTCCCCGGGGGGGGGGGGGGACTATATATATAGTGATGTACCTACTACCTCCACTGGCATGGGGGAAGGGCCAAAAGACAGGGTATATAGAAAAGAAGATTTCTCAAAAGGGGAGGCAGTCAGCTAGGCCCTCTGCTGTACAGAGTTTAGACATGACAAAATGGCAGGATTTGATGATTACAAAGTCACGGTTACCTTCAAGAGTAGATTTCAGTAGAATATTGAAGGTGCCACATCTCAGTGGAAGTAGAAATGGGAACAAATATAAATATTTGGATTCTAGGAGATTTAGAAAAACTGTCATAAAGTATATGATAAAAAACAGAATCAACAAGAGATGGATTTTAAAATGTTGAGCAATAATATATGACTATGGGATATTATCCTACAGGTATCATAGACACCAAAAAAAAATAAAAACACAAACAATAAATGCTGACTTATGGTTTTTTTAGTAGTACACTGCATCCTGGAAGTGCACTGACCATATAATAAGTAAGGGTTGATCTGGGTGGGGATTTGATTATTAGGGAACCAGGGAGGACAAGCTGATAGCAAATGCAACAAGAAATTCCACTCTAGGGTGGAATCTAATAAAGCTGAATGAATCTGGCCACAGACTCAGGTTAAAGTTGATACAAGAGAGCAGGAGTGCTAGACACATTCACTGACACCTTCCCAGCACCATGGGAGGTGCTAGGGGTGTGCTGATGGAGATGCATGTATCTCTGAATGAGTACTTAAGGAGGACACGTGGCAAACATTTGTGTTGATGATGACAAATGGGTATGATGATCAAACCCAGCCTACACCACTTCCAAGCTATGTCATCCTAAGCAAGTAATCTCTAAGCCTCAGTTTCCTATTCTGTAAAATTGGGAAGGCAACCTGCCTCACAGAGCTGTTATGAGAACTAGATAAAATAACCCATGCCCTTGGCTGAAAGTAAGCGCCTAATGAATTTCCCCAAATCACCATATGTTGGGCAGATAAAATATATTATGCTC
Source organism: Saccopteryx leptura (assembly GCF_036850995.1). Classification (NCBI taxonomy): domain Eukaryota; kingdom Metazoa; phylum Chordata; class Mammalia; order Chiroptera; family Emballonuridae; genus Saccopteryx; species Saccopteryx leptura. The sequence continues at coordinate 150,015,282 of NC_089504.1, forward strand.
ACTTTGTTAAAGATGGCGCTGCCCACGTGAAAGCCCATGTCCCATCAGTGATTTTCAACCTTTGTTTCTCACGCACTCATAAACTAATTACTAAAGAAAAAGGGGCCCTGACCTCTTCTTCTTTAGTAACTAATTTATTTGTGCCGTGAGATGAAAATGGTTGTATTTAGTCAGGGGCACTGACCTTAGTAATTAGTGTGTGTTTGTGCCATGAAAAAAAAAGGTTGAAAATCACTGTCCAGGTGATAATATTAGTTGCCCTTATGCTTAGAATAGGCGTAATTATATTAATGTGTGTTGGGGGCAGGCTGTGGGTAGGTAGGATACAATGAGAACCTGCATGGGCCAGGCTGCTGTGATGGTGGCCGTGGCAACTGGCTTTACAGAATCAAATATGAACCTGCATGGGTGTAAGGCCAGGAGCCACCATCGTGGCCATTCATATGCAGGTTAGCATTGGATTCGGACAAATGCCAAGGGCATGGGTTATTTTATCTAGTTCTCATAACAGCTCTGTGAGGCAGGTTGCCTTCCCAATTTTACAGAATAGGAAACTGAGGCTTAGAGATTAACTACTTGCTTAGGATGACATAGCTTGGAAGTGGTGTAAGCTGGGTTTGTCCGAATAATGAAACAACAGAGCCACGAACTGGTGGGCCATTATTTTTAATCCTAGCTTGCACCCAGTGGGCAAGTAAAAACACACACTGGGCTCCAAAACTCACTCATTCAGTGCTCACAAAGCTACTGACTTATCTGAGTTTCCTAGAATCAAAGGTTTCTAGCTCACCAGACTTATTCACCTCTGTTCCCCATCTCCTTCTCTCTACACAAACTCTGCACAAACTGGCTTCTCTTTCAGCACTCCGCCATCTTGGCTGCCTCTCCTCTGCTCCATGTGGCCTTTATCTGCTCTCCAACAGGCTCTCTGCTCTAATGCTAATCTCAGGAACCGAGAGAGCAAGCTCCTGGTCTGCCCCACTTTATAGTGCAAAAATAAAAATCTTTAATCCAATAAACAAAATAGGAAAGTCTCTGATACAAAGTCCACCCCACATTAAAAAGGGTGGGAAAGACTTAGTCCTAAAACCAAGCCCCAAGCTACAAGGATTCTGCCTGCCCACATCCTGCCCCCCCCACACATATTAATATAATTACGCCCATCCCAGGAAGAAGGGCAACTAATATCATCACCTGGGCAATGGGCTTCCACGTGGGCAGTGCCATCTTTAACAAAGTGAGCATAATATACTTTATCTGCCCAACAATGGGCCAGGCGACTGTGATGGTGGCTTTACATTTGGCATGGTCTGTGGCAGGATTCAATACAGATCGGCAAGGAGCCACCACCACCTTTGAGCGGTGGAGTAGAGGCCTGGCTGCTGTTATGGTTCCCATGGCTGTCCTTTTGGGGGCCATAGGCTGGCTGACTTTTACAGCCATGCGAGAGGAAACCAAGAGCTCTGTGGAAGAGGCTGTCCAGGACCTGCAAACCAAGCAGTGGAAGGAACTGGAGCAAACATGGGAGAAAGAGATGCCGACCCTGGAGCTGAAGCAAGAACCGGAGGAGGCCGACCAGGTTTGCGAGATTTGCTTGGAAATAGAGCAGCTGCTGGAGGAGAATTCAGATTTGTGAGTTGCAGCTTGTCCTAGATGTTGTGGAGAGCCAGTAGCAGCAGGAGGCTGGGGCTAAGGCTGGGGCTGCAAGGCCCGTGGAGCAGAAGGCGGCGGCAGCCCAGGGCTCAAGCCCGGCAGCAGGGGCTGATGTTTTCAGTTCCTCTTTGGAGGATGAGGAGAATTGGGCTGGAGTTGTGATCTGCAGTCTCCAGAAGGTGAGAGGCCGGCAGCAAGGAGTATCTATTATACCCCTGGTAGGTCTGCGATTTGGGGACATAGGCGTGGAAGCCATCATGCTCTCTGGAGCAGAGATAGAAATGCTGACTGCCATTGCCACGTGCCCCTCCTTGGGACAGTGTAAGACCTGCCAGGATGGCAGGGATGAGGGGAGTGGCTGAAACCCATGTGCGTGGACTGATTTCCTGGACTATGACCGGAGTGAGCACTGGCTCCTTTGTTGGATGGACTTATGAATTTTTGACAATATGAAATACTCTGATGGGAATGGGGGGCAGCTTTGCTGGAAGCACTCCCCTGCCCAAGGAAGCTTTTCAAACGGCTAGAAAGAAGGCCAAGGACATTTTGCGCTTTTGGCAAAGTGCTCAGAGATTGGTGAAATGTACCTTTGTAATTGTTGAAATTGTATGATTTGTCATGTTGTTGTAATTTGTGTAATGTGCCTAATTTCCTTGCACAGGGATGCCGGTGGTGTAGATAGTGGGTAGTAAAGTGAGCATAGGGGTAGATTGTTGGGCAGATAAAATATGTTATGCTCACTTTGTTAAAGATGGTGCTGCCCACATGGAAGCCCGTCACCCAGGTGATGGTATTGGCTGCCCTTCTTGCTTTGAATGGGTGTTATTATATTAATGTGTGTTGGGGGCAGGCTGTGGGCAGGCAGGATCCTTGTAGCCTGGGGCTTGGTTTGAGGACTAAGCCTTTCCCACCCTTTTTGATGTGGGGTGGTGCATTCTCATGAGGAATCCCATTATGCCTCAGATAAGTGACTTTGTATCAGACACTTCCTTGTTTGTATATTGGATTAAAGGTTTTAGTTTCTACACTATAAAGTGGGGCAGACTGGGAGCTTGATCTCTCAGTTCCTGAGATTACCATCAGAGAGGAGAGCAGAGAAAGGCCACATGGAAGAGGCCAGGAGCTGCAGCCAAGATGGCAGAATCCTAAAGGAGAAGCCAGTTTGTGCAGAGTTTGTGCAGAGAGAAGGAGATGGGGAACAGAGGTGAATAAGTCTGGTGAGCTAGAAACCTTTGATTCTAGGTGTAAAGCCAGAAGCCAAGGCCAGGGCCACTATCAAAGCAGCCCAGCCCATGCAGGTTCGCATTGGATTCGGACAGTCGGTAAAGAAACAACGGAGCCAAGAACTGATGGGCTGTCATCTTTAATTCTAGTTTGCACCCGGCAGGCAAGCAAAAACACACACTGGGCTCCAAAACCCACTCACATTCAGTGCTCACAAAGCTACTGACTTATCCGAGTTTCCTAGAATCAAAGATTTCTAGCTCACCAGCCTTATTCTCCTCAGTTCCCCATCTCCTTCCTTCTCCAGCGTCAAACTCTACACAAACTGGCATCTCACTCAGCACTCCGCCATCTTGGCTGCTTCTCCTGGCCACATGGCCTCTTTCTGCTCTCTGCTCTGCTCCCTCTGCTCTCTCATGCTAATCATCCCAGGAACCAAGAGCACAAGCTCCTGCTTTGTCCCCATTTTATAGTGTAGAAATCCAAACTCTTAATCCAATATACAAAATAGGGATGTCTCTAATACAAAGTCACTTCTCCGAGGCATGATTGGATTGTACCACCCCACATCAAAAAGGGTGGGAAAGGCTTAATCCCAAAACCAAGCCCCAGGCTACAACGATCCTGCCTGCCCCCCAACACACATTAATATCACCTGGGCAACGGCCTCCACGTGGGCAGCGTTATCTTTTACAAAGTGAGCATAATATATTTTATCTGCCCAACACTAGGAAACTCGGATAAGTCAGTAGCTTTGTGAGCACTGAATGAGTGGGTTTTGGAGCCCAGTGTGTGTTTTTACTTGCCCACCAGGTGCAAGCTAGAACTAAAGGTAATAGCCCACCAGTTTTTGGCTCCATTGTTTCATTACCAACTGTCCAAATCAAATGCGAACCTGCATGGGCCAGGTGGCTGTGATGGTGGCCATGCCCACTGGCTTTACACCATGTGTTCTTCAACCTACTGTAATCTGCAGCCTTTTCACCTATCCCTTTCTCCTTGTTGTAGGTAACCTCATACTGAGTCACCACACTGACCTTCTGTGAGCGGCTTGCCCTGAGTACTGTCCTGCTACACCTTTCCTCTCCACATCATCCCGCCCAGCCTCTGCTGCCACACACACCCATGACAGACTGGGTGGTACACTCTGGGGTATAGGTTAAGGTTATGAGCTCAACCCTACTAAGTCTTGATGAATTTTCCAGTCCTTTATCTGTCTATCCCCATGACCCATAGCAGAAGTTCAGATTAATAGCTGAGGGACTGTACCCAAATAGGAACTGGGTGTGTACTAGGGGAAGTTGATTCTCTCTTTAATTGCTGGGCCTGGCTCCAAGATTTCTCTCTTCTCAGTGGAACACCTTAACTATGAGTCATTCTGCAGGAACATTTCCTCAGGGAATTTGATGAGGAAAGAACTTGAGTTGCAAGCGCCTTAGAGATAGGGATAGCAGAAGAACAGAGGAGGAAAAAGTGTAGGGGAAAATCCCACCCCCTCCGCTCTGTGATTCTGTTGGGCCCAGACAATTTTCCTTTGCAAACAGTACTGTCTATATATCATGTGGGGACCAATTTAGCTCTTTACTACATATTGAGGAGACTATAGTGCCTTTCACCTTAAAAAATAGGCCCAACATTTTACCAGCCTCTCATAGTCTTTATATTTCACTTCCAACACCAAGGTAAAAAATAAATAAATAAAACACTGTTTTAAATCACATGAAATCAACAAGTGTTTCTACTTTTTTTTGGCATAAACTGTGACTTGTCCTTTTGGCAAGTTACTAGGGCAATATTCTAGGAATATGTTTTTGCAGCTCCTCTGTTTTCAGAGGATTTTAAATAATCAAAATATTTAAATATCAAAAATCAAAATAACTAAATATTTTAAAAAAGAAGAGAGAGATGAAATTTCCTCAAAAAATTAAAAATAAATCTGCCTTACAATCCAGCAATCCCACTTCTGTTATATAAAAAGAAAAAAGAGGGAGAAGAAAGAGTGTATGACATAGAATAAGAGTCCTGCAAAGAGTGTCAAGACCAGGGGAAAAAATAACCCAAAGCTATGGTGAGCTTTATACTAGTGCTCACACATGACCCACTCTAAGGTTCCTCTTAGAGATCATGGGGAGGCTGCAAGGTCAATTTATGCCAATGTCTTCACTTTACAGACAAGTACCATTAAAACTGTAAGAGAAATTTTCTTAACCCTATTATAAAAAATAAATTAGATGCAAGGCAACTTCTATAGTCCTAAGTGTTGGTTCTTTGAACTGTGTTTTGTTGAGCTACTAACTACAAATTCTAATGCAAGAGGCAGCAGTACATAAAAAATCTATCATTGAACAAAGACGAAAGGAGAAGATGTTAAGATTTATCTATTGCAAACTGTCTTATCTCATTTCAGTCTCTGAGCATCCCTGTGAGGATAGCTTTATCACTTTGTTGGAAAGAAGAGAAAACCTATTAGCTTAAAGTCACCCAACTGGTAAAATGTGAAAGTGACTTATATCTGGCTTCCAAACCCAGTTGTCATTGTTGTTATTAGTTAAAACATTTTTTCTGTGTTGAAATTTCTTATAAATTTTGGGTTTACATGTTAAAATTCCACTTGTAATTCCATTTTAAGAACAGTTCTCTCCTTGAACTACGGTAAGAGTCTTTGCATGGTTTATCTTTAAGTAGATATTACTTTTAATTCTCTCTTCCCATCTTGGTATCAGTAAACCATTTCCTAATCAAAGTGATTCATAAACCACATCCAGGGATGAGGAAAAGGTGGACAAAGGGGAATTCATTCAATCTCACCTTCCCTACTAGATCCAGGCTCTTCTTTCACTTAGTTAGTCATGCCTAAGATAACTTTGTCCTGCTTGAAAATGAAGATGCCACAACATTTCATTCAACAGCTTGCACATCTTCTGGTACATTTGAAAAAGAAGTTCAACCCCAAAATTCTAAAAGTTTTACTGCAATTGTTCATTGCGGGGCTATCTTTCTTTTTAATAGTGAACACAAAGGCAATGACAAGGAATATTCTCTAAGAAGTGGTACAAATTGTTAATGAAAAGATATATTACAAAGCACTCTATAATTAATACATCTATTCATTCTTTCTAAAATACTTTTGAGTACTGATTATGAATTAGATACTATCAAACTTGCAATTTAGCCTCATCATTGAGATCTGAAATAAAGGTTTAGGAACCCTAACTAGAAAGATGATCTTAGCATTAAGGTATCTGTTTCTATCTAGTAATGTAAACTGTTAGTTAGCCCTTTTATAAAAAGGAAAAAAAGGGGAAAATTTTATTATAGAAGTGACATGTGTTGAGATTAGTTGCAAGAAACAACAACACAATACTTCTGAACTTAGTAATAATGCTCCAAACATTTCTTGCTTCCCACACAAATATACGTCCGGCCACAAATATAAATAAATATGACCCTCCCGTGTAGTCCCGGCATTGCAGAGAACAGGAGGCAGGAAACAGGAAGTTCTCACCTTACGGCCTCTTTGTTTCCCAGCAAACATATGTTATGGAATTCTTTCTGATTTATTTTATCGAAAGCCCAATACACTACCCTTAGATGAAATGCACTTTTACAACATAAAATATGGAAAGTATTTCCATGGTACTCCTAACTTGGTCCTCTAGAAAGAAAATGAATTTCAACATTTGTATTCCCACTATTAGAATTACTATGTTGGCTATAAATAACCTCTTTCTTAAAAAAAAAAAAATCAAAGACTTTCTAACAGAGAAAGTAAAATTCAGATTATTTCATTTATCCCATCACACAGATGGTTTCTGAAGAACAAATGTAAACATTATACACTGTTGTTGGAACTCTTATAACTATTATACTTTGAGACACAGAAATTTCACATTGAGAACTCTAGATGTGCTCACACAATTGTGCAAAGTATAAGTACAAAGATGTTTATTCGTGTTAAATAAACTAGAAATGAGAATCTGTCTGAGTGTCTTTCCACAGGAGATTGGTTAAATAAATTATGATGCATCTACAGAATAAAAAATCAAAAGTTGTTTGAAAAAGAATGACTTAGGTCATTATGAGCTGATATGGAATGACCATTTCATATAAGGTCTTGGGACTCCAAGTTTAGTGCTCAATATACTTTGTTGCCCATTTCAGTCAGGGTTTGATGAGGAAAACAGAAGTCACTCTGTATATTCCAAGCAGGGAGGGCTTTATCAGAGGAAGTAGAGGCCAACACCACTGTTGGCAAGACTGGGAAACAAAGGTCGGCAAGGCCATCACTGGCATTCTCAGTCTGCAGGACCATGTTGGTGGGTTTCAGGAACTCTTCCAGAAGCCTTCCTGGGCAACTCAGCCTGCATGCACTAAAGCAAATGACTTTCAAAAAGCCACCACTAACTACATAAACCATTTACAGTGATTAACTATTTCATTCAAATATATGGTAGGTTCAAAGAGAACCAAAACCATAGTACTAGCAACTTGGTAAACTTTGGTTCCAAGAAAGCTTCACAAGAGAGAGTTCTGAGAGCACTCTCTTAGGTTAACAGCTATGCTAAGAATCATCCAAGGTCACTGGCTTCCCATGTGTTAGTTTACAATGGACCTGAATGAAAGTGATGTTTCTAAGCCTTAGGTGCTAGATGTCTTAGCCAGACCTTGACCTTCGAACCACTCTAAAGTGTGGTCCCAGTATACCTTTCCAACCTGTGTTTACATCCTAACCTCAAACCTCTACTCCACCCTTTCTCCTCTCCCTTGTCCTTCTGTTCTTTCTTTTCTAAAAAGGAAATGTGATGACTAACTGTATAAAACTTTTAAATGCAAAAGGCAGAAACTCACCCAAATTAGCTTAAGAAAAATAAAAGACATTTAATTGACTCATAAAAGTGAAGAATATTCTATCACCAAACACATTTGAGTCCAGGAACCCTGATAACATCATTAGGACTTGTTCTCTCTTTTGACTCTACTTTCCTCAGTGTCATCTCTGCTCTCATGGCAAACTCTTCCCTGATGATGGCAAGACATCTGCCTGTTGAGACCAGCCACGACGAGTTTATTCAGGTCTCGAGCGGGAACAGTACAAAATTAATGAAAATAGACATAAATAATTTAAAGATATAATAGATGGATTCAGGAGGGCTTTATAGTTCCCTGCTAGCAGAAAACTACCGCTCTAGCAGAGAAAACATGGCCGCCCCCAGAAACTGCATGTTCTTTATTATATAGGGCAAAGTGGGCCATTAGCAAATCAATTACATTTCCAAGACAACTCAAGAAAACCACCAAGCATAAAAAACCCTCACCATACTTAAACATCCCAACCTTACACAAAGAAGTAACTTCCTTCCAGTCCCTCTGGAAAACATGGGAGGCAGGTCGAGTACTGAAGCACAGCCCTTTGCAACTTAGTGAGGTTGGGGGTTGGGCAGTAGCCAGCTCCCTACACTTCTGTCCCCAAAATCCAAACTGCAAAATACCCTGTTGGCTTTTTGGTCCCTGACATATCCCCCTTTTATATTTTTTATACGTTGATTCGTGTGCTGTGATTTATACTCATCCAATTTCCTATGTTCCGATTTGAAGGCAGACTGGAAAAATATAAAATAAATAACAAAATTAAAATAGTCAATGCTAACAAATACCAAAAGAAGTGTCTTAATACAATGAAGTCATAAAAGCCTATTAGATTATCAAGCAAAGTCTTAACTAATACAGCAGGATCTAAAATAAAATCTTTGCAGTTTTGAATGTCCTTAACATGTTAATGTAATTTCACCAAGTCCATGTTGACACCATCACTGCTCCACATTATTTTTAAATGCATCCCAACCCCACTTCAGTCTGAGAACTGTCCCAAAAAGCAGGAGTCACACACATTCAGGAAAAGTCCACATGGTACTGGAATTGTGGTCACATTTCCACACTTTGTAGCTAGAGTCCAAGTCCCAATGACCACTGATTCTAGCTGGCAATGGTTCAGGTAGACTGGAAGGGCCATTTGCAGCATGTATGGAGATGGAGCTTCTGTTTTCTTTCAACCTGGAGAGATGAACCCAAGGGGCCTTTCTCTGGAACTTTGCAGCTGTGGGGTGGTGAGGAGAACTTTGGAATACACTACGCTGGGTGGTAGAGGTAAATTCATAACAGAAGTGGGAAAAAAGGAGAGAGAGAGAGAGAGAGAGAGAGGCTCTAAATTAGGAGTAGGTCCCAGCCCAAAATAGGCATGGGGCATTGAGGCAGGAGGAGACACTATGTATTAAACAAGGCAGCAGATCTGTGGCAAACGGAGAGGAAAATAAGACCATCAACACCCACAACAGAGATCTTCAAGGGATGAGCAAAACCTGAATATTCAGGCAAGTCAGAGTAAGTGGCCCTTGTGTCTATAAGAAATGAGATCAGGCCCTGGCCAGTTGGCTCAGTGGTGGAGCATCAGCCTGATGTGCAGGAGTCCCAGGTTCGATTCCTCACCAGGGCACACAGGAGAAGCGCCCATCTGCTTCTCCACCCCTCCCCCCTCCTTTCTCTCTGTCTCTCTCTTCCCCTCCTGCAGCCAAGGCTCCATTGGAACAAAGTTGGCCCGGGCACTGAGGATGGGTCTATGGCCTCTTCCTCAGGCTCTAGAATGGCTCTGGTTGCAACAGAGTGACACCCCAGCTGGGCAGAGCATTGCCCCCTGGTGGGCATGCCGGTTGGACCCCGGTTGGGCACATGCAGGACTGCCTGACTGCCTCCCCATTTCTGGCTTCGGAAAAATACAAAAAAAAAAAAATGAGATCAGCTTATCTGCTACTTGGACAGTTACCCTAAGCTCATCCATGGTGACATGAGGTGGGGCCGATGGCCCTGGGCACCTTTAGAACTTCAGTGGCAAGTATCAGCAGGCTGGGCAAGATTAGGTCACAGGTGGCTGGAGAAGAGCTAAAAGACACTGAACCCTCCCTTGGAGGAGCGAGGGGGCAGTCTTCCTTCCAGTGTCCCTTTTTCCCACAGCAAAGGCATGGCCCTGGCGGAGGCTGAGAAGCCAGGCAGGCTGTAGCCCAATGACCTTCTTTTCCACTCTTGAAGCAGGGCCCTGATGGAGGCTTATGAGGCCCCTTAGGGGTGTTGGAGCCTTTAAGGGCATATGCCAAGAGCTGGTATTTTGCCTGATCTCTTTTTGGGTTCTGTCTGCCTTTTCCTGTTCTCTCAGTCATTATAGACATTAAAAGCCATGCTCAGAAGATCTCACTAAGGGGTTTGGGGATCCTCCTCTGCCTATATAAACTTTTTCTGTATATCTGGAGCTGATTGGAAAAAGACAGAACAGTGTTTATTAGCTGCACCAAATTAAGGAGGGTAGAAGTTTTCAGGAGAAAGAGGTTTGGCTTCTCTTTTAGGATTCCAGAGTCTCTCTGGAATCCAGGGCTGCAGAATGGCCCTGTATACCAGCATTCAAAAAATTTAAAGTAAAAAGAACATGATAAAGAAGATTTGCAGGAGTTCCAAGATATGACTTCCCCTTTTATATTTTTTATAATTGACCTTTAAGCATTTGTTGGATACACTTTATAATGCCTTGACCTTAAGGATTGTAAGAAATACTCGTAATTCTAAAAGTTTGACAAAATATAGTAAATGCTTTTCTAATTAACACTTTAACATTTTTCAAAACATTTCTACCCTATTAATTAACAGGCAATTTAAAGGTACATAAGGTTGAAAAAATCTAGTATGAATTTTGTTATCTTTCAATAGTAAAAAAAAAAAGTCTACATCTTTGTTAAGCAAATCTACCCTGTTCCAAGCTTTGCAGAAGTTTTCAGCTTGGAGCAGCTTGCAGTTTGCAGCAATTTGGGGAAAAAAGAAAGAAAAAACCAACAACCAATGTTGCTTAGCAATAGCAGATGCATCAGCCCAACCAAATTAGCAAATCTTTAGGATCTAACATATTATTCTATTTAAATTTAAATGAGCGCTCTGTACACGTTCTCATTTTTAAAAAATTGTAGAGATAAAACCATTTTATTTTTCCAATATTAGAGCCAGCATTTCCAATTTTTGCATGCAAGAACTTAATTCAGGCCTTAAAAAATCACATTTAGACAATATTAAACAAAGACTAAACACAAACAAGAATCAGATGAATCAGACAAACTAGAGTGAAACTCAGGATTTCAGAACACAATTATATTAGAAAGTTGCCTGCTTGATTTTAGTTTGGGCAGGGGTCCCCAAACATTTTACACAGGGGGCCAGTTCACTGTCCCTAGACCATTGGATGACCGGACTATAAAAAAAACTGTGAACAAATCCCTATGCACACTGTACATATCTTATTTTAAAGTAAAAAAATAAAACGGGAACAAATACAATATTTAAAATAAAGAACAAGTAAATTTAAATCAACAAACTGACCAGTATTTCAATGGGAACTATGGGCCTGCTTTTGGCTAATGAGATGGTCAATGTGCTCCTCTCACTGACCACCAATGAAAGAGGTGCCCCTTCCAGAAGTGCGGTGGGGGCTGGATAAATGGCCTCAGGTGGCCACATGCGACCCGTGGGCCATAGTTTGGGGACCCCTGAGTTAGGGCATCCTGAGAGGGACAAAAGAAAGATGAGAACATACAAAATTCTCTCGAGAAAAATCTCAAAGTGGCCACATGAAAATTTTGCATTAGTTATATCCGAACAGGTATCCCCCATCCCAATTTCCAGACAAAGAATAGAAAAGAAACAAAGTGATAGTTTAGAGGATTGTAGCTAAAACAGTAAAGAAAATTAAACAAAAACAAGAAAAAGCTGCAACTTTTCTAATATCTAAGTCTTCTTTCTATTCATTCACAAATTCTAATAGCTGCTACAACTGGCAGCCTAGATTGATTATGCTGAGATTTCTCTCCACCTCAACTCTAGCCAAGAGGCAAACTTAGTTGATGGGAGCAGGGAAGGCTCCACCATCCGTCTCCCAACTCACCTGTCCTTCAGCAGTAGCCGCCACCTGTGGGGGCCCATTCATGATTGGAGTTCGGACGTGGAGCGACAGGCCCTTGTTGAGAAAGTGCAAGCTGCCTGTTGAAAGGCGCAGGTGGCTGAGGGCCCCAACGAGTTTGGTTCACTCCGCTGTGAGCCTTGTGCCTGGGGCAGCCTGGGCGCCATCTGCTGCTCCACCTGCTCACCTGCGCCCAGGCACAACCATGCCGAGCCGCGCCGTGCCATGCTCGCAGCCGCTCCTACCGCCACTACGGCCTCCCTGAATCACCTGTCTTTAAGCATTATATTTAGACTTACATTTATTCACCCAGTGTTTCCCTTTCTTACAACGTGGGCAAAGTCCTGGACCCTTAAGAGCAAGCCGGGCTTGAAAAGGAAGCCGAGGATGATATCTGGGGGGAGCAAGGCAGTTTCTAGCAAAATTCCCTGAACCCCCGCATTGGAAACAAAATCCATGGGCTGAAGTACTTCACTGACCCTCCTTCTTCCATTTGTCCTGTCTTTTATCAAAATATTCTGGGAGCCTCTCCTCAAGCACTGTGGCAAAAGTAAAACCTTGCATATATGAAGTTTCAACATCAGCACATATTCTGATATACTCCTCTGTATCTTCCTTCTTGCGGTGAGGCCAAAGTGCAGCCTGGCAAATAGAACTAGCATTTTCATACGCTGTTTTACTAAAATCCTTGTAGTTCTTTGTCCACCACTATTCTTTCAACTGCCTGAATCAGCCGTGAAACAAATTCTTGAAACAGCTCATCGGCGCCTTGCCTAATTTTGCTGAATTCCTCTGTTTTGGCCCCTGTATTTCAAGCCTGATCTGCAGCTTATTGGAATGGGGATTTCCAAGGGTCTGAGACAAACACCTTGGGGGCAAAGGGCTGCAGAGGCTCAAAGGTTAAAATGACTACACCTGTGATATTCTCATCTCTTGAGTCATCCTCAGACTCTAAGATTTTCTCATATTTACATTCCTCCTTTCTACCTCACTCTGATTAAACAACTTCTTCTCCTCAAATAAAAACATCTGTACAAAAAGAAAAAGGTCCCTCACGTTTGACCCTAACTGTTCCATAACTTATTACTCCCGATTATACTTTTCCCAAAACTCTGGTCAGAAGCTTTACTTTTCAAAAGCTTTACCTGCATGCACACTTGGGAAGTTCTGTCACCTTCAATTCTTTTTAGTATTCCCTTTCTTGAGCCCCACGTCGGGTGCCACTTGCTGCAGACCAGCCGTGGCGAGTTTATTCAGGTCTCGAGCAGGAACAGTATGGAATTAATGAAAATAGACATAAAGAATTTAAAGATATAATAGATGGATTCAGGAGGGCTTTATGTAATAGTTCCCTGCTAACAGAAAACTACCGCTCTAGCAGAGAAAACATGGCCGCCCCCAGAAACTGCATGTTCTTTATTATATAGGGCAAAGTGGGCCATTAGCAAATCAATTACATTTCCAAGACAACTCAAAAGAACCACCAACTATAAAAAACCCCCACCATACTTAAACATCCCAACCTTACACAAAGAAGCAACTTCCTTCCAGTCCCTCCGGGAAACATGGGAGGCAGGACGAGTACTGAAGCACAGCCCTTTGCAACTTAGTGAAGTGGGGAATTGAGCAGTAGCCAGCTCCCTACACTTCTGTCCCCAAAATCCAAACTGCAAAATACCCTGTTGGCTTTTCAGTCCCCGACAGTTGCCAAAACTCAAGGCACAGCCCATCTTCTCTATAACCTCAGTGGAAAAGACTTTCTCCTAAAGCTGCTTTGGCCAATGTTCTGAACTTCAGGTTTATAGGTCTGGTTAAGTTCTATATCTTCATCTATGGCATTCCTATGATATGCAATTTTCTGATAGTTAAGTCTGCACTACTTGTTCATCCCTGAAGCCAGGAGTAGAACCAGTTTTTCACAATCTGCAAAGAGAAAGAATGAAGATAGATATTTAGGGTGCTGTTTTCAAGAAAAAGGAGAATAGATGTTGAATGGATACAATAAAAACATATGGGCCCTGGCTGGTTGACTCAGTGGTAAAACGTCAGCCTGGCGTGCAGGAGTCCCGGGTTCAATTCCTGGCCAGGGCACACAGGAGAAGCGCCCATCTCTTCCTCTCCTTCCTCTCTGTCTCTCTCTTCCCCTCCTGCAGCCAAGGCTCCATTGGAGCAAAGTTGGCCCAGGCACTGAGGATGGCTCCATGGCCTCTGCCTCAGGCGCTAGAATGGCTCTGGTTGCAACAGAGCGACGCCCCAGATGGGTGGAGCATCGCCCCCTGGTGGGCATGCCGGGTGGATCCCGGTTGGGCGCATCGGGAGTCTGTCTGACTGCCTCCCTGTTTCCAGCTTTGGAAAAATAAAAATAAAATAAAAAATAAAACAAACAAACAAAAATATGTGTACTACAAAGACAAGATTTTTCTTACTCAAAAAGCCAAAAGTCTTGTGAGGAAAATATACATATGAAAAGATAATAAGCAATCTTATGAAATTCTGCAGTTCTTAATATTTCCCAAAGTACATCTGTGCAATAATTGTTACCAAGAGGGGTTTTTTTTTCTTTTTTTACTGCAGTTCTATTTTCATAAATTGGTGTTCTTTAAGGCAGAAAAACTAAAACTGGTTTGCTTTATGTCCAATTCAATAACAAGAAATTATTTTAATTTGAGGGGGAAATATACATAAGCCCATGCCTGAAAGCTATTTTAATTTTTTTAACTTAATGTCCTTGTTTTTATGCTTTCATATATTTTCATAGTTAAAATCCTGGTGGTAAACAATGCTTCACATTCAATCATTTAAAAGTTATATACAGTAATTATAAACATCTTTCTGTATTTTTGCAAAAACAACCTAATGATCTGGTTCAGTGGTTGCATAATATTCCATTGAGCAACTCTCTTATGGTTCCCTTAACCATTCTCCTATTGTGAAAAATGTAGGTAGCTTCCAAATATTTATTATTATACAATCCACTGCAATAAACATTTGTGTGTATATAGCTCTTCCCTAAAAAATTGCTTTCTTAGGTTACATTTCCTAGAGTAGAATTACTAAGACAAAAAGTTAAAGTACACAACATGGGTCAAAATCATAGAATTTGAAATCAGATACCTGTGAGTTCAAATCTCAGCTCTGTCACTTAGTATGTGACCTGAAACAGGAATTTCTGTTCCCTGCCTGTAAAATGGGGATGAAGATAGCTATTGTTAGGGTTGTTGAGACATTCACATGGAATAATTCATGTATTAAGCACAGTGATTGACTCTCAGCAAACATTTCCAAAATTATAGTTAATATTGGGATTGTTGTCATATTATTTTTAATAATATAGCATCATATTGATTCTTTTTTTTTTTGTTTTAAATCAGTCAGCCTGGCATCTTTATTCTTTTTTTTTTTTTTAAGATTTTATTTATTCATTATAGAGAGGGGAGAGAGAGAGAGAGAGAGAGAGAAGGGGGAGGAGCAGGAAGCATCAACTCCCATATGTGCCTTGACCAGGCAAGACCAAGGTTTTGAACCAGCAACCTCAGCGTTTCCAGGTTGACGCTTTATCCACTGCGCCACCACAGGTCAGGCCATATTGATTCTTAAAAATCTGACTAATCTGCACAGAAATCTACCCAGTCTAATTACAATTGTAAAACATTTGAAAATTTTATAATTTACCAATTTAGAATGGTAGTACAAAGCTATCTGAATTGAAAGTTTTCTAATCACTTAAATTAAACATTCCCCATGTGTTTTAAGACTAAGTTGGTCTGAAACTCAAAGGACACCATCCTCTTAAACTTCAATAAGTGAGTTACTTGCAAGTCGTGGCTATTAAAGTTCTCTGACCTAAAATACGTGAGGAATGCAGTGTACCTCGTTAATAACAGTGACATTTTATGACACAGTTTTCCTACTTGAGGATCATATCCCTGGGATGTTATACTAGAATTGGAAAAGAGATAGTTTGAATAAGTCTTTCAGGTGATTTACTGTATCCAATTAAGAATTAAATATATATATATTTAATAGTATTGAAGATTTAAAATACCAATACTCACAACTTTCATCAGCCTTGTTTTCCTACCTATGAATTTGAAATTGGAAAGTCTATAAGATTAGTGGATAGTGAAACAGGCTATAGGGATGTGTATATGTGGAATAGATCCTGCTCAAATGGGACCTCAACAATATACTTGTTCCACTTATCATCAATATAGAGGCTTAATTATACCCTCACCCCCACAGCTGTAGTGAAAACCAGTAAGTGATTAAGTATCAGAGTGATGAAGAGGATAGTGATGTGCAGTGAAAAACAAAAAGCTCATTAACATTTGGTGAGAGAATGATTGATATCCTCACCCCTTCCCAGACCCACTGATAGAAATGAGCTAAAACCACCTAGGACTATGATGAATCCAATCTCAAAGAGCTCCTCTTCACATAGAGTTAGTGTTTGGGTCCAGGTAAGACAAAGGGGGGGGGGGATTCAGTAAATCAAAACCTTAATGGAATGAGAAGAAATGGGAGAAGAGAAGCCCATAGGAAGAGGAAGACTGAGGACTTCTAAGTAGAGTATAACAATATAAATTACTAAGAAAAAATGCACAGTTATTAGCATATTCTTTGCTGATCACCATCCAGATGAGAAATCAATATTGAGTTTCTAAGTTAATCAGCTGTACTTATAATACTGACTCCCCAACACTACTACCAGCAGGCCTCACCCAGGATAAGGAATAAGTTGTAGTTTCTGTAGATTTGGGTCTTGGGTCACTGAAGATTAAACTAGGTAGCCTTTGAGGCAAAGATGATGGAGTTGGCCCTGGCCAGTTGGCTCAGCGGTAGAGCGTCGGCCTAGCGTGCGGAGGACCCGGGTTCGATTCCCGGCCAGGGCACATAGGAGAAGCGCCCATTTGCTTCTCCACCCCTCCGCCGCGCTTTCCTCTCTGTCTCTCTCGTCCCCTCCCGCAGCCAAGGCTCCATTGGAGCAAAGGATGGCCCGGGCGCTGGGCATGGCTCTGTGGCCTCTGCCTCAGGCGCTACAGTGGCTCTGGTCGCAACATGGCGACGCCCAGGATGGGCAGAGCATCGCCCCTGGTGGGCAGAGCGTCGCCCCTGGTGGGCGTGCCGGGTGGATCCCCGTCGGGCGCATGCGGGAGTCTGTCTGACTGTCTCTCCCCGTTTCCAGCTTCAGAAAAATGAAAAAAAAAAAAAAAAGATGATGGAGTTGAGGTCTTTGGGGACTAAGGAATAGTCAGAGAACAAAGTGGCCAACATAGCATCCCTTTACACAGAGAAGTGGCTGTAGGATGCTGAGTCCATGTGCAAAACAGGATGCTTGGGAGGAGTATCTCTAAGTCTGGCGAGAGCGTCATGCTAAAGAGACAGAGGCCGGAGACTAGTAAGGATGATTTCATTGGGAACAAATAGAATGACAGTAAATGTGATGAGATTTCTGTCTGATAACAGTCTAAAAAAGAAGGAGCCTCTTAAGTGACTGAGGACAAATTCATGGCCAACATGTTATGGGTTAAAGTAGAAGAAACTTCCTCTATAAAAGTAAAGTTGGTTTCTGGTTAAAGAGGCAATAGCCTCTGTTCTCTCCCAAAACCCAACTGAAACAATAATAAAAAATAAAAATAAAATTTAAAGCTTATACCCCCAAGTATAAGGAGAATGAAATAGAAAACAACAACATTTTGGAAACTAGAGAGCTGATAAACAAAAATTAAAATTCATTTGACTTAGGAGTTAAATTTTAAGCTAACAACTAAGAATGCTGACATGCAACCCAAGCATCCTGAATCATACTGGGGACCCACAAAAGGTTCAAATATTAGTGCTGTAACATCTTTGGTAATAGGGATGAGGATGGAACTGAAAACAGAAGGCTCTGTTGAAAGTCTGTTCACAAACTGACTTAGCTCCTCACCAGATCCCTCTATCCCACTCCATGCAGTTGGTCAACTGTACTTCTTCCCCCAGCAGAAGACAGGAGGCTTAATTTCTATAGAGAATGGGGTCTAAACTGGAGGTAAAGAAATCATGGTGAAAACATAATGATTAAGTGAGAAATGACAGTCTTTGTTTTGAAATATCCAGCCTTCTTTTATTAAGCTTCCAGGATCCTGATGTCCAAGCAAGAGACTGAAGTAGTCTTCTCTAGATCATGTCATTAGCCCAACATGAAAATTCTCATACAAATGGTCCAGCCAGCTAACACTCCACATATACTAAGCCCCTTTCACATATACAAAGTTCCAAGTAGCTTTTCAAAATTCAAATATTAAATATGAGCAACAATAAGGATCACCAGGAATGTGAACAAATCCTCTGACAAACAAACAAAAAATCAATGTAGAAGAAATGACTATGTCAAAAATTGTCATTGAGGCCTGTCTGGGTAGCTCAACTGATTAGAGCAGGGGTCAGGAACCTATGACTCGTGAGCCAGATGTGGCTCTTTTGATGGCTGCATCTGGCTCGCAGACAAATATTTAATAAAAATAGTAATAATGTTAAAAATATAAAACATTCTCATGTAATACAATCCATTCATTTCCTACTGCTCATGTTCATGGTTGTGGGTGGCTGGAGCCAATCACAGCTAGCTGTCCCCGGGACAACACCAAATTTTTATTGGATAATGCGTAATGTACACAGGTCGTTGTAAGCCTCTCACAGAATTACATTTTAAAATATGTGGCATTCATAGCTCTCTTAGCCAAAAAGGTTCCCGACCCCTGGGTTAGAGCATTGTCCCAGTACACCAAGTTTGTGGTTTGATGCCTGGTCAGGGCACTTACAAGAAACAACCAATGAATACTTAAATAAGTAGAGCAACAAATTGATGTTTCTCTCCCTCCCTCATACTGTCTCTCTCTCTCTCTAAACTCTAAAAATCAATAAATAAATTTTTAAAAATTGTCATTGATAGCCGAAGAATGATAAAGCATTTTTGACACAAGAGTAAGAATATACCTTTTAAAAAGGTATGTTAAGAGAATAAAAAATGCAAATATTCATGGGGAAAATCTTACTATGTTCCAAGCACTGTTATAAGATAGTAACTCTTCCATGCCCCCAACAAGTTCCCAGGCTAGAAAATTAGAGATATTTATATAGAATGTGTACTGGGTTGAAAGTTAGAAGTCTCAGGAAAAAGGGTTCTGGCCTAAAGTCTATCACTGGCAAGTGATGCAACTTTGAAGTCACTAGGACTTTGGGACTTCTGTTTTCCTATCAAGAGAGAATACAGACAGCAAGTAGAGAAAATTACTATTTGAAAAATGCAGCAGAGTTCATTTGGGAGAGATAACAACTTTTGAGAAACTCTTGGGTATGCAAAACCAAAACTCAGACTCTAACAAGGATAAGAAAAAGTAAACAGGCCCTGGCCGGTTGGCTCAATTGTAGAGTGTCGGCCTGGTGTGCAGGAGTCCCAGGTTCGATTACCGGCCAGGGCACACAGGAGAAGCGCCCATCTGCTTCTCTAGCCCTCCCCCTCTCCTTCCTCTCTGTCTCTCTCTTCCCCTCCTGCAGCCAAGGCTCCATTGGAGCAAAGTTGGCCCGGGTGCTGAGGAAGGCTCTATGGCCTCTGCCTCAGGTGCTAGAATGGCTCTGATTGCGGCAGAGCGACGCCCAAGATGGGCGGAGCATCACCCCCTGGTGGGCATGCCGGGTGGATCCCGGTCGGGTGCATGCGGGAGTCTGTCTGACTGCCTCCCCATTTCCAACCTCAGAGGAATACAAAAAAAAAAAAAGAGAGAATAAAAAATGATTTTGTATATTAATATATAAGCAAAAACAGAAAATGATTGAAAGAATTACATTAAAATATTTTTTTAACATTGATAAGATCATATTTACTATTTACCATGTCTATTACGATATGGAATACTTTTTAAATATTTATTAAATAATTATTTAGTCATAGCAATTTTGAGATAATTTTTAGCCAATAAGAGCGAATGTGGAAAAAAAGCTCTAAATATCTAATTACCTTCAGTATGTAGGGCTTTCAAAGAACTTATAGGAACAAGTTAATTGAATATTAAATTCATTGAAAGCATGGTTTTATATCATCAAATCTGTCCCAGATACTTGTTAATTTATAATCATCACTTCCTCATAGCATCTGACAGTTAACTGGAGCACCTACTGATGGCAGATTATTTTATAGTTTCCCTTCCTACCCTTCTAATGTAGGGTTCGGACATAAGGTTTGCTTTTGTCAGTGAATGTGGGCTGAAGCGACAGGGCATCAGTTCCTAGTTGGAGCCTTCAAAGTCATCACTTATATCCACTCACCTCTCAAGATCTTCTGGCTTCTGCCATGAGAAGAACATGCCTCAAAAAACTTCTGCTCCTCCAGTCTGGACTTCTAGAAAAGAAAAGATAAGCAAATCTCAATTCCACCTGCACACTAGTCAACACAGACCCATGTAAGAGCTACATACTATCATTGCAAGCCACTGATAGATTGTGGTTGGTTTTACACAGAAAAACTAAGTAATACTCTTATACATTTTGTAAAGGGTACTACCAAATTCTGTTTGAAAAAAAGGCTTCTAAAATTCCACAGCTAGAAGAAAAAGAGTCAGGCTTCATATTACTCTTGCAGTGACACTCATATTACTCACTGCGTGTATTTAGTTTTCATTTTATAGATATTATTTGCTGAATTGAGCACATATTTGTACCCATTTCCTGAATTCCATTATTTACAAACCAGTGCATTAGCAAGCCTCCAAATATGACAGAACTAAGCCAGTTAGACCAATCTCCCCACAAAAGAGAACTAAAGAGCAGAAGTAAAACAGTTCTTCAGAAAATAGTGAAGAATTCCTCAGCCAAAATCCAGAAGAAGACCCCAGAAAGGTAAGCCATATATTCAAATCTGCTCTGCCCTGAAGGTTTTGCTGATGCATAAAATAATAGTCTAGAGTAGGGGCAAGTAGTATTCACATGTTCAAACTTGGGACCAGTGTTAAGTCTGAAGGCACTCAGCAAATGTCCCTGGGTATACCCCCTCTCAAGGGGGAACAGGAGAGTTGGAAAGTTGGGTGTGGGTATGGAGGGATTGAGCAAAAAAGAAAAAAACAAAGAGAAAAAAACTCATGCACACGGACAACAGTGTGGAGATTGTCAGGAGGAGGGATGGTAGGGGTGGTGGAAGAGGGTGCGGCAGCATAAGGGGCATCAACAGTGATGGAAGGAGACTTGACTTGGGGAGGTGAACACACAACAGAGTATACAGATGCTGTGTTGTGGAATTGTACACCTGAAACCTGTATAATTTTGTTAGCCAGTGTCATCCTGATAAATTCAATAAAAAAAAAGAAAAAGATAGCTTTGAAACAAAGCTGTGCATTGAGTGGCTTTCAAAAGATCAAGAGTATGAAAGTAAAAGCCAGGGGCCTTCCAGAGACAAAGACTCTGATAAAGTCTTACTTAACATCAGCATGAGACTACTGGAAGTAGTCCAGTCTTCACATAGATTTACAGCTAACATCCATCTGGGTTTGGGAAACTTTAAGCCTTGAAAGTAGATTATGTCGTCTCCAGATTGGAGACTAGTTGAAGCACAATAATATGTTGTACAGGAAAACAGAGGGTTAGGCCTCAAAGTAGTCCTAAATGTGGTGTCCAGCACACTGACAAAAATAATTGGGCACACCAAAAGCAAGAACTTCAATTGACAGCTGGAAGAAATAAGCTAACAGACCCATAAACCTTTGAGATATTGAAATTATCAGATAAACCCTACATAAGTTTTATGCTTATATTTTACAAAGACATAAAAGTTAAGCCTGAAAATTTTATTGGGGAATAAGAAACTGTAAAAGGTGACAGAGCAGATTTGAAAAAGAATCAAATAGAAATTCTACAAATTCACAATACCAATAGTAAAATATACAAAATCGAGATTTTAGACAAACATAAGGAACTATCTGTATCAGGTGCAGGACAGACTGTGGCACTACCCTTCTTCCAAGTTAACAAAAGTCTATAGTAATAATTCTTGCAGCCAAGATAATTCATTTAATTCTTCTAGTTATTACTTGTAGTGCACAGCCTAGGCCACATGACAGAAATATGTTATTTTGGGTAGTGGCACTTTAGTTTGAATTCTCACTCCCTCCACCCTATGAATAATTTATGTTAGTTAGATTAGAAGACCAAGTCCAGACTACTTATCTGTTCTGTAAGTAGAACTTCCTAATACACAGCCATTTGAAGAAACAGTTCCATTATAGGATGTTGGGCCAAAGTCCCCACTAACTACTTGTGTCTATACTACATTTAATTTCAGAATATAGCAGAAATGGTCCAGAAGAAAACTGAGGAAAAATAACAATAATAAAAGAGGGAAATCCAACAATATATCTCTTCTATTTTTTCTCTTTAAAATAATAATAATTTTTTTTTTATTTTTTATTTTTTACATAGACAGAGAGAGAGTCAGAGAGAGGGATAGACAGGGACAGACAGGAACAGAGAGAGATGAGAAGCATCAATCATCAGTTTTTTGTTGCGACACCTTAGTTGTTCATTGATTGCTTTCTCTTATGTGCCTTGACCGTGGGCCTTCAGCAGACCGAGTAACCCCTTGCTCGAGCCAGCGACCTTGGGTCCAAGCTGGTGAGCTTTGCTCAAAGTAGATGAGCCTGCGCTCAAGCTGGTGACCTCGGGGTCTCGAACCTGGGTCCTCCACATCCAGTCCGACGCTCTATCTACTGCGCCACCGCCTGGTCAGGCTAATAATCTTTTCTTTTCCCATGTTTCTGTTGAGGACATAATAAGCTCTGTCTTCAGAGGTCCTTGCAAATTAGCTCTTGCCCATTAGCTTTCTCAATCTGTCAGGAACACAGCTTCTCCCCTCTAACACAAAGTCCTAAACCAGCACCTAGGGCATAAATAATCATGAAAAAAATTTTAATTATTTTTAATTGATGAGCTATGTTTAGAATATAGCAAGAATTCAATGCACATTTATTTACACAGATGATAATACTTCTACATTTATTACTAACTTACTTACATTTAACCTTTGAGGTAGATATGATTGTCAAACAAAGGCTCAGAGAAGTTAAGCAACTTGCTGAAAGTCACACAGTTAGTATGTGTTGGAGCATCATCTCAAAACCAACTTTGACACCCAAGCTAGAACTACACAATAATACTTCTTTGTGGAATGAACTTAATAAACTCTCAGATGTCCAACATCTCTAGCTCCCCTGTGAAATGGAAAGAATCAGACTTAGCTTGTTTTTGCCATTTAGGAACAATTAATTGTGTTTTTCATTCTGTGATTTCTCCCTTAAAGGTCTTAAACATTCCTGTGGACCCTGAAGCAACGTTGCCCTCATGATTAACCGATTACCACAACAATGGTCTGGTCCCTTTTCATGTGTTTCAGAACATTCAACAGTCTTCATATTACTTTTTATGGTTTGCCATTTGAAATATCTACTTGGGAGACTGAAAATAAAACTGCTTTTTCCACAGACTAGTCTCTGTTTCCATTTGGTAAACTCTAATATTTATTTCTCCTCATATTTCGAATTCTACTGAAGGCAATATGGCTTTGCCTCCCTTTCACTCTTCATCCTTGTGCACCAAGGCCTTTGAGTTCATGGAAACATGACTGCCTTGGGGAACGGTGATACAAAGCCTCCTAGATCCAACTAACTTTGAATTTGCTTCCAAATTCCACACACAAAAGCATTTCGCCCAATAGATCAGTGCCCCTGGTGACACTTGAGACCTCTATTGCTGCTAACAGCAGGCCTTGGGCACAGGTGCCTCTGACTAGGGTGTAAAGCCAGTGGCCAGGGCCACCATCATAGCAGCCATTCACATGCAGGTTCGCATTGGATTCGGACAATCGGTAAAGAAACAACAGAGCCAAGAACTGATGGGCCATCACCTTTAATCCTAGCTTGCACCCGGCAGGCAAGTAAAAACACACACTGGGCTCCAAAACCCACTCATATTCAGTGCTCACAAAGCTACTGACTTATCCAAGTTTTCTAGAATCAAAGGTTTCTAGCTCACCAGACTTATTCACCTCTGTTCCCCATCTCCTTCCTTCTCCCTGCACAAACTCTGCACTAACTGGCTTCTCACTCAACACTCCGCCATCTTGGCTGCCTCTCCTGGCCTCCTCCATGTGGCCTCTCTCTGCTCTCCTCTCTGCTGTCTCCTCTAATGTTAATCTCAGGAACCAAGAGAGCAAGCTCCCATTCTGCCCTCATTTTATACTGTAGATTCATAACCTTTAATTCAATATACAAAATAGGGAAGTCTCTAATACAAAGTCACTTCTCTGAGGCATGATGGGATTGTACCACCCCACATCAAAAAGGGTGGGAAAGGCTTAATCCCAAAACCAAGCCCCAGGCTACAACGATCCTGCCTGCCCACAGCCTGCCCCCAACACACATTAATATCACCTGGGCGACGGCCTCCACGTGGGCAGCGCCATCTTTAACAAAGTGAGCATAATATATTTTATCTGCCCTACACTAGGGTTTCTCTCCTGCAGTTCTTGCCTACCCTCCTCTGTCTCACAACTTCCTGAGGGATTTCCCCAAACCAGCTTCCAACTCAGGTGACTGAAATTCCCACAGAAACCTAACACCAGCTCACCCTCTCTGGCCATCACCAAGACTCCTCCCCTTCGATGCCAAGTTACCTCAAAGAATAATGATTTTATTTTCTGTAAGCTATAAACTCTGTGTCAAAGCTAGAAAGTAAATAAACTCTGAATTAATGATTTAATCAATGTTTGTAATGAACAAGAGACCAGTAAGTCTGTCAGATACTTCATACAAAAATATATAAATAAATAAAGAGGCTGGCCATTAAGAGGAGCAAAGAGGCATCCTTGAAGACAGATCTTGCATTTTCAAATGCAACAAAATTACCAGCAATGTTCATCCCAGGAAACTAATCTCATGCCCCTGCTCACAAGGTCTAGTCATCAAGTGTGTGCACCTTGTCCTGAGTCCTGAATGTTCCCATGGTTTCTCCTCTTCCATGTGCTTCTGGAACTTTGGTGTGTCTTGCTAATACCCTTCTGATAATTGGCTCCTGACTTTGCTTCTGTTTCAAATACAGTTTTGCCATTTGGCTTGAGTCTCTGACCTTCCAATCTGTCCTACAGTTTCTGTTTGTACTTCACTACGTCTTGTTTGACTGCTTACCCATCAAGGGTACACCAGCAAAAACACAGTTGGTTTTGTTCAGACTTCCACTCAAGGTAATGGCTTGTTTAGTTAAAGGATAGCTTTCTTTCTGAATGCTATATCCACAACCAAATTCTAATAGTCATTTACTGCTCTTTAACTTTTTGGTTTGGGGGTAGACTGGAGTCTGAGATGGAGTGGCCTTCTTATACTGAACCACATCCATATATTTGTTAATCTTGATGAAGAATTGTATATGCTTGTGTGCATATTTCTATACAGATGCATTCATTAGAATAAAAACATTTATTTACATTGTTCTTTAAAAAAATACACACACAGCATGTTGCACTGCATTTCAGTTTCTCCCTATATGAATGAGTTTCCTTTACAGAGATAGTTAGATAATGAAAAATATCCTCCTGAGTTTTACTGAGCAATAGTATGACACATAATCACTAAACCTCATATTAAGAAAAAATAGCTTATATAAAAACTTGAATCCCCCCCCCCCCCCCCGCAAATAATACTATAAAAGTTTACAGTCCATCCTATCAAGGATACGTTCCATAACTTTTGGGTTTGATAGTGAAATATATACACACATATATGCATGTCTCTAATAACAAAGCACCAAAGTAAAATAAACCTGCTTGTCCAAATACAGTTGCATTTCAGTCAAAGTTTTGCTTAGTATTTTGAGAAGAGCTTTGAGAAGATAAATATTCTCAGCCTGAGATCTGACATCAGATGCTCATGGTGCCATCTACTGGTCATTGGTAAATGAGTCTTGATTAAGATACCTAGATCTGGAAAATTTTTAATACAAAGCAAACTCCCTTTTATTATCCACAGTTTAAAATTGGTGGCCCAGTTTTAAGATGTCAGTTGTGCTGAAAGGATATCTAAATTGTTGAGTTTCACACAAATTATATGACATCTCATTTTGAACAACAATGCTTGAAATAATACAAAGCCTACTCTATGTTTTATAACAGGAACTATAGATTGCCATGGAATGAGAAGGGGAAGAAGTAGACCTAGATAATTGTGTCTTCGTGGAAACACCAACTCAGGAGCATAGAATGTTTCCAGTAGAGTGAAGCTGGGGAGAAAAGAGGGGAGATATTGGGAGTAGGTGCTAAAATGATCATCTCTCTGTAAAGATAGCAGTTGGCAGAATTTGTCCCACCCTCTCAGAAGTCATGAGGTTACTGAAGAACGCTGGAGATGACTCACCTTCACCAGTGACTTTCTAAGCCAGTTCTTTCTTGTGGTTCAGTCCTCGAGAGCAGATCCAATGCCATCTTCCTTTGTCATCTCCCCATTGAATGAATGTTCTTTTCATGGCATTTTCTACTTTCGTCTGTCTTTCAGAAGCTAAGTTTGCTCTCTCCTTTAAGGCTTTCTGTGTCTCAGGAGCAAGAGACCTTTGTAGGTATTCCCTGCATCACTAATGAGTCCATTTGTCATCCTCCTACTCCCCTCCCCCCTCCCTGACATGAAGCTACTCTGAGTTTGGAGTTTCCAAGCACCTGGACAATTACAAATGAAGCCCACTTCCATCAGAGCAGGTGGGCTTCCAAGCCACCCCAGTTGCTGGTTAGGCCAGCACTGAGCCACTCTGGTCTTTTCCCACAGGGGTTGTGCACTGATCAGAAAGTATTCTGCAGGTCTCTGATC
Source organism: Saccopteryx leptura (assembly GCF_036850995.1). Classification (NCBI taxonomy): domain Eukaryota; kingdom Metazoa; phylum Chordata; class Mammalia; order Chiroptera; family Emballonuridae; genus Saccopteryx; species Saccopteryx leptura. Next base: position 150,042,018 of record NC_089504.1, read on the forward strand.
AGATCAGACTTCTGAAATACCTGTTTTATTTAAAAATATATGAATAAATTATTTTCAAAACACTAAATTCCAAACCTGATATCTGTTTTGAGGCTAGAATCCAAGATTCTGAGAGGAGGTTAGGGGCCATTTTGAACCAAATATCAACCAAATCTCTTTAAAATGTTATCAGAGGCGGATTTAATAGCGGGCGCACCAGGTGCGCACCTTGGGCCCCGACTTCTGAAGGGCCCCGCAAAACCCCAACTTTACACTTTTTTCTAATGTAAGAGGCCCAATATTTTCTTCTGCACCTGGGTCTCAAGTAACCTTAATCTGCCTCTGAATGTTATGGCTTCTTAAGGTCTTTAAAAAGATTGTATGAAAATTTTGGTAGAAATTAGGAATCAAAGACAATTCTTTCACCCTTAATATCAAACACAGGTCTATTTGCGTGTCCTTAAAAATAGCAGTATGATTCATGCAACCGTATTAGATGCAGATTGATGATTTTAGTGATCATTCTCTCCTTCTGAGAAACAAGAAACTGAAACCTTGAAAGGATCTGTTTACAAGAGCACACCATAGAAAGTTCCAGACCACAACAAGAATTTCAAAATAGCAGGTTCTATAAGCATGAGTGATTTTAATAATAAAGGTTGTACTTAAACATTGCTACACTTTTAAAAGGCTAGTCTCACTTCAGTTAGCACAGAAAAGGGGCCTAGAAAAAAAATAGTTGTTTCCTGAGAGATCACACAATCCAAAAAAACACTCTGCTAAAATCTAACTGATGCCCATGTGTAAGTAGATAAAAAAGGATTCATCACCCAAAACAAAACAGTAGCTTTTCTACCTAGGATATGTGAGCTATAAAAGAAACCTTTAAATGAAAACATGTTTTCAATAATTTAACTAAAGATGAAGAGATACTAAATACATCTGTGCAGTACTGAGAAAGAATGTAAGTTAAAATATTGACATCATCAACTATACCCATTCAGAGCCCAAATCTAGCTGATAGAATTTGTGAATTTTCAACTTGATCTACAAACAGAGTTACAGGTTTTAGTCTGGGCCTTCTCAAGATTGTTCTCTTCCTTCAAGTTTTTTAAATAAAACCACCAATTTGTAAATGCTATTTTTACTATAAAAGGAGCTCAGATTATTCTAGGAGAGCACTGAAAGCATGGCAAACCCAAGAAACATAGCTCCTATTGAATTTGAACTTCAGTCATATTTGCAATGACAATAATGCACCAAGAAACTAGGATAATATATACTGCTCATAAAATTTAGGGGATATTTTATTGCTTCATATTTATTTTGAAACATCTCCTAATTCTTATGAGCAGTATATTTTCAGTACCCAAACTTCTAACTATTCAAATGCTCATTTCTCTTTTTTTGAAAGAAATGTGACACCCATTCCAAATTCTCTTTGATCCAGCTCTGTTATTTTCCAAGGATCTGTTTGTATCTAACCGTACGGCGAAGGAAAAATAAGGTGTGCTGAATTCAGTGTAAGAGAGAAAAAGAAAGGAGTGAGGAAGAGTGGGGGAGAAGACAGCATTCCGAGGAAAGAGAGGTACAGAAGAGAGGGAGGGAAAGGGGGAGACAGAGACACAAGGGGGCATGGGGGTGAAGGCAAGAGAGTGAAAGACACAGAGAAAGGAAATCAGAAAGAGGAAGGAAAGACTAGAGGGAAGGAAGTCAAGAAGGAAGAGAACCCCAGAAAGGTGCAAAAGGGAAAAATTAAAAAGCAAGAGCGAAAAGATTAAAAAAAATAACAATAAAGAGAAAAAGGGGGAACAAAATTACAAGGAGGTGGGGTGGGTGGAAGAGTCAAAGAAAAGCAGTGGGGTGTTGGTGGGGCAGATTCAGGGACAGGCAAGGGACAGGGTAATAAAACATCCGTATAGAACACGTACTCCAACCTTTCAGAGCAGAGATTCTGAAAGACAGGCCCAAGGAGGTTAAGTAATTAAGCGAAAGTCACCCAGGCAGATATCATTGTTGGAAGAAAGTCGTGGAAACAGAACCAACGGCCACTTGACAGCAGCGTTCCGAGAGTGAAATGTTTGAGCAGCATCCCTTGCCTTCTCTGGGGAAAGGGGACCTACCATAATCCCAGGTGGTGGGTACCCAAGGACCAGGAGGAAACAATCGGGACTCCACGTCCTCTGATGTCATGATACCCTCGAAGCGAATTCCCAATGCAGCTGACAGCTCCACAATCGAATAGAATATCAAAAACAAAAAAGCAGGAATAATGAAACTCTAATCCCTCTGGTATTTAGAGGGGGTATATACCTTGAACTCTAGGGTCAGGCTGCCTCCGTGCGAATCCTCACGGAGCCTCTGCCTTGCTGACCTTACTAAAACTTGTTCTTTACCTGTTTCCTAGTCCATACATTGAGATAATAGCAATATTTACCACCCAATATTGTTGTGAGAATTAAATCAAATAACCCGTGTCGTGTGATGACTATAAAGCCCCGCACACTAAACACAAACGGCTCTTGGATTCCTTGCTGGACTTGTTGAGTTTCTGTGCCCCCTGACTATGTTGAAAGCATTGGACCGAGTGTGTTTCATTTTTGTACAATACTTGATTGTGAAATGCCTTTGGCATGTATTGCGAATGAATGAGAAGTGATAGTCCTGGGCTGGCAACTACTCGGTGAGATTTTCTAAGGTCTATTTACCTATTTTTTTGAGATGCTGTCTAATGTCACCATCTTAGTTATGAAGAACAGACTTAATTTGACATGCTTGGCTGCAGACCTACTCAATGCTATTTGTTTTGAAATGAAAATGGAAATTTTAAACCAAAGTGGGATTTACTAATTTAGCAAACAGTAGTGCTGATTTGTTGCTTTTACTATTAAAATAGCTTTGTGTCTATTTTAACGGAGGTGCTGATCCCTTGTGACCACCTCTGCGTCTTTCATGTCACTTCTGAGTGCTTTTTTATTACAGGAAGTGAAGTAAATCAGTGGGGAGGCTGATTAAAATCCCTGTTAGAGGCAAGTGGATAAAAATGAGATTAGGGAATGTGAGTGCATCTCGAAATCACTGCACTTGACCAAACCGATTACATTTAAGTATACTTGCTTTTGCCTCAATCTGGGGGAGTAAGCAGTGAGCCACGAAAAGGGGAGTCAAAGTCGGAGAATGGTAAGCAATAGTCGTTGACTGTTAACAGACACACGCTTGCACACAAGCATGCATGATTTTCTTCACCTGAAGTATTATTCTCCCTCTAAAACTTTTCCATGTGTTCTGAAATCTGCTTAGTGATAACAATACTTTTTTGTGTGTGTGTGGTGTACATGCTAAGTGCCAGGCACTGGGCTGGGAGTATTACATGTGTGGTTTCATTTAATTTTCACAACAACTCTGTCTATAGATAGTGTTGTCATGAGAAGTATGAGGAAATGGAAGCTCAGAGAATAATACAGTGTGTCCGTAAAGTCATGGTGCACTTTTGACCAGTCACAGGAAAGCAACAAAAGACGATAGAAATGTAAAATCTGCGCCAAATAAAAGAAAAACCCTCCCAGTTTCTGTAGGATGATGTGGCAGCATGTGCGCATGTGCAGATGATGATGTAACACCGTGTATACAGCGGAGCAGCCCACGGCCATGCCAGTCGAGATGTGGACGGTACAGAGGAAAGTTCAGTGTGTTCTGTGGCTTGCTAAATTTGAATCTGTGAACTAAGTGCAATGTGAATGTCGGCGCGTTTATAGTGAAGCGCCACCACATAGGAATAACATTACTCAGCGGGATAAGCATTTGAGGGAAACCAGCAGTTTGGTGGAGAAACCCCGTTCTGGTAGGCCATCAGTCAGTAATGAGTCTGTAGAGGCTATACGGGATAGCTACCTAAGGAGCCCTAAAAAATCTGTGCGTGAGCCCACATTGAACTGCACTGAATAGGTATGAAACTGGGAGAGTTTTCCTTTTATTGGGTGCAGATTTCACATTTCTATCATCTTTTGTTGCTTTCCTGTGACCGGTCAAAAGTGCACCATGACTTTACGGACACACTGTAGTTACTTTTTTGGTATTTATATGTGCTACATGATTTTACATATGCTACTTTATCTGATCTTTTTAATGATTCGGTGAGATGGATTTTTGTCCCATTGAAGGTGAGAATAGTGTGGCTCATAATTATTTATAATAGCTACCATTTATTGCATACTAATTGTGTACCAGGGACTTGTCACATATCTTAAATACAGCACATTATCTCCTATAATTCTTATGACCTATAAAATAAATCTTAATTCCACTTTACAAATAAGTAAATGAGAGCACAGCAAGACACACAACTTGCCCAACATCAGTCAACCAACACAAGACAGAGCCAGGATTTCAAACAAGATTTTGATGATTTCAAAGCCTGAGTACTTAGCCTATGCTTTGTAAATAGAGTTATAATACACAAAACTACAGATTTAGAAGACGTGGATTTAAAACCAGCTTGAAGGACTCCCACTGTCCAAATCTAAAACAATTTGAACATCAAAATAAATAATGATAGTAATTGATTATAATCCATTTGATAAGAAGAAATGCATTAGTTTGCACTGATATGAATGAAAAGAAGAGAAAGCTTCTTTTTTAAATGAAAAACCATCCAATTAATACAGAAAAAATGATGGACTTAGAATGTCACCAAAGTGGCCACCTCTATAGTAATAATTAACTCTTGAAAAAAACATTAGTGGATGCCAAAATTAGTGGGTGAAAATAGAGTGAGGGATGAGATTTTATATAGTCTCAGAGTATCTCCCACAAAATATTTATTAATAACAAAGGAGGAAATAACTTTACAGTGGAGAGACAAGGCAGACACCACAATCTTAACTAAGTGGTCAAAGTTAATACCACTAGTAACAGGTAGACACACATGCCTCTCAATAAAATACAATGAAAAGAACACAGCATCCATGATATCTCAGCCAAAAATGCACAAGGGTCTAATAAGAAGAAGACATTAGAAACAAAAAATGGAAGGACATGTTACAAAATGACAGGTACATAATCTTCAAAAACATCTAGGTCATGAAATGACTGAGGACCTGTTCCAGAATAAAGAGACTAGAGACAAAAATTGGAGTACAGCATATGTCCGTGGATTAGGTGCTTTGATATAAAGGGCATTACTGGGGAAACTGTCAAATTTTTATTGGGACCTTTGTGTTAAAAAAAAAATATATATATATATATATATATAGAGAGAGAGAGAGAGAGAGACTTTTTCATATCATCTCTCTCTCTCTCTCTATATATATATATATATATATAGAGAGAGAGAGAGAGAGAGAGACTTTTTCATATCATCCTTACAACTTTTGAGTTTAAAACTTGTAAAATAAAAAATACTTTTTTTTTTTTTGTATTTTTCTGAAGCTGGAAATGGGAAGGCAGTCAGACTCCCGCATGCGCCCGACCGGGATCCACCCGGCATGCCCACCAGGGGGCGATGCTCTGCCCATCTGGGGCATCACTCTGTTGCAACCAGAGCCATTCTAGCGCCTGAGGCAGAGGCCATAGAGCCATCCTCAGTGCCCGGGCAAACTTTGCTCCAGTGGAGCCTGGGCTGCTGGAGGGGAAGAGAGAGACAGAGAGGAAGGAGAGGGGGAGGGATGGAGAAGCAGATGGGCGCTTCTCCTGTGTGCCCTGGCCGGGAATCAAACCCAGGACTCCTGCACTCCAGGCCAACGCTCTACCACTGAGCCAACCAGCAAAGGCCTAAAAATACTTTTTAAAAATCCAACCACTTTCTTTGGGACTTTGGGCAAGTCATTGAACTTCCTTGAGCTTGTTTTTTGCTCTGTATAAATGGGAAAATAATTAGTTTTATTGGGACAATAAAGGAGATGGTGCATACAAAAACAACTGTCATTTATTAGGTGATCAATAAATACTAGTTTCTTTTTTCTTATCAATCTGCTTATCTAATACTTTGAATTTGACTTATGGGGGGGCTTTAGGGGAAATGGATATCATGACTTATGCTTTGTTTTACAAGGTGAACAATTCATGACACATCCCAGAAACTTTAAGCTCAGTGCTTTACTTTGGGTAGCCTTCTAATCAGCTTAGGAATTATCAACTAGTTGGGCAGTGTTTCCAAAATTGGGGTTCAGAGATGTATTCTGGGAGGTCCAAAGAGTTTCCAGGAGCAGTTTTTGTGTGTTTTTATTTATATCAGCATGATTATATTTAATTGAGCAACATCAGTATCCATGTTAGCAATTATTTTTGATATTTCAGTGCACACATTTACAATTGTGTTTACAATTGCTTGGAAACCAAACTGTCCTACTTTTCTTATCATGGGTAATGAAAAGAAGTATATTCTGTAAATAATTTATGAATTTGCACCAAGTGAAGTTTACTGCTAGCAAATATAGAACCTTGTGTGAATACAAAAACACATACCTTCCTCAAAACATCTTACATCCATCTGTCAAATTGTCCTACTATAAATAATAAAAGCAGAATAAATGATATTTTGTTAGGAGTTATATGTGATATGGAAAAATAAAAAGTAAAACAGGTTAAGGGAAATCCGGACTACTATACTGCTCACAAAAATTAGGGGATATTTCAAAAATGAATATGAAGGGATAAAATATCCCCAAATTTTTGTGAGCAGTATAGATCCAGATTGGAGAGAGGCATCAGGTTCAGTATTAAATACTTTAGCGAGAGTTGATCCCATTGGTAACATTTGAACAAAGACTAGATAGAGGTGAGAGAGCTATCTGGAGATGTCTGAGAGAAGCAGATAGGTTGAGCAAGAGGATTTGAGAAAGAGAAAGCCAGTTCACTAAAGCAGGGATGTATCTTGTGTGTTCAAGGAACAACAAGGAGGCCAGAAGGGCCAAAGAAGATTGAGGAGAATGGAAGGAGACAGTTGTCAGAGAAGTAAGGGTGGGGAATGGATGATATACTATGTTGGAGCATGGTGAGGATTTGGGCTTTTAGTTTAGGTGAAATGGGGTTTTGAGCAGAAGAGTAATGAGGTGAATGATATTTGAAAAGGATTTCTCCTAAGATACTGTAAGTAACAAAGTAGAAGCAGAGAGACCAGATAGGAGGTTGTCTTAGTGGTCCAGGTGAAAGATGACCATGGCTCAGACCAGGGAGGTGGTCAGTGAGGGTGATAAGGACTGGTAATATTCTGGTTCTATTTTGAAGGTAGAACCAATTGGATCTGCCTAGAAACAGGATCAGGTAAGGATGTGAAAGAGGAGTCAGTATCAACTGCAAGGTTGTTGGCCTGATGGTTTGAAGATAGATTTTCCAATCACTGAAAGAGAAAGTTAGGGCCATTTTGGAAGGTCATCTGAGTGTCAGATGTTTACTAAGCATTCAAGATGATATGTGTATCTGGAGCTCACTGGCTGGATATGGAAATGTGGGCATCCTTGGTATTTACAGCCATGGGTCTACAATGTGATGAACAAAGGAAGACAAATAAATAGAGAAGAATGCAAAACAGAGAGCTCTGGAATCTCCAATGTTGAATGATTGGGGAGAGAAGAATCCACAAAAGAAACTCAAAAGGAATATGCAGTGAGGCAGGCAGAAAACCATGAGTAAAACATCTTGGAAGACAAATCAAGATAAGGCTGTTTGGTCCAATTCTTCACTCCTCTGTAATAGGACAGTACATACACCATGCGCCAGGCAACTCTGCAGTGCCCTCCCACTGTGTGGGACTTGGGCAAATGATTTACTTTGGGGGGGGGGGGTGAATGAAGCAGAGGTTTGAAATGGACTTGCATGGTTCATTTTATCTCTTGCTTTCCTGTCGTTTTCCCTAAGAATATATCCTGTGTAGCTGCTCGTTGAAGGAAAATGAAAGACCTGAAATCATCTTATAACCTAAACAGATCTGCCCCATCTACGTCACAGATCCATGAGCATAAGAAATAAATGTATTGTTACCAGCCACTGAGCCTGTGATACAACATCGCTGCAGCAATAGCCGACTATTATAACCACACAGAAGTCCCCAGGAACACTTAGACAACCCAAAGAGAAGGGGAGTCCACAACCTTGATTTAGATAAATGATGTGACATTTCTTGCACTTATATGATGTGGTGTAAATTTATTCCTGCTAGTGTGTGTGTGTGTATGTTTTAATATTTCTCAGTTGATGCTCATGGCCAGGCTCAGAAAACACTAAACTAGATGACCTCTAACATTTCTTCCAAATCTAAAACATCATGGTTTTACACAGTCCAACACACTTGATTCATTCATTGTGTCCCATGTAGCTGCTCCATTCTGGCAGCTTGTGCTTTAAGTCAAGTGGAGTTCACTCTTTGCTCCTATGCTTTAGCATCATTGCTTCTGAGGGTCTTTGCAACCAACAAATACAAAAGACTTCTACCTTCCCAGATGCTTATAGCACAGCCTTTAGATGTGGGAGGAGATGCGTGGGAGATGGAGTGGGTTGTGGCATGAGTTACTGCACGGCTTGGGGAGGAGCAGGAGGACATGGTGCTGCCGGACACCAGCTTCTACGTCCCTGGTCTCCCAAAGCAAACAGCTGCTTACAATAGATTGTGTGTGTGTGGGGGGGGGGGGGGGTGTCTGGAAATAGGGTAAAGGTCTATTTATAGCACAAATATGGAAGTAAAATTACCATACTGGAAATATTAGATAGATATTAATACTTAATAGATTTGCTCTTAAATAGAAAACCTAAAATAATAGATGAAAATGAAACTATGTGGAATATTTGTAAGTCTCAGATATTCTACTGCTACCCTCAAAATTCCTAGACAGGCCTGACCTTAAATGTAGGTGGATACTGGGAAAATAATTGCTATGTTCTCTCTCACACACAACAAGCTTCCTGGAACTTCTGATGAGCATACAAAGTTAATGGGATATAAATTCCACCTTTGGGAGAATTTGAAAGCTTTTAAAGTTCTAATTTATCTTAATAAGGTGTCAACATAAAAAACAGACTGGTATTCATATCAATTCCAGAAGAATTCCTTCCACCCAAAGAGATGGAAGTCTACTGGATTAGAAAAGAATCTCCCTCTTTATCTTTATAGATTGTAGAATTCCTTCTTAGTTATAATTCCATTCTGTTTCTCTCCTGGATGGCTTTATCTATTACTATTTTTGTCTTAATGATCCATTTCATGTTACTTTAAATAAAAGAGAACTGAGTCCTGGCCAGATAGCTTGGTTGGTTAGAACATCGTCCTGATACACAGAGGTTGCCAGCTCCATCCCCGATCAGGGCATGTACAGAAACAGGTCAGTGTTTCTGTCTGTCTCTCTCTATCCTTCCTCTCTCTCTAAAATCAATTTTTAAAAATTTAAAATGAAAAAAAGAGAGAGAGAGAATTGCGGTTTAGACAGACCACAAACTATGTTTCATTGTTTAACCATTGTAAAAGAAGCATAAGGATTCTGTAAGTATTGCTAAATTTTCTTGAACATCTTTAGATGCTGGTATTGTGGTAAGCAGTTAGACAGGCATGAGCAGAGCAAGGACAATGGCCCAGGAATAGGTCACCAGGGCAGAAAGCCCCAGGGGCCTAGCAACAGGCAAGCTGGGCAAACAGGGTTTCTGCTCCAGGGTAATACGATATGCATTTTTCCCCTAGCATATCACTAGTCATGCAGGTTAGACTAGTGACTGGTCTTTCATGTCACTGGTCTTGCAGTTGGGACCCTCCCCTGACCTTTCCTCCTCTGTCATGTCGATATTCATGCAGTAGACCTCCTTAGAAGAGGAACAACGGCAGAGCGGGCAGGCAGAGAGTCACCTCATACCGCTGCTACACAGGCCTTCAAGCATTAACCCCTACAGATAACATCTAGGCCTCAGTTGTGTTTCAGCTCCAAGTTCAAAAAAGCAGCAAAACCACACAAGTAATGCCATGGCTGACATCAGGACCACCTGCATTGACTAAAGACCCCCTGCCTTGGTGCTGACCAATCAGTGAAGACCATGACCCTGAAAGGACACACTTGGGAAGCTGATGAATATTCTATTGAGATCCCCCCAGGACCCCCCCTAAAATCCTGGTGGAGGATCCAGCACAGCTTCCTCTCCAGCATGCCCTTGCCTATCCCCATCCCTCCGCCAGGTGCATTGCCCCTGCCTCTCTCCAGCACGCCCTTGCCTATCCCCATCCCTCCGCCAGGTGCATTGCCCCTGCCTCTTTCCAGCATGCCCTTGCCTATCCCCATCCCTCCGCCAGGTGCATTGCCCCTGCCTCTCTCCAGCATGCCCCTGCCTATCCCCATCCCTCCTCCAGGTGCATTGCCCCTGCCTCTCTCCAGCATGCCCCTGCCTATCCCCATCCCTCCGCCAGGTGCATTGCCCCTGCCTCTCTCGTTCTCCTTAGCTCCAAGGGCCCTTCTGTTGCCTCTGTAACTTATTTCCTGAGCCCATTTCTTCTACGGCTCAATTCTTCCACCTCTATGACTTTATTCTAAATAAACTTTCTGTTATAGTCTGACTCTTGGCTCTGATTTCTTTCATAGCCAGAACTCAAGTATCAAAGTTGCTAAACTGAGGTCCAGTTGTCTGTAACATTCTGGTACAATTTCGCTGCCAACAGTATCTTTCTTTAGTAACCTTTAAATCAAATGGTTTGTGTGCATGTATGTGTAAGCACACATGTTAGAGGTGGCAATACATTTTTAAAACAGAAGACAACTTTCTTTAAAACTGTACTCACTCTTTAGTCATTCTAGGAGGCTATATACTTACACCAGTTTTGAGACATCGAGAAAGTTTTTAAGGCAGGCTACATCAACAGGAATATAGTCATTTGACAATATAATCTCTGTTAGGTTCATCAAAGTCGGTTAAGTAAAAATATCAGTTAAATAAATCAATTTCAGCTAAATAAAATTATGGTACATATACACAATAGAAAGTATTCCCAATCTGCAGCTGTTAAAAAGAATCATTTTGCTCACCTCCAAGGTACATTATTAAGTGAAAAAAGATGCAACAGTGTGTGTGGTGTGCTATCATTTACACGAGGAAAAGAGACCATATATATATATATATATATATATATATATATATATATATATATATATATATATATATAAAAGCACAAAATATTTTTAAAACTTTTTTCTAAGTGAGAAGAGGGGAGATAGTGAGACAGACTCCTGCATGCACCTTGACCAGGATCTACCTGGCAACCTCTGTCTGAGGCCAATGCTCAAATCAACTGAGCTATCTTCAGCACCTGGGGCCAATGCTTGAGCCAATTGAGCCACTGGCTGCAGGAAGAGAAGAGAGAGAGAAAGGGGTGAGGGAAGAGAGGAGAAGCAGATGGTCACTTCTCTTGTGTGCCCTAAGTGGAGATCAAACCTGGGATGTCTGCATGCTGGGCCAACACTCTATCCACTGAGCCAACCAGCCAGGGACTAAAAATCTTTATTGATTGATTTTAGAGAGGAGAAGGAAGAGAAATATCAATTTTTGTTTCACTTACTTATGCATTCATTGGTTGATTCTTTGATATGCCCTGACCAGGGATCGAACCTGCAACCTTGGTTTATCGGGACTACACTCTAACCAACTGAGCTACCACGCCAGGGCTAAAAGTACAAAATATTTCTTGAAGAAAACACAGGAGACATATAAAGTGGGGCAGACCGGGAACTTGCTCTCTCTTGGTTCCTGCTATCACCATTGCAGGGGCCTCCCTGATCTCTTGCCGTTCATGGGAAAAGCAGGTTTTCTGCTTTTCCCTTGTCTTCTCTTGTGGCTTGCCTGTCTTGGTGAGACACCAATAAACAGAATGGCCCACCATCAAAAAAAGAAAAAGAAAACACAGGAAACATGAACTATGTTTGCCAGTGGGAGTGTGGCAGGGTGGGAAGGAGGCATGGAAGGACAGAGACCTATTTGTGACTGTATTTGTCATGCATGGTTTTCCTAGGCAGAAAAAAAAAAAACATAATAAGAAAAAAGTCTCCCTTAATCCCAGTTTTAATAGTCACACGACAGAACCTTCTACTGACATGAGGTAGATCTTTGGGGTCAGGCAGGTTAAGATTTAAATCCATATGCTAACTGAGAGACTTTCTTTGCGTCCCCTAATTTTCCTGAACATTCATCCTCTTCTAAGTAAAGTGGGAGAAACATTAACTACCTGACCTGTGTTCCTTGGGGATTGAGGAAAACAATGAATAGAAAAACAGTAGGCACTCAGAAAACCACAGCTGTGATTTCCTGCCTGCACATAGAAAGGTCCTACTTTGGTTATGAATAATTTTTAAACAGTTAATTGATTACAATGAGTGCTCTTTTCTATCTCTGTCGGATCCAAAGGTTGTAAACAAACTTTAAATAAGAAACCCCTCCCACCCGACTAGGCAGTGGTACAGTGGATAGAGTGTTGGCCTGGGATGCTGAGGATCCAGGTTGGAAACCCCAAGTTCACCAGCTTGAGCGCGGGCTCTCTGGTTTGAGCGTGTGGGATCATAGAAATGACTCTAAGGTTACTGACTTGAGCCCAAAGGTCACTGGCTTGAGCCCAAAGGTCACTGGCTTGAGCCCAAGGTTGCTGGCTTGAGCAAGGGGTCACTGGCTGGACTGGAGCCCCTCAATCAAAGCACATATGAGAAAGCAATCAATAAACAACTAAAGTGCCACAACTATGAGTTGATGCTTCTCAGATCTCTCCCTTCCTGTCTTTCTGTTTCTCTCTCTTTCTCTCTCTCTCCCTCCTTCACTGAAAAAATAAATAAATAAAAGAAACCCCTTCCTATGCCACAGGAAACAAACCTCAGTGCTTCAAACTCAGAATCCTGCTTGAGTCCTTACCTTGGGGGGAAGGTGGGTTTAAAGAAAAAAATAGGGAAAGTCTTACTACTTGTCTGAGGACATGAAATTTCACCATTAAATTTCTCTCTTTTATATCTTGATGGCTAGTAAATCCCTAGCAGCCTTAATATAAATGATATTTAAACCTAATCTGCTAACACTTTGCAGGGAATTAGTTTAAGCAATTAAAATCTTTCCCTTCCCTAAACACCAGCACCTATAAAACAGAGGACATTGAAAAGGGAGGCCAACCAGTCTTAGTTCAAATTGCAGCTTGATGTGATTTTCTAACTCTCTTCTCAAGACGCTTTACTGCCATCTGCTGGAGAATTGTAGGCGTCAATCGTACAGATTCAACAAGACAATGGCACCCCTGGAATTGTGCAACACAGAGCTCGCCCAACTGTGACCAACGCCCCCAAAACAGGCTTCACAGCTGGCACTACCCTCGCAATTCAGTCACCACTGATAGGTAGCTGTCACTTCCTGGTGTGTGCCCCTCATGAATTCTTTCCTGCAGGGACTTTCCTGGCCCATCCATGGTAATACACTCAATGTTGCTACCTCTCCCCAGAACCTCTAGAATGGAATATATACAAGGCCCCTTTAGACCGTTTTGAAGACCCCGTCAGGGGTCCATGACCTCCCCAGGTGAAAAAGTTTATAACGCATGTGAATTCATCTTTCCCTCACTGCTCTGAGGCAGCCCTGTAAATTGTGACAGTCGGGGGAGGTTGAATGGAATGCAGCGTCGCAGGCAAGCTCTGCGGATGGGAAACAGATCTGACTAGATGCCATCAAAACAAGGCAATCGGCCTCTGGAAACTCTGCTGAGGCTTCGGGTGCCCGGGAGCAGGGAGAGGAGGGGAGGGGGAAGACTTCCCTGAGGGGCTCACACAGCTGGCAGGCTCCTCATCTCAAAGATAGAACGGGGTTTGGCTTTGTTCTTTTCAGCCCACTGATTGCTTTACTTCAAATTACCCTGACTCTGTAGTATGGCAAATTAGGTTGAAACCCCCAAAAGTTTGTAGAGGATGTCATCTAATCTGATGAAAAGGAATATTCTCTCACAAGAGAGGGAGAAAATGGAAATTATTTTTAGTGCACTGTCATTAAATAATTTACATAGACTTGCATATGCGATCCATCAGAAAAGCATACGCTGTGTAGATTTAATGAAACAATTCTCCCTCTCTCAAGGCTGTTACAGTCTCTGTCCTTCTCTGTCTTTTTCCTTTCCCATCTGTCTCTTTTTGAATGTTAAATTTATTTTATGGGAAGGGTACACAGCTATGCACAAGGTACAAAAAATATGCTAATAATCTTCCTGCTGGCGGGGCTGGGAGGTCCTCAAACTGCAAACTTCCCACATGCCCTCTCCCTTGTCTGCCTCACATAATTAAAGGTTCCCTTTAACAGCCTTAAAAGGTTCAACTTGATTCATTTGGGACTTCCACTGATGGGGGCAGGGTGGTTTTAACCTTTGGCTCTGCTTTCCAAGTGATGTTTTCCTAACCCTAGGAACAGCATCTAAATCAAACTGAAAATGAAAGGAAAAATCTGCATTGAGCTCATGTCATCCATATCTGTTGTCTGTGACACTGCCGTGTGGTTGCACGTGTACACTAATCATCCTTGAAAGATTTTTGTGCCTGCTCTGCTTTTCAAGGTTCCAAACCCTTGACAAATGTTGGCTGCTGTGAAAGCATCGCCCCTATTTTTATCAATGGAGACAAGGAAGCCCAGATAAATGAATACGATGTGTTAGTGGCAAGGGGGTGGGAAGGGGGGTGAAATCTATCTATTTTTTATTCTCTGTGGATATTCACTAGTTTTTGGTAATATTTTAGCAGATCTCATATTCAGTTGTAATGTAGCCAACAGAGGAATTCTAGTGAATTCCCCAACAAAATTACATTAGGATCAAATGTGATCGTTATAAACACTATCCAGATGTTGGGGATGGACTGGATATAACTCTTTAAGCCCCAAATTACAGTATAATAAATGCAAGCATGGGGATCTGCCAATATATCTGAACTTCGTGTCGGAAACCAGGTCTGACCTTAATTTAACTCTATAAGGAACTAAGCGTTTCCCCACTTGTATAGTTAGGACGCATCCAAAGATCTCCAAGTGCTGTATTGTCACAAGTTTTATCGCTTACTTAAAAAATGACATTGTCAGATTTTGGAGTCAAGCCAACCTTAATGCATTTTATTAACACATTTGAAAGAAAACAGGATTGCATATGAATAACTATGGAGGTTATGAAACAAACCTGTGAAATGAAATGCAATATAATATTAAGATCACATTTGTCCTTGGTAAATCCCAGGGAGTTAAGATACTATAATAAGCACTAAAATAATTCATTACATCAAGAAGGGATGCAAACTAGCACAGGCCTACAGCAACAGACAAGATTTAGCAAGAAAAAACTTCATTCTTCTGCCCCTGAAATTTGTTTTCTATATATCTGCAAGGCTAATATAAACTGATAATTTGTATTATAGCTCAAGATCAGTATAGAATGTACCCAAATTAGAATGTCTGTGGTTATACAGGAAGATGAATATTCCAAATATTGTAGTGTCTAGAAAAAAAGGGGGAAAAAAGGAGCAGGCAATTTGGAAAGCTGAAATCAATAGACTAACCAATTTGTTAAATAGTAAACTGTAGCAAGTCTACTATCTGCATGCTTTTGTGCTGGATATCACTGGAAGAAACAGAAAGTAAAAGGAAATGTTTAAAGGAGTGCCAAATATGCATCAAATCCTCTAAGAAATGTATGTTTTTTATCTGGATATACCAGAGCACAGAATAGTCTCCTTGGAGAAACTTAAAACACAGTGCCAAAAACATGAGCTATACAACCCCCAAATTCAGAAGTTAAATCACCAAACAAGATAATAGATGTCGTAAGTCAGTATCAGTACAGCACTGAGGGGCTCTGTGTATCTCCCACCAACAACTTTCCAAAAGGTAAAAAAAGAAAGAAAGAAAAAAAGCTATCTGGAGCACTCAAAAGTATTTTTAAAAAAACACAAGAAATCAGCCACCTTCAAAAATGTGAAACCTGCATGATGATTATAATTGTTAACCAAGAGTATTTTTAAAGTCATATGTTTTTTGCAAAAAGAATAAAAATCTATCAACTATCACATTCATATAATCTGTGAACTCTCCCTCTGATCCTTCCTGACTCCTTCCCCAATATTTCATCACTCAGTATATGGTTTTGAGGCAGACCAGGGATACAGACAAAGGAGTTTCAAGAAGGGAAGGTTGTCCGAGAATGGAGAATTTGGATAAGACAATACCACGGGCCTCAAAATATTCTCAGCGGAATATCCCTAACTGTCCATCAATAAATAAACACATGTTATACATTTACACAGGAGAATATTATTTAACCATTAAAATTAATGAAATTCTGACACATGCTACCACATGGATGAAACTTGAAAACATTATGCTCAGTGAGAAAGGCCAGACACAGAAGGGCAAATATTGTATGCTTCCACTATTGTGAGGTATATTTAGAAATAGGCAAATTCATAGAGATAGAAAGTAGAATAATGGTTACCGGAGGCTGGGGCAGCAGGGACTGGGGGGTTATTGTTTAATGGGTACACAGTTTCTGTTTGAGATGGTGAAAAAGTTGGAAATGGACAGCAGTTATATATAGTTGCAGAACATTGTGAATGCATTTACTTAATGTCACTGAATTGTATACTTAACAATGGTTAAAATGGTAAAGTTTATGTTATATATATTTTACCAGGATGAAAAAATATAAAAAAGAGAGATTCTTAACATTCTTAGGGGAAAAGCCAGTGGAAACCAAGATGCCCTGGCAGTGATAGACCCAGAGTCTATCAGGGAGAGGTCAGGGAGTGTCGGAGAGCCGGTTTGCCCAAGGCAGATGTCCTGCCAGGGTCAGTCAGTTTACTGTTTATAAAACTACAGGGAGTTGGGATTATTGTGAGAATTTGGAAGGCTTGATCCACCTATAGGCAATAATACTTCAATCAGAAAACAAAGCAAACACTGTGTACAAAGTACATCCAGAATAAAGGCACCAATTTTTCACTCCCAATAACAGACCAGATATCAATGTGATATTAACCTTCAATGAAATACTTGTTATGGGGCTTTTCCTTCTAAGCATATCTTACCAGAAACCGAAAGTGGAATTTAGGAAGGAAGGAGATAAGAAGACATGTAACAATAAAACAACCACCACCTTTACAGTGAGCTACCATAAGCTAGGTAGGCACTGAAGGTGTTTTACTTGTGCTTTCTTATTTAATCTTCACAGCCACCTATGAGGTAACAACTACCATCATCCCCATGTTTTAGATGCAGAAACCAAAGTGCTGAGAGGTTAAACCCTGTTGATAGGTAAGTGAAAGAGACATCTGGCTCCAGTCTAGCCAAAGTCCCTGCCCTCAAGGCATAAAATAAAAAAAGGTAAACACCAATGATCCCCAAACTGGAAACCTTTTTCAAACACATAATGTTAAAAAGACATAACATTTAAAGCCATGATCGTAAACAAAGTTGACAAAGATAACCATGTACTAAAAGGAGATGATGGGGTCAGGAGCTCATCTTACCTCCATATTTCAGTAGAAAGTGGAGGAAGAGAATGAAATGAAGACAGAGCAGTTGTCAGAGATGGAGGAAAACACCAAGAGTGTTAATGACACCAAGTCAAAGGAAAAGAGGGTTTCAAGAATCTCAACGATATCAAATCCTACAGAGAAAGAAGAATTGAGACTAGGCTCATATTGTTAGGTTAGAATGCAAAAACAACCCCCAAACCTGGGAGCTTTAGAAAAGCAGTCTAACTCTTGCTTGAGATACACATCCATCCCTGGTTGGGCATAAGTTTTCTCCACACTGATGTTCTTTCTCCAGGATCCTGGCTCACGGGGCAACCATCTACATCACTGCCCTTCACCTCAGCAGACAGGATGGGAGAGTAGCTGGCGAAGGCCTAGCTCTTAAAAGCTTTTGTCCATTAGTATACATGTCAGCTCATATGGTATTGGCCACAGTCAGTCATGTGGCCACATCCCAATGAAGGGGGTGGGGAAGTGAAATTTTACCACGAGCCTGAAGGGAATCAGAAATATTTGGTGGACAGCACTAATAACCACCACACTACCCTCAAGAGTCGTTACAATAACAATGCACCCGCTAATGTTTACACAGTGCTCCACAGATTAAAAACATTTCTTACATATATTATCTCACAGGAGTCCCACAAATCAAGGTCTGTTTTATTATTTCCATTTAAAGCTCTGGAAACAGGCTCAAAGAAATGAAGTTACTTGGCCAAGGTCACATACTACTAAGTGGCAGGGCTGGGATTTGAATCCTAGTTTCCTTATACTTAGTCCATCCAGGGCTGTTTCCCTGATGCCTCCAGGCAGATGGATGAGGGCAGATGCCAGACTGCTGTGGTTGAGAATCAACTGGAAGTGAAGAAATGGAAGAGCATACACTAAGAAGCTTAGATTTGATCTTGCAGCCATGGGAATTTCCCTAGCTGGAGAGTGACATATTGAAAGGAATGTTTTAAAAGGCTTAATTTACAGCCCTTCAAGTGTGCCCCAGACAGGCCGTCACACACTCCTGGAAGGATTAATTGTTTCAGCCTTTTGGGAAAGTGGTTTGGCAATGTGGATCAGGGGTCTTTTAAAGAAAAGTTCATACTCTTCTAGAATTCTTCTACGAGAATATAAGCAGATAAGGATTTACATGTAAGGTCACTACTATTATAGGAAAATATTTTTAATAGCAAAAAATATTTTGGAAAAGTTTAAATGTCCAAAAATAGGCAAATAATAAAATTTATAGTTTACCCACAAGACAGAATAAGAGGGAACTTATCAAACAACACTTTTAAAGAATTTTCAGAGGCATGGGAAAAATTTTCATGTTACAAATCTAAGAAAGAAAGGATATAAAATTATACAATGTTAAGACAATTACAAAAATATTTTTATATATGTATTCTCTGGGTTGTATTATGAGTGATTGCATGTCATTTGAACTTTTCTAGAATTTTTAATTTTCTACTAAATACATGTGTTATTTTCATGAAATAATAAAATGTACAAAAATAAAAATGGACAACTATACAAGGTGAATTAAAGACCAAAATATTTTTTAAAAATTTAAAATCCAGGGAAAGAGGGTTTGTTGTTTTGTTTTAATTAAAGGTATTATACTACCGATGAGTCAAAGAGGCAATGGAAAAGGTTTGGCTATTAATCACTGCAGAAATAGACCTGCAGAAGGGACCACTGGTCACACACTATAGTTTCATTTAGCAGTCTTTCTTTTTTTAGAAAGGAAAAGACTAAAATTAATCTTGACATTAAGCAGAATGGTATTGTTTGTGTGATAGTAGTCAATGTGTTATTGTTTAGAAAAAGATTGGTCTGAGAATGGAGATGTGAGCTCTTGAACTCTGTCATGAACTCCTAATATCTTATAAAAATTAGGACCTCAGTTTCCTCATCTGTTAAAAAAAAACACAGGGTTAAAATAGGTGATCTCCAAAACATGTTTCAACCTTAAACCTTATGACTATTTTAGTTCATATTAATTTCATGTTAATGAAACCAACCTGTAAGTGTATTTGGGTAAAACATTTTCAGCTAGACCACCCACCAAATCAAACTAAATTGGAATGCTTTCATATGTGTTAGTATTCTAGGTGCCATATTAAATTAAAACAGAGCCCTTTCTTCAGCATCTAACATTTCCAAAAATGGTTCAAAGGAAACGTTAGCTATATGAGACTTTTGGAAAGCTTTACAATGGAATGATGTATTTTTTTTGTCCAAAGACTAAAAGAAGCCCAGTTAAAGATAGAAGGTGGAGAACACATCTAAACACACCCACAACATGACAGCCCTCTGGTGTCACCCTCCTTGCATTGATACTTACTGAGGGTGAATTTGGTTGTCTTTTTTCTTTTGGATACAACTGCCTTCAAGTAAGAAATTGGGGGGTGGGGTAGGGAGGGAACTTGCAAATATAAAATGCAACCTAATTTCATTAACTAAGGATGGGAGACATAAGCCAGATCCAATTCACCTGAATTTCCAAATAAAGAACAAAAGCATTCATTTAATAAACAGAGTAAATATTTAAAGTGGGAGGCAGCAAACTTTTTCTTAAAAGGCCAGACAGTCAATATTTTAGGCTTTGCAGGCCAGAGAAATCATTCGCCTTTGCCACACAAAAGCAGCCAGAGAACACATGAACAAATGAGCATGACTATGTCCCAATAAAACTTTATTTACAAAAACAGGTGGCCAGCCCTATTGTAAAGCATATTTGTTGTAAAGCATATTTTTTATTTACGCATCCAGATTAGGTGAGGAGATGAGGGTGAAAAGGAAGAGGAGAAAAAACATAGTAAGTGGAAAGACTGAGATGAAAGGGGAAGAGCCAAGTGGGGAGGCAGAGAACGAATGCAAGAAGGGTGGTGATTTGAGACCAAGAAAGAAATTGAAGAATGGAGTTGTGGGAGGCAAATACAGAGGAATAAAGACAACATGATGAAGAGAAACAACATACAAGCAAGAAATCTATTTCTACTATTGTCAGTGGGTCACAAAGAAAAACAACAGTGTCATTTATAAACAAAAATCACTTATCACTAAACATGGTGGGATATTTTTCCCCTAAGACATAAATTAAAAATGTTTGACTGACAGCTTCAAGTTTTTATTTAAAAATATTTTTTTAAAGCAATATACAAGAAATACAGACTGAAGGAGAAAGTCTAAAAGTAAAGGGATGCAAAGGAAAGTAAATTCACAAGAGTGTACCAAATGGGCCCCAAGGCAGGGCGGTGACAGCCAGGAGGAAAGAAAAATGTGTCCATTTTTCCTGTCCTGTCAGTCTCTGCTCTCAGGAATTCAAAGTGCCAAGTTTGACTGGCAACCCTGTGGTCTTGCTGGAGAGATCCTGGTTCAAATATTCAGCAGGCACATGCCCAGCAGTAATAGGGCCATTCCTGTTGTTCAGCCTTTGAACTCATCCCAAGTCCGAGTGGTCTCAGCCTATCCTTTGCCTTTCCAGAAATTGCTCAATGCTGTATTTCTCTCTAGCACTGTGAGCTCAGTGTGTACACTAGTCTTAATGACAAGGGTGGAAAATTAACCACGGGTCAATTTCCTCATCCATTGGTCACACCTTAGCATTTCCTTTCAATTAAGAATTACACCAAAAGGACCTCTAGACCTACGGGATCCTCTGGCACTTTAGTTCTAACAACTATAGAGTATATTCTTCAGGTCTGACCTTTTAAACCTCGTAACCTGAGATGTGAGTTTGAGAAAAGAGAATAAAGGACTTATGACCATCGGGCAGAATTAAACTTTAACAGTCTTAATTAAGTAGGGCTCTCCCAATCCCCCTCCCATTTCTTTCTCTAGCACACACACACTCTCTCTTTTTTTTCTCTCCTCCAGAGATAATTCAAAAGCCTCGTTTTAACGCATACCTGGCTTTAAATAACACTCACATTCAGGAAGTTCTTCTTTACATTTAACCCAAATCCCTTCTGCTACAGTTAAAACCCATTTCCTCAGTGGAGATTTGAAACAGCTGGTTCCATTCTCTTTATGGCAACTCTTCCTAAAGATTCATAGGCTTAGAAAGGTCGTCCATGCCAGCTTCACCTAAGGCGGATAGCTTCCTTTTCTCAAGCACTTTCCAAGAATATTTTCCTACACAGTTATCAATAACCAATTGCCTTAGACCAGGGAGAACTAACCACGCAAATTTCCACATCTGAAGAAAAACAATAGTCCCTATAGTCCCTATCCAATTTCTCAAGGGATTACCTGAATCATTAAATACCTGTGCTTTTTTGAAGACACTTAATTGAAGTTCGGGACAGAACAAAAACAGAAACAAGAGCACAGTGCCTGCTTATATTTGGGAGGGAAGCATGAGGGAATGGCCAATGTCTGGCCAGCTGCCTACAGCTCTGCTCAAGAATATCATCTCTTTATGCTAGCAAGGTGAGGAATTTTCAGATTTTGACAAATAGCACCCAATGTTGGTCTCTCACCGAAATCTGTAACTGTCTTCTCCCCATCACATATCTCAAGCTGTTTCTTCTCTAAAGCATTTTGAAAAAATCCTGGAGCAATACAAAAGATCTTCAGCTGACTTTTAGGAGCAAACAACATATGTTCTCGAACATCTGTGCTTTTCCCAAGCTATTTTTTTCCCCATTATTGTCAAGAGAAAAGAAGTTTAGTGGAATGTTTCTCCACAGAGGCACAAGTCTATAATACTCCCTGTTGATTACATATGAGACACAAAATATTAGTTTATTAAAAGCAGCTTCAACCATTGCTGTACAAAGCAGTTCTCCAATGGAACAGATTTATGAAGTAACAGCTGAAAGGTATGCAGATCACAAGATACATGACAAATGTACTTTATTACGTGGATCAGAAATACCATATGTACTAACAGTTACCCAACTAAGACTATTTAAAGGTTTTTCTGATATTGAAAACTATAAAGACACAATGTGAGAGTGAAAAGTGTTTCATAAGATAGCACAATGACAAGATAAGTCATCACTTTAGGAAATTAAATACATTCTGCATATTATAAAATTAATGTGTTATAAAACAATGCCATTCTTTAAATTAAAATGCAGGGGACTTTATCCCATTCATTGTTTAAAGCAGATGTTTAGAATGTTTTTTTCCCATACTTTAAAGTGGAACTTAGTGGAATGAATAGCAGACTTAACATTAACAAATTTAAGGAGATTTCAGATTTTGTTATTTCCACCAAAAGGAACTTAAATCTGCAATCACGTAGTGCCAGAAGACTGTAGCACAAAGCAAGCACAATACTTGTCAGACATGACAGTTTCGCAAGGTATGTGACTGGAAAGGACTTGAGCAACTTGCAACCCAAATTCCACATACGGTAGTCCCCCCTTACCTGAGGTTTTACTTTCGGCAGTTTTAGTTACCTGTGGTCAACTGCAGTTTGAAAATATTAAGTGAAAAACTCCAAAACTAAACAATTCACGCCATTCTGAGTTGCATGATGAAACCTGAGCTGTCTGGCTCCACCCTGCCTGAGATGAGCATCTCCCTGTGTCCTGTGCATCCACGTTGTACCCACAGAACAGGAAGATATTCTGAGAGAGACCACATTCACAGAACTTTTATTACAGTATACACTTGACCCTTGAACAGTGCACAGGCTAGGGGCCCTGACCCTACCTCTCATGCAGTCAAAACACCACGTATACCTTTTAACTCCCTAAAAACTTAATTATAATTGTTCCTTGATGTCCAAAGATAGTTCCAGGACTCCCCACCAAAATCTGCGATGCTCCAGTCTTTCATGTTTCATAGTGTAGAACAACATACAGAGTTAGCCCCAGTGGTGGATTCAAATAATTTAACAACCAACCGGTTCTCTGCCCTAATGACCATTTTAAGTATAAAAAAAGATATACCAAAAGGTAGTTTATTATTTCATGCATTTAATACTTAAATAAGAACAATAAAAGAGATACACAAAACTAGGTTATAAGAAAGATTTTTAAAATATTAATGAAAAATATTAAATAATACCTGACAAAAAAAAAACAGTAAAACTGTTATTTAATATATTCCCATATTGCTTCTTGATTGGCATCCTCACTTGCAATTTTTTTCACCTATGGACTAAATGAACATCACTACGGGCACTTAGAATACGCTGTTGTGCAGATGAATGTTAAAAAAGAGTAAGGAATGTAAATTTGTGATTTCCACATTGGGCAGTTGCCCCGGCACCCACCTTAGAGAGAACCCTGATTAAAAGTATCATTTTAACAATCGGTTTGCCGAACTCAACAAAAAATTAGGTATTAGTTCTGCCGAACTGGTGCGATCAGATTGAATCCCACCATTGGTTAGCCCTCTGCATCCTTGGATTCCCAACTGCAGATCAAAAACACTGTTTTTGACCCATGGTTGGTTGAATTCACAGATGCAAAACCCAGGGATAAGGAGAGCTGATTGTATATTTATTGGAAAAAACTTGCCTTTAAGTGGACACTTGCAGTTCAACCCGTGTCTTCAAGGGTCAACTGTATTGCTATAATGGTTCTATTTTATTTTTAGTTGTTGTTAATCTCTTACTGTGCCTAATTTATAAATTTATTATAAGTAGGTATGTATAGAAAAAAACAGGGTCTATATGGGGTTCCGTACTATCTGCAGTTTGGGCACCCACTGGGAGTCTTGTCTGCATTCCCTGCAGGTAAGGGGGGACTTCTGTACAATGTTTGAATCCATTCTGCTACATTCCAAACAAGTGGTTGTCCAGCCTTAGCTGAACAGAGAAATACTCCCACTGTTTCTCCCACCTCCCAACATCTTAGTTAGAAGGTTCTTCTTTAGCTTGAAGCAGTCTCTCTGAAGTATCCCATCAGAGCATTCATTCATCTACACTTGGCAATAGCCATGCTCACTATTGAACAGCTGCAGGAATTTGGCCAGTTTACTTACCTCTTCAAAACTGTTTCCTCATCTGAAAATAGGGGTAATAAGAGTATTGATCCCATAGTATTGTTTTAAGAATTAAATGAAATAACACACGTAAAGCGTTTAACACAGTATGCATTCTCTAATGTTATTACTATTCTACCAATGAGTCTTCTTTGACATAACATTATATTTTCTCTCCTGCTCTAAAATAGGTGCAGAAGACCCTTGACATTCAATGATGTAAAATTTAGGGTTGCTAGTAGGCACAAACCTGGCCCGAGCTCTCCTGCTACATGACAGGGCCCTGGGAACAGGAGAGTGGCCTCCGACCTGGCATGAGTACTTAACAGATCCTCACTCTCCTCCTACATTTTCTGGTAAAACTGGTGTCTGCTGCAATATTTTTATATTCTGGCAAATACAGGAAAAGAGAATTCTATTTTGTGCCCAACATGAATTTGAATCACTCTGCCAGGTGGCATTAGAAGTCAGTCACTTAGTAAGCTTAGTCAACAGCCCAACATCTGCATTTCAAATGCAGAATTTATAAATTTGGCAGTTCCTTCATCTCTTTAGATTTCTTCTATTTATCTTAATTTGTGGCTAGCACTTCACTAGTCTAAACCACACACCACTACCCCTCACCATCATTACTCAGTCCATTTCAGGTATTTAAATCAAGTCACTGATATAGACAGTTATTTTTTCTTCTCCAACTCCTAACAATCATATTCCAGATATAGATCCAAATTTTGAAAATATTCAAATTTCCTAATAAGTAAATATATTCTGGTACATATTTATGCTAGACAGCATGTGAATCAGGGGATGTGTATGTGGGGGGGGGGTATCTACGTCAATGTGACATTAGAAAAAAAAGTGACTAATCCCTTCACCTTCTTTGATCCCATCTCCTCATTCCCCTTCCCTCTGAGAGCTGTTCTTCTGTTCCTTGTGATCCTGCCTCTGTTTCTATTTGGTTTCTCAGTTTACTAGATTCCACATATAAGTGAGATCATGATATTTTTCTTTCTCTGCCTGGCTTATTTCACTTATAATAGTCTACAGGTCCATCCATGCTGTCACAAAAGGTAAGATTTCCTTCTTTTTCATGGCCACACTGTATTCCATTGTATATATGTACCACTGCTTTTTTATCCCAGAGAGAAAGGGGGATGGAGGTGAGGGGGACAAAGAAGGTGGAATGGGAATGAAAGAGTCTTTGCATGGGGTATGGGGGCGTGATGCAGGGGGTGAGGGTGTTATATTGAGTGGGACACTTGAAACCATGTAAACACAGTAAATTAAGAAAGTTTTTAATTAAAGAATAACATTTCATATATAACACAAATATGCAAAGGTGCACAATGTTGGAAACTAAAGCAAATAAAGAGGCAGAACAAAAAACAAAAAACAGAAAAAAGAAAAAGAGAAAAAAAAAGTGACTAAAACCACTATTTGATTCTTAGAGCTATATAGTTCACATTTCTTCTCTGATTAGTAGCTTGCACACCACTGATCTTGGGCTTCACTTTTGGGATGAGGTCAGTGCATTCTAATGGAGTGCTGCTTAGGGAACCCCAGTTTTGTTTAGACCCAAAGATTTGAGAAGGGTTCAATAAATCATTACTCTGCTAAATCTGTTCCCTACCTGACCCTGAATTTGCACCATGGACTAAACCAAAAATATATACTCTACCCTACCACTACCTTTCTTTCTTAGCAAGTTTGCACATCCTTTAGAAACAGTGACACTCTAAAATTGTAGCCTCTGAGCCTTTCTGAATTTGAATCCCAACCACCCCGGTTTTAGCTGTACGTCTGTGTACCTCAGTTTCCCATGCGTAATAAAGATATTAATACCCAAGTCATAGATTGTTGGATGAGTTAATACTTTGAAGAGTTTAGGGTTAAATAATTTCAACAAAAGTCTGACATATGAAGCAACAAATGAAAGCGATTTTGACTATCCTTAACTATTTTAATTTTAAATTTAATTTCTTAAAAAGAACAAAAAGAAAATGTTGCATTCAATTCAGAATGTGATTTAGACCACTCAGCCTAATTCCAAAAAATGATTTGGAGCTTAGCTGCAGCTCCATCTGGTGGTTTTACAGCAATTCCCTGGAAAATGTGTTAAATAAAAAGATGACAAATTTCCAAAAGAACAATCTTTACTCACTTGAAAGAGTAAAGGATATTGCTCTATTTTTTGTTTGTTTGTTTTTGAGAGAGGTTGGGAGAGAGAGAAACACAGGAACATCAAGCTGTTCCTCTGTGTGTCCTGACGGGATCATAGCAATCTGATAAACTGGCAATCTGTGCGCTTCGGGACAATGCTTTAACTAACCAAGCTATCCAACCAGGGCTTAATATTTTAACTGATTTTCAGAGACAGAAAGAGGGAGAGAGGGGAGGGGGAAGGGAAGCATTTGTTCCACTCAGTCATGCATTTTTTGGTTGTTTCCCATGTGTGTACCTATCAGGGATCCAACCCACAACCTTGTTTCGGGAAGACACTCTTTAACTGAGCTAATGGGTGAGGGCCACTTTTTTTTTTTTTTCAGAGATAGAGACAGGAAGGGAGAGAGGCTGAGAAGCATCAACTCGTTGCTCTTTTCTCTCTAGTCGTGCATTGATTGCTTTTTGTACCTATGGCCTCGTGTCCCTTTGTTCAAACCAGCATGGGCTTTTCACATAGTGATGTTTGGGCTCAAGCTGACGAGCTTTGGGATCACGTGGACTATTTTCCTGCTCAAGCCAGTGATACCTGTGCTGATGAGCCTCTGCTCAGAGTGGGTAACTCCTGGGCTTCAAACCAGAGACCCCAGCATTCTGGGCCGATGCTTTATCCACTGTGCGACCACCAGTCAGGTTATACTTCTTACCTTAGAATTTTCAGGGATGAAGCAATGAAGGAGTGATCACACCCTGCACTCATTTTTGATTGCCAGTCTATACTTCCTGCAAAAACTTGGAGGTGGGAAATCTTGCTGGCAGTACAGTCCACCAACTCAGTGCCTAGATGGACCATCACAACCTAGAGTCATACAATTTGTTTGATTTTCAGAAGATATGGGACGCCTGAAAACACGTTTCCCAAATAAGTTTTTTGATTGTGGTGCTTTGATTTTCGATTTTAAGTTAAATTGACTGGACAAACTTCATGACTGGACAAACTTAAGTGAACATACCTGCATCATTATGAGGCCTGGATGAAAGCTGAAAGCAACTACTCCTGGAGTCAAGCTAGAGGTTGTCAGCCAAAGGAAACAAGAATATATCTTAGGCATTGGCCTCGGACCTCAAATTGAAGAAGACTCAGTTAAAAAAATGTTCTGTCAATGTTACCAACATATAAATAAGCACTAAGTGTGTAACATCACTAATACACATTCCCTATAGAAAAAAAGGTAAATAATTTAGCTAGTTTATTTAGGCTGCTACTCTCAATGCCGAAACTGGATGTTAGCATCTCTTTATTTTATGAATAACACTTACTTTCTTACCTTTGTTGTTCATAACTATACAAAAAGGTAAAAAAGGCCATGAATGACATTTATTTTCCAACTCACATCTTCTATTAGCTTCTTTGAAAAAAATTATTTTATTTAAAAATTATCCATTAACTTTTTGATGAACTAACCAGAGTAAATTGAGAAAATTCTATTATATAACATAATTTTAAAGATTTTACTGGCATTAAGCTTTATAGATTCAAAACTAAAAGACTGGGGTCATATCCTACTTATCTCTGTACTCTGCCCCAGCGTAGCAGTTTGCCTGGCACAGAATTTGTGTCCTGACGACTAAGTGACCGTATTTTAATAGACCTCCCTTTCAACTTGGGTTGCCTCTGAAGTTAACAGCCTCCTTTGCCCATAAGGGCAGACACCTTTGTGCTGTTCCCTTTGCCCCCAGCCCTGGCAGTCTTTGGTACACAGCAGGCACTCAATAAATATTTGTTGTTCTAGTGGACATACAGTGATGGTTAATGTGAGTACTGTGAAATTTCAGAGGGAATACTAACTTTAAACGGCTTAACTAAAAGTAAGAATGAAATTAGTAAACCATAGCAAGACAGACTGAAAAAAAATAATTTCAGTATACGTACTAACATTTCCAACAATATATACTAGTCCTCTGAATACTAGTTTCAAAGAGTCAAAGTTAAACAAGTTTCTTTATTAATACAATACTAAGCAATTACTTTTTGTTATCTTCAAGTTGGTAGCATTTCCCAAATTGATGTGATCATAAAATGTATATTTTCACCATGCATCTGGAAAAACCGATTCTGAGAAATATACTCTTGGAAATGTTGTATTATATTAGGCTACATAATATAAAGACCGATATACATTTTATTATGAATTATACAAAACCAAAATTCTAAACAAGTACTGCTTATAAAATCCACTGACTTTACATTTTAAAATAATACTATATAATTAGTTTTCTTTAAATCTGAGTTAGTAAAACATCATACATCTTTACTAATACCAAAAACAACCATGGCCAACCACATTAATACTTGATAGAATTTTGATGTCTGATAATCCTTGCATATCAGAAAGCATTCAATTAAAATATCATTATAGCTTTCATTCATCAAAGAAAATATTCAAGTTCCCAAAACAAATGTGAAGAGTTACATTGGGTTTGAATTGAAGAAAAGGTCCAGTTAAAATATGGAAACAAAGTTTTCCTTTGGTGGAAGCTGAAATCAGTGTACATATTCTAATCAAAGATCTGTCACATGTGGCATCTTCTGTTTCAGAAGTCTACCAGGCCAAGCCCTTAGCTGCCTTCACTGCTTTGGCTTTGTTCTTCCCCTTCCCTTTCTCTCGCTTTGCCTTCAGCCTTTTTCTTTGCCTTTGGTTCATCCATATTGGGTATTGTCCATGCTGATCTAGAAGGCTCTTTTTGTTTCTCTTAATATCAGTCTCCATTTTCATGTCATCTGAATAAAAAATGGAAAAACTATTAATATTCACGAATGAAAAAAAACACTCCGTAAAAAAGTATATTAATGCAATGAGAACACAAAATGTGAAAGTGGTTTGAAACTACAAAAGAAAAAGATCCCTTATTTGTGTACTACTGTTTGACTAACACCCCGGAAACTCCTTACAACACCTTCAGTGGAATCACACACATGCTACCATGTGTTCCTACAACCATGAAAGACATAAGAAGCATCTGTGAGGAAAGGAACATCACTATTTGGCCACCAAGAAACTTTCTAAAGAATGGTATCACGATTGCCCTTTGGAATAGTAAAGGTTAAAGAAGAACCATTTAGGATATATGAATTTGGGTTACTGCATTAGGGATTAGTATGTGGTTTTGAGCAAATGTGAGTTACAAGAATATGTCTTAGATTAAGTGCCTTCTTGAGCACTTAAATAAGATTGTTGAGACAATAAGAAGTGTGTATACACTTCTAAAGGACAGGCCTCAGAAGTGAGTGAGTTGATTAGGAATGAATG
Organism: Saccopteryx leptura; assembly: GCF_036850995.1. NCBI lineage: Eukaryota > Metazoa > Chordata > Mammalia > Chiroptera > Emballonuridae > Saccopteryx > Saccopteryx leptura. Next base: position 150,071,896 of record NC_089504.1, read on the forward strand.
GCCACTTCTAATGATGTGAACTTGGAAGTGGAGTAGCAGTGAACAGCAGGCTTTAGATGACAGAGGTGGACAGAAACAGAGAAGCACTGGGTATATCCTGGGCAATCACTCTTTTCTTTCTAGATAACATGCAGACATGCAGCTCTCCCAGAGATCCAGCTCTCCTAAAAGGAGACTTGGCGTGACGCTCAGCACAACTACGCTGTGGTACATCCATCACCATCCTTATTTACTGTGAAGGACATACCCAGAATATCCCTCCCTGGGAACTGACAGGGTATACAAGCTCTTCCATGATCTCTACCACCTGACATTATATTAATTCATTTACCTGACTTACTTTCTCTCTCCTCCAAAACAATGTAAATTCCACTAGAATGGAGGCCATTTCTCTGATATTCATCACTGTTTGCACAGTACTTGGAATAGTGTCTGGTATTCAAAAACTAGTTGTTGAATGATTACTTTAGGTGCCTTTCTAGGAGAGTAAAATGAAGACTTCCTTGTATCCTGCCTAGTCCCTGACTAAATTGCGTACCTTCCAACAAGGATGTCTAGGGTAGCCTATTCCTGTAGCACTGTTTCTGAGACAGTAAGGTTACTGTATAAGCATCAAAGACTCACTCTGCATATACAGTAACGTGTGCCCATTCACAGGAACTGGCTATAAAATAGTTTAGCACAGACTCTCTAGTAACATTATAAACCTTCAACAAATAATGTGGGCGTGGCAGGAGCTTTGTAGGAATGCACATGTAAGAATGAATGGAAGACAGGGGAAAAGGAAAAAAGAGTTACCAAAGGAAATTGACAATTTCTTTTTTTAACAAAGCACATAAACTTACCCTTTTCATCTTTCACCACACACTGTTTCTCTTCAGAATGCTTGGGAACCACCACAGTTGCTATCTCTTGAACATCTTTCATTAAAACATCAGTATCTATTTTAAGAATACTTTGAAGTCTGCTAAGTTCCTTAGGGGCGTTCTTTTTTCTCTTTTCAGCACGCATCTTCCTTTTCCACTTACTCCGTAAGCTTTTAGCCATATTTTATCTGGGAAGATACATAATCAAAAGCAAATATTTACTATCAAAAAAGGGCAAATGGGATGACGTCAGAGTAATGGCGGAGTAGGAAGCGATAACGATAAATCTCCCCCAAAACTCAACAAGATCTTCAACCAGAAACAGAAAAACCTATACTTGGAGCCTCCAGATGCTTCGCAATACACCCGAAGGTATGGTCGAGTGAAAAATTGGCTAAATATATAACCAAACCCCGAAGGAAATAGGGAGTAAGAAATGCTCTGCCTTCCTCACTAACCTAAACAGGGCGGCTTTCTCTGGTAACTGTGAATATAGAAACTGAGGCGGGCAAAGGGGGTGAATAGATCCAGGCCGCAGCACAAACGGCCGAACCAGGCTGTGGCACGGAGATCCAAGCCGAGGAAAAACTGATCCTGTGGCAAGCCGGGCAATACAAGCTAACCCTCGCGCCAAACCCAAACAAAGAAAGACAAGCGGGGCAGCCATTTTACCCCATCTCCTGGTTGGTGCGCAGTTAGTGGGCGAGAGATTTCTTCCTAGGCCCCGAGAGTGGGTGCCCGTGTTGCCCCACGGAGAGACAGAGTCAGAGGCCTTTCTGTGGACCGAAAGCAGAATCTCTGGGCAGCCCCAGCGCCCTGGGAAAGCCGTGCACGGGAGGGAGTGAGAACTAATTCCAACGGTGGAAATTTTCCGTGCTGGGGGGTGTTTCACTCAGAGCGAAACGAGGCCGGCCTCATATCCTGGTCTGCGCGCGCAGATAGGGAGTGAGCGATTCCTCCGAGTGCCTCGGCAGTGCGCGCCCGTGTTATCGCACAGAGGGGCAGAGTCAGGGGCTTTTGTGTGGGCAAAAGTGGAATCTCGGGCCGCCCCAGCACCTTGCAAAAGCTGCGCACAGGGACGGAGCCAGAGCGAATTCCAACGCTGCAACTTTTCCATGCAGTTGGGGGTTTCACTCAGAGCGTGAGACTGCTGGCCAGATATCCTGGTCTGTACACGCAGCTAGTGAGTGAGAGTTTCTTCCAAGCGCCCCGGAAGTGGGCGCCCACCTGTGTTACCGGACAGAGTGGCAGAGCCAGAGGTCTTTGAGTGGGCGGAAAGCCCGCCTGATTATGCTAGTAGCTCTGACTGACTGAGCCTTACCCAGAGCCCTGTGCTGAGTGGAAATAGAGTGGGGAGTTGCCAGCTCTTTGAGCCTCTTACTATCCAGGCAGAGGCAGCAGCAACCCCATAGCTGGATTATCAGGCTACTAATTGAGGAAGGAAAGACTAGGAGAAAGGCTCCAGGAACACGGACTCTCTCACTGTCGGAGCCTATAAATGCTAATGAGCCTCGACTGCCAACGAGACTAAAGCACAATACATGACATTGCCATAGAGACTTATCAACTGCAAACCTCTACCTGAGCATGCCAAAGGGGCAGAACCCGGGGTACAGAGTCACCAACCAGGAAGAGGGAGAGAAAAGAAAAAGCAAGAAGATAACCTCTCAAAATCAAGAATAATCTGCAGACTTTATAACCTATCCCATTTTATTATATTTGTTCGTCTGTTTCTCTTATCTTCATTATTGATACTTTTTTTCCTCCTCCAATTTGGCCGATTAACTCTCTGCCGGTCTTACTCTCTCCTCTCCTTGAACTACACTACCCATAAGTGTTACATCTCCCATTATCTTTTCTCTCCTCTTCCTTTCTCTCTATGAGGGTTGCACTCCAAAACCCTTAACTCTCTCTCTCTCTCTCTCTCCTTTCTTTTTTCTTCTTTTAGTGGTTCCCTCTTTTTTTTTTCTCTCTCTCTTTCTTTTCTCCCTCTATATTAGTTTCTTCCTTTCTCCTTTACATCTCCTCTCATTCAAACCTCAATAACAAACAAATTCTCTTATCTGGGACTCAAACTTATGTTTGTGGCATTTTGGGGGTTTTTTACTTCACCTTTTTAACTCACTAGCAGTGCTCCCATCCCTGGCTCTCCATTTTATCTAGTTCTTGTTCCACTAAATACAATAGTATTTTTTTAATTTGTCCCCCCATTTTTCTGTTTTCCTCTTATTCCTCTCATCATAACTCTTAGACAACCAACACATAAAAGCAAATCACTTTATTCTTGACCCAAATTTTTTCCTTATTTGCTTTTTGTGGGTCCATACCCCCCTCCTTTTTTTTTCTTTTTTTTTGCCCCTTTATTACTTTTCCCCAATTCAGGCCCTCCATCACAGGCATTGTTTGTTATAATTCACAGTTCACCACAAGATTTTCTCAAGAAAGAGGGGAGAGGAGAGGAGAGGAAAAAAGGAGGGGGGGAATAATTTCCTTTTTTTTTTTAATTTTTATTTTATTTTATTTTTCTTTATTTCATTTTTTTTTTAAAAAAAACAACTCTTTTCGATTTTTTATTTTTTTAAACTTTTTATTCTATATTAAATCTCATTAATACTATCAACAAAACTACCCTCAGATGCCATTACGGAAGAGAAAATCGAATATCATGGATACAAAAGAAAGAGAGGTAACACAGCTAGATGAGGAAAAATCTATGGAGAAAAAATTTAATATATTGGAGACCTTGGAGCTAAATGACAGAGAATTCAAGATAGAAATCCTAAAAATCCTCCGAGATATACAAGAAAACACAGAAAGGCAATTTAGGGAGCTCAGAAAACAACTCAATGAACACAAAGAATATATGTCCAAAGAAATTGAAACTATAAAAACAAATCAAACAGAGATGAAAAACTCAATTCAAGAGCTGAAAAACGAAGTAACAAGCTTAGCTAATAGAACAGGTCAGATAGAAGAGAGGATTAGTGAAATAGAAGACAAGCAACTTGAGGCACAACAGAGAGAAGAAGAAAGAGACTCAAAAATTAAAAAAAATGAGATAGCCCTACAAGAATTATCTGACTCCATCAAAAAGAATAACATAAGAATAATAGGTATATCAGAGGGAGAAGAGGGAGAAAATGGAATGGAGAACATACTCAAACAAATAATAGATGAGAACTTCCCAGAGAACTTCCCAAGCCTGTGGAAAGAACTAAAGCCTCAAATTCAAGAAGCAAACAGAACACCGAGTTTTCTTAACCCCAACAAACCTACTCCAAGGCATATCATAATGAAATTGACACAAACCAACAGCAAAGAAAAAATTCTCAAGGCAGCCAGGGAAAAGAAGAATACAACATATAAAGGAAGGCCCATTAGATTATCATCAGATTTCTCAGCAGAAACTCTACAAGCTAGAAGAGAGTGGACCCCAATATTTAAAGTCCTGAAAGAGAGGAACTTTCAGCCATGAATACTATACCCATCAAAGCTATCCTTCAAATATGAAGGAGAAATAAAAACATTCACAGATACAGAAAAGATGAGGGAATTTATCATCAGAAAACCCCCACTCCAGGAATTATTAAAGGGGGTTCTCCAATCAGATACAAAGAACAAAAAAAACCAGAGCCAGAAGTAAAAGCTCCAAGAAGAACACAATAAAACCAAATTTAAACTGTGACAACAACAAAAAGAAAGAGGGGGAGAAGATGGAGATTAACAGTAGCAAAGGACGATGGAGTGCAAAAGTACTCACAAAATAGTTCGCTACAATGAACAGGGTAGGGACCCTTTTCATTACTCAAAGGTAACCACCATTGAAAAAACCACCACAGAAGCACATGAGATAAAAAAGATAGCAACAGAGGAAAGATGTATGGAATACAACCAAATAAAAACAAAAGATAGAAAAACGAAAGAGAAGGATCAAACAAGACACAAAACTAACAGAAAGCAAGATATAAAATGGCAATAGGGAACTCACAAGTATCAATAATTACACTAAATGTAAACGGATTAAACACCAATAAAAAGGCACAGAGTAGCAGAATGAATTAAAAAAGAAAATCCAACAGTATGCTGCCTACAGGAAACTCATCTAAGTAACAAGGATAAAAACAAATTCAAAGTGAAAGGCTGGAAAACAATACTCCAAGCAAATAACATCCAAAAAAAATCAGGTGTAGCAATACTCATATCGGATAATGCTGACTACAAGAGAGGAAAAGTACTCAGAGACAAAAATGGCCATTTCATAATGGCTAAGGGGACACTGAATCAAGAAGACATAACAATTCTTAATATATATGGACCAAACCAAGGAGCACCAAAATATATAAGACAGCTACTTATTGATCTTAAAACAAAAACTGACAAAAATACAATCATACTTGGAGACCTCAATATACCGCTGACGGCCTAGATCAGTCATCCAAACAGAGAATCAACAAAGACATAGGGGCCTTAAACAAAACACTAGAGCACCTGGATATGATAGACATCTACAGGACATTTCATCCCAAAGTGACTGAGTATACATTTTTCTCCAGTGTACATGGATCATTCTCAAGAATTGACCATATGTTGGGCCACAAAAACAACATCAGCAAATTCAGAAAAATTGAAGTTGTACCAAGCATATTTTCTGATCATAAAGCCTTGAAACTAGAATTCAACTGCAAAAAAGAGGGAAAAAATCCCACAAAAATGTGGAAACTAAACAACATACTTTTAAAAAATGAATGGGTCAAAGAAGAAATAAGCGCAGAGATCAAAAGATATATACAGACAAATGAAAATGACAATACGACATATCAGAATCTCTGGGATGCAGCAAAAGCAGTGATAAGAGGGAAGTTCATATCACTTCAGGCCTATATGAACAAACAAGAGAGAGCCCAAGTAAACCACTTAACTTCACACCTTAAGGAACTAGAAAAAGAAGAACAAAGAAAACCCAAAACCAGCCGAAGAAAGGAGATAATAAAAATCAGAGCAGAAATAAATGAATTAGAAAACAGAAAAACTATAGAAAAAATTAATAGAACAAAGAGCTGGTTCTTTGAAAAGATCAACAAAATTGACAAACCCTTGGCAAGACTCACCAAGGAAAAAAGACACAGGACTCAAATAAATAAAATCCAAAATGAAAGAGGAGAAATCACCACGGACACCATAGATATACAAAGAATTATTGTAGAATACTATGAAAAACTTTATGCCACTAAATTCAACAACCTAGAAGAAATGGATAAATTCCTAGAACAATACAACCTTCCTAGACTGAGTCAAGAAGAAGTAGAAAGCCTAAACAGACCTATCAGTAGAGAAGAAATAGAAAAAACCATTAAAAACCTCCCCAAAAATAAAAGTCCAGGCCCTGACGGCTATCCCAGCGAATTTTATCAAACATTCAAAGAAGACTTGGTTCCTATTCTACTCAAAGTCTTCCAAAAAATTGAAGAAGAAGCAATACTTCCAAACACATTTTATGAGGCCAACATAACCCTCATACCAAAACCAGGCAAGGATGGCACAAAAAAAGAAAACTACAGACCAATATCTCTAATGAATACAGATGCTAAAATACTAAACAAAATACTAGCAAATCGAATACAACAACATATTAAAAAAATAATACATCATGATCAAGTGGGATTCATCCCAGAATCTCAAGGATGGTTCAACATACGTAAAACGGTTAATGTAATACACCATATCAACAAAACAAAGAACAAAAACCACATGATCTTATCAATAGACGCAGAAAAGGCTTTTGATAAAATACAACACAATTTTATGTTTAAGACTCTCAACAAAATGGGTATAGAAGGAAAATATCTCAACATGATAAAGGCCATATATGATAAACCATCAGCTAACATCATATTAAATGGCACTAAACTGAAGGCTTTCCCCCTTAAATCAGGAACAAGACAGGGTTGTCCACTCTCTCCACTCTTATTTAATGTGGTACTAGAGGTTCTAGCCAGAGCAATCAGACAAGACAAAGAAATAAAAGGCATCCATATCGGAAAAGAAGAAGTAAAGGTATCACTTTTTGCAGATGATATGATCCTATACATCGAAAACCCCAAAAAATCCACAAAAAGACTACTAGAAACAATAAGCCAATACAGTAAGGTCGCAGGATACAAAATTAACATACAGAAGTCAATAGCCTTTCTATATGCCAACAATGAAACAATTGAGAACGAACTCAAAAGAATAATCCCCTTCACGATTGCAACAAAAAAAATAAAATACTTAGGAATAAACATAACAAAGAATGTAAAGGACTTATATAATGAAAACTATAAACCATTGTTAAGGGAAATCGAAAAAGATATAATGAGATGGAAGAATATACCTTGTTCTTGGCTAGGAAGAATAAATATAATCAAGATGGCTATATTACCCAAAGCAATATACAAATTTAATGCAATTCCCATCAAACTTCCAATGACACTTTTTAAAGAAATAGAGCAAAAAATCATCAGATTTATATGGAAGTATAAAAAACCCCGAATAGCCAAAGCAATCCTAAAGAAAAAGAATGAAGCTGGGGGTATTACAATACCTGACTTCAAACTATATTATAGGGCCACGACAATCAAAACAGCATGGTATTGGCAGAAAAATAGACACTCAGACCAATGGAACAGAATAGAAAGTCCAGAAATAAAACCACATATATATAGTCAAATAATTTTTGATAAAGGGGCCAACAACACACAATGGAGAAAAGAAAGCCTCTTCAATAAATGGTGCTGGGAAAACTGGAAAGCCACATGCAAAAGAATGAAACTGGACTACAGTCTCTCCCCCTGTACAAAAATTAACTCAAAATGGATCAAAGATCTAAACATAAGACCTGAAACAATTAAGTACATAGAAGAAGACATAGGTACTCAACTCATGGACCTGGGTTTTTAAGAGCATTTTATGAATTTGACTCCACAGGCAAGAGAAGTGAAGGCAAAAATTAATGAATGGGACTACATCAGACTAAGAAGTTTTTGCTCAGCAAGAGAAACTGATAACAAAATAAACAGAAAGCCAACTAAATGGGAAATGATATTTTCAAACAACAGCTCAGATAAGGGCCTAATATCCAAAATATACAAAGAACTCATAAAACTCAACAACAAACAAACAAAGAATCCCATAAAAAAATGGGAAGAGGATATGAACAGACACTTCTCCCAGGAAGAAATACAAATGGCCAACAGATATATGAAAAGATGCTCATCTTCTTTAGCTATTAGAGAAATGCAAATCAAAACGGCAATGAGATACCACCTCACACCTGTTCGATTAGCTATTATTAGCAAGACAGGTAATAGCAAATGTTGGAGAGGCTGTGGAGAAAAAGGAACCCTCATACACTGTTGGTGGGAATGTAAAGTAGTACAACCATTATGGAAGAAAATATGGTGGTTCCTCAAAAAACTGAAAATAGAACTACCTTATGACCCAGCAATACCTCTACTGGGTATATACCCCCAAAACTCAGAAACATTGATACGTAAAGACACATGCAGCCCCATGTTTATTGCAGCTTTGTTCACAGTGGCCAGGACATGGAAACAACCAAAAATCCCGTCAATAGATGACTGGATAAAGAAGATGTGGCACATATACACTATGGAATACTACTCAGCCATAAGAAATGATGACATCGGAACATTTACAGCAAAATGGTGGGATCCTGATAACATGATACGAAGCGAAATAAGTAAATCAGAAAAAACCAGGAACTGCATTATTCCATACGTAGGTGGGACATAAAAGTGAAACTAAGAGACATTGATAAGAGTGTGGTGGTTACGGGGGGAGGGGGGAATGGGAGAGGGAAAGGAGGAGGGGGAGGGGCACAAAGAAAACAAGATAGAAGGTGACAGAGGACAATCTGACTTTGGGTGATGGGTATGCAACATAATTGAACGGCAAGATACCCTGGACTTGTTACCTTTGAATGTATGTATCCTGATTTATTGATGTCACCCCATTAAAAAAATAAAATTATTAAAAAACAAACAAACAAACAAAAAACTATTCTTGGAGAATCAAAAAAAAAAGGGGGGGGGGCAAATGCTTAGAAAACCAGATCAAAAGGTATCTCTAAAAAATACAAACAAATGAAAGGTAAAACTCTACTGTTCGTGATTTATGATGGCTTAATGTGCAACTTATATGAGAATCTACATGGCCATATACAGCTATTAAACAATTAAGTACACCAGATCAAAACTCCTGGTGGTCACTGGTAAATCAAGCCAATTCTGAAAATTCCTGCAGTTTCCATACTACATGAGGAAATTTAATTTCCCCCAAAATGCAAAGAGCATCATTGCCTTACATTTACATAATAACTTACAAATCATAAAATGCTTTTATAAGTATCTTTTAACTGAATCTTGATTTTCCTCAGTTCTGCAAGGTGCCCACACAAGTCATCATTATCCACCACGTCAAGTCAATCTAGAGATTTCAAACTTGTCTGTTTCCATTTACTTTCTCTCCATCCTTCTATTCCCAGCCTTAAACTCTCCACAAGGTGGTTAGTGCAAGCTTTAAATAAACTGAGAGCAGACCCTGGCCGGTTGGCTCAGTGGTAGAGCGTCGGCCTGGCGTGCGGGGAACCCAGGTTCGATTCCCGGCCAGGGCACATAGGAGAAGCGCCCATTTGCTTCTCCACCCCCACCCCCTCCTTCCTCTCTGTCTCTCTCTTCCCCTCCCGCAGCCAAGGCTCCATTGGAGCAAAGATGGCCCGGGCGCTGGGGATGGCTCCTTGGCCGCTGCCCCAGGCGCTAGAGTGGCTCTGGTCTCGGCAGAGCGACGCCCTGGAGGGGCAGAGCATCACCCCTGGTGGGCGTGCTGGGTGGATCCCAGGTCGGGCGCATGCGGGAGTCTGTCTGACTGTCTCTCCCCATTTCCAGCTTCAGAAAAACAAAACAAAACAAAACAAAACTGAGAGCACATGACTGCCTTTCTTTAAATGACTTCCCACCTCCGATATTCAAGATCTACAAGGTTATTTATGACCCGGCCCCTGCTTCCTTCATCTTCCATTTCATGCTCCATCTCACTGTCCAACACCAATTACATCTTTAAAAAGTCCAATTAGTGACAACGCAGGGACAGTGGGGATAGGATGTGGAGTAAGAAAGGGATTATAAGGATATTAGAGTTTAGAAGGAAACTCTTGAGGGTTATTTATAACATATTCTGCAGGGTTTGTATACACGTACCAAACCTTACCTTACACAGTTTAAACGTGAAGTTTATTGTGTTGATTATACACCAATGACGCTATTACATATTGTGTATAATAATTAAGATGTGACTCGGGTGGGGAGGGGACGTCCCTTACACGGGCTTCCCTGTGCCTGAGAACTGATCGCAAGGCTCGCCCCTTCACCTCAATTACTCAGAAAGGGCTTCTCTGACCTTAAGCTTCCCTCCTTTTATTCTCTGTGATATCATCCTTTTCCTTCCTTTTAAATACTTGTAACCGTCTGAAATTGTTTAGTTTGTTTTCTGCCATCCCCGGTGAACGGCTGAGCTCCACCAGGCAGAGGCTACATAGGTCGTTTTCACCGAGAGCTGCCCCAATACGTAGCTCTTCGCACACAGCAAGGGTTAAAGACTTGTTCAGTTAATGACTAGTGGAATAGCTTTTTTTCTGGACGCCAGCAATCACAAACTCGGTCTGTTCCCTTGTGTTTTACACAACCAAAGCCCTGCACGCGACGGGGACCGAAGGGTTCCCTACACAACCTTGAGAGCCGAGGTTAGGCGAAGCAAACCTGAACCACCAAGGAGCACCCCCGCTCGCAGTGAGCACGAGGAAGCCCGAGGGCCGCCACCCAGGCCACGGGAGACCGCCTCCCTCAGGGAGGCTTGGCTCTCTGGACGGCCTAAAGCTGGTTAGCGAGGGGCCAGGTTACGGACGAGCTTTTCTGCGAGAGGCGAATACTGCCCCGAGGCCCACGCCCGCTGGGCACCCACTCACCTGAAAAGACCCACCATTCACGGCGCACGTGCTTACGTCGACCCCAAGTCCGCGTACTTCCGCCTTCCGGGCCGCCCTCTCTGCTCCCTCCCGCCCCCGGGCGCGTTGCACGCCGGGAGCCTGACGTCTCGGAGAGCCTAGAGACGGGGTCACGGGGAGCTGGGCGCGGACCAACCTCTTGCTTCGGTGCGAGTGCAGACCGCGGACCTGGCAGCCTGGCTCTTCCCTGTCAGGTTCCCATGTGGTCGTTGAAGAATGAGGAAATGGGTCCCCGGCGAGGTTGGGGCGCCAGCCAGGCCTGCTTCTCGAGCGTGGCCCGGTAGCCCTGAGATTGTTGCTCAAGGAGGGAAATTGGCCAGCTGACCCTGGCTGTCAGGTAGGGAGCTCCCAGCCAACCTTCGGTGCTCGTGGATTTCCTTAGACCGAGCCGTCCTTGTACAGGCCGATTGAGACCATCTTCATTTGCAGTCCTTAGGTTTCCCCATCCTGAGTGGTCTCATGGATCTATGCATCTGTCAAAACTTATCAACTTGTACACTGCATATATGTGCAATTTTTTGTATGTCAGTTGTACCTCAAAGCTCTTACCAAAAACAGCCTTTCCCATCCCAAAGACAAGTTCAAAGGGAAAAAATGGATCAAACTAATTCGGTACAGCCATTGTTTACCTGCTAATTACCGTATGCCAGACAGTGTGCTAAGCCTGCGTCATGGTCACATTGCACATTGGTCACTTAACACCAGTGCTTTATTGCACACAAAAATTAGAGGATCAGAGAATATGCAGATACTCCAGTACTTTAAGCCTTTTAGTGCATGTTCACCAATGAAATTAAAATTGGTTTTGCATCTCATTTGCATAATCAAACAACTGAGTCGTCCTTTGCTTTTCTGATGTTCTTGTTTTAAAAAAATATGCTTTTTTTTGCTTCATATTCATTTTGAAATATCCCCTAATTTTTGTGAGCAGTACATTTTACGTACATGTGCTCCTAATAACAGGCTTTGGAACCAGATAGGCCTGTACTGTGTTTTTGGTTCCAACACTTCCTTGTGATGTTGGTGAGTAATTAATGTCTCAGAGCCTGGATATCCCTGTCTATAGAATGAAGCTAATACAACCTAATTGATCCTAGGTAGGTGATATGAGCTCAACACATAGTAGCTCATCATTTTTCCATTATAATTCAAACAGAACACAGTACTATCTGTCAGTGTTGTCTTTTTGAGACTTAAAACCTACACCAAAAAGCAAAACAAAACAGGAAATGAATTGTCTTTAATGATGGCCTAGTGAGTTCTAGGGAAGTTCTTTCTGAGACAATTTGAGGGTACCTTTTTCTCTATAAATTTGTGTTCTTTTAGAAACCTTGCATCATATGGAAATTACTAAACTCATGATGTACCAAGTTCTCTTAACAGAAGCTGAAAAAAGCTAACATGGTATGCAAAAAAGCATGCCTGAGATTTCTTTAAATTCTTATAGAGCAAGTGTTTCTATTTCACATGTTAATTATATTAGAACTTATTAGAACTTAGCCACTTCCAAAAAAGTATGTTTATACTGCAATTTAAATTAGAGAAAGCTCACTTTTAGCTAGTCCAAATTGACTGCACCTTGCTTAATATACCAGGCCACTTTTGAATAGACATGTGGCACCAGAAAAGAGGGAGAAAAAATTTATGAAAATGTCTTGGTGTTAAATATATGCCATAATTCAGCATTTATTGAAAAAACCTCTTTCACCTAACTTCCTCACCAGTTTGTATAAAAGCAGTTCTAACAGAATGGTTAAATGACCATGGTATGTTTAAGAATCCTTAAATCATCCTGTTACCCTTACCTGGTGGTACCCTTTTATCCAGACATTTGAGTATGTACCCTGATAGGCATTATGCTGGATATACAAAGATGAAGGAAACCAAACTACAATTTTCAGGAAACTTGAACCCCTGATGGAGGGACAAGTCTTAAGGGTCAAAGTAGACGTTGCTTCTTTTTCCTTCACAGATCTGACAGAGCCTATGAAACTGGAGGCACAGAGGGTAGCACTGAATACGTGACAGGAAGTGGGCTGGTTCTCCATCTAAAAGGCATACTACACTATAGACATCAGCCAGTGGCGCCCCTGAGTCAGGCCTCTTCTTTTGAATCCCTGATCTGAATAATCCCTTAGTAAAACTAGTAAGACTTCTGGGATTCAGATGGTGACTCCATGTTGCCCAGGCCCTAGATGACGAGAACTTCAAGACAAAGCTCTGCACAAAAATGAAACAACCTAAGCTCTCAGCTATTCTAAAAAGGCCCACAGCTGGCTGTGGTGGACACCACTAATGTCCAGAAGTGCATCAAGTGACTTGAAGCCAGGTGTGAGGAAAGACATGAAGGCGGGTAGACAGGGCCTGCTGCACCTCTTCCCCCAAATTACACTCATTGAAAAATTCTCAGATACTGCTCTTTCCCATTTTTCCTCCACCTCTCTGACTACATTTTGTACCTTCCACCTGGAGTTGCTGGTCACTCTTAAGTCCTGCTAATTCCACTTTGTTAATATTTCTGGGGTCTGCATATTTTCACCTTTACATGTGTAATGCCAGTGGCTGAGGCCAGGCAGGTTCATATTGGATTTGGCAGATGGTAGAGAAACTGTGGAGCCAGAAAGCGGTAGGCCATTCCCATTAAGAGTCTCCCAATGAGGGATGAGCAAACTGGCAGGGGAAAACCATTTTTCATGGCAGCAGGTAAATGAACAGCAAAACTGGCCCCTTGTAGTCCTGGACAAGCGATCTGCAATCGCCATCTGTGCTGAGGGCAAGCACCCATATTCCTACATACACTATACACATGTGACGCTGCCACGTGCTCACACACTAGTCAGGCAAAGTACAAGCGAGCAAGCCTAACACAACTGTTTTCCCAAAACCACGGTGCCCTTTTATACAGTAATTTAGCTTCCAGGTATATTCCCTACCTGGGTAAACTCTCTTATCTGTACATACTTATAAACATACAGGGACACAGAGCAGGACTCACCGTGATGGTAAAAAAGGAAGAACCATGTACAATTCAGTGACAGAAGTATGTATGAATAAATATGGTTCATTTGTAAAATATAATACACTGATGGTTTTCAAACTTCTTGGTCTTGTGACCTCTTCACACTCAGAAATTACAATATTTGTCATACCAAAAATTAACCCTTTGAGTAGTGAGTTTTGTTAACCCTTTGAGGATGTACATGAATGTACTACTCAAAAGGTTAACAATTTTTTTAATTTCTCATTTAAAAAAGATAATTACATGTCTACATTTTAAATTTAAAAAATTATATTTCCCAAACTAAAAAATAATTTACTGAAAATAATGGCATTGTTTTACATTTTTAAAATGTCAAATTTGCTTTTGCTTATCTAGTATCTTTAGTCCCAATTCAGTCAGTACATTCCGTCTTTGGACTGAAAAAATTTTTTATTAGTAATAGCAACTGACATGAACTAAGCTCTTAATTTACATGCTATATCTATTTCGTTTAACCCTTATAACAGCCCAATAAAGTAGGTATTATTATTATACCCTTTATAAAGATGAAGCAAAAGACCTAAGTAAGGAAGGATAAATAACTTCCAAAGGCCACATAATCAGTTGGTTGTAGTATACTGATTCTAATCGAGATGCTCTTAGCCACAATGCTGTGTTAAACTTAAGTACAGCATCATACAATTGCATACTCAACAATTAATTGATAAGGATGAAACCAAATTTATATCTAAAACTTGCCAGAAGCTGAATCATACTACTATACTAATTTATTTCAACTTCATAGCTGGGAAAAAATTGTGCTTAGTGAGTGCTATGAGCTAAATTGTGACCCCCCTACCCCAAATTCGTATGATAAAGTCTATCTTAGTCTGTTCAGGCTGCCATAATAAAATAATAGAGGTAAGGTAATTTATAAACAACAGAACTTAATTTCTCACAGTTCTGGAAGTGGGAAAGTCCAAGCTCAAGGTGCTGGCAGATTTTTTTTTTTTTTTTTGTATTTTTCCGAAGCTGGAAACGGGGAGAGACAGTCAGACAGACTCCCGCATGCGCCCGACCAGGATCCACCCGGCACACCCACCAGGGGCGATGCTCTGCCCCTCCGGAGCGTCGCTCTGCCGAGACCAGAGCCACTCTAGCGCCTGGGACAGAGGCCAAGGAGCCATCCCCAGCGCCCAGGCCATCCCCGCTCCAATGGAGCCCTGGCTGCGGGAGGGGAAGAGAGAGACAGAGAGGAAGGAGGGGGGGGTGGAGAAGCAAATGGGCGCTTCTCCTATGTGCCCTGGCCAGGAATCGAACCCGGGTCCCCCACACGCCAGGCCGATGCTCTACCGCTGAGCCAACCGGCCAGGGCCAAGGTGCTGGCAGATTTGATGTCTGGTAAAGGCCCTCTTCCTGGTTCACAGACTAGGTAATTTTGCTGTAGCTTAGGGTGAGAGATCTCTACAGGGTCTCTCTCTCTCTCTCTCTCTCTCTCTCTTTTTTTTTTTTAGTAAGAGAACAGAGACAGAGAGGGACATATAGGGACAGACAGGCAGACAGGCAGGAAGGGAGAGAGATGAGAAGTGTCAATTCATTGTGGCACCTTAGTTGTTCATTGCTTGCTTTCTCATATGTGCCCTGACCCAGGGGGCAAGGGTTGGTGGGAGACTACAACAGAGCAAGTGACCCCTTGCTCAAGCCAGTGAACATGGGATTATGTCTAGGATCCTACACTCAAGCCAGCAGCCCCATGCTCAAGCTGGTGAGCCTGCACTCAAGCCAGTGATCTCCGGGTTTTGAACCTGGGTCCCAGCCCAACGCTGTATCTACTGTGCTACCGCCTGGTCAGGCTATATGGTCTCTTTTTTAAGAGTACCAATCCTATTCATAAGAGCTACATCCTCATGACCTAATCATATCCTAAAAGCTGTACCTCCTGAAACCAGCACAGTGGGTATTAGGTTTCACATACGAATTTTGTGGAACACAACCAGATCAGACCACTGCAAAGTCCTAACCCCTAGTATCTCAGAATGTGACTGTATTTAGAGATAGGGTCCTAAAAAGCTAATTAAGGTAAAATGAGGTCACTATGGGGGCCTAATCCAATATTACTGGTATTCTTTTAAGAAAAAGAAATCTGGACACAGACTACAGCAAAACCATGTGAAGACAGGGAGAATATGACTATCTAAAAGCTACAAGAAAGGTCTCAGAGAAACCAACCTTGCCAACTCCTTGATCTTGGAGTTGTAGCCTTCAGAACTGTGAGAAAATAAATTTCTGATTAAGCCACCAGCCTGTAATACTTTGTTATGGCAGCTCTAACAAACAAATATAGTGCAGGAACTTGCCAAAGGTTCACTGGCTACTAGTTCACTGACAATTTTAAAATGAAACCTGTACTTCAAAAAACTAATACTGTCAAATATTTTATCAAAGTATCTGACTTTCAAGCAGAAATTTTATAATGAAATCTCATTAACATTTTAATATAATATAGAATAATTCTCTGTTGAATTTATCTTTTATAACATTTCCTTTCTAAATAAGATTAAAATCTAGTAAAAGGAGATTTATAATTTATATTGGTAAGAACACAAGTACTTGAAAATCAAAATCAAATTTAATGTTACTTAAGGGAAAATTTAGATAAAATCACTAGACAAAGATAAATTGATATCATAATCTTATCTACTCATGAAATTATTTTTAAATTGTAGATGAACAATCTATATATAGCAAATTTAGGACTGAAAAAAAATTGAAAAAATTTTATCTCTTATCTGAGATTCTAAATCAAGGATTTAGACACGAGATACAATAAAGGATAATAAGATATATATTACTATTATATATAACCTAGTAATTATATATTTATTATAACATTTTATATGTTGATATATATAATTACTGTTATATAATAACATATATTACTATATATTACTATTATACAGTAAATCCCCATTTAACATGGTCAAGAGGTTCTTGGAAATTGCAATGTCAAGCAAAACAAAATATATGAAAAAAACAATTTTATCATAGGCTACTTGATATAAATAAAATTTAAGTTTCTATGTGATATTTTTGGAACAAGAATGCTAAACTTTTAAATAAAGACACAAAACAATTATAATATTAAACACTGAAATAAATGTAAGCTATAAAGTTAAGAAAGATCAATAAAAACAAGTAAGATCATTATTTTCCAATTTGCTTATTCCAGTTTAGAGTTGCTGGTGGCTGGAGCCTACCCCAGAAGCTCAGAGCGCAAGACAGGAACCAACCCTGGACAAGATGCCACTGTTATCACAGGAAGCACTCTACCCCACTCACTCAGACAGGGACAGGTTAGATGTGCCAGTTCACCTAATGTGTACATCTTTGGTTTCTGGCAGGAAACCAGGGTACCTAGAGAAGGCCCATGCAGACAGGGGGAGACCTTGCAAATTCCACACCAATAGTAGCCCTAACTGGGAATCTATTTTTTTTTCTCATCAACATTATAAGGAAACGATATAGAATAAAATGATGTTTTTTGAGGGCCTGCTATATAATAGTAATAGCTCAGATGTACAGAGCAGACAAAGTAATAAAAGTATTTAATAGTTAACCTATGTCTTACACTTTATTACTTAATGAATCAGTATCTTTTCTAATTTTTATTTGATTGACTTTAGAGAAGAAGGGATGGAAACTTTGATTTGTTGTTTCATTTATTGATTTTAGAGAGAGAGAAAGGGTAGGGGAGAGAAAGAGGAACATTCACTGTTATTCTACCCATCCATGCACCTGTTTGCAGACTCCCGCATGGGTCCCAACTGCGACTGAACCTGCAACCCCAGCGCATTGGGACAACACCCCAACCAAATGAACCACCCAGCAAGGGCGCACTTTTTTATTTTAATGTTTTTTATTGGGTTTTTTTAGGCAGAGGAAGGGTGAGAGAGAGAGGAACATCAAATTGTTCCTGTATGAGCCCTGACCAGGGATCGAACCAGCAACCTCCACGCTTTGGTACAATGCTGTACCAACTGAGCCACCAGCCAGGGCCACAGTCACTTTTTATTTACTGCTTCCAAAAACCGCAACAGGTGCAGGAATAGATTGATGATGTCCAAGTAAAGGTTGATGGCGGCTAATACATACTCTTCAGGTGACAGCCTGTGCATCATTGAGTGTGTGTCATAGATGATGAATCCACAGAAAAGAAGGGCTCCCGCAGCAGCCACAACCAATTCCAATGTCTCACTATAAAAAAATAACTATAGGCAAGAGAGTAAAGTAGTAAGTTTACATTGAAGAACAATATTAAACATACTTAAGTTAACTTGCTCTTAAGTTACATATGCTACATATATATTTAATAATGCTGTACAACTTTGAATAAAAATGTTAAAAGCAGAAAAAGGCAAAGCAGGTCTACCCTGGCTTCTGTTGGATGAACAAATAAATGGAAGAATCAATGGATACCCCGTTATTAAATTACTGACTGGGACTTGGAACAGGAGCATCCCAAATGTAAACAACTAAAAAAATATTTTTCCATAAGTATGTGTGCCACTTGGAGATCAGCAATTACAAGTGTTTTTATGTAATTTAACTCATTTGATCATCTTTAATTAATACTGATTAACATAAGACCTTGATTTTTCAAAAGATAATTTTATAATCATCCTATGTTTCAGATAATTACAACTAACTGTCCTAGCACAAGAGTATACCTCTTATAGCTTTTTCAGATTATTTATATTGACATGGCCAAACTTATATTTCAAGCTACCATTCTAAAACAACTCACCCTCAAGATTCCTGACAAGCACAAAATCCACAAAACAGCAAACAGTCTATAAAAACAAAATATTATAATTTAGAATATTGTTCCTTACAAAAAAAACCTTTGTAAACCCATTCAACATTTTCTGAAGAAATAAATCCATCCTGGTATTTACCAAAGAGTAATTTAAACATAATAATTCATAAACATACAATGAATACTGTAGAATGCCCAGGAATTGAAAGAATGGCTATCTATTTAACATTTGTTTTTATGGTATACAAAACTTGTTAAGAATGTCAATTTTTAAAGTTTTCAATTGAGCCTGACCAGGCAGTGGCACAGTAGGTAGAATGTTAGCCTGGAATGCTGAGGACTAGGCCTCAAAACCCTGAGATCGCTGGCTTGAGCGCAGGCCCTCATCCGGCTTGAGCATAGGATCATAGACATGACCCCATGGTTGATAGCTTGAGCCCAAAAGTCGCTGGCTTGAGCATGGGGTCATTGGCTGGGCCGGAGCCCCTCTGTCAAGGCACATATGAGAAAGCAATCAATGAACAACTAAAGTGCCGAAACTGAGTTGATGAGTTGATGCTTCTCATCTCTCTCCCTTGCTATCTGTCCCAATCTCTCTCTCAAAAAAAAAATAAAAGTTTTCAATTGAAACACAAAATACTGATATAAGTAGAAATGCATCAGAAGTATTTTCAGAGATCTAGAATACGTACTTCTAGAAAATATGTACATGAACAAATAAAAAGTAACTGAATTTTTAAAACAAAAAATTATTCTGTGAACATGCATATCCATTAAAGTTCCCAATGTACTGATGTATTAAAGAACATAATTATGTACATAAATTTGCCACTGATAACTTTATGAGTTACCATTCATACACATGCACACAAAGACGGCAGTCCTTTGTTATTAAATACGAGACTTGGAAGTCTTGAATACACACCTGTTGCTTTAAGCTACAAGTAGGTACAGGGGTCAAATTTACACTCCCTCCTTAAATAAAAACCAGATATTAACAAATATATGAAATAAGTTTTCAGACAATGGACAGCAAGTAGCACAGGACAGTGATTCCTGAGACAAGAGAAACGAAGTGAGTTTAATGACTAATCCAGCTAGAGAGAGTTTCTAGGTAACAAAGTAGGGACAGGAACTCATATGGAGCCTTGTGGTCAACTTGAGCATCAAAAGGTAAGAATTCAGAATTGGGAGAGACCAAGGTATCTGTAATTTGCAGGGCAAAGTTCCAGGGAGAGGAGATCCATACACAGAGCCAGCTAGCTCTGATGACATGCCAAAGGTTCCCCTCTAGTGTTTGGCTGAGTACTGGTCAATGCATACAGTGAGGAGTGACCAAGGCTGGAAAAGTCACCATAGAGAAGCAGGCCAAACAATCCTCTGAGCTCACAAAGCGCCAGGAATAGTTTATATTCACACTAGCCAGAGTGGAAAGACCTCCTAGGACATAGGGGTTTTGAGTAGTCCTCAGAGGGTACTGTCTCAGTAGTGGGGCCAAATAAACCTTAAACTGAAAACTCTCCTGGCTGTGCCTAACAGAGCTTAAAAACAAGACTCAAAAGCTTAAGAAAATTTTCAAAGAACTTAGCAGCAGCAGCCTGGAGAAACAAAACCAAAAATTTTTAAAGAAAAAGCTTTCATCACCCAATAATGTAAAATTTATAATAACCAGCATCCAATCAAAACTTACAGAGGCATGAAAAAGAACCAACAGAGGGAAAAAATTAATAGAAACACATTCAGAAGTGACATAAAAATAGAATTAGTATACAATGACATTAAAAAATATACTCCATCTGTTCAAGGAAGTAGAGGAAGCATCATCATGAGAGAAATGGGAAATATATCTATATTTTTTTAAAAATACAGATTCGGCCCTGGCCGGTTGGCTCAGTGGTAGAGCGTCGGCCTGGCATGCAGGAGTCCCGGGTTCGATTCCCAGCCAGGGCACACAGGAGAAGCACCCATCAGCTTCTCCACCCCTCCCCCTCTCTTTCCTCTCTGTCTCTCTCTTCCCCTCCCGCAGCCAAGGCTCCACTGGAGCATAGTTTGCCCGGGCGCTGAGGATGGCTCTGTGGCCTCTGCCTCAGGCGCTAGAATGGCTCTGATTGCGGCAGAGCGACGCCCCAAGATGGGCAGAGCATTGCCCCCTGGTGGGCATGCCGGGTGGATCCCGGTTGGGCGCATGCGGGAGTCTGTCTGACTGCCTCCCCGTTTCTAGCTTCAGAAAAATACAAAAAAAAGAAAAAGAAAAATACAGATTCGGTGGCACAGTGGATAAAGCGTCGGACTGGGATGCGGAGGACCCAGGTTCGAGACCCCGAGGTTGCCAGCTTGAGTGCAGCCTCATCTGGTTTGAGCAAAAGCTCACCAGCTTGAACCCAAGGTCGCTGGGTCCAACAAGGGGTTACTCGGTCTGCTGAAAGCCCGCGGTCAAGGCACATATGAGAAAGCAATCAGTGAACAACTAAGGTGTTGCAACACGCAATGAAAAACTAATGATTGATGCTTCTCATCTCTCTCCGTTCCTGTCTGTCTGTCCTTGTCTATCCCTCTCTGACTCTCTCTCTGTCTCTGTAAAAAATACAGAAATAAATAAAATAAATAAATAATACAGATTGAACTAAATTTCCATAAATTAAAAAAGACTATGTCAAATGAGAAGTACTCTGACTGGGCTTAGCAGATTAGGCACTGAAAAAGAAAAGATTACTGAACTTGAAAATAGCAGAAACTAACTAAAATGAATCACAGAGAGAAAAAGACAGGGAAAAAATGAACAAAGCATCAGTGAACTGTGGGACAACATGAAGAAGTCTAACATATATGTAATTGTTATATATGTCCTCAACAGAAGAAAGAAAGGAGGGGGAACATAAAAATATTTGAAGAAATAATGGCCAAAACTGTTCCAAATTTGATGAAAACTTTAAACTGATATAACCCAGAAGCAGAAAAAAACAAAAATGGTACCAAGGAATATCTTAATAAAATGTTAATCAAATAACAGAAATAATCTTAAAGGTAGCTAGGGAATAAAAGACATATTATATGCAAAGGAATAAAGGTAAGAAAGCAGACTTCTTGTCAGAAACTACACATGCTGGAATGCAGGGGAGTAACATCTTTAAAATACAAAAACAACCTAGAATCTTATACCAACCCCCTCAAAAAAACCTTCCAAAACAAAGGGAAAATAAAGATTTTTAAAAACCATACAAAAGCTGAGGCCAACAGCTATATAAGAAATGTGAAAAGGAAATCCCTCAGGCAGTAGGAAAAATACTAAATGAAAACTGGATATACACAAAGGAATGGAAAACAACAGACATGGTAAATCTGTGGATGAACATAAAAGATTTCATCTATTTTTATGATCTTTTTTAAAGATAATGTTTAAAGCAAAGTTAATAATGTCTTATGAGGTTTATAACATATAGGAAAGATGGGATAAAGATAGGAAAGAGCAGATATAAGTCTACTATACATGAAATGGTGTATTATTTGAAGATAGACTAGGATAAACTTAAACATTTCACAGGTATACTGTAAAACCTAGAGTAATCTCTATTTAAAAGAGCTATGGCTGTTGGCCCTGGCCGGTTTGCTCACTGGTAGAGCGTCGGCCTGGCGTGCGGAAGTCTCGGGTTCGATTCCTGGCCAGGGCACACAGGAGAGGCACCCATCTGCCTCTCCACCCCTCCCCCTCTCCTTCCTCTCTGTCTCTCTCTTCCCCTCCCGCAGCCAAGGCTCCATTGGAGCAAAAGATGGCCTGGGCGCTGGGGATGGCTCCTTGGCCTCTGCCCCAGGCGCTAGAGTGGCTCTGGTCGCGATAGAGCGACGCCCAGGATGGGCAGAGCATCGCCCCCTGGTGGGCGTGCCGGGTGGATCCCGGTCGGGCGCATGCGGGAGTCTGTCTGACTGCCTCCCCGTTTCCAGCTTCAGAAAAATACAAAAAAAAAAAAAAAAAAAAAGAGCTATGGCTGTTAACCATAAAGAAGATAAATGGAATCAAATACTCAATCCAAAAGGAAAAAAGGATCAAAGAACAGATAGGACAAAGAAAAAAACAAATAGCAGCATGGTAGGCTTAAACCCAACCATATTAAGAACTGTAAACTAACTGTAGACATCTGAGATTTTTGCCTTACTTACAAGCTAATAAGCTAGTATGGCACAACTGAATGCAAGGAGAACACAGGAAACTCATAGGTCTTAGATGAAGGACAGTTTATTACAACAGTAGCTGAAGAAAAAGCATAGTAGGTACGTGTTATGGGAGTAAATAAATAAGAGAGCTAGAAGGATAGAAGGTTGAAGAAAGAAAATGGGATGTTAGCATTTAAGATTTCAGCAATGAAACAATCCCTCGTGATGGCAAGGTCCACAAAGTGGCCATGACAGGGAAATGAAAGTTACTGCAGTAGGAGAGGTCCAGACGTATTCAGAGGCACAGGTGATGGCTGAGCCTCGCACGTAGTTTGATGCTAAAGTCTTTAAAGAATGAAGGAGGCCTGACCAAAAAGGGGATCAATGACAGTAATGAGGAGGGGTAGGAAGTGTATCAACAGAAAGCATAAGCCTTAAACCAATGACTCTATTACGCTGAAGGAATAATGATTGAAGCAGTTTTCAACACCAACTCCCCACCCCAAGGTACACAGAGTGTGGGAGAGTGAGCTAGAGAACAGTTCTCAGGGAGGAAGCAAGTTTCAGCTAAGCTAAGGAAGAAGAAAGAATATATTATCAGAAGGGTGAAATACAGGGGAGATTATTTACTAGGAGTTCTAGCACAGATGGGAAGGAGGGGAGCAGTTAAAGACTGGGATGGGATGAAGAGAGAACAAGTCTTTCATCATCTTGACCACACAAATATGTATGAAACACCCCCTACTTCCCTCCCCCACAAGAAGGAATCTGAAAAAAAAGCTAATTCTCCCTAAATCAAACTCCATTTTAATAAAACTATGTTTGCATCTTGCACAATTATCAATACTGCCTAACAAACTGTATTTTATCCCAATAGAGATTTCTGGTAATCTGGATTACCAGGGGAAAAAGAGGGCAAGAAAGAAAATTCTGCAAGAGCATACTTTTGTAAATGTTTAGTGTTGTAACAGGAAAAAAAAAAAACAGAAAATGGTTGGGTGATTGTGCCAACAGGAAGCCAGGGAGAGCACAGAAAAGAATCTACTCATTCTTACCAGGTGAGGGCAACACAGTACCATTATCCTATATCCTAATATAAAAAGGATATTCCACGTATCTATCTACTATTGGAAGAAGGATACAGGTTAATCACATGGATCAAAAAGGTTTTAAATCCATCAAATGGATTTAAAGTTCATGCAGACATCTCCAAAACTTTGCTTTGACCACAAAGATGTGGATGGTCTTGCTAGCATTTATGTTAAGACAAAGGCATTCATTTCCCTTTCAGTATAGAGGACAAGGAAATAAAGCCACTTTCCATGTCGTTGAATGCTCTGGGAGAGGAGGACCTGGTCCTAGAACTCAGAGATGACCTTTCATTATGTTTCACTTTAAAAAGCAGTGTCCAAAGCTAACCATATAGCATTTCTCTCAAAACTATAATGTTAAAGATATCTATCATAGGCATGAATATATAACTTACCCTGCTCCAAATCTGCTGAAATCTTTCTTAGATTGTAGAGTATATATAGTCAGGCCAAAAAATACTGCAGTAGTCAGCACAAAAGCTTGCAGGATAATATATACATCATAGAAAGTAACTGTAAAATTAAAAAATACTGATTAAAATACATATAAATATATTCAATATAAAACAGATTTTATCTAGGATTTAATTGCAGTGCTTTATTTTCTCCTGTACTACATACCAATGGAAAGTAATTGTAAAATTAAAAACTGAGTAAAAATGCATATAAACATATTTGATGTAGCCTGACCTGACCTGTGGTGGCTCAGTGGATAAAGCATCGACCTGGAATGCTGAGTTGCTGGTTCAAAACCCTGGGCTTGCCCGGGACAAGGCACATATGAAAAGCAACAACCAAGGACTGAACAACCAAAAAAAAAATGAGGCAACTATGAGTTGATACTTTTTGCTACCCTCTCCTCTCCTCTCTCCTCTCTCTGTAAAATCAATAAAATAAAATCTTTTAAAAATATTCATATAAAATAGCTTTTTTTCTGGAATCTAACTGAAATGCTTTATTTTGTCCTGTACTACTTGCCATTAAATACATTATGAAAAAACTACTTATTCAGCCTTCAATACTGATTGGTACAATAGAACTATACCCATAGTGCAATAAATAGGCTCCAAAATATTCATTAATACAAAGTTATGAGGTTACATTATTATAGAGTTAAAGAAATCCCTGGGGACTACACAGCTAGCCAGTTAGGGATTTGGGGAACAAGGTGGAATGATTCTCACTCAACCCCTGTTCCAGCTGCAGTTTATCATCTGTAGTGATTGTCCATTATGGCTCAGATATCAATAAGGATGACTCTGGGTCCTATGGCTAGGAATTCCTGGATAGTTTGTGTAAGTTCTAGCAATCATCTGGTTAATGGCCAAAATCTTCATCAGCCAAAATCGAAGAAACTGGCCAAGAAAAATATTGGGGCTATTTGCACTGTCTGCCATTCACTGACCCTACAGAGGACAGAAACCATGCTATTTGCTTTATATCCAAACCTGCCTTATCTCAGAGTGCTTTATTGTGGTTTTACTGAATATATACCCAATTCCCTTCCATAAAATTAGAATGACCCTCTGGATTGACTATGGCTACTGCAATACAACTGCTTAACATTTTAAGACAATGATAAATTATAACGTCTTTAAAGGAAGTTAACTGCTTTGAACCCCAAACCATTTAAGTTATTCTTAATTTTCCAGAGATTAATTATCCAAATTCTTGCTATTCCTCAATGCTACATTGTTGGAATTTCTCTATTTGTGCTGTTACAGGATTAGGAAGGTGAACACAGAAAGACAGAACATGAAATCACTTTTGCTTCTTGTCAGTAACTTTTTTTTTTTTCGTATTTTTCTGAAGCTGGAAACGGGGAGAGTCAGACAGACTCCCGCATGCGCCCGACCAGGATCCACCCGGCACGCCCACCAGGGGGCGATGCTCTGCCCATCCGGGGCGTCTTCCCGCCGCGACCAGAGCCACTCTAGCGCCTGGGGCAGAGGCCAAGGAGCCATCCCCAGCGCCCGGCCATCTTTGCTCCAATGGAGCCCTGGCTGCGGGAGGGGAAGAGAGAGACAGAGAGGAAGGGGGGGGGGGGGTGGAGAAGCAAATGGGCGCTTCTCCTATGTGCCCTGGCCAGGAATCGAACCCGGGTCCCCCCGCACGCCAGGCCGACGCTCTACTGCTGAGCCAACCGGCCAGGGCCTTCTTGTCAGTAATTTTAATAAGTATGTGGAAAAGATATTATAATTAATATGAAGATAGTGTTCTCATATTATTCCATTTATGTATTTCCACCCTAGTTCCAATAACATTGAAATAAATCTCTTTCCTACATGCTTTACAAATGGTGGGAGTTAGGGAAGTCAGAGATGGACTTGATAATATTAATAGTATGTAATATACTGCTCACAAAAATTAGGGGATATTTTATCGTTTCATATTTATTTTGAAATAGCCCCTAATTTTTGTGAGAAGTATATTAATAGATAAAAATGCTAACTAAAAATAAGTAAATATTAATAATACTTTCCATGTTATGAAATTTCAATCCTATTTATTTTAATAGATACTATTATTATTAGTGTGTGTGTGTGTGTGTATGTGTGTGTGTGTGAGAGAGAGAGAGAGACAGACAGACAGACAGAAAGGGAAAGAGATGGGAAGCATCAACTTGTAGTTGCAGCATTGATTGCTTCTCATCTGTGCCCTGATGGTGTGTGGGGGGCTCGAGCTAGGCCAATGACCCCTTGCTCAAGCTAGCCCAAGCCAGCAAACTTGCGCACAAGCTGGCAACCTCAGGGTTTTGAACCTAGGTCCTCAGTGTCCCAGGTTCACTGCACCACCAGCTAGTCAGGCTATTATTTTCTTATATTCCGATTATTTATAAAAAAAAAAGTGGATTACCAAACAATATACAGATTCAATAAACTGGCTTAGACAAGTTAAAAAAAAAAAAATACTGACAGCCCTGGCCGGTTGGCTCAGTGGTAGAGCATCGGCCTGGCGTGCAGGAGTCCTGGGTTCGATTCCCAGCCGGGGCACACAGGAGAAGTGTCCATTTGCTTCTCTACCCCTCCCCCTCTCCTTCCTCTCTGTCTCTCTCTTCCCCTCCTGAAGCCAAGGCTCCATTGGAGCAAAGTTGGCCTGGGCGCTGGGGGTGGCTCTATGGCCTCTTGCCTCAGGCCCTAGAATGGCTCTAGTTGCAACAAAGCGACATCCCAGATGGGCAGAGCATCACCCCCTGGCGGGCATGCCGGGTGGATCCCGGTCGGGCACATGCGGGAGTCTGTCTGACTGCCTCCCCGTTTCCAACTTCAGAAATATACAAAAAAAAAAAAAAATACTGACAAAATAAGAAGAGATAAATAAATTAACCAAAAGGATTAAGAATTTACTTTATTGAGAGTAATAATTAATGCTGACCCTTCTGATACCCCAGGTTAATCATGTTGAGACAATCAGAATTTTTATTGTTAATAAATCATGAAATTTTCTACTTAAGGCATTACATAGGGTACATCAAGTAATCATAACAGACAACTCCTTTTAAACACATATTTATAACCTCATACAGAACAGGAAATACTACTGTTTTCCTATGGGTCCATCTGATAGTAAATGAGGATACAATAAGAAAGCACAGCTCAAGGTAGGACGTTCAAGAGGATGAGTTCAGGATGAAAATACTTGGCTCAAAACATGTTATCAGATCCTCTGAAATCTCTTTAAATTAGGGAAAAGATTAGCTATGGTTGTCTTATTTTTATAAATGAATCAACACACATGAATATTGTTTTCTGCTTCTATTTTTCTAATTATTTTCCACTTCCTCTAAGCTCAGTAGAATTATGTAAAGTATAAACATTTAACTTCTGCTTATATTTTAGAAATTCTTTATCGTATGCCATATTTTTGAAATATATTCCATGATGTTAAGCTTTAGCCCCAAATACATTTTTACTCAGAATATTTATCCACATTAAAAAGTAACTATAACATATGTAAGAATTATGGCTTACCAACAAAGGCCACAGAAAGAGCTTCCAACAGTGTCTAAGAAAAAGAAACTGAAATTACATACATGCATGTAATACTTATACTATGTCATGTACATGGTTCTGATTTCTAGTTCAATGTCATTTCAATATGCACGATCCCATTTTAGCTTCAGAACAGCCTTGTGAGGTATATAGGACAGATTGAGTGAGAATATTTAGATTCTAATTGTGATCCTATCATTCCTTAAACTGTAAGTAGATTTTTCATATCTGTAAGAGGAAGATTATAGAAATAATACAGACAATTCTATTTTTTTCACTGTGTAATGTAAATAAAAATGAAATTGCAAATCATGTCCACATTTCTAAATACTTAAATATTTCACTCAATAGGATTATTAAATATTTATATTAAATTACTAAGTCTTAATTTAATGTTAACTGCATAGGTAGTTTTTTGCCATGACAGTCTTAAAACTCAGAAAGATATTCTATCTTTTTCCCTAGTAACAGAATTTTTACCTGGACACACAGCTGTTCAAATTAAATATGACATTTTTTCAGTATTCTGTACAGCTAGATCTGGCCATAGGGCTAGAATATATCTAGCCAACAGAATGTGACTAGAGGTGTACAACTTCTAAAAACAAAGAGGCTTCTTTCTCTCTCTTCTCAGTTTTAAGGAATAAGTGGATGGAATATGGATATGATGGTGAGCATTTGATACCACATGACACTTTAAGAATATCTGAACCATAGCAGCTACCTGGGCCCCTGACAACACTACTAAACAGTCATTCATATTTTTTACATTAAAAGAGAAATAAATCATCTTGTTTAAGCCATTTTTACTTTGTCATTGTTTAAGCCAAGTCATAAGCAGCTGAACTCAGATCCTGAATAAAAGACTTAGGAATACTGAGCTTTAAGCTCTAGCTTCTTTCCCCACTTAATTACATATCTTTATTTTGTTTTATATGTTTACTTAGTTAGATTGTATCAACCATCTGATAGACCATATCATAAAAGCAAAGCCAAGTAACAGCAGTGGCTGTATAATCATACATAGAAGCATTTCCTATAAACCTTCCCTACCTGAAATCAAGAAATCAGTAGAACCAGAGCAAAAACAGTATTAGAAACTGTACATAGATGTGGAGACAATAAAGCCACTGCCACATTTTGTGATGTTGTTGGTAGTGTCCGGGAAGTGGTAGCAAAAGATGATAGAAATATTTTTTCTGGTCCTGGCCAGTTGGCTCAGTGAATAAAGTGTCAGCCCAGCATATAGGTTTGATTCCTGGTCCGGGGCCACAGGAGAAGTGACCATCTGCTTCTGTCCCCCTTTTTCTCCCCCTCTTTTCCCTTTTCCCCTCCCACAGCCAGTGGCTCTATAGCAGGGGTCCCCAAACTACGGCCCGCGGGCCACATGCGGCCCCCTGAGGCCATTTATCTGGCCCCCGCTGCACTTCCGGAAGGGGCACCTCTTTCATTGGTGGTCAATGAGAGGAGCATAGTTCCCACTGAAATACTACTCAGTTTGTTGATTTAAACTTACTTGTTCTTTATTTTAAATATTGTATTTGTTCCCATTTTGTTTTTTTACTTTAAAATAAGATATCTGCAGTGTACATAGAAATTTGTTCATAGTTTTTTTTTATAGTCCAGCCCTCCAATGGTCTGAGGGACAGTGAACTGGCCCCCTGTGTAAAAAGTTTGGGGACCCCTGCTCTATAGGTTTGAGTGTTGGCCTAGGTGCTAAGGATAGCTTGACTAATCTGAGCGTAAGCCTCAGGCACTAAAAATAGCTCAGTTGATTTGAGCATCAGCCCAAAACAGGGCTTGCTGGGTGGATCCCAGTCAGGGTGCATGTGAGAATCTGTCTCACTTTCTCCCACTTAAAAAAAAAATATTTTTTTCCAGGCAATATTCTTGATATTTGTGACATGATTTTAGGTAAGAAATCCTACCCCATACTCAAGTAGAAGAAATAAAAATAATATATACAAGAGAAAAGGTAAAACCAGGAAAACATACCATCCCAAAGTAATGCCTCTTTTTAAATGTGCATACACACACACACACACACACACACACACACACACACACGCCTAAGGCAAGGTGAGATCCATCTCCTTCTTTATTTTGGTACAGTAGGAAAAAATAACAGTATCAGAGGTTTCAGAGTAATCAGAAATACATTTTACATACTTCCTTATTAAGTCATTTTTAGCTATAAGGCATGATTATTAGTTGTAGCAGTAAGTAACCATATCTTGCCTATAGCATTTGGCTGATGCTTTTCTAGTGGGTCCTCTCCCTGCTTGGCAAAAACTGGTCCATACTACATATTATACCACACAGAAATCAATCAGAGCCTTTCTGAAAGCAGATTGGCTATGTGTAGAGTTGAAGAGGAACTCTACATGATGCTATTTCTTTTTGTACTTCCTTCCTTCTCTTAGGGGTTGGCACCTGACTTGGGCTGTCAACCCATATTGCCTAACAATCTACAATGTGACCTGTGCCATTAATTAGCTGTGCCAATCAGCTTCTTTCTGACTTAGAAACTGAAACTCAGAAAATAAAGCAATGGTAGTAGGAGCTAAAGCTAAAAGGTTAATGAATTACAAGAGGGCCCACAATGGGCCATATAAAAACTAACGATAGTGAAGGGGAAAACTACGTGTAAGGACAGCTGCAAGGTAGAGAAGAAATGTAACAGAAGAAGGGAGAGGAGACCACAAACTCTTGCTGTTGAATTTCCTAGAATAGCATCACTTCTGGGACCTTCCTCTAGTTTTCTTGAGGTCTGATGGAGTAGGTTGGTGGGTTCCTAAGCTCTTATATCCTTAAAATAAACCACCTGCTACCAGTGATAACCTGGGTTAGAGTACTGATACCTGGCAAACAGAAGAACCTAAGTTTAAATGAATCACCTTTTCTACAATTGAAAATTTCCAGTCAGGAGCTTTTCTTTCATCATATAACAAAAACTTATCAGAATTCATACATTTTCTTTAGTTTAAGGTAGTTTAATCTGATAAATTACATTTTCAATCTTATTTGATTATAAATGTTCTTAATATTAGTTTGGAATGTTTTTTGGGGTTTTCGGGTTTTTTTACAGAGACAGAGCGAGAGTCAGAGAGAAGGATAGACAGGAACAGACAGACAGGAACGCAGAGAGATGAGAAGCATCAATCATCAGTTTTTTGTTGTGGCACTTTGTTCATTGATTGCTTTCTCATATGTGCCTTGACCATCGGGCTACAGCAGACCAAGTAACCCCTTGCTTAAACCAGCGACTTTGGGTCCAAGCTGGTGAGCTTTGCTCAAACCAGATGAGCCCGTGCTCAAGCTGGCAACCTTGGGGTCTCGAACCTAGGTCGTCAGCATCCCAGTCCAACCCTCTATCTGCACCACCGCCTGCTCAGGCAGTTTGGAATGTTTTGATGTAAATTTTTAAGTCAGAACCCCAAGCACACTGGATATATACGGGAAAAATATATCTATACACACACACACACACACACACACACACAACTTGAACTTTACCAATCCATTCTGGTCATAATCTAAGATTGAATTTTTATAGGTAATAGTTTGGGTTTTAATTTTCACATATATCTCAACAAACATGACTTAAATTTGAGTTCTCCCAACAATGATTTTGCAACAAGTTAGTAAAAGCACATCAATTGGACAAAATGGTCCTTTAAAAGAAGAGTCATTAAAAAAAATAACACTGAGGAGTTAATCAAAGATTTCAATTTAAAGCCTATGAAATTAAGGCTACAATATAACTCCCCCTTCAAAAAAAAAAAAAAAAAAGCACAGAATAGTAGGAGTAAAAGTATCACAGGGGAAATCTATTTTAATATTTTCATTTTACATATAAGAAAACTTAGGTACAGAAAGACTAAATGCCCCATCAAAGACAAAGACAGGTCATGTGATTCTAATTCATTATATTTTTTTTCCAGTATATCAAAATATTGACAGAATAAACTTTGGAATTTACAAAGTTAAAAAATTTTTACAGCCCTGGCCGGTTGGCTCAGCGGTAGAGCGTCGGCCTAGCGTGCAGAGGACCTGGGTTCCATTCCCGGCCAGGGCACACAGGAGAGGCGCCTATTTGCTTCTCCACCCCTCCGCCGCACTTTCCTCTCTGTCTCTCTCTTCCCCTCCCGCAGCCAAGGCTCCATTGGAGCAAAGATGGCCCGGGCGCTGGGCATGGCTCTGTAGCCTCTGCCTCAGGCGCTAGAGTGGCTCTGGTCGCAACATGGCGACGCCCAGGATGGGCAGAGCATCGCCCCCTGGTGGGAAGAGCGTCGCCCCTGGTGGGCGTGCCGGGTGGATCCCGGTCGGGCGCATGCGGGAGTCTGTCTGACTGTCTCTCCCTGTTTCCCGCTTCAGAAAAATGAAGAAGAAAAAAAAAAAGAAATAGAAAAAAAAAAAAAAAAATTTTTACAGACTAGATTACAAATAATCTCCTAAAATATACAAATTCTTTTTTTAAAAAACTCAGTTCTGCTACTTTTACACATATATGCATTCAATTAAATAAATAAATTTAAAACTCAGTAATAAATGTTAAAGGAACAAATATTGTCAAAGTACTCACAAATCCAAAAAGCAGGTACAGGTTAAGGGGATGCTTATGTCTGTTTAAAGTCAGTGCTAAAATCAAAGCCAAAGATCCAATAGCAAACACCAAAATTAAGGCAGGACTGAAAGACATAAAATTTAAAGTAGCTCCAAGTTAAAAAACAGCGTAAGTAGTATTACCAAATTTAATAAAATTTGTTTATTTTAAGTGTTTTTGAAAGTACAAAAAAATCTGGAATGATCTACACCAAACTGTAAACGAAGTTACTTTTCCATCTGGGAAATTTGAGGAGTGTGAGATGGGGCGGAGCAGCAGGACAAGCCCACAATGCAAGGGGAAGACTTTTCTTCCTACAGTATCAACTTCTATCATATTTCAGTAAGTTTTGCAATTAACATACTGTTTCTTTAACTAAAATACAAAGAAAAGCTATTAATAAACAAATTGTATACCTAGTTCCCTTTTTAGGGTATTTATCCCAAATAGCAAACTTAACAGTTTGAGACTCCCTTTCTGTAGGGGAGGATAGAAATTATCTTAAGAATATATATTCATTCCTTATTTTTCCTTCCCTTTAAAATAAAGAATCTATATTATTTTAGCCATGAAAATAATTATTTTAGAGGTAATATCTTAAACAAATTTGGGATAAATCATATGGAGCTCTTCTGAAAACTTTTCAGTGAAATCATCCCAGTCATGAGCCAACACTAAAATAAATTAAATACACATTTATTAAACACCTTTATTTTTCAAGTACATTATCAGGTTTTGGGGACAAGGCATAAGTCTAATTAAAAAAAAGACAAAAGCAGCATATAGTAAAAATTCTTAATACTATCCCAGGACATAAGGGTTTAACCCTATGAAACTGTAAGATAAAAAGTTCATTATCATGTTGTAGAATATTTTCCTTATGTTATTTATAAGAATTAACATAAAACTAATCTTATTTATAAGAGTTAATAATACAAACATAAAGAAAGTTAATAGAAAAAAAGGAACTTTGCTTATAATATAGAGGGGCTAAAAGTGATTCAGAATCAGCTTACCTTTCATGTACAAATGTCCGTATAGATTCAAAGTATAAAAAAAATGCACATGTCACTGTAGTTAAGAGAACTTGCAGAGAAAGGATGCTGTAGACTTTTCTGAGAAAGGCTAAAAAGAAAATATTTACACATAATTATTTTCTTAAGCATTTTTCATAGAACAGCAATATCAAATTTATATTTATAAATATTAAGTATATTTATAAATACTAAATTTATAAATATTTATATTAAATTTTTATATGTTCTTTTTTATTTTAATCCAAATAATGTAACCTGTAACTAAAACTTAAAGAAAATGCTTCCAAAGGAAAAAAAATTGTAAGTGGTAACCTCCAAGCATGAACTTAAAAAAAATTAATGTAATGGGCCAGAATGTAAATATTTTTCATCAAAATAAAAGTTATAAATGCATATTTGTAAATAGCAGCATACAACAAAACAAAAGATGAAAAACAACATTTTTAAAGAGTAACTCTATCTTGAAACTGAAATGTAGGAACAAGAAGTATATGGTTACATATAAATTTAAAGAGCAATCTTAATTTCCAACCAGTACAAATGTTTCCCTTAAATGAAACTTCCCTTTAAAAGGCAAACAATATATAAATTTACTTTCACTCATCTATTTTTATTTCTCACTAATAGTACCTTTTCCTCTAGTTTCTATACAATAAGAAATTCTTACTTTCAGAGTATTTTATCAACATTCATAAATTATAAGGCCTAATTATTTAAAATACTTATTAAAGTCTTCTGATATACAGATATAAATACACTGAACACTCAACTCATCACCAGCTTCAGAAGTAAAACTTGAACAGTTCCCACCTTCTCTATGTAAATATACTAATAACATTCTTCTCCCCTCACCCCTTTAGCTAACTGTTAACCATCTTTCAAGGGTCAGCCTTTCTCATTTCCTCAGTCTGAATTAAACGTGCTTCCTCATGTCCCCAAGGGACCCTAAACATACTTGTAATCACTTTATAATTGATGAGTCCTACTTGTCCTTCACTCCCATTAGACTATTAAGACTAAAATCTATCTAATCATAGGGAGCATGTCTTACTCATTTTCATACCACCAGCATTCAGCCAAATAAATTTATACTGAATTAATGAAAGGTGAATTTTGCCAGTTAGGGAAAAGAAAAGGAGACATACACACCAAGGTGCTAACAATGGTTTACTTTAGGCAGTATGGCTGAGGATGATTTTTATGTTCTGTTTTTTGCTTATCTGTATTTTTTCATATATTACTAATAAATATTTATTACTTTTGTAACTGGCAAACATTTTACAGAAATCTGTGGTGAGCCAAAATAATCCTGATGCAGACATTCCAGATCACAGTGTTTTCTATATGCTTTTAAAAGGGAACCTTAAATGAAATCCCAAGAAAAAGGAACATTTGTTATCCATTTTAAATAACTAATATACAAAGTGCAAATGATATGCATACACAGATCACAGGGAAAAATAAGAGTCAATATGAAAATACAAGCCCAACAGCAATATCTTCTCTTTTTTTTTTTTTTTTTTTTTGAGTCCTGATTTCCCTCTTTCTATTTGACATCTCAAACTTACCGCAGCCAAAACAGGAACTCTTTATTTCTACCTAAATCTGTTCTCCCAGTCTTCTCACCAGTAACCAGCACCAACATCCACCAAGCCAAAAATGTAGGAGACTCTCTGATTTCCCTCCTTCTTCCCATCCATTAACAACTACTACTACGACTTCCACTTGGAAAGTAGAACAAATCCAGCTCTTGGATTCCTCTGCTACCTCTCTAATCAAAGTCTGTATGATCTTATTATACCTTGACTATTGGAGTAGCCTAACTGGTCTCCATGCTTTCACTCTCATCCCACCTAATTTATGTTCCACACAGTTGTCAAGAGTGATCTTTTTTTTGTAAAATAAACCATATCATGTGATTCTCTGCTTTAATATCTTTAATGGTTTCTCTTACACTTAGAATTAAACTTAAAAGCCTTTATGGGGCCTACACGGCGCAGGGTAAAGAAACTTTCCAACTTCAGCTCACACCACTCTTCCTCTTCCTCATACGCTTTACCCACACTAGCCACCTATCTGTTCCCTAAATATGCCAAATCCTCCTTCTGGGCCTCTGTCCTTGCTGTTTCCTCTGCCTGGAATGCTCCTATCTTCTTTACATAAAATGGTGATTTAAAATATTTCCACAATTTTTTACATTTTCTTCAAGTGACTCACTTTAACAACAACAACAACAAAGGCAAAAGTAGCAGTGTATGCTTTATCTAGTGGAATAAACCTTAGTAAGAATCATAGGAGACCTGCAAATTTATTGAATATGTTTTTTGGCAAAAATACCACCTAATTATGCCCATCCTACCACAGGGTGTTGGGTGTGTGGGTACAAATAATTTGTCTCCTTAGAGCCAAAGCCTTTGAGAAGGTCTTCTTGGCTTGCATGTGGAAGAAAGAAAAATAGTTTGTGGCCAGAGGGAAACTGTGGTGATTTAAAATATGCCTAAAAATTATTTGGCACTACCATCAAATGATGGAGCCTAATCCCCTCCCTGTGAATGTGGAATGACCTCAGTGACCTGCTCTAATTAATAGAATAATGGAGATGTTACAGTATGCATGATTATCATGACAAGGTCATAAAAGGCTCTACAGCAGGGGTTCCCAAACTTTTTACACAGGGGGCCAGTTCACTGTCCCTCAGATCATTGGAGGGCCGGACTATAAAAAAAACTATGAACAGCCTGGCCTGCGGTGGCGCAGTGGATAAAGCGTTGACCTAGAATGCTGAGTTCGCTGGTTCAAAACACTGGGCTTGCCTGGTCAAGGCACATGTGGGAGTTGATGCTTCCTGATCCTCCTTCCTTCTTTCTCTCCCCTCTCTAAAATGAATAAAATAAAATAAAATAAAATAAACAAAAAACTATGAACAAATCCCTATGCACACTGCACGTATCTTATTTTAAAGTAAAAAAACAAAATGGGAATACAACATTTAAAATAAAGAATAAGTAAATTTAAATTAACAAACTGACCAGTATTTCAATGGGAACTATGCTCCTCTCACTGACCACCAATGAAAGAGGTGCCCCTTCTGGAAGTGCGGCGGGGGCGGATAAATGGCCTCAGGGTGCCGCATGCAGCCCGTGGGCCATAGTTTGGGGACCCCTGCTTTACAGCTTCCTCATTACTCACTCAAGAATCACTTGTTCTGGGGGAAGGAAGCCAGTCACCATGTTGAGGACACTCATGTAGCCAGTGGAGTGGGTCAGTGGCAAGGAACTAAGGCCTTCATCAACAGCCATATTAGTGAGATTTCCTGGTAGTCAGCCTTTAGCTGATTGCAGCCCTAGCCCACATCTTGACCAGAATCTAATGAGAGACCCTGAACCAGAGAGAACTACCCAGCTAAGTCCATCTCAGATTCTGGATTCTCAGAAACTGTGTGGGAATAACTTTGTTTTAAGCTACTAAAATTTGAGGTAATATTCTATTAAGCAATAGATAACTAATACACCTGGCTAGCTCCTTCTCTCTCTCTTTTTTTTTTTTTTTGTATTTTTCTGAAGTTGGAAATGGGGAGGCAGTCAGACAGACTCCCGCATGCACCCGACCGGGATCCACCCGGCATGCCCACCAGGGGGCGATGCTCTGCCCCTCTGGGGCGTCACTCTGTTGCAACCAGAGCCATTCTAGCACCTGAGGCAGAGGCCACGGAGCCGTCCCCAGCGCCTGGTCCAACTTTGCTCCAGTGGAGCCTCGGCTGCAGGAGGGGAAGAGAGAGACAGAGAGGAAGGAGAGGGGGAGGGGTGGAGAAGCAGATGGGCGCTTCTCCTGTGTGCCCTGGCCGGGAATCAAACCCGGGACTCCCGAATGCCAGGCCAACGCTCTACCACTGAGCCAATCGGCCAGGGCCACAACTGTTTCCTCCTTTCCCTGACCATTCTTTAAAATAGCTGCCACTCTAAACCTTAGGGTCTATTCCATCACTATTTATTTTCTTCGGAGAACTTATCACAACCAGTGGTCTATTCATTTGCTTACTCTTTAGTGCCTGTCTTCCTCAATTCCCAATCCAAATAACACTCTTGAGGACTGAAATATCATCAGGTCATTGCTATCTCCCTAATATCAGAGCAGAGCCCAATACAATTATGTAAATGAAGGTAAATGTTCACCTTCACTCACATAGCTAAATAAAGAAATGCAAATTAAAACAAGATAACACTTTTACCTACCACAAGAGTCAGCAAACTAAGGTCCACTGGCCAAATGCAGCTTACCACTTGATTTTTTCAGTAGTTTTACTGGGCACAGCCACACAAACTCACTTCTATGTTCTCTCCAGCTGCTTCTGCACTACAATGGCAGGGTTGAGTAGTTACAATGGACACCTTATGGCCTCATAAAGCTGAAAATATTATTTCGGCCTTTGTACAAAGTGTCTGCCAACCTCTCATCCCCATATTGCCAGATATTAAAAAGGCCGATGACATTCAGTGTTGGTGAGGGTGCAAAATAAGTACCCTCATATATTACTTTCCTGGAGAGTCAAAGGTGCAGCCTTTTTTTTTTTTTTTTTTTTTTTTTTTGTATTTTTCTGAAGCTGGAAACGGGAGAGACAGTCAGACAGACTCCCGCATGCGCCCGACCGGGATCCACCCCGCACGCCCACCAGGGGCAGACGCTCTGCCCACCAGGGGGTGATGCTCTGCCCCTCCAGGGCGTCGCTCTGCCGCAACCAGAGCCACTCTAGCGCCTGGGGCAGAGGCCAAGGAGCCATCCCCAGCGCCCAGGCCATCTTTGCTCCAATGGAGCCTTGGCTGCGGGAGGGGAAGAGAGACAGAGAGGAAGGAGGGGGGGGGGGTGGAGAAGCAAATGGGCGCCTCTCCTATGTGCCCTGGCCGGGAATCGAACCCGGGTCCCCGCACGCCAGGCCAACACTCTACCGCTGAGCCAACCGGCCGGGGCCGGTGCAGCCTTTTTTGAAGGATAGTTAATGATATCAATCAAATATAAAATATACATACTCTTTTGACCCCATAATTTCACTTCTAAAAATTTATCCTAGAGCAGTTCTTGCAAAAATTCACAAAGATATGGAAAGACGTTCCCTAAATCAGTGGTCCCCAACCCCCAGGCCACGGACCAGTACTGGTCCTGTGGGCCATTTGGTACCGGTCCACAGAGAAAGAATAAATAACTTACAATATTTCCGTTTTATTTATATTTAAGTCTGAACAATGTTTTATTTTTTAAAAATGACCAGATTCCCTCTGATACATCCATCTAAGACTCACTCTTGATGCTTGTGTCGGTCACATGATACATTTATCAGTCCCACCCTAAAGGCTGGTCCGTGAAAATATTTTCTGACATTAAACTGGTCCGTGGCCCAAAAAAGGTTGGGGACCACCACCCTAAAGTACCATTCAAAGGAATAAGAAGAAAATAATTTAAATATCCATCAAGAGGGGATGATTAAATTAATTGTGGTGTGTGTGTGTGTGTGTGTGTGTGTGTGTGTATAGTATGCAAGACCATACCATTAAAAAGTTATCAGGTACTGCTATTTTCATATGTAAAATATATTAAAGTGAAAATACAAAGTTCCAAAAAAGTATGTATAACATGCTCCTGAGTCTATAAAATAGTAGGTCTTAGTCTTCAAAAATATACATATCCCATATTGCTAAAACAGACTAGTTTAATAGACTATATTTCATATATATTATAACTAGCTATATAAACTAGCTTAATTGGTGCTGTAAAGTGCTAAAGGTAGAGGCTGTACTAAGAAATTCATTCTCTCATAATTTTTCTGTAGCTTCATGATTTGTTGTTTTCCAACAAGGAGCCCTGTAATTTTATATGTATAATATACCAGAAGTATTTTCCAGAAAATATACACATTACAGGCAGCTTAATTTGCTTAAAAAAAAATGGGGCATTTTTGTTTTACTCATTAATTGGTAAAGGACTAAAGATGGCTGAAGACCACTTTTTAATACAGATATAGTCAGTTTAGTTCCCAGTCTAATTACCAGGACTCCTACGTAAAATCTTCTGTGAAATTTAAATATTCATGAATGAACAAATGTTTCTTATACTTAGATCACCACTGTTATACTGATATGAGACCTACAGAAGTAAATCAAGTATAAGAGTAATTTTTCTTTAAAAACAGTCTGTATATGCAGACAGGTGGAAAAAACATTCATCTGTGGATTACTAAATCTAGTTTCTGGTCCCCCAGTGTTACTTACTGCAAAGAATTGTTATTTTAGACAACTGTTTTGAAATGTAGTTTTCTGTAAAACATGGATGTCTATCATTTCAAGGATTTTAATTCCAGGGAAAATGGATATGACAAAAAGCACAGGAAACAAAAGTAAAAATAGATACATTATACTATTTCAAACTATTTTAAAACTCTGCATTAAGACACAGTCAACAGCATGCAAAGGCAACCTACAGAACAGGAGAAAGTCTGCAAATGATACATATAAGAGGTTAATATCTAGGACAGATTTTTTTAAAAAGAATTCTTATAACAACAAATAACCCAATTTAAAACTCAGCCAAGTCAAGAGAAGAAGACAAGCCACAGACTAGAAGCAAATATCTGCCACTGGAAGCAAATGGCTGCCAACACATCTAATAAAAGGACTTATCCAAAATCTACAAAGAATTCTTAAAACTCAACAATAAGAAAACAAAAAAAAGCCAAATAAAAAGTGGGGAAGAAACCTTAACAAGACATCTCACCAAAGAAGATATACAAATAGCAAATAACATATGAAAATGATGCTCAACACTGTATGTCATAGGGATTTGCAAATTAAAACAATGACATACTACTACACACTTTATTAGAATGGCCAAAATTCAAAACACTAACACCACCAAATGCTAGTGAGAATGTGCAACAACAGAAACTCTCCTTCTTTGCTAGTGGAATACAAAATGGTACATCTATTCAGTTGGTTAAAGCATCAGCCCGATATGCTAAGGTTGTGGCTTAGATTCTTGTACGTACCCTGAGCAGTACATATAATTCATTCTACCAATGAATGTATAAATAAGTGGAACAAATCAATGTTTCTCTCTCTCTCTCTCTCCCCGCCCCTCTCCCTCTAAAATCAAAAGAAATAAAAAATAATTTTTAAAAAAACATCCAAATGGTACAACTACTTTGGAAGAGTTTGGCAGTTTCTTACAAAATTAAAGCTGTTCTTACCATATGTTCCATCAATTGTACTCTGGCAGTTTCTTACAAAACTAAACATACTCTTAACATACAATCCAGCAATTTTGCTCTCTGGTATTTATCCAGATAAATTAAAAACTATGCCCACACAAAAAACTGCACAGAGATGTCTATGTAGCAGCTTTATCCACATTTGCCAAAACTTGGAAGCAACCAAGATGTCCTTCAGTCAGTGAATAGATAAACAAATGGTGGTACATCCAAACATTGAACTATTACTCAGCGGTAAAAAGAAATGAGCTATCAAGCCTTCAAAGATACGGAGGAATCCTAAATGTATATTACTAAGTGAAAGAAGCCAATCTGAAAAGGCTACACATGCTTCATGATTCCAACTATACGGCACTCTGAAAAGGGCAAAGCTATAAAGACAGCAAAAAGATCAGCCGTTGCCAGGGATTGGCTGGGAGGTAGAGATGAATAGCGAGAGCACAGAGGGTTTTCTGATAGTAAAGCTATTCTGCATGGTACTATAATGGTGGGTGTATGTCATTATCCTTTTGTCAAAACCAAAGAATGTATAACACCAAGACTGAACCCCAATGTAAACTATAGGTTTTGGGTGATAATTATGGGTAATGTAGGTTCACAAATTATAACAAATGTACCACTCCGGAGCAGGATGTTGATGGTGGGGAGGTTTTGAGTATGTAGGGCAGGAGTATATGGGGACTTTCTTTACTTTCTACATTTAATTTTGCTGTGAACCTAAAAGTGCTTTAAAAACTAAAGTCCATCTAAAACAAAATAGGCAAAGGACTTGAATAACATTTCTTCAAAGAATATATACAAAATGGCCCATAAGTATCATATATGAAAAGATGTTCTGTTCAACATCACTAATTAATAGGGAAATGCAAATCAAAAAATGAGATATCATCTCACACCCATTTGGATGGCTACTTAAAAAATAACACGTGTTGGTGAGGATGTGGAGAAATTGATCTTTTGTGCAATGTTAGTAAGAATACAAAATGGTGTTGCCTCTATGTAAAACAGTACAGTGGTTCCTCAAAAAAATTAAAAGCATAATTACCATAAATATTGTAAGAAAATAGAAAACATATATTGGTCTCTGTCTCTGGTTCCCAACACAGTGCTCCTGAAGCCCTTATAATTTCCTAAGTAATAAGAGCACAAGGTGTATCTTTTGTTTTATTTGGTTTTTGACCTCGGTCCCTAACACAGCTGGTCCCTTGTCATGTCCTGGGTGATGGGAATGTCTTTGTTCTACTGAATGGCTCTGGGTTGGCTTCTGGATGGTTCCTAGACAAGGGTGAGTTACCAGAAAGAATAAGCCAGTTAGTAGTTGGCATTTTCACCCAACCACCATTCATGATTAATCATACCTATGGAAAAACTGAGGCTTTTCACCAAAACACATTTGGATCCAGCAATTCCACTTTTGGGTATACATCCAAAAGAATGAGAAACAGGATCCTGAAAATATATTTGTATACGTATGTTTATAGCAGCACTACTCATAATAAAGTGGAAGCAACCAACAGATGAATGGATGAACAGAATTTGTTTTATATATAAAATGGAATATTATTCAGCCTTGAAAAGGAAGGAAATTCTGACATTCTACAATAGGGATGCATCCTGAAAACATGCTAATTGAAACAAGCCAGTCACAAAAAGAAAAATACTTTATAATTCCACTTACATTAGATATCTAGAATGGCCAAATTCATAGAAACAGAAGAACAGGTAATTAGTTGCCAGGGAGTGGAGGAGAAGGGTAAGGGGAAGTTCTCTTATGAGTGTAGAATCTCATTAAATGAAAAAGTTCTGAAGGTTGGTTGCACAACAATGGGAATATATTTAACACTACTGAGCTTTAGCACCCTTAAAAATAGTTAAGATGCTAAAGTTTTAACATTGTGTATTTTACCACAAGTTTTAAAAATTTAATTAAAAACAAAAACTGAACTCACTTGCCAAAATAATTCCAAAATTCAATTCCAGAAATAATACAGATATGCTAGAGATCAAGATTCTTAGTGCATCAGAGCTTCATAATTTTCTAGAACAAGTTCTGGCTGCCAGGACAGAATGAAAATCTGAGGTAGCTTCTGTGATCAATATGCTGAACTAGTGGACAATGAATTTCACTTAGGAGAAACTGAGCATTTTAAGTTCAAAATAATTTCTGCCCACTGGTATTGCATACTAACTTAAAACTAATCTGGTATCTTGGCTTTAGAAAGCATCCATTTCCAGCAACTGCCCCAATAACACTCAAACCTATATTGAGTTCTAGCTCCTGCAGAGAGAAAATAGTGAACAAGAATAAATAATGCCCCTGCCCTCACAGATCTTTCAAGCCAGCCAAGGAGAAAAATAGAAAATTAAAATTGGTTCCCATGCTTCTAAAGTATGAACATCCCAGCAGTGCCGGTGTCCATTACAGTGACCACACAATAAACTGATAATATATTATAAACTAAAAAAATAACATCTAGTTTCTTTTCTTTTTATTTATTTTTTAAGTGAGAGGAGAGGCGATAGTCTCCCCCATGCGCCCCAACCGGGATCTACCCGGCAACACCCACGGCCCCCCCATCCCCAGTCTGGGGCCCACACTGGGACCAACTGAGTCACTGGCCCCAAAAGAGGAAGAGGGAGAGAAGGAGGGTGAGCAGATGGTCGCTTCTCTTGTGTGCCCCCACGCGGGATCAAACCCGGACGTCCGCACTCCAGGCCAACACCATACACACCGAGCAAATCGGCCAGGGACACGTGCAGTTACTTTTATTTTGAGATGCCGAATTAGGCTGCTGAGGTGTTTGTTCATTGTCCCCTTCAACCCCGGGGCGGCAGTGTTCTACGCTATAGGACGGGCTCGGTCCCCTTCCCGAGCACACAGCGGGAGCCCTCTCTCCAGGGGCAGGCGCCCGCCCAGCCCCGCCAAGGGGAGGCGCTCCGTCCCGGCGTCAGCGGAGGGGAGGAGCCGGAGGAGGGAAGGGCCTTCTCTCTGACCCCGGAGGGAGCCCCTCGCGCGCCCGGTGAGCCCCGGCCGGAGGGCACGCGCCCTCGACACCGGAAATCGGTCCTGGGTGCGGCCCCGCGGGCCGAGAGGGGCGACGTACCCATTCGGATGTGCACGCTGGCAGAGGCCACGCAGCTGCCATAGTTGAAGTCGTCCTCGATGGAGGAGGACGGGTAGCGGGGCTCAGGGTGGGCCATGTCGGTAACAACGCCTAGCTGCCCCGCGGAATGAGACCGACGACACGGACCGCACGTCCCTCATCCGCTTCCTGAGAAGAACACGCAGCTGACCCAGTGGCACTGCTTCCGCGGGGCGAAGCCGCGGCCAATCGGCGCTCTCTCCGCAGGCAGACGTTAGGCTGAGGGAGCTGTTGCTTCAGGTTGGGAGGAACTTAGCCCGGATTCCGTTCTCAGCGTCATCGGAAGTGAGGTTTTTCTGTTTGCTCACTGCCTTTGTGATAAAACTGGGGCTTGGAGAGCTGGTAAAAAGCCTTAGACGCGAAGTTCGACAAATATATACTTCACTTACTCCTTCAGTAATCACACTCGGGATGTATTAA
Source organism: Saccopteryx leptura (assembly GCF_036850995.1). Lineage (NCBI taxonomy): Eukaryota > Metazoa > Chordata > Mammalia > Chiroptera > Emballonuridae > Saccopteryx > Saccopteryx leptura. Next base: position 150,116,311 of record NC_089504.1, read on the forward strand.
AACAATTTTTTTTTCAGATCTAAAAGTTTATTTGGTTCTTTTAACTTTCACTTACAGTTGATAATACTATTTAATATTATTTTCAGGTGTACAGCATAGTGGGTAGATAATCAGACCCTTAACAAAGTGCTACCCCTGATATTTCCAGTACTCACTTCACACCCAAGGTTATTACAATATTACTATGTTTCCTATGCTGTACATTACTTCCCCATGACTATTCTGTAGCGACCAAGCTCTATTAATCCCTTTGCCTTTTCACCCAGTCCTTCAACACCTCTACCCTCTGGAACTACCATATTTCCCCATGTATAAGATGCACCTTAATTTTGGGACCTGGAATTTGAAAAAAATATGTATTACATAAAGTTATTGAACTCAAGTTTTATTCATCATGAAATTCATACAACTCCACATCATTGTCAGAACTCCCATCCATTAGCTTGTCCTCATCTGTGTCTAATGATGAATCACTGTCTTCAACAACGAGCGCAAAGACAAGTGTGAAAAAGCAGGAAATGGAAGTTAAAAAATCTACAACTACTGTATAAGACACACTCAGTTTTTTGACCCCAAATTTTTTGGAAAAATGTGCGTCTTATACATGGGGTAATTAATATGTACGATATCTGTTTTCTGTATCTTTGTGTCTGTTTCTGTTCTGTTTATATATTGAATATATTGTGTTTTAGGTCCCACATATAAGTGAAATATGGCATTTGTCTTTCTCTGACTGGCTTAGTTCACTTAGCACAGTGGTTCTCAAACTTTTTGAAGTCAGGGTGCATTTAAAATCCTACCAATAATTGTAGGTGCACTATATACAAGTTTCTGAGAAATGTTATAATAATTAAGTCAGATATTAAAGAAAAAAATATAAAGTCCAAGAGTGCTTTTATGGTAATTAAATGAAATCAATACAACAAAATTAAATTTATTCTGATATTAAAATACATTTTTAGGCCCTGGCCAGTTGGCTCAGTGGTAGAGCGTCCGCCTGGCATGCGGGGGACCCGGGTTCGATTCCCGGCCAGGGCACATAGGAGAAGCGCCCATTTGCTTCTCCACCCTCCCCCCTCCTTCCTCTCTGTCTCTCTCTTCCCCTCCCGCAGCCAAGGCTCCATTGGAGCAAAGATGGCCCGGGCGCTGGGGATGGCTCCTTGGCCTCTGCCTCAGGCGCTAGAGTGGCTCTGGTCACGGCAGAACAACGCCCTGGAGGGGCAGAGCATCGCCCCCTGGTGGGCAGAGCGTCACCCCTGGTGGGCGTGCGGGGTGGATCCCGGTCGGGCGCATGTGGGAGTCTGTCTGACTGTCTCTCCCCGTTTCCAGCTTCAGAAAAAAAAAAAAATTAATAACGACAAAAAGTTATCTTTTTATATATATAGATACATTCTTAGTAAGATTTAGTAAATTCGGCAGGTACCGGCGCGAATGTGTTAAGTTTTTTCATTCTTGTGTTTATGAGAAACATGAGCCTGATGTGTCCTAGCGATTTCTGCAATGTTTGGGCATATATTTGAAAGGCAAACTTTCATTTCCTCATCAATACATTGAAGAATTTCTTTTTACTCTTTTTTTTTTTAATTTATTTTTATAAATAAATTTTTATTTCAATGGGGTGACATCAATAAATCAGGGTACATATATTCAAAGAAAACATTTCCAGGTTATCTTGTCATTTAGTTCTGTTGCATACCCATCACCCAAAGAGAGATCGTCCTCCCTCACCCTCTATCCAGTTTTTTTTGTACCCCTCCCCTTCTCCCTCTCCCCCCTTCCCTCCCCCCACCCTCCGTAACCACCACGCTCCTGTCCATGTCTCTTAGTCTCGTTTTTATGTCCCACCAATGTATGGAATCCTGCAGTTCTTGTTTTTTGCTGATTCGCTTATTTCACTCCGCATAATGTTATCAAGGTTCCACCATTCTGCTGTAAGTGATCCGATGTCATCATTTCTTCTAGCTGAATAGTATACCATGGTGTATATGTGCCCCATCTTCTTTATCCAGTCTTCTATTTTTTTTACAGTGATTGAAAGCCTTTAAGCAAACTCTTGGCCAATATAGCAAGAATCCATAAAAGAGCAGTGTCCTTAACATGTTCACCAAGTCCAAATTGGCCCCATCACCATGCCAAATCCCTGGAAAAATGCAACCCAACCACAGTTCAGTCTGTTAGGAGCTGTCACAGGGAGCAGGAGTCCAGGAAAAGTCCACACAGGAAAAGTCCACATGGCACTGGAATTGTTGTCACAATTCTATACTTTGCAGCTCATGTCCAAGTCCCAATGACCGCTGCTTCTAACTGGTAATGATTCAGGTAGACTGGAAAAGCCATTTGCAGCATGCGTGGATATGGAGCTTCTGTTCTCCTCTGCCTGGAGAGTTGAGACCAGGTTGCTTTTCCCTAGAACTCTGCGACTGTGGCATGGTAAGGAGAACCTTGGGATACACTAAGCTGGGTGGCAAAGGTAAATTCATAATACAAGTTGGCAAAGGGGGGAAAGAGAGCTCTAAATTAAGAGTAGGTCCCAGCCTGAAATATGAGTGGGACATTGAGGTAGGAGGGATAAAGGAAACACTATATATTAAGCAAAGCAGCAGAAAATAGGACTATCAACACCCACAACAGAGATCTTTGAGGGAAGAATAAAAAACCTGACTATTCAGGCAAAACATAGTTAAGTGGCCCTTGTGCAAATGAGATCAGTTTACCTGCTTCTTGGAAGAAATAACCTAGGCTTGTCCACAGTATCATAGATGGGGCCGATGGCCCTGGGCACCTTCAGCCTTCAGTGGCAAACCCCAGCTTTCTGGGCAAGGTTAGGTCGTAGGTGGCTGGAGCAGGGCTGGAAGAGACTGAACCCTCCCTTAGAGGAGTGAGGGGGAAGCCTAACTTCCAGTGTCCCTGTTTCCTCACAGCAGAGGCATGTAAGCCTGGCAGGCTTTAGCTCAATGACCTTCCTTTCCACTATTGAAGCAGGACCCAGATGGCATCCTATGAGACCCCTTTGGGGCGTTGGAGCCTTTAAGGGCATATCCTAAAAGCTGGTAGTTCCCCTGATCTCTACTGGGCTTTTTCTGCCTCTAGGTATCTTAAAAGCCATGCTCAGAAGATCTCGCTGAGGGGTTTGAGGATCCCCATCCACCTATATAAATCTTTTCCATATATCTGGAGCTATTTGGAAAAAGACAAAACAGTGTTATTAGCTGGATCTAATAAAGAAGGTAGTAGTTTGCAGGGGAAAAAGATTTGGTGTCTCCTGTTCATCAGCCTTCAAAAGAAATGTAAAAATTAAAATTTTTTTTTTAAGTAAAAAATATGATATGGTAGACCTGTAGGAGTCATTGGCCTGGTGTGCAGGATTCCCGGGTTCGATTCCTGGCCAGAGCACACAGGAGAAGCACCCATCTACTTCTCCACCCCTCCCGCTCTCCCTCCTCTCTGTCTCTCACTTCCCCTCCCGCAGCCAAGGCCCCACTGGAGCAAAAGCCACCCCGGGCACTAAGGATGGCCCCATGGCCTCCGCCCCAGTTGCTAGAATGACTCTGGTTGTAACAGAGCAACACCCCAGATGGGCAGAGCATTCCCCCCTGGTAGGTATGCCAGGTGGATCCCGGTCAGGCGCATGCAGGAGTCTGTCTGACTGCCTCCCCATTTCCATCCTCAGAAAAATAAAAAAAATAAATAAAGAAAAAATACAACCAAAAAAAAAAAGGGCATTCCCTTGTGTTAAAGCTCCAGGGAGCATGGAGTGAGCTTTAGTATGTCCTATGAAACATGGAGCTCTATGTTGACATAAAAGTCTTTGAAGAAGGAGGAACTGCTAAATAGTTCATCAGCATTTGTCCCTAAGACAGCAGTCTTTTTAGTGGAAACACCATAAGTAAATATTTGCTGTCTGTCTATACATTAAAGGGGGAATATGGCAAATGCTGAAAAGCCATGCTCTTTGTGCCCCACCCTTCCCCCAACCCCCTCCCTCTCTTCGCCCCACCCGGTACCCCCAACACTGTTGTCCATGTCTGAGTCTCATCTTTATGTCCCACCTCTGTATGGAATCATATAGTTCTTAGTTTTTTCTGATTTACTTCTTTCACTCAGTATAATGTTATCAAGGCCCATCCATGTTGTTGTAAAAGATCCTATGTCATCATTTCTTATGGCTGAGTAGTATTCCATAGTATATATATACCAAAGGTTTTTAATCCACTCGTCCTCTGATGGACACTTGGGCTGTTTCCAGATCTTTGCTATTGTGAACAATGCTGCCATAAACATGGGGGTGCATTTCTTCTTTTCAAACAGTGCTATGGTGTTCTTGGGGTATATTCCTAAAAGTGGGATAGCTGGGTCAAAAGGCAGTTCGATATTTAATTTCTTGAGGAATCTCCATACTGTTTTCCACAGTGGCTGCACCAGTCTGCATTCCCAACAGCAGTGCAGGAGGGTTCCCTTTTCTCCACATCCTCGCCAGCACTTATTCTGTGTTGTTTTATTGATGAGCGCCATTCTGACTGGTGTGAGGTGATATCTCATTGTGGTTTTAATTTGCATTTCTCTAATGATTAGTAATGTTGAACATTTTTTCATATGCCTATTGGCCATCTGTGTGTCCTCTTTGGAGAAGTGTCTATTCATTTCTTTTGCCCATTTTTGGATTGGATTGTTTGTCTTCCTGGTATTAAGTTTTACAAGTTCTTTATAAATTTTGGTTATTAACCCCTTATCAGACGCAATGTCAAATATATTCTCCCATTGTGTAGTTTGTCTTTTTATTCTGTTCTTATTGTCTTTAGCTGTGCAGAAGCTTTTTAGTTTGAAAAAGTCCCATTTGTTTATCCTGTCTTTTATTTCACTTGCCTGTGGAGACAAATCAGCAAATATATTGCTGCGACAGATGTCAGAGAGCTTACTGCCTATGTTTTCTTCTAAGATGCTTATGGTTTCACGGCTTACATTTAAGTCTTTTATCCATTTTGAGTTTATTTTTGTGAGTGGTGTAAGTTGGTGGTCTAGTTTCATTTTTTTGCAGGTAGCTGTCCAATTTTCCCAACACCATTTGTTGAAGAGGCTGTCTTTACTCCATTGTATTTCCTTACCCCCTTTGTCAAATATCAGTTGTCCATAGAACTGTGGGTTTATTTCTGGGTTCTCTGTTCTGTTCCATTGATCTATGTGCCTGTTCTTATGCCAGTACCATGCTGTTTTGAGTACAATGGCCTTATAATATAACTTGATATCCAGAAGTGTGATACCTCCCGCTTTATTCTTCCTTTTCAAGATTGCTGAGGCTATTCGTGTTCTCTTTTGGTTCCATAAAAATTTTTGGAATATGTGTTCTATATCTTTGAAGTAAGTCATCGGTATTTTAATCGGTATTGCATTGAATTTATAAATTGCTTTGGGTAATTTAGACATTTTAATGATGTTTATTCTTCCTAACCATGAACACGGTATATGCCTCCACTTATTCGTATCTTCCCTGATTTCTTTTATCAATGTTTTATAATTTTCCGAGAGTACAAGTCTTTAATCTCCTTGGTTAGATTTATTCCTAGGTACTTTATTTTTTTGGTTGCAATGGTAAAGGGGATTGATTCCTTGATTTCTCTTTCTGACAGTTCATTATTAGTGTATAAAAATGCCTCTGATTTCTGTGTATTGATTTTATATCCTGCCACCTTGCCGAATTGATTTATCAGTTCTAGTAGTTTTTTGACTGAGACTTTAGGGTTTTCTATATACAATATCATATCATCTGCAAATAATGATAGTTTTACTTCTTCTTTTCCAATTTGGATGCCTTTTATTTCTTTTTCTTGTCTGATTGCTGTGGCTAGGACTTCCAGAACTATGTTGAATAAGAGCAGTGAAAGGGGGCACCCCTGCCTTGTTCCTGATCTTAAGGGGATTGCTTTTAATTTTTGCCCATTGAGTATGATGTTGGCTGTGGGTTTGTCATAGATGGCCTTTATCATGTTGAGGTATGTTCCCTGTATTCCCACTTTGCTGAGAGTTTTGATCATGAATGGGTGCTGGACTTTATCAAATGCTTTTTCTGCATCTATTGAAATTATCATGTGGTTTTTCTCCTTTCTTTTGTTTATGTGATGAATCACATTGATTGATTTGCAAATATTGTACCAGCCTTGCCTCCCAAGAATAAATCCCACTTGATCATGGTATATGATTTTTTCCATATATTGCTGGATCCGGTTTGCTAATATTTTGTTGAGGATTTTTGCATCTAAGTTCATCAGGGATATTGGCCTATAATTTTCTTTTTTTGTGTTGCCTTTGCCTGGTTTTGGAATCAGAATTATGCTCGCCTCATAAAAGGAGTTTGGAAGTCTTCCTTCCTCTTGAATTTTTTGAAATAGCTTGAGAAGGATAGGAGTTAGTTCTTCTTTGAATATTTGGTAGAATTCACTTGTGAAGCCATCAGGCCCTGGACTTTACTTTTTTGGGAGTTTTTTGATAGCTGTTTGAATCTCATTTGTTGTAATTGGTCTGTTTAGGTTTTCTGATTCTTCCAGATTGATTTTTGGAAGATTATATGATTCAAGGAATTTGTCCATTTCATCTAGGTTGTCTAGTTTTTTGGCGTACAGTTCTTCATAGTATTTTCTTACAATATTTTGTATTTCTGTTGTGTCAGTTGTTATTTCTCCACTCTCGTTTCTAATTTTATTTATTTGAGTCCTCTGTCTTTTTTTCTTGGTGAGTCTCGTTAAAGGTTCATCGATCTTGTTTACCTTTTCAAAGAATCAGCTCCTGGATTCATTGATCCTCTGTATTGTTTCTTTAGCCTCTGTGTCATTTATTTCTGCTCTGATCTTTATTATTTTCTTCCTTCTACTAGCTCTGGGCTTTACTTGCTGTTCTTTTTCTAGTTCTTTTAGATGCAGGGTTAAGTTTTTTTATTTGAGCTTTTTCTAGCTTCTTGAGGTATGCCTGTAATGCTATAAACTTCCCTCTTAGTACTGCTTTTGCTGTGTCCCATAAATTTTGAGTTGATGTATGCTCATTATCGTTTGTTTCTAGGAATTTTTTAATTTCTTCTTTGATCTCAATGTTAACCCATTCGTTATTTAATAATGTGCTATTTAGTTTCCAAGTGTTTGAATCTTTTTCCATTTTTCTATTGTGGTTGATTTCTAGTTTAATGCCATTGTGATCAGAAAAAGTGCTTGATATAATTTCAATCTTCTTAAATTTGTTGAGACCGCTTTTGTGCCCTAACATGTGGTCTATTCTAGAGAATGTACCATGAGCGCTTGAAAAGAATGTATATTCTGCTGTTTTAGGGTGAAAGGTTCTGAAGATATCTATTAAATCGAGTTGATCTAATATGTCCTTTAAGTCTGCTGTTTCTTTGTTGATTTTCTTTCTTGAGGATCTATCTAATGATGTTAATGGGGTGTTGAAATCCCCTCCTATTATAGTATTGCTGTTGATCTCGCCCTTTAAGTCCATCAAAGTCTGCTTTATATATTTAGGTGCTCCTATATTAGGTGCATAGATATTTATAATAGTTATATCTTCCTTTTGGTTTGCTCCCTTTATCATTATGTAGTGACTTTCTTTATCTCTAACTATGGTCTTGGTTTTAAAGTCCATTTTGTCTGATATAAGTATTGCTACCCTAGCTTTTTTTTCATTTCCATTTGCGTGAAATATTTTTTTCCATCCTTTTATCTTCAGCCTGTGTGCATCTTTTGATTTAAGGTGTGTCTCTTGTAGACAGCATATGTATGGGTCCTGTTTTCTTATCCACGGAGCTACCCTATGTCTCTTGATCGGATCATTTAATCCATTAACATTTAAGGTTATTACTGATATGTAATTGTTTAATGCCATTTTTTTTCTTTGAAACTGTATTCCTCTTTTGCTATATTCTTTTTTTCCTTTGATCTGTTTACATACAACAGGTCCCTTAGCATTTCTTGCAGCCTTGGTTTGGTTGCAGTGAATTCCTTGAGGGTTTTTTGTCTGTAAAGCTTTTTATTTCACCTTCAATTTTAAATGATAGCCTTGCTGGATAAAGTAGTCTTGGTTGTAGGTTCTTGTTCTGCATTACTTTGAATATTTCTTGCCATTCCCTTCCGGCCTCAAGTGTTTCTGTTGAGAAGTCAGAAGTCATCCTTATGGGGGCTCCTTTGTAGGTGATAGTCTTTTTTTCTCTAGCAGCTTTTAATATTTTCTCTTTATCATTTAGCTTTGGTATTTTAATTATGATGTGTCTTGGTGTTGGTTTCTTTGGGTTTCTCCTTAATGGAGTTCTCTGTGCTTCCTGAACATGTGTAATGTTTTCCTGCCTTAATTGGGGGAAGTTTTCCGCTATAATATGTTTGAACAAAGTCTCTATCCCTTGTTTTTTCTCTTCTTCTTCAGGAACCCCTATGATGCGGATGTTATTTCTCTTCATGTTGTCACAGAGCTCTCTTAGAGTTTCCTCAGACTTTTTGAGTCTCTTTTCTTTTTTCTGCTCTGCTTCCGTGCCTTTATTTATCGTGTCCTCTAACTCACTGATTCGTTTCTCTGCTTCATCCATCCTGCTTTTAATTCCTTCCATTGCATTCTTTATTTCAGATATTGTATTTGTCATTTCTGACTGATTCTTTTTTATTATTTCAATGTCCTTTTTTATATTTGTTATCTCTTTATTTAGGTTTTCGTAATGGCCATCTATGGTTGTTCTAATATCTTTGAGCATCCTAACAATCATTATTTTAAACTCTGCATCTGGTAATTTGGTTATATCTGATTCACTTAGGTCCTTTTCTGGGGATTTCTCTTGGTTTATTTGTGTTGTATTTCTCTGCCTCCGCATTTTCTCTTCACGGGAGTGGCTGTGATCATGTGCTCGGGTGCACAAGCGTTGGTGGCCTTGGCCTTTGCCCCGCCCCCGTGTGTGACGTTATGCTGGGTCCTCAGGGCACTGGCGAGCACCTTTGCTCGGCTGCGGGTCTTTGCCTGTTTCCGGGATTTCGCCCCGCCCTTGCAGGAGGAGCCCACTCAAGGAACAGCTGCTAGCCTTGGCTCTACCTCCGGGCAGGACTGTGTGCCCAAGCTCAGCTCAGTAGCGGAACTCCTCCTCTTCTGGGCTTTTGGCTCCACCCCCGCGGGAGGAGCCGGCTACCAAGTCTGATCGCAAGCCTGGGTTACAGGGCAGGGCAAGGCTGTGCTCCTCTGCCCTTGCTCAGGGGCTGGTCTCCACCCTTTCCTGGGTTCCCGCCCTTTCTCCCCCCCCCTCCCCCGCAGGCTGGATTACAGGCTGCCGGCAGCTAAGCTTGACCGCTTTTGCACGCCCCCCTCTCCCCAGCCAGGCAAGATTGAGCTCACACCTGAGCCGAGTGGTGGCCAGCTGGTTTCCACCCCTGCCAGCAGAACCACGCTTTTGTCTCCCGCTGCCGCTGGCCCTCCGGCGCGCCCTCAGCCGCGTGGGTGGGGGCGTTGCAGCTCGGACCCTAAGACTCACTACTGTAGACCCAAAAGCTCCCTCCTTCTATGCGACTCTCTGCTCTGAATGCCGCGGGGGAGCTTGTTTGGCTGCTCTCCTGCTTCCTTTTGCTGGTATTGCTGTTTCCGGGGGAAATATTCCCTTCAGCTTTGGGGAGTGACTCGTCCCAGGGGTTAGGGTGGCTATCTCCCAAAATGCTTCTCCCTGTGCCTCCTAGATTACCCTCTCTTCCTGTAGCTCTGGTCTTCTCCTCTCCCCCCCCCCCGTCCCCAGGAGCCCCGAGAGGGTGGTTATGAGAGATGTTCTGCACGGTCCCTTTAAGAAGGATCCTGGGTCTGAGAAATCAGACTCTTTCTCAAAAACAGTATCTCGACTTGTTTCCAGCTAAATACTGTCCTTACGCCTCTTCTGGGCTCTGGGGCTGCAGGCTGGGGCTTTGTTCCTGGGGCTCAGGACCCTTCCCCCTCTGCTAAACTCACTTTCCGCCACGCGAGTCTCTCCCTGCTGCCGTTCGCTCTGGGGAGCTGGGCAACCCTCTCCACATTTCCCCGTTTCCACTTTTCCTACCAGTCTCTGTGTGGCTTCTTCAGTGTTCCTTGGTTGAAGAGTCCTCTTAGTTTCTCTTTTTACTCTTAATTGTGTTGAGTGCAGAAAACCCGCACCATACACATTATCTTACCTTTCACCAAACAAAGGATAGAAGAAACTTGCCTCCTGCCTTTCCAGGGAACATGGGGGGTAGTGTAAACAATCCAGCACCACAGCTAAACAGCCTTTTGCAACCTAATTGGGTAAGTGAGGTGGAGGGTTGGGCAGACTGTCAGCTTTCAGCAGGGGTACCCAAACTTTTTACACAGGGGGCCAGTTCACTGTCCCTTAGACCGTTGGAGAGCCGGAGTATAAAAAAAAAAACTATGAACAAATCCCTATGCACACTGCACATATCTTATTTTAAAGTGCAAAAAAAAAAAAAAAATGGGAACAAATACAATATTTAAAATAAAGAACAAGTAAATTTAAATCAACAAACTGACCAGTATTTCAATAGGAACTATGGGCCTGCTTTTGGCTAATGAGATGGTCAATGTCCAGTTCCATATTTGTCACTGCTAGGCGTAACAAGTGATATGATGATATGATGTGCTTCCAGAGCCGTGACACGTGCATCCCGTGTCACCGGAAGTAGTACTGTACATGAGCAACACTACACTTTGTGGTGCCGCCACATACAGTACCCTAGGAGCACAGGATGCACCTCTCACTGACCACCAATGAAAGAGGTGCTCCTTCCAGAAGTACAGTGGGGGCTGGATAAATGGCCTCAGGAGGCCGCATGCGGCCCATGGGCTATAGTTTGGGGACCCCTAACTTACAGCCAATTCCCCACACCTCTGTCCTCCCAAAATCTAAACTCTAAAAATCCTATTGGTTTTTTGGTCCCCAAGAGGCACATATTTCTCTGGAATACCATAGGGCACACCTGGAAATCTAGGGCACACCAGTGTGCCCTGGCGCACACTTTGAGAACCACTGACTTAGCATAATACCCTCATAGGTCTATCCATGCTGTTGCAAATGGTAAGATTTCATTCTTTTTTTATTGTCAAGTAGTATTCCATTGTGTAAATGTACCACCACTTTTTATCCACTCATCTACTGATGGGCACTTGGGTTGCTTCCATATTTTGTCCAGTGTAAATAATGCTGCAACGACTATAAAGGTGTGTGTATTCTTTTGAATTAGTGTTTTGGGTTTCTTTGGATATATATCCAGAAGTAGAATCATGGGCTCATAGGCAGTTCCATTTTCATTTTTTTGAGGACCCTCCAAACCATTCTTCATAGTGGCTGCACAAATCTCCATTCTTTTTTTTTTTTTTTCCTGAAGCTGGAAACGGGGAGAGACAGTCAGACAGACTCCCGCATGCGCCCGACCGGGATCCACCCGGCACGCCCACCAGGGGGCGGCACTCTGCCCACCAGGGGGCGATGCTCTGCCCCTCCGGGGCGTCACTCTGTTGCGACCAGAGCCAATCTAGCACCTGGGGCAGAGGCCAAGGAGCCATCCCCAGCGCACGGGCCATCTTTGCTTCAATGGAGCCTCGCTGTGGGAGGGGAAGAGAGAGACAGAGAGGAAGGAGAGGGGGAGGGGTGGAGAAGCAGATGGGCGCTTCTCCTGTGTGCCCTGGCCGGGAATCGAACCCGGGACTTCTGCACGCCAGGCCAACGCTCTACCACTGAGCCAACCGTCCAGGGCCTCTTCATTCTTACCAATAGAACATGAGGGTTCCCTTTTTTCAGCATCCTCACCAACTTTTTTTTTCTTTCTGACAGAGACAGAGAGAGACAGAAAAAGGGACAGATAGGGACAGACAGGAAGGGAGAGAGACGAGAAGCATCAATTCTTCATTGCGGCACCTTAGTTGTCCATTGATTGCTTTCTCATATGTGCCTTGACTGGAGCCACAGCAGACCAGGGGGCCCCTTGCTCAAGCCAGCAACCTTGGGCTCAAGCTAGTGAGCTTTGCTCAAACCAGATGAGCCCACGCTCAAGCCAGAGACCTCGGGGTTTCAAACTTGGGTCCTCTGCATCCCAGTTGGACACTCCATCCACTGTGCCACTGCCTGGTCAGGCTCTTCACCAACTCTGGTTTGTTGATTTATTGTGATGGCCATTCTAATAGGTGTGGGATGAAACCTCATTGAGCTTTTAATTTGCATTTATCTGATAATTAGTGATATTGAGCATCTCTTCATATGTCTATTGGCAATCTGTATGTCCTCTTTGGAGAAGTGTCTTCATGGGGATACATTTTTAATTCTTTTATGTTAAAAATAGTATTATTAACCCCTAAATTTAATGAGCACTTTCTATAAACCAAGATTTTTGAACGAGATAATGCCTAATGCTGAAGACAAGTAGGAGGCAACCAGAGGAGAGTGATGTAGGTAGACACCTGTAATAACACAGAGTTATTACAATATTACAAGAGTGATACAGGGACCAACATCTACAAAAAAGGAAAGAGGGCAAAACCCAGTGGGAATAGGGTACTGGTAGCAAATAATAGGCTGCATAGATAAGCAAAGGCCAGATCACTCTATGCTATACCAAATGTAGAATACACTGGGGAGTGTCCTGACTAAGGGCCGGAAAAAGGGGATACTGTATTGTATTATATTAATCTAAAAAAAATGATGGTGGCAAATTCAATGAATCTAAATATTCGTGATATTGGTGTCATTCTAATACAAAGATAAGGTATAGATATACCCAAAGTAATATCCCAGGATTCCTGGGAGACTTTTCTGATGAGTTTACATTTGCCCAGTCCCTACTTTATCCATAATACTCAGAAGACTTTGAAAGTGGAACTCAGAATAGCTGTGGAACTGTCTATTCTGAATCTAAATCCTTAAATTTGATGTTATTGGAAGCTTTTGTTAAAAGAACTAACCACACTTCTATAAATATAAGCCAAAAAACACCTTACATTTTATGACTTTACATTTTATAAGCGTATTATTAATTTTAACATAAAATCATAACAATAGGATTTATTATATAAAACAAACTGGAATTGAACAAGGAACCCATCTTTATATTGACTAAAAAAGGAGCATTAGCAAAGTTTGATCCCCTACCTTTCACCAATTACAAAAAATAAATTCCAAATGGATCTAAATGTGAAACACCAAACAATAAAATTTTAAGAAGATGATAAAGTACCTTGCATAATGATTGGCACAAAGATGGCTATGACTTCCCCACTATACCCCAACCCCCACAAAGCCCTCAGGGAAATAGCAAAAAAAAAAAAAAAAGTTATTATATTATTATAGAAGTGAGTACTGAGTGTTATGGAACCAATAAAGAATGATTAACTTTGGGAATATTATCATGGCTTCATAAACTATTTTAGTTTGTTAGGGCTGCCATAACAAATTACTACAAACAGGGTGGCTTAAAACAACCAAAATTTTTTCTCTCACAGTTCTGGAGGCCAAAGGTCTAAACTCATAGTGCCAACAGGGCTAGTTTCTTCTAGAGGCCAGGATAATCTGTGGCATGCCTCTTTTGTCCTTTCTGGTGCTTGATAGCAATTCTTGAATTTCCTTAGCTTGTAGCTGCATTACTCCAAACTCTTCATTTATCATCTCTAGGTCTTCCTCTTTCTGTGTCTCTGTGTCCAAATTTCCTCTTCTCATAAGGACACTAGTTGTTGGATTAGGGCCCACCCTAATGCAGTATAACCTCATCATAATTTGATTACATATGCAAAGACTTTATTTCCAATGAAGGTCATAAGGATTAGGACTTAAATATATATGTATTTGGGGGGTACACAAGTCAACCCATAATACAGTTGGTGACCTTTCAATTTTGTCTTAAAGGGTAAGTATAGGTTCATTAGGCAGAAGATATTTAAAAAATCCAAATATGAAATAACTAGTACAAATTGGAAAAGACCCATACACATACTCAAGACATTACAGAAGAGTAAGATTTGGTGATTAACACAATGTCTGCCACATTTGATGTTCAGTACATTCTTCTGAATATATCAATAAATCAATCAAAATTATTAAGAGTTCTCTTGGCCTATGTAACCAGACACAAGTTGGCTTTATAGGCAATGATCAGTTTTGGGCATGCTTATTTGAGATGAAAGCATGAAATTGAAGTAAAATTGTTCAATAAATACTGAGATAAGAGTTAAGAAGGGAATTTATAGGGCAGATTAAGGCTGAGAGCACAAATATGAAAGTGGTCCATGTAGAAATAATAGATGAATGACATTATTTGACATATCTAAGATCTGGAATAAAAAGATCAAAGAATTCAGTTTGTGGGTTCATAGTACAAGTCAGAGGAAGAGTCAGTTAAGAAAACAAGCAACTATCAGGAATGTAGGAAGAAAATACTGAGTATCATCATAAAAGATAAATAAGCAAAAATTCAAGGAAGATTGAGTGATTAGGTACTAATTCTGTGGAACTCAGATAAGCCTGAGGAAATACCATTTGATCTAAAAAATTACTAATATATTTAAACTCAAATAGGCTGAATATTTTCATATGTGAACTTATGTACATTATAAAGGCACCAGATTGAAATCCAAGCTTTTATTTTTTCTTTTAAGAGTTCAAACTGGGGACCTTAGCATTCCTGGTCAACACTTCTATCCAATGCACACCACCAATCAGGCTAAACCACTTTTAAAGTTTAACCACAGCTCTCTCTTTGCCAGAAAGCATGTATGCTGGTAGTGGGTTGATAGATGCAGTGCAGGGTTTGAGTCTGCATGAATTCTAGTGCAGTCTCGGGCATATCCAGAACTTCACACTGCTTCTGACCATGCTGTCAGAGTCATTCTCTACTGAGACTTACTCTTTTAGGCCAGGTGCCTCTCCCTGCAATCCAATTTCCACGCCCATCTCACAGATAGAGTTTCAACTCCAATTTTTGACAGTTTTGTTTCCTTTCCATAGGTTTTATGGGCCTTCAATAAACCATGGAGTATTAACAAATGTCTGTTCAGTGTATCAGGATGCGGCTGGCTGAAAATAATAGGATTCCTGGTTTGAAAACTGGCTAGATATCTCAGCTATGGATAAGAGCGAAGAGTGTGTGTTGATACAAGTGCTGGTAGGTAGCTCAATGTGGTAGTGAGATTCTGCGGAAGTGTTTTCCTGATGCAACAGTAGCCTCAAGAAATATTCTCAAGGTCATCAGCAGAGCATGGAGGTTGGGGAGAAGATGATGGGAACTGAGGAGAAAAGAGAAAGCAGAAAACAGTTGTCAAGGAGACCAGAAGAGTAAATGAACTCAAGGCACATAGTGTAACTGCCAGGCAACATACAGGACCCACTTGAGAGTCATGGCTTTTTTTTTTTTTTTGTATTTTTCTGAAGTTGGAAACGGGGAGGCAGTCAGACAGACTCCCGCATGCGCCCAACCGGGATCCACCCGGCACGCCCACCAGGGGGCGATGCTCTGCCCATCTGGGGCGTCACTCTGTTGCAACCAGAGCCATTCTAGCGCCTGAGGCAGAGGCCATGGAGCCATCCTCAGCACCGGGCCAACTTTTTGCTCCGATGGAGACTTGGCTGCGGGAAGGGAAGAGAGAGATAGAGAGCAAGGAAAGGGGGAGGGGTGGAGAAGCAGATAGGCGCTTCTCCTGTGTGCCCTGGCCTGGAATCTAACCCAGGACTCCTGCACGCCAGGCTGAGGCTCTACCCCTGAGCCAACTGGCCAGGGCCATGGCTTTGATTTTAAACTGAATCCAATTATTGTAACAGGGTTTGCCCCCCTACAGTTAGGTGAATGAGTGCAGAGCCAAATATTGGAAAATTAGACATAATCAGGATGTTAGATTTGCCAAGAGAGTTCAACAAAGTGAGAGAAAAATATGAAAATGGAGTGTATGTGCAAAGGAGGGATTAAAATAATTGAGTGTGGGCTTTATGGATAAGGAGAAAAGTGCGGACCTCAAGAGGATGGGACTGGAGATGAGACAAGATTTTGGATTGGTATTCTGGTGAGAAGGAAGGACTATTGAGGTCAAAGTACTAGAGGATATGCACTACAAGGATTTTTGATGTGGTCAGAGGGTGGTTTCATAAAAAAGAAAGTATGAATGGGATGCAGTCATTGATAATGACAAGTTCTTGCAAGTTAGTGGCTAAAATAGGGTAGAGGATGAGATCACTGGAGCAGAGAAGTCAAGGAACTGAGAATCTAGGGTATTGGGAATGATCAGAATCTACTCAACTTATATTTTAAATCACCAACAAGTACAGCTTAAGCCTGACCAGGCAGTGGTGCAGTGGATAGATCGTTGGACTGGGACATAGAGGACCCAGATTTAAAACCTCAAGGTTGTCAGCTTGAGTGTAGGCTCATCCAGCTTGACCATGGTGTTGCTGGCTTGAGCGTGGGATCATAGATATGACCCCATGGTCACTGGCTTGAGTCCAAAGGTTGTTGGCTTGAAGCCCAAGGTTGTTGTCTTGAATGCAAGATTACTGGCTTGAGCAAAGGGTCACTTGCTCTGCTGTAGCCCCTGGTCAAGGCACATATGAGAAATCAATCAATGAACAGCTAAGGTGCTGCAAACGAAGACTTGGTGCTTCTCATCTCTCTCCCTTCCTGTCTATCCCTCCCTCTGACTCTCTCTCTGTCAAAAAAAATGTACAACTTGGATTAATATTAGTATTGAAGAGAATTACAGTGAGAAGGAGCTATATATCTAAAAATGAGGAGATGAAATGAGCTGGGGGAAGCAGAGGATGACAGCAAGAGTGAAGAGTAATGAGTGATATAATCTGATGATATAGAATTCAAAATTTAGAGGCAATCCTCCAGAATAGGGAGGGAGCTATCTTGATACTAACTACTAACACTGAAAATTCAAGAGATTTCACATAATCTATATAGATTTCACAATCTGGATTTCACATAAAATTTTTGCTTCTTTGTAAACCAGAAAACCTGGCAAATCAGGCCTTGCCACCTGCTTCACTCACCCACAACGATTTCCTGGCTCCTCTGTATATGCAAGTTTGTCTCCCTCTTCTAGCAGTTCAAGAGCTACCCAACACTTAATAGTATCTTGCCTCCATTGTTCACCCTATTCGCCTAGTCCCTTTGAGAGGTATAGGGCTTTTTAAGCATGTACAGATTGACAATAAAATCTTATCCATCTGAAAAAAGGATATAGGAGCTTTTTCCAAAAAGGTATCGCCATTACTAATTTTCAAAAATGTGAAATACTTCAGGTGAGAACGTCTTGAAAATTCAGGTAGTACTAAATGGTAGTGTATTGGCACTGTTGATCTCTAGGGGGCGCCATTCCTAAAGACTGCAAATCTGAAAGGATTCAAATAGGTGTTGATATTTTTTCAGTTAATGGTCCATGTCCACTCTTCCAGTCATAGAGGCTGGGATTTTTCTCATCACTTTGGAAGCATCTCCTCTTTTTGTCAGTAGCATCTGTATCATGCCTGCTGGGGGATATTACAGCACTAATGATAGATTTCAAAACAATAGCAAAATTTGCTTAAACTATGTTGAAAGCAAAAGGAAGATAACTGTGAAGCCTTTTAAGGAAGGACAAAGTGGTCAAACAATGTTTCAAGAAAGCCCAAAGAGAAAAGAACATAGTAAAACCAAATACAGTATGGAAAAGGGGCAGCCTTGTGAAGAAAATGACTATTTTATTCTTTTTTGTTTTTTCTTTTCATTTTCTGTTGTTGGCATTTATATACATTTTTTCCAATAATCAGTTCATATGTGCACATTTATCTGTTTAAATCCAGTAAAAGTTGGGAGGAAAATGAGCCAAACGTTTAGAGTGGTTGTTGGTTGTTTTCAGCTGAGTGGAGCTATGAGTAATTATTCTCATCTTTCAAATTTTCTGGATTTTCCAAGTGTTTCTCAATGTGTCCGTTTTGTGACAGGGGAAAAAGAAATAAACTTTAAAAATAAGTAACGACAGGTCTCAAATCCATCCACGCCAGGAGGCAGTCATGCCAGGGCAGGACAACTCTCCATTAGTTCTGCAGCTCTGGTCTTTCTGCAGCTTTTACTCTGCTTTGTCTCTTCAGTCACGTCCCAAACCCAGAAGAATGGAAAATAATAATAATAATAATAATAATAATAATAATAACTCTTCAAAACTTAAAGCCAATGATAAGGACTCAGCAAAAGCAGGGAGACCCCACGGCCAAGTCGGTGTCCCTGAGGACATCAGTGGGGAGCGGCACTTTGCGTCATGTGGGGCCCGCCCCTTCCAGGACCTGGGTTTGGAGTGTGCTGCCCTCTCGGCCGCGGTGGAAGCAGGATTTCCGCGGTTGTGTAACGGCACCTCGCGGACGTGCGGAGGGCTGGGCGCCGCATCCCTCCTCCTCTTGGCCCCTAGTATCCGGCAGCCGAGCCATGGCCGGGAGCTGCGGAGCTCGCGCTGCGCTCTCGGTGCACACGCTTCTGTTTGACATTCCTCCCGCGCTCCTGGGCGAGCTCTGTGCGATCCTGGACAGCTGCGACGGCGCGCTGGGCTGGCGCGGCCTGGGTGAGTGCGGCCCGGCGCGGGGTGGGGGGGCTCCGAGTGCACGCTCTGTCCCTCCCGCCGCCCGCGCTGCGGGGCAGCTCAGCGCGCCCCTGGACAATCGGGAAAGCGCTCCGGGCTGCGGCCGCCTCCGGGGGGTTCCCTCGGGGAAGCTGCTCTTTCCAATCTCCTTGAGACCCTCCCAAGAGCTCCCCCTACTCTTTAAAAGAAACTTTGTGTACTCCTGCAAGATTAAGGTGAGCCGAGGCTTGGGAAAAACACTCACTCGTGTGAAACCATCTAATGTTTATCAACCATTCTTGCCTACTTAGTTCAGAATACGTATTGTAAATCAGAATGTCTATGTGATGTCTTCTTGTCATTGCTAAGTTACCCTAGGTTGGTGTTATCAGTGCACTCTCAAGTGACTACCTTACTTAAATTTCAAGTGAAATGCTAAAGTAAAATACTGTTTATATTTAATGATATTTGATATTATGATGGTTTATGCTAGACAATGGGTTTTTAAAAATTTATTCTAGAAAGTTGGCTACAAAACTACATTTTATGCAGTCATTGCAAGGTTGAGCAACTGCCTGTTGGAAGTGTTGAGTGTGATCCGCAGAAATGATTCAGACAAAAATCTTTGTTTTGTGAAGCACAGGTGTTTTTGGTTAGATTGGATACTCCGTGATGCCACATTTAATTTTAGTTGAAAATAAACACAATTATGTCGCAACAGCTTTACCTTAATTCTCTGAAATAGCTGTTTTTCCTACCAAGAATAGCAAAATGCCTATGATGGAAAATGTTTTAACTGTTGTTGATGAACATGATTACACTTTCTGGAATGTGGCATCGGGCTTCTAGTTATATAAAAATTGTTTATATATGATAAACTCTGCAATTTTAAATTATGACCCTTAAATAACTGCCTCAGAAAAGGATACTTGAGTCTTTGGTTTCTGGAAAGCATAGAAATTTTCAGGATACATTTGAAGGAGATCCGTCCACCAACAGATCTTTTTGAAACGGATGATGGCATTGGCAGTCTTTGCACCCGTTGGTTTCCTAGCGTTACTAACTTTGTGAGAGAAAAATGTTTTCAGCCCCGTCCACAGGTAGCAAATGAGGCCAGGCTGGTTGGTGAAGACTTCGAAAATAGAAGAACATCTGTCTCATTTTAAAGGAGCCAGTGCTACTTTTCAAGAAGTTCAGTCCAGTGTTGCTGGATCTCTTTCTTTACCCCCTCCCCTCCCCTCCCCTCCCCTCCCCCCCTCCCCTCCCCGCCCCTCCCCCCTCATATTCATATTTTACATGGGTTGTCTCATAACCCTTCCAATTGCCCTATGATGCAGTTTAACGGGTGAGGAACCTGTGGTACAAATTAGCTAAATAACTTGCCAAATTGACACAGCTAGAAAGTGTCAGAGCCAGGACTTGAACCATGGCAGTCTGGATACAAGGTCTGTGCCTTTACCCACAGCCACTCTACTTCCTGCTTTCCAGCCATAACTTCCTCAAAGTCACAAGTACTACTGTGCTCTTTTTGCTACTTCTTACAGCCTCTCTAAGGTACAGCCCTATCTGCCATGGAAGAGCAATTCAGTGAGCCATTTCAAACATATAATGGCATTTTCCTACTTGTGGAAATAAATGAAGAGTACCTAAATGAGAACAAGTAAAGGCTGTTTATTCAAAGCCAAGAAGTCAGCCACCATCAGTTGCATTTGACAGAGACCCCAAAGCAGGCACAGGAGTAGAAAAGCTTTATAGAGAAGAAAGAGAAGGCTTCAGGCATGCCCTGATTGGAGGTTGTTAGCAGAAGGAAACTACAGATGGGCTGACTAGAAGTGAGGCATTCTGTGATTGTTTAGAGGTGCTTATCTCCAGTTGGCCCTAGGTTGGAAGCAGGGACAAAAATTAGGTTACCTGTCAGTTATTAATCAAGTCATGGCTATTTGGGCCTCATTGCTACAGGGCTTATTGTTTGGTTTATCAGACTAGTGGCTACAGATACTAAATTGATTTCCCAGACTGGTTCCTGTAGGTGGTTGGTTGATACATGTTATGAGTCAAAGTTCCCATTTTTACACCATAGTCTGGCCATTATTCCTTTGTATATTCATTCTGTCATAGTGGCCTTCCACTATTACAATTCTAAAATGTTTACTCATGATTCTCCAGCTACAGTTAATTGTGCAAGGAGTTGTACCTACTGACAGCCTGGACCACATAGCTCTAAAAGGAGACCTGGGACACCAGCTGCCTCATGAATTGTTGCCTCAGCAAGAAGAGAAGACTGGCTCAGTTCAGAGTAGTTGAGGGCAACTGCCTGTTTTAATATGCTGAGTTTCTCTATTGGCCATTAAAAGTGAAAGAGGGGAAGAGGTGCATGGAGGGGGAAAAGTTGACCTTAGAAGTGGAGAGAACAGTGGGGGACTAAATTAAGTAGATAGTCGCTTTTATGCTCATGACAGCTGAGAGCCTGAAGATGCAGAGGGTCCAAAATTCCATATAGAAAACAACTAAACAGGTAGCCTGACCAGGCGATGGCACAGTGGATAGAGAGTCAGACTGGGAAGTGGAGAACCCCAGTTCAAAACCCCAAGGTCACTGGCTTGAGCCCTGGCTCATCCGGCTTGAGCACGGGCTCACCAACTTGAGTGCAGAGTCGCTGGCTTGAGCGTGGGATCATACGTAGATGTGACTCCATGGTCGCTGGCTTGAGCAAGGGGTCACTTGCTATACTGTAGCCCCTGGGTCAAGGTACATATGGGAAAGCAATCAATGAACAACTAAGGAACTACAGTGAAGAATTAACTGATGCTTATCTCTCCCTTCCTGTCTGTCTGTCCCTATCTGTCCCTCTCTCTGACTCTCTGTCTCTGTCAAAAAAAAAAAAAACACAAAAAAACAGGTAAAACTGTCTTGAGCTGATAATGATTCTTTTTTTAAGGTGAAAAGAAGGAAGATAGTGAGGCAGACTCCTGTATGCAACCCCATCTGGGGCCTGATGCTTGAGTACTGAGCTATTTTTAGTGCCTAAGGTAGATGTGCTTCAGTGGAGCTATCCTCAGCACCCGGGACCACACTCAAACCAATTGAGCCACTGGCTGTAAGAGGGGAAGAGGGAGAGAAGGGGGAAAGGGATGGGGACAGAAGCAGATAGTTGCCTCTCCTGTGTGCCCTGACCAGAAATTGAACCTGGGATGTCAATACGCTGGGCCGATGCTCTATCCCAGGGTCCCCAAACTACAGCCCCCAAACTGAGGCCATTTATCCGGCCCCCGCCACACTTCTGGAAGCAGCACCTCTTTCATTGGTGGTCAGTGAGAGGAGCATAGTTCCCATTGAAATACTGGTCAGTTTGTTGATTTAAATTTACTTGTTCTTTATTTTAAATATTGTATTTGTTCCCGTTTTGTTTTTGTACTTTAAAATAAGATATGTGCAGTGTGCATAGGGATTTGTTCATAATTTTTTTTATAGTCCGGCCCTCCAATGATCTAAGGGACAGTGAACTGGCCCCCTGTGTAAAAAGTTTGGGGACCCCTGCTCTATCCACTGAGCAACCAGCCAGGGCCTCATAATGATTCTTGATGATGGTCAATATCAGACTGTATTTACAAAGGCAGCTCCAACAAAGGTAAATCATATGGCAGCCTATATGATATGATCAGGGTATACACAATAAGGTGGAAGACCAGTCATTCACAAGCTAGAATCACCCATACCATCTTTTAAAGATACAAATGCCCAGGCTCCACTCCTGGAACTGTTGATACAATAAGTCTGCATAGAGGGTCTTTCTGTTTTTTGCCAAGCCCTATAGGTAAGTGTGATGCACACCCTGATTTGGGAGCCATTGCTTAAGCCAAATTCTCTTTTGATAGCATGCTAATGTAACATTTATTTTTACCATGCTCTTTCACTATTCCAGTTTTTTTAATTGATTTTAATTTATTGTGTTTACATAGATTTTAGTGTTGCCCCAAATGCATCCCCCCTCCCTCGTATTCCCCTCAACATCTCCCTTTACCCCTTCCCCATAATGCCCTCCCTCCTTCCCTTCAGGTTTATCCCCTTCTATCAGCCCCTTTCCCTCTGTTCTCTTTTCCTCTGGTCCCTTTGATCTCTCCTCTGTCTCAATTCCATTCCTCAGTTCACATTGTTCATTGGATTCCTCAAATGAGTGAGGCCATTTGATATTTTTCTTTCTCTGCCTGACTTACTTCACTTAACATAATAGTTTCCATGTCCATCCATGTTGTCGCAAAAGGTAAGATTTCCTTCTTTTTCATGGCCCCATAGTATTCCATTGTTTATATGTACCACTGCTTTTTAATCCACTCGTCCACTGATGGACACTTGGGCTGTTTCCAGATCTTTGCTATTGTGAACAATGCTGCCACAAACATGGGGGTGCATTTCTCCTTTTGAAACAGTGCTAAACACATTCTCCATGTTAATCTTCAAATCAGTTTTATCAAGTATTGTTATTTAAAAGAGTGTAGTCACAAGGTAATAAATTCTACGGTTGATATTGATGATTTAATGGTTTTATAATGAAGGTAGATCTCTAATTGGAAAATGTTATTTATCTTATATTACCTTATAGACCTGATGACATATATACAGAGTCTCTGGTGACAACTCATTCCATTACAATAGAGTGGTATTTTAATTAAATTGTTTGGAGCAATTCAATGATATACTGAGAAGGAAACCCTTTTTTACAAATATAAGGTCTACCGGAAAGTTCTGTTCGTTTCTATCACAACAAGTTTCGACACGTAAGCACATTTATTTGGCGCATGTGTGCCTCTCTATTTTTATCACTTAATGTATACATACTGACGTAGCAAATTAACTAAAACAAAGTTGATTCATGTTAGTCTTATGTGTGAAGCGATAGTGTACCCATGGCTACTGATAAAGTTCATTTACGCCACTGTATTTTTACGAATTTCAACAAGGAAGAAATGCTACAGAAGCATGTAGAAATTTATTGAAAGTGTTTGGTGAAGGTACAGTTTCTGATAGGACATGCAGAAGATGGTTCGAAAAATTCAAAACAGGTGATTTCGACCTTTCTGATAAGCCACATTCTGGGCGACCATCTTTGATTGATGACGATGTTGTTAAGACCATGTTGGAGCAAGATCCTTTTCTGACAACATTGGAGATCGCAGAAAGGCTTAATTCAGCTCAGCAAACCATTTCGGGCCATATTCGGAAGATAGGATTGGTGTGGAAATATTCAAGATGGGTGCCACATGAATTAAGTCAGAAGAATTTGTATTTTGTTTTATTCCAAAAACGGACAGAACTTTCCGGTAGACCTTTACTATGTAATGGGTTATATTTAATTTTCTTCCTCTCAAAAAGGAAAGAAAACTGTCATAGAAATTATTAATCACTTCAAAACAAATGAAATGTAAAAGAAAATTGAATGTGTATTTGAATATTCAACAAATATTTTCAATAATAATAATAATAATAACAGCTGCCATCTATTTAGTGTTCACTGTTTGCCATATTCTGTGTCTTAAGCACATTACATGGATTACCTTATTTATTTATCACAAAAATTCTATAAGGTCGGGACTCTTTCTATCTCCATTTCATACACAGGGAACCTGGTTGTCAGAGAATTTAAGTAATTAATCTCAAGCCATAGTCTAGTAAATCACAGATTAGGATTCTAACCTGATGGTCAGACTCCGGAGCCTATGCTCTTTTTTAAAAAAATGTTTAAATAGACTATTGTTTAGAATGGTTTTAAATTTACAGAAAAATTTAGGAGATAGTACAAAGGTTCCAATATATTCTATATCAGGGATTGGGAACCTATGGCTTGCGAGCCAGGTGTAGCTCTTTTGATGGCTGCATCTGGCTCTCAGACAAATCTTTAATAAAAAAAAAATAATAATGTTAAAAATATAAAACATTCTCATGTATTACAACCCATTCATTTCCTACCTCTCATGTTCATGGTTGTGGGTGGCTGGAGCCAATCACAGCTGTCCTCTGGGACAACAAATTTTTATTGGATAATGCGTAAAGTACATGGGTCGTTGTATGGCTCTCACGGAATTACGTTTTAAAATATGTGACGTTCATGGCTCTCTCAGCCAAAAAAAAGTGCCCAACCTCTGTTTTATATTCTTCCTACATACTCTGCACCTACACCAAGTTTCCCTTGTTATTAACGTCTTACATTAGTATGATGTATTTGTTACAATATTGATACATTCTTACTAAAGTCTACACTTCACTCAGATTTCCTTCATTTTTACCAGACATCCCTTCTGTCTTTCAGGATCCTATCCAGGACACTAGACTACACTTAATTGTTATGTATTTTCAGCTCTTCTTGTTGTGATTGTTTTTCAGACTTTTCTAGTTTTTGATGACTGACATTTTTGAGGAGTACTGGTCAGTACTGGTCTACTGTTTCTGTAGAATGCTCCTTGACTGAAATTTGTCTGATATTTCTCTCATGATTAGATTGAGGTTATGGATTTGGGGGAGGTAGATTGCTGAGGTACAGTACCATGTTTATTACAGCACATCAGAGGTACACAGTATTCACATGACTTATCACTGTTGGTGTTAACCATGGCTGAGGCTTCTATGCTTTAAATTGTTCCCCTCACCTTTCCGTATTATATTCTCTGGAAGGAAGTCACTATGTGTAGTCCACACGTAAGGAATAGAGAGTTATGCTTCCCCTCCCTGGGTGAAGTAGAGCCTATATTCATTTGACCACCCTATTATTTCTTCTATCTTACATGTTCTGTCTAGATCTCTCATTTCTGCTCTAAGTTACTGCCCATTTTTTTTTGTTCCCATTTACAATAAAATTCCTAAAAAGGGCTATCTATACCAGGAGTAGTCAACCTTTTTATACCTACTGCCCACTTTCGTATCTCTGTTAGTAGTAAAATTTTCTAACTGTCCTCCAGTTCCACAGTAATGGTGATTTATAAAGTAGGGAAGTAACTTTACTTTATAAAATTTATAAAGCAGAGTTACAGCAAGTTAAAGCATATAATAATAATTACTTACCAAGTACTTTATGTCGGATTTTCGCTAAGTTTGGCAGAATAAATCTTGATAAAACAACTTACTATAGTTAAAATCTATCTTTTTATTTATACTTTGGTTGCTCTGCTACCGCCCACCACGAAAGCTGGAATGCCCACTAGTGGGCGGTAGGGACCAGGTTGACTACCACTGATCTATGTCTAGCTCCTCCATTCTCCCTTGAATCTGCTCCAATCAGACTTTCAGCCCCACTGTTCCACTGAAATTATTCTCCTCCAAAGTCACCATATCTAAACCCAACGGTCAGTTCTTCATCTTCTTTGACACAATGACTCCTTCCTCCTTGAAGCACGTTCTTTACTTCTAGAACATTACATTCTATTTATTGTCTTCTCTTTTTCCAAGCTCCTCTTTACTTCTCTGACCACGGAACTCTTCTTTCTGCTTATCTACCATACCCACTATATTATCAGTTTCTTTTTTGTGTGCTAATAACTCCCAAATTTCTAGCCTGGGTCTCTTTCTTGAACATCAGTACCATCCATCTACTTGCCTATTTGACAGACAACTCCAACATAACAGTCCAGAAATGCTCCCCTTTTTATACCTACTGCCCACTTTATTTGTGTTTTACCATATGTTAAAACCCCTAGGAAATTAAGACTTCAGTCTCACAAAGTTTGTTGAGATAGCACAGTGGGAAAAAGAAAACATGCCTCTACACTTTTCTCCATCCTGGTTAATGGCAACTCCATCCTTCATTTGTTCAAGCCAAAATATTAGTCATCTCTGACTTCTTGCTTTCTCTCACAAACCACATCCTATCTCTCAGTAAATACTGTTGACGATGCCTTCAGGATCAATCTAGTAATCTGACCACTGTTACCACAGTCACCCTGGTCTAAACCACCATCAGATCCCACTTGGATAATTTCAGTCACTCCTGACTGGGCTCCCTGCTGCTACCCTTGCCCTCCTCTGGCCTCTTTTCAACACAGGAGCCAGAAGCCATTGAGTAAAGTGCATGTGTAAAGTATATTTTGTCATTATCCTGTTCAGAACCTGTCAGTAACTTCCCATCTCACAGCAAACACCAAAGTCCTACAGTGGTTTTCTCACTTCCTTCTATTTTGCTCGACTCTAGCTATATTGGTCTCCTTGGACATGCAAGGAACATTTTTCCTGTAGGCAATCTTGAGGCTCACTTCCCCACTTCCTTTATGTTATTGATTAACCATTACCTACCTTGACCACTCTTTTAGAATTGACATTCCCACGCTTCCTTATGCCCTTTCCTGCTTTATTTTTCCACATGCCTTATCCTTCTCCACATACTTTATCTGTTTGTGTTTATTTGTTTATTGTTCATTTAGAAATAAGCTTCATGAGGGCACAGGATTTTTGTTTGTTTTGTTTCCTCCAGCATCTAAAATTGTGCCTGGTACAGAGTAGGTATTTGGTACATATCTGTTGGTTGAATGAATTAATGAACAAACAGATGTCTATTAAACATCCAAAACCTTCTGGGGCAGAATCTTAGACAAAGCTTGGTAGAACATCATGGTCTCTACTTGTCAGGATTTTCCGGTTTAATGTAGGCAACAGATGCTATAAAGACGTTAACAAGGGAAGATAGTATGGGGAAATAGTACTGATCATTACCTGGGTAGGGATTCTGAGTTCCAGACTGAAATGTTGGTGTTGAGGGTGAACTGTTCTTAAGTTCTTTCCCTAGGTAATGTGAGGTCCTTAACTGGGACTAGGATTGAGAAAGCAGGACAGATGGGGGGGGGGGATAACTGACAAATCATGCACAGCCCTTCCCAGTTATTTAGTTATGAATCTTACTCAGGTATTGGGGTAACAAGGACACATAAGTTTAAGTATGGATAAGTATTATGTCTTGTAAAATTTTTTAGCTAATTGGGTATTGGTGCTATGATCTGGGAAGAGGAGTCAAGCTAACTTACACATTTGAAATACGTTGCACTATTTTGGAATTAAAAATATCTTCAATCTTAAATGTTCTTTTATAAAATATGCCTCATTTTTCTATATGTTTTGTAGGAAAAAAGAAGGGAGGCATGTTTTCTTTTTCCCATTGTGCTATCTCAAAACAAACTTTGTGAGACTGAAGTCTTAATTTCCTAGGGGTTTTAACATGTGGTAAAACACAAATAAAAAGATTCCAAATAGGGGTATGTTGCGATATTCTAAAAAACCCCTTCGGACAGATATTTGCATATGAAGAGTGATTTCTGCAGCTGAATTCCCCAGTGGTTAGCACTACCTAGACAGTCCTGCCTCTCAAAACCAAGCCTCCGAGCACTTCGAGCACCCAATGATTATTAAGCAAGTGTCTCAGAGAGAAACTCGTCTTTGAGCCTCTCAGGTCCATTTTTTGGCTTATATAAATATTATGCCAAGATGCCTCTCAAAACAAAGGATTTGTTTTCCCAAAAGTGGTTTTAAATAATGCTTCACTATAG